>NC_058342.1:34209139-36671639 GCF_905475395.1 Chrysoperla carnea
GGCCAACCTGTACAAATATTTATATAAAGTTTTGAATGCCATTTAAATGACCAACATCCCATTAAGATAGTCCTAACTTTTACTTAAATTTATTTATATAAAATACATTTTTCAAATTCTATCTCAAATATGCATTTCTAATTAAAAAGTGGCCAAATTTCTTTATATTTATTTTCTACTAACAGTTACCCACTCGTTTCGATAAAACCTCTCTAACCTTCACTAAAGATTTACCCTAATTTAACAAAAGTTATTTACTTTTTTTATATGAAACAATTTTTCATTTAAACTTCTGTTTTTCCTCTTGCGATTTACAAGACATAATGGACCCGTGTTGCCAATTTAGGGAATCAAACTCACATTTACGTCCTGAGCACACTGTAAAAATTTCAGCTCGATATCTCTTTTCGTTTTTGGATTATCGTGTTCACGGACAGACAAACGGAATTGGATTAAATAGGTTAATTTTATGAATACCTTTGTGAAATTTTGTTCAAATTTGAGATTAAACTTAATATACTCTGATATATTTCATATATAGGGTACAAAAATTTACTAAAATCATTTTTGACAACACGTTTTTAGGAAAAGGGCGCCCATTCAATGAAAGGAGGGAAAAAAGGAGGCCCCCACAAGAAAACACAAAAAAAGTCCACAGTTCTCAACAGAATAAATCCGGATTCCAGTGTCTATGATCCCCCAAAATTTTACTCTAGATCCACGCCTGGTTTCAGATAAATTAATGGAAAAATAGGTCTAATTCATACTTTTCCAAGAAATTTGCCCCCCCTCTCTTTGTCATCGGCTGGCGCCGCCCTTGTTTTTACGCACATGTCAAGTTCAATGTTTTTATTATGCAATATATAAAAATTTCGAACCTCCGACAACAATATTATGTTAAAATTATATTAGACATTGACTTTCAAATGTTTAGGTCATACTTTCTCCCCCTCTACCATTCCATACGCCCGGTTCGAATGATTATAGAATAAAAACAAAAATAAACAATAACAATTCGTGTTTCGTGTATGATTGATAAGTTGAATGGTATAATTTCTTGATTAATTGCTGGATGGTAGTGCAGTGAATCGGTGAATCGAACGAATAGTTGGATCCCTACAGAGTTCATTATAATAATTAGCTAAATTGAATATCCGCTTATACTTCAACAATTTTTTGGTAGGTGAATGTACCCAGAACAGCACAACACACACCAATATTGTCATTGTTGTTCCGGGAGAACTTACCCAAATATTTGAATTATTTATTACAACACAGCTATTTTTATATCAAGTGTCTTCAGGGGTCTGTTAGACAAAGAAACGAAGGAATAAAGTTCGAAAAACTTCAGCAGTAAGTCGGATTTGAATGCGGTTAACGGCATTCGATTCGTTAGCGCGTCTGGAAATTGTGACCTTGTCTGACTTATAAGAAATTAAAAATATGCAATTTGCATAGTTAATAGTGATGAAAATGATTCCAAATTTGTTATCCAGGGGTTTTCGGTGTCGCTGAAGACGAATATTGTGACAAAATTGGTCTCAAAGGTACCTGGTGCTGAGGGTAAACGGATTCTCGTCGTCTAGTGGAATTTGGCGTGAAATTTGTTATATAATCGGTCCAAACTCGTTACGCATGTGTGTTTGGGGTCAGTGAACACAAATTTCGCAATAGAATGGTTCTCAGAGGTACCTGGTGCAACGGTATCTTCGTCGTCTCCTGGAGTTTTCGAGAAATCCGTCATTTAATCAGTTCAAACTCGTAACTAGGGGGTTTTTCGGATCGCTAAACACGAATTTCGTTACAGAATGGGTCTTAGAGGTACCTCGTGTAACTGTTTTATCGTCGCTACCTGGCCGTGTTCAGCAATACCAAAAAAACCCCCCAGTTACGAGTTTCGACTGATTATATGACGAATTTCTCGAAAACTTCACTAGACGACGAGGAACTGTTTACTCTGAGCACCAGGTATCTCTGAGACAAATTCTGTCACGATATTTATGCTCAGCGACCCCAAAAACCCCCAGTATGCCCGAGTATTTAAGGATACAAATTTAAAAAACTAGATATCTGGAGTAATTTTCAAAATACCGAAAATTTAAAAGTTTGTAATAATATTAATGGGGTTTAACCTCAGTTTATCTGATATATACGCCTATAACAGAGGCCACCCACATCATTATTTGTTAATCTTTATTTATTAAACTACATCCATGTGAGTTGAGTCGGTGACTTCGTTCTTATCCAAGCGACGACAATGTGGTCAAGTTAAATTGACTCTTAATTCAATTTAAATTGCTCACACTGCCGCTACCTGGAACCCGCAACCTAAGTCTAAGTAAACAAACGGTTAAAGTCTATCGCCTTAGCCCGCTCGGCCACTGCGTCTACATTGATAAGGCTATAATATAAATTCATCTTCAAAGTTGAAAATAAGACACAAGTCTAAAATTGTCTTGCCGACGGATTAAACAAAAATTCTTACTATAAGCACCACTTATTAATAACAGTGTTTACAATACGGAATCCTAAACATAAGAGAAAAGTTTTTTTAAACAGTGAAAATGAAATTTAGTTAAAACTTTTAAACTAAAAAAACACGGAACAACGTCAAAGAAAAAAAGTGAATAAATTCAATTGACACAAAAGTATCCGAAAAGTCAACGAACCAAACCCATAGAACACACGGTCCACGAACGCAACGCAACGGCTGGCGGATGCGTTCATACACAAACAATTCGTTGCTTATAATTTATATGTGATTGTTTATTAAAACATTAGTGTCATCTTAAGGCCCATAAAGAACACAACCCTTGTAACATCACAATTTATTATTGTGAGGGTTTTGTGTGTGTACTCCTACGGGGATACAAATCAAATTTAAAGTGGCTTCATAAGGGTTGAGCAACGTTTGAGATGTTTTTAAACACGCATTATTTATTCTTTTATTATTTTTACCAAAAATATTCTAAATTTAATTTAAATCACTTCTCTCTCTTCCACATACAGGTGAAAAATATTTATCTGTTTGGCTTTGGGCCGGAGTCTCCGGTTTTTGAGGTGTGTCTTTTTCCAATCTATATTCGATGTACCTCAGAAATTACCTAAAAATTCATAGAAAACAAGTGAAAACAAACAAAAAGTTTTTTTTAAATTTGTTTTCATTCATTCCAAATGAAAATTATCAAAAACTTCCAAAATATGTCGTTTTTTGAGATTCCTCCATAAGAGCCAATGTATTTTATATCGATTTTTAATGACTTTTTTCTTAAAAATTTGCACGGTTACCTAAGCTGCAATTTTAACCACATATTCTTTGAGTAAAAGACTACCTACAAACAAATTTTGAGCCTTTAAATCAAACATTGTTGTCATGCTCATACATCCTTAAGTAAAAAATTTGGCAAATACCTAAATTGACTGATTTTATAAGAATGCAACAGAATTTTCACGATAGAAAAAAACCTTGAAAGGCCATTATCGAATAAATGAAACAGCAAAAAAAAAAAGTGAACGTTAAAATGCATTGGAAAAACTCCAATACATAGTATTTTGTAATGAATGTAAATGAAAATTGATTTTTCATGAATATTGTGCCAATATCAATTATATTTTATCGATATGTTTGATCAAACTGCTATACGCTTGTCTATATTATACAAACTAATGTATCAAATTTTATGGAAAATATCCAATTTTCACAAATGTAACAAAAAAAACAAGTGAAAACAAACAATTGACTAAGTAAATTGTTGAAATACCATGCATAGATAGTGTTAATTACTCTGTCACATTACACACCCATACATGTCACACATACATAACTGATATTCCCATATAATAATACATACTATACAATTTACACCTAATTGGCGCCCCCAAGGCAAAAAATGTGTCAAACAAAAGTTGTTTAGATTTTTATAAGGAATATTTTTTATATTTAAACTTTTGTTCTATCTCTAACGGTTTCCAAAATGGGTACTACGGACCCAAGACCCAATTAACCTATACTGATTATTTACGAACTTAACCTCACTTTTTACGTCCTGAGTACGCTATAAAAATTTCAGCTTGATATCTCTTTTCGTTTTTGAGTTTACGTGTTGGCAGACAGACGGACAGACGGGCAGAAGAACCGGAAATGGACTAAATAGGTGATTCTATGAACACTTATACCAAAATTTTGTGCGTAGCATGAATATTTTTAAGCGTTACAAACTTGGGATTAAACTTAGTATACCTTGATATATTTCATATACATGGTACAAAAAACTGATGGCATTTTGTATACATAAATATATTGGCATGATCATTTCCCAGGGGGCTGTGCATCATAAATGTACATATGAAAATAATATGGCGCCTGGAAAATGGACCATTAAATATGCAATAGATAAAACAGAAAAAAAACATTTAATGTAAGAAGGGTTAGCTTGTCTGATACGCTTCCCAACGGTATACATATGAAAACAAAGTACCACCGTGTTTCCGATTCTAACCCAACTTTTATTACCCATTATCCTGCACATTTTCCGTTTCGAATGATAACAATTTTTATTACATGTGTATATGAAAAACTTAACGTACTTTCATTTTTAATTCATATACAACGGAAAAATAGATCATCTCCATAATAAAATCATTTTTACTTTCAACCGGTGAAAAACTATTAAAATACATGTGTTGTTTTTTTCACCTGTGAGAGTTTGTTGAAAATATAGTTTTTCTTTACTTCTGTATTCGTTGAGTGCGTAGTCATGGTTGGGACAATAAAATCGATGCTAGTGCTTCCAGTGAAAAATTTTGGCGTTACAGGTCGCTGTTATGACTAATTTGTAATTCTTTACATGTTAATGTTATAAGAAAATGTCAATGGGTTGGGTTAGGTTGGGTTATGTTGGGTTGGGTTGGGTTGGGTTATGTTGGGTTGGGTTGGGTTGGGTTGGGTTATGTTGGGTTGGGTTGGGTTGGGGATTTCGCGCGTTAAATATTCTTTAATTTTGGAAATCATAACTTCTACATAATTTTGTATAAATTTATTTTTAATGCACTAGTTAATTATTATTATTATTATTGTCTAGCGTGTTTTTTCCTAAGCGGTACATTTTTAGACCGTGAGTACATAATAAGCTTGAAAATGAGGGGTGGATCACAAAATTTGATAAAGGAATAGGGAAGATAAAGATAGGACAGAAAAAATTTTGATAGAGTAATAATTTATGAAATGATGTGACATGTTTCGATCTTCAGCTTGAAACAATTCATTGTTTATAATTTAATAGCTGAAAAGAGTTCTGGGACTTGAATTAACACATAGGCAAGAACAAAAAATCGTTATTGGGGAATTCTTTAAGAGCTTCGTATTTTTTTTAATAAACATTGGGCTTTCAGTCGTAACGATCCTTTTCTTGGACCTTATTATACTGCGGTGGTATAATAGGGCCTATAAAACTTAACGTTTCTTAAGACAAAAAAATTATAAAACTATTGTGGAATCCTTTAAGATCTTCGTTTTTTTCATAAACATTGGGCTTTCAAAAAAGATGAAAATGAATAATCGCATTTGGCAGATTAACGAAGGTGATTAAATGATTTAAAAAGTATTTTAGTGAAACTATTACTGTAATAACTGTTTTGTTTATATTACATACGACATTATCGTTTGTTAGAATGCCTAACGCAACATATAAACTTCACAGACATGTACAGAATCGCCCCCCTCAATCCGACCTTTTGGATTCCAGTTTGTCTTTTCACGATCGAGTTTTCATTTTTCTCGTGAAAGTGTCAGAAAAGTTACCACAGGGATAACTGTGGCGGTCAAGCGTTCATAGCGACGTCGCTTTTTGACCCTTCGATGTCGGCTCTTCCTATCATTGCGAAGCAAAATTCGCCAAGCGTCGGATTGTTCACCCGCCAATAGGGAACGTGAGCTGGGTTTAGACCGTCGTGAGACAGGTTAGTTTTACCCTACTTATGACTCGTCGTTGCGATAGTAATCCTGCTCAGTACGAGAGGAACCGCAGATTCGGGCATTTGGTTGACGCACTTGGTCGAGCGGCCAATGGTGCGAAGCTACCATCCGTGGGATTATGCCTGAACGCCTCTAAGGCCGTATCCTGCCTAGTCAAAGTTGGCAACGATATACCTAGGAGTCCAGTATCAGTCGAAAGGCTCAAATCAATTTTATTAGGTAATAAATTTATTTATAAATTTATTATCGCACGAGCCCTTTATTTGCTGTATATGATTATAGAATGACGGCCAGATAGCATGTTGCTATGTTCATTCAATCATTAGCGGTCGATTATGGGTCAATTTTTATTATATATTCGACGTCAGGACTCGGAATCGTTTGTAGACGACTTACGTACCTAGCAGGGTGTTGTACTCGGTAGAGAAATTTCCACGCTGCGATCTGTTGAGACTCAGCCCTTGGCTTGGGGATTCGGTTTATTAGTCTTAACCAACTGCGCTATCGATGCTTGTTGCATATGAATGGAATTTTTTGCAGTGAATGGAATTGAAATTTTATCTCGAAAATGTGTTGATGTATGACAACCGGTAAAATGAAGATTACAGCGAATGAGCGAACACAGACAGACGTACAGACGTACAGACAGACAGATATATGCATATATGTTAGTTTTAATAACATTATTATTGTATTAAAGAAGTATTATTTTATTTTGAACGACAAAACACGAGAAAC
This sequence comes from Chrysoperla carnea, assembly GCF_905475395.1. Taxonomy (NCBI): domain Eukaryota; kingdom Metazoa; phylum Arthropoda; class Insecta; order Neuroptera; family Chrysopidae; genus Chrysoperla; species Chrysoperla carnea. Next base: position 34,215,852 of record NC_058342.1, read on the forward strand.
ATAAGTGATTTAAGGACCCCATGAGACAATATCAAACTGTCAACACTGCTTACATTGCTCATACTGCTTGTGCCTAACAGTCTGCCTCATTGCTAACTGCATTTGTTTTCTTGTTCGAAGTTTTTATTCGTTTCGATATAATAACAATTACTTTACGTATGCCATTCTCTATGTTTCACTATTTTATTAGGATTTATTGTCAAAACTTTCTGAATATTTTTTTTTTCTTCTTCAAATTCCAAATGAATCAGTTTATTGTTTGTTGGGAGGACGCACGTGTTCTTCCTTAAACTTCTAAAATTCTATTGTAATTTTTTCAATTTTATTGTTATGGTTTATGATTTTTTAACCCCCGAACTAAAAAAAAAGGAGTGTTATAAGTTTGACTTCTATATGTGTGTGTCTGTCTGTCTGTCTGTGGCATCGTAGCGCCTAAACGGATGAACAGATTTTGATTTTTTTGGTTTTATTAGTTTGAAAGGTAATTTAATGGAGATTGTTATTAGTTATGTTTCAAGTGCGAATTCAGGGTTCTGTATCCCAAAAAAAAATTCCCAATTTTGAAAACCAAGGCACATATCGAAAAATTTTATCCTTATTTTTCGTCTACAATCATGAAGTTATAACAAAATTCATCATCAAAGTTGAAAATATGACAAAAATAATTTCAACCTTAAATCTTCCTTTGTAACGCTTAAAAATATTAATGCTATGAACAAAATTTTGGTTTAGGTGTTCATTAAATTACCTAATTAGTCCATTTTCGATTGTCTATCCGTCTGTCTGGCGACACGATAACTCAAAAACGAAAAAAGATATCAAGCTGAAATTTATACAGCGTACTCAAGACGTAAAAAGGGAGGTCAAGTTCGTAAATGAGCAACATAGGTCAATTGGGTCTTGACCTATGGGTCCGTAGGATCCATTTTGTAAACCGTTAGAGATAGAAGAAAAGTTTAAATGTAAAAAATGTTCCTTATCAAAAAATAAACAACTTTTGTTTGAAACATTTTTTCGTAAACATCACTGTTTACTCATGAGGGCGCAAATTAGGCTTAAATTGTATAGTATGTATTATGTGGGGATATCAGATATGTATGTGTAACATGTATGTATATGTAATGTTATAGAGTAATCAACACTGTCTATGCATGGTATTTCAACAATTAACTCAGTCAATTGTTTGTTTTCACTTGTTTAAATTTATTTTCATTCGTGAAAATTATCAAAAACTTTCAAAAGCTGTCGTTTTTTGAGATTTCTTCATAAATTTTATATCGATTTTCCAAGACTTTTTTCTGGGTGTTTAAATAAAATTTATCACTTTGTTTGACAGCGAGTGTTTTGTATTGCATGTCAAAGTTGATGTATCAGTTGTAAAGTTTAGAAACAGCTGTTGGGTATTAAAAATTTTGTGTTATTTTACGTTTTAGAACATTGTTGAACGACATGGCATTCAAATCTAGTTTTATAGAATAAATGTTTTTGTTTCAAAAGGTGTCGTGTTTTGGATTGTATAGTGCATCGTGTAGTCGTATTGTTAATGATGACTTTTTGGTTGATGCCAACTAACATAATGTACCAATGGTTACCCATCCGCTTCGCTGAACAATTTTATCTCTTTATAAAAATCTATAACCACACAATATTCCTGCTGGTCCCGAAATTTGGTAAAATAGCGAAAAACTTACATCAAAAATGAAAAGCTTAATCCAAAATTAGTAGTTTCAAAAAACACTTCAATTATCAACAAAATCTATTTTTTGAACTTAGTGACGTCATCAAAATCAAAAAAATTTAATTTTGCTCTATCACATCCAAATTATATCCAATATTGATAAACAAAGTATATAATTCTACTAAATTTGAGCCATACTTTTCAGATTTATGATCTCAATTAACCTAGCTCTATTAGTTTTCAAGAATGTGCAGGCCTGGTCCCGGAATTACGCACATAGGTGAAAGCTAGCGAAAAACTGACATCACAGCTGAAAAGAATGACCCAAAAATAGTGGGTTTCAAAAAAAATTCCAATAAGATCGGATAAAATTTGCCTGTATTATTAAACTAATTAAATTTTTTAACTTGATGACGTCATCAGAAACCAAAAAATTTAATTTTGCTCTATCTTTCCCAAATTTTACCCAATTTTGATAAACCAAATATGGAATCCTACTAAATTTGGGTCATACTTTTCAAATTTGTGGTCAAAATTAACCTTGCTATAATAGATTTCAAGAATTTGGAGTCCTGGTCTCGATATTAGGACATAGGTGATTGATTGCGAACAACTAACATCAAAGATGAAAAGATTGATCCAAAATTAGTGGGCTAAAGAAATTATCGTGAGATTGGATCAAAGTTATTTGTGTAATCAAAAGAGGTGGGTCACCGTGATAAACCTAAGAACCATCGTGCTGACATGACGAAACATGTATTATGTGAAGTCGTTCAAAATTCATACGTCTACAAACAGACGCACCAACGATTATATAAGTATACAAAGATTATAATAATATGTTTGTTATATTCACGGCCCCGCTAAATCTAAATGTATTTGTTAACAACAGCTAATGTTAACAAATGTTATATTGTTCTAAAAAAGCTAAACATTTCGTTTTACTTTGAAATTTATTTATTTACATTTTGATTCATGAATGAAAATGTTTTTATTCAAAATATTTATTTTTGTTTTTCGTTACATTTTCCATTATTTATGTTTATACTTTTACCAAAAATTTTCATTGAAATAAGTTGAGAAATTTATGATAACACAAGTGAAAACAAACAATTGACTGAGTTAATTATTGAAATACCATTGTATAGAAAGTGTTGATTACTCTGTCACATTACACATACATACATGTCACACATATATAACTGATATTCCCATATAATACATACTAAACAGGTAAACAGTAATGTTTACGAAAAAATGTTTCAAACAAAAGTTGTTTATTTTTATATAAGGAACATTTTTTATATTTAAACTTTTGTTCTATCTCTAACGGTCTACGGATCCAAGATCCAATTGACCTATGTTGGTCATTTACGAACTTGACCTCACTTTTTATGTCCTAAGCACGTTATACAAATTTCAGCTTGATATCTCTTTTCGTTTTTGAGTTATCGTGATGACAGACGGACAGGCGACAGACAGACAGACAGACAACCGGAAATGGACTAATTAGGTGATTTTATGAACATCTATACCAACATATGGTAAAACATATATATGGTATCACAATTGGCTCTATAGTGTGTACTTCGTGGACAGCCATTATAACCTAACCTAACCTAATTTCAAAATTGATACAGTTTCAACCCTAATTTGAATCCCTTGAGGGTTGAAATTTCAACAATTCCTTCTTAGCTCAAATTTACGTCATTTAAGGAACTTTTGTGAAAATTTTATGCTTCTGGACCCAGTCGTTTCAGCTGTGCCTTGATCGATCAGTGAGTCAGACTTGAACATATCTTGAAATGTCAACAATGATCTGGTGTAGTGGCTAGGATGCCCGTTCTTCATGTATTTTTTCTTAAATTTGCCAAAACAAAATACGTATTTAGGTGAACTAACATTTAACCTGTCTGGATTCTATTAAGCACTATGGAACCATTTTAGTATTTATGTATTTTCTCCACTAAAAATGAATATTTTTATGTAATATCTTTAAAATATGAGCTGAATAAATCATATGGTTTTTGTAACTTAGAAAAAACAAAACAGAATTAAGAGACATTCAGACTGTGGCCAGCCACAGTAAATACAATGGTCCAGATGACAGAGACAATATCGTTACGTTTTTTACTAAGTTACTAAGTATTAAAGTTGTGTATTTTTATATGAGACGAAACGAAACGGGAGATGAGACGCGCATCAGACCACAATTTCTGAAAAACTCTTTTAATGTCAACATTTAGAGGTCTTTTTATTTTCACTTTTATTTATTTATTTAATTTTTTATTCTTTTTTTGAAGTTTTTGTAAATGCAAAAAACTATATTTAAAAATTTTTATTTTAAGGGTTCCGTATCAAAATTATATCCGAGTATCCAATATGAATTTGCGAAAACTGTTTAAGTGTAGGGAATATACTCGTGTACATTGTCTGGGCTTTTCAAATTTGTCGACGTTTTTAAGGCTGCTCGTCACCCTATTAGCTCAGTTAGTTAAGGCGTAACCAATTTAATCCGCGGTATGCTTAGGGTAGTGGGTTCGATTCCCGCCGTCGCAACAAAATTAATTTAATTAATAGTTGTGATGGGCTGGTATAGTGCATGGTTTATGCATGAAGGAGGTGCACTCAGCCTCTGAAATTGAGGAGCTGATAAATAACATTATCAGCGGAAAGGTGGTAAAATACATATATATTATAGCCTAAGTGTGTCCTTCGTGGACAGCCAATATAACCTAACCTAACCTGCATTTATAACTGTTGTACCCTGTAGGCAAATTTTTGGTGAAGGCCTTCTTAAGTAGGTTGTACACACTTTTTCTTTTTTGTAGTTCTTGTAAACTTATCTGGGGCCCCATATATGAGCCCTTTTTAGGTGGAGACCCCTCGTGATGGCTTAGAATGTCTAAATGAGAAACACGACACTACTTCATGTGTTAAAAACATAAAAAGACTAAAATCAAATTTCAATATAAGATAAGGTGATCGATATTTGACCTACGGAGTTCAGGATATAGGTATAAAAAAATAAGAGCAAAAAAAAACACACTTTAAACAAAAAAGAATTCACATAATACATGCATGTATTTCGAAAAGAATTCGGAAATGTATATTAAAAATGTTTTTTGGCAAGATGAAAGGAACATGGCTTGACGTCACAAATTTGTGAATAATGACTTCAAGTGTAATTATTTTTTGTGTTTGACATAATGGTTGCATGCCCTATTGCACTTTCAAAATCAAAATTTTTTAAATACAATTCGTGGATTTTTGAAATACACGGTATATTTATTATATAAAAACAATTTATTATCTAAATTTAGAAAATTATTTTTATTGCCAAAAAATTATTTTTATAAAAATGTGTCTCGAATGATTTGCGTTCAACACAAAAAAATGTTTTCGATCGATTGTTTTAAATCAATTTTTATTGACCTGTTGTTTTGACGATATTTATTGATTTGTGTATTGACCAACCAGCCAGCAGTAAACAATGGGAGGTCTTTGCAATACCATAGTGACCCTCTTATGTTCTTAATCAGGTCCTTAATTATGTCTAAATTTAATATTTACATGTCAATGTACGTTTAATTCACTGAGTTAATATTTATTGCGTAATTATTCACGTTTGTATGTATAATTCGCGATTGTCTAGACATTTATTTCTATCTAAATTGTGTTATCGAAAAATTTTTGAGGTTTGTTTTTGGAAAATTAAAATAGGGTATTATCGTTAGTCAAAAATAAATCATGAAATTTGAAAAAAGTTAAAATTTATGTAAAAATATAGGTACTTAAGGATGTATGAGCATGGTAGTGGGGGCACAAATTTAAAAATAGATATTTTCAATTTTGATGATAAATTTATATTATTACTTGACGATATAAGACGAAAAGTAAGAATAAAATTTTTCGATATCTGGCTTAATTTTCAAAATATCGTAAATTGAAAATTTTGTTTAATTATTTAGCTTTCGATATTTCGAAAACCAAGACACATATCGAAAAATTTTATTCTTATTTTTCGTCTACATTCATGAAGTTATAACAAAATTCATCATCAAAGTTGAAAATCAGATAAAAATAATTTCAACCCTTAATCTACCCTGCTCTTACATCCCTTATATGGACGGTGACACTTAGTTTTTTTCTTTTCTAATTCATTGCTAATATGTTTAATTTCTATTAAAAAGTTTTTTTTTAATTTGTTTTCATTCATTCCAAATGAAAATTATCAAAAACTTCCAAAATATGTCGTTTTTTGAGATTCCTCCATAAGAGCCAATGTATTTTATATCGATTTTTAATGACTCTTTTACCTAAAAATTTTGAGCCTTTAAATCAAACATTGTTGTCATGCTCATACATCCTTAAATATTTTGATTTCGAGTCATAAAAGCACATTTTTCTTTTAAAATATTAAAATTAAAAATCATAATTTTTAAACAGTATATCACGTGACCTAAAACTACGATAAGCCCTGCTGTGATGTCATACCGGTATGAGTCATAGATCATCAATTAGTTCAGTGTAGACAGCTGGGTATAATATATCCATAGATAATAAGTATTTATATTTATTATAATCAGATGTCTATGAATATATCTGTCAAACTTATTGGTGTTATTTCGTATAATGATACAAATATTACGTCATTAAATTGGATGCCCGCGTTTTTGACAGTTTAAAAAAGGATTAAAATTTAAGTTTTTGGCAAGAAAGTTTGTGTATTGATCCGACATAAATTTTTGGTGGCTTTTTATTCGCAAAATCAACATTTTGAAGTACTTTTTCAAAAATAGGTGGAATATCCTATTTAAAGTTTAATTAGTCAAAAATAATTATATTTTCAGATGGCAAGTACTATATTTTGTTAGGAATACAAACGTACTTCGATGTCTTTGACGTATAAATGATATTTGCACGTGAATAAACAAGAGATTGTTTAAAGCTGTTTAAAGAAGGAAAAGGATTCACTGAACATTGCACACTTTTAGTTCGCGACAATCGATAAATAAACAAAAACACACTTTTCGACAGATATTAGAAAAGTATATCAACAAATAATTATTAACTCTAATGTAAATCTGTCAATGGTGATTTTAAACAAAAACAATTATGAATTGAGCTGCTGTTTTAGCTGTTACTTTGTTGCAAGGTGTCAACAGAATTATTACACTTCTGTACAGTTTAAGTCTCATCTCAAACTCACCATTTACAAATACATCTCACCTTTCTTTTTATTCATATTCATTCCATGAAAATATAAACTTATGTACTCTATCGAAGGTCAACTGGAAGGGTGGGAGAGTGTCATAAGCCCGCTTTGTAGTCCCTAGTACATCCACCTTCATGTAAAGAGTTGCACAGTGGAGTATTTATACCAAATTTCCGGACAAAATAGAATGAAGGGATTTTTATGCTCAAAATTTTTTTTGTCATTTTCGTCTTCAAACCTAATTATGTCTTTTTCATTTTTTTTTGCTTTTGAGCCACTTTTTTCTTATCCTTGCTCGCTTTTCTTTCCATGTAAGGTGATTTTGGAATTATAAGTTACAAATTTTCACTGGAAAACTACTTGCTTCTTTTTTTGACTTTTGAATTAAGCTATCTTAATCTCTATCCTTATGTTTGTCTTAAAAGAAAAAAGGCGCAAGTGCGCGCAAGATGTGCTTCCATAAACATGTTATAGAATACGTAAACTTTGCTCTGTTACAAAAAATTTTACCGGGCAAAAAAGGGCACATAAACAAAAAGCTTTGAGTTTGATGAATTTAATGAAAAAAGTTACCTTTTTTAACCTCAAACATGAATCACAAATATTTAATTATATTAATAGAAACATTAAACTTAAATAATAATAAATAAAAAAAAAGAATTCAATAAAAAAATATCTTATGAGGGGGAAATACGACCTTATTGATGGAGCTTTATTGCTCACCTTTCTTTTTAAAACGAGTTGAGTATTCTAATTTATTAAACTAAAGGAATATTTTCGCTATAAAGACGTTTTTTGTTTTTGTTAAAATTTACAAATTGTATTATTGATTGATTTAAAACAGTATATATCGATTCGTTGTGTGCGTAGACATGATAGGGATAATACAATCGATGCCAGCGCTTCCAGTGAAAAATTTTGGCGATAAAGGACGCTGTAATGACTAACTTGCAATGCTTAAATGTTAATGTTATAGAAAATGTCAAATTAAAATTATTGAAAAACACTAATTAATTAAACTTAATGCATTAAAAATTGTGAAAATAAGAAATCAAATTGCACAAATCTTGTTTTTTGAATGTAAATTATCAGAATTATTTCTTTAAATTTGTTAGACAATAATATTAAATTTTCAATGTAAGTCATAAATGCAATCCATACAATTATATATGCATCCATACAATTCTATCTAATTAAAGTAGTGTATCGTTATCATGAAAACGCTTCCAATAAAACTCACGCACGGTGCAAATACAATTTTCGACACAAATTCATGAAATTTTTTTTTTTATTCCGTATAAATTCTAATTCAAAATTTAAAGTTTTTCATTAAAACAAAATTTTCATTATAAATCTTTCCTTCTAAGTGTCTTTTTCCTACTTCTAGTATCTTATAATAATAATAAATTAGACTAGTTTTTGAAACAAATTTAAGTTGATTGAACTATGATTTTGATAAGAAAATTTTGAAAAATTTATGAAAATTATAATTGATAGATAAATGGTAATTGAAATACCAAATACATTTGAATGTAATTGAAATTCATTATTCAAATATTTCGATCAATAAATTGTATTAAGTGCTTTCTGTCATAATTTACAAAATTGTTATATAATTTCTTTAATAATTCATTGTTCCCATTCATAAATCATTTTTTATATTTTATACCGGGTGTTTTCAACAATTCGACTAAAAAAATAATCCGAATAACCCAAGTAAAAGTTATTCTACTCGTAGGGGAATATCTCACCGAAGCCTCACCAAATTTATTTTTTCAGAATCTTTAAAGGCTCAACATTTTTTTATTGGCAAAGTTTTACTCAAAGAATATGTGGTTAAAATTTCAGTTCAGATATCCATGCAAATTTTTAAGAAAAGTCATTGAAAATCGATTTAAAAGACATTGGCACTTATGGAGGAATCTCAAAAAATGAAATATTTTGAGTTTTTGATAATTTTCACTTGGAACGAATGAAAACAAATTCAAAAAAACTTTTTAATAGAAAGTAAACATATAAACAATGGCATAGAAAAAAATATCAAGTGTCTCCGTCCATATAAGGGATGTAAGAGCAGGGTAGATTTAGAGTTGAAATTATTTTTATCTTATTTTCAACTTCATGAATGTAGACGAAAAATAAGAATAAAATTTTTCAATATGTGCCTTGGTTTTCGAAATATCGAAAGCTGAATAATTAAACAAAATTTCAAATTTTCGATATTTGTAAAATTACGCCAGATATCGAAAAATTGTATTCTTACTTTTCGTCTTATATCGTCAAGTTATTATCAAAATTGAAAAAATATATTTTTCCAATTTGCGCCTCCTCTATAGTGTTCACACATCCTTAAATAGAAAGTTTTTTTTGATTCGAAAATAAATCAAACAAAATAACTTTCACTGTACTTGCGACATCCACTTATAAATATGTTTAAAAAAATAAAGTTTAAAAAAAAATTTAAAGTATGTTGGAAGTAATGTTTTACAAGTACATCGGTTTGTTCATTATCGTAATTAAGCGCAAACAATTCGTTTTTTTTTTGCGTCACGATAAAAAGCACAGACAAATGATTATTATATTTAGAGTAATAACTTCGTAATAAACTTACACACACAGAAAAAAAAAAGAAATTTTTAGAAAAAAAAAAAAAAACAACAATTTTTCAGTTAAAATTTTTGAGTTCAATGCACTTTGTGCGAAAATAGACTTCACTAAAAATGAACACAGACAATAACTCACCGTTCACTAGATTCAGACATATCATTCATGTGCGAGGGGGGAATGAAATGGGAAGGGTATATTCGATGCGCCACAATTCATGTGATGGACAACTAATTGTCACCAATGTGTCTTTATTTTTATTTATTTTGAATGACATAATATTTCAATTGTAGAGCGTACCATAGACATTTCATATTTTTATATCTGTATCAAAATTGTGCGACAAGCTTTATGAAGGTATTTTAGATATTAACTTAACAAAGAGTTTATAAACAAATATCAACCCTAGTAGCCCATTGTTTCCCTACAGTATTGTAAAAAAGTTTTGGTTTATTGCACGGTACATACATATAAACCAAATACATGCTTTGTACTCAAATAATGTGATTTTTTTTAGCTATATAATACCATGCAGCTACAAAAATATATAATATATTGTGTGCAAGTGATGTTTATAAATTTGATAATATAGATATCTCTCTTCAATCATCAATAAAGTAACTATAGTCGTCTCTGTTCATAAAAAAATTGGATTTTCGATGAACTCATAATTAAATTAAAATTTTGTTTTGATATCATCGACAACCTTATATTTTTATGGTATTTTTATAAACTACAAGATTGTCTAAATATTTTAGATAATTTTTTATCACACTCTCTAGATTTTTCGATATAGAAATATCCAATTGAAAAGGATAACCTATATGATTCATTATTTTTTCACCAAACTTTGAACGATAAAAAAAATTGATAAAAAGCTCGATGATCTAGAAATTTTTTGTGACTTTTGGAAACTTTGTTAATCAATAAATGTGTTTATAAAGTTTTATTGAAATCCCTAGAATTATTTAATCTGCTAAGTAACATATCAAAAGTTCAGAATTTTATCTCTCATCAATTTTAAAACTTATTTCAAAATTTTGTTCATGTCAGTTATTAAAAAATTTCCTTGTGATACCTTGAGACTACAGCTCAGTTTGGCCTGTGTAGATAAGGTCTCAAACTAATATGTTGAATGATTTCCAATAAAAGAACATTGTTTAAAATTTACATAATGTATATAAATATTATGCAAAAATGATAAATACTATAGCAGCCTCAGCCGCATTTCAAAAATGCTAAGTAATTACGATCGTATTTATGATTGAATGATCGTATTTTACTGGCTTAGTGTCAGTTAATAACTATCTTTTCATCTTTTTAAATATCTAAAAAGAGTAGTGTTTTCTTGTTAATATACATCTGATTCAGAAGTTCATATAAACTTTAAAATTTCTCAGATTCATAAAATATCTCGAAAATTACTCATCTAATGGTCAAATAAACACGATTTTTGTAATTTTCGGGTCAAAATTACCTTAAAAACTTAGTTTTATCGAAATCGGAAACAAAAACTTTTTTTACATTTTTTGCAATTTGTAAAAATCGAAAAAATCATAAAAAATTCAAAAAAACACAATTTTTGTAATTTTTGGTTGGGTTGGGTTGGGTTGGGTTGGGTTAGGTTGGGTTAGGTTGGGTTACGTTGGGTTAGGTTGGGTTAGGTTGGGTTAGGTTGGGTTACGTTGGGTTAGGTTGGGTTACGTTGGGTTAGGTTGGGTTAGGTTGGGTTACGTTGGGTTAGGCTGGGTTAGGTTGGGTTGGGTTGAGTGAGTGAGTGAGTGGGAGTGGGAGTGGGAGTGGGAGTGAGTGAGTGGGAGTGGGAGTGGGAGTGAGTGAGTGGGAGTGGGAGTGGGAGTGGGAGTGGGAGTGGGTGTGTGAGTGGGAGTGGGAGTGGGAGTGGGTGTGTGAGTGTGAGTGTGAGTGTGAGTGTGAGTGTGAGTGTGAGTGTGAGTGTGAGTGGGTGTGGGTGTGGGTGTGGGTGTGGGTGTGGGTGTGGGTGTGGTTGTGGGAGTGGGAGTGGTTGTGGGAGTGGGAGTGGGTGTGGGAGTGGGAGTGGGAGTGGGAGTGGGAGTGGGAGTGGGTGTGGGAGTGGGTGTGGGAGTGGGAGTGGGAGTGGGGGTGGGGGTGGGAGTGGGAGTGGGAGTGGGAGTGGGAGTGGGAGTGGGAGTGGGAGTGGGAGTGGGAGTGGGAGTGGGAGTGGGAGTGGGAGTGGGAGTGGGAGTGGGAGTGGGAGTGGGAGTGGGTTGAGTTGAGTTTTTTTTCAATTTTATTGATCATTTATAATGAATTTTTCCATACAATCTCAGTTTTCGGAATAGCTCTGTTTTTACGATTATCGAGATTACTGTATATCATATTTTAAGGATTTCACGCTCCGGGTGGCGATATCGTTAGAATGTGGTGCAAGCGATTGTTTACGATTAGATCAAGTTATATTTGAATCATACTAACAAGAGTAAAATAACAATAAATAGTGTTTTGTAAATGAGAGGTAGTCGCAAGGCGGTAACAAGGCAGGCCGGATACGACAAATTGCAACAACATATCATATACTGAGCGCTGAGCAGAGAGGTATCAGTAATAAGAAGCCTGTAACCATATTAATATACCTACCAAGCAAAGGTACAATGTTGCTTTGTTGCTTTGCTATGCGGACTAGTCACTGTTTATGTTGCAGTCGGCTTAGGCTCAGCCGTTCATCTCAGCACACAGCATTGCTACATTATCATATTCTCATAAATTATAGGTTTTTTAAATATTTATTTCGAAGTGATTACCAATCAGTGTGTTGTGTGTGTGCTTCAGAAGAACCCCATTTCTATGGTTCTTTTTTTTGTAACCTCTATGTAAAGATTACGAAATTTTATAGATATTTTTAGAGTGGAAATGATTAGAAATTATGAATTCTGGTAAAGACAGGTTATGGGCACGGCACAGCACCCGAAATCGGAGTATGGACTTACTCGTGATCGATATACTGAATTCCTACAAAGGAGATGTTTACAAAATATATGACGCCCTGGCCAAGATTTTGTACAGTGGATTTGTAAATTAATCAACTTGTAAAATGTTTGCGTGTTTGCTCACAAAAATTACAAAAGTAAATGTGCGATAGTTTACACATCACAGTGTCACATTTAGACTCTAAACTACTGAACCAATTTTGAAGAAATTTTCACAACTTTAAATTAAATTAAACAACAGTATACATTTTACAAATTCAAGCTTTCGTTTTTTTTCACGAAAGCGTTGATAATATCATCGATTTCCAGATGTTTAGGAAAGCAAGTCCGAATAATCTTTTCTGTCACATTGAGGCACGCAACCAAGATTTTACCCCCATGAAGTGTAGAATACGATCTCTCTGCGATAATTGCGTTGGCCAGGAGGGTTACGCTACAAATCTTGGTCGCATGTTTCAATGAGATGAGTTATCGAATCTGGTATGACAGGAATTGTTTGCACATTCTGTTTTCCATTTGTCATCCAGGGTCGGTATTTATTTATAAATAGTTGATTCACTCAATCATGAATGAATCGCCGGTACTTACATCTGATCGCCGGTCTCTAATTAAAATGGTGAAAGAAAAATTCCAAAATTTTCTTTTGAGAATACTACCATTTTAATGGATTTGATTCTTGATGGCTACAGACGGAGGTTATGTGGCGTTCGTAAGAGATTTATTTGAAATAAAATTTCATTGTAGTTTTGAACCAAAAAGAACAAGAATGTATACTTTTTTTTTTCAATTTGAAGTAATATCTACATATGTAATAAATTATTTTAAATCATTATAATTAACGGCAATTGTTTAAATTATTTTCAACACGAATTCAAAATTATTCACAGAGCCGATTAATTATTCAATCACGATTTTTTTCAATTTCTTGTAGCCAAATTCTGTTACTTATATTTCATCACAAGTCATTTTTGTTCGATACTTATCCGATATATTTGGTTTTTACCCATTTTTGGATAGCTTGACTTATTAAAATATCGTTCTAAATTTTTTCGTAGATCCATTATGGCAGGAAAATATAATAATGGACATTAATTATCTATTAAAAAACTTAAAAATTTATTTTTAATTGCAAAATTTTATGGAGCTTACCATTAAAATTTTATATAATTATTCAATTTGATGTATTTCATTCTAAAGGCGGGCTCACATTCTATTCCAACATTGAACATACGCCATACATGCTTTTTTGACATGTATTAGATAGGATCGATGAACATTCGAAGAAATTTTTTCAAAATTCCATTATCAGTACAAAAGCAATAGCTTCCATTTCCTTCGAAAGACTTTCTCTAAACTAGTTTTATTTAAATGAAAGGGTAACCAGATATAAATGCAACTAAATAGGTCAAGACCCAATTGACCTATGTTGATCATTTACGAACTCGACCTCAATTTTTACGTCCTGAAAACGCTGTAAAAATTTCAGCTTGATATCTTTTTTCGTTTTTGAATTATCGTGCCCACAGACGGACGGACGGACGGACAACCGGAAATGGACTGACTAGGTGATTTTATGAACACATAAACCAAAATTTTGTTGGTAGCATCAATATTTTTAAGCGTTACAAACTTGGGACTAAACTTAGTATACCTTGCATATTACATATATCCATGGTATAATAAATAAGCGTTTGAAAAATAGTGTGAAACGTGCTTTAGGTTCAAGAATGTACCTTAAAATAGTACTGTCATCAATTTGCAATTGACAACAAATTAAAATTACATGCCATAAATTCAATCCAAATATGGGGAGACACCTCATAAAGTCATAAATTAAAAAAAAAAGAAGTTATTTCCTAGTTACTGAAAATAAATCATCTTTCAAAAAAGAAGTCACACACGCAGGCCAATTAAAATTTTGTCAAATGATTTACCATTTTTCATTTTTTTGACTGTAATAATACAAATCTAATTATAAACTGGTTTAAAAGCGTACTCTGTTTCACAACCCACCCAAAAAAAAAAACGTCTAAAAATACATAATAAAAATTTTTTTTTGAATGTAATTCGACCTTTTTATCTGTTATGAAATGGGACCCCATCTTCATTATTCATATCGATTGCAGTGTTGTATGACCCCATAAATTCGAATTATTTATTGTAATAATTTTTTGTTACAAAGCAACGCAACGAGACTCACAGAACGCATCTCAAATTTAAACTCGCTGTTATCTTTGATAATAAATTTTAGTATAAAAAATATATTTAAAAAAAAAAAAGAAAGAAAAGAAAAACGGCTTGGTAGGTCAAAACTACGCTTGTCTGGACCATTGTGGGCCCTTAATTAATATTACTCCCGACAATTGTGAATCCGAAATACTTCAGAAAACAATTACATATAAATATTATCTTTTTGATATGTTTAATACCAAACGCGCTATACGATCTTTTTTTTTGGTACTGATGTTCATCAAACTCTTTTTTTTTATTTTACAGGGTCGGACTCAGTATAATTTAACCTAAAGACATCGCACTATCGAATATATTTACACAGTCAGGCTTATCTGGGTTCCGGGCCACTCTGGCGTTAAAGAGAGCAAACCAGTGGACTCGATAGCACGCGAAAGGTTGTCTCAAACGATTCTTTAATCTGAGCCTGTCATTTCTATAGTCTCCATAATTTACCGCATCAAGGAATGGCTACGATAAACCCCTCTTTATAGCCACAACTTTGCTTAGTTCAAAACACCCGGGTCGTGGGTCTCTTGACAGGACACTGTCGACTAAACTGAACGGACTACAAAAATAAGCGTTCGGAAAATCTTATCTCACTTTAAGGAGCTTCTATAAGCGAAATCATTGCGGCTATTACAGGAGACTGGCTAAACGACAGGCATGCCGAGAGATTAGACCTATTAATGCATCTCGATTAATACAAAAGCTTTCGTTATTATCGTTATTTTGAATCAAAGATTGAATGCAGCCCTGTATTTAAAATTGATTGTAGTGGTAGGTAAGTGTTGACCGCACCCTTAAACTACCTTAAAATGAAAGGGGTTGATGATATTTTTTATTTTTTTTTTGGAATGGAATACTTAAGTGTTATGGTGCGATAAGAGTGACATGTTTTGATGTCTTTCTTAACTCGTAACGACAACACCAATGACAGTATCTGTTAACGACCGATCATATGTCAAACGATAATTAAATAATAAGATTTTATCCCTAGCAATCATCTACCAAAATTTGTATTTCATTAATTTTGATCAAACATGTTTCAAAATATTTTCAAACAATCATTTTTCAATCATAAAAAGGGTCGACTGTTTCGCCCGACCAACACCTAAATTTATTATTTTTTTTAAATAGATATTTTTTAGGGTGGTTCCTTGTATGTCATGTCAGAAAAGTTTTTGACTATTTTTTTTTTAAAAGCAAATTTAACGCCTTCAAAAAAGTAGACTTGTTTCTTATTTGCTAAAGGCTAAACATTTCTTAGGACTATATAATTTCGTTGTTTATCCGAAGTACGATGTCCTTTTATATCTGAAATTCAAAGTTGAAAATTTGAACATTAAGCACATAATAAAGGGGTTTAACCTTCGTTTCTCTGACATATACGCCTATAACAGAGGCCATCCACAACATTATTTGTTAATCTTTATTTATTTAATTACAAACATATTTACAATTACATTTTGATGTGGGTGGAGTCGGTTACTTCGTTCTTATCCAAGCGACGACAATGTGATCAATTCTGCACTCCCATTAATTATAAATTGTTCACACTGCCGCTGACTGGATTCGAACCCGCAACTTAAGTCTAAATGGACAAACAGTCCAAGGCAATTTAGTCTTTCACATTCTGTTTAAACAAAATAAAGTTCATTTTTTTGGGTACTAATCCACTCAATATTTTTTCAAGGTTACTTTAAAATGGTTCAATGTTTAAATAAATATTTCACTAATTAGAATCCATTATTCTTTAATTAATTTAATTAATAATTGTAACGTTTTTATTTGTTTTGATGTCCCAAGTTCACTGCCATAGCCATATTTATACTCAACTGTCTCTTAAAACACAAATGTTTTCAATCAAATTAATTTTATGAGAACGAAGTATTCAAATTCAAAGTTTAACTTCGGAGGAAATACGTTTCATTCACGATTTTTGCATCACAAAAGCTTTTTGTGATTTGAAAAGCTTATGGCAGTTTTAAATTGACTTAGCATCTTTTATATTTCATTTTATACTGCTTAATAAAATGAAACTGAACCATTTTGGATGATACTTAAATTAAGTCATTATTGTATAACATCGATCGATACTTAATCAAAATTAGATGGTCGGATAATTTATGTAAATTGGACATTATTTATGCATAATTTAAAATAATTGGATTTTTTTTTTGATACAAATTCTGTTTAATCTACTAGAAATTAAGAAGTAACGCCACTTAATAGCGATCAAAAAATGTACCTATAGTAATTTTAACCATTTATTCAAAATACAGTAAAACTTCGTTAAATCGAATTTTACGAGGAAATACTATATTTTGTAAGATTAATTTCTACCAAAAATTTTCGAATTATATTTAGAGAAAGAAGACTTCGCTTGGTTCTAAATCTAGTAAATTAATTTATGAGCACAAAATTCGCGCCAATCGTTCGATAATCCTTAATCTGACGCGTTCTAACGCGTCAAATATTTCGCGAGTTTAATATTCTTTAACTTTATAAATCATATATTCAAATATTTATGTCCTACGATCCCGAGGGGGGCGTAGGGCCTCAAGGTTTCAGTAATGGTTCTGAATTTAAGGTAGGGCGAGCTTTTAACACACCGCTACCTAATTTTGCTGGTGGGGCTGCCACCTTAAAGCCTGCAAGCTTGCCTGTGTGTGTAAATCATAACCTCTACATAATTTTATATAAATTTATTTTTTACAATGGGACAGGTGAAACTAAATAAAAGCTTGTAATAAAAGTTATTTTGTTTTAAATCGAGTGTGAGCAAAATGCTCAAAACGTGAGTGCTCAGTTATAGCACTAAGTTTTAAGTTTTCACGTCTGTCTCTTTTTTCTTAATTAAAAATTCATTGTACAGAACATGTGATAGAATAGGATAAGGAAAGGGAAGGTAAGCAGTTAAGACTGGATTTACTAGGAATCATCAAACGTGGCGTGATAACGAAATTTGATTGACCTTTTACGTGCTTATCGGATTAAATTTCATAGAAAACAGCTAATATAATTCTGGGTGCCAAAATCATGTCACACAATTATATTTTTAGGCAATAAAAAAATTTTTTTTTTAATCATAAAGGATTTAAATCATATGAATTTGTGGAATGAATTAGACAGTTTTTACGAGTTGTTGATTTAAAAGTCTAACTAGATTTTAAATTTGTGTTTTTAAATCTTTTTATGAATTTATTAAGTCTAGTCACATAACACCTTCAAATAAAAACACACAGCAACAAAAAAAAAAAAGACCGAACTTTTGAAACTAGTTGCGAGTATTTGATGTTGAAACAACAAAAAGATTAATTATAAAAAATTATTAAATTCATAAATTTGGTTATAAACAAAAAAATATGATATGTTTACACGTTAGCGTTTTACCACATCATTTACACGTCATTCGAAATATTTTCATAACAGAGTGTTCATGTGATTTTTGTATTTATATTTGAAATTCCGCCCAAAAAAAATTAGGTTTTGGCAAAAAATGAAACGAATCCCATACAGGAGTATCGTACACGGTGAGAAATCTATGGCGCTTACTACAATGCTGGTATGGTATAGAGACAGATACTACGAATAGGGATATCCACCCGAAGTATTGTGGGTATCGCCAACCAGTATGGGCCTGGAGCCCAAACAATGCGTCCTGAATGGTCAAATCAGTATGGCGTTGATCCCGATACTGACGTAGTGATATCCACAAAAAATTCTTACCTTGTATTTTTGAATTTAGACCCCGGATCAAGATCAACAGCCAAAAAAATTTCCTGAGATAATTTCTTGCAGCAAAACATTTGTATCAATTTTCGCCCCCCAAAAAAATGAGTTTTTTATAAACAATGATACGAATCCCATACTGGAGTGGGATTCAACATTTAACAGACTATGGTTCCAGGATTATTTATTGGACTAAAGCGCTAACTTGTAAATGGAACAACTTCGATTGTTTAAATAGAGAATGATTCTACTTCGGTATGCCTGATTTGTACCGATCATGGTGCTGACAGTTTGCTAATAACAATAAATTTTTGTTGGGTGTTACACGATCAAAAAAAAAAACAACACATCTAATGTATTTCAAATGTTTTTTTTTTAGAGACGTTACCGACATTTTTTTTAATGAAATTACTAATTAATTTTTATTACTTATGTTTACAAATAAAAAAAAAAGTGTTAACAGGACTGTAATGACTAACGAATGGCTAATAAAATTTTATTAGGCACCACATCGAAAAATTCTTTCTATAAATATCAAAATCTGAATCATTTCAATTTTTAAAACGCTTTTATAAGCTTCACTTGTAACTAACTAACAAACAATTTTATAAAAAGTATTTTCAGTCCCAAACATCATTCAATAATTACGTAATTAAACTTTTTTTTAATTAGGGTATTGAACTATTTTTGAAAAAGTACTTCAAAATGTTGATTTTGCTAATAAAAAGCCACCAAAAATTTATTTCGAAAAAATACACAAACTTGTCAAAAACTTAAATTTTAAACCTTTTTTAAACTGTAAAAAACGTGGGCATCCAATTTGATGACGTATTATGGGTATCATTACACGAAATAACACAAATAAGTTTGACAGATATATTCATAGACATCTGATTATAATAAATATAAATACTTATTATCTATGTATATATTATACCCAGCTGTCTACACTGAACTAATTGATGATCTATGACTCATACCGAAATGACATCACAGCAGAGCTTACCCGCACTTTAGGTCACGTAATATACAGTTTAAAAATTACGATTTTTAATTTTAATATTTTAAAAGAAAAATGTGTTTTTATGACTCGAAATCAGAATATTATTTTCACTGCCAGATTCACTTGATTTAGGATTGAAAAACTCAAAAAACAATTTAAGAAATTAGTTTTCATTAAAACATCTGATAACTATCGATTTATCAGGGCTATATACGAATTCACCGACATAGTTTGCCAATACTTTTGCAAAGTTAATTCGTTTTTTTCGTTAAATCGAATTCAGTCCAATCAAAGTATGTATAATAACCGTTACTCTAATAAAAAAAAAAAGTCAAAGGCATGTAATTATCAAAAAGTACGATCCTGTATATTCTAAGAATCGATTATTATATTGGTTTGAAAAAAAAATCAATATTTGTAAACACATAAGACATAGCATTCATTATATTTTTATTGAGTAAACCAGTTTACATGAAGTGAAGAACAAACTGAGCACTGGTCTCATCAGGTTTAAGGTTGATCGGACACTATACTGCAATTTTAAAGGTTACTCTATATTTGTTTTTTAACCGTAATAACAGATTTTATTTTGTTATTTCATTATTTGAATTTACGAAGAATCTAACATTTCACTAGTAATGAGATTTATGTAATTAACGAAGGAGATGCAAGAATTGAATAATGCTAGGGATTTCAATAAAATTTTATAAATACATTTTTTGATTAACAAAGTTTACAAAAATTACAAAAAATTCTTAGATCATCGGGCTTTTTATTAATTTTTTCATCGTTCAAAATTGGCTGCAAAAATGATGAATCATATAGGTTATCCTTTCAATTAGATATTTCTATATCAAAAAATCTAGACAGTGTGATAAAAAACTATCTAAAATATTTAGACAATCTTGTAGTTTATAAAAATACCATCAAAATATAAGGTTGTCCATGATATCAAAACTAAAGTTTAATTTAATTATGAGTTCATCGAAGATTCAATTTTTTTATGAACAAAGACGACTATAGTTAGTTTATTAATGATTGAAGAGTGATATCTATATTATCAAATTTATAAGCATCACTTGCACACAATATATAATATATTTTTGTAGTTGTGTGGTATTGTAAAGCTAAAAAAATCACATTATTTGAGTACAAAGCATGTATTTGGTTTATATGAATGTACCGTGCAATAAACCAAAACTTTTTTTAAAATACTGTAGGGAAACAAACACCTTAAAACACTATTTTGTACGCATGAGTTAGCAATTCATAACATATCAATAATTCAGATTTATAACTATTCATTACTTTAATGCCCGATCAACCTTAATATTATTGAATCAAAAATATTGTTTTTCAATAGATATTTCACAATCCCAAATTGTGATCCAAACAGACTCACGAACGGAGACGGACCCAACTTATTTATGATGTTACAAATTCAATTACATGATTTGTATTTTTATGAGAACACGGTGAGATCTTAACTGCAGAGTTGCAGGCCTGTTTAAGTTGAAAATTTAAGGTGAGTATTGTATCGAATATTTTGAGGAAAATTATTTTTGATGAGCTTGTGTTTTTATGCATGGGTGTCAATTTTTTGCAATGGATGTTAAGGAATAGGGTATTATCGTTAGTCAATAATAAATTATGAAATTTGAAAAAAGTTAAAATTTATGTAAAAGTATACTTAAATATTCTGATTCCTAGTCATAAAAGCACATTTTTCTTTTAAAATATAAAAATTAAAAATCATAATTTTTAAACTGTATATCACGTGACCTAAAACGTGGGTAAGCCCTGCTGTGATGTCATATCGGTATGAGCCATAGACCATCAGTTAGTTCAGTGTAGACAGCTGGGTATCATATATCCATAGAAAATAAGTATTTATATTTATTATATTCTTATTTGCATTATTTCGTATAGTGATACCCATATTACGTCATCAAATTGGATCCCTGAGTTTTTGACAATTTAAAAAAGGTTTAAAATTTAAGTTTTTGGCAAGAAAGTTTGTGTATTGGTCCAAAATGAATTTTTGGTGGCTTTTTTATTAGCAAAATCAACATTTTGAGGTACTTTTTCAAAAAAAAGTAGAATACCCTATTTTTCGCAATGGTAATCAAGGAATTATGTAATTTGATAGACCTTACATAACAAGAGAATACATAAAAAAAGATGTTTTGCAATAAAAAGATAGATAAAATTATTTCCTTGCTTATATTAAGGGCTTGCCATCTAAGACCTATTCTCTCCGAAAATAATTATTCGTAAAATATAAAATTTACATGCTTATAACGTGTATATTGTACAGAATTTTGATTTGACAGTTTTTATGGCTTTCTGAGGCAAAAATTACTCCGTTACCCAAAAAAGTCACAATATTATTGGTAATCCACGTGCGTTCAATATCCAAATACGGTCCTGCAAATTGATCCAAATTAACGGACGGACTCACAGACTAACATGACTTATTTATGATGTTACAAATTCAATTACTCATGATTTGTTTACAAGTGTGGTTTTTCAAAAGGAACAAAAAAAAAAAATCTATTTACTTTTTAAAAATTTTTGACACTACTTTTATGCTTTGTAAATAATTATGTTCAGTTAATTATCTCACTTCTCAATTAACAAGCACTTAATGTTAATGTTAATATTGGAACGTAATCTTTATTAGTACCGGAAATTAGATAAATCTTCTATTTAAATTCATGTAATTATTTGTGATGTAATTATTTCATGCTCTTTTATTTTCAAACATTCTTCAATTTATTATAGCTCTAAAACTTTAAATATAACATATTTAGCTAAATTTTTTAAGATGTAAGTCGTAATGCTACTGAAATTGGTCCAAAATATTGTTAATTTTACGATGTTTGTAAAAGGGGGGATTCCGTTGCACCCAGGTATCTCTAAGACCAATTCTATCCCGATATTCGTGTTCAGCAATCATGAAAATACCCTTGTTACGAGTTTGGACTGATTATATGACGAATTTTTCGAAAACTCCAGTAAGCGGCGGTATATCGTTGCACCAGGCACCTCTGAAACTAATTTTATTACGATATTCGTGTTCAGCGACCCCAAAAACCCTTTTGTAACGAGTTTGGATCGATTATATAACAAATTTCCCGAAAACTTCACTAGGCGACGAGGAACCATTTATTCTGAGCACCAGGTACCTCTGAGACCAATTCTGCTACGATATTCGTGTTCAGCGACCCCAAAAACCCCCGTGTAATAATTTTTGAATCCAATGAATCCAATTTTTGTAATTTTTGGGCCAACATAACCTTATTAATCGAGTTCTATCGAAATCGAGAATGAAAATTTTTTCACGATTTTTTAAATGTGGGTACCCCACTGGAAAAAACGGAAATATCCCAAATTTGTTTATTCCCATATCGATAAATCTTTGTTTTTAGGGTAATTTTGATGCAAAAAATAAATAAAGAAATGCAAAAAAGTTAAAATTCGAATTCACAAATGATCGTAAAATAACACGTATTTGGGATCAACTTGGGGCATGGTTAAGATAAAAAATCGAATACCAGATTCTCATTTTTTTCTGACAATAAATAAATGAAAGATCCCATTTATATGACCCAATATTCATAAAAAGGTAAGTGCCCCCTATAAATCTAATCAAAGAGCATACCCTTGAAATAAATACAATTGTGTACAACAAAAAAGGGCGTATATAATCTTTTTATTTTTTTTGTATAGAGTGACAGAGGGGGTTTCAGAGGGTACAATGAAAGGAATCAGAGCTGAGAGTAGCTATTTAATAAATATGATATCTTAATCAAATCAGCCTTAAATACTTATAGTGGCATCGTGGCACCAATAATTATATCAAAATGATCATCTTTGACTATTTAATAAAAGCCGAATGTATTTTTAAACGATTGGGAGTGAGAAGCAAATGAAACTGACTTGCTTGAGTTGAAGTCTTGAAGGTATTTAGAGGCTCTTTTGATATTTTAGAAAAATATATATATTTTTAAATAGGCGGTAATCTCCTTACTCCTATATAATTAATCGTTTTGATAAATATCCAAATATTATAAAACTACAATCAAAAATAACAACCATACCTTAAATTATTCTTATATTTTTAGGGACACGATTTTTATTATGTTTCTCACAATAATACTACAGTAGAGTCTCAATTATTAATCGGAACACATGAAAATCGTCCGCCCGCACTTTTTTACCACTCTTCTATCAATCACTTAAAAATGATATTGTTTCTTTGTATATATATATACTGCAAGTTGTTCCTGAAAGAGGATATCTTGAAAAAGGCCAATCTTAGATGGAGGGAAGAACGTACTTGTGGTACTACATGACAGATATGGTCTGAGTACAATCGCAGGCGTTCCGAAGTTCTTATATCACTTCCAAGGGTCTCTGTTCGCAAAGTTGTTGCGGCTATCACAGGACACTGGTTGGGAGGCAAGTATGCTGAACGGTTAGGCCTTAGTGGGTCACGACTACTGCAGGAGCTGTCACAGTGGTGAAGATGAGGAGACAATGTGTCATCTTCTCTGTTACTGCCCAGCTCTTGTCATGAGGAGATGGGCTTACTTGAGCCAGCCTCTCTTTGACGACCTCTCCAACCTAAAGTCAGTCGACGTCAAAGCCCTCCTGCTGTTCTTAAACAGCTCCAAATGGTTCATGGAGTAGTGGGCGGAGATGGGCCAACCCTTTTACGGTACCACAACGGACCCTATGGTCTAAGTGTGTCCCATCCCAGGACAGCCACTCTAACCTAACCTAACCTTTGTATATATATTTAATTCGATTCATTGTTATGATTTTGTGTGTACAGTCTCGTTTAAATGCATACATGCTCTTCTTGTAATGCATCATTACCCGCCTGCTTCGTTGGAGGATTTGTTTATGCAAAATTTGAAGTAGATTGGACCAAGGAGTCACCTTGTCCCATACAAATCCTCGCTTTTTACCCCCCTTAGGAGTATAATTTCTGAAAACTGTTTGTTATCGGATGTCTTCGTCAGTCAAAGAACACACCCTCCAAGTTTCAGGTCTCTAAGATCAGTGGTTTAGGTTGTGGTCAGTCAGATCTCTGGTTTTTATTGAGTTCCGTCTATCGAAACTTTACTCTATTATCAATGAAGAATCCTTTTCTCACGAGTATCGCTAGCTTCACGCGGTCAATATTATTGAATCAAAATGTATATTGATTCAAAATATTGATAGTTTGTGTAGTATATTGCAACAATAATATTAATGAAAAGAATTGAAGACAATCAAATAAGACGATCAATATTATGAGTATTGATGGAAAAGGTATTGACAAAAATTACCGTGGAGGGGGGGAGGGTCTTCAAATACTGCTCGGAAAATAAAAATTTGTACATTTTTTATGTCAATTTTAATACGGAAACCGTTAATTTAATATTTTGTTAACAAAACGTGTTAAAATGATTTTAAAATTCGACCCTCGAGTTCACTCCAGTAATTAATAAAGTTGTTATCAAGAAAGTTCACACATCTATTCTTAAAATATATGAAACTGATGATAACAATTTGTTGTGTCATACATTTTAGTTTTTAATTCACTTTTACTTCATTGATTATAACAAATTCTCTTTCAATTTCAAACCGTTTTTACTTCTAATCATTTATTGTCGTTTTGGTTATGAGATTTCAAAGAATTTCTCAATAAACAGCTCGCCTGATTGTAGAAGCTTTGCGCTGTTCGTTCAAAAATTTGGATGCAGTCAGTCGTATATTTTTAGCCCTCTGAATGAATTTTCGGACCTTCTATTAGCGATGACCATATTTGGACCGTCTTAACCTAACCTAACATTTTTTAACATTTAAACTTTTATTCTATCTCTAACAGTTTACAAGATGGGTCCTACGAATCCAACATCTTGATGCTCATTTACGAACTCGATCTCACTTTTTACGCTCTAGGCACGCTATAAAAATTTCAGCTTCATATTTTTTTTTCGTTTTTGAGTTATCGTGTCCATAGACGGACGGACAACCGAAAATGGAATAATTTGGTCATTTTATGAACACCTATACCAAAAATTTGTTGATAGCATCAATATTTAGTGTTATAACCCTGGGACTAAACTTAATATACCTTAATGTATATTACATACATACAGGGTATAATCATCAAAATAGATTGTGAAATAATATTTTTATAAAAATTCGGAAACTGAAATGGGATGAATCATTCATTAATTCATTTGAATCATAAATATGGAATCATTCCTTGTAATAAAATTATGGCTCCTTTTAAATTATATGCAACACACTTAAATTTTTATTTTTATTTTTCAAAAAACAATAAAACATGGTATTATTTTGATGAGAATATAATATTCTACGATTCCCTTCGCGCGCGGCGTGGCGCGAATCATGTTTAGCAGGTGTCATGTACACGAACATATGTTATAGTTTGTAACAAAACTCGTAAAGTGGATATTTAGGCATCTTGGCATGCCTTAATTAAACTGCCCTATTAGCATATTTTGACTATGTTACTTGTTTTCAAACATAACATGTTCGGTTCTTCTTTCGTCTTTTTTTTTAACTTAAAAAAAGGCTGTGTTACAAATCACACAAACAAGTCTTTCTTAATTAGACCTGGTTAACAGTTTTTAATGAAATAGCGATAAATTTATCGGAAATATTGAATATCCTCTTCCGTTTTAAATTTTTAACCTAGTTAGAATTCAAACATGAATGGTAGTCTTTTAAAAAGAAGTTTGTTTATTTATTTTTAATACATTAATGCGTGCACAGTATCTACAGTGAAACCTTGTTAAAATAAACTTCTTTACTCATCACACGCAGAAAAATATTCCATGTGTGTCCGTTGTGATAACGAAAAAGGGTTGGCCCATCCCCGGCTTTTTCTCCATGAACCATTTGGAGCTGTTTAAAAACAGCAGGAGAGCTTTGACGTCGACGGACTTTAGCTCAGAGAGGTCGTCAAAGAGAGGCTGGCGCAAGTAAGTTCATCTCCTTTTAGCAAGAGCTGGGCAGTGACAGAGAAGATGAGACATTGTCTCCTCCTCGTCATCACTGTGACAGCTCCTGCAGTAGTCGTAATACACTGCTATGCCCAGGCGTTCAGCATGCCTGCCGCCAAACCAGTATCCTGCGAACAGAGGTCCTTGGAAGTGATATAAGAACTTCGGAACGCCTGCGATTGTACTCAGACCATATCTGCCTTGAAGTACCATAAGTACGTTCCTCCCTCCATCTAAGATTGGCTCTTCTTAAGATATCCTTTTTGAGGATCAACTTGTAGTTCGCAAATGGAACTCCCGGGCATTTATTGATGCTCATATCCGGCAGCATTGTGCCATTTCTGGCAAACTCGTCAGCTTCGCAATTTCATACCAGGTTTACATTCATTTGTTCCGCCAACTCATTTAAGGACGTCCGGTAGTCCTGTGCTACCATTGACGTTGGATAGACTAAGCTGAAGGATTTAAGAGCTGCTTGGCTGTCGATGAAGATTCTAATTCCACTCCATCTAAGGGTGTTCAGTCTCATACATTCACATACCTTATGAATAGACATCACTTCCAGCCGAAGTGTTCACGCAGATTGAGATCTTCAGGGTCCGAAGCAAGATAAAAATTCAGCTCGATATCTCTTTTCGATTTTTAGTTATCGTGTTAACAGACAGACAAACAGTAATGGACTTAATATACTCGGATATATTTCATATTGTGATTGAAAGAGATTTAACTGTATAATATTTGTCAATAAGTGTGTGTAATATTTTTAATAATATTAAAAATTTAAAAAAAAAATCGTCACAATATTTAAAAAAATATTTTATAAAACAAAATAAAATTAAAATGACGTAATTTCAAATTAATTTGTATTAAAAATTAAAATTATAGTTTTAGTAATTAAGATAATTCCCTCAAAAGTTCAATGAATGATAAATAAATTCTTTTTATATAAAAAATTAAAATTAAAAAAATTAAAATTATATAAAAATTTTTGTAGATTACTAATAATTCAAGTCAAGGGACATTTTATAAACAGGCATACGATGTGATGTGTATTGTATATGGATATAATTTAATTCCTTCAACAATATTTGCATCTTATAGCGAGCCGCGCAGTTAAACGTAACATAAATCAAGCATTCATTTTTGTTCTGATTTTTCTTGAACGTATAGAAACCTGATTTTAAAATCCAAGAGATTTTGAAAATTATGTTAGAATAATTACAGCCACATTTTTCAATTTTAATAAGGAATTCTGTTAACCTGTTCATCTTCTGGGAAGAACCTCCAAAAAACTGCTTTAAAGAGAAAAAATTCCACTTTACTTATAGCTGTACTGTCCAAAGTTGCTCGGAAAAATTATCCTTCCATAATTTTCGAAACATTCTCAAGAAGAAATTTACTTGAACTTAGAAAATTTTCTAGATGCAATTTTTGCTTTATTTCCAGAAAATTTTCGTCATCATTTAAAAATGCAAAAAACATTGCTTAGCGCCTTTATATGGCCCCTCTAAAATATTTTTCCTTGCGCACCTGTATCGTTTAAAAAATATATTTTTGTTTATACCTTCAAACAAAAAATTTGCATCTAAGAAGCCGTGTCGAAAAATACATAACATAAACATTTATTTTTCTAAATTTTAATATATTTACATAACGAATGGAAATTTGGGAAAAATTTATTATAAAGTAATAAAAATAAAAACCAGTAAACAATATTTTGTTTAAGAAAAATCAATAAAACTTTATTTTTTGGACATCTGCTCAAATATTATTTCTATAAATTACGCACAAGATTTAAAAAAAACTTTTCGCATTTCCAAATTTGGTATTGGTTAAAAATATGTGTTTTTTTTACAAAAAAAGTACAGTCAAAATAGGTTATAACGAAACTGAATGGACATTGAATTACTTATGGTCATTATATCCAATAGTCGTTATAAGCGAAATGTACATTGAAATTATAAAGGACTTACTCGACCCGTGTCAAAAACTAAACTCAAAACTGTCAAAAACGCGGGCATCCAATTTGATGACGTAATATCGGTATCATTATACGAAATAACACAAATAAGTTTGACAGATATATTCATAGACATCTGATTATAATAAATATAAATACTTATTATCTATGGATATATTATACCCAGCTGTCTACACTGAACTAATTGATGGTCTATGACTCATACCGATATGACATCAGAGCAAGGCTTACCCGCGTTTTAGGTCACGTGACATACAGTTTAAAAATTACTATGTTTAATTTTAATATTTTGTGTTTTTATGACTCGAAATCAGAATATTTAAGTAAATTTTTACATAAATTTTAACAAATTTCATGATTTATTTCTGACTAACGATAATACCCTATCTGTTGTATTAATCAATTTTCACTGTATTATTTTAAAATTGAATTCAAGGTCTGATGCGTAGCGCTGACGAACGCGAACGACTTAATAGACATTGGCTAGGATAGTATACGACCATATAATAAAATTTAATGTATGTATCTGGGGGCTTATTTTGAATATGGCCCTTTATATAACAATAAAAACGTATTTAAATAAAAAAATTTATTTTAAATCTCAACTATATGGCTCTAATCTGATTAGTAATTCAGTAATCCTTTTATTGAAATGCCATGTTAAGTCACTGTTCTGTTTTTTTTTTTTTTTTTTTTTGATATCAAGATACCAATTTCAGTTTTTTTATGAAAAAAAAAGACAATTTTTTTTTTTTTAAAGTTAGTTTCTTGAACTCATCGCCTTTACGATTTAATTAACTTATTTAAAATAGTCATGACGCGGGCGTGACTTAAATCAGTTCTTCGTTATTATTCCAAAATTATATTCAGAAACTTTTTTTTTTTTTTTGGTGGACAACTCCACTTTTTAAAATCAATAATATTTCTGTTTTTGCCATCTAATTGGACGTAAAAAAAGTTCATTTAACTGTTGAATGGACTGATTCCGAAACCAAACGACCTTAGAACGAATTTGAACGAAATTTCAAAAATGACTTTTATGTAATTTTTCGATTTTCTCGGAATCCGATTTGTTTTGTTATTTTGTTAAGATTCAAAAAAATTTGGTTACCTCTTTTTGAGTTTTCTAGGATTTTAAGGCCCAAAAAATACTAAAAAACCCTCTATTCAATGATTGGGGTCATAAATTTTTGAATATCATGTGAAACGGGTCTGAAATATACAATTTATAAGAGTTTTTAGTTGATATCTCAAAAAATATTCGCTCAATCGTAAAATGAACCCGATTTTTGTAATTTTTAAGTGAAAATTACCTTATAAACTGAGTTTTATCGAAATTGAGAAAACAAACTTTTTCCCGATTTTTTGAAATTTTGTTTTAACAAATTTTTTTGTTTCCGATTTTGATAAATTGATGTTTTTATGGTAATTTTGACATTTTGACATTTTACGATTGGGCGAGTCAATCTTGAGGAATTTTTGGGTCCTCATTGGCTTAAATAATTCAAAAATTGAGAAATTAAAAAAAGCTAAATATCGGCACTTGTAATAAGTCGACATTTGTAATAAGCCTAATAACCTTGAACACACTGTAATGAAACGATAATTACATGAATAGTAATTAAAAATACCTCTAACAAAGTGTCTAAACATGCGTTCTTCTCTAAAAACAGTAGCAGCTAAGAATTGAACAAAACAAAAACAAAAAAACGAATTTAAAAAAAATAAAAAATAAAAAAAGATTATTTCTCACACACAAAACTCGCTTGCTCGAGCCATGAAGCGCGGTCTAACATCAAACAAAACGATGAGACGAAGAAATCGATAGTTTATTTACGATCAAAATAATCATTACTTTTATAATTTCCTTGAACATACTATGTGCAATGCCCTGCGTTAGAATAGAATAACTCCAACTTTAAATGATTCAAAAAATTTAAATTACAGTACAATCTCACTAATCTGCCAGATTGTACTGTACTCTTTATACCATGTATATATGAAATATAATATCAAGGTATAGTGAGTTTAGTCCCAAGTTTGTACCGCTTAAAAATATTAATGCTACCAATAAAATTTTGGTATAGGTGTTCATAAAATCAACTAATTAGTCCAGTTTTGATTGCCTGTCCGTCCGTCTATGTGTCTGACAACATGATAACTCAAAAAACAAAAGAGATCAAAAGAGATATCAAGGAGAGAAAGATATCAAGAGATATCAAAGCGTCGAGTTCGTAAATGAGCAACATTGGTCAAGATCTTGGATCCTTATGATCCATCTTGTAAACCGTTCGAGATAGATAGTTTGAATGTAAAAAATGTCCCTTATAAAAAAATAAACAACTTTTGTTTGAAACATTTTAGCTTAAACATCACTGTCTACATGTGAAGGCACAAATTAGCTAAGAAACATGGTATAGTATGTAAATACAGGTACCTATTGTTTATATTTTAAATTTATATGTTACATATATTATGTATGTGTTTGTTTGTTGACGTAAAAACTATCTATATATGGTATTTCAACAATTAACTCGATCAAAAAATCGATTTTTGCAATCAAGAATTTTGGACACTAAAATTTGCTTTGTCCTTCTATTATTATTACTTTTTGCTTGTATACAATAAAGTACAAATATTTGGGATCCAAAAATGGAATGTGATTACATCTTTCAACGGGTTTTCTATCTGTTCAATATACTATTATAATATTGTTGGAATGAGAGGGTAATTTTTGAATTTTTTTGATGACATAATAATAAAAATGTCTGAATGTTTGTTGTCTAATGTTCATTGGTTTTTGGTATAATGGTTACGTCTACAAACCATAACCTCTAAAAGTCTAAACAATAACAATAGTATCGGATCGGATCGGACAACAGTTGGTTAGTAAATAACATCCAAATCTCACCAAACATAATATGTATGTAAATTAGGACCATTTCAATTTTGTTCAATTTCTATTCTTTTTTTTTTATAGTAACAGTGGCGGTATTTATCAAAACAAACATCACAATGGGACCTTCGTAAACTAAAAATAATGTTTCTTAAGGAGTTATGCAAGGATTGGATAAAACTAGGAACTTCAATAAAACTTTATAAATACATTTTTTGATTAACAAAGATTACAAAAATTACAAAAAATTCCTAGGT
Source organism: Chrysoperla carnea (assembly GCF_905475395.1). Taxonomy (NCBI): domain Eukaryota; kingdom Metazoa; phylum Arthropoda; class Insecta; order Neuroptera; family Chrysopidae; genus Chrysoperla; species Chrysoperla carnea. The sequence goes on from NC_058342.1 coordinate 34,247,447, forward strand.
CACCAGGCTTTTCATTATCGGGCTGAAAAAAAGATGAATCGTATAAGTTATCCTTTTCAATTCGATATTTCTATATCAAAAAATCTGGAGAGAGTGATAAAAACTATCTAAAATATTTAGACAATCTTGTAGTTTATAATAATACCATCAAAATATAAGGTTGTCGATGATATCAAAACTAAATTTTAATTTAATTATGAGTTCATTGAAGATCCAAATTTTTATGAACAAAGACGACTATAGTTAGTTTATTAATGGTTGAAGAGAGATATCTATATTATCAAATTTATAAGCATCACTTGCATACAATATATTATATATTTTTGTAGTTGCGTGGTATTGTAAAACCCAAAATGACTCCTTACTTGACTACAAAGCATTTTTATGTATCTACCGTGCAATAAACCAAAACTTTTTTTACAATACTCTGTAAAGAAACACCAATGGAAAGAGTTTTTACTAATATTTCGCTGTTAAAATCCAAACGCGAAGATTCGAAATAAAACCATTTCTAAATGTTACTTTCGTGGACAAAACAAAAAATAATAAACTTTAAACTTCCTTTGAAGGAAATCCATTTAATTGCCACGAACCATAAAAATGTATAAAAATATTTATAACGTCGTGTTGACCATAATTATGACATAGTTATTTTTTTTAAGTAGCCATAAAAAATTGGCATAACATTAATTTATAAAATTCGTTGAATATGTCACATAATTATATAAATTTACGGTCCATAAATATGTTCAAAACGTCACTGTTGTTGTTGCGTGCTTGTGTCCATGTCTATAAAATCTAGAATGATAACATAACGAACGTAGTTAAGTGTTGAGCTATGTAAGATAATGTATTTTGATGATTATTTGAGTACATTTGAGTATCATGTAAGACAACTCCATGTTTCTAATTTATCATTGACCATAAAATTTATGTAATAGTTTTTGGATGATTCTATTTTATGAGGCTTGGATTTTTATGTTTATACTATGTATATATGGAATATAGGTATATCAAAGTATACTAAGTTTAGTCCCAAGTTTTTAACGCTACAAACAAAATTCTGGTATAGGTGTTCATAAAATCACCTAATTAGTCCATTTCCGTCTGTCCGTCTATCTATCTGTCGTCTGTCCGTCTGTCATCACGATAACTCAAAAACGAAAAGAGATATCAATTTGAAATTGGACTCTGGTCCGTTTCGTCAAATAGATGCTTAAGGTATGTAGTAAGGTAGGTAATCACTCCTTCCACTATGATAAACCACGCCCTCTGTATAAGTGGTGTTTTATAGGATGAATTTGATTTTAGGTATGTATTTTTTATTAATTGATTATTATAAGAGTACGATAATTATCTCGTAAATTAGGCCTCAGATCCAAATTTGGTAGAGAATATTTTCTTCTTGTTTTTCTTAGGTTATTCAGGAAACGAAAGTTCTGCAGTCAATAAAAAAACACCAGGTATAAGCAATATGTAGATATTTACTCTCTTTGAAACAAGTTATCGTCTAAGGACAAGAATTGTTTCTACGAGATGATTCGATGAATTTTTCACTAAAAAGGCCAGGCTTGTTAGCCTGGAACACTACCAGAAGCGTCAGAACGCGGCTCTTATGTCTGTATTCATAAAAGTCGTAGGTCTAGTGATAAGTTTTAGTGATTTTGGACACCTACACAATATAAATCTAATATGAGTAGATGTCCACACCTTTTTTAACAAGATTATGTTACATTGTTCAATATTGTTCAAACATATTCAAAAATTACTTTTTAAAATTGTAGATTACATTTTTATTTTCTAAAACTATTTTTTTAATATTAGATATTCATTTAAATTATTTTTTAGATCTTCTTTCTATGATCACCATCATCCAACTATCAATTTCTTCAGGAAGGCGGTTAATCGGTGTTTTCAATAATAACAAATACAATTGTATACGGTCTTTCAATAAGAGTGATACTTATGATATACATTGAAAAAAAATTAGTAGTACCAACCGATCTGAGGTCGTCTCAACCTCATCGAGAGATCATATATGGCGAATGGTGCCACGAATGTGATATCTACTATCATACGGGATTGAGTGATGAAGTTGGCACAACCGCATGAGTTGTTTGTATGAAAGTAATCTACTGTCTAACAAATTTCAAATATTGTTTTAAATTTTGATTTTAGAAAGTCTCAACGGGACTTGAAGAGGTCGGTTATTCTTAAAATCTACTCAAAATTTTCTTCGAGTTGGATTTGAACCAGAGACATATGGATAAGTATTGATTTTAGTCTATCGCTTATCCAACTGCGCTACCGATGCTTGTTATGTTTAGAGCCTAAGTGGTCTTAGGCGATAGACTTTCCCGTTGTCTACTTTGACATAGGTTGCGGGTTCGAATCCAGGCAGCGGCATTGTGACCAAATTATAATTAATGGGGTCGGTAGAATTGATCACATTGTCGTGGCTTGGATAAGAACGAAGTAACCGTCTCCACCCATATAATAAATGTAATTGTAAATATGTAAAGATTAACAAATAATGATGTAGGTGGCATCTGGTATAGGCGTACATGTCAGAGAAACGGAGGTTAAACCCCATTATTATTATTATTACTATTACTCAAAATTTTATCCCATAAAAAAGTGGGTTTACGGACATTTTATCTTAAAAAAGTCATAGGGAAAATTTTTAAGCACAATTGACGTCGAAAGTATCATTCTCATTGAAAAACCTTGATATTTGTTTGTTGATTTTGAAAGTTAAGACAGTTTGAAAGAAAAAACAAGCAGTGCTTACTACAAGACAAGTAGAGATTGCATTATTGGATTAAATTGGGTTTAGCTTGGCGTCTATTGATTAAAAAATCATTTGTTTGCTGTCAAATAATATTATAATATGTAGTTGTTGTAACACGTTTAGTAATAAAATTTAATTAAACTTAATTAAAAATAAATTAATCCAATATTACTTATTTTTATTTTAATATACAAATTGTTTTATTTAAATTATTATTTATATATATATTAACATAATTATATAGTTATTGTCCGATTTATTCATTAATAGTTTAACTTAAACCTTCGCTTCGTTCAATATTTTTAAACTTTTACATATGAAAAGAACGTGAAACTCAGGTGGAGAGGGTAACAGGAAAAAAGACAAATATCTGAGTCCTCGGTCGTTGCGTACTTTCTACTGCGAATCGGAATATCTTTAAAGTTTTAAGGGTCCGATTTTCGAAATCGAAATTTTCAACATATCTTTACGTTTCATGGTACTTATTTGGAGAAGAAGTATGTGTGTGTGTGTGTGTGGAACACAAAATTATATCGACTTCGTTGAGATGCCGATCGTTATGAATATCAGTTATGAATATGTGTGGCTATCTAAGAGTGGATATCTTTTTTTACTTACATACCGTAAAAAAAAAAACAAACGATTGCGTGATCAAGCCTGTCTATAAATGGTATTTCAACAATTAACTCAGTCAATTGTTTGTTTTCACTTGTTTTTCAATAAAAACGTATATAATTAAAGAAATGTCAAGAATCTGTTAAAGGTAAAACAATCTGTATATATTTTATAAATGAAAATTAGACATGTTAATAATACTTTTGTTATAATAAAAAAAGACGGACGCGCTATTGATACGGCGCGGCGCGGCGGCATTAGAAACAGTCTAAGTATATAATGTGATGGCTTTCACTTAAATAATTAGTATGGTCGAATCCCACTTGACGTCCATGTCGCTACATGTATAGTCAATTTCGATCTTAACGACATACGTAACTCTCAATTACGATCGTGATATCCGATTAATATTTATTTCAATATGTACTTTTTATCTATCTGGAATAATTATTTACTGAGAGAAATATCATTAGGACGAATTTGTGGGTAATGTGTGAGATTTATAAAAGTAAAAGTTTTTTTACTTTTTAGGGTGATTGTAATCCAACAGTATTGTATAAAAGTTTTGGTTTATTGCACGGTACATACATATAAACAAAATATATGTTTTGTATTCAAATAATGTGATTTTTTTTAACTTTATAATACCACACAACTACAAAAATATATAATATATTATGTGCAAGTGATGCTTATAAATTTGATAATATAGATATCGCTCTTCAATCATCAATACTATAATCGTCTCTGTACATCAAATGATGGATCAACGATGAACTCATAATTGAATTAAAATTTAGTTTTGATATCATCGACAACCTTATATTTTGATGGTATTATTTTAAACTATAAGATTGTTTTAATCGATGTCGTATTGATCGATTTTGACTATATTTAAATAAATAATTAATTTATTGTACATATGATCGTAAAAAAAAAGTCAATTAAATTGTCATGTCGACCCGACCGCGGACTATTCCATGTAATTCCACACTTGATCATTTTAGATCAATTTTTTTTATTAGTTTTTTTTTTATTAATTTTAATAATTTTGAAGTGTTCGTTTTAAACAAACTCAATTTTATTAAATCTATTTATAACATTAGTTTTAAAGATGTTATAACTTGACGATATAAAACGAAAAGTTAGACTACAATTTTTCGATATCTGGCGTATTTTTCAAAATATCGAAAATTGAAAATTTTGTTTAATAATTTAGCTTTCGATATTTCGGAAACCAAGACACATATCGAAAAATTTTATTCTTATTTTTCGTCTACATTCATGAAGTTATCACAAAATTCATCATCAAAGTTGAAAATAAGATAAAAATAATTTCAACCCTTAATCTACCCTGCTCTTACATCCCTTATATGGATGGAGACACTTGGCTTTTTACTTTTCTATATCATTGCTTATATGTTTAATTTCTATTAAAAATTTTTTTTAAGTTTGTTTTCATTCATTCCAAGTGAAAACTATCAAAAACTAAAAATATGTCGTTTTTTGAGATTCCTCCATAAGAGCCAATGTATTTTATATCGATTTTCAATGACTTTTTTCTTAAAAATATGCATGGATACCTAAGCTGAAATTTTAACCACAAATTCTTTGAGCAAAAGTCTACCTATAAAAAAAATTTTGAGCCTTTAAATCAAACATTGTTGTCATGCTCATACATCCTTAATACAAGTAATTTGAGTTACGAAATAAAAAGTTATGAAGATGACTTTATCTAAAAAATCTTTGAGTGTAAAATTTGAGAGCCAGAAACGAAAAACAAACAAAAGATTTATATAAAATTTAGTGAGTGTGACAAATTTAAAATTTATTACCCATAAAAATGTGTTAATCTAACACTTAAAACTTAAATTCGATTGCTGTTGAGTTAAGTAGGCTTAAAAAAAAGCATCTTAACGCGATAAATTCATATTAAATAATCGACAATTATTCATATATGTCATCAAATCATTATTCAATGCGGATCTATGGATCTATAGATCTGTAATATAACTTTATAGTGTTTTTTCCCGTTTTTTATTTAAGCGTAAATCACAAATCCTTTCTTCATATTTTTCTAAAAACAAGTCTATTTATACGTTATCGTTATTATTTTTTATTTACACGTGTAAATAAAAAATAATAATTTAAATACACGGTAAGAAATGCATGGCATTATAGTTAAAATTGATATACACATAAAAAATTTATGTATATATATACAGTGTGTTCTGTTATTGATAGCAGAAAATTGTATCAGTAAATTCAGCTTATCAAGACAAGTGGAAAAGTTTTTTTTAGCAAATTTCGATCTGAGGTCTGATTTGGAAGATGTGGCTATGGGAAAAATAGAAAGAATTATGAATTCACAGACCTATCAAATTCATTAAATTAGTGGGTATCACTTAGATAATATAGAGGGGACTATCGAGCTTTTCCATTTGTCTTGATAAGTTAGTTAGCTTAGTTTTCGAATTAATTTTCAATATTCGATTGTAAGGAAAATGCTTCTTTTTTTCAATCTCTGATTGAATTCGCTTGGCTAACGCAGCTTCTGCGCTACGAATTTACTTACATAATAATATCGACAAAAAATTTCGTATCATGTTCGTTACCGTGTAAACAGCAACAGCGTTTTAATTCTCAAAGTGACTTGACTTTTAAAGTTACATTACTTAAGCAGTAATAATAATATGTTTATTTAATCTGGCATGACGTTTTTTTTTTTTTTTTTAAACTGTGACGGCTGTTGTTACATATTTTTTTGTGTTCACTTGTGAAGTTGAAGTCACTGTGGGTGGCCATACAATCACTGTCAAAATAAATGCTTAACAAATTATCGGGGATGTAACGCTTGTTACATTTATGTAACGTTTCAAAAAATGATTGACACATTTCTAAGAAGGTTTTTGTTTCATTTTTTGAAGTATTCTCAACTATTTCCGTATTAAATCGGAAGTTATCTTTTCTTGTGTGTAGACGGAAGTTATATGAGTATTTCTTACACTTTTTTATTATTTTCTTTAATTTGCAATTCTAATTACAAAACTTCAGAAAGTTAGTAATGTTTTTTTTCTTCTGTTTTTTAAATTTTAATGATTTTTAAAAAATAGCTTAAGGCACAAAAAATAAACTTTATGTTAAAATGTCGTTTTAAAGAACTTGTCGTTACAGAGTCAGTCAGCAGTGAAGATGGTCTTTTTTTTTTATTTATTTTATTCTTATTGTAGGTTTTTTTTTTTTTTTTTTTGAAATATTACGGTATTTAAAAGAAGTTATTTTTTTACCAATTGAAAGTAAAATTATACATACAGAGAGTCTTCTTTTTAAGTTGACATATGCTTGAAACCCCAACAATAAGTTTTATCGATAAAAATACTTCAAGCAAAAAAATGTTGGGTCTATAGGCGCACATTTTATGCAGACATTAAACTCGACATAGGTTTTCAAGCTCAATGAAAAGCTCAGTTTTCAAGCTCACTTTATTCCAAACATTTTTAATACCGTAACAGTACAGTTTAGGAAAAAACCGACTAAACAAGTGAAAACAAACAGTTGACTGAGTTAATTGATGAAATACCATGTATAGACAGTGTTGATTACACTGCCACATTACACATACATAAATGTCACACATACATAACTGATATTCCAATATAATACATATTATAAAATTTACGCCTAATTTGCGCCCTAACGGGTAAACAGTGATATTTACGAAAAAATGTTTCAAACAAAAGTTGTTTATTTTTTTATAAGGAACATTTTATACCTGAGTTTTTGTTCTGTCTCTAACGGTTTACAAGATGGGACCTACGGATCCAAGACCCAATTGACCTCTGTTGATCATTTTCTAACTCGACCTCACTTTTTACGTCCTGAGAGCGCTGTAAAAATTTCAGCTTGATATCTTTTTTCTTTTTTGAGTAATCGTGATGACAGACGGACAGACAGACGACAGACAACAGAGAGACAGACAGGCAACCGGAATTGGACTAATTAGGTGATTTTATGAATACTTATATCAAAATTTTATTCATAGCATTAATATTTCTAAGCTCTAGTTACAAACTTGGGACTAAACTTAGTATACCTTGCATATTACATATATGCATGGTATAAAAAGGACTCCCTGTATTATTTATTGCTGTTATTGTCAACGAGTTTTAAGAATATGGGTGGCGTTAATGGTCCATTGTGTTTTTTTCAATTTCGATCTTTACCCTGCATTTCTAATTCAGTTTATTGTTTCTTTTTATGGAACAAATTCCGAAGAACAATTGACTTGACTCAATTCTTTATCTGTATAAGGGTACCCCCTGCACAAGTTGAAAGTAAAATTAGATGGATTCATGAGCGTAGTACCAAGGGGAAGTCATGCAAGAATGTAGTAGCTTTTCTCAAGGCTGTCTTTGACTTTTGAAATCCATCTATGATCATCATTTTAAACCATAAATTAAATATTTCTGTAAAACTTTAAAATAGTATGCGTATTAGTGCGTATATTTTAGCTGTATAAAACAAGAAATTAGAAGGCTATAAATTTAATAAAGGAAGAAATTATAAAGTGGTGGTTTTTACCTTTAAGCACAGTGAAGTATGCGGGTATCAAACTAGTTTCACCATATTTCTATCACATGGTTTCTTAATTTACTGAGTACGACTTATATTTAACTAACGAAAGATAATATTTCTGAAGATAATATTTTTTTGCTTACATCTTTACCCTCGTGATGAGAGAAATTCTAACAATTTCTAGATTACTTGAAAAAAAATCTGTCTTCAAATTGGCTTTATATTAAAAAAGTATAAACATTTGTATTTGAAATCGATGCAGGTGTTTTGTCAAATATTTTAGTGGGCGGTTTTTATTTGTTGTAAGTTGTTTGTGGACATAATATAAGTGTAAACATTGTCAACTGTAAACAATACCAATGAAAGTGTTTTTTATTGAAAAAAAAAACCCAAGTTAAAAAGTGGTAAACCAAATTTTAATGACACTAACAAATCTGTGTACCTTTAATTTAAATTCGAATTAAACATTTAATTGATATTCCAATCGATTTTGAAAAAATATCAAGAATTCTTTCATTCAACTGATCTAAGTATGAACACAGGCCCTCCTTTAAAGATTCAGAAAAATGGTTCAAAGCACCCAGTTGCTTTAAAAAAAAGTAAAAGTCTATTGAATTCAAAATTTCAGCTATAATAATAATAATGGGGTTTAACCTCCGTTTTTCTGACATAAAGGCCTATAACAGAAGCCACCCACATCATTATTAGTTAATCTTTATTAATTTAATTAAAAACATATTTACAATTACATTTTGATGTGGGTGGAGTCGGTTACTTCGTTCTTATCCAAGCGACTTACCCATTAATTATAAATTGTTCATACTGCCGCTACCTGGATTCGAACCCGCAACCTAAGTCTAAATGGACAAACAGATAAAGACAAACGCCTTAGACCGCTAGGCCATTTAGGCTCAAAATTTCAGTTATCGCATGGCCTTAGTATGAAATTAGAATCAATGAAGCTACGTACAAATTTTTAACTAACCATCTTTTAAAGTTTTTAAGAAAAAGGGAAGGAAATTTTTTCCCAAACGACCCAAAACGAAAACAAAGTTATTTACCAAAAAAATGTTACAAAAAAGAGTTGTTTATTTTTTATATGAAATAATTTTTACATTTAAACTTTTGTTTATGCTCTTGCGTTTTACAAGACCCAATGTACCCATGTTGCCCAATTACCCACTCAAACTCATTTTTTGGGCTCTGAGCATGATATATTTCAATCTGCATCTCTTTTCGTTTTTGAGTAATTGTGCTAACGGACATATAAACGAAAATGGACTAATTAGGTTAATTTTATGAATTCCTATATCAAAATTTTGTATGTAGAAACAATATTTCTAAGCTTTATAAACTTGAGATTAAACTTAAACTCTGATATATTTTCAAAAGTAGAAAACTGTACATCAGATAAAATTTTCGACCACCAGCACTCTCTAACTAAAGAAATATTAGATAATTGACGCAAATCAATTGTCTTCCCTCAATGTCCAGGGGTGTATTCACCGTCCATTTAAATAAAGGTTATGTGATTGACGGATTAAACGGTGTACAAACAAGAGTCTCATTTCAAATCAAACCAAAAGTACAGGTAAAGAAGACAGTTCTGCGGCAAAATATATCGCAATGAAACTTTCTTAATTAACTTTATCTTGGCACTAGAAATGAAGATTTGCCGAATCATATCAAAATTTAGGCGTCCCTAAAATATTTTTTATGGTATTTTTCAAAAATTTTTCAAGAATGTTTCACAAAATATTTCACAATTTAGGAGAAATTGGACAAACATGTTTTTTCATAAGTTGCGCCCTATTAAACAGCAGCAATGATTAGGAAAAAATGATTCAAACAAAAGTTGTTAATTTTTGTATAAGAAATAACTTTTACATTTAAATTTTTGTTCTATCTCGAACGGTTTACAAGATGTATCAATTTTCATTTGATTGAATAAGCATAAAAATTCCATTTTGAAATTGGTTTTGGTAGAACTTGGCGGATCTTCAATTTTAGTGCCAAGATAAAGTTAATAAACAAAGTTTCATACATCAGAGGAAAAAGACAATCTTCCGCGTGTGACAGATGCGGAGAAAATTCAGAAGAAACATCGATCCACTTTCTCTGTTACTGCCCGGCGCTCATACAGCAGCGAAGGAAATGGTTTGGTCCGGCCATACTCGAACCAGAAGAAATTAGGAAACTCAGCGCTAGGCAGATCCTGGGTTTCAGTACATCAGTTGGTTATAATAGCCACTGAAAAGCGTAGCGGGGATAGAGTACAAGGGTCTATTTGGCTAAGTGCTCTGAACCATTACTTCGAGGCCCGATGCTCGAGCATGGCCCGCTAACCACCATACTCATACTCATACTCATACTCAACAAAGTTTCATTGTGCTACATATTTTGCCACCAAAATAAGCTATTTTTCCTGTACTAAAATGATTTTTTGATAAAAATCAATACACTCCCGTCGCCCATACGACAAATATGAGGGTAGCCAAAATCCAAAAATCGTGGGTGTCATCTCAATTCTTTTCAAAACAAACAAAAAAAAACCAACAAATAATATTTAATAAAAATTGATTTCGCTGCTATTTTTTTGAATGATTTTCTATCGAAAATGTCTGGCTCGCTAGGAGGGCGCATGTATGATTTTGTTATCCTAGATATGATCACATATTTTGTTTAAAATGAACCAAACACAGGGGGGTGGCCTTTATAAGACTTCCAACCCTAAACAATAGAACACAATCGAGTCTACATACCCAACAAAAACCATTTTTTTGTTACCCCTATCACAATCGTTTTGTCAAAATATTCATTTTGATTGTTATTTATTTATGGAACTATAATTATGGAGAAAGCTACAAAAGAAATTCCACTCAGATACGTATTGGATTCCAAAATTTGTGTCGTATTTATAACGAATTTTAATTAATTATATTTTAATTAATTTTTGTGAAGAACATTACTTGTTGGGCATATGCTCTCTTTATTTTTGCCCTCTAGGGTTTTTTTTTGTAGTAAAAGAGTTTTAAGTATTTCAACAGGTCATAAAATAATTATAACATTTTTTATACCATGTATATGAAATATATCAAGGTATATTAAGTTTAGTCCCAAGTTTGTAACGCTTAAAAATATTGATTGTTTAAGTAAAGAGACGAAAAGTAAGAATAGAATTTTAAGTTATTTGAAGTAATTTTCAAACATCGAAAATTGAAAATTTCGTGCTTTTAAAGTTGAAAATACGGTAAAAATAATTTCAACCACAAGTCTAAACTTGTCTTGGCGCTCGTACTACCTTAAATTATGAAACTATTTCAAAAAATTACTATTTAAAAAAAAAATTTCTTTCATCGTTATGTCAAAAGTTTAATAAAAGACAGTTAAAGAAATAATGTAAACAAATGATTTGAATGCTGTGGGTGGCCTTTTAATTATTTACTTTAAAAATATCTTTTTTCGTATCTATCAAATCAAATGTAAATGTTTGCCAAATTTCATTTAGATGCAACATTTAGTTAGAAAATTGTACCCGGTCCCAAAACAATACTATATCCGGGTTCAATTACAAGTACAACACTTTTCATCATTATTCATTAATTATAATCGTTTGTTGCGGAATTTTTTTTACGTTTTGGTAAAAATAATTCCACTAAATAAGTAATAATTATCAATAAAAATAGATGAGCGACTGTTTGGAATTGCCAACAAATTTTATGTAATATTGCTGTAAATATTATTTTTTAAAGCTTTCAAAGTTACACCTCTATGTTCAAATCAAAATGGAGTGTAATCGGACATTTTATGTTTCTTCTTTAATTGTTTTTCATAATGCAAATGCTTCTTAATTATCAGCCAACCGCGCTACCGGTGCTTGTTACATATATACCATTAAATATGATGTATATTATAAAAATGATCAATTCTATTTCAAATTTTCTGTGGGCTAGTAACAACAATCTTCATGTAGTTTACACAATCACATATAAATATGATAGATATATGTTCATAGTAATCAAATCCTCTATTTAAAGAAAACGTAGAGATATGTTATTTTAATTCATGGATTCGCTTTATTTACACGATTATATATTTCAACTAAGTACAATTTTATTTTCCATCAATAAAATGCATGACTTTAAACTAAAATCAATCTCTTTCATAGAAGTAATGATTTTGCTTATTTAACTTCAATGATTTTGTATCAATGAATTCATATTTTAAATTCAATACTTTTCTATTGTAAATACAAATATTTAGCTGTACTTGTTTCAATCGTTAGGAAATTGTTTGAAAGTATTTTTACTTTATTTCAATATGAAACGGCCAACTTCGGACTAATTTTTTTTCAGTGCACCAGTCGATTTGTTCAAGAGTTATTTCGATGACTTTTTCATAAACTTCGGACTATAACTGGACTAATAATTGGTTGTTTTCCAAAAAATTTAAATTTCGTTCCATAGATAATTATCAGACATCTTAAGCTGGCTTATCCTATTTATTTCCAAAATAAAATTAAAAAAATGATCAGAGAAATAAAATCGAATTTTATATTATTGTCGTATTTACAGAAGTTATGTGGATACTAAATTTACAATTATTTAGTGGATGGCAGCTGCCTCGAATAACTAAGTAGGCGTTATTTTTTTTTTTCATAACAAAACAAACATTTTTTATTATTTTATCAAATTTTGTAAGAATAATCCAAAATTGTGAAAATTTTTTTAAAAAAAAAATTATAGTTTCACGCTAATCAATGAATGCTTAAAATTTGTACATAGCAGCCTTAATAATCGTAATTTTTAAACTGTATATCACGTGAATCTAAAACGCGGGCAAGCCTTGCTGTGATGTCATAGCGGTATGAGTCATAGACCATTAGTTAGTTCAGTGTAGACAGCTGGGTATAATATATACATAGATAATAAGTATTTATATTTATTATAATCAGATGTCTATGAATATATCTGTCAAACTTATTTGTGTTATTTCATATAGTGATACAAATATTATGTCACCAAATTGATTGCCCACGTTTTTGACAGTTTAAAAAAGGTTTAAAATTTAAGTTTGTGGCAAGAAAGTTTGTGTATTTTTCTGAAATAAATTTTTGGTGGCTTTTTATTAGCAAAATCAACATTTTGTAGTACTTTTTCAAAAAATAGTGAAATATGCTATTAAAGAATATAAATAGTTAAGTTTAGATTTAGATGCGTTTTCGTGTACGTAACGTAAATAAAAATGTACGATAAACATGTAATATAAGTAATATGATGTAATTATTAAATTTTATTATATTGTGTGTACATTTTGATTGCATTTAAACTGGGCTAACAAGTTTGTATCATCATCATCACATTAGATCTACCTACCTACATTACTCAAACATCATAGTAGTTAGTTAGTATACACTACTACATCAGTATATTAAATGTATACGATATACAGTGAACACACTGCTATACACTTGATCTATTAAAGTTTAAATAAATTATAATGGCGCTACTACTAAATTCAACTTGCTACACTTATACACCAAGAAATTATAGTCGAACATTACGCAAACAAAACTGTCTGAATATGTTTGTCATAAAGATGAACATTTTTGTAATGCACTCGTGAAATTTCAACACATTCGCGACTACAATTTTCGCTAAAAAATACTTTGCACTTTTAACATAGGCTTATATGGACGCTCGGTAAAATCATGGAGAAAAACGTAAATAACTATTTACGAAGCGATAAGGAAGTTATCAAAGAAGAAATGATATACAGATATAACGGTAGTGATGACCTGTTCCGAAGGTCATTAAAATCACTTCTACAATTTTGGTTATTTTGATTATCAAAAGTTAAAAAAAATTATAAATTGACTTGTCTGCGCCATAATACAAGAAGATATGGCAACACCGCTTGTTAATTATAAGCTTTTTCAAGACAAATTATCTTTAGTAGTAAACTAATCACAGCTTCTAACCCTTTATATGGAAAATTAACACTTACAAATAATACATGTATTTGTTATCATTTTGTTTCCAAATATAATATACTTTATGAACTAAAATAACGTTTTATCACAAATAACCTAGCTAATTTCAATTCAGCTAATTTCAATTTTATCCTTCCCATTTTAAATTTGGTTGAGTTTCTTGCAAACTTCTCCTTACAAACATTTTTTCTTGATTCAGATTCAAACATTTACTCCAAGTATGAATAAATAAAGCTAGGCTAGAACAATTTCTCAAATACTAATTTGGTGTAGAGTTGTTTCAATTTGTGTTAGATTTTACCGAGAGAATGAATGATATACATATGTAATGTGGAATGAACTAACGCTATATGATTTGTCTCATATTTTGAACAGTAGTGCCAATCTTGATATTCGACATTGCAATGTTGCCAGATTATTTTATCAAAAAAGCACAGCTAATTGTGCTGGCATCTTAGTGTTGTCGTTGAAATCAAAGCTGGGCCACCAAAGATTGGCCCGACCTGGGCAAAAATCCATGGGCCCAATCCCGTGAGGACCCATGCAAAAATCTATTTTACAAAAATAGTCTGGATTCGAATAACAGACTTTTACATGTAAATATTTTGCAATTCATAAATTTGTTGCAAATATAAGACGTAGCACGTCATATGTCAGTCAAAATACGTTATTTAAATAATAAAATTGAATAAAATAAATGTTTCTTGACTTCATGATTCTGATTTAGATCTTCACAAATGATATATTTTCTTGTTTTTATTTAAATGAATGTGTTGTACACCGGCCTGGTCTGACTGCCGCAGCCATTCATACACAAAAAAAAATTTTTAAAATGTTCATTTTGTTGCTGGCTAATTAATAAATTTAACTTCCAATAAAAATATTTTTTGAATCCCGTTTAATGAGATTCGAATCATCAAAACATATTTCAAGACTTATGTTCAATCTAAAGGCTATTTCATATGTTATCATCAACCTCATCCCGAAGTTGGCCGTTTCATATTGAAATAAAGTAAAAATACTTTTAAACAATTTCCTAATTATTAGAACAAGTACAGTTAAATATTTGTATTTACAATAGAAAAGTATTGAATTTAAAATATGAATTCATTGATACAAAATCATTGAAGTCAAATAAACAAAATCATTACTTCTATGAAAGAGATTGATTTTAAGTTTAAAGTCATGCATTTAATTGATAGAAAATCAAATTTTACTTAGTTGGAATAAATAAAATATAATCATGTTAATAAAGCGAATCGATGAATTAAAAGAAAATGTCTTTGCGTTTCCTTTAAATAGAGGATTTGGTTATTACGATCACATATCTATCATAAGTAGTCCATATGTTATTGAGCCAACTTCATGAGAACTGTTGTTACCAGTTAAGAGTTTCAAATAAACACATTGATCATTTTTCTAATTTCTAATACCGAAGTCCGAAGTCAATCAGAGATGGGAAAAGGCAGATTTAAGGTGTTGTTAATTTCTGTATGAAGTTTGAATTGTTCAGCGAAGCGGACGACTGACGGATAGTTTTATATAAAATTAATAATAATTAGCTTGTAAACAAAATAATGTTTTTAAAAGTACACGATGTATAAAAAGTATAAACATGGTTGGCTTGGCTAATGATACGATCAAACAGATCTTGTAAGGTCTATCAGATTCGGGTCATTGGCAAATTAATAGATTATGACCTTTTTTTATGGCATTAAACATTGTGTTTGTCTTTTAGTAGTTTTATAAAGAAAAAATATATAATTATATGTATGTACATTTTCTTTACAGCGTGTTTCAGTAAACGGTTTGAAACATTTTTTTGTAAACATCACTGTTTACCCACAAGGGCGCAAATTAAGTGCAAATTTTATGGTATGTATTCTATGGATGTGTGGATCTCTAAGAATGGATATCTTTCTTTACTTACGTGACGTCAAAAAACAAATGATTGCGTTATCAACAGTGTCTATACATGGTATTTCAACAATTAACTCAGTCAATTGAATATTTTCACTTGTTAATTATTAATGAATGTCCGTTCAATCTTACTAATGAAAATGTCATAAAAATTCAAGGAAATGATGACACCGATGAATTAGAATTAGAATAATCTTCTAATCATGAATTGCATAATTTTTTTAAAGTTAAATCATGTCAATTGATGTGAACATGGCATTACAAACAATAATTAAAGTAATTAGTAAGCATTATGAGTACAAATCATTGAGATCAATAAAAATTCAATATAATTAATAAATAATTAATATCGATAATGATTACGATATTGATATTAATAAAATTCATGAGGAGTGTTTTATGAATAATTTTTATAAACATTTCTGACGACTGTCATAACAACAAAAAATTATTACAAAAAAAAATTATGTTTATGTATTGTTACACAAGAGTTTAATATTCGATTTCGATTTAAAAAATTGAACGAAAAAAAACACAAATTATGAAATTTAGTATTACTAGGTAATTTCGAACCAAGAAAATTTCAAAAATCGAGTTTTTTTTAACGATTAAATGAAAATATTTCGAAATATCATCTGAAATCGTTCCGAGATATTTTTCTGCACACGGATTTTAGACGATATCTGAAAAAATACTAGTCCGATGGTTAAATAAATGATATTTTTGACTTTTTTGGGTCAAAATTACCTTGTTAGTGAGATTAAATAAATTTTCTCGATTTGTACAATTTAAGGTGTTGAAAAAATCGTCAAAAAATCAATCTTTATGTTTTAGAATTTGATAAAACTTTTGAACTTTAGAATTTGAAAACTTGAAAACTATTTGAAAAAATACAAAAATCGATTTCATTAAACTATTTTTCTAGTAAATTTTAGGATATTGACAAAAATCTAATATGTCCTTTCGAAGGTTTCTCTATAACAACTCATCTATGAATCTTAAATGAACTGAATGTTGTTTTATGGAGTCTTTACTCTATTCAGGCATGGGCAAGCGGGACTTACAGAAGTCCCTCGGACTTCTACGGATATTTTTAAAACGGATATTTTTAAATGTTCCTCGGACTTCTGTAACATTGTTTTTCTACCTATCTCATTTTTAAGAGAAACTGAGATAGGTAGAAGAGTCGTATACCCGTCTCGCTTCCTCCTCTATGAGCAAAGCGTACTTCGATAAAGAGACACACAATCAAGTTTATGGCACACAATAAATAAAGTTATAGCAATGGTGACTTCGACTTAAAATAACTCGCCCATGTCACTCTTTATCCAAGTCCGAATTGCTCGTAGAAGAAGAAGCGAGACGGGTATACGACTCTTGTCTCTCTGTCTTACTCGTATTTTAGGTAAGAAGTTCGAATGACTTCTGTAAGTCCCGTTTGCCCATGGCTGATATATATTACATGCAAATTTTGAAGATACCAAAAAAACCCAAATAGCCAAACCGTCGAAGAAAAGATAAAATTCGATTCTTCTTAACTTAACAATTAAACAAGTGAAAACAAACAATTGACTGAGTTAATTGTTGAAATACCATGCATAGTCAGTGTTGATTTCTTTATCACATTACACATACAAACATGCGACACATACATAACTGATAATCAAGTATAGTACATATTATAAAATTTCCGCCTAATTGGCGCCCTCACGGGTAAACAGTGATGTTTACGAAAAAATGTTTCAAATAAAAGTTGTTTAATTTTTGATAAGGAACATTTTTTACATTTAAACTTTTGTTCTATCTGTAACGGTTTACAAGACCCAAGACTCAATTGATCTATGATGCTCATTTACGAACTTGACCTCACTTTTTACGTCCTGAGTATGCTGTAAAAATTTCAGCTCGATATCTTTTTTCGTTTTTGAGTTATCGTGTCCACAGACGGACGGACGGACGGACAACCGGAAATGGACTAATTAGCTGATTTAGTGAACACCTATGACAAAATTTTTTTCGTAGCATCATAATTTTTAAGCGTTACAAACTTTGGACTAAACTTATTATACTATGTATATTTCATATATACATGGTATAAAAAGTTTATTATTTATTTTTATGTTTAATGTAATAATAAAACAACAAACAGTTGTCGCATATATTAAAATATAATTTAGTGAATTTATAACAGTATCCAACAATAATTTGTCGATTCAACGATCAATGCACGATATTTATCGATAATGTAAAAGATGTAATTCAACTTTCTAAATAAAAAAAAAAAAGATATGGGCGAGCAACGAGTAGCCAACAGCCAACCAGCAAGCCCATAGCATTAACGCATAATATTTTGAAATATTACAAGAATTCAATTATTCCTAATAACTAAATAATCAATTTCTAATCAATTTTTCAAATATTATCAATATTTGTATATGGGATTAAAAAAAATTCTCTTTTATACATACGCATACTTAACTCAATAGCTAACATATTTACCGCTAACAAATTTTATATACACGCATGCTTTATAATAAATTTTTAGTTACGTCATAATTACTCTCCTATCAATCGATTGATCTTTGATTATTGTTTAAAAATAAAATAAAATAACATGGCCTCGTTCGGTTCAAGAAAACAATATTAAATTTAGTATAATTCTTTCTAAAGCATAGATTCCCAAACTTATTTCGCCCAGCGCCCACTTTCAAATAAAATTACACTGAAAAAGAAAATTAAAATAATGAAAAACCTCATCTCGAAGTTGGCCGTTTTATGTTGAAATAAAGTAAAAATACTTTCAAACAATTTACTAACGATTGTAACAAGTACAGCTAAATATTTGTATTTACAATAGAAAAGTATTGAATTTAAAATATGAATTCATTGATACAAAATCATTGAAGTTAAATAAACAAAATCATTACTTCTATGAAAAAGATTGATTTTAAGTTTAAAGTCATGCATTTTATTGATGGAAAATGAAATTGTACTTAGTTGGAATTAATAATCGTGAAAATAAAGCAAATCCATGAATTAAAAGAAAATTTCTTTGCGTTTGCTTTATATATAGGATTTTGTTTACTACGAAGACATACCTGTCATGTCTAGTCTATATGTGATTGTGTCAACTACATGAAGATTGTTGTTACTAATTTATAGAGAGTTTGAAATAAACTTATTGATCATTTTTATAATATGTAGCATATTTGAGTACATTTTTAACAACCATCGATAGCGCATGTGGTTGTGACAATTACATCAGTATTTTATTATAATATTTATAAGTGGTAGGTCTTGTGGTTTTTTAAGGCAAGGACTAAAAATTTCAGAACCCAACAAATTCCTCTATAGTCGATAAACTCTACTGAACCAACTCGTAATTATAACAATAATCCAGGTCTATAAAATTTTCAATTTATTTTTTACGGATTACCCATTAAAACTGATAAATTTCATTCAAATCGGATAACAATTTCATAAAATTTCGAACAGAATTATATGAAATAAGTTAAAAATTAAAAACATTAGCCATAAATCGTTTAAGACACATCATGTATGACCACCAAAGGTGTATCATGTATCTAGTTTCGCCTATACAGATAAAGAAATCTTAATCTTTAAAATCTTGTTTAAAGTTAATAACATAATGTATGCTTTTCAAAATAAAGTTATAATATTTTAAAATGTCGATGGGATATTGAACACATATCAAGTAAAAAGATCAAACATAATATGCGCATGCGTATATGCTGTAATATTTATCATGTATAATTGTTGGTGCATCTGTATGTAAACGTATAACTTCTGAACGAATTCCATTACATCTTCCCGAGCGAAAAGAAAAACTGTTAGTCAAAGGTTAAGAAGATTTAAACCTAAGAGTTTCAAGCCTTCTTCATTATCTTCTCCGCCCGTTGACTTTCATTTAAAGGAGGAGGAAGGAATGCACTTGTGGTACTACAAGTAAGACATATCGATCTTATCTCATTTCAAAGAGCTTCTAAAAGCAAAATCGTTGCTGCCATTACAGGAGACTGACTGGGCGGAAGGTACCCCAAAGGATTGGGTCTACCATTGCTTTTTAACGGACCAGCTTTTATAGTACTAAAAAGTCTATCTATGAATC
The DNA here is from genome assembly GCF_905475395.1 of Chrysoperla carnea. Classification (NCBI taxonomy): domain Eukaryota; kingdom Metazoa; phylum Arthropoda; class Insecta; order Neuroptera; family Chrysopidae; genus Chrysoperla; species Chrysoperla carnea. Next base: position 34,267,469 of record NC_058342.1, read on the forward strand.
ACTAATACTCGACTATTTGTAAAAGCTTGAGACGCTAAACATCAAGAATGAATCGAAAAATAATTAGGCATGTGGAGTAGGAATGAGACACACTGTATAAACTTGAAACTGTTTATCGAATTAGACGGATACCGACTAGTAATCTATTAATATATTTATGTGTTATAAATTATAAATTTATTTGTTATAAATTATCAATATTTATTACCTTAGAAAATAACTTTGATGTTGCATGTGATAAAGGTTTTGCCGCTCCATTTGACATCACTTGACATCACAAACATGAGCATAACATATGTAATGGTAATAGTAAGAGACGTTAGACGTGTTGCAGCATGTTTAATAAATCACCCAATACTTTTTGTACAAAAAGTTACGGTAAATTGATATTAATAACTGTTTTAAAATATATATAAATATTCAAAATATTTTGACTTCTTTTTTATATATAAATATATTTTGTTAAAGATTTCTGGATATTTATTAAAACAAAAGGAAGTGATTTAATTCTGATTGTATGTATTGGGTGTTCGGGAATAAATGCTAGCAAAAAGTTTATAGATTTTTCTAATCGAATAATATAAGTTTCTTGTTTTAAAAAAGGCATTTGATCAAATTTTCTAAAACCATGAATTCTTCCGTGGTAAAACTAAGGATTCTTCCTCAATCCGTACCTGCCCCTGCCAAATAAAGGCTCCAGACCCTGAAAATTGTATGTCTGGTTTGAAAGCTCCAGTTGCCACAAGTTTGACATTCAGTAGGTATGCCCTATTTGGGCCGAATCAATGCCTCACTGAAATTTCTAGTCGGGAAGTTTATTAAAACTGTAAGGCTTCGAAATCCCAAAAATGAACTAATTAATATGCCCTAGACTATTATTCTAGAGCATTTTTTAAGCAAAGGAGCAGATCAAACTGGTTGCAGTACAAAAGATCTGCCAACACTTACTTCAAACTCAAATCAAAACTAATCTACTTATTATCGATGACATAGTAATAAATTTATTGTAAATAAAGTATTAGAATTAATTAATCTATGTGTTAATTACAGACATTAAAATCTGTAATTACTATTTAATAAATATTTAATAAGTAAATAACTATTTATAAAAATCAATATTTAAAGTATTGAGGAATTATTGGCATTAATATCTTCATTTGTTGTTTGTCTGAGTCTGTCATGTCAGTTACAATGATGGGCAGAGACATCGATCGCATCCACCAGCGAAGCGAAGAGTACAGCGCGCGGCGTGCAGTCAACAATTGTTTGACACAAGCCACGAGTTCTTATTTGCTTTCAATCACTTTTTTGAGAGGTCTTTTCAAGTGGTACAGTGTCTTTATTCAATACATGGACACCTATAATGAAATCTTATAATAGTATATTATAATTTTTATTCAAATTCATAGGGTAGTGAATTTTTTCTTTTTTGTGGGAAAAACTACCAAATTAGATCCTGCTAAATTACGCGAGGGATCTCTGAGGGAATGAATGATATTGCGATCATCCATTTGGCGTTGACTTTGCAGCTCTATGGTACAATCTCTATGGTAAAAACACATGTTTCCAACACTGTGAATCGGTTTCCATTCTAGCAACGTTTTCATTGGTCGGTATCTTGATGTCTCTACATGTCAAAATTAGTCATATAAAAAATAAAAAATAAATTACACGTGTTTTGGTAAAAAAACAATTTAAAAAAACTGGTTTTTGGGTCAAAAATTGATATAAAAATGACAATAAAATAATATGATTTATTTAGTTAACAGAATTTAGACACTTGAGGACTTGTTTTAGATATTTTTAACAAGTTGTGCAATGATTTAAGTCGATAGGTTACAAAGTTTTTCGTGGGAACCATTTTATAAAACCATATTTCGAGGAAAACACGTTTAAAATTAAAATTATTAAAATCGAAAAAAAAAATGGAAATCGGTGTTTCAACTTAAATACACGTTTTGAGGGTCCCTGATTCCAAAAAGTGATTTTTAAAAAATGTTGCGTCCATCGGTATGTCTGTAACTAAGCTGGAGCCTTCAATTTTCAATGGATTTTTCTCAAACTCGGTAAATAGGTTTAGTTTGGTCATAATTCCAGACGATTTTTTTTTTTCAAAAACGGCACTAACGATTTCGATTAAATTTGGCACAAGGCTAGAGCTTATGGTGTTCCTAAGATTGGTATAAGCTGCATATCCGGGAAAATTTTAGAAGGACCACACCCTAAGGAAAACCTTTCCAAATACAGGAAAATGGGATTTTCTAGGGAGAGGCTAAGGGGACAGCAGTGAAACTTCATATCAAGGTTTACATCAACAAGGTCCTTGGTTTGATATAACTTCCCTCTAAGACCCCTCCCCCTGGAGCCGTGAAGAGTGAATAATATATCAATTTTATAATATAATAAAGTCTTGTCCGATGTTTCGGACCGTTTATTTTATACTCATAAACAAAAGTGACAAGAAATTGCTATAAAATAAGAGAATTTTGTTAAATTATAAAACTTTTCAATAAACGTTTACGATTATCGTTACTTTGAACTCACTGAAAAATTAAACTTGAACACAATGGCTTCTAATATTCTAATAATATATAAAATCTATTTCTATATTGTAAATTTACAAATACGTGGGCGCTAAAATTTAAAAATTAAAACATACAAAAAAATTACGTTTTTGATTTGAACAAAGTTTCGTTGTTGTGATACTAAACAGAAGTGTTAAATATTTCAGGAAGCATTTCACTTTTTTTTTCTGCTTCAAACAATATTTTGTTTATTTTTAAATAAAACAGTATTGAGTACTGCATGCCATGCCAGTGCCATTGCCGTAGGTATCCCATATTTTCATCGTTTTAGTTTGAATGAGATTCATTGTCTCGACAATTTTGTATAACTATTTATAATTTGGCATTTCGTCAATTTGAAATATTTCAAAAATTTCTCTTATCAACAAAATTTTTTCCATTTTAAATGGTATGAAATTGTCAAAATTGTGTTAAAGGAAGTCAAAACAAGTGAAAACAAACAATTGACTGAGTTAATTGTTGAAATAGCATGTATAGACAGTGTTGATTACTCTGTCACATTACACATACATTTATGTCACATATACATAACTGATATTCCCATATAAACACTGATGTATATGAAAAAATGTTTCAAACAAAAGTTGTTTATTTTTTTATGAGAAACATTTTTTACATTTAAACTTTTATTCTATCTCTAATGGTTTACAAGATGGGTCTTACGGACACAAGACACAATTGATCTATGTTGCTCATTTACGAACTCAACCTCACTTTTTTACGTCCTCAACACGCTATAAAAATTTCAGCTTGATATCTCTTTTCGTTTTTGATTCATCGTGATGACAGACGGACAGACGACAGAAGACAGACAGACGACAGACGACAGACGACAGACGAAAGACAACAGACGACAGACGGCAGACGACAAACGACAGACAACAGACGACAGACGACAGACGACAGACAACAGACGACAGACGACAGACGACAGAGAGACAGACAGACAATCGGAAATGGACTAATTAGATGATTCTATGAACACCTATTACCAGAATTTTGTTCATAGCATCAATATTTTTAAGTATTACAAACTTGTGACTAAACTTAGTATACTTTGTTATATTTCATATACATGGTATACAAATTAGAACGACTTTTTAAAATTTTTTGAAGGAATTGCTGTGTCAACACTGGATCTAACTCTAACTAGAGTAAAGACTATTGAGTATAGAGACTAGACTTAGAGTATAGAGTATAGATAACATATATACAAAGTGTATTAAAATTACATGTAAAACGTAAAATTAATAGTTGATACTATTTATTAAATGGATGAATATTATATATTTATATATTTATAATAAATAAAATAGATTTTTTATGTACATAAAAACATTTTATTTTATGTTAAAAAACAACAAATACAATAGCAACCATAATATTGACATTAAATACAATGTATTTATAAAAGAATGGTCTATTATTTATATCTATATTATATCTACATGTCAAATTACAACTATTCTACCTTAAATGCGGTTTCATTCTTCGCTAATAGGAAATGTAAGCAACACAATTTCTATATTTTTTTTAAAATACACAACTACTCAAAATTTATTTTGTAACATATTTTAATAGATCCGTTTAAAAATCAATTCATTTTGGGTTCAAACTATTTATTACTCTGTTGTGAAAAAAAACATTAAAAACAAGTGAAAACAAATAACCAAATCAATAAAATCAACTAAACAAAAAATTGAAGATAATAATTTAATTTTGACAAGGGCTGATAAAGGTAATTCCATTATCATTTTAAAAAAACAAGACTACGTGAATAAAATATCAGACTTTATATACAAAGAAAAAATTACTCGACTAAAAAAAGATCCAACAACAAAATTTCAAACTGCCTTAAAAGATGTGCTCAAAAACACTAACACATTATTCTCGAGCTACGAAAAATATAATTTACCTGAAATGAATCCTAGTGCTCCAAGATTATATGGACTGTTAAAAATCCATAAAGATGATGCTCCCATTAGACCTGTAGTTTCGCATGTAGGCTGTCCTGTACATAAATTAAGCAAGAAACTACATACTATTATCACATCGAAAACTGGGTTCACGAGCAAATATGGGATAAAAAACTCAGTTGAACTTACAAAACATCTTAAAAAGTTCAAAATGAAGACTGGTTACAAAATTGCTTCATTGGATGTAACAAATATGTTTGGAAACATTTCAGGTAAAGACTGCGTAAAATTGATATCAGATTTACTGGACCAGAAACTTGTTAATCCGATAATTAAAGACGAAATTCTCGAGTGTCTCCAATTAACTTTGGATCAAAATTACTTTGAATTCAACAACAAATTCTTCCATCAAAAAAATGGTTTGGCTATGGGTAGTCCTTTGAGTCCCTTACTTGCGGAAATATACATGTCATCGTTAGAAAAAAGGATATTATTGTCACCTCAGTCAAAACAACATGTCATCCTTTGGTTTCGATACGTGGATGATATTTTTCTATGTTTTGACGGATCGGATCGACAAATGAACAATTTTTTGGATCATGTAAATTCTTTTGACTCCAAATTAAAATTCACCTTAGAAAGGGAAGTGAACAAGTCCTTAAACTTTTTGGATCTAAAATTAAGCAGGGTAGATGACCATTTTGAGTTTGATATCTACAGAAAACCCACGTACACAGATACCACCATTCCAGTGGATTCTCTCCACCCACGTGCCCACAAAATGGCTGCTTTTAATTCAATGATCCATAGAGCTTTGAATATCCCACTAAGTGATAAAAATTTGGCAAAAGAATTTACTACTATAAAAAGCATCGCTGCAAGTAATGGATTTGAAGATTATGTAATAGATTCTCTCATTAAGAAGAAATTGAACAACTTTACAAAAAGCACTTTGTACAATCCAGGTACTATAATACATCAAGGCTATAAAACCATCTCCTTTTATGGGAACATATCCTATAAAATTGGAAAAATTTTAAAATCACATGGAGTTAATATAGCTTTTAAACCTCCTGTAAAGTTGTCTAATTTCTTATTGAACAATAAGTCCAAAGTGGAGAAAATGAAGAAATCTGGTATCTACAAGTTAACCTGCGAAGATTGTTTGGGAGTATACTTGGGGCAGACCGGACGAAATTTTGAAGTGAGAAAAAGGGAGCATTTAAGATCGTATCGAAACAATACTGATGATTCTACGTTTGCAAAGCACCTAGTGGATTCAGGGCATAAACCTAAAGACACGATGGAAATTCTACATTTTGCCCAAAAAGGTACAAGAATGAATCTACTAGAGGCTTTGGAAATCCAAAAACACACCAGGGATGGTTTCGAAGTTTTGAACGATCAAATGTTTCTAACGGGTTCAACTTTATTTTCGCATTTATAAAAATTAGTTTCCTTCTAGTCAAATGGACATTAGTGCATAATTGTTTTATTAACTTATTTTTTTAATCTTTTAACTTTTTAACGGTTTTCTGAAAAAGAAACAAATTTTATCTATTTATTTATCTTTTAACTGTTATTTATTTTTAATTTTATTCAAGCGAAAACTGCTTTCGTTTTCTGTTAACGAATAAGTTTTAACGTTTTTTAATCATACAATTGTTTTTATTTATTTTTTAACAAATCTACAGGTTTCAATATCACCTGATTATTACATAATTTGCAAATTTGTATTTTAGTATAAATACAGGTACGTTGTTGTTTTAAATTCTATTGTTCTGAAGATGACTAACAAGTTGAAATGATCATCAACAAAATATTTTGATAAACAAAATTTTTAAAATAAAGTGGATTTTAAGCAAATAAAATGTGTTTAATTAATGAAAACAAACAGTTAATTGTAGAAATACGCTGTATAGAAAGTGTTGATTGCATAGAATATTAAATGATTTGATGAATCAGAGAGAAGACTGGCAGTGAATTCCTATGTGTCCTTGTGATAGTCATATGTCATAATCATATGATGCATAGAAATTTTGTGTAATATAAACAATATAGATTAGACAAGGACACATAGGAACTAACTGGCAGTCTTCTTTCTCATTCATGATATCGCAAATTTTGGATCATGGCGTTCTCTATGTATAATATTCTATTGTTGATTTTCAGTGCTTGCATTATTTTTTTATTAATTAGAAGAGTTTAAAAAACCTACACAGTTATGGCAAACTTTTAGCCGCCATTTACTTGGTTGTTGAAGCTATCTGTAAATTTTCCCTATGTAAAAAATTCCCTATCTTTTATACTTTAGGAGAAATTTGCACCGTCATAGGTAAACAGTGATGTTACGAAAAAATGTTTCAAGCAAAAGTTGTTTATTTTTAATAAGAAACATTTTTTATACTTGTCCTATTGTCTTATTTCTTACGGTTTACAAGGTTTTGTCTTACGAATCTAAGACGAAATTGACCTATGTTGCTAACGAACTCAATCCCACTTTTTAAGTTCTAAGCACGCTATAAAATTTCAGCTTGGTATCTTCTGTTGGTTAGTTATCGTGTCCATAGACAGACAAACTGGAAGGCTGGCGAAGAACTGGAAACGGACCAATTAGGTGATTTTATAAACACCTGTACAAAAATTTTGTTCATAGCATCAATATTTTTAAGCGTTACAAGCTTGGGACTAAACTTAGTATACCTTGATATATAATATATACAGGGTATAAGTACTATTTAAAATAGAATTCTTAAAGATTTAATTTTTTTTCATGGAAAAATCAAGAGCACAAAAAAGGATCAAAAATCCGAGATCAAAACTCCCGAGTACTCCACCAATGAGATATTTGATAATTTTTATCTAAATATTGAATAAGAAGCATGTAAATTTACTAATGTCCAGTGTTTTGAGACACCGGGTAAAAAAAAATTATGAAAAGTGTACATATATTATTGTATTGTAAGAGAAATAAAATGTGTTAGGTTTAAAGGTATCGTTCGAGTCAATACGTAAAACGTACTCTGGTGTTAGTTGATACATTGAACCTATGAATTTGAAAACGGCAAAACGACTCTACACCATACGTCTACGGTCTACCTCTATGAATATTAAGAACACTGAAGATAAGAATTATGTTCAATATAAATTATAATTTATATTTTTTTTAAATACACTGCTCACGGCTACCGAAGCATACTTCTTATCAAATCTAGAGCGGACACATCATATTATTTTTCATCACTTCCAACTTCAATTCCTTTATGAATTTTCTTGAAATGAATCGATTTATGCTTGAAATAAGAAGGGATGGTTCCATATGTGATTGACACTACATTTGACCCAAAAAAGACCTTATACCTTTGCTGAAATTTTAACTACATATTCTTTGAGTAAAAGTCTGCCTATAAAAAAAATTTTAGCCTTTAAATCAAACATTGTTGTCATGCTCATACATGCTTAAAGCTAACCATTCATGGTACATGTACCCATTCATGGTACACTTTTCCATGGAGTCCAAACTACTCCTATTACCCAAGAAAAAAAAAGAAAACTTCACTTCGATATTGTCGCCGAATAAAAATAATATGTTAAGATTCTTTAGATTAAAACCAGCTGTATTCATCTGGGTGACTGTCCTTCAAAAAAAAGATCGTGTTTTTTTTTTTTGCAATGTGATTGAAAAAGAATTACTTGATTAATTGAATCAATTTGGGCAATAAATAAAATAATGGTTTCAAAATTAATTGAATATTAAAAAAATGCAGCTGGTGAATTTTTTTTTGGGGCGCGTATTGAATTTATTTTTGTATAATATTATATTTATTATATCGGATGCTGGCACGCAATTTGAGATCAAATCAAAACGTTCACAAACGAAATCGCAACAAACCGTTATCATCATTTTTTAAAACAAAATCTTTTTTATGATTCATAATAAAAAAATTTACTTTTGTTCTTTTTTGTGATTCCCGCTAATTCATTTTCGATATATTATTGACTTATATATGTTGTGAATTTTAGGGTGGGAAAGAACTTCTATTTTTAAGGAGGGATTCTTCTAAGTATCCAGAAAAACAAGCACATAGATCTAAACATTCTCTATGTACGCCTTAGAAAAAATTAAATTAATATCTTCCAGGATTGTTGATTTCAAAGTTTCGAATTTTATACCAAATTCCAAGAAGGCATACATACATGGCGGTTTGATCGTTCTCCATTCAAGCTCTATATGTGTAAAAAAGTAAAAAGCCACTCTCGATCCTAATTTAAGGAACGGAATCGGTTTATGAAAAAACTTGTAGTTGATGAATGTGTAAAAATAGTAATTAGGAGTAATCAAACATGTTTAATAAGATGTATTATTATTATTCCATGCATATTATTATGAAATTTTCAAGTAATTTACAACATTTCATAATTATATAGTATTTAAATTTTGATTTTAAACATTAAAGTACAGTCAAAATCTGTAACAGCGACATTGAAGACGCTTTGAAATAATTATATTTTAGGGAGAAATTTTATCAGTTTTACTTAAATCAATTAGTGATTGTTTCCTTACAGTATTGTAAAAAAATTTTGGTTTATTGCACGGTACATACATATAAATCAAATACATGCTTTGTACTCAAATAATGTGATTTTTTTTAGCTTTACAATACCACGCAACTACAAAAATATATAATAAATTGTGTGCAAGTGATGCTTATAAATTGGATAATATAGATATCGCTCTTCAATCATCAATAAACTAACTATAGTCGTCTTTGTTCATAAAAAAATTGGATCTTCGATGAACTCATAATTAAATTAAAATTTTGTTTTGATATCATCGACAACCTTTTATTTTTATGGTAATTTTTATAAACTCCAAGATTTTCTAAATATTTTAGATAGTTTTTTACCACACTCTTTAGATTTTTATACCATGCATATATATAATATGCAAGGTATACTAAGTTTAGTCCCAAGTTTGTAACGCTTAAAAATATTAATTTTAGGAACAAAATTTTGGTATAGGTGTTTATAAAATCACCTAATTAGTCCACTTTCGGTTGTCTGTCCGTCTGTCTGCCAACACGATAACTCAAAAACGGAAAAAGATATCAAGCTACATTTGCATTTCAACATATAAGAGCATCGTTGGTTCAGTGGTAGAATGCTCGCCTGCCACGCGGGTGGCCCGGGTTCGATTCCCGGACAATGCAAGTTTGTAACGCTTACATGTACGTATGTGTAATGTGGTAGAGTAATCAACATTATCTATGCATGATATTTCAACAATTAACTCAGTCAATTGTTTGTTTTCACTTGTTTGATATAGAAATATCCAATTGAGAAGGATAACCTATATGATTCATCATTTTTTCAGCCAACTTTGAACGATAAAAAAATAATAAAAAGCCCGATGATCTAAAAATTTTTTGTAAACTTTGTTAATCAAAAAATGTATTTATAAAGTTTTATTGAAATCCTTAGTATTATCGAATCCTTGCATATCTTCTTAAGTCAAAATCCGATTTGTCGTTATAAGGAAAGTCTTTATAACGGATTTTGACTGTATATAATACGCATGCCCCAAATACAACAAAGTAAAGTAATTAGATGTAAATACTAATAATTTTTTAAGTAATTTAAGTAACCAAAAAAAAAATTGTAAGCGAGATATGTAATTACTTAGATGCTGTTAATTTGTTTAAGTACGTTCTAAGTCGCATCATAAAAACTAAGTACCTGATCTAAGTAACTTAGCATCATCATATTTATAGTTTTTATTTTAAGAAACGTGTCATGAAACTATTAAAATTAATCATGTTGTAATTATTTACACGGAAACAAAACGATTTAGTGCTTGAGGCACGGGTAACGCCTTACGAGGGTCAGCTAGTTTTCTTACCTACACACAAAAAAAGAAATATGGTGGAAACCCCCCACATCACCTCTGTATTAAAAAAAATTATGTAAAACAAAAGTTAATTGTTTAAATACCATGCATTTATCTTTTCGTGTCCACGAATAGACGAACAAACGAAAATAAAAATAATTTTATATTAAAAATTTTCTTTCTACTTTCTATATTTCTAAGCGTTACATAGTTGAAAATTGGAATTGAAAAGTCTGTGAAGATCATTTCCGCAGTGCAGTATCCTTAACTGAAAACAGGTTAGAGATAAGTGATACAAAATTTCAATAGAAATTTACTTCATTTTTATTTATAGGCAATTTTATTACAGATATGATATACAATTGACTTAATGAACAAATTTAAATATTATTTACTAACCTGTACATTACCTAAGAGGTACATTATCAGACCGCGGAAACTTACAATTTATAAATAAAAGTGTAGCTATGGGTTTTATAAAATAACGTCAGTCGATATGGAAAGGTTCCTACGGACAGTCATTGTGGATAGTATAAACAACAGTGCATTGTGAACAGTACTTGTTATACCATGTATATGAAAAATATCAAGGTATATTAAGTTTTGTCCCAAGTTTGTAACGCTTAAAAATATAGTAACCAAATTTTGGTATAGGAGTTCATAAAATCACCTAATGAGTCCATTTCTGGTTGTCTGTCTGTCTGTCGTCTGTCCGTCTGTCATTACGATTACTCAAAAACGAAAAGAGATATCAAGCTGAAACTTGTATAGCGTACTTAGGACGTAAAAAGTGAGGTCAAGTAAATGAGCAACATAGGTCAATTGGGTCTTGGGTCCGTATGACCCGTATGACCTTGTAAACCATTAGAGATAGAACAAAAGTTTAAATAAAAAAAAAATGTTCCTTATAAAACTTTTCCTTCCTTATAAAACCAACTTTTGTTTGAAACATTTTTTTGTTAACATCACTTTTTACCCGTGAGAGCGCAAATTGTAGTATTATATGAGTGTATCAATTATATATGTGTGACATGCATGTATGTGTAATGTGACAGAGTAATCAACACTGTCTATACATGGTATTTCAACAGTTAACTCAGTTAATTGTTTGCTTTCACTTGTTTGAATTAATGTTAAATATTTTAATTTTTGATTTCGTCAAAATAATCGAACTAAAACATCATTGGATAAGTAAATCGGGAATATCAAAAAGGGTGAAAGAATTCGATTAAATAACCTCGCGTTTAGTTTGCATACGGAAGTAAAAAAAACAATCCTAATAAAAAAATAATCTAAAATATTCAAAAGGTCACGACGGTATTTTTCTAAACAAAATACACAAATACCAGGAAAAAAATATATTTTGTTTAAAAAAAAAAAAAATTGAGAAGCAAAAATAAAACAACAACAAAAAATGTCAAAATTATGTGTATATCGAAATTTATTATTTGAAGGAAATGTGTAGCTTACAAGATGCACCCATAAATCCTTCAAAACTTACAAACATTTTACTAATATATGCCATTTGAGGTATATATCCAAAGCCGATAAATATTTCAAAAGCCGTGTCTTGGTGTGTCTGCTAGTCTAGTTGTGACTTGACTTGATGTTAATAAAGGGTTCATGAATTATGGCGGCATCGTAATACGGTACTAACGGTAAGGGGACATTCAACATCCATCTATTTTAAATAACTATACTTTGTGTTTTCGCCTATTGTCAAAAACTATTCATGTTTTTAGTAACGCTTTCAAAGTTCATATCGTTATGTTATATAAATTCCGTCTAATTTTCAATTCAAATTTATTTATTCCCTTCTATACTTCTCTCATGTTCTTGTCATCCTCCGCCCACCCCTTCTTACTCCCCTTCCAAACTTCATCTTCCTTTTGTCTTCTCGTGTTCAGTCAGAAGAACATACCGTTTATAATAAAATTTATTGTTATATTTATTCAAATCAACTAAATTTTTAACAAATAATCCTTCTAAAATAAAAAAACAATCTTTTTACGATTATATAGACAGTTTTATTCATTAATGCGTTTACGCATGTCACATATTATACAGAAATTATTAAGAGCCTAAATGGCCGAGCGGTGTAAGGCGTTTGTCTTCGACTGTGTGTCTATTTAGACATAGGTTGCGGGTTCGAATCCAGGCAGCGGCAGTGTGAACAATTATGATTAGTGAGGGCGGTAGAATTGATCATATTGTCGTCGCTTGGATAAGAACGTAGTAACACCTCACCCACCTCCACCCACATCAAATTGTAATTGTAAATATGTGTGTAATTAAATAAATAAAGATTAACAAATAATGGTGTGGGCGACCTCTGTTATAGGCGTATATGTCAGAGAAACGGAGGTTAAACCCCATTATTATATTATATTATACATAAATTATTAAATTTTCATAAAAAGGTCTCAAAAATATTGTTTTAAAAGGATTTAGGAATAAAAGCCCGAAAAAAGAGATCCAGAAAAAATAGGCCAAATAAAACTTATTTAATAGTACCTACCCTATTTGTGAAGGGCTAAAAGCTTCAGAATCCAACCTACTAATTTATAGTTGACAAACTCAACCCAACCAACTCGTAATTACAGTAATACTCCGGGACTATAAAATTTTTGGTCTATTTTTTCTGTCTGAGATTTCCCGAGAAAAATCATATTAAGATAAGTTGTTTTAAAAAGTACTACATTTATAATTTACGAAGATGTGATAGGAACATAGTTCCTACCGGGTGTTCCACGACACCTCTTGTTTTCTTATTTAAAGCATACTGTTACAGAAAAATGGATTTCTCGATGTTAATTTTACATTTTTCCAAAATTTCCTGACACTTAATGATACAGGATCATTTAAATTCTTATCGTAACCAAATTTTCATCTTCTAAATGTAATTTTTGTACTCAAAGTGAATTTTTTACTCTATTGCCTGTACTAAATCGTATAATATAATATTTATTGAAATTTATGAAATACAAAATTGCATGAATAAAAAAGTTGAACTATATTGAACGTGAGTATCAGTGAGTAGAATAAAAAAGAGCGTAAATAAAGAATTATAATAAAAAGAATGTAATTCGTAAAAGAATGTAATTGCAGTAAAAATGAAATACTGAATACTGAATACCTCGGTGCATTGAATAGTTGAATACTTGCTCACTTTTACTAATGAATATACTGACTACTGAATGATAAATGTTACCATTATTTACAAGTTTTTAGGTCTTTTTGATTTTATTTTTATTATTTTTAAATTACTTAAATATTTACATAAAACACATTTATCGTATTTCATTCTTAGCTTCACATTCATTAGGTACGTCGTACGACAGATGCACAGATGCAATGCAATCTGATTTTATCCTTCAAAACGTATCAAAATATCGATTAAAATTGTTTTACTAAAATCAATTTTAGCAAAATTTTTATTTTCTATAATATTGCTTATAAATACATTTTTTGATTAACAAAAATCACAAAATTCTTAGGTCATCGGGCTTTTTATTAATTTTTTATCGTTCAAAGTTGGCTGAAAAAAATGATGAATCATATAGGCTTTCTTTTTCAATTCGATATTTCTATATCAAAAAATCTAGAGAGTGTGATAAAAAACTATCTAAAATATTTAGACAATCTTGTAGTTTATAAAAATTACCATCAAAATAAAAGGTTGTCGAGGATATAAAAACAAAATTTTAATTTAATAATGAGGTCATCGAAGATCCAATTTTTTTATGAACAAAGACGACTATAGTAAGTTTATTAATGATTGAAGAGTGATATCTATATAATCAAATTTATAAGCATCACTTGCATACAATATATTATATATTTTTGTAGTTACGTGGTATTATAAAGCCAAAAATAACTTATTTCTTGACTACAAAGCATGTATTTGGTTTATATGTATGTACCGTGGCAATAAACCATAACTTTTTTACAATACTGTAAATTTACAATCAACAGTATCTCAACTGAGATAGGTCAGGGACTGATTAATCCTGGCCTATCTCAAAATATACAAAAAATTGGACCAATAGGGTTTCTGGTAACATCTTAAAAGTAAGTCTATAAGATTTTCCGTACAAGATACAGTTGACAAAATGCATTACACATATTTTTCGAAATCTAATACCTTTGGCTCCGAAAATAATCGAAAAAAGTGAGAAAGTTCCATCCATATTTTTAAATGACACCTAACACATCTGATGACTTTTTCAATATTTTTCTATAACCATATCTCCTAAATTAAGCCTCAGATCAAAATTTGCTAAAGAACTTTTTCTATCTTTTTTTTTCCATCTTTTTCAGAAAGTGAAGAGGTCTGCAGTCAATTATAGAACACTTTGTATACAGGGTATACAAATTGTACTACAAATGAATGAATGTTATAATTCGTTTTTTATTTGTTATCATCAGCGATGTCGATATAACTGATTTTGACTGTACACACTTTCTAAGGAAAAGAAAAACTTTAAAATGTGTAATAATGTGCTAATTAAAACAAATCAGTAAAAATTTTGAAAAGACTATTGACCCGTTTCTGATATAACAAAACTAAGTAAGAATTACTTAAAGTAAGTTGATTTTGAGTAAAGTGCGCGTCTGTAGTGACTTAGTGTTATAGAGAGTACAACAGCACTTAGTTTTGTTTCATTTTTATTAAAAAACTTTGATTTTATATTTGTATTTGGTGAAGTGAACTAAATGCCGTTTCCTTATCAGCACACTAATTTACTTTTTAATTAACAAACATATTCAATTTAAAACTTCCACAAAAATTCGTATTTCATTCTGCATGTGCATGTGCGTTCAGAATGTCTGGAGAATAATCGTTGTTTTTTTTTGTTTTTTCAAGTGTTTATGGGCGTTATTGTATTATTATACCATGAATATATGAAATATATCAAGGTATATTAAGGTTAGTCCCAAGTTTGTAACGCTTGAAAATATTGCCAATAAATTTTGGTATAGGTGTTCATAAAATCACCTAATTAGTTCGTTTCCGGTTGTCTGTCTGTCCGTCTGTTAACACGATAACTCAAAAACGAAACGAAATAACAAGCTAAATATATTTTATAGTGTGCTCTCAGGACGTAAAAGTGAGGTCGAGTTCAAAAATGACCAACCTCGGTCAATTGGGTCTTGTATCCCTATAGGACCCATTTTGTAAAGCGTTAGAGAAAGAACAAAAGTTTAAATGTAAAAAAATGTTTCTTATAAGAAAATAAACATCTTTTGTTTGAAACATTTTCTTGCAAACATCACTGTTAATCCACGAAGGCACTAATTAGGTGAAAATTTTGTAGTATGTATTAATATGGGAATATCAGTTACATGTGTGTGTGGGTATTTAAGAGTGGCTATCTTTCCTTACTTCAAGACGTAAAAAAACAAACGATTTCGTAATCAAAACTGTCTATACATGGTATTTCAACAATTTACTTAGTCAATTGTTTGTTTTAACTTGTTTTATGTTAAAATTTATCATAGAATTTGCATATTTTAATTTAGTTAATTTAATAATTGTTAAAGATAAAGCACATCCTACACAAGTTTGTTAGGCATGTTCGCGTAAAAATCGTACTAATCAAATTTTGATAAAGAATTCAAATTAGCGATAATTTTGTTGTACTATAGTTAAGGAGATTCTTTCGCTGCCTATGTTAATAAAAAAAAAAAAAAAAAAAAAAATCAATTTACTTCCAGCCAGTAAAAGGATTACTTTCAAGCAATGTATTGTTAGGATCGCTTCTTTGCATCGAAAATAAGAATTGTCGAATTTTCGATTAATATTTAAAGGCATTAAAAATCAATTAGATATAAATGAATCACTTCAGGGAAAAATAAAAAGTCCATCGTTGGGAATATAATAAAAAAATGTGTGTAGTAAACGCAAAATTTGGTAATAAAAAAATATGAAATCATCACCACAAAACCTCCATGTAAATGGTGATATTAAAGAAAATTTTTGCTATTTTTTAGTACAATTCATAAGATGAATTGTACTCATTGTATGAGCATAACAACAGTGTTTGATTTAAAGGCTCAAAATTTGTTTATAGGTAGACTTTTACTCAAAGAATGTGTGGTTAAAATTTCAGCTTAGATATCCATGCAAATTTTTAAGAAAAAAATCATTGAAAATCGATATAAAATACATCGGCTCTTATGGAGGAATCTTAAAAAAACGACATCTTTTGAAAGTTTTTGATAATTTTCACTTGGAATGAATGAAAACAAATTAAAAAAAAAACTTCTTAATCGAAAATAAACATAGAAAAGAAAAAAACCAAGTGTCTCCGTCCATATAAGAGCAGGGTTGAAAGTATTTTTATCTTATTTTCAACTTTGATGATGAATTTTGTTATTACTTCATGAATGTAGACGAAAAATTAAATTAAAATTTTTCGATATGTGCCTTGATTTTCGAAACATCGAAAGCTGAATAATTAAACAAAATTTTCAATTTTCAATATTTTGATAATTACGCACCAGATATCGAAAAATTGTACTCTTATTTATCGTCAAGTTATAATTTATCATCAAAATTGAAAATACATAGTTTTTTAATTTGTGCCCCCACTACCGCTCACATCCTTTTAAGATACTGAAAGTTAAAAGTATCACAGTGTTTTGGCACTATAATAATCAATAACAGTAATATTCCATGGATGAGAATCTTTTTCATGGAATCACTCCACTAGTCATTCGTATATGGAAGTAGAAATGTGTGTAGAGTAATAAACGCAAAATTGATAATAAAAAATAAAATTTTTTTTAGTGTTTTTTAAATATAGGAAATAATATAATATTTTGAAAACATAAAAATCGTAAAAATCCAGTTTAGTTAGAATGTAGTGAAGAACCATTCAGCACGTAGTTATAATAAGTTACTAATAAGATTGTGAACGCTTTTTTAAACAAAATCAAATAAAAAAATCTCATATTTTTTAATGAACTATAAAATTAGCACGAACTCTTTTTCATTTTTGTTTTTTTTTTTATAGTTTTTAGTTTATGTGTGAATATATGAGGCAAGGTCAAATTTTACAATCAATTAAAAAAAATTGTTATCTCCTTTTGTCGGTCATTTACATTTAAGTGTATTGTATTTAAAATACCATCAGCACTACCAGATTCAGATCTTCTGTTGTTTTTTAAAACATGTTTTTAAGTCAGTATGTAGTTTTTTAATTTCTATAGATACAATCAAAATTCATTACAGCGATATTGAAGAGACCTACTATGAGACAAAAATTCTTAATACCAATCGATATGAGGTTGTCTGAACCTTATCGCGAATGGTGCCACGAATTTGATACAACTACCGTACGGGGTTGAGCGGAGAAGTTGACACAAACGCATGAGTTACTTGTATAAAAGTAATATACTGTCTAACAAATTGTAAATATTGTTGTTATGAAATACAACATAGTTTTAAGCAAATTTTTTTTTCATTGGTTCTACCATTTATAAATATTATAACAAAATACTGATGTGATTGTCACAACTACATGAGGGACTGGTAAAAAAAAATAATAGGTTTATACCTGGTAATAGGTTTATTTAAAAAAAATTCTTCTTCAAGTCGGAAAAAGAGTTCTTCAAGTCGGATTTGAACCAGGGATATATGGTTTACTATTGATTTTAGTGTGCTAATTCAACAGCTTAACCAACTGCGCTACCGATGCGTGTTACATATATACTAAAAAATTTCGTATATGTTATAAAATGATCAATATGTTTATTTGAAACTCTCTCTTAGCTGGTAACAATAATCTTCATGAAGTTGACTCAGTCACATATGGACTAGACATGATAGATATGCGATCATAATAACCAATTCCTATATTTAAAGCAAACGCAAAGAAATTTTCTTTTAATTCATTCGCTTTATTGACACAAGTACAATTTTATTTTCCATCAATA
Source organism: Chrysoperla carnea (assembly GCF_905475395.1). NCBI lineage: Eukaryota > Metazoa > Arthropoda > Insecta > Neuroptera > Chrysopidae > Chrysoperla > Chrysoperla carnea. Next base: position 34,285,798 of record NC_058342.1, read on the forward strand.
AAATGCATGACTTTGAACGTACCATTATAAGAAAAGCTTCGACTTTGATCGATATCTCTGAAATTAGTCGACCAATCGTTAAATGAACACGTTTTTTGAATTTTTTGGGTGATTATAACCTTATTTGCTGAGTTTTATCGAAATCAGAAACAAAAAGTCTTTTTGGATTTTTTCGATTTTTCTAAGGGGTACACTTTAAGAAAATTGTGATAAATGGAGACAAAAATTTTGGTTCCGATTTCGATAAAACTCAGTGTATAAGGTAATTTTGACTCAAAAAACACAAAAATCAACTTAATTTAACTATTGGGTGAAAAAATTTTGATTTATCACTTAAAATCTTTCACGATGTCTCGATTCGATTTCAACTTCACAAATCAGAAACCTCTCATCCAATCTAAATTTTTGTGTTTTTGGGTATCAAAATTAACCTAAACAAAGTTAAAAGTTGAGTTATAAAATCCCGGATAAAGAATGTCGCTATAATGGAATTTGACTGTACATATAGTTTTTTAATTTCTTCACATTATATGGAACTGTGCATAAATGAAAGTAATTTGTTTTACAATAATTAATGTAATTAACTTTTTAATAATACTAATAAAAATTTAAATTACGGTATATATCTGATCACCAGTCATCAGTCATCATTATGTTTTATAAATACCAAACCAAACAAGCCATCAAGTCCGTCCTCCAGTCCTCGCCCGTCGGTCTTTTATTTATTTTTTAACATACCTTCCTCTTTAATTAGGTCTATGCAAATCATATCTTTCAAGTCTTTTTAAAACATACTGTTTTTTTATTTTTATGAAATGAATTCTTTATGAAAATTTATGAATTTTTTTTATTAATTTCAGGAAATGGATCTAGTAATTTTCCTCCAAGATCGTGAGTTCATACTACATTAGATTATTTTCTTTTCAGATAAAGTCTACTTCGCTAAACTTAAGACAGTTGAATACAAAATTCGACGAATTATCAGCAAAAAACGATTGCTGTTGCGTGTGTGGAAATTGGACATTCAGATTGCGCTATCTATGCGTTAACTACATTATTGAAATCATATCAAGGTATATTAAGTTTAGTCCCAAGTTTGTAACTGGAGCTTAGAAATATTGACGCTATGAACAAAATTTTGGTACAGATGTTCATATAATCACCTAATTGGTCCATTTTCGGTTGCCTGTCTGTCAACACGATAACTCAAAAGCGAAAAGAGATATCGAGCTGAAATTTTTACAGCGTGCTTATTAAGTAAGAAGTGAGGTCGAGTTCGTAAACGAGTAGCATAGATCAATTGGGTCTTGGATAAACTTGGTAAACCGCGACACTAAAAAACCATAGAGAACATTGTGATACCATATATGTGTTTTGCCAATTTTCCGCTGCATCTCATTTATCAGCTCCTCAATTTCAGAGGCTGAGTGCACATCCTTTATGCATATACCATGTACTACACCAGCCCGTCACAAGTATTAATTAAATTAATATTGTGGGGACAGCGGGAATCGAACCTGCTACCCTAAGCATAACGCGGACGGAATTGGATACGCCTTAACCAACTGAGCTAATAGAGCGACAATTTTCCATAAAAATCGAAAAATTCTAGGTTCGTTCATTGTACTATAAATTTATTATGAATTTTCGGGATCGCGTAGATTTTGTTGTAATAAAAAAATAATAATTTAGGGACATGTTATTAAACTGTCGTAAAAATCGAATTAAAATAGTTTGAACGAAGAATATTGTTGGTAAATTTTGTGTTTGAAGTTAATACGGGTCAAGTGTAGACATAATTTATTATAAATTCGGATTGAATATAGTTTAGACGCATATATTATTTTATTAAAATGTAAAAGTTTTTTTTTTTTTTTGAAATTTGTCGGCGTAGTGCGGCGTTTTTATTTTTTATCTAAAATAAAATAACAAAATTGTATTTATTTATGACCATAGATTTAGATTAAAAATAAACAAAACAAAAATTATAAAAAAAAAAAAAATTGGAGAAAAGAAACTAAGAAAGACGTAAACAATCGAACAAAGTATTAAAAAAAAAATGTATTGGTGATGGTATAGACAAGGACTGGAGATCATATATGCCGTTTTTTTTTTCTCTAAAAAATGTTATTTTTACTAATTGACTGGAAATAAAACACGTGCCACTCGACTCGAAATAAATTACAAAACAAGCCACTAATTTTTACTGATATTTTGGTTTTTTTTATTTAACCTCTGTGTTTTAATAAATTTCTAATTAAATTAGCCTCATTTGGACAATTTTATTGATTCAATAAATGGTCAATATTTGTGGAATGTCACAAAACCTCAACCTTAGGACGACCCATGTTGTAAACCGTTTGAGATATGCCTTCCAACGAGAGAGGACTGGAAGGTCAGCGGAGGATCAAGACATGGCCAAATTTGGTTCACAGACGGCTCCAATACCGCAGAGGGTGTTGGCGCGAAATTTTGCGGCCCAAGAAGGGCTAATGACACATCCATCAAGTTGGACAGTTACAATACTGTATTCCAGGCAGAGCTGGTAGCCATCATGAGATGTGCTGACCACCTCCAAGTGGCCGATTTGAAGGATGATGTGATTTGAACCTGGCGAGGCACAATAAAGTCAATATGACCTGGATCCCCGGACACTTTGGTTGGAACGGTAATGAGAGATCAGACAAGCTGGCCAAACTGGGAAACACCATAACTCCCACTCAAGAAAATGCCATACCAAGAAGGTCTTAACAGATTAGGAGATAATCTGAAAAACCAACAATTAAAGACATGGACCAGCTACGAGGGAGGGCGAATCGCCAAAAGCCTGTTGCGTGAAGGAAACTTGCTCGGTAACAGAGCCGAGGAGATCTTGAAACTAAACAGAGCTGATATTAGAGTCATCGTAGAGTTACTCACAGGGCATGATAACCTGAACAAGTTTCAACATCAGATTGGAAAAAGATCAGAACCAGCCGCGAGTGACAGATGCGGAGAAAATTCAGAAGAAACATCGATCGAAATTCTTTAATTCTGTGTAATTATATATGAAAACATTTATAGAAGTAATGAGAGTATTTAACACCAAAATCGTTTATTTTTTGTTTATTTGAAAAGTAGTATTTTCTCAAATATATAATCATTAGAATTGGATTTATTAGTTTTGGTAAGTCATCGAAAAAAAAAAATTATGTGAGGGATTACTTGTTTATTTTCAAAGAAGTGTTGTCGTTGGTGTATCTGAATCAGAGAGTTGATGATAGTCAACGTGACTGAGAAGATGTGTTATCAATGGTTAAAATCTCTTGTGAAATGTAAATTATTTTTGTACATAACAAATATAATTAATAACATTATTTTAAATTTAAAATATAAAAAAAATGTAATTATGTCCATTTTATTTTATATAAATAAATAAATAATTGTGAGAACTTGAGAAGAACGCAACGCAACGATTTGTTTTTAAACACTTTAATTGGACGTGTCAACTTCAATATTATTTATTATATTGATTTTAATAAATATTCAAAATAATTAATTAATAATACGCATTGCATCCATTCAAAAAGATGCCACCAATACGTTTATCTGTCTTCAATTCAAGTTCAATGTTACTCGACCGACAGTCGTAGTCGGATTCAATCAAATTGTCATTAACAGAAAAGCCCAAATAATAGCAAATGTCATAGTCGCAGAAACGAAACACTAAAAACGGTTTAAGTTCGAGAAAATTGAACAGTAAGATTGATTTGAATGGGGCATTCGATTCGTTATAGCAACAGGAAATTTTTTGACCTAAATTAATTTATAATAAATTAAAAATATGCAATTTGCATAAATAATATGCATTTTATAATTGAATTTTAAATTAACTGTTGTTACACGGGGGGTTTTTAGGGTCGCTAAACACGAATATCGAGTCAGAATTGGTCTCCGAAGTACTTGGTGTCCAGAGTAAACGGTATCTCCGTCGTCTTCTGCAGTTTACGGGAATTCGGGAAAATCGAGTCAAATTCAGAGGTACCTCGTAGACTAACTATAGCGCGATATTCAATTTAGGTCAAAATAAATCAATTTACTTCAAAAGATTTCCTGACACTCTAACGAATCGAATGCCGAAAACCGCATTGAAATTCGACTAGCTGTTCAAATTTTTCGAACTTTCAGCAGACGAATTTGCTGAAGATATCACTTCTTTGTTATCTGATCAGGAAACATTCAGAGTCTTTCACAGATTTTATTACGGGAGCGTTGAGGAAGGTCTTATTTTTAAAACTGCCTACGGGCGTAAAATTTCTTAATCCGCTTCTGATTCAGTTAAGTTCAATAAGTCTAGCCTTGGTTTTCCACTTCAACCAATTTTCGTCTGAATACAGAACCAAAACTAATAAAAAAGTTCCCTAGTTTTCCCTCAGTTTTTGTTTGAGTCTTGGACAAATTAAATTAATCAACAGTACACAATACGCGAGTTTTGAGGCTTTTTGCTGTTGGACTAGTTAAAAATTGCCAAACAATTCGAGTAATTTTAATTAGATTTTTACGACAACAATGAAATGTCCGTAAAAAATGAATTAGTTTTTAAGTGATTTCAATTGAACAGAAGAATCAATAATAAAATCAGATGATTTATTGATCAGCTTAAATTTGCATATTAAAAACAGATACTGATACAACTGTAAGTGATGTCTGGCTGTGGACTCTTAGCTTGCGTGTGTATAAGTTTATGTATGCACAGAGTGGGCAGAGAACTGTGCGATTTTGAAATCTTTTGATCATCATAAAGTTTCTAAAGAAGCATTTAAGGAGATATGCAAGGATTGTATAATACTAGGAATTTCAATAAAACTTTATAAATATATTTTTTTATTAACTAAGTTTACATTTTATTGTTCAAAGTTTGCTGAAAAAATGATGAATCATATAAGTTATCCTTTTCAATTGGATATTTATATATCAAAAAATCTAGAGAGTGTGATAAAAAACTATCTAAAATCTAGACAATCTTGTAGTTTATAAAAATTACCATCAAAATATAAGGTTGTCGATGATATCAAAACTAAATTTTAATTTAATAATGAGTTCATCGAAGATCCAATTTTTTTATGAACAAAGACGGCTATAGTTAGTTTATTAATGATTGAAGAGCGATATCTATATAATCAAATTTATAAGCATCACTTGCACACAATTTATTATATATTTTTATAGTTGCGTGGTATTATAAAGCTAAAAAAAATCACATTGTTTGAGTACAAAGCATGTATTTGGTTTATATGTATGTACCGTGCAATAAACCAAAACTTTACAATACTGTAGGGAAACAAACACCTTAAAATACAGTATTGACACCTTACTAAAGTATTTTAACCAGCGAAAATAGTAATATTCCATTTATGGTAAATTTTTTCATTTAAATAAGATTTGTTACAACGTTTTCAAAATCGCACACACTTCTCTGCTCCATCTTATAAGTGTTTGTATGTAAGTGTTCTTTGACTTGCCTTTCTTTTGCATTTCATTTCTATTAAAGAGTTCAAATTCTGGGGTATTATTTGTAATAAGAACAACAGTGAACATAAAACCGCAACACTCGTGGTTTTACTCAACTAAGTCTGGTACAGTAGTACAGTGGTACCTGTTCGTTGCACTGGCTGTCTATTGTACTGTCCTTTATATTTTTTATAAACCACTACCCAATACTCAATACTCACTGATACTCGTAAACATAAATCAGTAAGCAAATATTCTATAACCTATACATAGTCCAGTCGCAATCACGACTATCATCAGCTATTAGTTGAGAATTTACTGTGATTAGAAATCACCATTGTCCAAAGAAAAATTAAAAGTCGACTTTTATGCTCAAAATTCTTTGAAAACACTATCTTGATGCAAAAGTACCTTCTATTTGGGAATAATAAAATTTTTTTTTAGTTATATTCGTCTTCAAACTCTTTTTTTGCTTCTGAGCTACTTTTTCTCTTATTATGCTTGCCTTTGTTTTCACATAAAATGATATTGGAATTATAAGTTACAAATTTTCACTGGAAAACTGCTTGCTCCTTTTTTTGACTTTTAACTTAAGCTATCTTAATCTCTATGCTTATCTTAGTCCTAAAATTAAAAGCCGCAAGCTCGTGGAAGATTTTTTTTTTCATAAACATGTTAAAGAATACTTAAACTTTTCTAATAATAAAAGCACAAACCTCCGTCTTCAATATAAAAAATTTCCGTACTTAATTGCATTAACAAACACAGTAAACGTAAATTGAATGACACGGTAAATCGAGAGCAACAACAATAATAACATGTATCCGTAAGAGTAGGTAGATTGTTGCTTACAAAACAGGCGGAGGGTGGGGTTAAGGTAACTGAAGTGACCTGTTTGTGATGGAGTGGTTATCTAACTACACCAAAAAAAAATGACGTTCAATGCAAAATAAAAGAGTTAAGTTTTGTGACTGTGCGACTGTACTAAAAGAAAAGGTCTATTACATAGCATATTAATTTTTAATCATTATTATATTATATCAAATCACATGAATAATGTTGGTACCCCTAGCATTATTTAAATAAATGTTTTAAACGGTTTCTTATGTTTAAAATACCTACACTTTATTTTATTGCTCCCAAAAAAAAATAAACATAATTTACTGCTTATATAAAAAAAATGTCAAACAATTTTCACGCTTTTCAAAACCATTGAAGTAATAAAATATAAATTTTAAATAAAAAGAAAAAAATAAGCAAAAGCAGAAAAGTAACGTTTCATCTTCAATAAAGGGGTTTATATACGTCCCAATTATTTGTATCTCTGTAATGGTATCGTTCGAAGTACTAAAATTATTTGCCTGACGAAAGAAGTCAATTCTGATGATTTCAGATGAATTTCTTTTAGAATTATTTTTTTCAACCTTCCAGGATAAATTGATGATTTTTTAATTTTTTTTATGTATTAAAATTATTTGAACGTGTATGGTCCGCTTTAAATCCATTTACATTTTCATGTGAAATTCTCAACGGACCATAAATATTATAGCACAAAGTGTGTCAAAAATGTAACAACATTATCCATTAAATCTTGGAGCCAGGGGACTTTTTCGTAATCAAGACCTTAAAACTACATCAAAGTATTTCTTAAGTATTTTAATACACTGCTTCTTTTAAGAAATAAGTGACTTTTCGATAACGATTTCCGAGTTATATTCAGTTTAATCTTAAAAAAAGGTGAAATGTTTCTCAAAATTATTCTTACTCATGAACGTGCATTGACAAGAATTGTTACACCTATCATTGGCTTCCAAAAGTAAGCTGGCTCCTAGATTAATTGTGTTTCATTCACTTTAACTAAAAGACACTTAACTACAATATGTAAACATTGTAAATCATTTCCCATATTACAGTTTCGTTAGTTTTTTTGGGTTGTGTACATAAAAATGGAACCAAAAAATATTCTGGAAATCATTTAAGATTATTTGCAAAAAATAAAAAAAAATTATACTAGTCCTTCATTTGTAGATTGGAAAATTATTTTCCCAACTTGTCATCATTTTCACAATCTATGGATACACCTTTCATTTTAACAAACAGAAAAAATTACATAGAAATCGGGACTCAAACCTGGGTTCTCTAGGTATCCCGGTCAACACGTTGTACTCGTACTATTGGTATGTTTTACGGTCATATAATACACACAAATAGGTTCACACTACTCATAAAAGTAATACAAACTTCATTTTCTTTCACCGCTGTACCAACTGGGCTTCCGATGGGTGTTATATATGTATCAAACTCTCTGTTAACTGGTTACAACAATCCTCATGAAGTTGTCTCAATCACATATGGATTAGACATGATAGATATGTTTTCGTACTAAATCTAATTCTCTATTTAAAGCAAACGCAAAGAACTTTTCTTTTAATTCATCGATTCGCTTCATTTACACGATTATTTATTCCAACTAAGTACAATTTTATTTTCCATCAATAAAATGCATGACTTTAAAACTAAAATCAATCTCTTTCATAGAAGTAAAGATTTTGTTTATAAAACTTCAATGATCCTGTATCAATGAATTCATATTTTAAATTCAATAAAAATAATGATAAATATTTTTAGACCACCCCATAACAATAACATCGAATTCGAATAACAAAATTTCTTGTAGATTTATCGATTAATATTATTTTAGTTTATGGATTTATAAAAAAAAAAAAAGCTAAACTTAAATTTGTTTTCTATGAACAATCATGAAAGGCCTTAAAAAAAACAAATAATTTTGATTGCGTGATATGCGATCGTTTTCCGTCCAAAAATCAAATGGAATGCGCTTGGGTGGTCTATCATGTTAGTGATTATATTCTAATCGTAAAGACGTAACGTAAAGGATAGACGTAGATAATAAAACTAATGTTTTTATTGAAAAATAATATCATAATCCTTCATCTCAGTACTGAGCCTGTTCTAAACAATGCCTACAATTGGTTTTTTTTTTATTGTTGAGATCCGCTGGTTTAAAAAATAAATCTATTTGTAATTTGTAATGAATCTTCTTTTAAAATACTTATCACAAATTGAATATCTTAAAAAGTTATTAACACACTCCTCCGCATTTGTAAGCACAGGGGAGGTAATCGAAACAAGTGAAAACAAACAATTGACTGAGTTAATTGTTGAAATATTATGTATATACAGTGTTGATTATGAAACCGTTTGTTTTTTTCACGTCGTTTAAGTAAAGAGAGATACTCAGCCACATATACATGTCACACACACATGCCTAGTATGTATTTTATTTATATACTATACGAAGGACACACTTAGGCTATAGCGCATTGTGATACCATATATGTATTTTACCACCTTTCCGCGGATAATTTCATTTATCAGCTCCTCAATTTCAAAGGCTGAGTGCACCTCCTTCATGCATAAACCATGCACTACACCAGCCCATCAAAACTATTAATAAAATTAATTTTGTTGCGACGGCGGGAATCGAACCCGTTACCCTAAGCATATTCCGCGGACGGAATTGGTTACGCCTTAACCAACTGAGCTAATAAGGCGAAATATATATTAATAAAAGATAAAATTATCAGCGATTGACAAGTAAATTAAAAAATTGTTAGATAATATTCTGAAGGACGAATCAATTTAATTACAAAATAAACTTTACGAAAGTAAAAATAAGTCTTCCTTATTTAGAATAAATGAAATTGGAAGTATGAATTAATAATCCGATAAAAAAAATTTCTAAGTATAAAGTGATTAAGTTGTCAAAATGTACAAAAAAAAAAATTTCAATTAACTTAAAATATATTTGACAAATTCAATTAACCGCAACGTATTTTTAATCTCATGCAAATATTACCAAAATAACATCACCTTTAATGACCCCAAAAAGGCGATAAAGTAGCTAAATACTTCACACTTGCTAGGACTAATATAATCATATTATTAAAATAAGATTATATTGACATACACAATTCAAATTAAAAAAAACTGGCCAGAAAATCTCTACGACCTCCGTATACTACCATAATTATACTTTACAAAACATTTGCTTTCATTAAGGAGGAAAAATAATACTAGGGATTTCAATAAAACTCTGTGAATACATTTTTTGATGTAGGGAAACAAACACCTTAAAGTGATCGGACATTACCTACACCTAAACCGTCAGCTCTCGCTTTTTAAAAACGCTCGACTTAAAACATTAATGATTTATATATAAATATTTTTTTCAAGTCTTTCAGAAATTGTGCGAGAATTTCTCTCATCACGAGAGTAAAGGTATTAGTCTAATGGGTAAATTAAGTCGTATTCGGTAAATTAAAAAAACTTGTAATAGAAATATGGTGAAATTAGTTAAAATGAATTTGTATATAGACGTGAAAACAAATAATAATCAATTCAAAAAAAAAAAACTATAGCTAGCCTAAAAATAATGACTTTAGAAATGCCCTGAACGGTATGTGGTCGTTGAGTCGTTTGTACGTTCTCACTCACTTATCATGATCGTCACAAAACAAATAATAAAAGGAATCAAAGTCAAAATCAATTCTCAAAACAAAAGTCTTTTGTTGATATCTGCTTTTTATTTCTTTTTTAAGTCATATTTTACCTGAAAATATAGACATATGTATACTTTCAATATATTGAAAGTCAACGGGAAGGAATAAAGGTGTGTTACATGGGCGTCACATGGGGGAGGGGGGTAGGTAGAGGAAGCTGCCCCCCTCTAGAGATTCACAAAAATGGTTCAAAGCACCCACTCGCTTTAAAAAAGTAAAATTCTGCTGAATTCAAAAAGACATCAGATGAGTCTAGTATGAAAATAGAATCAATCAAGCTACCTAGAAATTTAGCTACCAACAAATCATCAAAGGGCACATAATTTTGCCCTAATTTGGACTCTCACGGAAAAAAGAAGTTTCCAATAAAAGTTGTTTAATTTTTTATATGAAACAATTTTTACATTTAAACTTTTTTTCATTCTATAACGATTTAAAAGACCTAATGGACCCATGTTGCCTATTTACGAACTCAAACTAGAGAGTCCGAAGCTAGACATAAAAAAAATATAAGCTCGATATCTCTTGTCGTTTTTGAGTTAGCTTGTTAACGTACAGACAAACGGAAATGGACTAATTAGGTTAATTTTATGAATACTTATTACTCCAGTCGACACGTAGGAAAAAGTGGGGTTTGGTGGAAAAAAATCGGAAGTTCATGAAACTTTGGGAAGTTGTTCAGGGATGGTCAATTTACATTTTCTCAAGTTTTCGACCTCGAGGACCCTGTGCTAAAAGAGAAGGAGCATTTAGAGTAGGAAACGAATTCGTATGAATTATGTAATGAGGAGGAAATATGACGTAGGTGATGGGGTTTTGCAACTCATAAGTTTTTTTTTTATATAAAATCTGTGGATGTCTGCGACGTCATTTGATGGTACCGTTATACGATGAAATGATCCTCGAAATAAAATCAATAAAACTTAAAGATACCACCAATAGATTGTTCAGATTCTTATAACTAATAACTTGTAACTAATTCTTAGGATTGGATTATTATGGCGTCCAACTTCTCAAACACCTTTCTGAAGGTCCTTTCCAACTTCCCAAAGCAGTTTCTGAAGAAAACGCATTAACAGGTTTCTCTTTTCCTCTAAGCACTCAAGTTTCAAGTAATCGATCCCAGAAATTATTCATCCAATTGTTAAATAAACTCGATTTTTGTATTTTGAGTCAAAATTATCTTAAAAACAGTTTAAAAAAGGCATGCAAATTCCGGATTCCGGTAAATATAAAAAATCACGTTCAACTTAGCTTAGTTGGTTAAGGCGTAACCAATTCCGTCCGCGGTATGCTTAGGGTAGTGGGCTCGATTCCCGCAACAAAATTAATTTAATTAATAGTTGTGATGGGCTGGTGTAGTGCATGGTTTATGCATGAAGGAGGTGCACTCAGCCTCTGAAATTGATGAGCTGATAAATGAAATTATCAGCGGAAAGGTGGTTGTTTCGGACAGTTTGTTAAAAAACTAATGTAATAAAATGAATAACAAATATCTTGGGTCTTTGTCCAACTGATTACTGTGTGTCCAAAACAGTAATGAATCGTAATTGAAATGAAAAGGACAATTTCGGAATAATTAGATTCAATGCGGAATAATTTCAGTGACTGAACGGAATGAAAATGTTGGCTCTACTGTCAGATTCATAAAATATCTCGAAAATTACTCATTTAATGGTCAAATAAACACGATTTTTGTAATTTTCGGGTCAAAATTACCTTATAAACTTAGTTTCATCGAAATCGGAAACAAAAACTTTTTTTACACTTTTTGCAATTTGTAAAAATTGAAAAAATCATAAAAAATTCAAAAAAACACAATTTTTGTAATTTTTGGTTGGGTTGGGTTGGGTTAGGTTGGGTTAGGTTGGGTTGGGTTGGGTTAGGTTGGGTTAGGTTGGGTTAGGTTGGGTTAGGTTGGGTTAGGTTGGGTTAGGTTGGGTTAGGTTGGGTTGGGTTGGGTTGGGTTGAGTGTGGGTGTGGGTGTGGGTGTGGGTGTGGGCGTGGGTGTGGGCGTGGGTGTGGGTGTGGGCGTTTGCGTGGGTGTGGGAGTGGGTTGAGTTGGGTTTTTTTTCAATTTTATTGATCATTTATAATGAATTTTTCCATACAATCGTTCAGTTTTCGGAATAGCTCTGTTTTTACGATTATCGAGATAACTGTATATCATATTTTAAGGATTTCATCGCCCCCCCCCCCTGGATTATTTTGTAATATTTAAAATATAATTAAATAATTAAAACTTATTTGACATGACATGAATCCAAGAAGTCCGGGTTCGAGTCCTGGTTCGAGTGTATTTTTTTCAATTCTCTTTAATTAAGATTGCTAGACAAGACATTTGTCAATTTAGTTTACGATTGAATGTAACATATTATATATCAAAATTAGTCGAAAGACCATGATGTAAATATTGTGTGCATAATTAAATGTGAACAACAATAATAAGTAATAATAATAAATAAGGTGGATAAACAAAGTAAAAAATTCATTGAGTTGAAAAAATTGCATTCGTGTCTAGAACTCGAATAGCCTAATTGGTAGGGCGCTTGACATGAATCCAAGAAGTCCGGGTTCGAGTCCTGGTTCGAGTGTATTTTTTTCAATTCTCTTTAATTAAGATTGCTAGACAAGACATTTGTCAATTTAGTTTACGATTGAATGTAACATATTATATATCAAAATTAGTCGAAAGACCATGATGTAAATATTGTGTGCATAATTAAATGTGAACAACAATAATAAGTAATAATAATAAATAAGGTGGATAAACAAAGTAAAAAATTCATTGAGTTGAAAAAATTGCATTCGTGTCTAGAACTCGAATAGCCTAATTGGTAGGGCGCTTGACATGAATCCAAGAAGTCCGGGTTCGAGTCCTGGTTCGAGTGTATTTTTTTCAATTCTCTTTAATTAAGATTGCTAGACAAGACATTTGTCAATTTAGTTTACGATTGAATGTAACATATTATATATCAAAATTAGTCGAAAGACCATGATGTAAATATTGTGTGCATAATTAAATGTGAACAACAATAATAAGTAATAATAATAAATAAGGTGGATAAACAAAGTAAAAAATTCATTGAGTTGAAAAAATTGCATTCGTGTCTAGAACTCGAATAGCCTAATTGGTAGGGCGCTTGACATGAATCCAAGAAGTCCGGGTTCGAGTCCTGGTTCGAGTGTATTTTTTTCAATTCTCTTTAATTAAGATTGCTAGACAAGACATTTGTCAATTTAGTTTACGATTGAATGTAACATATTATATATCAAAATTAGTCGAAAGACCATGATGTAAATATTGTGTGCATAATTAAATGTGAACAACAATAATAAGTAATAATAATAAATAAGGTGGATAAACAAAGTAAAAAATTCATTGAGTTGAAAAAATTGCATTCGTGTCTAGAACTCGAATAGCCTAATTGGTAGGGCGCTTGACATGAATCCAAGAAGTCCGGGTTCGAGTCCTGGTTCGAGTGTATTTTTTTCAATTCTCTTTAATTAAAACTTATTTAATTAATAGTTGTGATGGACTGTTGTAGTACATGGTATATGCATGAAGGAGGTGCACTCAGCCTCTGAAAATGAGGAGCTGATAAATTACATTAATCAGAGTATACTGGTTCAACTTCCGGTTGGAACAAAGCTTATTAAATATACTATTTACATTTTTTAAAGCAGTTTTTTCGTGGTTCGAGATTAGAATTTTGTTTTATGATCATACAAATCGCGGTCCTAGTTATTTGGTAAGTTGGTACTAGGTAAGGGAATAAAGGTAGTGGCCATATGAACAATGTAGCTGTATAAATGCTGTAGAGTGAACGGTAAGCACATTGAATACTATGTATTAACAAGTACCTATGAATGTTAATAAATATTATTCATTAAGTATTCATAAGTGTGTAAATCACTTAACAACCAATTAATACCTTTTACTCTATTCATATTTTATGCAGATGCAGATGCATTATGAAAGTAGCTACTACCTTTTTTCTATATTCAATGGAATGAAAACTATTTACTTGTACACTCTGTAAATTTCAAACAGAAAATTTAATTTAAAACAAGTGAAAACAAACAATGGCGACCGAATTCTAATGGTTCAAATTGTCTGAAATCGATCCGAGAAGTCGATCTCTGTATGCGGTTTTTGGGTGATATTTCTAACTCTATGTATCCAATCACCAAATGAATCTGATTTTTGCATGTTTTGGTCAAAATTACCTCTATGAGTTTTATGAGTTTTATCAAAATCGGAGCCAGAAATTTTTTCGAAATTTTTTGACGGGAAAAATCGAAAATATCAAAAAATGTTTCAGAATTCGATAAAACTCAGTTATAAGGGTAATTTTGATCCAAAAAATTCAAAAATCGAGTTCATTTGACAATTGGGCTAGTAAATTTTGAAAAAAAACGAATCTTTGGATCGATTTTTGGCGATATCTCAAAAATTATTCGTCCAATCGTTAAATGCACCCGATTTTTGAATTTTTTGGGTCAATTATACCTTATAAACTGTGTTTCAACAAATTCCGAAACACAAAATTTTTTTCGATTTTTTGGAATTTTTTGAAGGGGTACCCCTTCAAAAAAATCGAAAAAATCGAAAAATTTTTTCTGTTTCGGAATTCGATAAAACTCAGTTTATAAGGGTATTTTGACCCAAAAAATTCAAAAATCGGGTTCATTTAACGATTGAGCTAGTAGAAGTTTGAAAAAAACAAGTTTTTGGATCGATTTTTGTCGATATCTCAAAAATTAGCCGCCCAATCGTTAAATGAACCCGATTTTTGAATTTTTTGGGTCAATTATACCTTATAAACTGTGTTTCATCAAATTCCGAAACACAAAATTTTTTTCGATTTTTTGAAATTTTTTGAAGGGGCACCCCTTCAAAAAAATCGAAAAAATCGAAAAATTTTTTCTGTTTCGGAATTCGATAAAACTCAGTTTATAAGGGTATTTTGACCCAAAAAATTCAAAAATCGGGTTTATTTAACGATTGAGCTAGTAGAAGTTTGAAAAAATCGAGTCCTAGGATCGATTTTTGGCTTGAAAATAATAGAAAAAATCAAACAATTTTTTCTATTTCAGAATTCGATCAAACCTAGTTTATAAGGTAGTTTTGATCCAAAAACACCAAAAATCGGGTTTATTTGACGACTGGATTGAACTGAATTATAAGTGCAATAAAGATTGATTCGTCACAGAAATTCTGACCTAGTTAACATGAGCAATTTGAGAATTTTTTTACATTTATAATTTTAATTTTGGATAAATAATATAAATACGAAAACAAGACACCTTATTCATTTTTCAAGTAATAAAAATAAGCACCGGTTGATAAGAAGTATGTATAACTAGTTCGACCCGAGCGGAATTCCGCTTTCGAAGCTACCTTAAACCGTGGCTACCCTGTACCTGTGGCTAAAACCAACATACAACAATTTTTCTAGAGTGTTTTTTCCTAAGCGGTACATTTTGAGATCGTGAATACATTTTTCGTCAAACTTAGACATAGTAAGCTTGAAAATGAGGATAGGACAGAAATAAACTTGCTAGAGTTATAATAAATAAGATAAATATTTTGTAGTACGTGCTAAAATGACCTCTGACCTATCAAACAATTATTTTCTAAAATAAAATTCTATTGATTAATTATTGACAATTTACAAATCATATCAAATCTGTCCCAATTAACTCCCAACTAATAATAATATTCATTAAATCAGAAAATTTATTTAAAAAAAAAATAAAACTTGAATTTTTTTACATAAATTTGTTGATGAACCTAATCGACCCAAATTCAATACATTGTTGACAATCTTTTTTTCACTAAGAAAAAAATTTTATGTTTATCTCTTTGAATGATGATAGGTCCATAAACTTCTTCACTCCTTACTTGCTACAGTATGTCTTAATACACTGGCTTTTAGTGTGCGTTAATATTTTTGACAGGATATCCGGGTACAAAATTTTTGTTGACTTTTTTTAGGATACCGTTGCATTGCCATGTTCTATATTGAAATTTTTTCAAGGTAGGTTAAATTTAAGCACAAATTTGAAAAGTATGACCCAAATTTAGTAGGAGTACATACTTTGTTTATTGAAATTGGATATAATTTGAATCTGCTAGAGCAAAATTAAAATTTTTGAATTTTGATGACGTCACTATGTTCAAAAAATCGATTTTTTGATAAAACAGGCAAATTTTATTCGATTTAAATGGAATTTTTTTTGAAATCCACTAATTTTGGGTCAAGCTTTTCATTTCTGACGTTAGTTTTATGCTACCACTCATATTTCTGTTAAATATTGCGGCCAGGGCCCCACAATCTTGAAACCTATTAAAGGTAGGTTAAATATGACCACAAATTTGAAAAGTATGACCCAAATTTAGTAGGATTACATACTTTGTTTGTCAAAATTGGATATAATTTGGATGTGATAGAGCAAAATTAAAATTTTTGAATTTTGATGACGTCACTATGTTCAAAAAATCGATTTTTTGATAAAACAGGCAAATTTTATTCGATTTGAATGGAATTTTTTTTGAAACCCACTAATTTTGGGTCAAGCTTTTCATCTCTGATGTTAGTTTTACTCTACCACTCATAGCTGTGGTAAATATTGGCACCAGAGCCCCATAATATTGAAACCTATTAAAGGTAGGTTAAATTTGACCAAAAATTTGAAAAGAATGACCCAAATTTAGTAGGATTACATACTTTATTTGTCAAAATTGGATATAATTTGAACGTGATAGAGCAATATTAAATTTCATGGATAATAATGATGTTCAAAAAATTACCAAATATAAAAAAAATGGGACCTCCGTTTCAGAGATTGATTCAAAATATTTTGAAAATGAGTGTATAAAAAACCCTGCACATATTAAAACTATAAAATGATATTTAGTTTTATATAAGAATAAAAAAGTGTTATCAGTACGAGGTAAATGAATTCCCATAATTAAATGAAAGTGGAAGCAACACAAAATTACGTTATCTAAATAACGTATTCAACCACTATTTAATATTTTAGTGAGTAGCAGAGCACTAAGTTTTAAGTAATAAAACGTATTCTCAAATGTTCACACCACACAGATGAAGATCAGTGGCGGAATTTAAGCACTTGACAACTTGGAATTTTTTTTTTTTAACTATATTCCTTATCGCACGTTATAATTTGTTTGCTGGTTGAGAGGTAAAACCAAAAAATGTGCTGCAACAATTTAAAACGATCCCAAAATCCGACGATGGATTACCTAGGAAACTAAAACTTTTTTCATCGATTCAGTTTGCCACTCTGTCAATTTATATTTTTTGTCCAAAGTTTATGTTTTTCATCCAAAAAATGATTTGTGAGTTATCAAAAGAAGTTAAAGATAATAGAGATAATTTAAAGTAAAAGCAAGGAAATTTTATGTTATGTCATAATACATATCTTTATCAATCTAAATGTAGGTAATGTACGCACATATTGGGTTGACTACTAAATCAGAAGTATGTCTTTTTTAAACTAATATTACAATTAATTCATAAATTATAGAGTTAAAGTAGCTTTAATATATAATTCTTTAAACCCTAAAACAAGAGAAACGCAATATTTATTATATACGGAGATGCGATATGAACATACTTTATACCGGGTGTCCCCCGACACCTATCTTTTCTTTAAATTGTAAGCAACTTTACTAATTTCTACCTGCAATTTCTCTTCAGAGAAGAATGAGTTATCAAATTAGCAACTAGTAACATTTCACCTTTTTCTTTAAGCCCGCCACTGATGATATAACATAAGGTATTAAAAAAGGTTACGTTAAAAAGATGATGAAGTGGAACTGAAACAGCAACTTTAAAATTATATAAAATAATAAAATAGTGATGTTTACTTAATTCATGTGTTCATATCATCTTTATGTAAATTCATTACAAATATTGACTTTCATCAAATATCATTGAAAAGTATACCTTGTTTATCTTTTAACCACAGTGCTCCAGTGCCTAGTGCCAGTACTCCGTACACGATACATCATTTAAGGATGTATGAGCACGGTAGTGGAGACACAAATTAAAAAAATATTTATTTGCAATTTTGATGATAAATTATATTAAAACTTGACGATATAAGACGAAAAGTAAAAATACAATTTTTTGATATCTGGCGTAATTTTCGAAATATCGAAAATTGAAAATTTTGTTGAATTATTCAGCTTTTGATATTTCGAAAACCAAGGCACATATCGAAAAATTATATTCTTAGTTTTCGTCTACATTTATGAAGTTATAACAAAATTCATCATCAAATTTGAAAATAAGATAAAAATAATTTAAATCCTAAATCTACCTTGCTCGTACGTCCCTTATATGGATGGAGAAATATTCTTTGAATAAAAGTCTGTCGATAATGTGAATCGATGAAAATACGCTCGTGACTAAAAAAAACATAGCGAGATATCAACAACCTTTGCACAAATATTTGGATAACTATGCTTGTACGATTATGTTTGAATAATTAAAGAGTTGTGGATATAATTTACCTTAAATATTATCAAAAAAGGTTATGTTTTTCATTGTTAATTTCCCTCGAGTACCTTATTAAACACATTGAACTCTACGAACCTATTCAAATGTCACATTCAAATATTCATAACGCCAAAATAAAAATTAATTGCAATACTTCCAAAAAGAAAAAAACGGTGATGTTTATGATCTTTGGAAAGCATACCAATACTTTTTTAGTGTAATTTATTGATAAATAAGTAGTCAAATAGAGTTTTTTTTGTTGTTGTAATTTTGCATTTTAGTGTTTTATTGTATGAATTTGATTTTGAGGAATGTATATTTTATTAATTGATTATAATAAGATTAGGATTATTATCTCGTAAATTAGGCCTCAGATCCAAATTTGGTCAAGAACATTTTCTTCTTATTTTTCTTAGTTTATTCAGGAACCGAAAGATCTTCAGTCAATAATCGAACACCCTGTATAACAACAATTGCAATTTTAAAAGACTCGGGATAATTTTGCGTTAAAACCCCATAAATAAATATAATTTGCCTAATTTATTAAAAATATTCATTTCGATAATTAATCGATATTTTCGA
Source organism: Chrysoperla carnea (assembly GCF_905475395.1). NCBI lineage: Eukaryota > Metazoa > Arthropoda > Insecta > Neuroptera > Chrysopidae > Chrysoperla > Chrysoperla carnea. The sequence continues at coordinate 34,304,987 of NC_058342.1, forward strand.
GGTGAATAAAATAATATCTGTCTATTACAAAATTAATGAATTTCAATGCTTCCAAAAAAAAAACCCGAAACATCCACATATTGTGGTAGTTGAAACACCATTTACGAAACAGGAAATACATATTCGTACGCATACAAATTAGCAATTAAATAATTTATCATCTCTCAAACCAAAAATATAAAACATAATTAAAACCGCACAAGTGATAATGAACTTGAATTTGACACAAAAGTATGCAAAAAAATAAATAAAAAATTACAAAAACGAAATAACGATTATGTGAACGAAATTTATGAGTGTTTGGTAATAATAACAAACTCCTTCCTAAACATCTGCGCCCGGGTAATGCAATACTTTCAGTAGCATCATCGCATCATATAATATCCATTAATCAGGACGATATTCATGAATACATACAATGTACAGGCTGTTCACGAAAAATTGACATATACAAAACAAATTTTAAACTAAAATTACCAAATTTTATTATTATCTAATCTAATCTAATATCTAATCTCTATATATTATAAACGCGAAAGTAAGCATGTTTGTTTGTTTATTTGTTTGTTACGCTTTCACGCTAAAACTAGCGAATAGTTTTTAATGAAACTGTACAGCAATATAGCTCATACTTCAGAACAATACATGAGATATAATTTATACAACAATAAAACCCTTGAAAACACACTAAAGTTGGTTGAAATTAAAGGTTTAAATTTCAGAAGAATGCCCAGAAAGTTCGTGTCCGGTCCTGAATTGATAGTTCTACCGGCCGTCGAAAGATGGCACCAACAGCTTTCGGCGTTAAAGTTGATCATGATTATAGTTGTTCGGCTTAAACAAACTTTCTAGATCATTTCTAGAACTTAATAAACGAAATAATGATCCAAAAAATAAATTTCGTTTATTCTTCGTTCATTTTTGCGTAAACTTTCAATACACAGTCGATGTCAATTGTATAAATAAACTGTATATACAGTTCAACTTGATGACAAGTTTGCATAAATTAAATTAAATTCAGTTGTCAAGTCTCTTCATTTTATTCAATTGATCGTTTCGAAGGGAAATGAAATAGAATTCGGACATCAAATTTTAATTGATAATCGGATAAGCTTGACAGTGTCATATATTTATATTTCATAAACATATGTTACCACTTTTAAATAAACAGACGAAAATTTATTTCATTCCGCAGACATATGCTTTAATTAATACATGACATGCACGAATTTACTACGAAATCCACAGGATGACAGGGTAAAGATGATTATAACTTATTCTCGATTCATTTAAGATAGTATGACAGTATCGAGGGTCATAGTTCAGGATGTATGAGCGCCAGGGCTATTTTGGATAACAGGCTTGATTTTTTAATAAATCAATTCTGAAAATGTTTTAGTAAAAGGATTAGCCCCTCCCCGGCCTTTTCTCCATGAACCATTTGGAGCTGTTTAAGAACAGCAGGAGTGCTTTGACGTTGACGGACTTTAGCTCAGAGAGGTCGTCAAAGAAAGGCTGGCTCAAGTAAATTCATCTCCTCATGACAAGAGCTGGGCAGTGGCAGAGAAGATGAGACATTGTCTCCTCCTCGTCACCACTGTGACAGCTCCTGCAGTAGTCGTGATACACTGGCAGGCCTAAGCGTTCAGCATGCTTGCCACCCAGCCAGTGTCCTATGATAGCCGCAATAACTTTGCGAACAGAGGCCCTTGGAAGTAATATAAGACCTTCGGAACGCCTGAGATTGTACTTAGACCATACCTGTCTTGTAGTACCACAAGTACGTTCTTCCCTCCATTTAAGATTGGCCTTTTTCAACATATCCTCTTTCAGGAGCAACTTTCAGTTCGTAAATGGAACTCCCGGGTATTTATTGATGCTTGTGTCCGGCAACATTGTGCCATTTCTGGCAAACTCGTCGGCTTCACAATTTCCTGGATTGTTTCTGTGTCCCGGTACCCATACCAGGTTTACATTCATTTGTTCCGCCAGCTCATTTAAGGACGTGCGGCAGTCCTGTGCTACTTTTGACGTTAGATAGACTGAGCTGAAAGATTTTAGAGCCGCTTGGCTGTCGGTGAAGATTATAATGTCCTTGCACCTAAGGGTATTCAGTCTTAGACATTCACAAACCTCATGAACAGCCATTACTATTCTAAAACAAAACTTAATAACGAATTTATATTTAAAAGAATTATATCCTTAAGTGAAATTAAAAGCATATTTTAATGAATGATAAAGAAGTTGTACTGTAATAAATATATTATTTTGTTGATATGTTGTGTGGATGGAATTCATTGACATTTGTAAATTTATAACTCATTCATGACCAATTAAAAATGATGTTGTATTTGTATTTGTATTAATTGCTATCAGACTTAAATTATTCTAATTAATTAAAATAATATGAATAAATGAATGGTGCTGATACATAGAGTATATGATGAGACCACGGATCCGCGATGCTATTGCAAGCTAACCAACGTCAAAACATGCAAAGCAGTAAGCACATTTAAAACCATTTCATTCGCACATTATCTAATTTAACTCACTTCACTTAAAGTATCTTGCATTTTTATTTTTTTATTATTAAAAAATTTATTTTTATCCGCGTATAGTTGCATTGCATGATGCATTCATACACAACGCAATGCGTTTTAGGATACCGTAACAAAATTTTACGTAACTTAAGTGTACAATTTTTGACACCCTCATATTTTCGTTATTTATAGGACTATCGATTTGAAATCGATGCACAATCATACAAAGTGATGAATCACATTTTTAAGATACTTAAGGTGGTTATAAACCTACAGTATTGCGAAAAAGTTTTGGTTTATTTCACAGTACATACATATAAACCAAATACATGCTTTGTACTCAAATAATGTGATTTTTTTTAGCTTTATAATACCACGCAACTACAAAAATATATAATATATTGTGTGCAAGTGATGTTTATAAATTTGATAATATAGATATCTCTCTTCAATCATCAATAAACTAACAATAGTCGTCTCTGTTCATCAAATGATGGATCTTCGATGAACTCATAATTAAATTAAAATTTTGTTTTGATATCATCGACAACCTTTTATTTTGATGGTATTATTATAAACTACAAGATTGTCTAAATATTTTAGATAGTTTTTTATCACACTCTCTAGATTTTTCGATATAGAAATATCCAATTTAAAAAGGACAACCTATATGATTCATCATTTTTTCAGCCAACTTTGAACGATAAAAAAATTAATAAAAAGCCCGGGATGACCTATAAATTGTTTGTGATTTTTGGAAACTTTGTAAATCAAAAAATGTATTTATAAAGTTTTATTGAAATCCCTCGTATTTTCAATCTTTCCATATCTAATTAATTAAATAAAAAGGAATAAAAAAGAATAATTTTACTGAACCCTTACAGTTTTATGTCATACAGATAGGTGGTACATTGGACAGGACGTAATCGGGCCTTATTTTTACGACTCTCAACTTTTATTAATGATTCAATTTACTAGTTTATCAATTAAAATCGTCACTTACTTTTTATGACATCAAATAAATTATAATAATTTTTAATTAATTATTTTTTTAAATAAAAAATTCCTCAACGATTTGAAAACAGTAGTCGTTAATCGTCACATCCATATGGTGTCCGCGTCCATATTGCATTGCTTGTCATCAAATTTTTATCGATTTAAACTTTTTTTAAATATTTGAATATTATTTATTAAATTATTTATTTTAAAACAAAGACCACCCACATTCTTTTTATTTTATTTTTTTATAAAAAATTTATAATATTTCATCATTGAATTTATTGACTAGTTTGAAAAATTAAATATTTATGAATCAAATTTATTTATTAAAAAAAAAACTTTTAATAAATATTAACTGAAATTTGTTCTGAATCGTGTCAAGCAATTAATTTTTAATCGTCGTTTTTTAATCGCGATTGTTATTATTGGTGCCATCGATTATTTGTTAATAAGAATTCTTCTCACGTCCACGGGGCCTTCTTTTCAATCCCTGATCGGGCCCTGGTTGCAAATCGGGCAGTAATCGAGCACTTTCTACCAGGGAAGGGTTCAAAAAAAATTTTCATTTAATCTAGGAGCTGTCTCCTCAAAAACATATACAATCAAAATCGGTCATTGCTAAGAACAACGAATCAATTATTACGATACCAATTCACCAAACTAAATACAAGAATATAACCTTGCGAAAATTAGTTTTTTTGGATGAGTTAGCTCTCTGACTATAAATATTAAATCAAGAATGTTTTGAATCATGTCAAACAACTAATATTTAAATATCTTTAGTAAGTATCAAAGTAAGCGATTAATATCATCGATTACTTTGTAACATCGCACAGGGGAGTATTTATACCAAATTTCCGGACAAAAATCAAAAAACTTAACTCTTTTGTTTTGCATTCAAAGTTGGTTTTTGGTGTAGTTTGATAACCACTCCATCCCAAGCAGGTCACCTAATCTACCTATTCTTACATATGTATGTTATTATTGTTGTTGCTCTCGATTTACCGTGTCATTCAATTTACTGTGTTTGTTAGTGCAATTAAGTAAGAATTTTTTTTTTATATTGAAGACGAAGGTTTGTGCTTTATTTATGATTATTTAATGTTAATATTTCTTAATATAATTCAACTTTTTTCATTTGGTCATTTATGTGACCATTTTTGCCTGGTAAAATTATTTTTAACAGGGCAAAGTTTAAGTATTCTATAACTTGTTTATGAAAAAAAATATTGCACGAACTTGCGCCTTTTCTTTTAAGACAAAGATAAGGATAGTGATTAAGATAACTTAAATCAAAAGTCAAAAAAAGGAGCAAGCAGTTTTCCAGGGAAAATTTGTAAGTTATAATTCTAAAATCACCTTACATGAAAACAAAAGGAATCATAGATAAGAAAAAAAAAGTGGCTCAAGTCCTTTCATTATATTCTGTTCGAAAATTTGGTATAAATACTCCACTGTACGATTTATTTAAACTGATTTTGGAGGTAGTGCAGTTGCTGTGCAGAAGTAGATATTGCAGTTAATGGATTTGAAGTGTATAGTTTATAGATTTGTTGTCATAAACAAGTGACTTAGTAATATAATAAGTAATAATAATAATAAGTGAGTGAGTCAAGTGACTGTCTATATAAACATTGTTCTTGGTGGCTAGCTAAGAAGCTCTAAACAGCTAAACAACGAAGCTAACTCTAAGCTATAAGTTTAAGTTGAATGCTAAGCTAAGATGCAGGTATCCATCTCTATTGTGTAATGAATGTAAACAGTAATTTGTGTAAAACATTAAACTTACATGTTTACCGCTTCAAACACTTACAATCTTTACTTTAAACTTAACATTATCAATCGATATTATCGTCAGGAGAGTCGAAAGATATCCAAATTATGTTTTAATTCGATTAACATGAACAATCTAAAAATATTTTATAAATCTAATTCGTCTAATCATTAAAAGATTCGTTTGACCTATCAAATACAAAATACGGATTCATTTGAAGACGGGACCAAGAATTTCTGAAGCGATTTTGGTCGATATTTCAAAAACTACACGTTCAGTCATAAAAAAAACTAGATTTTTGTAATTTTTGGGTCAAAATTACCTTATGTATTAAGTTTTACCTAAATCGGAAGTAAAACTATTTTTCCGAATTTTTGCAATTTTCTTAAGGGGTACCCCTAGAAAAAAATCGAAAAAATCGAAAAATTTTTTCTGTTTCGGAATTCGATAAAACTCAGTTTATTTTGACCCAAAAAATTCAAAAATCGGGTTCATTTAACGATTGAGCTAGTAGAAGTTTGAAAAAAACGAGTTTTTGGATCGATTTTTGTCGATATCTCAAAAATTATCCGTCCAATCGTTAAATGCACCCGATTTTTGAATTTTTTGGGTCAATTATACCTTATAAACTGTGTTTCATCAAATTCCGAAACAAAAAAATTTTTTCGATTTTTTGAAATTTTTTGAAGGGGTACCCCTTGAAAAAAATCGAAAAAATCGAAAAATTTTTTCTGTTTCGGAATTCGATAAAACTCAGTTCATAAGGGTATTTTGACCCAAAAAATTCAAAAATCGGGTTCATTTAACGATTGAGCTAGTAGAAGTTTGAAAAAAACGAGTTTTTGGATCGATTTTTGTCGATATCTCAGAAATTAGCCGCTCAATCGTTAAATGAACCCGATTTTTGAATTTTTTGGGTCAATTATACCTTATAAACTGTGTTTCATCAAATTCCGAAACAGAAAAAGTTTTCCCGATTTTTTCTTTTTTTTTAAGGGTACCCCCTTTGAATCATTAAACAATATCTATAATTCACTCAAAAAATACAATAAATCTTCTTATTATAACCAATACACAACTCAGACAACTCATACAGGGTATATAAATAATTAACTTAATTAGTTGCCTGTTTCAGTTAATTTTATGGCAATGAAATTAAATTGTTCAAACTATTTGAAATGTACAATATATATGTCGTTATGAGAGTAGTGTGTTAATAAATCTGCATAGTGAATAAAACCTGATAAAGCAAAAACGTAATTAATAATGGTTTTTACGTTGTGGACGGAGATGGTTCATCGACATCACATCTCATTGCTGATTGCATCGAGAAACCTCTTATTTACAAGTCTATTACCAGCCCACTTCACACTTCCACACCATCCAATTTATTTGACCTGCCCAATTTATGCCCAAACTAAACCATTCAAAATAATTAAAATCAAATTAAAATAAACCAAGTGAAAACAAACAATTGACTGAGTAAATTGTTGAAATACCATGTATAGACTGTGTTGATTACGAAATAGTTTTTTTTTTTCTTGTAACTTTACATGTACTCACCGAAAGATAAAATATGGCGAATGGGGCCACGAATGTGATACAACTACCGTACGGGGTTCAGTGGTGAAGTTGACACAAACGCATGAATTGTTTGTTTGTATGAAAGTAATATAACAAATTTCAAACATTGTTGTTTTGAAATGCAACAAATATTTTTTTAATTGATTCTTCCACTTATAAATGTTATAACAAAATACTGATGTGATTGTCACAATCACATGAGCAAGTTTATTTAATAAAATAAAAGATTTCTTCGAGTCGGATTTGAACCAGTGACATATGAATTACTTTTGATTTAAGTATCTTAAGTCAGCCCTTGCACCAACTGGCTATCGATGGTTGTCATGTATGTACACAAAATGCTAAATTTATGCTTATTTTAAACTCTAGCTGGGTTAGTAAAAACAATCTTCATGTAGTTGACACACTCACATACGGACTAGACATGATAGATATGTGTTCATAATAACCAAATCCTATATTTAAAGCAAACGCAAAGAAATTTTCTTTTAATTCATCGATTCGCTTTATTTACACTTTTATATGTTCCAACTAAGTACAATTTGATTTTTCATCAATAAAATGCATGACTTTAAACCTAAAATCAATCTCTTTCATAGAAGCAATGATTTTGTTTATTTAACTTCAATGATTTTGTATCAATGAATTCATATTTTAAATTCAATACTTTTCTATTGTAAACACAAATATTTAGCTGTACTTGTTACAATCGTTAGGAAATTGTTTGAAAGTATTTTTACTTTATTTCAATATGAAACGGACAACTTCAGGATGAGGTTATCATTATATTTATGTTTTTTTTTTCAGTGTATAATTTGATGGGTGTATACAAAAGAGATAAAAAGTAGACCCCCCTGTTTAATAAATGATAAGGCTTTTCAGTCATAGTAATGATTTCTTTTTAATGACAGTAGGTATGTATTATTTTTGGTTGGCGTCATCAGGACTCGATGACCTGATTGATAATACCGTAAAACAGTAGGACAGAAACATATGAAGAAACGGAAACCATCATTATTTAAAAAAAATCAAGTAGTGATAAATGTAGACATTATTGTTGGGTTATTAAATAAAAATATTTTTTGAAAACAATTAATAAAAATTTCATGAGAAATGTTCATGTTTGTTTAATTAAACTACAGTCAAAATTCATTATAACGACATGAAAAGGACCTACAATTATGATCAATGTATTAGTTATTTTATCTAAATAATTATTTTCTGAGAACAGAATTTCTAAGGTCTAATTTACAGATCAGACACTTAAAAACGTCCCTCTATGGACAAAACTGAAAGTCGGGTCGTCAAAAGACAAGCTAGAACATAAAAAAATCGGGTTGGAGCGCACACTAAATGAAAACACGTCTCAGTTTATATAAAAGATGAAATTCATTATATATCTACGTGACTGCAGAATTGTAAGAATTGCAAATATAAACCTAGAGAGAAGCCTCAGACGCTGATTTTTCCTACTCTTGGACTTTAAAAGTTTCCAAGTGAATCCTATCTATCCCTGTATATCCCTCTCAGCGAAAATGACCCTTCTTCCAAAGAATGAAAACCTTATCTTCAAAATGCAAGCTGAAATGGGAAAGGTCTGATTGGTGCATTCATTTTCATTTTTTCTTTGATGATATTAATGCAACGAAAGTTACTATTTCTCATTTCCCATTCACAGGTGGCACTCGTGTTCTAAAATTAAATAATAATTCCATTTCCTTTTCACAGATAGCGCTCGTGTACTAATATTTAACAATAGTACTATTTTCTTTATCACAGATGGCATTTTTTTACCATTCTACATAATCAACCATTCACTTTTCTCGTGGGAAAATATCACTTTTCTCATGGTCTTAAGACGCATCCACTGTTTTTTTTAATACCAAGATAAATAGACATTGTCAGACAACGTCATCTGACAAATTGAATAACAATGTTTAACCTGTTGGGCAAGATAAATCCTTTTTAAAATCGGCCGAGCATGTGAAAGCGTTTTTACTTGCTATGACTACCCGCTGGAAGGTTCCGGGTTCGAATCCAGACAGCCGGCAGTGTGAACAAAAATGTTAGTGGGGCGGTAGAATTGATCACATTGTCATCGCTTGGATAAGAACGAAGTAACCGACTACACCCACATCATTAGATGTAATTTAAGAAATAAATAAAGATTAAAAATAGTGATGTGGATGGCCTCTGTTATAAACGTGGTCTAGGAAACGGAAGTTAAACTCCATTATGTTTATAAAAAATCTAGAAAACAAAAACTAGATTTGAATTCAGTAAAAATTTTGTAAATAAGTCGTTATAAGCGTTGTCACTATAACCGATTTTAACTATTTAATCAGATAAGAGTACAATCTTAAAAACTTGTTTAGAATACATAACCAAAAAAAAAAATAAATAAATAAATACCTAGTAATGACAGATGAGACGAATCAAATGATTAATAATAAATAAATCCAAAATATAATAATTTTTAATTTTAATTTTTTTTGGTGTTTATATAATCGCTAAATCAAATTTTTTAATTAATATGTTAATTTGGTTTTATTGCATGTACCCATAATTACTACATATACATTTTATTTATAATATGTTGTTTTTTTTTTAATAAATAAATACTCATTTCCTTTTTTGGGTAACAAGATTTCTTGATGGCTACTTAATTTTGATTTTAATATCTTTTTTATGATTTCATATTTAAATTCCAATTTAGGTCTGTGGGTGAGAAAATATTTATTTGATTAAGATTTCTGACTAGGGCTACTGTGATTTCAGGTAAACAAATTTATAAAAAAAAAAAACTAGTGAAAACAAGCAATTGACTCAGTTAATTGTTGAAATACCATGCATATTCAGTGTTGATTTCTTTATCACATAACACATACAAACATGTGATACATACATAACTGATAATCAAGTATAGTACATATTATAAAATTTCCGCCTACTTGGCGCCCTCACGGGTAAACAGTGATGTTTACGAAAAAATGTTTCAAACAAAAGTTGTTTAATTTTTGATAACAAACATTTTTTACATTTATTGAAATCCCTAGTATTATTCAAGCCTTGCAAATCTCCTTAAAATGTTTTGGAATATTAGAGAATAGATTCACAGCCTACGAAGGGAAATATACTGATTGGTGTTGAAAATTTCTCCAAAAATTTGTTTGACTGTTATTTTTCTTAATAGCCCTTAAATAATTATTCAAAAACTTCGATGATACGTCTGAAAAATTCCCAAATTTATTTATTAAACACTCGAATTACTTAACAAAAAATGAAGCCTTAATTTTTTTGAAGCTACAGTAAAACGTATAAATTTTGCATTATTAAAAAAGTGTTGTTTTGAAAGGTAAAAATAATGGCGTGTTTTGTTTGATAACAAAAAGAGGAAATAGAAAGCATTCCACTTGATTCCCTCTGACACTCCGCAGGTTCGTAGTGTTCTGGCTGTGGTCAATATAGATATATTGTGTCTTATATTATTATAGCAGCTGTCCCAAAAATAGTCTATCACTGATCTAAATTTAGACAAGAGCACACCGTCACACCGTTTTATTGTTGAACGAACAACAAGACATATCATTCGTAATCGTAATCGTAACGCTAACGTTAACATTAACGTCTTAACGTTAATCACAATAAACATACAACTAGATGACAAAATCAACATCACATCAGTCTAGGATCATTTCATCCACGAAATTTTAGAGTGTACATTTAATTCAAATTATAAAATATGTTGTTATACTTTCACCAAAATCTTTTTTAACGTTACTGCACCCGTAGGTCCCAATTTATAAATTATTTACGTAATTTCCATACTCTTTATAGAATTTTTTTCCACAAAACTTTCGACCACAAAGATTAAGGATGTATGAGCGAGGGCGTGGGGGTTAAAATTTAAAAATAGATATTTTCAATTTTAATGATAAATTTATATTATTACTTGACGATATAAGACGAAAAGTAAGAATAAAATTTTTCGATATCTGGCTTAATTTTCAAAATATCGAAAATTGAAAATTTTGTTTAATTATTTAGCTTTCGATATTTCGAAAACCAAGACACATATCGAAAAATTTTATTCTTATTTTTCGTCTACATTCATGAAGTTATAACAAAATTCATCATCAAAGTTGAAAATAAGATAAAAATAATTTCAACCCTTAATCTACCTTGCTCTTACATCCCTTATATGGACGGAGACCCTTAGTTTTTTTCATTTCTAATTCATTGCTAATATGTTTACTTTCTATTAAAAAGTTTTTTTTAAATTTGTTTTCATTCATTCCAAATGAAAATTATCAAAAACTTCCAAAATATGTCGTTTTTTGAGATTCCTCCATAAGAGCCAATGTATTTTATATCGATTTTTAATGACTTTTTTCTTAAAAATTTGCACGGATACCTAAGCTGAAATGTTAACCACATATTCTTTGAGTAAAAGACTACCTATAAACAAATTTTGAGCCTTTAAATCAAACATTGTTGTCATGCTCATACATCCTTAAAACTCAGATTTATTCGATGATTTGATGCATAGTTTAAAAGATATCTCTCGAAATTCGGTTTGCGAGATATCGACCCCAAATGTGTTTAAAACTTTCGACCACAAAGACTAAGTAAACAAAGAAGGAACTTATTGGTATTCTTATTTAAAACTAGGTATCGTAATAATGTTAGGTTCTTGTACTGATTAGTGTGAGTAGAGAGAGGTATGTTTGAATCGTTCAAATGCATGTTTGTATATGTTTTTATCTAAAAACTAGTTAATTTTTTCAAAATACAGGATTCAATTAAAAAGGATACCTGATTTGAATATTCAATGAAGTGCAATTTTAATATCAAAAACAAGCTTTTTATTCTTGAAATTCTTATCAAATTATTTATAGGCAAAATTGTAAAGTACATGACCTTGAATGTCCTTGCATGTATAAAATCTTTTTACTTTTACTGTTTGTGATTATATTTTGGTATCCAATTTATTGGAATTTTAAGGTAATCCTTTCACTGGCTGGAAGTAAATTGTACATTTTTATTAAAAATTAACATTGGCGGCGAAAAGACCTACTTAATCCAATAAAATAAGTATTTGACTTTTTAAAAATTAAGGTATACCAAGAAATTATTGTCTTAAATCAAAATATTAACTTGCTGCTAAACCCGAAACCTGAATATTTCGAAAAACTAATTTTCCATCGATTCACTCCATCTAATCGATAATTCGTTGCATAATTCAAGAAGATAATTTCCTGTATAGCGCCTACTTAATATCATTATTAACAAGTGAAAACAAACAATTGATTGAGTTAATTGTTGAAATACCATGCATTAATAGTGTTGATTACTCTATGAAATTGCACATACATATACAATTTATATAATACATACTATACAATTTACACCTAATTTGCGCCTTCACGGGTGAACAGTGATGTTTACGAAAAAATGTTTCAAACAAAAGTTGTTTCTTTTTTGATAAGGAACATTTTTTATATTTAAACTTTTGTTCTATCTCTAACGGTTTACAAGATGGTCAAGACCCAATTGACCTATGTTGCTCATTTACGAACTCGACCTCACTTTTTACGTCCTGAGTACGCTGTAAAAATTTGCTTGATACCTTTTTTCGTTTTTGAGTTATCGTGTCCACAGACGGACGGACGGACAACCGGAAATGGATTAATTAGGTGATTTTATGAACACTTATACCTTAATTTTGTTGGTAGTATCAATATTTTTAAGCGTTACAAACTTCGGACTAAACTTAGTATACCTTGCATATTACATATATGCATGGTATAAAAATGAGTTAATGAGCAAGAAGTTAAACTCCTTGCTCATTAAACTCCTTGAAAATTTGGCTGATCTCTTAGAAGAAGTTGAGTTGAGTGATGATAAAGTATCGATAAACATAGTTTCCAATTGAAAAAACTTATTGAGCAAATAAATATAGAGGAATTTATTTAAAAATGATTAAAAATGATGGATATATGGGATATGGAGTAACAACAAAAGTATTGGACACATTACAAAACGATAACAAGTTAAACATGAATCATGATCACTGATCAGATGTGGATTGTGGCTGTGGATGTCTTTTTAATAAAATAAATGTTATACAAGTGTACGGTCTTTCAATAACAGTGACACTTTTTAAAATTATACCATGTATAGACAGACAGTGTTGATTATGCAATCGTTTGTTTTTGTTAATAAAGATATCCACTCTTAGATAGCCACACACATGTAACTGATCTTCCCATTTACTAAGAAATTTGCACCCTCGCTGGTAAATAATAATGCATACGAAAAAATGTTTCAAACCAAATTTGTAAGGAACATTTTTTACATTTAAGCTTTTGTTCTATCTAACAGTTTTCAAGATGAGTCCTATGGATCCAAGATCCAATTGACCTATGTTGCTTATTTACGAACTCGATCTCAATTACATCCTAAACAAGCTATACAATTTTCAGCTCGATATATCTTTTCGTTTTTGAGTTATCGTGGTGAAAGACAGACTGACAGACAACCAAAAATGGACTAATTAGATGATTTTATGAACTTGGGACTACAGGTTATATTAAATTTAGTCCCAAGTTTGTGACGCTTAAAAATGTTGATGCTATGAACAAACTTTTGGTATAGGTGTTCAAAAATCACTTAATTAGTAAATTTCCAGTTGTCTGTCTGTCTGTCGTCTGCCTGTCGTCTGTCCGTCTGTCATCACAATAACTTAAAAACGAAAAGAAATATCAAGCTGAATTTGCTGAGGACGTAAAAAGTGAGGTCGAGTTCGTAGGACCCATCTTGTAAACCATTAGAGATAGAAGAAAAGTTTAAATATAAAATGTTCCTTATAAAAAAATAAACAACTTTTGTTTAAAACATTTGCCGTAAACATCACTGTTTACCAGTGAGAGCGTAAGTTATGCGCAAATTGTATAGTATGTATTATATGAGAATATCAGTTATATATGTGTGACATGAATGTATGTGTAATGTGATAGAGTAATCAACACAATCTATACATTGTATTTCAACAATTATTTGTTTTCACTTGTTTTATTCCAATTTTTAAAAAAAATATCACTCTTATTGAAAGACCCTACAAATAAATACAGAGCACAAAATCAGAATCAGAGACAGAGTTGAGACACGCAACGCAACGTAACGATAGCAATAATACACACACAAAAATAAATCGCAAAATGCAAAGACATTATTTCATTTGATGGTATTCACAGATGTTATGTGAACGTTTTGCAATATATAATTATTATTTTATGATTTGAAATGAAAACAAAATTGATAAAGAATTCACCTGTTCGTCTTCTGTCTTCACTGTTTTGTTTCTCTCAGTCTCTCAAGTCTTTTAAGTCTTTTAGTCTCATCATCATAGTCTCACATCTCATCTCACATACAAACCTATCAGTATCACTATTCAGTATTCAGTTCAGTATTTAGTATTCAGTTACAATATCAATACTAACCCACCAATCTTCAATTATTACAAATATAGTTTAAATCGATTATAGTGACATCGTTTATAACGACCAATACCAGTCGGTATTCTACTATGTTTGAAAAAGTACTTAAAATTTTTATTTTCCTTATAACAAGTGAAAACAAACAATTGACTGAGTTAATTGTTGAAATACCATGTATAGACAGTGTTTATTACTCTATCACATTACACATACATACATGTCATACATATACACGGTGTTCTGTTATTGACTGCAGATCGTCGGCCTACAGAATAAGCTCATAAAGACGAAGGAAAAAGTCATTTACCAATTTTGGATTTGAGCCCTAATTTGGGCACCACGGGTATGACAAAAATTGATAAATTGGTAAATTCACTGACTATCATTCGATAACCAGTAGCCAATGATAATCAGTAGATATCATTTAATAATATTCAACTTAAGAAGGGATATGAACTGATTTCAATTGGATTATATTATTTTGAAAAAAAACATTTAAAAAAAACTATTATATTATTTCATTGGTTTCGTCAATTCCCACTTTTTTTTTTATTATTATATTTTTGCAAGAAAACATTAGATTATTAGTAAAAAAACAAATAAAGTCGCAGAAGGAGTGTTTTTAATTTAACGTAACGTATCAGCTTGATATCTCTTTTAGTTTTTGAGTTATCGTATTGTCAGACAGAGAGACGGGTAGACAGACAGACGAAAATTGACTCATTCGGTGATTTTATGACCACCTATACCAAAATTTTTTTTGGAGCATCAATATCTTTACAAACTTGAGACTAAACTTAGTATACCTTGATATATATTACATATATACATGGTATAAAAAAGGGATAGGTGTCGTGAGGCACCCGGTTGGAACTATGTTCCTATAGTATCCTACATCAGTATGAATCAACTAATAATACTTTTTTGAGCTCCGTTGATGACTTTTTTACTTAAATCATCCTACTCCGATGAAAAATAATCTTGATCGGCAAAATTTAAGCAAGAATATTAAAGACTTGGATTGGAACGTCACAATGTCGCTATAGTGGATTTTGATTATATTATAACCAAACATTAACCCAACTGTGTTTATAAGTCCGTCAATTAACCTTGTTGCAACAACACAATGTCCATCGGTCCATAGTTAAAACAGTACACACAGATTTATACAGTGTCCGTTGTAAAAACAATTCAAAATTTAATCAAAATTAATTATTTCGTGTAAAATTTTGGGTCATTTAATCGTTTAATACATACTGGCATCCTTAACCTCAAATTATTCCTATGCCTTGATATTGAAGCAAGTCTGTTTTACCTCAAGGTATAAAAATTCTAGACACTCGATGCTGAAAATCGTATCATGGATTTTCTATCAAATAAAGGATTAAATAAAGAAAAAATAATAATAATAATAATAATAAATATCTTTGGGGACATATATTTGGCGTATTCGCCTGTGGAGAGTTCTATGAGAATGTTTAATAAATATTTGAAAAATTTCTAAATAAAGGTCTTATACCAAGTCGAAAATTGATTGAGTATTCTTTTCGGCCACGAATATTTTTTCGAAAAAGAAATAATTCTTAAAAATAGAAATTTGTAGTTAATCAAGAAATTGAATTAGATTGAATGTTAGTGATTTCATAAAACACAAAAATGTAATTCTTTGTTTCCAAATTGTAAAATAACCACATTTTTCTTTCATTTTCTTATCATTTTTCCAAAAATGATACAATTTGGTATTTGGCAATTTTGGTATACTTTTTTAAAATATAGACGAATTCAAATTTCAGATATAATTAGTTCGAATGAAATATATTTTTGTGTTTTTTTTTTTGGTATAATTATTTAAGGCATTTCTAACGATATAAAAGTAGGTAATTTTGTACGAAAATTTTAGGACCTTTGTCCGTTTCTGTTAGCTGCTATAAGTGTTCAAAGCTGTTAATATTTAACAGGAAAAGAATAGGAATTTAAACGAATTGGAAAATAGTTTTGAACATTTTTAGTTTTTGCTACACTGGAAACAAAATTCTTAATATCAACCTTGTCTCAACTTCATCTCGAGATCAAATACGGCGAATGGGGCCACGAATCTGATACAACTACCATACGGGGTTGAGTGATGAAGTTGACACAAACGCATGAGTTGTTTGTATGAAAGTAATAAACTGTCTAACAAATTTCAAACATTGTTGTTTTGAAATGCAACAATCATTTGAAAGTTTATTAGGTTTATTTAAAGAAAATTAGATTTGTTCGAATTTGAACCATTGACATGTGGGATACTATTGAGATTAGTGTGTTAAGTCCCGCGCTGTACAAACTGAGCTACAACAATCTTCATGTAGTTGACACAATCACATATAACCTAGACATGACAGGCATGTGATAGTAAAAGCCAAATCTTTTATTTAAAGCAAACGTAAAGAAAAGTTATTTTAATTTTTTTTCAGTGTATAAAAAGTAGCGTTGTAGACAAAACTAGGTGTAAATTAACAAATTAGGGAGGTTTTGAACCTAAATAGGATGTAATTGATTGTTTCGAAGAAAAAACAATCGAATTGTACAAGACCATGTCGTTAGAAATACCTTAAGAAACAAAGAAAAAGATTAGAAAGAAGAAAGCATTAAAAATGACTAGACTTGGATATAGTACATATTAAATATTTAGTGAACGCTCTGTATATATTATATGTTAAATATTATTTATAAATATAGTTTTAGTTTTCTTATCAGTTAAATTGTATATTAAAAATTGTTTGTTGTTAATACTTCTTTCATAAATTCCAAACCATCATGAACTTTGTTTGCATAATTAACGACTTTACCCGTACCTCTACTTACGTGTACGTTGTACGTTCAACATTTTAATTAAAAAATTATTAAAAAGCTAACTAAACACATTCTAAACATTTACAGTGTGTTCCAAAAGTCCTGAAGTAATACGCCCCTTTAATCAAGTCTTTCTTCTTAAGTAAGTCAGATACAGAAAACAAAATTAAATTAAAAATCATTTCTTAAAGACAAGCTTTTCTTGAAAATCCTGTTAATTTTCCCAATTTCCATTGTTCACACCCAGGTACTTTTTGTGATTGTAAGTATAGAAAAGGATAGTTTTATAATATTGTGATATATCTATTCTTTTCTAGTAACAGTTTAAGTAGTACATCGATGCAAAAAGAACAGACGATATCAGCACATTAAGGGTGATCGGACATTTCAATGCAATTTTACAGAACACTGTAAATTTTTTTACAAACATAAATTAAAAATTTAATCTGTAAATTAATTATTTAAACTTAGATCTAACATCATAATTAATGAGATTTATGTAATTATTTAATTACTAAAAATAATCGTCTTTTGACTCTTTCAGAAGAGTTTTTTTTTTTGAATTTCTTATTTTTTTAAATTAATATGTTTACAAAGTTCTTTGATTAATTTTTTTTTTTTTTAACGGAATAAATTTTAATGTCCGATCAACCTTAAAATACACATTTATATATGACTAATCCACAGTTCAATTAATCGTGTGTACTTTGTTCGCAAATTAATAACAATGTGTTAAAAATCGCATATTATCTAAGTGCTGCAGCGATTTTTTTTTATAACAGTGTATGGTAATTAAGGGGGCTGTTATAATATAATCCAGACAGGGTTGTAAATTTTATCCATTTTTGTTGAATACACAATTTTTAACGATTTTATCTCACATTTCACCGATTTAAATTTTAGTTCAATTTGGATTAACTATGTTAGAGACTAAAAAAATTATAATAGCTAAAACTGCGATAAAAACTTCATAGTTTACGAGATATTTGAAGAAAAAAAAAACTATTTTCGCGACCTTTGACCTAGAAAATTTTTTTCTATTATTTTGAAATGAACTTTTCATTCACACGTCATTACTTGCATCCGAATAAAGATGATTCCGGTGAAAAAAAATTTCACTTGGATTTTTTAAGCAGAAAAATCTTTATTTTCTGGGTTAATTAGGGCGTAAGTTCATAAAATATTTATTTTGAGCCAATTTATGTTTTTCAAGGATTATGCTCAATGTTTTATGAAAATAATTCTACTTAAACCCATAAACGACCCCGCAATAGTAGATAGGAAGATGGCTTTCTGTGAAACTTTTTCAAACCACCACGAAAATATTCTTCGGGACGTTTTGATCAAAAGTTATCACAGCCACAAAAATTTTTAATGGATAGTTTTCGAGCTACGTTCGATCAAAGCTACACAAATATGATAGTTTTATAGTCCTTAGCATGAAGGTTATAAAAAAGGAGAACGATCGCTACGTGTTAAAGCATTAGCGCGTCTGTCCCTGAAAATTTGTAGAATTTATAGTTCATTTTTCAGCCACCAGCCGCGCTGTCATCAAGAAGTAGTATCTGCGAAGTTAGCTGTTTATGAGTACAAGTAGATGAAGTTAGTTGCATAATGTACAAATTGATATATCATTTCAAATTAGCGTACAACAGCCCGCTTTTATTGATACTACTTAGCGGTCGCAGCGCCTCACTTATTTTACCCATATTTCGGGGACAATATTTTCTATAGCGATCGTTCTCCTTCTTATAACCTTCATGGTCCTTAGCCTGAAAACTACCCGTTTCAAAATATTGTCACCGTGAGAACTTTTGATCAGAACGATCCAAAGAAAATTTTGAGGACGGTTTGAAAAAGTTTCACCGAAAGCCTTTTCCTATCTAATCTATAAAATATGCGGGGTCCTTTCTTCCATTTTAAATTCATCACTCAAGCGTGATGTAAAAGTGTTTTTACGTCCGCTTAAGGAAGGTCCCTCGGCAGTAATAGAAAAAATAAATTAGTAGAAAATGATCCAAATTTTTAGTATGTTGTAGTTAACGATACATATTATTAAATCAAAAAAAAATTTGGGTATCTTATCGATCAATTAAGAGAGTAATTAATTAATTAAAAATACTCTCATGATATGTTATTTAGTGTATTTTTAATAAGTAATTACTCTCTTAATTGATCGATAAGATACCCAAATTTTTTTTGATTTAATAATATGTATCGTTAACTACAACATACTAAAAATTCGGATCATTTTCTACTAATTTATTTTTTTCTATTACTGCCGAGGGACCTTCCTTAAAGAAAATTTGAGATAAAAATTGAATAATTAAATAAAAGAATAGTGAAAAATGAAAACTTACTGTAAATGCTGTCGTCATTGGTTCCATTCACAGTTCCATCAGACAGGATCTGTAATAAACGATTTGTGACACTGACATACATTTGGATTTTACGGGATGTGCCCGTTATATGGGATAAATTAGTGCTACGTTCGTTTCGTCCACCAGTATCATCAACAAATACGTTCTCGTCACCACCTGCACCACTGATATCACCATTTAAATCACCACTTCCACTTTTATTATGTTGTAACGTCACTGTATTATTATGATTATGATTATGACGTGTTCGTAACGATCTTGACGCACGTATCGTTGAATGTTGTGTCGTAACTTCAACTTCACTAATTAAATCGTTTACGTGACGCGGTAAACGATTTGCACGATTTAAATCCGTTACACTATCACTGAATTCACTTTGTTTTCGATTCACTTTGGTTACATAAACATCACCCACATCATTATTACTAAGTTTTACATTTACATGATTATTAAGCGTTATATCGTGAGTGTTGAAGTCTGAATGAGTATTATCTGAGGTAAGATTATTTAGAGATGTTGAGGCTAAGTCAGTGATTCTACTCACGCTAAAAATACTGCCATAAAATCGTTCTTGTATTGGATTGTTCTCATCAATAAATCGTGAAGTATTATGAATTGGAGCACAACATGCATACATTGGAGGCAATATTGGCGTGAGAGCACTTAGGGTTGCCGCGAGTAGACACAAATACGACAAAACATACACCATGACTGGGTTAGAACAATTGGAGTCAATTAGGAGCCCATCGCAGGCCGTCACGTTGCCACCCCACGCACCCGTGTGTGGCACTCTACAGCGCGTTTACTCGCTCGATTTTTTTTTTTTTTGGATTCTTCTACGATTTTTAATTGGATTTTTATTGATTTTTTTTTTTTAGAGTTACAACTTTTGAATAAATATTTAGAATTGAAGCGTACGGATGATTCGTCGATTAATTTTCAAGATGGCGTTGAGTTTTCAGTCACATGATTTATAAATTTTTTTTTTATGTTTTAAAAGTTTGGTTCGTAATAATTTTCGCCACATTTTTTAATTAAAAATATTCATTTAATAATTAAATTAATTGAATTTTTTTAGAGATGCGTTTTCGTTACTGATGTGAAATTTTTTTATATATTTTCCTTTGATGTTGTGTGATTTTTCTCTTTGATTAGATTTTTTTTCAAACAAATTTTCATATTTATTTGTCATCTGAAAAACAATTTTTCACAATTAGTGGATTTTCTATTAGTTTTTTAAGTAAGGTCATTAATTTTATTAAAATTTTTTGGCTGTCTATACAATTTTTCATATTTTCATTATTTATTTTTATACCTTAACTGTCCCTGCTGTCTGATGAAAAATTAATTATTGTATTACGACTCAAAATTTAGTTTCTACAAACATCTCTGCCGTAAATATCGAATTTTGAAATAAATTTAAGGTATAATGTCCGTAATATTCAAGTTTAACAAACTATTTCACAGAATATTATACATAGAGAACGCCATGACCCAAAATTTGCGATATCATGAATGAGAAAGAAAACTGCCAGTTAGTTCCTATGTGTTCTTGTCTAATCTATATGGCATTGGCGAGATTTTGTTTACATTATTGCTATTAAATCAATAGGTAGTTCAAAAACGATTTATGGAATATTATTTAATACATTAAAAGTTATTTAAAAAGTAGAAACGTCAAAAGAAACTTTTTTGTGATTGACTGTGTGCTTATAATAAGTTTTTGAGATATCGCTTATAAAAAAAAATTGTCAAATGTGTCGACAGGTATTATTTTATTACTTACTTGTGAAAACTGCTTTTTCAGTTTTCAGAAAAATAATACAAAACTGTATATAACATAACCTCATTGTACAAAACAAATATTAATAGTAGCAGACACAGAATCTCCATGCATCATATGATTATGACATATGACTATGACAAGGACACGTAGAGACTAACTGACAGTCTTTTCTCTCATTCATCATATCGTATCCACTTACAGGGTAGCATATTCCTCGCGTTATCTACGTATAATATTCTACGGTCACATCAGACGTGTTGTAACATGACAGGCAAAAATCGTGTTCTTGGCACCAAAAATTCATCAAAAAAGATACACTTTTACGTCAAACCATTTTGCATGTTTGTTCAAACCATGCAAAAATTTTCAAATTTGATAGGGATTATCTTTTTTAATGAAAGATTTCGAAAAAAAATTCCAAAATTTGGGGTTCCAAAAAAAGTCATACAGAATTTAAATATAAAAAATGGTCGACAAAATGTCAGAAAGCAAAAATGTTTAGCATCGATGTTCGATTATTTCCAAGAAAAGATCAATGACTAGACAATATCGTTAAAATTTGTGTCGAATTCACTTCTCATAGATAACATAAAAAATCAAATTCTAATTAACTAGTAATTAGTTGAGATCACATGGCTTTTATAACTGTATTAAAAAAAAAGTTGAAGATGATATCTTAATATAAACAAATTCAAAAATCTGGCCTTAAGAGCTCCTACTTAACTTCTATGTACAATATACATCTGTATATATGTATTTTTTTATAATAAGCAATAATTTTTGGTGACTATGATTAAAGACGAACTTTGGGTTCTTTGTAAAAAGAAGCACCTGAAAAATTTTCCTTTATCTATCTTTCTCTTTCCGACAGAGGTCAAATCAATTACTGATATCACGTCTACTTACTCGATTACAATTCTCGCACGACAATACCGATCCGACGACAAATCACCCGTCAATAATCCGCCCATTCCTTGATGCACGGATTGACAATGATTTTAATGGGGTTGAGTTAGCATGGGTCTATGGAGTGAATCGACCTGAGGATGATTTGTTTATCGCGGGTGAATTGCCGTGGGATGATTTCTTACGCAGCCGTCTACACTAATATTAAAAAAAGGAAAGATTTGAATTTTTATTTGAAATGGATTGAAACTCAAAAACTACTGGATCGATTTTAACGGTACATTATCAGCGAGTATCATGAGCTGTGAAATCATGAAAATTGAAAGGGGGGGGAGGTAGTATGACATAAAAATGTGAGAAATTAACATTCGAACAAGCTCAAAGAATATTTTATGCGTTTGAAGATAGAGGTCTCTATATATTTATTAAATTAAAATAGATGGTTTCCGTATTTCATATTTGTTTTGAGTATCAAATCTAAAGATTTTTTTAATTATTTATTTATTAATTAAACTTTTTTTTTTTTCTTTCCATATTTATTAATAAAAAGCAAATAATATTGACGCGTATGCGGACCATATGTGTAACACACTAAAGTCACTACAAACTTACCAACTAGTCGCTGGTCGTTTGCCTATTTCGTTCGAGAATATCTAATACACATCGCTATGAGAATTATTGTATTTCACGTGTCGCTTCATTTAATACCATTATTTATTTGAAATGTCCTCTACCTTCTGTTTAATGTACCTCTACAAAATTCTTTAACCATCTTTTTGCTTTTGAACCAGAATTGTCGATTTTCGACATATTTACCCGGTCTCTGAATATAAATTAACAAGTTGTATTACACTAGGGAAATGGTTTGAGTACAATCGTAAGCGTTTCGAAATTCTTATATAACTTCCAAGGGCTCCATTAGCAAAGTTGTTGAGGCTATTACAGGACACTGGGTGGGCGGCAGGCATGCTGAACGCTTGAGCCTGGCAGTGTATCACGACTACTGCAGGAGCTGTCACAGTGGTTAGGAGGAAGAGACAATGTCTCATCTTCTCTGCTACTTCCCAGCTCTTGGAATGGGGAGATGGGCTTACTTGAGCCAGCCTCTCTTTGACGACCTCTCCGACCTAAAATCTGTCGGCGTCAAAGCACTCCTGCTGCTCTTAAACAGCTCCAAATGATTCATGAAGTGGTGGCCGGGAATAGACAAACCCTTTTACGGTATCACAACGGATCCTATGGTCTAAGTGTGTCCCATCCCAGGACAGCCACTCTAACCTAACCTGATCTTACACAAGGCAACAAGGGTTCGAGAACCAGAACAAAAAAATATTTTGGTTGCATATAATCGTAAAATCGTTAAATTTGTTTAACATAATCTTGCGACTATTACAAGTAATTTTTAAAGAAAGTCCCAATTTTTCAAACCTACTTTGATTCAAAGAATCAATTTTTGCAATTTTAATTAAAGTTTTTACACCGTAACACAGGTAAAATATTCAGTGAAAAAATGTAATTATATTATTACGTTTTCAACGGGTTGCAGTTTTTAGTATTCAAATAAAAATGCGGCATTTATTCGATTGATGACTTCAAGAGTGAAATCATAATATTTTATTGCGACATTCTTTTTTGAATTGGTTATAATTGGCTTCTAATAAATCTCATTTCAAGTATGCTTCATATTCATGCGAAGGGGTTGATTCATTAAGAGTTCATTATTTCAAGTACCATACACCACTTTCAGAAAGGGGTTCGACGGTACCTACACATTCAAGCCATTAATTTAATTTTTTTTTTTGACATTTTAACAAAATTATTTTTAAATTAAACAAGAGATTTTATAAAAGGTTGATATCGTACAAATGTTTTAATATTTCTTTCAGGTCTAATCAAAAATTTGATTAAAAATGTTATAATTAAGGTGATTGTAAACCTACAGTATTGTAAAAAAGTTTTGATTTATTACACGGTACATACATAAAAACCAAATGCATGCTTTGTACTAAAATAATGTGCTTTTTTTTAGCTTTATAATCCCACGCAACTACAAAAATATATAATATATTGTGTGCAAGTGATGCTTATAAATTTGATAATATAGATATCTCTCTTCAATCATTAATAAACTAACTATATTCGTCTCTATTCATCAAATGATGGATCTTCGATGAACTCATAATTAAATTAAAATTTTGTTTTGATATCATCGACAATCTTATATTTTGATGATATTATTATAAACTACAAGATTGTCTAAATATTTTAGATAGTTTTTTATCACATTCTGTAGATTTCTTGATATAGAAATTTTTATTAGTAATTTATTTTTAGTAAAAATATATGTTTTAATTTAATGCTCTCGTTTATCAAAAATTAAATCGGTACAGGATCCTAAATGAATAAATTTAAGTAATTTTGAAAATATTTGGAACAGTTTTAAATAAGATTTGGATACTGGTTATTTCTGTCAACACAAATTATAAAATATTTACAAAAAAAAACATAACTTATTCATAGATATAATATTTTAAAATAGAATTGTTTTACCACGTTACTCTTGGGTAAGTATAATAAAACTAATACAAATAGAATCCACTGACATCTATTATTTAATATATGAAATTCGATCTTAAATATTAAATATTCATATCAATGAATGAATAATTAAACTTTCTAATCAGTTTCTATGAAAATACATATAATTCATTTTTACTTTATTTGTTGTCATTTATATTTCTAATTTGTTTTTCAAATATTTTTTACTATTCAAACAAGCGAAAACAAACCATTGACTGAGGTAATTGTTGAAATACCATGTAAAGACAGTTTTGATTACTCTGTAACATTACAATGCATACATGTCACACACATATAACTGATATACCCATATTATAGTACAATTTGCGCATGATATGCGCTCTCACGGGTAAACAATGATGTTTAAGCTAAAATGTTTCAAACAAAAGTTGTTTATTTTTTTATAAGAAACATTTTTTACATTTAAATTTTTGTTCTATCTCTAACGGTTTACAAGATGGGTCCTACAGACCTAAGATCCAATTGACCTATGTTGCTCATTTACGAAATGAACCTTGCTTTTTACGTCCTAGGCACGTTATAAAAATTTCAGCGGGATATCTCTTTTTGTTTTTGAGTAATCGTGATGACAGACGGACAGACGACAGGCGTTATTTGAAAATGGAAAGCTAATGAGTTAATTCAAAATAAATATAATTGATGTTAAGATGCATTCAAATATTTTCTTTTAACGCTTTTTACATCTTGACCCTATGATCTTTCTTTACGTACCAAATACAAATATTAATTATTAATATTAATAAATTTTTAGGGTTGCTACGAATTTACGAATTCGAAAACACATGAAATACAATTTTCATCTCATAACATAGATAAAAGACATTTTGAGCTGAAGAATTACATGAAGAAATAGAAAATTTGATCTATAGTTGACAGGATATAAATGACCGTCTATCATGGGGTGCTAGGAAAATTTGGAAAAGGAAAAATTAACTCATAAAAATCAAAAAAATAATGCTTTAAATAAGAAAAAGTTTTCTTCAAAAGTTGTAGTAATTCTGTAAAATTTAAAGTAAAATTTCATTTATAAATTATGATACGAAAATATTAAGAAAATGTTCGATGGTTTCCACTTTCCGTTAGTTTCGAATATCCGTAACATCTCTATAAATATTATACATGAAAGATTATTTATTTTAAAAACTAGGAAATTAACGAAGCAATTTTATTATTCAATTCCTATCTAATATTTTACGAAATAAACCTTAAATAAAATTACAAAAATTTATTCAAGTAAACAATACTGTACTTTATGTCCTATAAGTTAGCCCTTACCAGTTTAAAATTTACAATCTGTCAATTTATATTTTTTGTCCAAAATTTATGTTTTTCATTCAAAACACTGAGTTGTGAGTTATCAGAAGAAGTTTAACAGAGATAATTTTCTGAGCAAAAAAAATAGGCGCTACATTTTAATATACGAAGATACGATAGGAACATAGTTCCAACCGGGTGTCCCACAACACCTCTCGGTTTTTTTTATTTTTATTTTCAAGATTAATGTAATAAGTTTAGTGTAGGGAAGAAAGTGCTAGCTTTTTTCGATGTAAAACCAGTAAAGTGGTAATTAATAACTCGAACAGAACAATTTCTACGTGTGGCTGTCTAACAGTGTGTGTGTGTGTGTGTGTGTGTGTGTGTGTATACAGTTGTCAGTGTCACTAATAGTGAATATGAATTTATTGTTTTCAGAGAATACAGAATTCAGAATACAAGCATAGAATAGTAAAATGCAAATATTATTTTCTATTGTTTGACAATATTTTTGTTTGCAATGAATTGTTCGTGAAGCATTCGTTTGTTTCTATTCCAAGTAGGTATACGTAATATATGTAAAGTATGTTTTAGTTATATCGCCCCCTGAAAATATAGACTTATGCACTGTAATAAAAGTCAACACGGAAGAGTAGGAATGTAATTATGACAACCTCCTCCCGAAGTTAATCGTTTCATATGGTAATAAAGTAAAAATACTTTAAAACAAGTGAAAACAAACAATTGACTGAGTTAATTGTTGAAATACCATGCATAGTCAGTGTTGATTTCTTTATCACATTACACATACAAACATGTGACACATACATAACTGATAATCAAGTATAGTACATATTATAAAATTTCCGCCTAATTGGCACCCTCACGGGTAAACAGTGATGTTTACGAAAAAATGTTTCAAACCAAAGTTGTTTAATTTTTGATGAGGAACATTTTTTACATTCAAACTTTTGTTCTATCTCTAACGGTTTACAAGACCCAATTGACCTATGATGCTCATTTACGAACTTGACCTTACTTTTTATGTCCTGAGTACGCTGTAAAAATTTCAGCTCGATATCTTTTTTCGTTTTTGAGTTATTGTGTTCACAGACGGACGGACGGACAATCGGAAATGGACTAATTAGGTAATTTTATGAACACCTATGACAAAATTTTTTTCCTAGCATCATTATTTTTAAGCGTTACAAACTTGGGACTAAACTTAATATACTATGTATATTTCATATATACATGGTATAAAAATTTCCTAATGATTGGAACAAGGCAGCTAAATATTTGTATTTACAATAGAAAAGTATTGAATTTAAAATATGAATTCATTGATACAAAATCATTGAAGTTAAATAAACAAAATCATTACTTCTATGAAAAAGATTGATTTTAGTTTTAAAGTCATGCATTTTATTGATGGAAAAAAAGAATTGTACTTAGTTGGAGTATATAAGCGTGTAAATAAAGCGAATCGATGAATTAAAAGAAAATTTCGAGCCACGATTAATTTTCTCAATAAATTCGATTCTAAAAATACTAAGATTCTATATTTTCCTATAATTTATTTCATGTAATTTGGCCTCAGATACAATTTAAAAAATCGATAAGTTTCAAACTACACTCGAACGAATTTCGTTAAATAAATCATAAATCATAAAGTTTTATGATCATATTTCTTCCTACAGAGGAATAATTTTAGAATCAACCAAAAATACGATACTAAAATCGTTAGCATAATAGTATGCATACTATAACGCAAAATAAAAAGCATTTTGGGTCAAGTGTAGTGTCAGTCATGGAATCATCCTAAATAATCGATTCGTGGCTTAAGCTAATTTTTAACTGTAAATGTATTCTGTAAAAATCTTGACCATACTCAGTATTCAGGATATAATACTGGAATATAAAAGCTTGAATTAAAGACCCTGTACTGATTATTTATATAATAAAATTGATAGTAAAATAGTGTACATGTGATATACTTATTAGTGATGGGACGAGAATGCGAATATTAAACAAGTGAAATTTACAAAATTTAAAAAACTCCCGACCAATGCGATTTATTCCTTGTAAACCGATTTCTGGAAACTTGCTAGCTATAAAATGTTCTTAATCAAGTCGGTTCGACCGTTTAAGGGCTACGATGCCACTGAGAAACACATAAACGCACAGGTAAACACTTTAAACTTATAACAGTCTTTCTTAAATCAATATCAAAGTGATGGTCATCAGGACATCAGATGATATGAAAAGGATACCTAGAGAGCTAACTTTTTTTGGGACAAATTTTTGGAAATATTTTAATTGAAATTGAAATATTTGAGTTGACTTTGTTCTTTTGAAATATTGTTTTGAATTACATAATTATTTGACCATTTCACTTTTCGAAATGAATTGAGCCATGTTTATTTGACTATTCATTTCCATAGTAATTATTTATATGTTAAAATTATATGTTATGCCTTTTCCAAACTGAATCGATTTTGAAGATCATCGCCAATTGCTTAGTTTTTTCGAGAACGGAACTCTATGGTCGCACTTGAAACATAGCAAAGAACACTTTTCATTAAATTACCTTTCAAATGAAATCAAAAAAATTAAAATCGGTTCATCCGTTTAGGCGCTACGATGCCACAGACAGACATACAAACATAGCGGTCAAACTTAAAACACCCCCTTTTTAGTTCGAAAGTTAAAAATACGCGAATGCAAATGCGAATATTCGCCGCATCACTAATAGATAATAACAATAATGTGTCTAATGTCTATGTAATAATAAACATGACAATTTTCCCCTACTATTGTCAAGTAAAAATTCATAATATTGAATTGGAACGGATTTTGACCTTACATTAAATTTTATTACATAAAGTTTTGTATTACACACGTAGCTGTATCTGTCTGTAGTCACTTAGGCGAGCATACGTTCCAAATGAAAATTTTTTTCAAAACAATACTCTGATTATTCTGGCCAAGATCAAGCGGGGACATAACGAACACCTCTAAACATATATGATGACATGTTGCCCGTGTCCTATTTTTGAAAATTTTACAACTGATACAATCACAAACTTATTTTTGAAAATCAGCTGATTCATATTTTTAGATCTATATTTATATAAATACAAAAAATTATGTTGAATATCCGATGTCCCATCAAGATTTATCTGGATTTATCGAGAAAAATTGGTTTGGATTTATTGGAATCTAAAATTTTGCTCCAATTTAATACAAATTTCTGATGTCTTTGGCAAATGACCCTATTTCGCTAAGAATATTCGTGGTTTGAATGGAAAAGTAAGCATTTATCATTCTGACATGTGATACAACTATCGTACGGGGTTGAGTGGTGAAGTTGACACAAACGCATGAGTTATTAACAAATTTCAAATATTGTTGTTTTGAAATGCAGCATAGTTTTAAACAATCTGTTTTTTATGGGTTCTACAACTTATAAATATTATAACAAAATACTGATGTGATTGTCACAACCACATGAGCAGGTTCATTTGGTTTTCTTGATGATTGCCATTGATTTTAGTGTCTTAAGTCCACCGCTGTACCAACGCTATCGATGGTTGTTAAATAAGAACAAAAATATGCTATATATTATAAAAATGATCAATAAGTTTATTTCAAACTCTCTGTATAAATAAGTAACAACAATCTTCATGTAGTTGACACAATCACATTTAGACTAGACATGACAGATATGTGTTCGTAATAACAAAATCCTATATATAAAGCAAACGGAAAGAAATTTTCTTTTAATTCATCGATTCGCTTTATTTACGCGATTCTATATTCCAATTAAGTACAATTTTATTTTCCATCAATAAAATGCAAGACTTTAAACTAAAATCAATCTCTTTCATAGAAGTCAGTTTTCAAACCATTTTGCCAAAATTTACCAAAATTAAAAAAAAAAACATGCAATAACTGTACCGTTGATTTTTTAACGGGTTGTCAATTAATATTATTATACTTTTTGGATGATTATATTTTAATCGATAAATTCGAATTGAAATGATATGAATCATTCATTTTATCGAAAGTTCATTAACATTTAAAAATTTTCCATAGAATTTTAAAAATATTTATTGTTTCCAAGAATTTCATAATTCTTTTTTTGCAAGTTTTAGCTAAATTATTGATTTATGATTTATTTCTTATAATTATGCCCCGATGCGATCGATAATTATTACATAATTGATAAGTTAAAGTATATCGACGATGTGGATTATTTATGGGGTAATTCATCTCTTTTTATGCCTTTCAAAAAAATTTTTTGGAATTTTATTATTTGATTTATATCAATTATTTTTAAATTAAATTTTATGTCATTATTTAATTGCTAAAACTAATAAATTATGTCATAATAAATATTTTGATCAAGCCAAATGAAGGTAATGTACGCATATATTGGGTTGACTACTAAATCAGAAGTATGTCTTTTTTAAACTAATATTACAACTAATTCATAAAGTATAAAATTAAAGTAGCTTTAATATTTAATTCTTTAAACAATAAAACAAGTATTTGACTTCTTAAATTAATACTTTTTCAGAATTACCAATGCACAGATATGCAAACAGTATCGTGAGAGAAAAATTGAAGAAAAAATTACACCTAAAATTACCAATGCACAGAAATGCAATCAGTATCGTGACAGGTATTTTGAAGCGAGAAAAGTTCTATCATCAAAATTCAAACTTGTAATCCATTATAGGGCCCATTAAATCAAAGTCGTTTTTTAAAACAAGTGAAAACAAATAATTGACTAAATTAATTGTTGAAATACCATGCATAGTCTGTGTTGATTTCTTTAACACATAACACATACATACATGTGACACATACATAACTGATAATCAAGTATGGTACATACTATAATATTTCCGCCTAATTGGCGCCCTCACGGGTAAACAGTGATGTTTACGAAAAAATGTTTCAAGCAAAAGTTGTTTATTTTTTGATAAGGAACATTTTTTACTTTTAAACTTTTGTTCTATCTCTAACGGTTTACAAGATGGATCTTACAGACCCAAGACCCAGTTGACCTATGATGCTCATTTACGAACTTGACCTCACTTTTTACGTCCTGAGTACGCTGTAAAATTTTCAGCTCGATATCTTTTTTCGTTTTTGAGTTATCGTGTCCACATAACTTTGTGCGTGGAATCAATATTTTTAAGCGTTACTAACTTGGGACTAAACTTAGTATACCTTGCATATTACATATATGCATGGTATAAAAATTCCAATTTTTCGAAATTTATGACGACATGATTTAGGTGTGTGTAACCCCCCTAAAATAAACAATGTTGGACCACCTAGACTGAATTTCATAGAACTGAAACAAAGATGAATTTTTTTTTTAAATTAAAAACCCATCCAAAATTTAATCGAATACAATTTATTTGGAGGGGGGAGGGTAATAAATATAAATATAGTATTTAATATTTTTAACGCAGAATAAAGATGCGATCAAATAAAATAAAATATAAAATTGAGTCAAATTCGATAGTTATTGATTGTTGATTAGAGAAGGACCTTGTTTTCGTGTGTATTTTTATAGTAAAACGATTTAGTGTGTAAGAAGAGTGACTGAGTCAGAGCAGGGCAGGGAATAAGACCCGTTCAAGACACAAATACACAACATAACTATTTTGCAAGTTTTTTCATTACAACACCATATTTGGTAACTCTATTGTTCCAATCTCTTCAAGATTATATATTTTTTTATCACATTTGTAACGGGCTAAATCTTTTCATACGATTTTTAATACAATCGCATTTTTTTTACCAATAAAAATCTGATTTTTTTGGGATTTGTGATGATAATATGTGTATATGCGAGTACTAATTGTAACTAACAATTTTTGTATTGTTTTGATTTTGCATCATCTATCTTCGATTCTCTTTTTTTGTTTCATTGGGTTGGGTTGGGTTGGGTTGGGTTGACCTTGACTTATGTTGGTCATTTTCGAACTCGACCTCATTTTGTATGTCCTTAGTACGGTGTTTCAGCATGATATCTCTTTTCGTTTTTGAATTATCGTGTTGTCAGACAGACAGACAAATGGAAATGGACTAATTAGATAATTTTATGAACAGCTATACAAAAATTGTTTTGGTAGCATCAAACAAACTTGGTACTAAACTTAATATACTATGTATATTTCATATATACATGGAATCATAACGGGGCTTAACCTCTGTTTCTCTGGCTTTTACGCTTATAACAGAGGCCACTCACATCATCATCATCTTGAATTCATTTATGAAAATTATTCTACTACAAATTTCGCTACAAATGCCTGTAAATTCAGCAACTCTTCGATGAAATGTATAATTTTAACTTCCTTATATCAGACCCTATGGTCTAAATGTGTCCCACTCCAAGAAAGCCACTCTAACCTAACCTAACTTAACCCAACTTCCTTATAAGAATAATAATTATTTTTTTGATTTTATTTATCGTGGAAAATGGAAAATTCCTTAATATCTTCCGAAAGCTAACAATTTCCATTTAATTGTTAAATATTTTGCTTAAAAATTTAGACAGCAAAAAAATGCTTAATTAATAATACTGGGATCATTTAAGGTGTCGAATGTTTCAAGGTTATTTATTTCTTGGCAAAAAAACATCTTGGTAAAATAAATCCTTAAACCGTAGAACTTAGACCCATTGACACATTTTTTTTTTTCAGACAATTTCTTTAATTCAACAAATTATGTAATTTGCTATTTTCATTTGTATTAAATTTAAATAAATACTAATTTTAGTAAATATATTTATTTTTTTTAAATTTCACCAACAATTATGGAAAAATTTATTCGTAACTACAGTCAAAGTTCGTTATAACGACATTAAATGGATTAATAAATTTCATCGTTATAAGCGATATGTACATTTTTATATTAAAATGAAAGTATTTGTATTTGCAGTCATGTCGCGGTCGTTAGTTCTAATTAAATGAAAATTAGTCACTATAATCGATATATGAGTTAATAAAGTTCAAAAAAATTTTATTTGATCGGTAACTTCTATTTTCATCGTTATAGTTGACTTTAACTGTAATTACATAAAAATAACATAACTTAATGATAATTTTATAAATTATAAATATAATATTTTTAATTATAAAATTAATTTTGAGGAAAAATTTTTCATATACATGAAAATTGAATTTTTCCAAACATCGTGCTCAGTAAAAAAATCATTGTTACGTGTTTGAAAAAAAAAAAAACAATTACATATTTATTTTAAGAAAAACTGAGACAATAATGAATTATCATAACAATAATGACGTCAGAATGCAGTAACAGATAATATTTTTGAAGTAAAATAGATTGAATCAAAATTGAAGCTGTGAAGTTGTGTGTACGTGATCTGAGCTATCACACAATCATTTTTTTTTTTTTTAATAATTAATAAAATAGCTAATAACAAGGTCATGAATCGCGCGTTGTCAGTTTATGTTTGGCTTGTCCGTCAGTGTCCGTCACAATGTGTGTGAGATTTGTTAAGTTTTTTTTTCCACCAAAAAATATTTGTGTTACTGTTATTTTGTTTTTTTTTTTTTTTTGAAAAAAATTGGAAATCATTATTAACAAATTATTAACAATCAAACAGTTATCCCACGGTTTGTATGTGTGTGTGTGAGTGTGATTCATAGTGCGTGAAATATTTAGTACAGTTTCTTAGTACCCCCAAAAATATGATTTCTTCACCCAAAAGAAAGCAAAATTATTCTTTCATTTCATTTTCTAAACATAAAAATTTAAGGAAAAAGCTTTCATTGCACTAAAAATTAAATAATATTGTATTTATACGAAATTTAGTGAAAACAAACAATTGACTGAGTTAATTGTTGAAATACCATTTATATACAGTGTTGATGACCCTCTTGTTTGTTTTTTTACGTCATGTAAATAAAAGATAAAGATACCCACTCTTAGATAGTCACACGTATTTGACTGATATTCCCAAATTTGCACCTAATTTGCGCCCTCATGGGTAAACATTGATGTTTAAGCTAAAATGTTTCAAATAAAAGTTGTTTATTTTTTTATCAGGAACATTTTTTACATTTAAATTTTTGTTCTATATCTAACGGTTTACAAGATGAGTCTTACGGACCCAAGACCCAATTGACCTATGTTGCTCATTTACGACCTCAATAACGCTATAAAATGGATATCTTTATTCGTTTTTGAGTTATCGTGTTGACAGACCGACAGACGGACTAATTAGGTGTTTTAATGAACACCTATAGCAAAAATTTTGTTGGTAACATCAATATTTTCAAGCGTTACAAACTTTGGACTAAACTTAATATACCTTGATATATATTACATATATACAAGGCATAATAATTTATTTTAATTTTTAGTTCATTTAATCATTTGAGCATTTCAAACGTGAAAATATTCAATAGTCTGAGCGTCTCAAGCTTTTATTATGGCAGCCAAGAAAGTGCAAAAATTAATTTTTTACTTTTTAGTTTAATAAAATTCCCTAACGTTTTCGTTAAATTTTAATTTTAAAATTTAAAAAAAAAGAAAATCATTTCCACGTATTTTTAAATTAATTTTACAACGCTTCCAAAAATTATTCTGAAGAAA
Organism: Chrysoperla carnea; assembly: GCF_905475395.1. Taxonomy (NCBI): domain Eukaryota; kingdom Metazoa; phylum Arthropoda; class Insecta; order Neuroptera; family Chrysopidae; genus Chrysoperla; species Chrysoperla carnea. The sequence goes on from NC_058342.1 coordinate 34,339,792, forward strand.
ATTTTAATTTCGAAAGATAATTTTTTTTTGTGGAATTTTTCGATTAAATTTAAATAATTTAATTTAACAATTTTCCAAGATCAATTTTTCATACTAATTCACAAAATTTTTGAAATTAGAAAATTTTATATCGAAAAGTTGTTTCGATATCCATAAAAATTCTATTGTAATAATTACATCATAGAAAAACGAAGGTAAAATTGTTCTGAACAAAATACTAATGACAAGGAAAATTTGTGTGTAGATTTTCCGGGATGAAAAATAAGGAAACTAATTAATTTTAAACATGCGATATCTTAATTTATTTCAAAACATAACTTTTTTTACAAACATTCTTGAAAAGCCGGATTAAGAATAAAATCGAAGTGAAAAAAAAAACCATCCCTTAAAATTAGGTGAAGATTATATTTTGTAGAGCGAACTAAGAAACCGCACTATTTGTGGACCAATCATTTTAAAAAAATTTGTGTCTGATTTTCTATAATCAATGCGTGTGTTTATTATTGATATTTAAAAAAAAATTAAACCGGCAGTGAAATCGCGCCAAATATAGATTCATTTATTTCTAGAATTAATAATAAAAAAAAAAAATTACCTATGTTTATTAAATGACTCACGTGAAATTCGTAGATATATTTTCCAAAAAAAAAAATACAAATAAAAATATTAAAATTACCTTTTTAACAAAAATTTTATTTTAATCCACACAAAAATCACTTTAAAAAAAAAAATTCACTTAAAATCACTGATTAAAAAAAAAATTTCACTTAAAAGCACTTGTATTTATAAAATAAATCACACTAAAACACTTGAGTAATTGTTGAGTTAAAATTTGATTGTTTGATTTACCGGCATTCGAGCGACAATTACAAAATGTTGCGATATCACGATGAATTCAGTATTATGTTGAGAGTGGCCCCGACTCGATGTATATTTCGTTGCGCGTCTGACTATATAACATGTAATAGCGAATGTATATACATATATATACCATATTTAATATATATATATATATAAATATATATTATATATATTTATTGTTGTGGAGTCGAGTACTCAGTAGAGTCAGAGTCGCTGGCCGACTGTTGTACAATTGGTTGCTTCATCACCTTATACTTGTTCAGAATCAGAAAAGATAGTATAAAACGATCGCTGATGGTTAAATACCGCCACTTGATTCGAAGTACTTTTTTTTTTATTGTACAAATGTAAATGTGCGTTAACTGCACAACGAATTTTGATCATCTTATCGTTAAATACATACGATAACATTGGATCTTCCTAAAGGATTTCTTATTTAAATCAGGAATCGATACATAGTGGAGTATTTGTACCAAATTTCGGGATAAAATATAATGAAGTGAATTACATGCTAATTGATTCAAAAGTATCTTTTATTTGGCAACAATAAAAAATAATTTTTTTAGTCATATTTGTCTTCAAACCCAATTATCTCATTTTCTTCGTCAATTTTCTTCGTTCAACTTTTTTTTTTTGCTCCTGAGTCCGAAACAGTAATGAATCGTAATTGAAATGAAAAGGACAATTTCGGAATAATTAGATTCAATGCGGAATAATTTCAGTGACTGAACGGAATGAAAATGTTGGTTGTCAGATTCATTAATTATCTCGAAAATTACTCATTTAATGGTCAAATAAACACGATTTTTGTAATTTTCGGGTCAAAATTACCTTATAAACTTAGTTTTATCGAAATCGGAAACAAAAACTTTTTTTACACTTTTTGCAATTTGTAAAAATCGAAAAAATCATAAAAAATTCAAAAAAACACAATTTTTGTAATTTTTGGTTGGGTTGGGTTGGGTTGGGTTGGGTTGGGTTAGGTTGGGTTAGGTTGGGTTAGGTTGGGTTAGGTTGGGTTGGGTTGGGTTAGGTTGGGTTAGGTTGGGTTAGGTTGGGTTAGGTTGGGTTAGGCTGGGTTAGGTTGGGTTGGGTTGAGTGTGGGTGTGGGTGTTGGTGTGGGAGTGGGTGTGGGAGTGGGTGTGGGTGTGGGTGTGGGAGTGGGTGTGGGTGTGGGTGTGGGTGTGGGTGTGGGTGTGGGTGTGGGTGTGGGTGTGGGTGTGGGTGTGGGTGTGGGTGTGGGTGTGGGTGTGGGTGTGGGAGTGGGAGTGGGAGTGGGAGTGGGAGTGGAAGTGGGAGTGGGAGTGGGAGTGGGAGTGGGAGTGGGAGTGGGAGTGGGAGTGGGTGTTGGTGTGGGTGTGGGAGTGGGAGTGGGAGTGGGAGTGGGAGTGGGAGTGGGAGTGGGAGTGGGAGTGGGAGTGGGAGTGGGAGTGGGAGTGGGAGTGGGAGTGGGAGTGGGAGTGGGAGTGGGAGTGGGAGTGGGTGTGGGTTGAGTTGAGTTGGGTGTGGGTTGAGTTGAGTTGGGTTTTTTTTCAATTTTATTGATCATTTATAATGAATTTTTCCATACAATCTCAGTTTTCGGAATAGGTCTGTTTTTACGATTATCGAGATTACTGTATCTCATATTTTAAGGATTTCACGCTCCGGCTACCCGGCTCGCCCCCCCCCCTGGATTATTTTGTAATATTAATAATTAAAACTTAATTTAATTAATACTTGTGATGGACTGTTGTAGTGCATGGTATATGCATGAGGGTGGTGCACTCAGCCTCTGAAATTCAGGAGCTGATAAATGAAATTATCAGCGGAAAGGTGGTAAAACGCTTACATGGTATCACAATGGGCTCTATAACCTAACCTAACCTATGTCTAAAAATATAATTCAAGCAAAACTTGTGAAAATCAAGTATTTTTTACAAAACATCTGTAGATTATGGAAAAACAAATTATGGCTTATTTTTTTACCCTATTTCACCTATTTCATGTACTACGAATTTAAGGTTTTACCTAATCACATCAACACTTCCATAGTCAACCACTTCCATAATATATAACTAAGCACGATTAAAAATTTGAAACCTTAAATACTTGTGAAAAAGAATCCTCAAAAACTTAAAATCACTTCACAAAACAATTTCACTAATCACAAAATCTGTCTTCAATTAAATGAAGTCGTTTAAACTGCTACACAACTTACACTCTCGTTAAAATAAATCCATCTTCCCACAGGACTTTTCCATCGCATACTAAACTTTTTTAATTAAATTTTTCTTATCAGAATAAATAAATATATGTTTTTTTTTTTTTTTGAAGATATTCCTTCAACAATAAACCTGTTATCATTTTTATATAAATTCAGATACGTTATCAGTTGAACGGTCGGTTGCATATCACCTGTTTTCACCTGACATTCAAAAATAAAACAGTTCAAACCTTCCGGTTTATAACCAATACGGTCTATTGTATGTTATAAATATTACCGTAGCGATTTTTTTTTAAATTTGTTATCATTTTCTAATGATAATTTGTTGATTACAAAATAATTATAGTTACGTCATTGTTTTTCAATAAAAATTATTCAAGGACTCCGCACAAATCAAATGTAAAAAGCCTTTCGGTCAAAATTGACTGGGTATTTGTTTAAAAGTTCCTCTTAACATGATAAATAAGACTGCCAATGGGCATAAAGTTCTTAAATCAACAGTTTTTAAGATATTTTAGGTCGAAGTTCAAACACGGTTGATTAAAAATTCTCCACTTTGGGGTGGATTGAAAAAATTGCATCCCTCGTTGTAGGGTTTCATTGGATACACATTAAAAGTAGAATAAATAGTATTGCAATAAAATTTTTTCTGATGCGAATATTATCAAAGATGAAGGTTCTGTAGGTATATATTATTGCCTAACTTTCTCACAAAATATCTCAAAAACTGTTCATTTAGAAACTTTAGAATTATTGATTATTTTGATTTGCATGTTAAAAAAGAAATTTTACCAAATTTTCACCAAGTTTGATTGAAGGTTAGGTTAGGTTATATTGGCTTTCCACGAAAGACAAACTAAGGCTATAGAGCCCATTGTGATACTCAATTTCAGAGGCTGAGTGGCTCCTCCTTCATGCATATACCATACACTTTACCAATCCATCACAACTACTAATTAAATTTTGTTGCGACGGCGGGAATCGAACCCGCTACCCTAAGCATACCGCGGACGGAATCGGTTACGCCTTAACCCACTGAACTAACAGAAATAGACCCATTAATAAAAATAGTCTAATTAAAAATTTTCCAAGATGCAGATTTTTGTGCAATTTGTAGGTGGGTTTTTTTAAAAAACAATTTTTTTATAAAATAAATAAGGAAAAATCTTAGGATAAAAGGATATTAAAAATTATAAATAATTTATTTAATACTGTTAAAAATATGTCGCTTTTAATTAATTTTTCCTATAATTAAACCACCTATGCTAATAAACAGCAACATAATATGGGATTTTACTGTATAATGAAACATTTTCATCTGAATATTTTAGGAAATTTTTTATTTCGAAATTTCTTTCATTACATCGAAACTAAGTAATGATTTAATTAAATCGTACTTACCAAAAATAAGTTTTTTTGTTGAAATTGACAGAACGAAAATCAAATTTTAAAGAGATCGAAACAGACGTTCCGCAGGGTAGTACACTTGGTCCTTTTTTGAATTTTGTAAACGATTTGCCACAGCATTAAAATATAGAAAATTTGATAATGTATGCTGACTATGTTATAGTGCTTTCTCCTGCGTTCACGGTAAGGGCTTAGCACAGAAGGTACTTAATAAATTTTAAGCTTAGTGTTACAATAATCAACTCACTCTTAATCTGGACTAAATCACTCTTAGAGATTTCAAATTAAAAAAACTATACAATGTAAACTTGCAAATATGTAGTGCTTATGGATTACTAGAAGCAAGTGAGTTGGCAAAAATTTTTGATGTTTAATATTAGACTGTTACTCAGAGTTCACAGATCAAATAAATGAAATATTTTAAAAAATTGAATAAATTTGTGTTTCAAATTAGAACGGTAAAAAAGTGCGTAGACCCACAAAAGCTACTTTTATTTTTGTACGCATTCGCATTCGCGAATATTCGCAATTATTAAAAAAATTTTTTTTTCTGACTTTCGAATTCGCAAGAAACAATGCGAATGTTTTAGACGACACTAAAAAGAGTTTCTTATTTAATTTTGGATATATTTGAAGGATTTGTTTTAAATTGAAGTAAAAATTTTGAGAATTCGATAATAATTTTATATTGGTACGGTATCCTATTATAATATATATTCATGCCATTATATATCTTGACCGATTTTTTTTTTGTAAATCGTTGGTGACATGATAAAACATTTTCTTGCTATTTATACTTACAGATGTCTCTTGTTATTAAACAAATGAAAAAAAAAAGTCAATAAAAGATATGCCAGGATTCCGTTTCAAATCAATCAACACCAATCCTTAAATAAATTCAACAAATTTTATAGATGAAATAAAATGAAATCATCACTAACTTCTATTTCGCTTTGCAATTACTTCTTTGTTCGATTACGGTAGCTTGAAAATACTTTATTGAAACCGACAACGATTTTTTATATATTTTTAACAAATTTTCAAAGCTTTTAATAAATAATTTAAAAAATGTATCTTTTTTAAATTAACTGTCTGTTTTTAATTTATTTGTAGTAATTAACGCAGGAAAACACAAAAAATTAAAAATACATCATTTGTACGAAATTTAGAGGAATATTTTTCGATGTATTGCTTGAAAACGCATCGGAATATCACTCTTTGTACACGATTTTTGGGTATATTTCATGAACTTTTCGTCCAATCGTTAAATCGACCTGATTTTTGGGTTAGATTGACTCTTTTTAATCTGAGTTTTATCAAAATTTGAAATAAAATATTTGTCTCGAATTTTTTGGAATGATCGAAAATATTGCAAAATCTTTTTTGTTTCGAATTTGGATAAAACTCTGTATAAAGAGTAATTTGAACTCGAATTTGAAAATTATAAAAATTGAGTCAATTTTGGTAATTTTTGGGTGAAAATTACCCTCAAAATTCATGTGTAATAATTTAGTATCGATTTTTGCAATTTTTAAAGGAGTACCCCTTTAGAAAAATCGATTTAACTTTTCAGAATTTGATGAAACTCTGTATGTCTAGTTATTTCGACTCAAAAAATTCAAAAATAAGGTTCATTTGGCAATTAAATATGTAGTTTCCATGATATTGTAAAAAATCGTATATGAAAAACGACTGACGGAAGCCACTTTCGGTGATTTTTATGGTTTTTGGATTTTTGCTGCCTTTCAAAAGGATCAATAATAAATTTGTAAAAAAACAGCAATTATCTTCATCTAAGCTACTGAACCCCATATAATTTAACTCTACACACACTTAACAAGGTATGTTTTTTTTAAAAGTATTTAAGATAAGATATGATTTAAATTAAGGATAAGATTTGGTTACTGATTGTAAAATGATTGCAATTGATTGCATTGATTGGAGATTGTAGATAACAGATGCCACATACCAGATAGCACCAAGGCAGCGCAGGACTGCAAGAGGCTGATAAATGATGCACGCATGCATGCAATTAAATACGTAAATGATATTAATGTAAAAAAAATGTGAACAAGTGTGAACAGAATATCATTTGCAAGAATAATTAATTAATGATATAACACTTAATTAATAATATGTTTGTATACTAAAAAGAAAACCCGTTGAAATACTAACGTGCATAAAAATTGTATTTGGAACTATTTTCCATATCGCAGGTTATAATTTGTTTGCTGGTTGGGAGGTAAAACCAAAAAATGTGCAACAAATTAAAACGACCCAAAAATCTGACATGGATCGCCTAGGAAACTAAAACTTTTTTAATCGATTCAACTTGCCATGAATTTTGAGAATATTTTGAAAATAATTTCTGTCAATTTATATTCTTTGTTCAAAGTTTATGTTTTTCATTCAACAAAATGAGTTGTGAGTTATCTGAAGAAGTTAAAGATAATAGAGATAATTTAAAGTAAGAACAAGAAAATTTTATGTTATGTCATAATAAATACCTTGATCAAGCCAAATGAAGGTAATGTATGCACATATTGGGTTGACTACTAAATCAGAAGTATGTCTTTTTTAAACTAATATTACAAATAATTCATAAAGTATAGAGTTAAAGTAACTTTAATATTTAATTCTTTATACAATAAAACAAGTATTTGACTTCTTAAATTAATACTTTAAATTTTCTGAATTACCAATGCACAAATATGCAAACAGTATAGTATTGTGTTTTTTTTATAGCAAATCAACTACAAGTCATACGGAATATTTTAAAAAATAGACTGAAGAAAAAGGCGTAAAATGATCTTACAAAATTGAACATGTACATAATCAATCATTCAAACCAGCAAAAAAATCAAAGCAAATCTGAGTAAAAAAGTAAGAGCAACATTTATAATGTACGAAGATACGATAGGAACATAGTTCTAACCGGGTGTTTCACGACACCTCTCATTTTTTTTAAATAGCATCGAACATTGGATTGTGGGATATTGAAAATAAGAATGTAAATATTAAACATACAACAATGTATTTATTAATTAGCCGTAAAGTCACGCATGCATCCATCAAGAACTTAATGGATTTTATATAATTTGAAACAATTCACAATATGCTTGTACTCGATACTCAACAATGAGAGTCGACACTTGAAATTTTCCAAAACTGTGGAATTTCTTATGTACACAGACGTAAATACCTACCTATATCTTATACATACCATTATTTTACACCGCAGGTTTTTATTGAAATACGTCTTTCTTTTTATATTTGAATTTTTTTAGTTTTAAAAATAGTATTTTTCTTCAATATTTTTTTGTAATATTTATTCCAAATAATTTGAATTTTTTTGCATATAAATGGAATGATATTAATCACTCTTTATAACCCGGTGTGATTATTGGTTTTGAGTGAAAACACATTGATTTAGATATCGAACGGAAAGATTAAAAATAATACCTAGACAATTTTAGGTTTCACCTCTTCGCCCATAGCCACCCCAACTTGTGATACTTCATTTGATAGTGTATGCAATTTTCTCTTCAACCATGATAAAAAAAATGAAATCGATCGAATGGTTCTTTCAAAAACACGTTTTCACCCAAAACAATAATCACATCAGGTCAGGAGTTATTAAGGGTGGATACTTTTGGTGGGTGGATACACCTAAAATTTCGTAATTTTGAACCCAATTCTCTTTCTTCAGCACATTTTTTGCAACATCCTCCTTAAGCAAGAATAACCCTTCATAAACAATCACAAATTTACAAAAAATGGACAAGAAAAATTAAAAAAACTTCACATTTTCTTGAAGTCCCCACCCCCCTTCTTCTGTTTGCTGGATCATTATTCAATGATAATTATTCCGATAATTGTTAGAATATTGATATCTCGATAATTATTAATTAATAATTGTACGATTAAAAATTAAAACAAATCGATCAGACACATTTTATCGAGAATTATTAATTTATTATCAATATTAAAAATAATATAATAGCTATTGTATAGATCATGAGAAACAAATAGGTATTGTGTAGTGACCATGAGAATAAACAACAAACGGTGATGGTTATAAAAACTTAGGCGATGAAAATGTGCCAAAATCAATCTTTAATAAAGAACTAACAAATTTTCTTATTAAGCTTTCGAGCTTAATGGGAACAACTTTCAAATTTAAAGCGTTCATTTAATGTTTGTCAGTTATGAATCAAAGTGAGCTTTTAATTGAACCTGAAAACTTAGATCGAATTCAAAGCATTTTCCGAAATTTTATTTGTCAAGGTATACTAAGTTTAGTCCCAAATTTGTAACGGTTAAAAATATTGATGCTATCAACAAAACTTTGGTATAGGTATTCATAAAACCAATCTAATTAGGCCATTGCTCGTCTACCCGTCTGTCTGTCTGTCTATGGACACGATTAGAGATACCAAGGTATCCGAAGGCTCGTTATCCGTGTTATATATACACAATTGTGGCTATCTAAGAGTGGATATCTTTCTTTACTTACATTACACTGTCTATACATGGTATTTCAACAAATAACTGAATTCAATTTTTTGGTTTTACTTGTTTCTTAATATTTCAAAAAAATTGGTTTAGGTTAAGAGTGGCTGTCCCGGAATGGGACACACTTAGACCATAGGGTCCGTTGTGATCCCGAAAAAGGGTTGGCCCATCCCGGACCACTACTTCATGAACCATTTTGAGCTGTTTAAGAACAGCAAAAGTGCTTTGACGTCAATGGACTTTGGAATCAGAGTGGTCATCAAAGAGGGGCTGGCTCAAATAAGTTCATTTCCTCATGGAAAGAGCTGGACAGTGGCAGAGACATCTATTCCTTCTCCACATTAATTTCGTTTAGAAAAGTATAGTAAAGTATAGTTTTAGTTGCCGAATATGTTCAATTTATATGAAATAGACAATAATTGATGTTAGAATATTAAAATAAAAAGTAAGGTACTTATATCACTCGCTGATTCTTATTTAGTATCGCTATTATAATATTGAAAAAAAAAGATGAAATTGCAGCCTGTTTTACCTTCTTTTGAACAGATCTTCTTTCTTTTGTTTGACTCAACTCAAGAAGTCTTCTCTCCTCAGTCCTCAGTCCTCATGCCTCATCTTCAATCTTGTTCTTGTCTCTTGTGAAACATTATGATGTTTGGCAAATGCACTTGTCAATTTTTTTTTACCTACATCGCGCATTTCAAATAATCCCAAATACCTCTTCTTTTTTAACCCTTTACTAATCCACCTCATTAAATTTATTTTTTATCGAAAAAATCACTCTTTAATTTGTTTTTACTCAAAATGACACGTTTTAAGATACCGTAAACTTTTTTTTGTACTAAAAAATAGAAAATAATTTTATCTATGAGTCACTCATACCCGACTGTTTGTAAAAGCTTGAGGTGCTTAATATCAAAAATGAATCGGAACGCCTCATCTACTCCATATACCTAATTATTTTTCGATTCATTCTTGATATTCAGCGCCTCAAGCTTTTACAAATAGTATGAGTGACTCATAGATAAAATTATTATCTACTTTTAAGTACAGTAAAAGCGTGTCCCTTATAAAGTATGTTTTATTAAAACTTTAATTAAAGACTAAAAAAATGTATATATATTTCAAATATGATGGAAGCGATAGGAAAATCAGGACGCTACAACCTTACCATGCATTATCATCCAAACTAAATGTGTATGCAAAATTTCAGCTCAATCGGAAACCGGGAAGTGAATCAAATTAGACTTGCAAGATTTGATTACAGACAGACTTTTTGTAAAAATCAAAAAATCTTTCATTTTGATAAAATTTGGCTTGTGTCAAAATATGATTTCACATTGATTGATAAGGGTTTAATTTAAATGTAAATATACAATTTAAAGCTTCGTTTAATTTAAATTTTATTTTATTTTCGGAATTTTGAATAAATTAGTTGGTACTAATAAAGTTTAAATATGTATGTTAAATATTTAACATAGCGAATAACTTTGATTCTATTAATTTTCGCTAACGATTTAAGCTACTAGTTCAATTTTCTATATCCTTAGATAGTTTGGAAAAGATACACTTCGGAAAAATCCTCTTTTTGAATTATTCAGAGTAATTAATAAATTAAAAAAATAAAAAAAAAAACTATAAGTTTATATAACCATTAGACGAATAGTTTTCGCTTGGAAAAGCCTTTGAATATCATTCTTTCTATAGGATTTCAGACGATTTATCATGAAAAATCCTTCCAATCCTTAAATAGACACATTTTACCACTTATTTTTTTCTCAAATTTTGTGATCGATTTTTGAGAAAAATCGAAACAAAATTTTTTGTTTCGGAATCCGATAAAATTGAGTTTATAGAATAAATTTGAGCTCAAATATATAGAGCTTTATCTCATGAAATATTCACCCAACCGTTAAATGGACCCGATTTTTGAAATTTTTCGGTTAAACTTACAGTATAGAGTTTTTTAACTAAAAATCGGTTTTTCTTGTATTATTAGGTATACATTTTGAAAAATATAACCGTAATTCGAAGGTTTTTCACATTCGTTGAACAAACAGTGTGCATTTAATGATCGTATAAAACAGACCACACTGTATTTAATTCAAGTTTTAGTTAATTGTTTGGACAAATCAAATAAAATTGTGGTACCTCTACCTTATGTGATTGAGGTTGGCTGCAATGAAATACTTTGCTTGTCTTTGATGACATACATGATAACAAGGAATATAAGGAGTAAGGACTGTTAAAAAGGACACAACTACAAACATCAACACAATTTAACCCTCCATAACAAACAACTAGACTCTACTGCTTGTGTATAATAGACTCTAAACAGATAGTTCACTGAACAAGCAGTGAACTATATAGTAAGTAATTGAAAATAGTTCAACATGCACGTAAATTCATACAGTTTTTCGTAAGTCGTTAAATTCGAATATACTCAAAACCGGTTCTAACACAGTGGCGGATCTACTCATATGGGCATGATGGGCAGGCCCATATGAGTAGATGGCATGCCCATCATCTAAATAGACTTTAAAACCTCCCGAAAAATTTTTCGGGTACGGAACCATAAACTCGCATTTGAAACATATGTAAGAACACTCTCCATTAAATTATCTTATTTCTTAAAGCCTTTTCCCAGCTGAGCTGATTTTAAATATCAGCGCCAATATTTTTGGGCACGGAATCCTAAAATCGCCCCTGAAACATAGCTAAGAAACAAAACCAAAAGAATCCAAATCGGTTCATATGTTCCGCAGACAGACAGACAGACACACACACACATATAGCGATAAAACATAAAACACCCCTTTTTTTAGGCCGGGGATTAAAACAACAATGAATCGCTTTAAATAGTTTGTTTCTAATTTCATACTAAGCCCCCGTCTGATAATTTTTAGGAGGAATCTTTTTTTGTGTTTAAAAATTCGTTTCTAAGCAGGTAGATTCCAAAAATCGAAAGAAAATCCTAGCGAAATCGGTAAAATATTGGTGTCAAGTACTTGATATATCGATATCCAGGCGGTGAGAAAAGTGGTTCAATCTTGATTATTTTTATCGGGAGTCTAGAAATTGGGACATATTTGCAGAAGGTTGCAGAAAATGTGACGAAATTCTGAAAGAGTGGGGTTTATTCAAAAAAGACGAAATTTATCGTAAAATATAGTAAAAATTTTAATACTAAAGTAAATGAATGATTTATGTTAATCCTAAATTAAAAAAATATGCAGAGCTTACATTAAAAATTTGCTGAATACGAATAAAATTGGATGAATTTACTTTCTGACTGTGACTATGACTGTTAACTGTTAAATGCTAATATTTAAATACAATTATTTGCATACTATGATATTTAAGAATGATCTTGATTTCAACATTTGTTATCAAATTTCTATTCATAATCAACCAACTGTTCTGTTCATTACTAAAGACATTTCTCATTTGTTTTTATCTTTCATTTGTTTTGGGGTTGAACTTCTATCACTTGTTTATGAATATTAATGTTTTGCATGCCACAAAATCACTACTTTTAGTTCAACGTACAAATTTATCATTCTTAACTATTGGGTGGTCCTATTTATCTAGAAAACTATATTCTTCAAATCATCAAATACATCAAAATTTTTAACAAATTATTTAAAAAATTGAAACAATTGACTGAGTTAGTTGCTTAAATACCATGTTTAGGCGGTGTTAATGATGAAATCGTTTGTTTTTTACGTCATGTAAGTAAAGAAAGATGTCCACTCTTAGATAGCTACACAATTTGGGAAAAAGGTGAAATTAACATGTAGAAATTCTTTTTTCTTAAATCAATCAAAACTGTTTACCCGTGGGGGCGCAAATTAGGCCTAAATTGTATAGAATGTATTATATGGGAATATTAGTTATGTATGTGTGATGTGACAGAGTAATCAACACTGTCTATACATGGTATTTCAACAATTAATTCAGTCAATTGTTTGTTTTCACTTGTTATTACGAAATCTTTAATAAGAACAATTTTACGCGAATATCTTGAAAACGTACATTCGATCGAAGTTAATATAAATCTCATAAAATAACAAAAAAAATTCGATAAATTTCAAATCAAAATTCAAGATAATATGTTGAATAGGGGTTTAACTGTACTTTTATTTGATAATAAAATTTCGTAATAACAATTAAAAACAATCAATAATTAACCTTTTAAATAGAAATTTTTGTAAACAAATTAAATAAAAATTAAAGCTCCATTGAGTCATATCAGCGATCAAGGTGTTTTTTATCAAATAAATATCAAGTGTCTCCGCACCGCTGCGACAATGAATCTACATATTTTTTTAATGATTTTAAGGTGGTTCTCCTTGTGCTCCTTCACAGTTCCTATGCAATTATTTACATTTTTATAATGGACTACGTGTGTTCTTGGAATACTCCGGAATACCGGTTTCAAAATTTATGAGCATACGGATCTCTGAAAATTATTTTTATCGAAGAAATTGCAAATATCATCTTTTTATTCCCCGTGATGACGGATTATACAGGGTATCGCAGAAGTAACGGGCGCCATTTACGACCTGAGCACTCTGTAAGAATTTTAACTTAATATTTCTTTTCGTTTTTGTGTTATCGTGTTGTCAGGCAGACAGACAGACAACCGGAAATGGACTAATTAGGTGATTTTATGAAGAACATCTGTACCAAAGTTTTGTTCATAGCATCAATATTTTTAAGCGTTACAAACTTGGGACTAAACTTAATGTACCTTGATATATTTCATATACATGGTATAAAATCGATAATCCTAGATTTCTTCTGTCGTTTCTGAAAGAATTAGACTGAATAAAAATTGGGTTATATTAGTCTACAATGTTTGGGGGCTTCCTGTAATTTTAACACCATGAGGATAGTAAACTGTAGCGTACGAACCACCTTGAAGTACCTACATTATCCCAAAAAATAAAAACACTTTCATAATAAAATTTTAACAGTCCACTAACTTGTAAGTGTTGTTATACTTTTTTAACGGTGGATTAAATCAAAACGTAATCGCAGAATGATTTGACACAAATATTGACAAATAATTATTATTTGTACAAAATATTTGAAAGACATGATCTCGTATTACCAACCTTGTTTTTTTTTTAATTGAAAAAAAACCACTGCAAGTGATTACACAAAAACTTCAATTTTAACCTACTTCTAATTTTCCGATTAACTTGAAAATTTGCACACGTATCAAGGTCCGATAACAATATAATAATTTAATAACTTTATCCAAGCATCTTGACCAGAATCACCTGGATAAACGATCGATAAATCTTATCTTTATTACTTATAACGAAAAGATACCTTAATTAAAGCGTGGGGTGTTTTCTACATTTATTCTTTAGATTAGCTCATTTGACAAGTATCGACCACCCCACGCTTTACGATTAATTAACCGTAAATTTAGAACTATGCCAATTTCCATTTTGATCGATTTTAAACTCTGCTTCATGAAATTAGAAGAAAATATTGTACTTTTAAACGGTTTGAGCGACAAAATTCCTCATCTAATAAGCAGCAAATTCAGTATTTTCAATTACAAGTCTAAACTAGCCCTGGCGCTCGTACTACCTTAAAGATTAGTTTATTTTCTGAATTCGAATCAATTACATTAACTTCTATTTACCGATTTTTTGGGCAAAAATGAGAATAAAAGCTAAAACTAAACAAATATCAGCTTCAGATTTGAATTGGTGAAAATATTTGTATAAAAAATAGTGGACTTTATCATATAAGTGAAAGTAATTAACATGAACAGTGAGTGAACAGCGAACACGCGTTAAGTACTATAACATTTTTTAACCATATTTAGAGTATTTAAATCAAGTTATATAAAATTAATAATAATTATTATAATTACCCATTCCATTTCCCCATAAAACCCTTCCCTCCTCTATTCTTTTTTTTTAATAAATAATATTTAAAACAAGTGATTTAATTTTAAAAATAAATAATAAATAATTATTCATAATTTTAAAATCTATTGACATTTTTTTATTTATTCAATTACAATATTATAAATTCTTATCATAGTCCAGCTATTTTATACCAAATATAGTTAAAAATATTCTTTGTAAACTATACAAATGATATAACTGTTTCAGGTGATTGTAAACCTATAGTATTGTAAAAAAGTTCTGGTTTATTGCACGGTACATACATATAAACCAAATACATGCTTTGTAATCAAGTAATGTGTTATTTTTAGCTTTACAATACCACATAATTACAAAAATATATAATATATTGTGTGCAAGTGATGGTTATAAATTTGATAATATAGATATCTTTCTTCAATCATCAAAACTCTAACTATTGTCGTCTCTGATCATAAAAAATTGGACCTTCGATGAACTCATAATTAAATTAAAATTTTGTTGTTATGTCATAGGCAACCTTATATTTTTATGGTATTATTATAAACTACAAGACAAACGATTGCGTAATCAACACTGTCTATACATAGTATTTAAACAATTAACTCAGTCAATTGTTCGATTTCACTTGTTTTATATATTTTCCATAAAAAAATTATTATTATTAAACAAATTTGAATCGTTAAATTTACGATTTTACGACGAGTTCTATTATATTATAATTAATGGACATGTAATTGGGACTAAGATTTTTATGTGCAATAAAAATGTATGTTAATATGCAATTAAATGTGAAAATTGATTAAGCAGTACGTTATTCGTAGAATAGGGCTACGAAGTCATACCAAAAGTTCCGTTTCACCACAAAAATATTACTCAGTACATCATCTTGACTTTTAACGCATCGCCTTTAGTTTTTCCTTAGAGTTTAATCTTAAATTTTAACTTATTGTTTGAGTTAATGTGTCACGCATGAATAATTTATGATTCTATTCGAATGCAATGTTTTATATAGATTTGATGATTCGTTTAGTTTATCTTCGTCCGTTAAATTCATTTTTCATTTGTTTATAAATAATTAAGTAGGATTTAAGCGATGTTAGTTGTAGTGCGTTATGTAAGTTAACGTAGTTTAACTTTCAAGACTTTATAAATAAATACATTTCATCTATACTTTATAAACTGAAATAATGTTCAAAATCTTAATTCTATGTAAGTTTCATTTAAACACGTCACCGGGAGAGATTCAGATCGAACTTCGTAAATCTGTAAAATGATGCATTGTTTTCCGCGAACCAGCTGACATTGTAGCATTCGATATTTCGAAAACCAAGGCAGTTCATGAAGTTATTACAAAATTCATCATAAAAGTTGAAAAAAAGGTACAAATAATTTCAACCACAAGTCTAAACTTGCCTTGGCGATCATACTACCTTAAAGTACATTCAGTAGGGAAAAATGCTTCTTGTTTGATTTTCGGATAAAAAATCGGAAATTTTTGAAGCTGCTTTGAAAGTAATTTAGAACTGTACAACTCAGAAGTAGAAATGCACTCTTTGTGTAGTTAAGTCAAAAGAAATTGGGACTCATTCGATGTGTTGGATATAATTGCATATGCAACCGTTTACAAAGTATTATATTTATGTTAAGTATAGTTGATAGTTGATAGTATTATAGTATCGATAGTTCTAACAAAACGTAAATGTTGAACTAATGTAGGTCATACTTGCAGCGTAGCGTCCGTCGTAAGTGTTCTGTGTTCGTCGCAGTCGCAGTCGCATAGTTAGACACAAATGCAACTATTAAAATGCAATAGAATTCAATTTAAGGCTGTTAGTGTAATATCTAATCATCGATACCAAGTATAAATCATTGGAAAATCTTATTTTCGAAAATACTTAATTTTCCGCTTATTAATTTTGTCGCTCAGACCATTTAAAAGTATAGTAAAATATTTTCTTACTTCAAGAAGTTAGCAAAGCAAATCGACCAAATTGGAAACTGCCCTAGTTCAAAATTTGGGATTTATTTGATGGGCCTGTGATTAAAATCATTTTTCTCGAGATAAAAATGAAAATTCGATCGTCAAAAGGTAAGCTGGATCACTAAAGAGGTCGCGTTAAGGCCTCAACTTGGTCGCGTTCAAGTCTGATTTTAGTCCCCGAAGTAAAAAAGGGGGTGTTATAAGTTTGACCGCGTCTAAACGGATGAACCGATTTTAATTTTTTTGGTTTAGTTTGAAAGGTAATTTAATGGAGAGTGTTACTAGCTAAGTGCGAGTTTAGGGTTCCATACCTAAAAAATTTGTCGGGGTTTTTTTAAATTTCTGTAAATTTCACTTATTATAATAAGTGGTAATCATTTGCAAATCATTCATGAGTATATTACGATGAATATGTGTTGTAATACACCAACCCCCTTAAAGTATAAACTATATTATTGTTTGTTATGTTAAACAATGCATTTTAATAACACATAACTCGTTAAATATACTACAACTATTGTACTGATCTCTGTCTGTATCTGAATGCATCTGTATCTGTATCTGGTGGTGATACCTTTCGAGCAAACATTATCACACACTTCTTTTATTTACTGCCTCATTAATTAAACTATATTACGATATCTGTGCTCATTCTGATTAACAATTAATTTTAATCATTCTTTTTATTCACATTTGAATTTGCCAAAAAATAAAAAAACTATAAATTACTAAATTATAATAAATGGTTCAATTTAAATTAAGTATGTTTACAACATTGTAAATTAAACAGTTGGCAATATAATATGGAATGCCTTAAAACGTCAAATGTGAGGTTACAATAACATTAATTAAGGAGATATGCAAGGATATACCATCAAAATATAGCTTTACCGATTATATCAAAACAAAATTTTAATTTAATTATGAGTTCATCGAAGATCCTTCATTTAATGAACAGAGACGACTATAATTAGAGTATTGATGATTGAAGAGCGATATTTATATTATCAAATTTATAAGCAGCATTTTCACACAATATATTATATATTTTTGTGTGGTATTGTAAAGCTAAAAAAAATCACATTATTATACTACAAAGGATGTATTTGGTTTATATGTATGTACCGTGCAATAAACCAAAGCTTTTTTACAATACTGTAGGGAAACAATCACCTTAGGATTACTGAAAGCTAAAATTACTAAAGTGTTGGCACCATACTAAAGTATTTATACAATAAAAACAGGAAAATTGTTTTTTCATTGTTCAATTTTTCATGGAATCAACCTGAAAGCAAAAAATTGATCCAGAAGATATAAAAAAATGTTATATTTAGATAAATTAGGTAAATTGAATTTTTCGCAACTGTCAAATTCTTGTTTGCTCGAACTGTACCATCATATAAAAAAGTCCATACGTTTATGATGCATATGTATATGTCGCAGCCAGCCAGCATAATTAATCGTTCAATTCAGTTGTAACGTCTAATACAACATTTAATGAATTGACTAGCTTATGTTTAGGTCAAAAAATGATAAAATATCTGATATTAGAAATTGTTCATTAAAGTAATTTCAAAAGCATATTTTTATTTGGTAATCATGAGATCCAATATTAAAATGTACTCAAAAAATTGTTGCATTGACAGTGAGTGAATTTCAGTTCCAGATGGCAGAACGTGGAACTAAATTTAAGTTACTAAGTTAGGCAAGTAGTTAAATGTTATTGATCCAAGTTAATTATCTGCTGTTTGATTGAATGACTGAATTAGGTTAGGTTAGGTTATATTGACTGCCCACGAAGGACACACGTAGGCTATAGAGCCCATTGTGATACCATATATGTGTTTTACCACCTTTCTGCTGATAATTTCATTTATCAGCTCTTCAATTTCAGAGGCTGAGTGCACCTCTTTCACGCATATACCATGCACTAAACCAGCCCATCACAACTATTAATTAAATTAATTTTGTTGCGACGGTGGGAATCGAATCCGCTACCCTAAGAATTCCGCGGGCGGAATTGGTTACACCTTAACCAACTGACCTTGTAGGCGATGGCTGAATATGGCTCAGGTCGCTAGTTGAATGGTACCGTGTAATAAAAAGGCAAAACTGTTATTTCAGCGGCTAATTAAGGCAAGTTGGCTACGACATATACATAAAGTAAGTACATACATGAGTGATACACATTACACATGCACACAGTCATGTGCATGTGTGTAAGTCAGTTTCACATTCACATGTGTAATATGTAACATAATGTAATAATATGCATATATGATGGATTATGATTATGGAGATAGTTTTATTTACTAATTTCAAATATTGTATCATAGTTATGACAATTAGCTTAATGAATACTTCCCCATAATTCATTCCAATCCAATTGAATTTTAAAAAGCAGCAACAAGCACCAGATAAACTGTACACGTACAGTACAAACCTATTGTACTTAATCATGTAAATGTATACAGTTCACTGTATCTAACGTAGGGTAAGATGTTGTACCTTCATGATGTGTGAGCCATGGTACACGAACATCTTATTGATCATGTTTCATATTAGAATGTAATTTTTATACCAAGGTATACTAAGTTTATTCCTTAGTTTGTAACGCCTTAAAAATATTGATGCTACGAACAAAATTTTGGTATAGGTATTCTTAATCCCACCTAATTAATTCATTTCCGGTTATCTACCTGCCTGTCTGTCTATCTGTCTGTCATCACGATTACTTAAAAACGAAAAGAGATATCAAGCTGAAATTTTTATAGCGTGTTGAGGACGTGTAAAAAGTGAGGTCGAGTTTATAGGATTCATCTTGAAAACCGTTAAAGATAGAACAAAAGTTTTGATATAAAAAATGTTTCTTATAAAAAAATTAACAACTTTTGTTTGAAACATTTTAGCTTAAACATGACTGTTATTGTTATGTATTATATGGGAATATCAGTTATATATGTGTGACATGTATATATGTGTAATGAGACAGTGTCATCAACAATGCCTATACATGGTATTTCAACAATTAACTCAGTCAATTGTTTGTTTTCACTTGTAATTATTCTGATTCTATATTGAATTATTTCGAAAAGTTTTTGATGATTAAAAATATTTTGTTGACAACACGTTGACATTTTACGACCAGTTCCTGATATCATAACCCAAAAAATCTATTTGAAAATTTTAATTAGATTAACCCAAAAAAGTATTGAATTATTTCGTGATAAGTTCAATTGGGTAAAAAAAAAACTTATTCTATTCATGAATTATTTGATATTTAAATATAATAGAAAATTTCAATATCATTATTTATTAAAATTATTTTTTGACAATAACAATGGCATCTGCAATGTTGCCAAACATAATTAATTATACTATCTCGACCCGTGAGGAATTCCACTCCCGTAGTTACCGTAACGTGTGGCTACACTGGACCCTCCGCAAGTGTTCATAAAATCATCTTATTAGTCCATTTCCGGTTGTATGTCTATCTGTCGTCTGTCGTCTGTCGTCTGTCGTCTGTCGTCTGTCGTCTGTCGTCTGTCGTCTGTCTGTCTGCCATCACGATAACTCAAAAACGAAAAGAAATATCAAGCTAAAATTTTTATAGCGTGCTGAGGATGTAAGAAGTGAGGTCGAGTTCGTAAATGAGCTACATATGTCAATTGGGTCTTGGGCCCGTAGGACCTATCATCTAAATCGCTAGAGATAGAACAAAAGCTTTAGTGTAAAAAGTTTGTTATAAAAAAATAAACAACTTTTGTTTGAAACATTTTTTCGTAAACATCATGTTTACCCGCGAAAGCGCAAATTATGCGCTAGTTGTATAGTATATATTATATGGAAATATCAGTTATATGTGTGTGACATGAATGTATGTGTAATGTGACAGAGTAATCAAAACTGTCTATACATGGTATTTCAACAATTAAATCAGTAAATTGTTTGTTTTCACTTATTTTAATTTGTTTTCAGTGTAGGTACTTCACCTTCGCCTAATAATGAATGTGGTGAAGTAAAAACAGAGTACTCATAAAAGTCATAATCTTAATTTAATTGTTTTACTTTTTTTATTAAATTTAATATTTTATTATTTTGATAATCACTAGTTAAAGTAGCTTTATTAACTTTTATTACATCACAACATGTGTGCGCTCAGCTATTCAAATCAACTATAGCTATTCGTGTTATTTTTGTCCATTTCATAAATTAACACATTTTTAAATAGTGATGTGGCGGATATCCGTATCCGCGAATATCCTTCATAAATAAAAAAATCCGTAGCCGTTTCTTTTTAAGCAGATCTTATACGAATTTTTTTAATTGTATTTATATCGAACAGAATAAGTTTTAAGTTGTTCGGAATCTGATAAAACTCAATTTTCAAGGTAAATTTGACCCAAAAATATAAGAAATCGTGTTTATTTAACGATTGGGCTCCTAGTATTCAGTATAATTCCGGAAAAAAATTCTGAATTATCGTTTTTCTCAAAAACTATCAACCTAATGGGTAAATGAACACCTTTTTTGGATTTTTTTGGTTAAAATTACATTATAAACTAAGTTTTATCAAATTTCGACACAAAAAATTTTTCACGATTTTTTCGATTTTTTTCTAAGGGGTACCCCTTAAAAAAATTGCAAAAAACCGAACTATATTTTTTGTTTCTGATTCAGATAAAACTTAGTATATAAGGTAATTTTGACCCCGAAAATTCAAAAATCGTCTTCATTTAACGATTGGACGACTAATTTTCAATATAATTCCAAAAATTGGTCTGAGATATCGTTTTTCTCAGAAACTATCTGCCCAATCGTTAAATTAACCGGATTTTTGATTTTTTTGGGTCAAAATTACCTTATAAACCGAGTTTTATCCAAATCGGAGATATAAAATTTTTCTCGATTTTTTGGAATTTTCTTAAGGGGTACCCCTTAGTAAAAAATCGAAAAAATCGTGAAAAATTGTTGTCTCGGAATTTGATAAAACTCAGTTTATAAGGTCATTTTGACCCAAAAAATTCAAAAATCGGGTTCATTTAACGATTGGGTGAGTAATTTTCAAGATAATTCCAAAAATTGATCCGAAATATCGTTTTTTTCAGAGAGTAACCGTCCAATCGTTAAATGAACCCGATTTTTGAAATTTTTGGGTCAAAATTACCTTAAAAAACTGAGTTTTATCAAATTCCGGAACAAAAATTAATTTTGACCCAAAAAAATTCAAAAATCGGGTTCATTTTATCTACCACAGATGGCTTTAAATTATAATTTACAATTATCAGTGTTAGTCTTAGATTCTTTAATTTTCTCTTCCTAAAAATAGTTATAGATTTTTATTTTTTTCCTTCGAGATAGCATGCTTTAGGGCTTTATCATTGTGTCATTCATAGACTCCCTATGCTCTCCAGACGGCTATTACTATTCCTAGAATAAAGATTTCCATATAATATGAAATGAACAATAATTTGTTAATAAATTTTAAATAAAATAGATAAATTATAAAATACAATTTTATTGTATTTATTTACATATTGCAAAAAATAAAGTGTACAAGTTATATATACATGGAGTAGGTAGTCTACGGCACTACGTCATAGGTACACATGTATATACTACGTATATACCTATGTAGTATATACGTTTGCATGTATGTGTGTTTGTAATGAAACAGGTATACACCACACTATAGACTTGTCACGTACGCCACATAAAAATTGTAGCACGTAAATCGGACACATTTTACACCAACTCATCAAATATTACACGATAAAAACAAGTGAAAACAAATAATTGACTAATTAACGATGTATGAGCATGGTAGTGGGGGCACAAATTTAAAAATAGATATTTTCAATTTTGATGATAAATTTATATTATTACTTGAAGATATAACACGAAAAGTAAGAATACAAGTTTTCGATATCTGGCTTAATTTTCAAAATATCGAAAATTGAAAATTTTGTTTAATTATTTAGCTTTCGATATTTCGAAAACCAAGACACATATCGAAAAATTTTCTTCTTATTTTTCGTCTACATTCATGAAGTTATAACAAAATTCATCATCAAAGTTGAAAATAAGATAAAAATAATTTCAACCCTTAATCTACCCTGCTCTTACATCCCTTATATGGACGGTGACACTTAATTTTTTTCTTTTCTAATTCATTGCTAATATGTTTACTTTCTATTAAAAAGTTTTTTTTAAATTTGTTTTCATTCATTCCAAATGAAAATTATCAAAAACTTCCAAAATATGTCGTTTTTTGAGATTCCTCCATAAGAGCCAATGTATTTTATATCGATTTTTAATGACTTTTTTCTTAAAAATTTGCACGGTTACCTAAGCTGAAATTTTAACCACATATTCTTTGAGTAAAAGACTACCTACAAACAAATTTTGAGCCTTTAAATCAAACATTGTTGTCAACGTTCATACATCCTTAAATTGTTGAAATGCCATGTAGAGACAATGTTGATTACTCTTACTCTCACATTACACTTACATACATGTCACAAATATATAGCTAAAATTCCCTTATAATATATACTATACAATTCGCCCTTAATTTGCATTCTCGTGGAAGAACATTGATGTTTAAGCTAAAATGTTTCAAATAAAAGTTGTTTAGTTTTTTATAAGAAACATTTTATACATTTAAACTTGTTTTCTATCTGTAACTGTTTACAAGATGGGTCCAACGGACCCAAGACCCCATTGACGTATGTTGCGCATTTACGAACTCGACCTCATTTTTTAAAATTTCTTCTTTATATGTTTTTTAGTTTTTGAATTCACAGATGGACGGACGGACGCACAAGTGAAAATGGAATAATTAGGTGATTTTATGAAAACCTATACCAAAATTTTGCTCGTAGTATCAATATTTTTAGGCGTTTCAAACTTGGAACTAAACTTAGTATACCTTGATATATATTACATATATACATGGTATAACAACAATTAATTAAACATTAAAATTGTGAAAAGAAGAGACGAAATTGCATAAATAAGCAACCATCGGTAGCCCAGTTGGTACAGCGGTGATACTATAATCAATAGTACTCAATAGGCCACTGGTTCGAGTCCGACTCGAAGCAATCTAATTTTTTGTTAAATAAACCTGATCATGTGGTTGTGACAATCACATCAATGTTTTGTTATAATATTTGTAAGTGGTAAAATCAAAAAAGATTGTTTAAAACCATGTGGCATTTCAAAACAACATTTGAAATTACAGTATATTACTTTCATACAAACAACTCATGCGTTTGTGTCAACTTCTCCACTCAACTCCGTTCGATAGTTGTATCACATTCGTGGCCTCATTCAACCATATTTGATCTCGCGATGACGTTGAGACAACTTCCTATTGGTTGATATTAAGAATTTTGTTTTTTTTCAATTTAGGAAAAAGCTTGCCAAGTTTACAATCTCCTAAAATACTTATAGGTGTAAAAAAAGTATATTCCACATACAGTAGTATACCTACTCGCTATCACCGCTGATTGCTGACTGCTGAATGCTGAGTTACCGCTACCCCGAATCCAATTCAATAGTCAACAGTCAATGGTCATATCTGTGTAAATTACAATAAAATAAATATAGGTAATAAATCATATGTTTTCATTTATAGTGAAAATGTAAATTTTTCACCAATTACGTGACTAATACAGTTTTCTTCATGGAAATTAGTTAAATTCAATACGAGTTACGTCAGCTCTAAATATTTGTTTTCAAGAATTTTAAAAATTCCAAATTTTAGACTAAATCAATTAAACTCATTATTTTTTACATGAATAAAGTTAAATAAAAATTTGTTTGTTTATTTAAAATGAAAATTCTTGAATACTTCGTTCTTATCCAAGCGACGACAATGTGATCAATTCTGCACCCCATTAATTATACTTGTTCACACTGCCGCTGCCTGGACTCGAACCCGCAACCTCCCAGTCAGTAGCCAAACGGTCTAAGACTAACGCCTTAGATCACTTGACCACTGAGGTCTTTCGGCTTTACGTTTTATGATTACATGATACCAAAATACTTTTCAAAATAGCCATTCGGTTACAAAATAGCCATTCGGTTGTGATTTTCGATTTTTATAAACTCTCAAAAATTTCGTCTATTTGTCTATGAAATCGTATACTTTTCAATCCAAAGAACCGTGAAAAATGAATTTCCATTAGTAATTTTTTCTAGCCCAAAACTTCATAAATTTATGTTATGAAAATCTCTGATTCATGGAATAACCCCTATATATTATAAATGTGAAAGTAAAGGTGTTTGTTTGTTTGTTACGCTTTCAAGCAAAAACTACCGGATGGATTTAAATGAAACTTAGCAGTAATATAGATCATACATCAGAATAGGGGGGTTTTTTGAGGGAGTTTTCCACATAACCTATTAAGTAAATAATTTTATAATAATTGGAATCAAAAACAATGAACGAAAATAATTAAAAGTCATAAAATCTATAACAGTTTTTCATTACATAAACGTCACGAAATTTTGGCGACCTTGCAATGAAAAAAATTTCTATTGAATTGTAAAAAAAAAAAAAATTATTATTATTTTCACATGTACAAATCACGTATACCTCTCTGAAATCACATGATGTGATAAAAATGCTATTTTTATGTAGCGTACATCATAGTACACGGCATGACCGCGCCGGCACCGAACCCAACTAAACACGGCTAATAAATTTTTGTACAGTTCGATGAATCATTAATAAATAAAATCGTTCTTTTTTTAAAACTTTGTGTACGACTCAAATATAAATCACTTTCTAATAGAAATTTATTGATTTCATCCCGAAAATCGAAAATAAAAATTGATATAGTTTGCTTTTTGGATCGAATTCAAAACCTTTCAACAGTCAAAGGTCCAATTCCCTACAGATTATTGTATAGAACTCAAAAAATATTTATTTACGGCGTCCCATGATTTTTCAACTCAAATTCGATTCATTTTCTTCGTAATCTTCCATTTATTAATTCAATTTAACCCAATTTCTTTCAAGTGGATTTTTTGATAACATTGTTTTTATCAAACCGATAATAAAAACAAAAGTTTTTTCTTAAACGGCGCTTTTGTTTTGTTGTAGGAAATAAATTTTTGCAGTTATATCAATTTTTGTAAATACTCACACTACCTTAATGTGAACTTTGATCTAAAATTTGATATGAAAGTTAATTAATTAATTGGGTAATACCTTCTGGCTACGATTAATTTGTTTGTTTTATAATTAAAATTGACAGTTGTGAGAAAATTTAAATTTTTTTAATTTAATTTATATTTTGTGAGATTAAATGATTGACAATTTCTTAGCTTTCAGGATTCCGTTCCTAAAAATGATAAAACCAAGTGTCATTTAAGTGACTTAATGTTTCATATTAACTTTAATCATTTCAAAATCAAAGAGCCAAACTGGAAATTTCCAAAATTTATTTGACGATTTTGAAAATATAATAATAATAATAATAATACAAATGGGGTTTAACCTCCGGTTCTGTGACATATACACTTATAACAGAGGCCACCCACATCATTATTTGTTAATCTTTATTTATTTAATTACAAACATATTTTACAATTACATTTTGATGTGGGTGGAGTCGGTTACTTCGTTCTTATACAAGCGACGACAATGTGATCAATTCTGCACTCCCATTAATTATAAATTGTTCACAATCCGCTGCCTGACCCAGTCTAAATGGACAAACAGTCAAGGAAAACGCTTTAGACCGCTCGGACATTTAGGCTCTATAAAATATTAGACCCCACTTATTCAACAAATTGTCAAAAACAATTACTAAATTGTACAGTTAAATTTTAATGAAATGTCCTTTCCAAGAATAACATTTAACAGTTGAATAAAACCTATTTAATTAACTATAAATAGTTCATGTTATATGAAATGCTTAATAATTTAAAAATATTTTTGCAGACTTTGTAAGAAATTAGAATATTTTATAAGTATATGTTAAGCACTGAAACACTCAACAGGTGGTCGATTCTTTTATAATTTTTATTAATTTTTAGTTGTAATTAAAAATCAAAAAAAAAATGATCTATTGTTATTTTTAATAAGAGAAGAGGATCTTTAAAATTATCTTAATAGATACAGGTCATTCATCGTTTATGGATCATTATGTAACAGTGATAAATTTCAATGCAAACAATTCGTCACTTATTTTGACGGAAATCATTGTGATTCAGGAATTGATTCACTTAATTTATAAAAAGTCTGTTTAATCAATTCTTATGATCCATTTCAATTCTTAATCGATCTTCTACATATACAGGGTGTTCTGTTTTTAACTGCAGAATTTTCGCTACCTGAATAAGCTGAGAAAAAAAAGTAGACAATGTTCTTTACCAAATTTGGATCTGAGGCCTAATTTACGAGATAATTAACGAAATCAATTAATAAAAAATACATTCCTCAAAATCAAATTCACCCAATAAAACACTACTTAAATAGAGAATGTGTTTTATCATAGTGAAAGGAGTGAATAAAAACAAAATTACTCATGTGATCACGGAGAGAAGAGTTTACTGTATCCTTTTTTTATTAGAATTCATTTTTTAAAGGGTTAAGATAGGGGATCGAAGTTTGTATGAAACTCCGTCATTTTTTAAGTACATGTATTTATTAAAATGAAAATTGTTCGCCGGGACGACTTAACAAGTTGGAGAAGATTGGAGACCATCAAATTCGAAGGAAAATAAATCATTTTTTGTGGAAAATCAACAATAGTAGAATTTGAAATGATGAAAAAAAGGCCTTCATCGCGCATCATTGGCGTTTTAAAGAAAATGCAGAAGATTTGAAATATGTAATATCCAGAATTAATTATCTATCTTGTACCATTGTGGATAAGTTTATGTAATCGATCACAGTAGCGTATCATTTGGGACGGAAGTCTCTTAATATTTCCATAAATATTCAGGAGCACTATCAAAGGACTTTTCTCTGGGCCAACATTTTCAACCATGACAACGACTGTTTTTTGAAGTGAAAAAAGAATTGGAAATCTTTTGAAATGAAAATTTTATAATAATAAATCATAAATTGGATAATTCTAAAATCTCTTGGCTGAAATTTTGTGCACAACTTTTAAATATTTTGAAGTTGGTAACCCTAGACAAATTGTGAAGTTCATCAAATCACAAAGGCTCAGATGGTTCGGATGTGCAAGAGAATATGGCATGATAAAGTGTACGTCACACGAAGAAGAGGTAGGAATCGATTCAGATGGCTGGACCGAGTTATCGTCGACCTGAAGGTGATACTGGATGATAATCTACTGTCAAGAAGTCTCAATTTGGAGGAAAGTGGTCGAAGAGGCCAAAGCCCACCCCGGGCTGTAACGCCTATTGGATTGGATTGGAACCCTAGAAAAAATTTAAAATCCCCAAAGAAACAACTGGCAATGCTTTGTGGATACGCTACTGTTTCGATGTAAATACAGTTGTGTTGTCTGTATATCTTGGCGACATCAGCTAATTGAAAAGATTATTAACAAAAAATTTTTACGTACAATATTTTGAACACTTATCAAAATAATAGTCATTTTCAGATCAATGACTTGGTCTAGATATATTTTGTTTTTTTTTTTTTTTGTGTTTCTTTTCTTAGCCGCCCACTATAAATAATATTTCTATGTAATCGAAAACTTTAAATAGAATATCATTCACATTCAAGTTTGAGGGAAAACAATTGACTTTCAATTTGAAAGTCGTTCCAAGTATAAGAAAACTTCACCTCATTTTATCTACGAAACTAATTTATCGTCAAAATGAAAAATAGGGTAAAGCGAAAACCCAACAATATTAATTTTTCTTAAATAAAAAAAAAATTTACGATTTAAATTCATACTAGTCGACCCGTGCGGAAATCTGCAGTGGTTACCAAAAAGTGTGGTTATGTTTGAGGGTACAAAATATAAACAGTTTTATTAGGTATAGGCAATTTTTTAACAGATATTAGGACACAAATTGCATACTGAACAAAATTTTACCAAATTACCAAATTGGCGCGACACATTTTTAGACCGCGAATCCATTTTTCGTCATTAGCCAACAGGATAAGCTTTAAAAATGGCTAGAGAGATAAGATATAAGTAATCCAATGCATATCTCGTAAACTGCTTTTCAAATCATTCAAATTTATGTCAGAAATCCAAAATTTATTTCAAAAATAATTTGTCAGATTGAAATCAAGTTTTTTAGAAATATTGAAAAAAATCATACTATTTACGTGTTCACGATTTAGATAAAATTTAATCTACAAGGTTAAGGTTGAACGGATGTTAAAAATTGTTTTAATTACGAGATAGTTGAGTTGATACCGTTCCCTCTGAGAACCACGTACCTCTGAGATAATTTCTGTCGCTATCTTCGTGTTCAGCGACCTCAAGAGCGAGTTTGGACTGATTATATAACGAATTTCCCGAAAACCAGGTACCTCGGAGACCAAATCTGTCACAATATTCGTGTTCGGCAACCATAAAAACTCCCGAGTAACGAGTTTGGACCGATAATAAAACGAATTTCCCGAAAAATCCATAATACGACGGAAAACCGTTTACCCTTGACACCAGGTACCTCTGAGACCAATTCTATCGCAATATTCGTGTTCAGCAACCCCCAAAACTCCCGTGTAAAATCATTTTTATCACTTTTAACCGAATTGTGAATTTAATACTAACCGTCAATTTAAAATGCAATAATAAAATGCATATTAGTTATAAATAATAATAATGGGGTTTAACCTCCGTTTCTCTGACATATACGCCTATAACAGAGGCCACCCACATCATTATTTGTTAATCTTTATTTATTTAATTACAAACATATTTACAATTACATTTTGATGTGGGTGGAGTCGGTTACTACGTTCTTATCCAAGCGACGACAATGTGATCAATTTTGCACTCTCATTAATTATAAATTGTTCACACTGCCGCTGCCTGGATTCGAACCCGCAACCTAAGTCTAAATGGACAAACAGACGCAGACAAACGCCTTAGACCGCTCGGCCGTTTAGACTCTCATATTAATTATGCTAATTGCATATTTTTTAATTTCTTATAAATCAAACTAGGTCTCAAAATTTTCTGACGCTCTAACGAATCGAATGCCGAAAACCGCATTCATACCTTCGTTAAAGTTTAAATCTTTTCGATCTAGTTGCCGTTTAACCTTAAAAAATAACCCATAGAGTATTGTTTGTGAAAACATAATAAGGGTATAAAAATGATGGATTTACCCAAAAGATGTATGCCCCAAAAAAAAAAAAAACTAATTAATTTTTTTGTATGAATTATCTGCATAACGATATATTTTTGAGTTATGTCTGATGACATAACACCAGACCAGGGGTGCAACAATTATTAATATCATTTAATTTATCATACAATTATTACGTATAACTTAAAATTAAAAAAAAATTTAATTATATCGTTGACATATTCAATTCATTCATTATGTGAGGAATTTTTTGTTGGTTCCCAAACCTCCTCGACACCAAATCATACATTAATAAAACCATATGGGATCTTTCAAATATCAGATCAAATTTCAAAATGTTCTAAATATTTTAGAAAGTATTATTTGTATTTTTTGTTTCTTGATTTTTTTTATTTGGCTTTAAAATATGACTTGGGATGTGTGACATGTCTCTTCAAAGGTGATTATCATTTAATAAATTTTAGATAAACAAATCATTTTTTTATTAATAAATAATTGAAATTACTTTTACTAGGGTTGTCTGTTCAAATTTTATACGATCCCTGTGAAATTTTTTTTTTTACATATCGTGGCCTGGACCCACGAATTTTCAAAACTATTAAAGGTATCTTAAATTTGACCACAAATTTGAAAAGCATGTCCCTAATTGAGTAGGATTACATACTTTGTTAATCAAAATTGGCTATAATTTGGCCATGATAGAGCAAAATTAAAATTTTTGAATTTTGATGACGTCACTATGTCCAAAAAATCCATTTTTTTGATATCATATGCAAATTTTATCCGATCTGAATGAAATTTTTTTTGAAACCCACTAACTTTGGGCCAAGTATTTCATTTTTGATGTTAGTTTTTCGATAGCACTCATTTTTGAGCTAAATATCGGGAGCAGGACCCCCGAATATTCAAATCTATAAAAAGTAGGTTAAATTTGACCACAAATTTGAAAATTATGGGCCAAATTTAGTAGGATTCCATATTTTGTTTATTAAAATTGGATATAATTTGGATCTGCTAGAGGAAATTTAAATATTTGAATTTTGATGACGTCACTATGTTCAAAAATCGATTTTTTTGATAACACAGGCAAATTTTATTCGATTTGAATGGAATTTTTTTTGAAATCCACTAATTTTGGGTCAAGCTTTTCATCTCTGATGTTAGTTTTACGCTACAACTCATATTTGTGGTAAATTTTGCAACCAGTGCTCCATAATCTTGAAACCTATTAAAGGTAGGTGAAATTTGACCAAAAATTTGAAAAGAATCACCCAAATTTAGTAGGATTACATACTTTGTTTATTAAAATTGGATTTAATTTGGATGTGATAGAGCAAAATCAAAATTTTTGAATTTTGATGACGTCACTACGTTCAAAAAATCGATTTTTTTGATAATACAGGCAAATTTTATTCGATTTGAATGGAATTTTTTTTGAAATCCGCTAATTTTGGGTCAAGTTTTTCATTTTTGATGTTAATTTTTCAATACCACTCATTTTTCTGGTAAATATCGGGACCAGGATCTTCGAATTTTCAAACCTATTGATGATAGGTTAAATTTGATCACGAATTCGAAAATTATGACTCAAATTTAGTAGGATTCCATACTAAATTAACATCTTCCATAATTCTAGCATAATAAAGCCAAACAGCTTCCGTTATGGGTAAAAGTTTCCTGACTTAATTATGTAACTCAATAAAATATTGGGTGTCTACAAAATAATTATACGTGGAATCCTGTTTGTTTAAAATAATTGAAACATATTTTTTCAGTATACAAATAAAGAAAAAATTATTTTGTATCCCATAAATCACTTTCAAATTTAATATTTTTTATTAACAATTAAATTTACACTCCAGTGGTAAACAGTTTATAGTCTAGACGCTTTGGGCCAAACTATTACACACTAATTGATCCATTAAATAACGTATCAATAACTTTTTCACACATAAAGCTTTTTCTTTAGCTCAGGAACATACAGTAAAAAAATTAAAGCTAAAAAAACCATGAAAAACGATCCTTTTTGGAGCACAATATTTAAAGGAAATTTTTACAAACTTTTAATAGAAAAATAAAATTTAACTTGTTGGTTTAGGGAAGAGAATGAAATAAAATACGATCAAGTGTGAAGCTCACACAAATAGTTCCGTAGCATCTCACAAGATTATTCTATGTACTCTATAAATACTTTTGTAAATGATACAAAAGAGGCCTTTAATTCCGCGGACGGAATTGGTTACGCCTTAACCAACTGATATGAGCCCTTAGCGACTGAATTAATTTAATTTATATTTATATTTTAATATAATATTAATTATGACGATCGTAAAAGATTTAATAAAAATATTTTTGGTGCACCTCGAAAATAAAAAGTTAAATAAACGATTTCGTTGTTCTTATAAAATAAATTTTATGCATGTTTATCTTGAATAAGAACCCCGATGTGAGATTTATGATCGATTTTGACGACTCAATAAATTTATTATTAATTTGTGTCAAGTGAAACCAACCATTCAATTATTCGTATAAATATTACGATCAGAGTACGAAATTGGTCAAAATTTTCCAGTTTAGCAGCGGACCGATAAATTTTAGAGTGACTTTGTAAAACCACATTTTGAAAATAAACGATAATTATAATAACTGTTATTAAATTTTCACTATACAATCCATAGACTTATATGTCTATCCATACAATTGCATTAATAAAGTAGTTTGTCTTTACTGCGGTAGCTTTTTGAAGTAAAACTCATATACGGGGCGATAATAACCCTTTTTTTCGTCGGGGACTAAAAACAGAAATTACAGATAAGTAACCAGATATTTCGACTTTTTACCGATTTCGTACCTTTTACGTAACATAGCTGTTTCATCAATACTTATTTCATCAAAATCGTTTATCAATTACTGATGTGCCCCGCAGCTTTACGGATTTCAATAATTAATTTTCATTGAAAAGGCCACGTAGGGCTTCCATTAAGGATATCAGTTTTAGTTCATAGTTGAATGCAACTAATTTTTCTTGCATTAAGAGAGTTATTGCAGATTTCTACATTATCATAAATAATTGAAAATAACCCAAGTTATATTAAGAACGAAAAGCAAGTATCCAAGAAAGTTCTTCGCCAAAAATTTATAGACTTCTCAAAAAATTAAATTAAATTAAAATCGACTTACGAGATTTTATTTGTACTTCATCAAACCAATTTAAAAACTACCGAACCATAAGTAGTAACAAATACACACACTCACTTTTTTTAAACAAATTTTATAAAAATTATTCAATTTTATAGAAATAACAATATTATTTCAAAAAAGCAATGAGACTTAGGATAAAGTCTAGACGCAGCCGAAGATTTAAATGATTTCAGGATACGATTTCAAATTATTAATAGAATCAATCAAAATCGAATGATGTAGAGTACATGAATTTATATGAAAAATTTGTGCATGGCTATCTGCTTACGAGCATGACGTCGAACCATTTGTACTTACTTTTGTACCTTATAGATTCACTGAAAACAATTGGTATTCAATTATGAAGGGCTATACGTCATCATTCCTTATAGGCCCCATATAATACATCTGAAATGGTATGATGTGTAAGAAATGTTATTTCAACAAGATGACTCACCTGCGAGAAACTTTACGAAGAAGATACTGAGTTTTTTCCCAAAGTTTTTTTTATTCAATAAAATGAGTTGTGAGTTATCAGAAGAAGTTAAAGATAATAGAGATAATTTAAAGTAAAAACAAGGAAATTTTATATTATGTCATAATAAATATCTTGATCAAACCAAATGAAAGTAATGTACGCATATATTGGGTTGACTACTAAATCAGAAGTATGTCTTTTTTAAACTAATATTACAATTAATTCATAAAATATAGAGTTAAATTAGCTTTAATATTCAATTCTTTAAACAATAAAACGAGTCAATCATTCAAACCAGCAAAAAAATCGAAGCAAATCTGAGTTAAAAAGTAAGCACTACATTTATAATGAACGAAGATGTGTCCCGTGACACCTTTCGTTCTTTTGTTTTAAATGCATCTCTTAGAGATGAAAAATTCCCGATTAAAATGGGTCAAATATAAAAGTACTGACTACAGGAAAAAACTTCTCATTGTCGTTGTTTTAAAGGGGTTTTACTGTACATAAATGTAAAGTTAAATCTAATATTTGAAACAATGTGAATATTTCCGTGGTAAATCTTTAAATGGATCAAACAATGTAAATAAGAGTAAAGCATCGTTATATAAGACGTTATAAGAGTGTTATGGACCACTTAACGTGTGTATTTAATACTATTCTGACTCGACCGGATCCGACAATCTCTCACAGATCTGCTTGCTGTAGGTACAAATAAGTTGGATACTTATGCACTGACAATGTTCAAACACTAGACTTTTAAAACGTCATTAACGTAAAATTAAGTCAAACAATTCATAAGTCATTTATTTCAAATCAAAAGTGGAAAAGTACCTACTCCTGTTGCTTACTTTGTCTTCTGCATTCTTCAACTTAAATTTAAGGTAGTTGGCGTGCAACAAGATTGTCAAACAGCTTTGGGTTGGTGTATAATTATACCATGCATATATGTAATATGCCAGGTATACTAAGTTTAGTTCCAAGTTTGTAACGCTTAAAAATATTGATGCAACCAACAAATTTTTGGTAAAGGTGCTCAAAAAATCACCTAATTAATCCATTTCCGGCTGTCCGTCCTTCCGTCTTGTGAACACGATAGCTCAAAAACGAAAATAGATATCAAGATGAAATTTTTATAGCGTAGCCTTTTTTAGCGTAGCGTAGCCTGGAGCTCGTACATTCTTAATTTTGAAACTTTTAACAATTATGCAAGGATAACCCTGATAAAAAAGTCCGATTAAATTCCCTTTCAAATTTCCAATTCATTTCGACTGAACTCCAATTCAATCCAATAGAACCTAATATGAAATTTCCAATTCGATGCCATTCATGAATTGCAACCAATTGGAAATTTCCGATTAGTTCTGTTGGATTGAATCGGAGTTCAATCGAAATGAATTGGATATTTTTACCAATAAAACCCGATTCATTTCAATTAAATTTCAATTCAAAATATTCATTGATTTCAATTGGAATGAATCGGAATAAATCGAGACTTTTTTTACAATTGAATCCTGTTCATTCCGATTGGTTAAATTTGAAATTTCCAATTCATAAATCGGATTTTTTTATCAAGGCACTGAGCTAGAGAACAGATGGCATGACAATCGAATCGATTATTTGGTAGAACATGGGTCTACATAAATGAATTAAGTAGCAGATTGTTAAAACAAGTGGTTTAAAAATTAGTAAATACATCGCATCGTTTAAAATGAATAAGCGTCAAATGCTTTGCTTATTTGAATATTATTTTTAATAAATAATTCCAAGTAAATACATAAATATAATTGTAATAAAATTAAATAGACAAACTTATGTAAATGATCATAAGATGTTCGAACCGATGATCACTGTATCATAAGATTCAAAACAAATCACAACGAACGATTCATTACAATAAAAATGCATCGCTATCCCACTCATTTATTTAGCAAAATATTTTTAATACGGTCACTATGCCAAATTACCAAATTTTAACTTAAGTTGTTTGTTTACAATTTAATTAAAAAAAAACATTTACGAGATGATTTATTCGATCTATAACAAGCTAATACAACTATAACAAGCTCGACCCGTGGTACCCGGAGATAGAACATGGAAGAAAAATAATAAAAAAGTGAGTAATTTATTTTCTTTTTATTTATAGGCAATTTTATTACAGATATGACATTCAAATTACATAATGAACAAATTCAAATCCTAATATTATTACTCCAGCTTGCTTTTTTACTAGCTGCGATTAAAAGAGAGTGGTGTTTCCCGCGATTAAAAGTGATTTTGAGAGTTTTTCTGTTCCTTCTTGAGAAAAATATACTAAAAATTTATACTACGAACTTTTACAAAACCCTTTAAAAAGCAAAGTTCGCTAATGCAATCCCATAGAAACTGTGCATTTTTCCGTGAAAAAAATTAGCCTATGTCATTTTCTGACCCCTAAACTACCACTATATATGCAAAAAATCATGTGGATCCTTTCATCTATGAAAAATTAAAACAAATCTATCCCGCGGGAACTATACATTTTACCGGCATAAAAAGCCTAAGTGTTATTCCAGACTATAATCTATCTCAAATTTCATCCAAATCCATTTGGTAGTTTTTCATGAAAGAGTAACGAACATCCACCCATCCATCCAAACTTTTACGATTATAATATACATATATCAGTTATCATATATCAGATTAGACCTATGGAGGGTAGAGTTCAGGAGGACCATCTTGCATAGGGACCAAAGTAAAAAAGTATCCTGTTGAAAGCATTAAATAACAGTTATAGAATTGACCAGAATGGCGCTTGTATAGCAAAAGGAGTCTTATAAAAAATGTTTGAAAAATTTGTAATAATATATACTTTCAACTTCTCTAATTTATTAAAAATAATACAAGCACTGATATTTAACATGGTGTTTCAACAATTAGCTCAGTCAATTATTTATTTTCACTTGTTTTTTTAACAAAGATTTGATTTCTCTCGCCATTTTAAAAGTGTATATGCAGTTTTAAAAAATCCAACGTGTAAAATACAGCCCACGGTACACAGTGTAACAGTTATGTAGGTGAAACGAATGACTTATATGCATCAATTTTAGATATTCATTGAATAATAATGTACTACGTGCATTTATTCACGAAAGTTGTCAATTATTCTATAAAAAAAACATTAAATTTTTGCAATTTTTTTGATTGACTGAATTAACAACATAACTTTAGTAAGGTTTGATGCTTGAATGCATTTTGTTACTATTTTTATTCAAAATTATTATGTTATTCAATTAAGAAACTTAATTATTATTTCTTTCCCCGAAAATATAAACTTATTCACTATAACAAAGATCAACGGGGAGTAGGTGGAGGGGGGGAGGGTGTTCTAAAACGGTTTTATAACCTATGGAACACAATTTATGGAGTTTTGGAGATTTTGTTTCCCGCTACTTTCGGATCCTAGAGGCCCTCTTTTGTTCAAATGTGCTGAAATTTAGTATGCTGGTGCCCTCAAAATGTTTCAAGCAAAAGTATTTTATTTTTGGATAAGGAACATTTCTTACATTTAAACTTTTGTTCTATCTCTAACAGTTTACAAGACCCAATTGACCTATTTTGCTCATTTACGAACTCGACCTCACTTTTTACGCCCTGAGCACGCTATAAAAATTTCAGCTTGATATCTATTTTCGTTTTTGAGCTATCGTGTTCACAAGACGGGCGGACGGACAGCCGGAAATGGATTAATTAGGTGATTTTTTGAACACCTTTACCAATAATTTGTTGGTTGCATCAATATTCTTAAGCGTTACAAACTTGGGACTAAACTTAGTATACCTTCATATATATTACATATATACATAGTATAAACATCTAAAGAGCAGGAAAAATGACCTTACTGATAGAGTTCGGTTGCTCACGACTTTTTTCTTTTCATTTGATAGCTTATCTCAATATTTTGTAATAATAAATAATAGTGTTTTTGTATTTATACAGAGAGTTTCTTTAAAGTTCAGCTTGAATTTACAAATTTGTATAGTCTGGGAAATAAAATGAAATTTGCAAAAAGTTAAAATTTATGTAAAATTATACTTAAATATTCTGATTTCTAGTCATAAAAGCACATTTTTCTTTTAAAATATTAAAATTAAAAATCGTAATTTTTAAACTGTATATCACGTGACCTAAAACGCGGGCAAGCCTTGCTGTAATGTCATAGCGGTATGAGTCATAAACCATCAGTTAGTTCAGTGTAGACAACTGGGTATAATATATCCATAGATAATAAGTATTTATATTTATTATAATCAGATGTCTATGAATATATCTGTCAAACTTATTTGTGTTATTTCGTATAGTGATACCCATATTACGTCATCAAATTGGATGCTCGCGTTTTTGACAGTTTAAAAAAGGTTTAAAATTTAAGTTTTTAGCAAGAAAGTTTGTGTATTTGTTCGAAATTAATTTTTGGTGGCTTTTTATTAGCAAAATCAACATTTTGAAGTACTTTTTCAAAAATAGTAGAATACTCTATTGGCAGTAATAATCGATTTGTCGTACATATGTCGCGTTTTTATAAAAACGAGCTGTATATAATAAACAATTTTCTAAATGTGTATATATTTTGAAAATTAATAAAAAAAAAAATTAATTTTATCTGAATGTCATTTCTTTGAATTTTAATAAACATTCTTAGAAGTTGATCTGGGATTTATTTTATACATTTATTTCCTTGACTTTCAACGAAGTTTCTAAGAAATTTATTCAAAAATTATTATTTTCTAATGAATCAAAATAGTAATTACAGTTGAAATTAATAATTATAAATACAGTTGAAATTCTTGTTTTAGAAAAAGTTGGATGATGTCGTTCTAAAAGAAAAATTCGTCATCATGATATTTTCTTGATAAAATTTTGATTACGTGATCTGAGCAATGTTCGTCAAATTATTCCAAATCAATTAAATTATTAAATGGATTGACTAGTGTGACAATTTGTTGAACAACAAATTTCGCATACGTATTATACACTTGTACACTATAATTCAATCAAATTGAATCAATCTGTAATTAAATCAATGTTTTCTCTTTGAATGTGATAGAACAAAAATTCAACTTTGAGTCAAGTTTTTCATTCTTGTTGTTAGTTTTTCGATACCACTCATTTTTGTGGTAAATATCACGACCAGGACCCCCGAATTTTCAAATCTGTTAAAGGTATGTTAAATTTGACCAAAAGTTTGAAAACTATGACCCAAATTTAGTAGGATTACATAGTTTGTTTATTAAAGTTGGATATAATTTGGACGTGATAGAGCAAAATTAAAATTTTTGGATTTTGATGACGTCACTATGTTCAAAAATCGATTTTTTTGATAACACTGGCAAATTTTATTCGATTTGAATGGAATTTTTTTTGAAATCCACTAATTTTGCGTCAAGCTTTTCATCTCTGATGTTAGTTATACGCTATCACTCATATTTGTGGTAAATATTGGGACCAGTGCTCTATAATCTTGAAACCTATTAAAGGGAGGTTATATTTGACCAAAAATTTGAAAAGTATGACTCAAATTTAGTAGGATTACATACTTTGTTTATTAAAATTGGATATAATTTGGATCTGCTAGAGCAAAATTAAAATTTTTGGATTTTGATGACGTCACTATGTTCAAAAATTGATTTTTTTGATAACACAGGCAAATTTGATCCGATCTGAATGGAATTTTTTTTGAAATCCACTAATTTTGGATCAAGGTTTTCGTTTCTGATGTTAGTTTTACGCTACTATTCATATTTGTGGTAAATTTTGGGACCAGTGCTCCATAATCTTGAAACCTATTAAAGGTAGGTTAAATTTGACCAAAAATTTGAAAAGTATGACCCAAATTTAGTAGGATTACATACTTTGTTTATCAAAATTGGGTAAAATTTGGATGTGATAGAGCAAAATTAAAATTTTTGGATTTTGATGACGTCACTAAGTTTAAAAATTCAATTTTATGATAACACAGGCTAATTTGGTCCGATCTTAGAATTCTTTAAAAAATTATATTATTCTGAACTTTCTGGAAAATCTTTTTATTTTCTAGATCGTTCTAAGTTCACTAGATTCTAGAACCTTCAAAAGGAAGCTAAAATTTAGTGAATTGATTTCAATATTTTTGATAATATGTGTACAAATGTATAAAATTATTTGTAATAAATTATTGAAGCAAGCTAATAAAACAGCGAGTAGCTTGTAATGGCCTTCATTTCATGTTATTACTGCGAATTATTTAATAAATAGTTAAGCAAAAGGTATACGTGCGAATTGTAGAGTATTCAACCACTATTCAATTCAATTCAACATAGATTCAGTCTGTCATAGATTTAACTACTTCAAATCATTCAACTAATCATTCATTCAAACTAAAAGCGACCGCTAATCATTAGCCTGCTGCCTCTCTTAACTCATAACTTTCTATTTTTTTTTTAAATTACATCTATTTCAATTATATTTCAAAATCTTCACATATATACAGCATATGCAAGTCACAAATCATATGTTTTTTTTGTTTTTAATTTGAAAAGAGGAAATTATTGAACGCTATTGTGTATACTGTGATGTCACATCGAGTACGATTCATATCTTTACAATCAATAATAAATTACCGTTATTTTAATATTTCATGCAAAATTTTTTCCGTAAATTAGTCCAGGTGCTGCATAGCGAAGTTTGCTATTTAAAGGGAAAATGGTTTTTGAAACTATGTTCCTTCTTGCACGTTACAATTTCCAAAACAACAATTTAAAACGACCCTTAAATCCGATGATGTGTTATCTAGGAAATTAAAATTTTGTAGTTGATTCAGCTTGCCACATATTTCGAGATTATTTTGAAAATAATTTACAATCTGTCAATTTATATTTTTGGTCCAAAGTTCATCCAAAAAAAATTAGTTGTGAGTTATCAGAAGAAGTTAAAGATAATAGAGATAATTTAAAGTAAGAACAAGGAAACGTTATGTCATAACAATTATCTTGATCAAGCCCAATGAAGGTAATGTACGCACATATTGGGTTGACTACTAAATCAGAAGTATGTCTTTTTTAAAACTAATATTACGATTAATTAATAAAGTATAGAGTTAAATTAGCTTTAATATTTAATTCTTTAAACAATAAAACAAGTATTTGACTTCTTAAATTAATACTTTAATTTTCAGAATTACCAATGCACAGACATGCAAACAGTATCGTGAGAGAAAAATTAAACCATTTACAAGAAACTAATTACATTAAATCTGCAAGGTAGCGTACCACAAAAGTAATATTTATAATTAATTACGAATACAGTTATTTGTATTTTCAAATAATTTTTATCTTGTTGTATATTTTTCAATTTTTTGGAATTGTGTATGACTACAAGTCATACAGAATATTTTAAAAAATAGACAGAAGAAAAAAGCACAAAATGATCTTATAAAATTGAACATGTTCATAATCAATCATTCAAAGCAAATCTAAGAGTCAAAGATATGATAGGAATATATAGTTCCAATCGGGTGTCCCACGACTTTTCTTGTTTTTTTTATCTATAACGCCCGTACTATTAAACAAACTTACTTTCTTTCAAAACTCGTTCTAAATAACCTTCACAATGATTATGGAACGTGTCATCTCAATAAATACACGCCCATGACTAGGCAGGCGTTGCATTGTTGTGACGTCAACTGGTCAAAATTCATCAAAAAATTTCTTCACATACACACATACCTAAGTTTCTTAGTAATTTTTATTTATAATTTGCATATAGGTGAATTTTAAATTCTCTTAATTCTTATAGGTTCAAATTTCCCATTTGCTTTACATGACTTTCTTAAGGTAATATCTTGAGAATTAGGACTTTCAAGAACTCAAACTCATTTATTTATATTCAAAAAACGTCACCAAATAATAAGAAAAAACCTTTTTTAATCATCTTTCTTTCATTTCAGGATATTTGTAATTCGCAAATATTTTCTAAGAACTGGTAGATGCCAATGTATTATCTGTATATATAAAAATAAATTGCTGTGCGTTAGTCTCGCTAAAACTCAAAAACGGCTGGACCGATTTTCAAAATTATTTTTTTGTTTTGTTCGCTATAGTTCAGGGATGGTTTAGAAAAAAAAAATATCTTGGGTCTTTGTCCAACTTATTACTGTGTGTCCGAAACAGTAATGAATCGTAATTGAAATGAAAAGGACAATTTCAGAATAATTAGATTCAATGGCTCTACAGTCAGATTCATAAAATATCTCGAAAATTACTCATTTAATGGTCAAATAAACACGATTTTTGTAATTTTCGGGTCAAAATTACCTTAGAAACTTAGTTTTATCGAAATCGGAAACAAAAACTTTTTTTACACTTTTTGCAATTTGTAAAAATCGAAAAAATCATAAAAAATTCAAAAAAACACAATTTTTGTAATTTTTGGTTGGGTTGGGTTGGGTTGGGTTAGGTTGGGTTAGGCTGGGTTAGGTTGGGTTAGGTTGGGTTAGGCTGGGTTAGGTTGGGTTAGGTTGGGTTAGGTTGGGTTAGGTTGGGTTAGGTTGGGTTAGGTTGGGTTAGGCTGGGTTAGGCTGGGTTAGGTTGAGTGTGGGTGTGGGTGTGGGTGTGGGTGTGGGTGTGGGTGTGGGTGTGGGTGTGGGTGTGGGTGTGGGTGTGTGTGTGGGTGTGGGTGTGGGTGTGGGTGTGGGTGTGGGTGTGGGTGTGGGTGTGGGTGTGGGTGTGGGTGTGGGTGTGGGTGTGGGTGTGGGTGTGGGTGTGGCTGTGGGTGTGGGTTGAGTTGGGTTTTTTTTTTCAATTTTATTGATCTGTATATATAAAAATAAATTGCTGTGAGTTAGTCTCGCTAAAACACTCTCAGACTACAGGTTATCATGCCCTGTGAGTTACTCACAGGGCATGATAACCTGTATACTGCGAAGTTATACTATTTATCTATATTCAGTTTGTATTCGTAAATCGTTTGTAAATCGATTTTTTTGATAAGGTAGATAACTTTGATCCAATCTTTTATGAAATTTTAATTGAAACCAACACATTTTGGGTCAAGTTTTTGATTCTGATGTTAGTTTTTTAAAGGCATTAGCTGACAGGGCATGTAAATCCAGACCTTAACAGACAATAGTTGACAATAAAAAATAGTTCTTTTTACTGTAAATAGTAATAATAAAATGCGTGCTTAACAATTCACTATTTTACAATTCGTTTGTTCGCTATTTAATTAATAAATATTTTCCGTTCAACCTTAATTAATATTAAGCCGGAATTAATTTACTTAATTGTTTAATTTTCAATTATGTAATTTAGTTAATTACCATATGTGGCGATATGCAGCTTTACGTCCGCGTCCATTAACACAAATAAAATTTTGTAGCAATTTTTCGAGTCATAATCTATATCTCACTTTCTGTCAATATTTGGGCATTATTTTTCAGTAGCAAACTTTAGTTT
Source organism: Chrysoperla carnea (assembly GCF_905475395.1). NCBI lineage: Eukaryota > Metazoa > Arthropoda > Insecta > Neuroptera > Chrysopidae > Chrysoperla > Chrysoperla carnea. The sequence continues at coordinate 34,383,068 of NC_058342.1, forward strand.
TATCAAACTTTTGGGATCAATAACGACCCCAAGGAGTGGGACAAGTAGTGGTAACTGCATCCCTCATTCCTAAAGACTCGAAAGACTTTTAATGTCCAATTTATAACTCCCATTCGAAAGATCCAATTTAGTTTTTCATTTTTCGCTGCAATTTTTAGAAATTTTATTTTTAACTATTAAATTTTTTGCTACAACATCCTCTGCCTCCTGGTCCATTGGCTAGCGACTGTCTTGTTTGAGACCAAAATTTCACCTTACGAAATTCTTATAATGTGTACTTAGAAACAAGGTGCATAGCGCTTGGCTGCATCCGCTGACCAAACATAATTTTGTTAAGTAATTTTATATTTTTAATCTGTTATTATTAAACTACGATCTATTAGACGAAGAAATAAAGCACTAAAAATTATCAAAATTCGAAAAATTTGAGCGGTAAGTCGGTTTTGAATGCGGTTTTCGGTATTAACTTCAAACTGGTGACACGGAGCTTTTTAGGGTCACTGAACACGAATATCACAACAGAATTAGTTGGGCACCAGGTGTCTCAGAGACACCATGGGCACCATGGTAAACGGTTCCCCGTCGTCTCCTGGAGTTTTCGAGAAATTTGTTATATAATCGATTCAAACTCTTTACTCGCGAGATTTTGGGGTCGCTGAACACGAATATCGTGACTGAATTGATCTCAGAGGTACCTGGTACAACGGTATCCACGACGTCTCTTGTTTTTTTCGAGAAAGTCGTCATATAACCAGTCCAAACTCGTTACTCAGAGGTTTTTGGGATCGCTGAACAAGAATATTGTAACGGAATTGGTCTCAGAGGTACTTGGTGCAACGATATCCACGTCGCCTACTTTTTGGGGCTTTAATTTCTAATAATTCAAAGTAGGTCACAAAATTTTCTGCCGCTCTAACGAATCGAATGCCGAAAATCGCCTTTAAATCCAACTTACTGCTCAAATTTGTCGAACTTTGACGAATTTTAGTGTTTCGTTACTTCGTCTAATATAAGTACAATGTTTTAATTTATAACTCAGCTCAGCGTATCATGTTCCAAGGAATTAAAAAACAAATTTATATCAAATAAACACGTTTAATTTGATTTTACTTTACTGCCTTGTTTGATTTACCGATATTTTTCAAAATTATATTATTGTTAAACAAGTAAAGTATCAAACAAAAGTTGTTTATGATTTTTAACACCATACACATGCCTTACCTATGTATTACAGCATGTTCCAGTTGAAGCTAAAAAAAATTAACTTCAATTCATTTGACGAATTAATTAGTTTCCGAGATATTAACTGAAACAGTTTTTCTTTTCGTCGAGCATTTCATGTGATACCTCAAAAAACTACAAATTTAATCGTTAAATTATCACGATTTTCATATTTTTTTATCAAAATCTTATAAACTGTGTTTGAAAGTTACAGCAAATCGAGAGAAAAATGTTGTTCCATAATTTGATAAAACTCAGTTGTTAAGGTAATATTGTTGCAAAAAGCACAAATATTGGATTCATTTAACGATTGAGCGAGTAATTTTCAAGATAATTCCAGAAATTGATCCAAAATGTCGTTTTTTTCAGAAAATATCCGTCCAATCGTTAAATAAACCCGATTTTTGAATTTTTTGGGTCAAAATTACTTTATAAAATGAGTTTAAGCGAATTTGGAGATATAAAATTTGTCTCAATTTTTTGGAATTTTCTTAAGGGGTACCCCTTAGTAAAAATCGAAAAAATCGTGAAAAAATTTTTGTTCCGGAATTTGATCAAACTCGGTTTATAAGGTCAGTTTGACCCAAAAAATTCAAAAATCGGATTGATTTAACGATTGGCCGGATTTTTTCTGAGAAAAACGATATTTCGAATCATTTTTTTAAATTATCTTGAAAATTACTCATCCAATCATTAAATAAACCCGATTTTTGAATTTTTTGGGTCAAAATTACTTTATAAAATGAGTTTTAGCGAAATCGGAGATATAACATTTGTCTCGATTTTTTGGAATTTCCTTAAGGGGTACCCCTTAGTAAAAAATCGAAAAAATTGTGAAAAATTGTTACTTCGGAATTTGATCAAACTCGGTTTATAAGGTTATTTTGACCCAAAAAATTCAAATATCGGGTTTATTTAACGATTGGCCGGATTTTTTCGATGAAATGGAAGTCTATAGAAAATTGGATAAAGGTATTAAATATGCTACAGTATTCCACTTCAGTTCACCCTGCTTTTTAGGATAGAGTTCACTCAAAATTAACATCTGTTACGTCAAATATCATCTTTAATCTAATTTGTGGATCGTGATTCATATATTCCATATTTCTGCTCTTAAAAATAAATTAAATATATGCGCCAAGCCGCGCTTCAGTCGTGAATAAACTTGACCTAGCGATTAAATTATCCCATAAATCTTCATTGATAATTAGAATAAAAACTACTAGATTAATGACTAATCAGATATTATGATCAGTGGCACTACATATGTTAATTATTATATAACTAATATTATGACGTCATATTAACAAAAGTATGTTAAATATATAATTCACTTTCAAAATATGTGAATATTATATTATATCGGAAGTAATTATGAATATTTAGTTTCAATCATAAATTTTTACATAATTTTTGAAGGTTAGTTTTTATAAAAAAATAATAATGGGGGCTTTGACGGCAAAAATATATATCGGTTTACATTCAATATGAGAATGGCAAATGCCGACCACTAGGGCTAATGTCTACGTGACAATTAGCATACATACACAGAGAAAATTTTTTTTATTGCGAGCATGCTAAAAACAGTGGCGCTTTATAAACAAATTCTATTATGATGCACTTTATTCAATGTCACATTCTATACAGTTCAATCAACCTGGTTAGGGCTAAATATTAAATTTTGTTAAGTTTTAATTTTACAATTAATTTACTATCAACTTTTCCGCATCATGAGCAGACTCTGTAGCCATTTTACCATCTCATTGCTGACATTACAATAGGCTTTTGCCCGCTAAGAATAAATCGGTTTGATAAAAGCTTCTAATGATTAATCATGACATGAAGATAACAAAACACAAAATTAATTTTAATAAAATATAAGGATTATTATTATTTAAAAAAAGCAAATTCTTTATAATTATCGTTTACGTGTTAGCAATCACCAATCAGACGTAAAGAAGGTAATTGCTTCATTGTTGATTTCTGAAATACGCCACTGAAGCGATGGCAGTAAATTTGAATAATAATGTGTCATTTATGAAATCAATTAAATTTTGTTGATGAGTCCCAATTATCAGCACTAAACCAGAGTAACTGCCAAGTAATGATACCATTTTTTTACGACTTTTTTCAATTGATTGATTTATGTGCATTGACAATACTGGATTATTGTATATTATGCTGCCTGTATATTACATACATTCATTTGCAATTAAGGGGGAATTCTACGATATAACTTTCAAAAAAATATCTTTTATTTCTTGCTAGTACTTAGACTATGGTCCGTTTTGTCAAATAGATGCTTAAGGTATGTGATATTCGCACGTTAGGTTGTGTACAAAACTTAATTTACAAAGAAAGGGAGTGTAATAATACTTGGTTTTTATGGGTTAGTTTTTATAATAATATAAGTAGCCAATTAGAGTTTTTTTGTAGTAATTTTGCATTTAAATCACTCCTTTCACTATGATAAAACACACCCTCTGTTTAGGTAGTGTTTTATTGGATGAATTTGATTTTGAGGTATGTATTTTTTATTACTTGATTACAATAAGAGTAGGATGATTATCTCGTAAATGAAGCCTCAGATCCAAATTTGGTAAAGAACATTTTTTTCTTATTTTTCTTAGCTTATTCAGGACGCAAAAGTTCTGCAGTCAATAACAGAACACCCTGTATATCTACTTGGTGCAATTAGATAAACTTTTTGTATTTAACATTTTTATTTATTTATTTTTTCACAATCGAAATAAGGATCGCACCTTAATCTATTTAATTGGTTGTCATAATAAATAAACATGATTATAACTAATAAATTCGCCACTGTCTTTCTAAGTCAATTAGTACATTTAAAATAATTAACCTGTGACTACACAATTGTTTTAATTTGTACCAAAAACAAAAAAAAAAAAACAAAATCAAACAAACAAAATAATAATTTGTTAAACTAAGTTTGTAAAATAATAATAATTGACGAATTTATTTTTAGGATCCACAATTGGGTCATCAACTTTTTTATTAATTACTTTGTATATCAATTTTTTAATTTATTAATTCGCATTAATTATTTTTTTATTAAAACAAATTTTATTCTTATATTTGTCACATGTTTTAATATTCAGGATTAGCTATCAGCTAAAATATTGTTGAATTTGTGGAGGTCCTTCTTAGACAAATTTAACTTTAACATTATGTGTAAAAAACTATTTTTTGGAGGAGAAAATTAAAGAATCTAAGACTAACACTGATAATTGTAAATTATAATTTATAGCCATCTGTGGTAGATAAAATGAAACCGATTTTTGAAATTTTTGGGTCAAAATTACCTTATAAACTGAGTTTTATCGAAATCGGAGATATAAAATTTGTCTCGATTTTTTGGAATTTTCTTAAGGGGTACCCCTTAGCAAAAATCGAAAAAATCGTGAAAAAATTTTTGTTTCGGAATTTGATCAAACTCAGTTTATAAGGTCATTTTGACCCAAAAAATTCAAAAATCGGGTTTATTTAACGATTGGGCGGGTAGCTTCTGAGAAAAACGATTTAACCACAACCTATTGTTACATAATTAAGCATACCTTTAAAAACACATCGAAAACTAACAAAATTATTAACAAAATAATTGGCTAATTTAAATTGATTTTTTTCTAAATTGAAAGTTGTTTTTACTCACGGAAAAACTGTTATACTTTCTCAATTTTTTTGTTTGTTTTGTTTTTCACTTCCTCTTCCTGTTAATTTTTTAAATATTAATAATTTACATTATGATTAATGAATCTCGTGTACGCTTATTAAATATTTGTATATATATAGGCAAATTTACATACACATATGCATTAACAGTTGCATAAATTAAAATATTTCTAATTATAGGCAATTATTAAAAACATGGGCTGTATTTTATTTTTGTCAATAATAGTGAATAAACGAAGTGGAGGGGTGGGGGTAATCAAAGATGATTCGGAGCACCTCAAGATTTAACAGTCATATATGAGTGATTCAAAAGAATAATTATTTGTTACTTTTTAGTACAAGAAAAGCTTGATCCTTAAAAAGTTTTTTTATTAAAATTAATTTTTTTTTTAGATTGATCCGTCACTGTTGAATCAGATGATTAATTTGATCGAGTTATTTATAGGTAGTTTTGTTTATGTGGGCTGAATAAATGAAATAAAATATTTATACACGCGTACAAAATGCATATCTACAAAGAAAAAGGTATCCAATATACCTAAATAGAGTCAAAACCACTTATAACGACGTTAAAAATACAGATCGTATATACAGAGGAAAACATGTTTCATTTTTTCAAAATTTGTAAATAATCTTTGACCACCGTTGAACAGAATCCTGAAAAGTAATTTCAGATAAAATTTCTTGAAGAATATTTCCCTGTCTAAAATAGTTGGTTGTATAAAACCATGAACTTAGATTCTTCAACCTGTCTAACATGGACTTAACATCAGAGCCGTCTTTATCCGAGTCTGATAGGGCGAAGTGCATGATTCAATTATATTCAAAGGAGCGCCAGTTAGATTTACGAAGACTAATTTGTATGAGAAGGGTGCCATGAAGATTGAAGAAGACTAAAAAAAGGTGCCACAGAGGGCAAAGGGCACCAAGTTGATTTACAACTCCGTACCCGAAATAATTAAAACAGCCCTACTTAGTATGTTATTGTACAAAAAAAAGACTTAGGATTTGGCTTCAATCGAAGTCTTGCTAATTTGTAGTAAGTCCCGTCACGACGCGTCGTTATAAGCAATATCGGTATAACCGATTTCGACTGTACATGTTGTGTGTTATCAGCAAGGTGAAATGTAGCCCACTATATCCATACTACAGAAGTACAGACCTATACAGCTGTATTCAATCGTCATCAGTCATATTCAACAGTAGTCAGATGTAGTCGATTTGTTAATCACAATTCAGGAGTTTGACTATTCTTCGATTTTTTTTACCCACCAAAATAAAAGAGTGAATTGTACACGAGTCCAACTGCTCTTTGACAAACACTCGTAGCCAAACTCATACAAAAGCTCTTTTCATGGGAAAAGGAAAATGTTTGCAATGGTCAGTAACTCAGTAAGTATCTACAAAAAAAAAATTGAGGATACTTTCTTGCCATTGCAACTCAAAATCTTTCTCACTGGGAACGATTTATACAGTTTATATGATTAAGAGGAAGAAACTGGAATACACATTCACGGCGGATGGAATAATCTACGGTCAAGTAAAATAAAGTCTCCCCCAAGAATATCCTAAAGTTTATTTAAGCTGTGTAGGGCTTCTAAAGCACCTTTAAAGCAAAGAAGGTGCAAGAAATCAAACTGGTCGCAATACAAAAGATCTTTTAAGACTTACCCCTAACTCAAATCCAATCTAATCTATTGAAGAAAATTTGCCGCTTATTTCAAAACATTTGACTCAATTAGTACAACTAAAAATCTTTGTAAAATACATTAAATGAATTATGCAAGGAAATTAAGCTCCTTATTCGCGTTGTGGGTAAAAATTAAGTTGTCAAATTCGTTTATTGTAAATAATTATATTTATATAAGAATTACAGGACATGAAGGACAGGAGTAGGGTGGGGGTTGAACGTATGTATGATGCATGTAACAACAAATTATTGACTCAAATTAAAAAAGGAAAGTTCATGTGTCATAAAAATATATTACCCGACCATGACAAGTCCCAATTGTGTAATTCATTACGGTCCAGTTCAATACTAGTTTTAGAGTAATCTGAGTGATGCCCTTGGACCGGCACCACCAGAAAGACGAACTGAAAATAAAACTAATTTCCCAATTTTTCGCCCCTGATACAGTTCTTTTTCAAGAGATAATCTCAATCTATTTAATATGACAGGAGACTTAATGTTTTGTTCCAGGAAAATGACCCTCCTCCCTCTACGTAAAACCATCATCAAAGAATGAAATAATAGGACCACAGAATTTTTCACGCAAAACATTTCTTGAAAAGTGTGACAAATAGAGTTCCAAAGTTAAGTTCCTAAGTTGAGTTCCAGTTTAGGCTTTCAGCTTAAACTGGAATAATGCATTTTTTTCAAAACACAGACTGGAAGTCTCTTGAATCAATAAAAGCATTTCCGTGCTTCAGATGTTGAGAAAAGAAAATGTGTTTCATAAAATAAGGAAATTTTCTCATCTTCCTGCTATTCTCTATCATCCAATCTGCGTTAATTATTTTAAAAATGAATATTTCAATTTCAAATGAAAACTTTTTGGAAAATTTAAACACGTAATCTATATTCTTTAAACTTAAACATTCAAGCACTTAACAAAGACCTATGTTACAAACCTTGTACTAATAATTAGTACAGTTAAAATTGTATAGATGGCACGCATATCGGTATCATTGAACCTTTATCAGATGTAAAAGAGTTTTACACAATGATATTCGAAAAATTTCGAAAAATACAGAGTGTACAATTGAAGAACAACATAGAAGTTCTTCTTTTGTAATTTTTGGACCCAATGTATAATTAACGGAATAGGGATTCGTTAATATAATCGTTTATAACTTCGATTATATCTCGACTACTGTTGATCTAATTGCAATTTTCATAATAAGCTAAGTTATAGAAAATAAAATTGACTAAAATTTATCTTATAAGCATTTTTTCTCTAAGTTTAGTTTTTACAGCGATATTTTTTTCTTTTTAATGTTGGATATAAGAATTTTATCATTTTGCGGCCAAATTTAGGTGGAAAACTAAATGAAAATATAGTTATCGTATCAATTTGGAAAAATTTTTTGAGAAAAACTGAATCAAAATTTCATAAACTTTTATAACTGAGAAAATTAAAAAATGTTTTGTTTTATTTCTACTTTTAAAACCTAATCAAAAATTTGATTATGAACCAAAGTTAAAAAGTAATGTAAAAAAGTTTTTCATTTTTTTGTTTTTTCTTTTTCGATTCGTAGAGTTTTTCGATTATAAGATCAAAAGAAATAGAAAAACCATGTGTATTAGAAATAGAAATATCGCGGTATAATTTAAATTAATTTAGATAAATGCATAATCCATTTACACACGGTACAATTTATCAGGGCAACAATGTACACCAATGAACTAAATATATCACTAAAAATATTAAGCTGGAACCTTCAATTTTCAACCGATTTTTCTCAAACTCGGTACATAGGTTCAGTTTACGGTACATAGGTACTTCTCTCTAGGCCAAAACAGGATTTTTGGGGTTTTCTCAAAAACGGCTCTAACGATTTCGATTAAACTTGGCACAAGGCTAGACCTTAAGATGTTTCTAGGATTGATATAAGCCATATATCTGAGAAAATTTGAGAAGGCCCACACCCTAGGGAAAACGTTTCCAAATACAGGAAAATGGAATTTTCTAGAGAGAGGCTGAGGGGACAGCAGTGAAACTTCGTATCAGGGTTTATATCAACAAGATCCTAGGTTTGATATAACTTCCCTCTGGGACCCCTCCCCCTTGAGCCGTGGAGCTGAAGGGGGTGAAATCGTCAAAAGTGGTCAAATCAACCCAACCCTACAGACGACAGACGACAGACTGACAGACAGACATACGGAAATAGACACCTAAACCAAAATTTTTTCGTAGCATCAATATTTTTAAGCGTTACAAACTTGGGACTAAACTTAATATACTATGTATATTTCATATACATGGTATAATAAAGTCTTGTCCGATGTTTCGGACCGTTTATTAAATTTTTGGATACGTTTAGATTGAATAGATTTGGACCGTAAAAATAAGATTGTGTGTATGGATGTTATAGAGATTTTGTATAAAACCGGTCATAGATCGTGAACAATCGTGTATGTTCGTAGTACATTACATGGTAGTGTATATGGATGTGTATGGTGTATGTGTATCAATGTATGTGTATGTATGTAACATAAATAAAATAAAGAAAATAATACAATCTACTGAGAAATATATTCCAATGGTTAAAAAAGTACTTTTTTTGACAAATAAAACAAGAATTTTTGTAATGAAAAATTGTGTTCAAAACATTGTGAAAATCATAAAATAATTGAATAAAATTATGTATAAATTCATTATAAATAAAATTCAATAAAAATTCATAACATTTTCATACAAAATATTCGTGTAAAAATTAAATGTTTTTATTCTGTAATGGATATGTGAATTGAGGGGAGTTTATATTAATACAAAGATGGCCGCATTTTAAAGAATTTTCAACAAAAATACATCATTTTAAGTGATTTCATTTCAATTTTATTTCATTATGAATTCAATTTCATGTGAAATACGTTTATTAACTTTTTCATTTTAACTTGAAAGACAATTTGTTTTCCCTTTAAAAGAATTCAATTTTTTTCGCCATTTTCCAATACAACTAGTGTTGTTTTTGTTTTAAATGTAATTTTTTTATATTTATAAGAATAAACTTAATAAATCGGTGTTTGTGTGCGATTTTTTACTAAAGAAAATTTGTGATAAATGAGTTGAAAATTTTCGTGAGAATTTGTTTTAAAATGATTTGGATTTAAGTTTAGCTTAATTTGAATGGAAGGTAAATATGAGTTTTTTTTTTGTTTAATAAAAAAAAAGATTTGCTTCATCTTTCTTTCTGATTCAGTGCACCTTCTTGGTACCTTTTTTTTCTAAATATAATTAATGGGTTGAGTTGAGAAAAAAAAAACCATCTTCAATTCCTAATTTATTAGTCATCAATTCTTCAAATTGATTGATTTGAATATAATCTTTTTTCTCTGAACCAGTTAAACCATTTCGATTACTCATACCTTTTAAAGATTTTTTTTCCTTCCAATAAAATTTACCCGTTGTTGAAAATGTATTATTTATAAAGAAAATCTTCGAATAATTTTGGAAATAATTTGTATTCTTGTTATCAGAGGCCAGTTTTTTAAATTTTCCCGAGTTTAAAATACATTTTTTTTTTGTTTACAAATTTCAGTTTTGTTCAAAAGTTTTTATTTTTTTTGTATTTTATAAAGATTTTGTTTTGATCGATTAAAAATAACACCTGTTTTCAATTAAGAAACACCTGCTGCTGTTCTGGGAGCCACCTCTTCCCATTCTCGATTAAAACTAATTAGGATGGTCCAAGTTGGCGAGTTGCTTGAAACTGTTAAGGAATTTTGAAATTCTGGATAAATTAGGGGATTGTGGTATAGGAAGAATGATTAAAAAAAAAAAACTCTTAGAATTTCTTTAATTGAATTCTTAAGAATTGATTCTTCATCGATATCTTTCGGTTTCAATTTTAACCATGGAATCTTCGTTTTTGGGTTCGATTTACCGTAAAAATAAAAATGGGACACCACATAATATTTGGAGAAATATAACTTTGTTATCCTTGGTCCTTTTGGGCCCTACCAGGGCTAATTTTAAGGACAAAAAAAGTTAACGTCAAGATGTACTACTCCAATTTGATCTAAGATGCCAAGTTTTGCCATGGCAATGAAAAATTCAAGCTCCTTTATAAAAAGAAAAAAGTTAAATGTTTATTATGATGTACAGCATGTGTCAGGGGTCTTTTATGAAAACTGTCTTGATCTTTAGAGAGCCCAATTTTTCGAATTCATTTTTATATGTCATATCCATATGATTTTCAGTCACAGAGTGTCTCAAAAAAAGGTATACATTATTGAAGTTTTAATGAGATTCGAAAACGATATTTCAGCAATCTTCTAAGTCACCTACATGAGCAGCGGTTTTTGAAATGAAAACTTCTGTGCTTAAATATCAATTTTAACAATTAGAAAAGTTTTGCATTGTCTGGAGCTGTTTCTGGACTAGAGTAACCAACAATCGAAATACTTTCGATAAGTGCCTGGTTTTGACATTTCTTCACATTATTTTGAATTTTGAAATAAGTTTTACAGGCTTAATACTTCATATATTATTAATATACTAGCTAAACTCGACCACGCTTCGTTGTGGCTTTGACATACAGAAACATACAGAACCTAAATAAAAATATAACGACATCTATGAATACTAAACGAAATTATAATTCAATACATGTAGTGTCACCTATGAATGCTAAACGAAACTATTTGACATTTATATGACTTTCATCCCTTTTTCAGTTATTTTTAAATATTCCCTGTTCCCGTAGGAACTTTGGGATATAATGTATAAACATTGTATACATCGAAATCCGTATAAGTGCAGTTTTACGCTCACGGGCTCCCCGCTAATAAAACTGAATCAGAATTTTAGGTGATTTCAAAAAAATATATTTTAGAAACTAGAATGAGGGGCGAGGGAGGATGAATGAATGCTAATAGTTGGTTATTTAATTTACAGGTGTATCAAACTTTCGGCGGTGGGGCCGAAGGGCGCATCGCCAACAATACACTGACATTATATACTGGTGAGATTGAATTTCGCCAGTCATGGATACAACAGCATGTTTAACGTGGTCATCCTTATGGCTGTTAATATGCTGTGCTTGTGCAGCAATTGGCGATTTTCCTACAAATCCAAACAGTGGTCCCACTGTTGCCATATTCCCAAAACCTGGTGACAAAGAGAAATATCGTTTTACTCACATGGTAATCGATGGACTCACAAATCAATTGTATGCGGGAGGAACTAATAAATTGCTACAATTGTCACCAGATTTAGAATTAATCGAATCAGTGTCAACAGGTCCACGCAACGATAGTACGCTATGTCATGCGCGGGGCTGTAATGATCCTAAAATTCCAATCCAACTTGCCGATAACATAAATAAAATGTTAATCCTAGATCCTGATTCTCGAATGCTAATTGTTTGTGGCTCACTGAAACAAGGTGCTTGCTACAAATATCAAGTATTCAATATTTCCATGCCACCAAAATTTATCCCAATTGGTATTGCGGCAAACGATGAAAATGCTTCAACATATGCCTACATTGGACCCAAAAAATATAATCCTTGGGGTCATTCGAACGTTTTATATGTTGGTACAACGTTCACAAATAATGGAGAATATCGTCATGATGTTCCAGCGATTGTTAGTCGAAATTTGGATAATTTAGAAATAGCCGAATATTCATTTTCCAAACAATCACAGTTAACGATTGACGTGAAATATCGTGATCATTTCCTTGTCCAATACGTTTATGGATTTAATGCGAGCGATTATGCATATTTTGTGATTGTCCAAAAACAATCACATTTACCTGGCCAAGAAGAACAAGGCTATATATCACGATTAGCGCGAAGTTGTATTATTGACGCAAATTACGATAGTTACACGGAAGTTACTTTACAATGTATCGCCCAAAAAGATGGCCAAATTATAAATTATAATTTGGTACAAGATGCAAAAATGACGAAAGCTGGCGAAGAACTTGCGAAACGTTTAAATATTCAACCCACGGATTTTGTACTTGTGGCGGTATTCCGTCAAGCGCGTGGTATCACAAACGAACCCCAAGTACAATCGGCGCTATGTATATACAGTTTAAAGGAAATTGAAGCGAAATTTGATGAAAATATTCACAAGTGCTTAAATGGCAGTGTTAAATATAGAAATATGGGTTATATATCAGGATTAGTGGACGAAGGTAAATGTCCAAATTCTGGTATGTCACAAACAACACAAAACTTCTGTGATGTTGGTTTAAAAATTAGTGGTAATTCACCAATCACGGGTGAAGCAGTGCTTACATTTGATAATGTGTCATTATCATCGGTTACAACCGCTACACCGGGTAGTCATTTAATGGCGGTTTTAGGTACAACAAATGGACGATTGAAAAAAGTTTTACTATCAAATTCCGAACCGTCCGAATACGAGGAACTTATTGTAGACGATGGAAATCCAATTTTACCCGATACACAATTGTCACGTGGCCAAGAAGACTTTTTATACGTACTATCCTCCACAAAAATCCAAAAACTTCGAGTTGAAACCTGTAGTGTGTACAATAATTGTTCCACATGTTTGGAATCCAAAGATCCGTATTGTGGATGGTGTTCTTTGGAGAAACGTTGCACGATTAAAAGTGCTTGTCAAAAAGCGGCGCATAGTTCACCCAGATGGTTATCACTTGGAACCGGTCAACAATGTATAGATTTCGAACAAGTTCAACCTGATCGGATTCCAATTAATCAAATGACCACCGTTAAGCTGTTAATTCGAACTCTACCAGAACTACCATCGGGAGCGAAGTATAAATGTGTGTTTGGTACGGCTGAACCAATTGATGCAATTGTTATTCCATCGGGATTATCGTGTTCGACGCCAGAAGTTCATAATCGTCCGTTAATTACTGGAACATTCGATCATATTATGGTACCGTTGTCAGTGCGATCGTCGGAAACAAATAAAGATTTTGTTTCGAGAAATTTTGCATATTATGATTGCAGTCGACACACAACTTGTATGGATTGTGTAAAATCGCAATGGGCTTGTAATTGGTGTGTTTATGAGAACAAGTGTACCCATGATATGTCAACGTGCCAGAAGACTGTTATTAGCGGCGAAAATGTAAGTTTTTTTTTTCCGAACTCTAACCTATCTACAGTGGAATCTCGATAACTCGAACGTAAAGGGAAATGCAAAAAATTTCAAGTTATATACTTACCGAGAGTTATAGAGATTCCACTGTATTTTGTAAATCGTTTTTAGAAATACAGTAAAACCTTGATAACGTTATCTTTCTTACAATTTAAACATTGGAACTCAGTAGGTATGGAGAAAAACACAGTACGATCTTATACTCTACTCGAGTTAATTTTTCTCTTGAACCTTAACTTAACGAGGTTTTGCTGCTCTTAAGAAAATTGCAAAAAATCGAACAAAGTTTGTGGTTTCTAATTTCGATAAAACTCAGTATATAAAGTAATTTTGACCCAACAAAGTCAAAAATCGGGTTCATTTAAGGATTGGGCGAATAGTTTTCAAGATAATTCTAGAAATAGATTCATGATATCGTTTTTTTCAGAAACTATCCGCCCAATCGTTAAATGAAGATGATTTTTGAATTTTTTGGGTCAAAATGCCCTTATAAACTGAGTTTGAACAAATTTCGAAACAACAAATTTTTCACGATTTTTTCGATTTTTTACTAAGGGGTACCCCTTAAAAAAATTCCAAAAAATCGAAAAAAAATTTTTATCGCCGATTTCGATAAAACTTAGTTTATTAAGTACTTTTGACCCAAAAAAGTCAAAAATCGGGTTCATTTAACGATTGGGCGAATAGTTTTCAAGATAATTCCAGAAATAGACTCAAGATATCGGTTTTCTCAGAAACTACCCCCCCAGTCGTTAAATGAACCCGATTTTTGAATTTTTTGGGTCAAAATACCCTTATAAACTGAGTTTGATCAAATTCCGAAACAAAAATTTTTTCACGATTTTTTCGATTTTTACTAAGGGGTACCCCTTAAAAAAAATTCCAAAAAATCGAGAAAAATTTTTTATCTCCGATTTCGATAAAACTCAGTATATAAAGTAATTTTGACCCAAAAAATTCAAAAATCGGGTTTATTTAACGATTGGACGAATATTTTTCAAGATAATTCCAGAAATTGATTCAAGATATCGTTTTTCTCAGAAACTATCCGCCCAATCGTTAAATGAACCTGATTTTTGAATTTTTTGGGTCAAAATGACCTTAGAAACTGAGTTTGATCAAATTCCGAAACAAAAATTTGCAAAGAACCCCTTCAGAAAATTGCAAAGAATCTAATAATATTTTTTCGTTCCGATTTCGATAAAACTCAGTATATAAAGTAATTTTGGCCCAAAAAACACAAAAATTGGGTTCATTGGGTTTCATTTGACAATTAAATGGATAACTTCTGAGATATCACCGGAAATTGTATCCAAATAACGATATCTCGTAGCGATTTCAAACGATATAAACCGTAAACCCATGCGATTTTTCAATTTTGTTGAAGTATTACTACCCTTAAGAAATGTGCAAAAAATCGAACCCAAATCAATAATATATTTTTATTTATAGAATCCATCATTCCAACCGAATCATGGTGTTGCGTACTGTCCACGATTTCGGCAAGCTACAGGTGTTGAAGGCGATGATTCAACATCGAATGGCGTTGGTGCAGTTCTCTTACCAAATCACGTGCCACATGAAATTAAATTCGAAGTAGAAAATTTACCACGTCCACAACCCGGCCACACCGGATTCCAATGTATCGTTAAAATCGAAGGAGCCAACATGCTAGTACCCGCTCGCGTCGAACAAAATCGTTTTATAATCTGTGATAAAACAACATATTCGTATAACGGTTTAACTGGTGAATATAATGCATCCGTCCGTGTCGTCTGGAATCGAAGTCATCACGTGGACGAGGCTGCTGTTACCCTCTACAAATGTGAAATACTTGGATCACATCGAGAACATGCTGACTGCTCCTTATGTGTGACACGACATTCAAGGTATGTTAGAAGGAATTCCCTAATTACAAATCTAGTCCTACCTATCCCTAATCAGAGGCCCTAAAAATTGAAATAAATATATATTTTTTATGGGTCCTCTTGGACCCTTGAGACGTCAAGATTCCAATCGAGGATAATCTATGAATGCTTCGAGGAACTGAATCGTCTGGCACTGAAGAACACAGTCAGACTGACTTGGACATTGGGCCCCCACCTGGCAGAGGATCTCTTGGTCTAGGGACATATTTTCGGCACCGATCTTATGTTTTATTATTATTAAGAGTCCTATTTTCCAATTTTACAGATATCATTGTACTTGGTGTGGATCTTCATGTGCGTATGCACCATCTTGTCAACATGTCGCTCACGCTGAATGTCCACGACCTCGAATCGATATAATCAAACCGTTAAGTGGTCCCGTAGAAGGGGGTACTCTAGTCACAATTGAAGGCAGCAATCTAGGATTAAAGGAACGAGATGTTAAAGATAAAATACGAATTGGGGATGTACCTTGCAAACTAGTGAATTACGAGGTTTCCGTACGTATTGTTTGCGTCACAGGTCCATCGGCGGGTCGACGTGAAGTCACTGTTCCAATAATTGTTGGCAACGAAGCTGGTTACACGGAATCGTCAGTATTTTTTAGCTATCAGGATATTAAATTAAAAGGTGTTTTCCCATCGTTTGGACCACAAAGTGGTGGGACTCAACTAGCGATTACAGGTCAATATTTAAACATTGGTAATCAAATCACAGCGTATTTAGACGATTTAATATGTCAAGTGAATGTGACACAAGCGTCAAGTAGTCGATTGACATGTCATACTTCACGTGCAAGTCGACCCATGCAAATACGAAAATTAACATTAAGTATCGATGGAGCAAATCGTACACTTATCGGAAATCCGTATAATTATACGGTGGATCCAACAATTATGGAAATTAAACCGTTAAAAAGTTTTATATCCGGTGGTCGAATGATAACGGTTCATGGTACTAATTTGGATACGATACAAAAACCAGCCATGGAAATTTATTTGGAGAATGATCTATCGACACCGATTAATCGAAGCTATTGTACGGTTTTGAATCCAAATCAAATGGAATGTCCCAGTCCATCGGTGAATCATCATTTTTTCTTATCAAAAATTCATTCGGGTCGATCATTGTTACAAAGGTCATCTGTTATCAAGGTTTGTATTTAGTTCATATCTGTCATCAGTGGCGTACGCATGAAAATATGCCAAAGGGGTTAGTGCAGTGTAAAATTTGCATTTTCCCAGATTATACTGAAACTTTATATTATTTTTTTTTTTTTACAAAAAGTTACCACTAGAAGCTACACTTTGATCCTCGAACGGATTTCCTGCGAGTCATGCAAGCCGAGAAAATAAATGGCGTAAAACATGATTTTTTTCGGGATAAAACCATGTTTTCTCGTAAAATTTCCATCAGATTTGACTTAACTAGTCTAATTTATTTCATCTATTTAGCGCTACAATCCCGTATTTTGCGCAACAAATAATGCACTAATCTCTTTTTTCCTGCGTGTTTCACTGGAACGACGAAGAAAATTTAACTTTCATTTACAAAAAATTATCTTTTAGATGCGTGAAACTCAATTAAATTTACGAATTGGTTTTATTATGGATAATGTTGAATCCGTACGAGATTTAGAAAAACATTTTCCAAATTTACGATCACAATTATTATATGTTGAAAATCCGAAATTTTTTCAATTTCCCGGTAATGTTAAATTGTATAAAGGTGATACTTTAGTCATTGAGGTAAGAAAATTAGTTTAAAGATGTAAATCGGGAAATTTTATGATTATTATATTTCATTTTTTTGTTTCCAGGGTGAAAACTTGAATAGTGCTAGTGACGAAACTGATGTAAACGTAACAATTGGGTCTCGTCCATGTAATGTGACCTCTCTGGCGATGACACAATTAGTTTGTACACCTCCCCAACAACAACCCCCAAATATAAACGATTATGACGCACAGGTGAGTTTATTTCTAATTTTTACTTATCCGGAATTGGGCTGGATATGCTTAGTGGCACGCATACAGCTTTTTAAGCTGACACCTGACGAATCCGAGCATATTTGGGGACCTGTCTTGACTCAGGATAGAAGAGGGCTACAGGTCCAAGGCCGGCATGCGATGATAATCCCACACAGGTATATTCTTCGCATGTTGGCGATGGTTTCGTAGTTGCAGTGGTAAGCGCAATATCGCGGCCTAGCGGGGTGGCAAGAGTGACTGGGAAGTTTAAGTTGCTCGGAAATTAATAGCTTTAACTCAGTATAGCTCTACACACTTCTGCAGAATGTCACCAAGGTAACGTTCCTGACCTGCTAGGGACTTTGGTACCCAATCTAGGGAAGAGAAGTTTTGGGGCGCCAACTGGGTGTACATTAGTGGCCTTCGGGTCTTGTTTGGCAGGGCATGGCGATGCCTGATCGGGGGTGGGGGTAGAGCCGAAGAACTAGGTACCTCACGAATGACAAAAACCATATTCTATTACTTTTCCGGCTTCGGCTGTTCCTTCTAGATAAAGGGTTCCAAAGTGTTATTTTTTTTGTTTCAGAACGATTTAGGATTACCTTTAGTGGTTGTTCATGTGGGTCAAAATCTACAATTTCCGATTGGTTATTTATTGTACGATGTTGAACGATATTCAACGTATGCTTTTCCATCCGAAGCGATAGCTGGTGTTGCAGCCGGAACTTTAATGTTAGTCGGATTATTCGCTGTCGTCTTAATCATCTACTGTCGGAAAAGTACACAAGCTGAACGTGAATACAAACGGATTCAAATCCAAATGGATACTTTAGAAAGTAACGTACGATCTGAATGCAAACAAGGTAAATATTTTCGACATTTTCGAGTTGATGTTACGAATTCGATATTGAATTCAATATTGATTCTGGTTAAATATTGTATAGAATATTTTTCGTTTGTAGCATTCGCAGAACTTCAAACAGACATGACTGATTTAACCGCTGATTTAGAAAGTTCTGGTATACCAACATTCGATCATGTTACATATATTATGAAAGTATTTTTTCCTGGTGTGATTGATCATCCGATTTTAAATGCTCCAAAAGTAAGTTGCAAATATTTTTCGATTTTATTAATATTTTTATACCATGTATATATGAAATATATCATAGTATATTAAGTTTAGTCCCAAGTTTGTATTTAGAGTTTAAAAATATTGATGCTACGAATAAAATTTTGGTATAGGTATTCATAAAATCACCTAATTTACTGATGATTACAACTTAGCGAGGTTCGAGTTATAGAGATTCCACTGTATTTTGTAAATCGTTTATAGAAATACAGTAAAACTTTGATAACGTTATCTTTCTTATAATTTAAACATTGGAACTCAGTAGGTATGAGAGAAAATACAGAACGATTCTTAACTTCAACTTTTCTTGAGTTAATTTCTCCTTTGGACGATTGGACGAATAGTTTTCAAGATAATTCCAGAAATTGATTTAAGATATCGGTTTTCTCAGAAACTAACCGTCCAATCGTTAAATTAACCAGATTTTTGAATTTTTTGGGTCAAAATGACCTTTTAAACTGAGTTTGACCAAATTCCGAAGCAACAATTTTTTCACGATTTTTTCGATTTTTTACTAAGGGGTACCCCTTAAAAAAATTCCAAAAAATCGAGAAAAAATTTTGATCTCCGATTTCGATAAAACTCAGTATATAAAGTAATTTTGACCCAAAAAATTCAAAAATCGGGTTCATTTAACGATTGGGCGGTTAGTTTTTAAGATAATTCCAGAAATTGATTCAAGATATCGTTTTTCTCAAAAATTATCCGCCCAATCGTTAAATTAACCGGATTTTTGAATTTTTTGGGTCAAAGTACCCCTATAAACTGAGTTTGATCAAATTCCGAAGCAACAATTTTTTCACGATTTTTTCGATTTTTTACTAAGGGGTACCCCTTAAGAAAATTCCAAAAAATCGAAAAAAATTTTTTATCTCCGATTTCGATAAAACTCAGTTTATTTAGTAATTTTGACCCAAAAAAGTCAAAAATCGGGTTTATTTAACGATTGGACGAATAGTTTTCAAGATAATTCCAGAAATTGATTCAAGATATCGTTTTTCTCAGAAACTATCCGCCCAATCGTTAAATTAACCGGATTTTTGAATTTTTTGGATCAAAATGACCTTATAAACTGAGTTTGATCAAATTCTGAAACAAAAATTTTTTCACGATTTTTTCGATTTTTTGCTAAAGTGTATCCCTTAAGAAAATTGCCAAATAAATCGAGTTAACTGATTAAAACCCCCCAACTATCCCCCAAAAAAGGGGATAAATAAAGAGAGGTGAGCTGAGAGATCGACTTTTTTTGACGAAGTGTTTACAACCTAATTATTACCATGACATTCAATTTAATTTGATTAGATTAATAATCCAAAAATTTTTTTTAGGCGAGAATGAATGGACCTAGAAATAATTACGATGCAGCTATGTTACAATTTGAGCAACTAATCAATACAAAATGTTTTATTCTAACATTTATTGATACTTTAGAATCTCAAAAAACTTTTAATATACGTGATAAGTAAGTTTACAATACATACAGAATGTTTGGTGAAAAATATTGCAATATTTTCACCAAACATCTTGTATTATAAAAATAATTATTTACTAATTTGGTGTATTTTCTTTTTGTGAATAGGGTAAATGTGGCATCTCTTTTGATGGTTGTGTTAATGGGTAAAATGGAATATGCAACAGATATTCTAAAAAGTTTATTATTACGTTTAATTGATAAATCAGTGGGCACAAAACATCCACAATTAATGTTACGACGTACGGAAAGTGTTGTGGAGAAAATGTTAACTAATTGGATGGCACTGTGTATGTACAATTATTTAAAGGAGTACGCTGGCTCATCCCTATTTTTATTATTCAAAGCTATCAAGCATCAGGTGGAAAAAGGATTGGTGGATGCGATCACGCATGATGCACGTTACTCGTTGTCCGAGGAACGTTTGTTGAAGGAGCAAATCGATCATTCAGTTGTGGTAAGTACACTTTTTTCTAGAAAATTTAGCTTACAAAACTTTTATCTTAGGAAAGTTCAGAATAGTTCATTTAATAGCCAGTTCATTTAAGGACAGTCCTGTGCTACCTTTGAGGTTAGGTAGACCGAGCTGAAGGATTTTAGCGTTGCTTGGCTATCGGTGAGGATAGTAAGGTCACTGTACATGAGAGTATCAGGCTTCAAAGTTTCGGGAGTTCAGACTTCTACATACACATACCTCGTAGATAGCCATCACTTCCACTTGATACACGTTACAGTGATCCGACAGCCACCGTCGCGTAGCCGAGTTAAAATGTTTCTTTAATTATAGATTCAGAAACCCTCGCTCCAGATCGATTTGCGGCTCTTAATCCATAAATTTTTATTTTGTTCCAGACGTTACACATTGTTCAAGATGATCTGGATGAAAAAGTGCAATGTAAAGTATTAGATTGCGATACAATTAGTCAAGTTAAATCTAAAATTCTAGATGCATTATTCAAGAATACACCGTTCTCAATGCGTCCCTCCATCCATGAAGTTGATTTAGGTAATTCGAAATGTTTCTAACATTTTCTTTTTTTTTAAATTGCTTTTCAATTTGGTTTTATTTTTTGCGCAACTCAAACTAAAATTCATGTAAATGTAGTATACTTTCCAGAATGGCGGAATGGACGTGGGGGACATTTAACCTTACAAGATGAGGACTTAACCACGAAAACTGTTAATGGTTGGAAGAAATTAAATACGTTGGCACATTATGGTGTCAAAGAAGTTGCTGTTATGTCCTTAATTTCACGGCAGAATGAAAGTTTTGCACCAAATTGTAAACGACCTTGTCATAACTGTAAGTTTTTTGCTTTTTTTTTACTTTTTCTTCCACTCTGGCTGGAATTCAAGGAAACTTTTTTTTGCTTTTAACTATTCATTGTCCGGACTGTTAAATTTGATTAATGAAAAATACGACACAAATTTAGTAGAATTACATACTTTGTTGATCAAAACAGGGTATAATTTGGATGTGATAGAGCAAAATTAAAATTTTTGGATTTTAATGACGTCATTAAATTTAAAAAATTCATTTTTTTGATAACACAGGCAAATTTTATTCGATTTGAATGGAATTTTTTTTGAAATCCACTAATTTTGGGTCAAGCTTTTCATCTCTGATGTTAGTTTTACGCTACCACTCATGTTTATGGTAAATATTGTGGCCTGGGCCCCATAATCTTGAAACCTATTATAGGTAGATTAAATTTGACCATAAATTTGAAAACTATGACCCAAATTTAGTAGGATTACATACGTTGTTTGTCGAAATTGGATATAATTTGGATGTGATAGAGCAAAATTAAAATTTTTGGATTTTGATGACGTCACTATGTTCAAAAATCCATTTTTTTGATATCACATGCAAATTTTATTCGATCTGAATGAAATTTTTTTTGAAACCCACTAATTTTGTGTCAAGCTTTTCATCTCTGATGTTAGTTTTACGCTACCACTCATATTAGTGGTCAATATTGGGACAAGGGCTCCATAATCTTGAAACTTATTAAACTTAGGTTAACTTTGACCAAAAATTTGAAAAGAATGACCCAAATTTAGTAGGATTACATACTTTGTTCATTAAAATTGGATATAATTTGGATCTGCTAGAACAAAATTAAAATTTTTGGATTTTGATGACGTCACTGTGTTTAAAAATCGATTTTTTGGGTAACACAGGCAAATTTTATTCGATTTGAATGGAATTTTTTTTGAAATCCACTAATTTTGGGTCAAGCTTTTCATCTCTGGTGTTAGTTTTACGCTACCACTCATATTTGTGGTCAATATTGATACCAGTGCTACATAATCTTGAAACCTATTAAAGGTAGGTTAACTTTGACCAAAAATTTGAAAAGAATGCCCCAAATTTAGTAGGATTACATACTTTGTTCACTAAAATTGGATATAATTTGGATGTAATAGAGCAAAATTAAAATTTTTGGATTTTGATGACGTCACTAAGTTTAAAAAATTCATTTTTAGATCAGCAATTTTATTGACCCAATTATCTTTTTTTTGCAGGTACTGGAATGTATATAAATAATTCACACTCACAAATAATCACTTCGAATGGTGACATCGAAACTGGTTTGAATCATAGAGTTTATCATTTAGTAAAACCGGTTGAAGAGCACCATTATCAAAGTTGCAGGTAACATTTCATTATCTCTTACTGTTACATCCTGTAATTGAATACAGATAATTAAATTTCGATATTTAATTGACAGATTTTTCGATTCTAGAACTGTGGAACGAACTCATAAAGCAATACCAGAAATATTTTTAACACGATTATTATCAACAAAGGGTACAATACAAAAGTTTGTCGATGATTTTTTCAGTACAATATTAACGACAAATGAAGTATTGCCACCCGCGATTAAGTGGCTTTTTGATTTATTCGATGAAGCGGCAAGACATCATGATATTACTGATCCAGAAGTTGTACATGCTTGGAAATCCAACAGGTACATTTTTTTTTTAGTTATTCTTTCTTCAAAGTGGCCATAAATCGGGGAAAATTTCTCCATTTTCCATAAAACAAAGTTCTCGGGTTAATTTAATGTCGAAGCCCCTAGACAATGCAATTTTCCGGGATCCAAAGGCGATTCAAAATTTAGATTTCGTTTTAGTCTTCGTATATCACCTTGAAATTTCCTTTTTTGTGGCCCTTCTTATAAAAAGTTGTTCTTTTAGTCTTCGTAAATCAACTTGGCACCCTTTTGTGGTGCCCTTCTCATACAAATTTGTCTTTCGTGACCCAATTTACATTAAATTTGTGCGGGGTCCTTTGTTGTCGAAATTTTTAATGAGTTTTTCATACTAAATTTTTAATTTATTTTTCCGTTTTAGTCTTCCGTTAAGATTTTGGGTGAATTTTATAAAAAACCCAGATTTTATATTTGATATCAACAAAACGACAACAGTGGATTCATGTTTATCAGTGATTGCCCAAACATTTATGGATGCTTGTTCCAAAACTGAACATCGATTAGGAAAAGATTCACCGTCAAATAAATTACTTTTCGCAAAGGTTTGTTTGGATTTGTCTTTTTTAAGAAAGGAATTGATTTTGATTTACTAATTTATTATATTCCAACAGGATATTCCACATTATCGAGATATGGTCGAAAAATTTTATGCATCTGTTGCGTCCTTACCTCAAATTCCAGACCAAGAGATCAATACTGCCATGCAAGAATTGTCAGTGCAACAAGCTGACGAATTTGATACAATATCGGCATTAAAGGAACTTTATATTTATGTTGCCAAGTATCGGGATCAGGTAAGCATAACCGTTTCATTTTTAATAACCGATTTCTTCATATTTTTCTTGGAAAACGATGCCACAAGGAACCAAATCCAGGTTTTGTAATTCAGGGAACCGAGTTAACATTTATCCTGTATGTCTTTTGGGATTTAGTTTTGCATGAATTATAGTTAAAATCAGGAATATTGGGAATGTAGTTCTTTGTTCAATTCATCATCTCCAAGCTATCCTTCTTTTTCCACCTCCTTTTAGATTTATATTTTTGATGAGAATCTTTTTCGTCGAAGAATTTAATTCCAAACAATGATCGATTAATCATTAAGCGGAGTAGACAACTGCGTAGGATTCTTTGCATTGGTTAGCGACTCTGGAGAAAGGTCAAAAGAGAGAGAGAGAGGTTTAATTTGGGAAGAGTGAGAAGGGGCCCTACACAAGGGAAAGGACTCCAAGTTGATTTACGAAGGTTAAAAACAACAAACGGTGCCGTTTTATTTGCCTAAGGACCCTACAAAATTGAATTTTCTGTAGGCCCCGAAATGGATTAATCCGGTGCTGATTCCAAATAGTATATTTGTTTTGGGTTATTTCTTCAGGATTTTTAAGTTTGGCTAGGTTGTAGCAGAAGTTGTTGACTAATTTCGGGTTATTACTTACTATTCCTGGTTTAATCCTTCTCTCCCTTTTACCCTGTAGAATCCGTAGAAATTGGAATCCTTTATAATGGAGGAGTATGTAGAAAGGTTATTGCTCAAAGTCAGTTTTAATCATCAAAAATACACGGTGCCTCAAAAATCGCTTGATAGAGAGGAAATTATTTGTTGATTTTAATGATTTAAGTGAATTTTGGGACATTCAATTTAAATGTGAAGAAATCGGTGACAATTATATTTGGGTTGATGTTAATTTTTATGTTTTTGTTTTGTGTCTAACCATTTCAGTTATTGGAAGCACTCGACATGGACCTATATTGTCGAAAAATGCATTTAGCTCATAAATTAATAAATGTGGCGTGTACTTTAGAGGGGGATGCATTAGATGCAGCAATGGGTGTGCAATTATGCTGACAACAGACATTTTGAACAATCATTTTTATCCCCCCAAATATCCTATCCCCTCTATTTTATGCACAAATACTATAAATATAATAGTTATCATTTCACAAAATACATATACACACACAAACATGTAATACTTATAAAGCCCCGCCCCCACCTGCGATCACCCTCCTTCATACATCATCCATCATCCCTCATTGTTTAAAACAGTATTTTTATGTTTGTAAGGCTTTTATGTTTAAGTTTTTAAGTGTATTTCGTTTTTTTTTTTAGAACACATCGAATCTCAAAACGTTTCTAATTAATTTTTTTTTTAGTACGATAAGTTTCGCCAATTTATTATTTAATTTGTTCCTAAAAAAAAAAAGTTTGATACTTTTGTACTCCGGGAAAAATATTGAACACAAAAACTGACTAATTATTTATTAAGAATCTCAATTCTATCGGACCGATTTAGAAGTAGAAAAAATATTTCTAAGAAATAGAAAAAAAGCGTGCATAAGAAATAAAATCGTTTAGATTTTTTTTCGGATCAAAACGTTTGATCGAAAATTTTGTGTACAAAAACGATACTCATTTGAGCAAAGTGGTTACAAAAGTATGTACAACTCATTTAAAAATTATCGTGAATGAACCCAGAATTTAAATTCTATGAAAAATAAGTATTTTGAAAGTAGAAAAAAGATAAAATTTTGTCTAGAAGATATCGAAAACTTCGACTAAATATTGTAAATAATAAGCAAAGTTATAGAAAATAAAATACTAAATTTATACAAGTATACAGGGTGGTCTATAATTGATAGTAGAAAAGTTCACTACTGAATTAAGCTGATCAAAACGAATGAAAAAGCTTTATATCAAATTTCGAGCTGATTCGTAGTTTCCGAGATAATTAAAAAAATCAATTATTAAAAAATGACGAAAATTTATCTCGTAAATGGGTAAATCGGATCGGAAAAATTTCTAAGTTAACTTTCAAGAATGTATTTTTTGTAGAATCTCGATTCTAGGTAAGCTAGTTTGTACATAGCTTTAAGAAACTGCTTTGTACAAAGTTTGATAATGACTTTTTGCTTTTGAAAAGAATTTTTATGTGAACTTTTCAAAGCAAACACTTTTGTTTTAACTGAATAATTGTAAATAAATATTGAAGTGACACAAGAAGTAAAGTAAGGATTAAACCCTTTTATTTCTTGGGTATTTTTTTATAAAAAAAAAAAAGGAATCTCATATAGACTTATTTTTTACCGTAGGCATATCATTTTTGTTTAATGTGAGTCTCGAATAAGTTTAGACCCAGCCGTGTTATTTGGCAATCATTTTAAAACAGCTGGGAACAAGCTTGGGAAATTTTTTATTTCGTATCAAAACAGTTTCTCAGATTTCCAGCCGTTTTCAAATGACTGTCAAATATTTCGTCTAGACTTACGTCTTTAATTTTTTAATTAATTTTTACGTCTCAACGAATCACAAAATAATTAGCTTTAATTTATTTTTAAAATATTTTTTAATTCTCAATTTTTTTATATTTAATTCGTCCATGACTTTTTTTATATATATTTTTTTTAATGTTGGTAATACTACCTTTTATATGAATGTTACGGTCGCCATTTTGTTTTTTTTTGTTTACATACACTTTTCAAATTTTAACGAAATAGCTTACACCTTTACTCTCGTGATGAGAGAAATTACAATTTTTTAAGGACTTGATCATAGCCTTTTCTTTGAAATTTGAAAAGTGAAAACAAAATGGCGGATCATTTAATTTATACTTACGTTCATTCATATTGTTCGGACTGAATAAAACATTATGAAAGACATTGGCTGACGATCGAATTTCCCATGTAAAAAAAAACTCTTTTGGTCCACGGTCTATGCGAAAAACATGTCGTAACCTTAAAATTCCCCTATCGTTTCCTGTAACCCCCCGTCCTGTCCCCCTCAAATATATGGTGTTGTATTCGCTAGAAAATAGACTGTGAAAAAAAAACATTGAAACTGTGATATTTCGTCCTGCATGTTTTAAAGCCTAAGTTTTAAATAAATAAAAATATTTTCGAAAAGTAATTAGACCTCCATGTTCGGGTTACAAAAATTTTGTAATGTGGAGATCGTCTTCCAAGTAATCGATTCGTTTTTTTTAAATTTTAATAAATGTTAACGCATGGCCTAAGAATTTTCTTTTCAATCACAATTGAAACAAAGTTTTGTGAAAAAATCAAATTTTTTTGTAAATGAAATGAACAGCGCGTTGTGTCTAATGCTTTTCACGAAATATTTTTGAAAATCCAATGTCAGCATAATAAAAAGAATTTTCTTTTTATTTTTATTTTTTAATTTGTTTCTCAGTGATTTTTCGGAAGAATTGTTTTTCCATTGGTTTTATCAAGGTGGAAATTTTTGTATTTGGCCCGGATCGATTTCTTCCATTCTGAAGGTTTTAATTACTCTTTTAAATCGAATCGAATTTCGGGGCAAATACAAAAATTTCCAAAAAATCCAAAAATTGTCTATATTTGATGCAATAACTATTAAGCGGGGAGCCCGTGGCAGTAAAATTGCACTTACACGGATTTAGAAATTTCGCATTTTCGCAAAATACTATTTAACGATAGCTACAATATGTACTAGGTGTGCCAGGGTACACCTCGTTCATATTGTACCTATCTTTAAATAGCATTGATTCCTAGGCGAAATTTCGAAATCCATGTAAGTGCAGTTTTTCTGTAACGGGCTCCAGGGCTATATATATTTTTATTTGCTATTTTGTAAAAATTTATTTAAAATTAAGTTTCTGTTATGATTTTTGAAATTTTCTTTTTTGAAAAGTGAAAAAACAAAGCTAAAATAAACAAAAATTTCGTCAATTAAAAACCAAAAAAAAAGAAATCATTCAAAAATTTTTTGCGTTTCCCGCTTTCCCCATTAATAAAATCACAGCACCACAATTTTTTTTATAGCTGTAAGTTTGTGTGCGTTATCTCCTAACCTTCCTCCACCCCCTCTCAAAAATAAAAAAAGAAATTGTGAGTATATATGAAAAAAAAAACAAAAAATATTGCGCAAGTAGAAGTTTAAATGTGTTTTGTCGCCATATTGTAACTAGATAGGTGCTAATTAAATGTCCACAAAAATTTTTATGGACATATTATTTTGAAAATACTTTGATTTGTTTTTTGATAATTACATACAAACCGAAAATTTGGATTCCTTGTAAATGAAAAACTTTCCACAGTATATAGGTCAATTTTCATAAAAAGTATAATTTTTAATTCAGATACATTGTCCGCCATTTTGATTCCACGTTATAATTGAGAAAAAATTCGCATTTAAATCCCGAACACTCAAACCTCCCTTATACTTATAACCCCCTTCATCTTAGCTCTGAATTGCTCTTGCCGTAAACTGAAAAAGGAGAAACAGACGAAGAGAAGGAGAAAGAGGAAGAAGGGGGTGCCTAGTTTATGGAAAGAGTAAAAAAAAAAGGAAAAATCAAAATTGTCGTGGGCCCCATTTTGGGCCTGCTTTAATCTATCAAAATTGTTCATTTTGCTTAAATCTATCAATTGAAGGAACGGTATTGCCTTGAAGGAGGTTTAGAGAATCTGTTGGTTCAGATGTTGGGGATTTGATTGCGATATTTTGGAAACAAAATGGCGTACAATACTACACACATGTTTAAAGAATCTGTTTTAAGTAGTTTTGATTTTGAAGTTCCTATGGAATTTTTTTATGGCTCTTGAATCATCATTTACAGTTAGTTCGAAAATTCTGAGATAGTCAAATATGAAAAAGTCGTTAAAAAATGGTTAAAATTACCCGTCCATCGCGATTTACCGAAGATTTTAAAGTAATATTTGACTCTCTCTTGAAATTTTTCGAACAAGTTGTAAAAAGGATTTAAAAAAATAAAAATGATGTCAATTATAATATTCGAAATTGATTTCCGAATTCGATATATTTTTCAATCAGATATACGTCCGTTTCAAGACAAAATACCG
Source organism: Chrysoperla carnea (assembly GCF_905475395.1). Taxonomy (NCBI): domain Eukaryota; kingdom Metazoa; phylum Arthropoda; class Insecta; order Neuroptera; family Chrysopidae; genus Chrysoperla; species Chrysoperla carnea. The sequence continues at coordinate 34,412,140 of NC_058342.1, forward strand.
TCGAAATCGGTTATAAGAATGAACAATTATGGTCGTTATAAGCGATTTATACATTTAATACCACCAGGATCTGACTTAAAAACAATTTAATGGAAGTGCTTAAGCAGGAAATTAGACGTAGAATAAAATTCAGGTTATATTGTAAATCGCAACGTTTCGAATTTATTTACTTCTTCATCAGACTCTATAAAAGATAATAAAAAGACAATTTCCCAATCAATTTTCCAAATAATTGCTTTTTTATATCCCTATATGTTATAAACTAGCTTGTACCCTCGGCTCCCCCCGCGTTTTTGTCCATAAATATCTGGCAAGGTCTTTAAAAAGTTTAACAAATGGTTGACAAATGTCCATGTGTTGTCTCCTTCACCCTGATTTATGAAATGTCAAAAAAATTAATTTTTTTTAAAACTATATAAATTATAGCTCATGTGTTATTCTGATGTATGAGCTATATTGTTGTACAGTTTCATTCAAATCCTTTCGGTAGTGAGAGAAAGGGAGGTGAACCTATCTTTGCTTTAAAAACCCAGCGGAGGGGGTGGGTATCAACTCGAAACGTCACCACAACTTGACTTTATTGTACGTCCAATTTCTTACTAAAACACTTCTAAGTAACTAATGTTGAAAGTAGTAAACTAATTCGTCATTATAACCGATTTTTGACTGTATATTTTTCGCCACACAAATTTAGAAAATCCGTCTATATAAAAAAAACAAAAAAGTTTCTATGTAATTATCGAAATTCTATATAATTCTATAATTTTTGTACAAAAAAATAAAAATTTCATACCGAATCCACTTATTTCTATTTGTTTAAACAAATAAATTCGCCATTTAATAAATAAATAAATAAAAAAATTTAATAAATTATAAAAAATTTTAAAAAAAAAAAAATATTTTCATGTAGAATTTTCGACATTTTTTGTACATAAATAAAATAAATATAAAAAAAAAACAACGTTTATGTTAATTAATTTTCAATAAAATTGTAAACAAATGGAAATAAATTCTTTATGTCTCGTATATTAATTAATTATTAAATTATAAATAAATTAATAAAAATAATTAATTCAGATAAAAAAAAATTAAAATAAAGATTGTATTTTTATGAAATGTGAGGAAAAAAACTACCTTAAGTGTTTTTTATTTTTCATAAAAATTTATAAATACACTGAAAAAAAAAAAAGTATATAACTAAAAACAAAATAGTCGACGTCCGTAAAAAAGACGTAAATTTTATTCGTGAAAATGATCAACTCCGAAGATGAATCGCAACAAGCAAAAATGTATATTTTGATTGTAGAAGAAGTTTATACAACATGTGAACAGTTGAGTTCCATTTCTAAGGTCATATTTTCTCCTCGGGAATTGATAATATCAGAACTCTGGAAAGGCTGTGAATGGATGTTCGTAAAGCCTTAATAACCGCGAAAAACATGATGTTTCGACATAGAAAAAAAGCAAGGGAAGCTGAAAAAAACACCCGTACAAGGTATTTGTTTGGCATTGTACTTAATCAAATATCCCTTTGACGGTTTAGGTTAGGTTAGATACCAAAAAAAGGATTTTCCCATCCCCTGCCACCACTCCATGAACCTTTTGGAGCTGTATAAAAACAGCTGGAGTGCTTTGACGTCAATGGACTTTAGGTCAGAGAGGTCGTCAAAGAGAGGCTGGCTCAAGTAAGTCCATCTCTTCATAGTAAGAGCTGGGCAGTGACAGAGAAGATGAGACATTGCCTCCTCCTCTTCACCACTGTGACAGCTCCTGCAGTAGCCGTGATACACTGCCTATGCCTGCCGCCCAACCAGTGTCTTGTAATAGCCGCAACAAGTTTGCTAACAGATGCTCTTGGAAGGGATATAAGAACTTCGAAACGCCTACGGTGCTCATACCATATCTGTCCTGTAGTACCACAAGTACGCTCCTCCCTCCATCTAAGATTGGCCCTTTTTAAGATATTCTCTTTAAGGAGCAGCTTACAGTTCGCGAACGGAACTTTCGGATGCCTATTAAGGGTATCCATACCAGGTTTTTAAACTTCAAATGAAATTCTTCAATGATCCTGAAAAGGAACCTGGACTTATATTGCTAATAATTAGCCAATCACAAACGAGATACTATTAAAATAATACAAATATGAGTTGGTGTCATTTAGTTGTCTTTGTATATGGAAGTTATATTAGTGTTATGGAGGTCGTGTGAGGTTTTGTTAGTTTTAAGTTGTCAAAAAGTCAACCATGTTTTTTTTTGAGGTTATTGTTTGTTTTTTTAAATTGACCGGGGTATTTAAACTTTGTTTTTGACACATAATAATTATCCCGAAAATACGAAATTTTAAAATTCTTCGATTTGTGCGAAGATTCAGTAATTTGGAGGGGGAATATGACTTAAGTTATGCAGCTCTGTTGCGCATGAATTTTTTTTTGTAAACTTTTTGACTATTTCTTTTTCTGCAATCAAAATAAACTTTTTCCAACCACAATTCAAACTAAGGACTTGAATTTTTTCGAATAAAAAAAAAAAATTTATATAATTTTTATTGTACTATAAAATTAATCGCGTAAAAAAAGAAGACATTTATATTTATTAAAATTAATGTGTGGGAATCGAACGACGATATACGAATACAACCAAATCCAAGAACGCCCAAGCCCAGTCACCCAGTGATGACAACAACCAAGTTTTTCTATGTAAAAAAAAAACATTTTCCCAAAAGTGCTGCTATTGAGACAAAAAGAAGAAAATTTAAGAAAATATTTGCAAAAAAAAATTTATATATATATATATAAAATCTACTACTCAAAACTGTGATGTGCATTGTTGAGTGAAAAATTTATTAGCACACAAAATTCAGGTACGTATACACGAATTAACTGTTTAAAATTCATTGTGATTCGTGTATGGGTACCTTTAGAATTCATAATTGATTTTGTTGTGTCCACAAAAAAGGACCTCCATACACACATTAAATTTTAAGCATTGGCGAAGAATTTAAGCATTTGCGCCATCTGCCTTGGATCCACGTCACAGAAAAATCATTACATGAAAAACCACATTTTCCTAGCTTGTAGAAAAAAAGGGGTGGGTTTACGGGTGTTTTTTCCATTTTCGGGAGGTGGTAATGTTGAGAGAGAAAAATTTCGAAATTTTTTTAGTAACTGGATCGATTGATGAAAATTCGCATTATCTACCTTTCAATCTATCATCTATAGAACAAAAAACGTAATTTTGGGAATGTTTTTCCGATTTTCCGAAGAGTTACAATGAAAACTTCTAGTTTTCCGATTTTTTCCTATCTCACATCGGTTATTCTAGTTTTTCGGAAGTTTAAGTAACGGATCCAATTTGCCGACTTCCCTTACCTACATTAATCTATCGACTAGAGACTCTACACCTTGGTGACCTGCTGCAAATATTCACCTGGATTTTCAAGGTCCAAGCGGTGCTCTTCACGTCCCGAACCCTATCTCCCTGATTGAGGATACCAGGGAACTCGAACGCTCATGCAGAAAAGAAAACTTTTCCTGGATCTTGCGACAGCGTCTCCAGGCCTTTTCAGATTACCCTGACCAACTCTCTTACGAGGGCTAGACTTCCGTAAGAATGACTCAGCTTCAAATGAGGCTGTATTCGATAAAACTCGTGTTTTTTTCAATTCGAAGAATAATTTTTGAGGTATCATCAAAAATTCCGTACGAAAATTCGATTCTTGGATCAATTTCAGTTAGATATTTTGTCAAAAAAAACCGATTTTTCGTGGTTTTGAATCTTAATTACTTTCGAAAATCCAAAATCCACTGAGACAACATCCGTGAGATGTGTGTATGAAATCCAAAGGACCCACAACACTAAATCAATTAACAAAAAAAAAAAAAAAAACTAAATATTTAAACAAATACGTAATTTAAAAAAAAAAAAGTATAATTATCCAAAACCAGTACTTAACTTAAGACATGTAATATGATTTTCATAATTTTTCATAATTTTAAGTAACTATTGTCTATGTATATATTAATTTGTAAGGACTCTATTCAAAACAAAAAAAAATAATTGATAGCTGCAATGTCCCAAAAAAAAAATTCCAATTTATCCTCTAATGTCCACCCACTAAACCGCATTTGATCAAAAAACACACATTTGTTTGTTTAATTCATTTGTTTTAACCAGGAGGTCAAACTTTTATTAGTCTCTATACAGTCAAAATTTCGGTTGTTACGACATTGAAGGCATCCGTGCAATTAAGGTCCAACTACAAATAACACTAGGACCTAGTTTGGTAAATGTCATGTCAATCACCTAGGCCATAGGGTCTTCTGGGCCTTCCTTGAGAATAGACTGTCACCAAACGGCGAAACGTCTCTGGTTAAGAGATGCTATTTTAAGAAGATGAAGCTAGAAGATTCTTTCGAGACCAGACGCCACGGGGAAAGCTCACAGTTTCTCCGCCGGGATCTTTCCCAGAATCTTTCCAAGGTTTTCGGATCCAAACCGAGGGTTTAATGTCCTGCGTACATCCATCAGAGATCCCTATGTTTTAAAGGTGGTAGTTTAATCGACAGTGTCTTGTCAAGAGTCCATTCTCAATTGTCGAATGACGTAGCTGTGGTTATACACAGTTTGGCATGTCACATGCCTTGCGTCAAGTCCCAGTAATCAAGATTAGCAGTGACCTTCGACCATCGAAGCTATTCCTTCAACGCTGCTTTATTCCCTTTAACGCCACAGTGGCCCAAAACCCAGATCAGTAAAACTGTTTTATTCAGTACTAGGCAATTTAGTTCCCCGAAGAAGAAGACTATCCTGGATTGGAATCTTGACGCCTCAAGGACACGGAGCTTCCCCTTTAATGCCACAGTGGCCGAGATCAGTATAACTGTGTTATTCAGTACTAGGCGATTTAGTTCCTCGAAGCACTCATATATTATCCTGGATAAAGAATCTTGACGCCTCAAGGACCCGAAGTACGACCTGACTATCTTTGTTTTACTAAAAATTATCCTTATTCAAGGCAAAATGAAAGTTCGGGCTTCAATCTTGTATTCCATTTTTTTTCGGAGAAGGATAATAATTCATACGGATATTGACTCCTGTGATGTTGCACCAGGACGTCATTACCCATTTTTCGCTATCAGTTAAGTCGTGATAGCGCAATTTTGACTGTATTTAGATTTAATATCAATTGTAAATAATTAAGGATTGCTCAAGATGCTCTTTTAAAGGGTGGGAAAATTCTAAGGATCTCTCTTAATATTGTGAATTCCTAATATCTAGAGTCGAATGGTCTGCCTTGGCTTCTTTGTATGAAAACTTTGCTTTTTGTAGCGAATTCGGACAAGGTTTCTTCGCGAGACTTTGGAAGAGGCTTCACTACTTTCCAAAAACCCTTGGAAATAAAGCATTTATTGAAATATTAATCCAAAAATTCACAGGAAAAACTACTTCCAAATTTTTGATACCAAGTAGATTTTTTTCTTGTATTCAATCCACCAGATTTTTTCATCTGTAGAGTATCTTGAAGTACAGAGTGAGTTAACCAACACACCCTGTAACGATAAAAATGTAAATAGGTGAATAGATTTAAAAAGAAAATTATTTTATCCCAATTTAATTTCGAAAAAGTATTTTGTAGAAAAAACGTTTCTTTTTTTCGAGTTTTCTAGAATGTAAATAAAGTCAATTGTGTATTAATTTATACAAAATATTGGTACCCGGTTAAAATGAATGAATTATGAAAACATTTAAAATTTCCTCCCTGCATTCTTGAAAATCTTAATTTTTCAAACGATATATTTTCAAAGTATTTTCTCTTGTGTTTTCCTGCGAGCGCTACTAGCATCTGTGATAAAAAAAAGATCTGTGTAATACTAAAAAAAAATTGACTTACTTAAAAAAAAAATTAGAAAAATATATCATTTGAAAAATTTTCCCAAATAGAAAAATCTAAAAAAAATGAAAATTTATATAAAAAGTATCATATGTTGGAATTTCTAAATATTTAAAAGTGAAAATGATAAAAAAAAAAACATAATTTTTGTTGAATTTTGAAGAAAATTCCATTCAAAATTTTACACAACATTTTTGTATGAGAAAATTTTTTTTCGCATGGGATAAAAATATACTTCTTTGTAAAGTTTAAAACAAACGATCAAAATTTTCTAATTTTACTTTTCTTTTTTTCTTCCCTCCTTAAAAATCAGGTAAGAAGGGGGCAAACGTTGCCCTTGCAAATTTTAACAAAGTTGTGCACTTCGACTGTGGCGTTCTGCCCTACGATATATGTTTAAGTAGTTAGCATAAGTTTCGGTAGTTAGCATCGCCGATCCCAAACACTTATAGCTATAGATTCTCAGTGCCCACAAGGATATGTCTTGCGGTAAATACTTACAGGATCCCATCGAAGTCAGAGGAGAGTTTTCTGAGACATAATGGTCAAACGTTTGTGATTAGTAGGAAAAATAGGATCTAATAGAAATGATTGAATTCTTAATTGTACACTTTTCATTGAAATTTCTTCGAAATCCCAAACGATTAAGCTTTGCTTGACGCAATCACTTTCAAATTAGAAAGATCATCGAACGTCTTGTCCTGTCAAAAGGGTTTGATTGCTTTATTCTCCTGCAAGCCAATGATATACCGAAATCACCTAATCATGGTACAATTAGACTAGGTGTGTTCTTGCGCAGATTCACTGTCTCAATTTTGATTGATCTCTCTTGGCATTCTCTTGCGTTCTTCTCACAGGCTTCCGCCATATTGGTTAGAGTTGTTTATTTACATCTCTCAGTTCGCATTTCTCTTTTCCTAATTGGTTAGATTTTCCCAGCATTGCTTCGGCTGGTGAGATGCGCGAACTACATACCTTGTCTAACTATGGACCCGATGTTATTTAAAAATTCCAGGTTATTCAGTTCTATTATTTCTCACTGTTTCTATTCACCGAGTTTGCTACTCCGACAATAGAGATGTCAATTTGTTTTGAGAAAAATTTGATACCCAGGTCTAAAACTATTTTTTATTTTCAACTAAGAAACCGTACTAATAGAATATTTAAAAATTTTTTGACTTGGTCTAAATTTTAATTAAATTTTAATTCAAGGTAAGACTTATTGTGGTTTTTTTTGTATTTCAATTTTTGGCCTGGACTTAAAAGATCTCCGAACGGAGCCCCTCATTGATATAACTACGTATGTTTTTAATTACATAGGATACCTTGAACCTTAAAATTAATTATCTTTATATTTATGAGAAAATTAAGTTAAATTGATGGCTTTGGCGAAATATCTTATTTGGCATTTTAAAATTCATGCAATTGACGAATCAATGGCGGATTAAGCATTAGCTAGGGGCTCCGGGGAAAAGAAAAATCAAAATGTGCCGACTGTGGACCCCCACCATTGTATTGGTTGTAGGAACCGTAATGGGTTAATCCGTCCTCCGGCCCTGTCGAAGATAAACATCAATACACTACAATCTTAATAATATAAAGTTTAACGTAAAGAAGAAACTTTTCCTCCGTGTCTTGTGAATTACTGAAAGCCTTAACACAAATTAATCGCTTGAGAAGAAGTCAAACATTGTGGATGGAAGGGATCCATTCTTTGCACAAAATTCCTGTATTCAAAGTGGACTTATCGTAAAGACTCTTTGATTTGATAAATTACGCAACATCTTGCTATTAGAGGAATGCCTCTATTTTGCCACTGAACACTTGCCCAAGGCCTCGTGATCGATCGGGGGAATCGATCAGCTGCCGTTCCATTCTTGGCATTAAGTACACAGTTTAATACAGATATAATTGATTTGCAATGCGATTTTAGAAGTATCTACCCCCAAACTAAAGTCTAAAAATCATATTTCGCCGAAGAAAAATAAAAGACCAGTCGTCATAGGTAAGTTCGAAAGCCGAAGAGTCGAGTTGAGACAAGTGAATGATTTTAGTCAAAAAGGCATCAAATGCACCCCTATTGAATACAAATGAAAAAGTGTTGTGATGTAGCTCTGAGGTTAAGGCCTCACTCTTTATATAGCCCCTCTTTTTCACTGAGCACTTAAATAGGTCCCCCGATGATCTACTCTCAAATATGTGTCCAGAACGACCTTTCTGTGCCAGCAAGAGGATCCACCTGCTTTATTATTCAGCGCCAGTTAATTCTTCATTGCAATAATTTTTGGATAATATTAAAATATACTTCAGTATATTTAAAATATACTTCAACAAAATACATATTGTGATGATTGCACATGGAAGTTAAAATGGAGTGTGTAGAATCAATGGTGGTTGTATTGCGGCTTTATGCTAAAATGCTTAACACATTTTTTTATTGGATGTGATCTGTATACTGAATCAATTAGCACTTGGGTACCCTCAGGTGAGTATGTCATTTTCTATATATAAAAGTAAATTTTGATTTATATGCAAAATTCATAAATATTGACGTCAATCGTCGATTTTAATCACCACAAATCGAAGCAATCATTGTTACATCGTAAAGCAGAGTTTATATTAGTCAAGTTACTAGAGTGACTAACCTACTGAACCAATAAGGGACCATCCATGAATTTTGATAGTTTAAGAACTGCAAAAGTTTCAAGGGAAATTAAAGAAAAACATCTCAAACATTTTCATACATTTATTTTAATAAAGGATTTTCTTTTTTCAATATAATGAATTTGGTTTGATTTCTTTTTTGGATATGTATTAGGAATAATTTTTTTCATAAAACTTAAAAAATTAAAATCACATAATTAGTTTTTTATCCCATATTTAAAATAAAAAAAATTGAGACTACTTTGGAGGAAATATTCAAAAAAAATTTCCCCCAAATTTTCTTTTTGAGGGAAATTATAATTCTTACATATCAAAATATTTGATTTTTACAAAAATATTTGGTTTCAAATCATTTGAGTCTAAAATACATATCATTAGTCTGACGTCATTTAGCTCAATCACAATGAATTTTACCTATTTTTGAAGTGTTTACAGTGTCACAAATCAAGGGAGGGGGGGGGGAGATCCATCTTATCGTCAGTTTAGATCGTCCTTTTTTTTCATTCGATTTGATAGAACACAGTCGATATAAACTCGTTAGTGTAAAAGAGGGAATTGAAAAAATATCTTGTCTCCCAGAAATATTAATCTGTAACGAGCCTGGTATCGTGGGTGACTGTGAAAGGATCTTTTCTAGAAGAAGGCGGAATTAAGTCTGACTATTTTGGAAAGTTGATACAACAGTACAATGTGGAATATATTATTTGGAAACCAAGATTGTAAATTGATTTTGTGTGGAACAATTAATGTACCTTTGTGTTAAACATTAAAATGTAGCAAAGTTTTCTAATAATTCACCTAATGGTGTTTTATTGTATCGAACCTACGGGGACGGAAATTGGTGAGAATTTTTTGTGTAAAATTTTTGTTTAGAAAAAATTTGAAATATCTGAAGACAATATATTTTTCAAGGCCCTTGTCAAGTGCATGAGAATTTGTGACACTTGTACACAATTGTGACACTGTATATTTAAATCAGTTTTCAGTCATTACGTGACTTTTCAACAATTTCTTTGAAATTTGAAAATAAATAAATAAAAATTTGTACGATTAAGTCTTATAAATATTTTTTGAACAAAATCATTTGTTTGTTTTGGCTTAAAATATGAACATTTAAAAATCTACAGTCAAAATCATTTATATCGACATCGCATATAGAAAACCTCACCAAATTAGCTACTAGTGTCAATTCAATTTTTCTCTGGAAGAAAATTATCCTATAAAGATAAAATATACATATCGTACAGTCGTTATAATGGGTTTTGACTGTATTTTCACCATTTTCAACAAATTTTCAAAATACAGAATGCCCAAAAATCCTTGGATAATTTAAAAACACAATAATTTTCTACTCGAATTTATTTTAATATTGTCATTCATTTTTTTTTTCGGGTGAAATCCCAAGGAAAAAACAACTCTGTATTCAAAATTATCTTGGAACTTTTGAGATACCCTGTCTTTAACCATTTGATGGTCCCTAAAAGTTAATACAAAATGTATAAATATGAAGCAACGTAAAATTGCCGTTTACAATTCCATCCGCGCGGAATGGTGAGTGAAGGAGAAACCCTAAACACAAAACCAGTCGAATTAGCCATCGATTAATTCTCGGTCGAAATTTACGAGAGGTTAAAATATCAAATTTTATTCAGGCTGATTGATTATACATTTGGGTTCATACACCCATGAACGAGAGAGAGCTCATATGTACATACAATGTGTATAAGAAAGATATACTATTATATGTTTGTGTATTGTAAATCTTTGAAGAGTTGGGGTACCTTGCTTAGAGGCACCTTACTTACATCTTGCTTATACACATTGTATGGTACATATAAACTTTCATACTCATGGATGTACGAACCCAAATGTATAATCAAACAATTATGTTTAAAATAAGTTCCTCTATTTCCACTCCCATCCCTTTTAAACGTTTTTAGCTTTTTAGAAATAGTTAAATGTATAAATTACAGGGTGTTTGGGAAAAAATATACACAAAATTTTATATTAAAAAATTTTTTCACTTTTTTCTTCCCTGTAATTTTGTATTGAAAATTTGTTTGAAAATGAGCACCTTTTGGGTCTAATACCGTTTTTTTTTTGTTTTGTTTATGGAAGTATTCACATTTATTTAAGTAAATCATCTGGTTTTTTTTTATAGTCCCCCCTCAATACACATTTTTTTTTTTTTGATTCGGGGAAAGCACAATTATAATACCACATTTAATAAATATATATATCGTATGTCACTCTCCTCACTTATACAGGCATTATAATATACACGGTGTTCTTTAATTGACCCTGGAAAAGTCTACTATGAGATTCATCTCATCAAGACGAACAAAAAAGGTCTTTACCAAATTCCGATCTGATGCGTAGTTTCCGAAATATCTTTCATGAAAAATTTGAAGATTTTTCGAGGATAAATTAAAGAAGAACACTCTGTATTTTACAAGGTCTGTATGAATCACGAGAGGCCAACCTGTATATTAATATATAATATTTCTTTTGTTTATAATTTTTTTTTTTGTTTTTTTTTTTTTTTTTGTTTACAAGTTTTCATTTGAGCAGAGAAACAGGATACAACAGATACAGAGGGAGGGTTCAACGTTTATATAATACAGGATGATTCAAAAATACACTAACAATCTCCGAACATGAAAAAAAGTTCATATGAAAATATGGTCGAAAACTTTTCTTTCTCAAGATGAGGGTAAGTGAATTATTTCCCTATCACCCTGTTTTATGAAAATGAAAACTTTTAGATCATGTATTCACATGCATTATTTCTTTTGATGCCCAAAATTTGTCAGTATTTATTTTTATCACCCTGTATAAATTTACTACGCATGTCAGTGGACATGCGCACACAAATAAAACATATTTGATAAACTCATGATAGATATTTTTTGTTTCTTTGTTTAAATAATTTGTACTTAATCTAAAAAATTGTTTAATAAAAATGTTGCGATGATGATGCCCCTGTACTTTTCACGTATCTTCAATTTGTTTGTTAATTTTTCCAAATTGTTTCATCTGACTTTAGGCCATATATTTTGTTGTATTATGTAAATATTTATTTTTTTCCTCTGGGCATTTCCATAATTTCTTTTTACCATACTTCACATTTACTTTCTGGATTCATGTATGTGTTCGGTTTACAACCGAATTGTTCAGAGAATTCCTTGAAGTTTGACAATGAACCAATCACCCGGTATTTAGCTGGTGTATGCGAATCTTTCTCAATTAGTAAGTCTGAAAAAATCCGATAAAATTTCATTCTTAGAATTTATTTCCCTCTAAAAAATAATTAAGGTGGGAAAATTCTATGGTGCCAAATCTCCAATTCTTTACTCGAAGCTTTTTGGGATCGCTGATTACAATCCGTTATCAGAATTGACACTTTAAAAACGACAGACTTAACAATGGTGCTTAAAAATGGTCGATATAACATCATCAAGAAGTAAAAAATCTGTCCCTGGGGTTTTCGAGATTCCTCGTTATGAATCTGTTATCAGAATGGTAATTTTCAAAATTACAGATTCAATATGACCACAAGAAGTTTGTAGAGATATTAATGTAGAGACCTGTTGAAATTTGGATTAAAAATAATACAATTCTTACTTGTAGCTTCCTCGGTGACAACTGAACACCACACTTGCGCAAAAGAAACAAAAAATAATTGTCGATGTGTCAAATTTAATCCCGGTAATGGTAGCATAGTTTCCACAATTGAATTACCATTCGTTGCATTCTTTTGCAATTGTTCTGCCTCCCATTTTAAGTAAGCATGATAAGCAGCCCGTAATCCACCATTATCCGCCATATTCTCGCCCAATGTCTGGATACCATTCACATGTTTATTGTTAATCTCATATTTATCGTATTGCTTACGAAAACATGCGGTTTTCTGTTTAAATCGTTCAATTGTTGCATTCTTCCACCAACGATTTAAGTTACCTTTTGTATCGTATTCACGACCCTCGTCGTCGAAGGCGTGAGTTAATTCGTGTCCCATGATTACACCCATTGCACCTAAGTTTAAGCTCGTTGGATTGTTTATATCGAAGAATGGACGTTGTAAAATTCCAGCTGGAAAAACTATTTGATTCTTTGTTGGGGTGTAGTATGCGTTTACCGTATGTGGAGTCATTCCTAGTAAAGAAGGAAGCATTTAATTTTTGCATTAGGTCCAGAAATGCCTGATTCAACTTACCCCATTCAGATTTATTAACAGGTTGATTTAATTTTTCCAAATTTTTCTTCAAGTTAAATTGGTTAACTCGAATGTTATTAGAGAAATATTCATCTCGACGTACTGCCAAACCAGCATACTTCTCATCCAATTGTTTTGGCTTCAGAATATAATCGGGATATCCAATCATATCGGAAATACCATCAGCTTTTTCCATGGCCGCTTTTCGTGTTTCCGCGTCCATCCAATCTAAATGCTTTAAATTTTCTTTAAAAGCTTCACGTACTTCCGATATAATTTTCTCAGCCAGTGGTTTTGGTTTTGATGCGTTATTTAAGCGAACAAACATGGCCGCCACAGCAAAACCTAACACATTTGATGTTTCTTGGACACAATAACGCCAAGTTTCTTCTCCGCCATCCGAACCAATTAAAACTTTACGCAACGGTTTATAGGCATCACGAAATTCTCGTGATAAACTTGGTGTTAACGATTTGACAGTTTGCCACATCACGTAATTACTCAAAGCAATTTGTCCCTTTTTCGTTCCATTGTATTCGCGGATAATAACCGTTAAATTTTGTAAATATTCTGGTGCGTAAACCACAACGATTTCTTTCGATGTGATTTTTTTACCAACTTGTTTGAAGGCATCACTAAAATAATCGGTCCATGAAATAAATGGTGCTTTTTCATCTAAATCCGCCAACGACATGTTATGATACATTCGTTCCTCATCTCGACGCTGTTCGGCCGGGGAAAAAATTGCTGCCAGACGAGTTTCAAATTGTATGATTTCCTTAACTTGAGGTCGAATTGTTCCATTTATGTCGGTGATTGTTGGGTCTAACAATGAAGCCACTTTCACCATGTATCTAAATTAAAAACGATTTTTCTTTTGTTAAATTTTCCTGCAATTGAAACCGACTGCACCATTAACGACCCCTGTAAATGTTTCGAGCGAAATTCGTACAAAGTAGGCTTTCTTTATTTGGTTGAAATCTTGGAAGGCTTTACCAGAGTATCATCGAGGCTCGGTAGAATGGGTAGTTTTTGAAAGAATGCTTCCCCCTCCCCTAAAATGGGGGCAGTCGGTTTTTATTTTCAAAAAAAAAAAATGATAGAAAACATACTCTTCATAAGCGTCTAAAATTTTGGCATGGCCTGTAATATTTAGATAATAATCTCTGGTTGGTAGAGTTAAACCACCTTGATCAATTTGTATAATATGACGTGAAGAATTTCGATCATCTTCGCCAACTTCCCAATTAAATAATCCTCCCATATTGTATCTAAAAAAAAATTCGAAAATGTTTTAATTCGAGCTTTAAACAAAATTTAAAACATCGATTAACCTATTTTGAACTTCTTGTAAACTTTTTTGTAAATTCCATTTGGAAAGATTAAATCCAGAATGTGTTAAATTCCACCCTCCAAGTTTCGTTAGTAAATTAATCATTGGTTCAGCACCTAATTTTTCGATGACATCTTCCGAATCCATACACGATTCATAATAAATTTTTGCTTTTTTCTCAGCCTTTGATTTTAAATCTTCTTCAACTTTAGCCAAAGCATTTTTCACAATTAATTGATTATGTTGTTCTAATTTAGCAAACGTGCCCCACATCGGTTTCCCTTCTGGAATTGGATTTTCTTTGACCCAACCGTTGCATGCATATTCATAAAAATTTTCACATGGATCTACTGATTGATCCAAGCCTTTTAAAATATCAGACGAGGCATGGATGCAAGGAGCTAAAATAATGTTTATCATTAATAACTACATTTTTTTAACATACGGGAAATGATTTTTCAAATCCAACGGATCCTTGAATTTCAATATTTTGAATCATTTATCAAGAAAATGTTAAAGTAGAAATAATTAAGGATTTCGCAACAAATTGACTCCTACAATATGAAACAGTAATTTACGGACAACTTATTTTTGAATACCCGGTATTCAAAAATTTAATACCCGGTATTCAAAAATTTTTTAAACAATTATATGAGAAAAATTTCTAAGCCCATTTGTATGAAGTTAAGGTATTTTGGATTTGAAAATCGATTTAAAAAAGCGAATCGTATAAAAACAAAGAGTTGTCGACCTGTAAAACAGTACTGTTGATCAGCGCCAGTTAATTGTCCATGATTAGTTTGGTGACCTTGAATCGTTTGCTGATTGATATTTGATATTTGTATTTTATAATTATTTTTCGAACTTGTCAATAAACATGTTAGAAGCAACGTAATTACTAGCAGACAGGCCAATATTATTAATAATACTTTTTCTAAAGATGTCCGTGTCCGCCATAAAGATCCACGCTATCCAAAAATTATTACAAATCAAGTTAGCGCACAATTTCTAAGTCGAAATAAAATCATGTCGAATCAAAATTGAAAATTTTTCATTTTGAAACTTTTTACATGCATTGAAATAAGGCTGATAATATACATGCTAGCAAGTGTATTCTCAATTAATTAAATAAATTAAAGTTACCGTATGATATCGAATATGAGTAGCACTTGTTGAAATCCCTTCAGTTAATTGAACGGTCCCACAACTTAACGAATCTTCATCTTTGAAGCCTGTATGCTTGTAGCGCGTCATCTAAGAAATTCAATTAAAATTTAATAATCCTTCCTCGCTTATTTCAAATTTTTTATTCAAAAACGTTCATATTCATTCTAGGTTTATTATGATACTAGCTTTTACCCGCGTTTTATGAGCTATATTATTGTTAAGTTTCATTCAAATCCATTTAATTGTTTTTGCGTGAAAGCGTGACAAACAAACATCCTTACTTTTACATTTATATAATATATATGGATCCTAATTGATTTGCTCGGCAACGTTTATAAATTTTGAGAAAATGTTTTTTTTTTTTTTTTAATGATTGAAATTTTTATTCTCTGTAGACTTGTGGGGCTGCTCGAGAAAATTTAAAAAATTTCCCGAAAAGTCTAAAACATTCTAGGATATCGATTTTCGATACCGAATTATTTTGGGACATGCTATATATACATTTTTATACCCTGTATATATGAAATATATAACAAGGTATACTCAGTTTAGTCCCAAGTTAGTAACGCTTAAAAATATTGAGGCTACCAACAAATTTTTCGTATAGGTGTTCATAAAATCACCTAATTAATCCATTTTCGTTGGTCCGTCTGCCTGTCGACACGATAACTTAAAAACGAAAAGAAATATCAAGCTGAATATCAACATAGGTCAATTGGGTCTTGGATCTGTAAGACTCATCTTGTAAACCCTTAGAGATAGAATAAAAGTTTAAATATAAAAAATGTTCCTTATAAAAAAAACAACAACTTTTATTTGAAACATTTTTTTGTAAACATCACTGTTTGTCCATTTTCTCCAAAACTATAAAAGATAGTCAGTTGAAAATTTGCAGGTAGCTTTAAATAGTGGTCTTGTGAAACATTCTCGAAAAACGAAAAATAATTCTAGAAAATAAATTCGAAATTTTCGAAAACCAAATAAATAGCGTTGTTGGTTTTTTAAACTCACTGGTTTTTCACACTCTCAATACAGGGTATTTCAACAATTAACTCAGTCAATTGTTTATTTTCACTAGTTTTTTTTAAGTTGTAAAATCTATAAACGTTTTTCTTTTACGCGCATAGATATGATAATAAATTCTGGTGTAAGTGTATAGAAATTTTACAAATTTTCCCTCGCAAAATTAAAGTTTTCATAGAATTCTATTTCCATAGAATAGTTTAAAGTTTTTGTTAAAAGATTTTTACAAATAATAAACCTTTTTGTTATAAATGAATGAATAAATATATTTAGAACGTTTTTGAATAAAAAATAAATGAAATAAATTAAGTTCAATTACTAAGTATTGTAATCAATTAATTTATAACTAATCAAACTTACATGAATTGAGTTTAAACAATCCATTTTGATTTTGATATATAAATTTGTTTGAATTTGAATAAATTTGTGTTTGATTTTGAATTTGAATTAGATTTGTTGTTGTTTTGGTGAATAAAAAGGCCACATGTCCTGCTTCTGTTTTTACAAACAAAACATTTTGTTTGTTGATATATTAATTTGATAATATTTAATAATATGTGAATGTGAACACTAGTTTACACTAGCAAGTCTAGTCTACATTCAACAGTCAACAGTCAACACTCAACAGTAAACACTACTAACGAAATAAGTACAAACATAACATATAGTTCAGTTCAAAAAAAACGCGACAATCTACAACAAAAAAATACCTTAATTTTGAAAGTGTGTGTAGGTTAGGTTAGGTTAGAGTGGCTGTCCTGGGGTGGGACACACTTAGACCATAGGGTCCGTTGTGATACCGAAAAAGGATTGGTCCATCCCCGGTACTCCATGAACCATTTGGAGCTGTTTAAGAACAGCAGGAGATCCTTAATATCGACGGACTCCAGGTCGGAGAGGTCGTCAAAGAGAGGCTGGTTCAAGTAAGTCCATCTTCTCATGACAAGAGCTGGGCAGTGACAGAGAAGATGAGACATTGTCTCCTCCTCGTCATCACTGTGACAGCTCCTGCAGTAGTCGTGGTACACTACCAGGCTCATGTGTTCAGCATGCTTGCCGCCCAACCAGTGTCCTGTAATAGCCGCAACAACTTTGCGAACATAAGATCTTCGGAACTTTGGAAGTGACATAAGATCTTCGGAACGCCTGCGATTGTACTCAGACCATATCTTGTATTACAACAAGTACGTTCCTCCCCGGAATTACGCACGGGTCGTGCTAAAAGAGTCCGTCGTATAAGTCCATTAAAAACAAACCATATAAGTCCATTAAAAGTAAAATTCAGTTTTTTTGAATTTATTTTGAGGTTAGTTTACTATAATTGCATTTGTTCAACATTCAAATTTAACAGTGATTAAAAAGTGATCTAAAAATATGAGTCAAGTCCATATTAAACCCTGTGATTTAAATACCTAGACTTACTACGAGTCCCACTGTTAAACAATTATCGAATTTTTTTTGGTCATTTTATCTAACTACACCAAAAAACAACTTTCAATGCACGTTTTCTGACATTTGTCCGGAAATTTGGTATAAATCCTCCACTATGCGATGCTTTTAAAAGTGATTTTAATTGTATAGAAAAATTCTTACACACACACAATCGAAAAATACGATTCCTTTGTAGATTAGCGCATTTTTTTTGAACGATACTATACAAACATACGTATATAAACTATCATCTATTCTAATGTAATGGGACTAATGTATGTTTGATATTATTGTTATAAAGTTTAAAAATAAACACATGTTCTGGCACTAAAATACCGCACTCATCAAATAATTAGTCGAAGAGCTCATGTATCAAAAAAATACCACCATACATTCGGGGTTTTCATTGAATCGATTCTCCCTCGAAAGATTTTAGACCAGTCGTTAAAGTTAAACCAGTCGAAAGTTGATAATTTTAGACCAGTCGTTTCTAAATGAAACTTCGATTGTCAAGTGTCAATGGTCGATTTGGAAGCCCGATTATTTTCCAATCTAAAATGTGTTTCTGAGAAAAAATGAAAGCTAATTGTCAGACGACAAGCGTCGAGTATAGGTCCCAATTATTCTCCAGAAAAATGAGTGTTTCTCGTCACTAATTTCATGGCACTTTGAGGCTTCTTAGTAGATTCAAGTGATCATTTTAATACCAAAAAAGTAGCCTCAATTTATAATAGGGAATAATCCTGATGTCGAATTGGTCATATCACCCATAAAAATGTAAAACTAGACTTAATACCATGAGAAAATTTGAAAGTGAAATTAAAATTGATTAAAAAACGAAGAAGTTATAAGCAATCAAAGATTGCATTCAAAGATTTCCCATCTCCTTTTAGCAAAGCAAAGTTTTATATATATTCTCTATGGTGATACCCACGTATGACGTCACTAGTGGGTATCTTTCTCTTTGTTTAATTATAAACTTTAAACGTTCATTAAATATTTTTAAAATTACGTTCAGTTAGAACTCCGAACTCCTATCGATTTAGTCCGATACCCTATTCGATACGATAACTTTTACCGGATTTTTTTTGTTCTAGAAATTAATTTTGATATCACAAAGACGTAATTTTTGATAGAACTTCCAAGTCAAAGTTTGGGTGACGTTCTAAGCTTTCAAGTAAGAAAGTTTTGAAGAGAGATTATAAAGAATAAATATTTGAAAAATTTCAACAGCTTAGTTGTTTGAAACTGATTTTCGGCATAATAGCTCTTAGACTATGTATCAGTAGTTTTGATTTTAACGAATTCTATGATCCAAGCGGTGCTGGATTTATATTTTAAAAATTTTCTCAGGGTTTTATATTTTGCGCGTATCTATATTTACGTTTTAATGTAAATAATGCGTTATTTATTAAAAGACCGAAATACTCGTAAATCAAATTTCTCTTCGTGAGTATACATCGAATGAAAATTTAATAATTTTAAAAATTCACTCGAGTTTTGAGTTTTAAGTCGAGAAAAAACTAATTTTTTAATGAATTTTTAGATATATTTACCTTAACAATCATTTCCTGACGACACGGTGCTTTGAAGAAACTTATTTTTGAACTCTGAAAAACAAAATTTTTCGAGATTTTACAAAATTTCAAAAAAAAAATCGAAAATCGAAAAAAATGCGCTTTGAATGCTTTGAATTAAAAATGGTTCTGTACAATTTTTCGTTAAAATTAATGGTTAAGGTAGTACGAACACCAAGGCAATTTAAGATATAGGGTTGAAATTATTTTTATCTTATTTTCAACTTTGATGATGAATTTTGTTATAACTTCATGGATGTAGATGACAAATAAGAATAAAATTTTTCGATATCTGTCTTGGATTTCGAAATATCGAAAGCTTTAACAGTTAAACAAAATTTTCGATATTTTGAAAACTACGCCAGATATCGAAAAATTGTATTCTTACTTTTAGTCTTATATCGTCAAGTTATAACATAATTCACCATCAAAATTGAAAATATATATTTTTTTAAATTTGTGTCCCCACTACCGTGCTCATACATCCTTAATTAGTCGGGCACAACAGGTTTTTATTTGTTTTCAATAATTTATTAAGGTTCTAACTTTAATTTAAATAGTTTTTTTTAATTTTCACCGACTAGTTTAGGAGAAATCTATATGAAAACAAATAATCCATTTACCGTTAAATATACCTACTTTCCAAAGTCATTATTTAATTAATCAGGCAACCCCCACCCCCTTATCTCGTAAATTTTCAGAACTGATTTAGACTTAGTCCAACTTCATATAAAATTGCCTTAGTGGTCGTACATCCTTAAAAATTGTCAACCCCCAAACCCTGTCACAATAGCCCAGTTTGACCTGTAGTTAAGGTCTAAGAAAAGTTTTGCATAAAAGTTTTGAAAATGGAAAATTTCAAGAGTAAAATACAACACGATTTTTGCTTGTACACTCGGTAAATGCTTTGTTGATTTTTTTTTTTTTAAGAATTAATTTTAATGAAGCGCACTCCACAGGCTGGGACAATTTTATTGCTCAAATTGATAAAAGATGGTCAATTATCAGATATCTGAATCCACTCACTTGCTTTTAACTGCGTTTAATTTGATTAACAACAAATTTTCACTTGACCATATGATGAACTAACGGAACTGTCCACAAGTTCTTATTTATCAAACTGTTGAATGTATATTTCCAGAATAAAATACGGGAAGACTTCTTCCAATTTCAAATATCAGATGGATTCAAAATCGGTGCAAAAATATTTTGTGTAATATTTTGTTTTAAAAATATATTGTTTTTAAAATCACTTGCTAATTTGACAGTATTTTGATCATTTATAGTCGCACACAATCTTTTATAGTTTTTGATATCGTTCGCGTAGCGAAACGCTTGCGTCGAAATATTGATTTTATTTTATGCAAATATCGTACCAGGATATTTTTTTTGTGCGATGTGTAGTATTTCAAGGGTTTCTAGTTTCTAACTCGATTCGGAAAATTTATCCAAAAGACATTTAACCAGAATGGAAGCTATCAACAATAATGCCCCTTTTTTGGAAATCGACTTTTTTCGGGTTAGGGCGGCCTTATTTGACCCCGCACACTGGAGTATTTATACCAAAATGAAGGGATTTTTATGCTCAAAATTGATTCGAAAGAAAAAGAAGAAATTTGAAATTATAACGATTCTAGTTTCATAATTTGGCAACGGAACCCTAAAAAATCGAGTACGAACGCCACACAACTTTGGTATACTCAAATGAGAAAAATCATTTTATACTTAAAGTTTTTAGCATTTTTGAGATCAATTAAAAATATATTTAGGAAACATTGAACAATTTTAAAATAAATTTTTTTATAATTTAGCTTTTCGTTAAAAAGCCTAAGCAAACATAATGCGTCACTTACGACATCTGTTAGTGAATTATACAAGTCATTAAAAATAGGTTTGAAAACCGACTGTACTTATAGCAACATACATCTTATGGTTGCGCAATAGTAAGAAATACGAGTAAAATATATGTATGTAAGGAATCCGGGTGATTTACGAAGAGTAAAAACAAGGCAGAAAAGACAAATTTTTATAAGGAGGGTCGTATAAAAGGAGGTGTCAAGAGGATCTACGAAGATCAAAAATAAAACACGGCGCCGACTGATTGTCACATCGTCGAAAGGCCGCTGATTACAAGTGTCGTCAAGTCATTAAAGTAACTCTAAGTGCACTGTTTATGCAATGATAATAAAATCATCAAAATATCTTTGAAATTGTTATGGAAATTTGAGCAAATCTCCGGAAATTATTCTTCGAAAACCGGAGAGTTGACAGTATTAGCCACGGCTTTATTCAAAATTAGGAAAAAGACTGATTTCAAAAACTTTTTCATATCCCTAGTTAGTTCGGTTTCCAAGACCTCACTATCTTTTATGCAATTACTGAATTAGAAAATATATTTAAAATTTTTAAACATGGATACCCTGCTAGTTCAATTTCTAACTAATAGGTAGAGTTACTTATCTTTTGATCAAAATAATTGATAATTAGTTCTAGTTGTTAATCTTTAACCGTAGTTAATTTATGAATATTAAAACATGATGGTTGGAACAAGTAAATCTTAATAATTATGTTTTTATTTAAGATGAATCATAAAATATATTTTTAAAATCGATTTCTAAACCCTCGTCTCAAATAAAACAAAAAATAAAATAGCCAAGATCTGAACCATTATTGAAAATCAGGTGAATTTCTTATATGCAACAGGTGCATTTGTAAGTGGCGCCATTTAGAAGTTTATCATTCATAGCTAATGTAATAGAGTTCTAAAAGATATTTAAAAAAAACAACTTAATTTTAGAAACAGTTCGAATTAGATCGAAAATCATTTTTAAACGATAAAATTTTTTTCGAAGTTTGTTATTTTCCGATGAGAAGTTTGATGGTATGAATGAAATATTGAATTTAGAATTTTAAATATAACTCTAGTTTATATTTAGAATAACTCTATGATGGCACCAGATCGTCATAAAGCCGGAAGGCAATAAGGCTGCCAAGCAGCCGAGTAATAAGCAAGCGACCATGTAGCTTAAATAGAGGTACGGCATGAGGTGATACAGTCCGTCTATCTTGAGACTATAAACCATCTCTTTACCCCACTTCACTCTATAATCTGTTATTCTCACACAACACAAGTAAACGTCTTAAACAGGGAGTGTGCGATACATACATGAACATTTGAAATGATCCGAAATTATTAAAAAATCAAATATTTGTTTATCTGAAAAATTCAAAGTTTGAAGATTTTTTCTGACTGTAACAATACTTTTTCTCAATTAAAAAATTATTAATTTTAGTTATAAACTGGCTGATACCCACCCATTTTGCTGGACAGCTCCAAATATATTGGTCCGACGAAACAAATCTAAAAATCTTCCTATTATCATATTGTCATAACCTTAGAAAATATACTAACTGGCTTTGGCAACAGAGTGAGAACCACATCTCAAAGAAGATTGGGAAGAATAATAAATGAGAGAGCGTGATTATTATCCGTCAATACGAGTATGCGCATTGAATATCATACTCTGGAACTGTGTTTCTCTGGCAGTTATTTGAATATTGTATTCTTGTCTTTGTTAATCTTCTCAGCGAATCAAAAATGTACATACTTGATACACATTGGGCCTATATAATGATAGATAATCTAAGGTCTTAACATGTAGCTTAAAATGATGTTGCAAGGAAGAAGAAATATTGGGTGGGCTGATAAGTTCGTATGTTGACACGTAGATGGCGCTACTAGTATTAAATCCATCTTATTTTTAGTTAATTCTAACCTAGAAAAGACATGTGTGTATATTTGACAGCTGCCGTACTATTAGTTTAGTTTATGAGATACATCATTTTGAGTGAAGCAACTTGCTGTTTCATCAAAATTGCATGAATTGGGCTTTGAATTGCTTCCGCATCAACCGTATTCTCCCAGCGTCTTGTTCCTATTCTCAGACTTCAAGAGAATGCTCGATGGAAAGAGATTTAGCGCCGATGAATAGATAATTGCCGAAACTGGAGCTTATTTTGAGGTCAGACAAATCGTACTATGAAAATAGTATTGAAAAATAGTATGGTCGTTTATAATCGCTCTATCGCCCTCGAAGGCAACTTTTTGAACATTTAAATCGAATTTTACCAAAAAAATTTGTATTACTATGTTAGGTTACGAAAAATGTTGTCTCTCTGTCTTACTCGTATCTTAGGTTGTCAGTGTCTTACTTGTATTTTAAGTTAGGAGTCCGAGGGACTTCTGTAAGCCACATTTGCCTATGCCTGCTCTAGACGATACAGAACTCTTGATTGATTGATGTTAGATAATGAACTTTTCAGCCCAACTATTACTATAAATATTTTAAGAGAAATGAAATAGTATGAATTTCAAGATAGTATGAATTTCATTGACACCGTTAGTATTAATAAATTTGAGTAAATGTTTGAATAAGTCCGTCTGTCCTCCTTTTTAGTGTTTGCGTGTCTTTGCGAGGCCAGAGTCCTCTACAGTGCATTACACTTATCAATATCATTTGTTAATATACACAGAAGCAAAAGCAATGTGTTGTTTTAAGTCTGTCGTGTCTAAATTATGTATCTATGTTTATAATATTATTTGTATCATAGAACAAAGCACCCACTATACATCACACAAACAAGTGGAACAAAGATCACAACAATTATATTTCAAAAGCCGATTATTAACGATCAGATCCGATTGTAGATATACATACATACTCTTTGATACATACACAACATTGCCTGAAACACACTCTCTGAAAAAAAAATATTAGAATAAATGAAATTTTATATACTTAGTAGTCAGTTTTGTGCGGGTTTGATAGGGTGTAAGAGACGTGTGGATACCTTTTTTTTTTTTTTTTTTTTTTTTTTATTGTACACTTTTTTTTTTTGTTTTTCTCGGGGTATTTTGGGTACATAAAACTTTTGTGGTGATGTGTGGATAAAAAAAATAAATAAAAAGTTCAATCAAAATGGTAATTAAAACGAAATAAAAATTTCTCTTAAAACAAAAAATATATAAATTTTTTTTTGATGTGTTTCTTAAAACTAAACAATCCTTTAATTTAAGTTTGAAGTTTTTTAAAAGTTTTAAAAGTAATTCGTGTGAAATAAGTTTTATAAAAGTTGTTTTTTTTTTTTTATAAACAATGGCTTTAAATAATAGCAATAATACAAGTAATAATAATCCTGATGAATTAAAATCTGGTAAATTAGTTGTACGAGTTGATCAGGACAGTGATTCTGATTTACAAGCATTGTTTGACACTGTACTAAAGCCAGATTCAAAGCGACCATTACAAGTGCCGTTGCGTATGAGAAAATTACCAAATTCATTTTTTAATCCACCATCGACGGGTTCGAAATCACCATCGATATCACATTCACGTGAGAACAGTGCGGATTCAGCATTTGGTTCGGCTGGAGGTGGTACATCGAATGTTTCGACAACGACAGGGGGTTCCGTTGTTGGTTCACAACAGAATTCAGGTGTACAAGGGTGTACGTTACAGGTAACACATGCGAGAGCACATAGTTCACCTGCATCACTGCAACAGACGTATGCGGTCGGACAAAATGCTGGACAACCACCGCAAGTAAATAGCGCACATCATATGAAACAAAGATCGTATGATGTTGTCAGTTCGGTACAGGAAGAACAAGGACCTTTACCACCTGGATGGGAACAAGCACGAACTCCTGAAGGACAAGTTTATTACCTCAAGTATGTATTTTTTTTACTTTTTTTATTTAAGTATTTTAAAAGGGTACGGCATGCTAAATTTATGTTTTTCGTGTACATAATACTTGTGAGAGGAGTAAATTCAAAACCTGGGAAGTAAGCCTTTCACTAGGTTTTATCGACCCCTGAATGAACTTGTCTTCTGAATCACTTATTCTCTGTGTTTAATGTAGACTCTCCTTCTTTATGAATGAAAAAAACTCCAGGAGAGGAAAAACCTTGCATATAATCTTGACGGGTAGAAGCCTAATTAATTTTTCATTCCTAATCCTCTATCTCCTAAACCTCTCGCTTTCTTTATGAATGAAAAACGCTCCAGAAAAGAAAAAAACCTGCATATTCCTCAGCCTCTTTCATTCTTGTCCATGTCAAATTATTTTCCGGTAACTCTGAGGTCATTTTCGAGCCTTATACCCCCCTCTTTATTTACTTTGAGCTACCACGAACGAATTAAAGCCCAGGCATCTCATTCTGATTTTGCAAAGACATTTTGCTGGAATGTGAAAGTATCTTAGTTGCATCCTTAACCTTTTTTTAGTGATTATTCTTTTTCAACCCTTACTTAACTCGCCTTTGTTGAGATTTTTACCAAAATCTGATCCACCTGGATTAGTCCGAAAAATGCAAGATCTAGTGAAATCGTAGACCTACACATTAAGCAGAAAGTCGACTCTGAAGACCTGATTCTTTATCGACATCTTTTTAAAAGTAATTAAATTGGATTAGTCCAGAAATTTGGAATCTAGTGATAGACCTTTATTTAGGAGAAAGTCGACTCTTAAGACCTGCTTTTTTATCGAAATCTCTTTAAATGTGATTAGTTGGATTAGTCCGAAAATGTAAGATCTAGTGAAATCGTAGACCTACACATGAAGCAGAAAGTCAACTGTGAAGACCTGATTCTTTATCGACATCTTTTTAAAAGTAATTAAATTGGATTAGTCCAGAAATTTGGGATCTAGTGATAGACCTTTATTTAGGAGAAAGTCGACTCTAAAGACCTGCTTCTTTATCGATATCTCTTTAAATGTGATTCAAGTTGGATTAGCCCGAAAATGTGAGTTCTGGTGAAATCGTAGACCTTCTTTAATAAAATGACTAAGCAACTGTCATTCCCGAGGTCCCAAAAAGGTCTAAAGTGTTAGACAGGAAGTTGATTGATAAACATTTATTAAAAAAAACTATTACAATCACTTTTTCTTATTATTTTGAAAGGATGAATCTATTTATGATTTTACAGAGTGTTCAAAAACATGGTGCAAAAAAAATTGAAAGGTTGATTGAACTCAAATAAATAATAAGTACTTTATGATAAAGTTGTTTGAGCGAATATTCTTAAAAAACTATTTGTTTCGTGAATTAAATCTTTCGAAAATGAGATATTTGCGATTTAAGTGTCGAATTTATCGATCTACAATTGTTCGATATGTGGTTATACACAAAATATCAAAAGAAATCCCAATTTTGACGTTGAGATAATAAAATTGTGAAACCGATTATAACTACTTTGAAGGGATCTCCAATTATCGTCGTTATATTCGATATTAGGACCTAATTTGGGTAATTTTTTTTACCAACAAGTGAAAACAAACAGTTGACTGAGTAAATTATTGAAATACTATGTATAGACAGTGCTGATTACGGAGCAGTTTGTTTGTTCACGTCACGTAAGTAAAAAGAGATAGCCACTCATATATACATG
This sequence comes from Chrysoperla carnea, assembly GCF_905475395.1. Taxonomy (NCBI): domain Eukaryota; kingdom Metazoa; phylum Arthropoda; class Insecta; order Neuroptera; family Chrysopidae; genus Chrysoperla; species Chrysoperla carnea. The sequence continues at coordinate 34,438,892 of NC_058342.1, forward strand.
TCACATACACATTTCTGATATTCCCGTATAATACATACTATACAATATTCGGGCCCTCACGGGTAAACAGTGATGTTTTCGAAAAAATGTTTCAAGCAAAAGTTGTTTATTTTTTTATAAAGAACATTTTTTACATTTAAACTTTTGTTCTATCTCTAACGGTTTACAAGATGGATCTTACGGACCCAAGATCCGATTGACTTATTAGTTGCTCACTTTTTACTACCTGAGCACGCTGTAAAATTTCAACTTGATATCTTTTTTCGTTTTTGAGTTATCGTGATGACAAACGAACAGACAGACGGACAACCATAAATGGACCAATTAGGTCATTTTATGAAAACCTTTATCAAAATTTGTTCGTAGCATCAATATTTTTAAGCGTTACAAACTTGGTACTAAACTTAGGATACCTTGATATATTTTCATATACATGGTATAAAAATCAACCTTTTTCGAGGAAAAATCAAAGCTGATTGTGAGCGTTCCTTGTTTTGACGTTTCAGTTTGTTTTCTGATAATTGGGATATCTTTTTTCCTCGGAGAAAGATGGTCTGTTCTAGCCACGAAATGAGCCGACATTAGGCGCTTTTTTGACTAAAAATCAGCCTTCTTCGAGAAAAAAACAAAACCGATTGGTTGCATCAATTCAACGATCCTTTTAAATCTCCTTTTTTTATTTTCAATATTCTAGACCCCTTTCTATGTTTATAGACCCCCTACCCCTACCCCTATTCTTATTCAAACTACCGTAGATGCCTTTTCATTTCGATGATGTATGGGTTTTTTGAAAAAAATGATGAAATTTATTTAGAATTTGAGTAAAAATTTGGTGAATTAAGAGTTGAGTCATATCTTTTTTTTGCAAAACTTTTCCTTACATTCTGTACTCAGTTAAAATTTTTATAACACAAAATATGGGGGGACTTACGTCAAAGGTTCTAATCTATTTGTCTCCAATTGTCTTATCATCTTTTTAATAAATACAAAGCTTTATTTTAAAAAATAATAACAAAAACTATTTATTTTATTGTTTCAATTCTACGAATTCAATGAGATTACGTCATTGTTTTTGGAGTAGCTGTGTGGTGCTATAAGCTACTCTAACTAGCTTAGGCTCAAGCTAAAGTAAACACGCTTATATGCGTATCTATATCGTAGATATATATTGATTACAACAAAATTTTTAATTCCAATACTGGTTTAAGTCGTTTTTTGATCTCTCTGAAAAGGTGTTTTTAATTTCTATTAAGGATGTATGAGCATGACAACAATGTTTGATTTAAAGGCTCAAAATTTGTTTGTAGGTAGTCTTTTACTCAAAGAATATGTGATTAAAATTTCAGCTTAGGTAACCGTGCAAATTTTTAAGAAAAAAGTCATTAAAAATCGATATAAAATACATTGGCTCTTATGGAGGAATCTCAAAAAACGACATATTTTGGCAGTTTTTGATAATTTTCATTTGGAATGAATGAAAACAAATTTAAAAAAAACTTTTTAATAGAAAGTAAACATATTAGCAATGCATTAGAAAAGAAAAAAACTAAGTGTCATCGTCCATATAAGGGATGTAAGAGCAGGGTAGATTAAGGGTTGAAATTATTTTTATCTTATTTTCAACTTTGATGATGAATTTTGTTGTAACTTCATGAATGTAGACGAAAAATAATAATAAAATTTTTCGATATGTGCCTTGGTTTTCGAAATATCGAAAGCTGAATAATAAAACAAAATTTTCAATTTTCGATATTTTGAAAATTAAGCCAGATATCGAAAAATTTTATTCTTACTTTTCGTCTTATATCGTCAAGTAATAATATAAATTTATCATCAAAATTGAAAATATCTATTTTTAAATTTGTGCCCCCACTATCATGCTCATACATCCTTAACATAATCAATTAACATGCTCTTTTTTTATGTCCTTAACTGTAAATTTAAAAAAAATCATTTTTTTATGTAATCGAGTTGAATTTAACGTTTTTAGGCACTTTCTCGTAAACTGTTTTGTAAAATCGCCACATTATTGAAAGGTTATTTGATGGAGAGTGTTTTCAGTTATGTTTCAAGGCAATCGGTTCATTCGTTTAGAAGCTGCAATGCCACTGACAGACACACAGACATGTTAAATTTATAAGATCCTTCTTTTTAGTCGGGGGTTAAAAAGAGCCATAAGCGAAAAAAGATTGCGGTTAAAAATTAGCGTTTGGTCTTCGGTTTCTTGAATGGCTTCAATTTAAATAAAAGAGTGTTTAATTTTCAAAATTCTTTATATTCCAAAAAATGATTTGAACCGGAATTCGGTTAGTTGTGATGAAAATAATTTAAAACTTGGTACACGGCGGTCAAACAGAATTGGTCTCAGAGGTACTTGGTGCTCAGGGTAAACAGTTCTTCGTCGTTTAGTGGAGTTTTCGTTTAAATTTGTTATATAATCGGTCCAAACTTGTTACGCGAGGATTTTTGGGGTGGCTGAACATGAATATCATTACAGAATTGGCCTCAGAGGTACCTGACGGCGGGAATACCATTGCATCAGGTTCCTCTGAGACCAATTCTGTCAAATATTGTTGTTCAGTGACCCCAAAAACCTTCGTGTAAAGAGTTTGGATCGATTATATAAAAAAATTTCCCGAAAACTGCAATAAACGACAAGGAATCGTTTACCCTAGGCACCAGGTACCTCTGAGACCAATATTAAGTTTCAATTTAAAATGCATTATTAATTAAACTAATTTGCATATTTTTAATTTCTTATAAATCAGACTAGGTTACAAAATTTTCTGACGCTCTAACGAATCGAATACCGAAAACCGCATTCAAATCCGATATTGGTTTTTTCTTTTTGATATTTTTGGGTTTTGGATTCTAAAATAAAAGAAGTCTTTAAAATTCTTCTAATTGATATTATATCGAAATCTTAATCTGTCTCTTGATAAAACCAAATATCCTGAATTGTAATTAATTTTTCATTAACAAAATCACAGACAACTTTAATTATGTCCTTAACTATAATCCAAAAATCATATTTTCAAATATATCGATAACAATATATTATAATTTTTACCTGTACACTTAGATTAAAAATCATAATAACACTCTAGTCATATCTCTCTCTTTAACACAACTTGTGTACATTTACTGTCTCTGTCTTCAGTACATCATCACGGACTGTTCACTGTATTAATAAATGATTTTTTTTTTTTTTTTTGTGAATTTAAATGATTACCTGTGTTATGATGGGCACTGTACCTGCTAGGTTAAGTTTGTTCTTTTTAAGCTCGATGTAAACACACTTTGTACATGTTAAGTGGGTCCTTTGGCCTACCATGTTATTTACAAAATTTAAAAATTCCCCGACAAATGCGATTAATTCCTTGTAAACCGATTTTTGGAAATTTACCTGTAAAATGTTCTCAATCGAGTCGGTTCGACCGTTTTGGGGGCTACAATGTCACTGAGAAACACACAGACGCACAGATAAACACTTGAAACTTATAAACTCCTTCTTAAATCAATATCAAAGTGATGGTCAAGGACATCAGATGACATGAAAAGGATACTTAATGAGCTACCTTATTTTTGGGACAAATTTTTGGAAATATTTTAATTGAAATTGAAATATTTGAGTTGACTTTGTTCTTTTGAATTATTGTTACCTAATTATTTGACCATTTCACTTTTTGAAATGAATTGAACCAGGTTTATTTGACCATTTATTTCCATAGTAATTATTTATATGTCATGCCTTTTCCAAACTGAATCGATTTTGAAGATCATCGCCAATTTTTTAGTTTATTATACCATGCATGTATGTAATATGCAAGGTATACTAAGTTTAGTCCCAAGTTTGTAACGCTTAAAAATATTGATGCTACCAACAAAATTTTGATATAGGTGTTCATAAAATCACCTAATTAGTCCATTTTCGGTCGTCCGTCCGTCCGTCTGTGGACACGATAACTCAAAAACGAAAAAATATATCGAGCTGAAATTTTTACAGCGTACTCAGGACGTAAAAAGTGAGGTCAAGTTCGTAAATGAGCATCATAGGTCAATTGAGTCTTGGGTCCGTAGGACCCATCTTGTAAACCGTTAAAGATAGAACAAAAGTTTAAATGTAAAAAATGTTCCTTATCAAAAATTAAACAACTTTTGTTTGAAACATTTTTTCGTAAACATCACTGTTTACCCGTGAGGGCGCCAATTAGGCGGAAATTTTATAATATGTACTATACTTGAATATGAGTTATGTATGTGTCACATGTTTGTATGTGTAATGTGATAAAGAAATCAACACTGACTATGCATGGTATTTCAACAATTAATTCAGTCAATCGTTGATTTGTTTTTTTTCTACATTTAAGCTGTGGTACACTGAATTAAAAAGAACAAACTTAAGTGTATATTGGATTGGTAGATACTAGGTATAGCAGCTATTTATTGGTAGTATAGTATGTATGGCTTTGGTTTTGTGGAAGGAAACCTGTCTTATTTAACCAAAAAGACCACCAGATGTTTTGTAATATACCCTAAATTTATATTAAATATACCTGTTTTTATATTTTATTATGTTTTATGTACAACTTGTTTAATGGAAATTCACCTGTGTCCATGTAGTGAGCACTCTCTCAGTGTAAAATGTAAAATGTAAATAACACACAAACTTAAAATTAGGGCCAATCTCAATTTACATAATTATGATTTTTATACTCTGTATATACAACGTGTTCTGTTATTAACTGCAGAAACCTAACTTCCCAAAATAAGCTAATCAATAGCAACAAAAAAACTCCTTCCAAAATTTGGAACTGAGCCCTAATTTGGGAGCTACAGGTATGACAAAATTTGATAAATTTCATTATTCATTGACTATCATTCGATAACCAGTAGCCAATGATAATCAGAAGATATTAGTAAATTTCATTTAATAATATTCAATTGAGGTAGGGATTTAAAAAAATTATAACATGATTTAATTGGATTATATTATTTTACAAAAGTATTAAATTATTGTACGTAAACAAACAAAACTAGGTGACAATGGATGTGGTTTGTTTGTTTACGTCCAATGATAAATTGTTTACTTATAAGTATTATTATTTTCTCATTTGGTACATTTTTCGATTGAAAAAGTATTTGGTTAGAATTATTGCATGTACGATTTTTAAATGTTGTTAAGGGTTGTTAACGTAATTTTGTGTTAATCTGGGTACGTTTCTTCCCTTCATTGCATGTTTGAATGTTTTGTTCTATTCCATTTTGATTAATAAGGCTGCCTAAATGGCCGAGCGGTCTAAGGCGTTAATCTTAGAATGTTGGACTATTTAGACTAAGGTTGCGGGTTCGAATCCAGGGAGCGGCAGTGTGAACAATTTATAATTAATGGCAGTGCAGAATTGATCACATTGTCGTCGCTTGGATAAGAACGAAGTAACCGACTCCACCCACATCAAAAATGTAATTGTAAATATGTTTGTAATAGAATAAATAAAGATTAACAAATAATGATGTGGGATTATTATTAATAAGGCTGCCATCTTAGAAGTTCCAGTCGGGCGATAAACTAGAAATTCAGGAGATAGTTAAATTAATTTAATAGGCCTTTGTCCAAAAAATTTTGGACAAAAGGCTCACCGAAAACTATTCAACTAATTATTAAATCTAGCTATGATATTTGGGTCTAATTATTTACTACTATTACCAAAATACAGTAATTTTACTATTACCTAAATACAGTAATTTTACTATTACCTAAATGCAGTAATTTTACTAATACAATACACAGTATTTGGCGTTCACATCGGTACTGACATAATGATATCGACATAAAAATTTCTTACCGTGTCTTCAATTTTCTTGGCTGTTAAATGTACAGAAAATCATGAATCATAATATTTCGTAAAAATAAAGTTGACAATAAGTGAAGTTATATAGTTTTTCGTACCATTTAGTGACAAACAAAACACGACAATTCCCCGTAAAGGAATCGATTTTTCTTGTGTACATTTTTATAGTTATAAAAGTACATAAGTATTTATTATAACGAATTTTTTCATGACTCATGCAAGAGTAAATTATTATTTTTAAAATAGTAAACATTTCAGTGCCGTAACCAAAATTATTTTCAGTTTCTTTATATTAACACATATTTATTACATATTTTTATACCATGTGTATATGAAATATATCATACTATATTAAGTTTAGTCCCAAGTTTGTAACTGACATTCAAAACTTTCTATACACAGGGTATTCCAACAATTACCTCACTCAATTGTTTGTTTACACTTGTTATATTTAAACAATTGCATGTTTTTAAGGTTTTTTTGTCTTTCAAATATTATGTATTTTTTTTTAGATTTTATCGATATTTTGATAAATCGATTTCTTGTGGCTTTTCTCCGATTTCTTCAGAATCAAATTCAGAAGAAAACTTGTTTCTATGTTTTTAAGTTTGTCAGGGTATTTTTGACCCAAAAATCATAAAATTTAAGTTTATTTAATGATTGGATAAATAGTTTCTGAATTATCACCGAAAATCGATTCGAATTGAATTCACCATATAGAATTTTAGGTGATATCTCACAAATAAGTTGTCTAATCGTTAAATGAACGCGATTTTTGAATTTTTTGGGTTAAATTTAGCTTATAAACTAAGTTTTATCGAATTCCAAAACAAAAAACTTTTTTTGATTTTTTGGAATTTTATTAAGGGGTACCCCTTTAAAAAAATCGAAAAAATCGGGAAAATTTTTATGTTTCGGAATTTGATGAAACTCGTTTTATAAGGTATTTTTGACCTAAAAAATTCAAATTTAGCATCCATTGATGGATCAGATGAATAGTTTCCGAGATAAATACCGAAATCGATCTGTTTATAGGGTTATCTCAGAAAATATTCTTCCAATCGTTAATTGAACGCGATTTTTGTATTTTTTGGGTCAAAATTACCTTATTAAGTGAGTTTCATCGAATTCCGAAACATAAAAATTTTCCCGATTTTTTCGATTTTTTTAAAGGGGTACCCCTTAGTAAAATTCCGAAAAATCAGAAAAAGTTTTTTGTTTTGGAATTCGATAAAATTTAGTTTATAAGGTAAATTTGACCCAAAAAATATAAAAATCGCGTTCAATTAACGATAAGACGATTAGTTTCTGAGATATTGGATAAAATCCTATATGATTAACTACATTTCGTATCAATTTTGAGCGATATTTCGAAAACTATTCAACTAAATATTAAATAAACTAGATTTCTATGATTTTTGGGTCTAAATTACCTTAAAAAACTTAAAAACAATTTTTTTTTTGCATTTTGTTAAGGCTCAAAAGAATTTCAAGAAAATCACAAGAAATCGAATCGAACCTAGTTTCTTAGTTTTTCGAGTTTTCTATAAAAATCATTATTTGAAGACTCATCCAATGAATTCCATTGGAATATATATATATTTCCGTATCCGAAATTTCATAGAATTCATTACCGCTAGAACTAACCCAGATATCGAAAACTTTTCCTCTTACATTTCATCAATTTCATTGAGTCCTCTAACAGAAATCAATCAATCAGAAAATTAAAACAACAAATTTTCGACAAAAAATTGATGAAACAACTCCCTAAGTGAAATACGACCTTGAAGAAAGGAATTTAATAATTGATTAGTGACGATAAAAAGGGGTTGTTTATATAAATAATCCTTTATTCCTTATAAAAACTTTCTAATTTTTTTTTGTGTTTGTACATTAATACAGAATAATATTTATTATTATAAAATATTGTAATATCGTGTTATGAACACTGACTGACAACACTGGTTTAACTATTCAACACGCATGCGTTGTGTTATTTAACATTCCGTTTGAATTCATCTGGAGAATAAACCTTAAGATTGATTATTACCGGGTATTCAACAATTAAGTGTTATGGATTTTTTAATCTGAATAATTTATTTATATTAATAATGATAATAATAATAATGGGGTTTAACCTCCGTTTCTCTGACATATACGCCTCTAACAGAGGCCACTCACATCATTATTTGTTCGTAAATGAGCATCATAGGTCAATTGGGTCTTGGATCCGTAGGACCCATCTTGTAAACCGTTAGAGATAGAACAAAAGTTTAAATGTAAAAAATGTTCCTTATAAAAAAATAAACAACTTTTGTTTGAAACATTTTTTCGTAAACATCACTGTTTATCCGCAAGGGCGCCAATTAGGCGGAAATTTTATCGTAGGTACTATACTTGAATATCAGTTATGTATGTGTCACATGTTTGTATGTGTAATGTGATAAAGAAATCAACACTGACTATGCATGGTATTTCAACAATTAACTCAGTCAATTGTTTGTTTCCAGTTGTTGATGTTAATTTCTGAAATATAAAGTTTAGTTGTCGCTTTGTATTTAATATTTCTATTAATTGTTTATTTATTATTATTATTATTATTTATTTATTTATTTTATTAGTGCACTGTAGTGTTGATAAAAATTCATGTACAATTGAATAATATTTAAAACGTGTCTATCAAATATCCGAGCACAAGCGAGGTAAACATGTTTTCATAAAAATTTTTTTAATTATTTTTTATTGAATTTTCAATTAATTTTTATCATTAGGGTTCAAGCACGTAAAATTTTTTATGCCAAACATTAATATTTATCGTTTATGAACATTTATAATAAACACAGCTGATTTTATTTACTCGTGTCTTACAGAAAGTTCCAAAAGTCGCTTCATTGAGAAATTTTAAGTAATTTTCGATAATATATTGTACTAGCAGATATTCGCCCGCTTCATTTACCAACCTTTGGTTGACAATTTTATGAGTTTTAATTTTTTTATGCATAATTCTAATTAATACAGCCCTTGTTACTACTTTTTATAGGTGAAAGAATTTTTGAAATCGGTTTAGTAGCTTTTCAGTTTATTCATTAGAATGACTTTTGTAGTGAAATTTTTGAAACCTTGAGACCTTCAAAATAATTCTAACAATATTTCACAAAACTCTAACGAATTAAATTTTCAAATGGGAGATTTAACTGATTAACATTAATTACGTAAAATTTTTTTTGGCTATAAAATGTCGCCTTAAAAATAAAAAACCTGTGAGCGACAAAGCTCCATAACTCAAGTCGTATTTTCCCCTCATGATATTTTTCTTATAAAAAGATACTTTTTATTGAAATAGATAAATGTCCGGTAAAGAGTTGTGGGGGTGAATTTACACCCCCAAAAGGTAAATCTTTGACAATAATTTAACTAGCTCAATTTAGACGGGTTGTACTGGAGTTAAAGCCACTAAAATCGAGAAAAAGCATAATATTTCGACATTAATATTGGAAAAGGGGGCTGGTAATCTGACATCCCCAAAAAGCGCATCCTTAACACTTACCCAATCCATATACTGATTTTCAATCTTTTAGCTCAATTTTTAGAGGCTGTATTGAAGTTCAAAGCCAAAATATTGAAATAAGCGGATTAAGCTTAGGAATCCTCCTCAAATGCGGAAATCTGAGATGCTGAGGATACCCAAAGGTAGCGGGGGGAAAATTGGACATCTCCAAAAACGCATAAATTGTGTCATGGAGATCATGAAATGGATTTACAACACACTTTTATCCCGCTTTGTCCTTGGATACAGTACATATGTCTATATTTTCGGGCAAAATACGACTATAAAGTTGAAATATAACGGATTTTAAGTCAAAATTAACATAAATTAATTCAAAATTTTTTTCATTAAGTACTTGCTTGAACCAGGTACTAAATTTATTGTTAAGTAAACTTAAAATAAAATCACCTTGAGGCGTTTCAAATAAATTTTTTAATACGACTCGTTTTTTTTTTAATGCAAAAATATTACCTCCATATATACGAATTTAACCAATAAAGACATTACTAGAGGAACTGTAATGGACCATGTTAAGGATAGCTTCTTCGTCTGATATTACTTGCCGCACGGGCCATTCTGCATTAGTTTTAAGAAAATTATCTTTTTCTGCCAAATGACGATGCGCATTTAAGACCACTTGTTTATTAGGTAACAGAGCCGAGGAGATCTTAGACTCTGATTTTAGAGTCATCGTAGAGTTACTCACATGATAACCTGAACAAGTTCCAACAACAGATTGGAAAAAGACAATCTCCCGCGTGTGACAGATGCGGAGAAAATTCAGAAGAAACATCCATCCACTTTCTCTGTTACTGCCCGGCGCTCATACAGCAGCGAAGGAAATGGTTTGGTCCGGCCATAGTCGAACCAGAAGAAATTAGGAAACTCAGGGCTAGGCAAATCCTGGGTTTCAGTACATCAGTTGGTTATAATAGCCACTGAAAAGCGTAGCGGGGATAGAGTACAAGGGTTTATTTGGCTAGGTGCTCTGAACCATTGCTTCGAGGCCCGATGCTCGAGCATGGCCCGCTAACCTCCATACCCATACCCATCCTGTATATAAATCCTCTGTTTTATTTCTTTAATTGTTTGTTTTTCTCCTTAAAAATAAAATTAATCCGTACATAGAGGTTTTATGGCGTTCACAACACAATTTTTTTTCATACACATAATTGCAACGTATTATATACTGTTTTTTTTTGCAACAATCTCCTAAATTATTATTAATTGTTAAAGTGTGTATGTAATTTTATAAATATACACATTTCTAACTTCCGTTTTAGCCATCATTAGGATATGAAAAACCGGATATGCTATTATAAATTGTATGGTAATTTGTGATTTCAATTGTTTTTGTAACTCACGTAAATTTTTTTTTTTTTTTGAAAATAATTAGCTAACGGTTTTTAAAAAGATTCAAATTTTGGTTATGAGACTAAATATTGAAATGTCAGATATTAGGGCCGGATGTGTTTGGCGCCTCTGTGTATTTCTCAAGTAAATTCTAGTTTAAAACAGTTATCAGAAAACTCTTTGACTTGTGAACATAAGGACTATCCCGAAAACAACACTTAACTTATGACATAGGGTATTCCATTATTTTTGAAAAAAGTACTTCAAAATGTTGATTTTGCTAATAAAAAGCCACCAAAAATTTATTTCGGAACAATACACAAACTTTCTTGCCAAAATCTTAAATTTTAAACCTTTTTTAAACTGTCAAAAACACGGGCATCCAATTTGATGACGTAATATCGGTATCATTATACGAAATAACACAAATAAGTTTGACAGATATATTCATAGACATCTGATTATAATAAATATAAATACTTATTATCTATGGATATATTATACCCAGCTGTCTACACTGAACTAACTGAAGGTATATGGTTCATACCGATATGACATCACAGCAAGGCTTACTCGCGTTTTAGGTCACGTGATATACAGTTTAAAAATTACGATTTTTAATTTTAATATTTTAAAAGAAAAACGTGTTGACTCGAAATCAGAATATTTAAGTATATTTTTACATAAATTTTAACTTTTTTTCAAATTTCATGATTTATTTTTAACTAACGATTAAACCCTATTATGTCAAATGTTTTGGTATCAAGAAAATGGTCTTGAAGAGATCTTTTTGAAGATATAGTGTGCGTAAAACCTTATGTTACAAATTTAGTTGGAATAAATTCTATTTATTTGGAAACTAAATACACTATTACTATTTATTTTCCAAAAACAATAACATTTATTAAATTTTACACTTGTTTTCAAAAATTAGCCGTTTAATTTCTGGAATTTAAAATTTATGTTTTAAGAATTCTAATAACTAATAAAGACTTTCAAATTTCGAAAATTACACCTTTTATTTTTACTTTTCCTCTAATTTCGTTAAATACAGTACAATTCTCACTAATCCGACAATTAAATACCTAAGACTGAATAATTAAATCAACAACAACCCTCTGGTTTTATAAATAGTGCCGGATTAGACACATTGTACTGTAATATCATAATTCATTATCAATTTATAAAATATTCAACTTTGATGATGAATTTTATAGATAAAAACATTGTCGTAATTTTTGAAACCCTTTGTAGGTATAAAGAGTGATATATATTATATGAGTAAATATTGATTCATTCATGATTTTTATTAATATCGATTTTGACGGTTAATTTTTGTTTATGGTAATTCGTATTGATAAATCGATAGTTACTTTTTAAGGTAATATGCAAATAAGAATTAATAATAATCAGAAAATTCTGTCTAAATTATCATTGTAGTGATATAATTTTTATCAATTATCGATTTTGTATCGATTATTATTTCATAATGGAAATATTTTATTTATTGATTATTTGTAATAAACAAGAGTGATTGATATATCTTGTGTGACATCAGATGATAAATTTTGTCAAATTCGAGGTTTTTTGAAGTGGTGATGTGATTGGGTCTGTCATTTCGTTGTTATTATACCATGCATATATGTAATATGCAAGGTATACTAAGTTTAGTCCCAAGTTTGTAACGCTTAAAAATATTGATGCTACCAACAAAATTTTGGTATAGGTGTTCATAAAATCAACTAATTAGTCCATTTCCGATTGTGCGTCTGTGGGCACGATATCTCAAAAACGAAATGAGATATCAAGCTGAAATTTTTACAGCGTACTCAGGACGTAAAAAGTGACCGTTTCCAAGAACACTCTTTATTTTGAAGATCCATAAGAAAAAATTAGGTTATTTTTGATGGCAATATAGGTATTTGGTGGTATTAGGTATTATTAGGTAAATTAAAACTAAACCAATTAAATATTTCCGGGAAACAATCATTATTTTTAGTGTTAAGTTTCCTGTAAACACACCATTTATACAACTCAAAGTTTACCCATTTTTAGCATTGCATTATTTACTGATTATTTGTATGGTCAACTGTAATCCATAGACTTACAAAATGTGTTGTTCATCCGCTCTTAATCTTTATGTTGTTATGAAGACCTTCGCATTTTGTGAGGTGTAAGGACGTCAAGTTTTATAAATTTTGAGTTTGGATATCGTGAACAACCATAAATCTGTGACGTTTCTCTTTTTTATAGTTAATCTCTATAAATAGTAAAATTTAAAACCATGTAACTGATTTTTTCGAATAGGGTATTCTACTTTTTTTTTGAAAAAGTACATCAAAATGTTGATTTTGCTAATAAAAAGCCACCAAAAATTTATTTCGGAACCATACAAAAAACTTTCTTGCCAAAAACTTAAATTTTAAACCTTTTTTAAACTGCCAAAAACGTGAGCATCCAATTTGATGACGTAATATCGGTATCAATACACGAAATAACATAAATAGGTTTGACAGATATATTCATAGACATCTGATTATAATAAATATAATACTTAATATCTATGGATATATTATACCTAGCTGTCTACACTGAACTAATTGATGGTCTATGACTCATACCGCTATGACATCACAGCAAGGCTTACCCACGTTTTAGGTCACGTGATATACAGTTTAAAAATTAAATATTTCTGTATTTTTCAGATAATTTTGATATTTCAAAAATAATTCGAGAATGTTTATCATAATCATGAAATAGTCAGAGAATTTTATGAGACCAATTCGATCGCCTCCTTTGGTGGTAAAATCATTAAAAAAAGGTTGTGTTGATTAATAAAAGTTTAAAAATTAGAAAGAATAATATTAAATAGACTGACTTTGTGTAGAAAGTTTTTGTAAGGAAGGCGATTATCAACCGCACATTTCATTACTTATAGAGCATTACAAAATTATAAACACAAATACACTGGAAGTGTTCTAATACATCAAATCACTTCCATAAATATCCGTCTCCTTTTCTTAATATTAAAGAATCTTATTATTAGTCATTCATAAAGAAAAGTCTAAATCAATTTGAAACCTTTTTTAAACTGTCAAAAACGTGGGCATCCAATTTGATGACGTAATATGGGTATCATTATACGAAATAACACAAATAAGTTTGACAGATATATTCATAGACATCTGATTATAATAAATATAAATACTTGTTATCTGTGGATAATATATTATACCCAGCTGTCTACACTGAACTAATTGATGGTCTATGGCTCATACCGATATGACATCACAGCAAGGCTTACCCTAGTTTTAGGTCACGTGATATACAGTTTAAAAATTACGATTTTTAATTTTAATATTTTAAAAGAAAAATATGCTTTCATGACTCGGAATCAGAATATTTAAGAATATTTTTACATAAATTTTAACTTTTTTCAAATTTCATGATTTATTTTTGACTAACGATAATACCCTATTGAATCCTACTTTCAGAGAATTCACTTAAAAAAAAACGCTAATGGAAGTAAGTTTAGTGTTTTAATAAATAATATATATATAACAAACATTACTCTAATAATAATTAATAATTATTATAATTAATTAAAATTAATATATTAATTAATGATATACAATAACACTGATTGTAATAATGCAAATGAAATGATTAAAACATTGGTGTGTTCAACTGTTCAGTGTTCACTATGTGTTCATATGTTCATGTGTTCATGTATTGACTGATGGTTCATGAATCAATTATACAAAATACTACTCAAAATTTGTGTTAAATATATTTACTACAGTAAATAAAAATCCGAAAATAGGTTTTACTTAAAACAAATAAAAACAAACAATTGACTGAGTTAATTGTTGAAATACCATGTATAGACGGTGTTGATTACACTGTCACATTACACACATATAACTAATATTACCTTATAATACATACTGTTCAATTTGAGCCTAATTTGCGACCTCACAGGTAAACAGTGACATTTATGAAAAAATGTTTCAACAAACAAAAGTTGTTACTTTTTGTTCTATCTGTAATGGTTTACAAAATGGATCCTACGGACCCAAGACCTTATTAATCTATGTTGCTCACTTACGAACTCAACCTTACTTTTTACGTCCTAAGCACGCTATAAAAATTTCAACTTGATATCTCTTTTCGTTTTTTGAATTGCCGTTTTGACACACAGACGGGCAGACAACCGAATACGGACTAATTAGGTGATTGTATGAACACCTTTAACAAAATTTTGTTACAAACTTGGGACTAAACTAATATACCTTGATATATTTCATATACATGGTAGGTTAGGTAAGGTTAGGTTATATTGGCTGTCCATGAAGGACACACGTGGACAGCCATATGTGTTTTACCACCTTTCCGCTGATAATTTCATTTATCAGCTCCTCAATTTCAGAGGCTGAGTGCACCTCCTTCATGCATATACCATGCACTACACCAGCCCAACACAACTATTAATTAAATGAATTTTGTTGCGACGGCGGGAATCGAACTCGCTACCCTAAGCATACCGTGGACAGAATTGGTTACGTCTTAACCAACTGAGGTAATAGGGACTTAAGGGACGAATTTATCGAAATCGTGACACAACTTAATTTCGTATTCAGTCACATCAAAAACCTTTCAAAAAGTAAACTCTTGCTTCTTCAACAAAATTTATGTTTGACCAATGTTATCAAAATCGATGTATTCACACTTTCTTAGTAAAAACATTAAGACACAAAAAAAATAATTCAAGTAAAAATAATCTATATATATTTTTATAGTATGTCAAAATGAATTTTAAAACAAAGTGCTCCCACGGGATTCAGTGTGATGATTTTAATATAAAAATACATACACGTTTATATATATATACGTTATAACGTTATACGTTATAGACTATCGTAGCGCCAGCTTAAATTTGTATACTTTTTATACCATGTATATATGAAATATACCAAGGTATACTAAGTTTAGTCCCAAGTTTGTAACGCTTAAAAATTCAACAAAATTTTGGTATAGGTGTTATCTAAAATCACCTTATTAGTCCATTTCCGGTTGTCTGTCTGAATGTCATCAAGATTACTCACAAAAAGAGGTATCAAGCTAAAATTTTTTGAGGACGTTAAAAGTAAGGCCAAGTTCGTAAATGAGCAACAGTCAATTGGGTCTTGGATCCGTATCGCCCATCTTGTAAACCATTAGAGATAGAACAAAAATTTAAATGTAAAAAATGTTCCTTATACACAAATAAACAACTTTTGTTTGAAACATTTTAGCTTAAACATCAATGTTTACCCGTGAGAGCGCCCATTATGCCCAAATTGTAGTATTATATGGGTATATCAGTGTGTGACAGAGTAATCAAGACTGTCTATACATGGTATTTCAACAATTAACTCAGTCAATTGTTTGTTTTCACTTGTTTTTTTTTTATGAAAGGAAATTGTAACTGAAAACATGTCATATGATTTGAGCTATTTATAACGAAACGTTTTAATAAACTACCAACGAAACGAACAAAACAAACAACTCAATTTAAGACCTAAAAAATTTCTTTTTTTTTTTTGTCTTTTTTAATTTTACGGTTTTTGTAATTAAATAATTTTTTTAACTGTTTAACACACAAAGCACAATATTTTATTTTTAAACAGACGCCACCCACATTATTTTGTTGCTTATAATTCCGTACCAAAAATTTTTTATGATTAATTCATTCTCTATCTCGAGAATGAAAACGAGAATTGGCAAGGACCTAAATAAATTCAAATATCAAAATAATGACAATCTTATCCCGAAATTGGTCGTTTCATATTGAAATAAAGTAAAACTACTTTCAAACAATTGGAACAAATACAGCTAAATATTTGTATTTACAATAGAATGGGATTGAATTTAAAATATGAATTCATTGATACAAAATCACTGAAGTTAAATCAATAAAATTATTACTTCTATGAAAGAGATTGATTTTAGTTTAAAGTCATGCATTTTATTGATGAAAAATAAAATTGTACTTAGTTGGAATATAGGTATAATCGTGTAAATAAAACGAATCGATGAATTAAAAGAAAACTTCTTTGCGTTTTCTTAAAATATAGGATTTTGGTTATTATGATCCCATATCTATCATGTCTAGTCTATATGTGATTGAGCCAACCACATGAACATTGTTGTTACTGATAGACAGAGAATTTGAATAAACTTATTGATCATTTTTATAAATAAGATATTTTTAATAATAATTTTATCTTTGAGTCACTCATTCCCGACTATTTGTTATAACTTGAGATCAAGAATGAAAAGAAAAATAATTAGGCATGTGGAGCTCAAGCTTTTACAAATAGTCAGGTATAAGTGAATCATAGATAAAACTTTTTTTCTACTTTTTAGTGCAATAAAAGCTTGTCCCTTAAAAAGTATTTTTTATTAAATTTCGAAATAATGTGGTTTGGGATGAAGTTAAGGAAGAATTCTCATGAATCATGATTCATATGAATCAGTATTTTTTTTAAGTAAAGTATAAAAAAACACAGTAAATATACTAATATACATATATTCGTTTCTATTGCTTGTTCTAAATATAATAACATAACCTATACACATCCAAAACACACACACACACCCATTACACACATACACATGGGTTAGAGGACGTATTATGGTCTCTTGTTCTTTTTAACTTGGTGTAGTATACTTAGTTTAAATAAAAAAAGATGGTTTTATTTATATTATAATAATACTATCTTTTTTTATTTACATTTAGTGTAATACACCAAGGTTAAAAGAACAGATTTATAAACACACCAGCAGTGTGTACTGTTTAGTGTGTAATGTGTAGACTCATATTTATTTCGTTTGTTAGCTTATGAAGTATACTTGTACCAGGGTTGTCTTTAAAATATTCAGCACCCGCTTCTAACGAGGTATGCAAGGATTGGATAATACTAGGGATTTCAATAAAACTTTATAATTACATTTATTGATTAACAAAGTTTACAAAAATCATTGGACTTTTAATTAATTTTTTTATCGTTCAAAGTTGGCTGAAAAAATGATGAATCATATAGGTTATCCTTTTCAATTGGATATTTCTATATCAAAAAATCTAGAGAGAGTGATAAAAAACTATCTAAAATATTAAGACAATCTTGTAGTTTATAAAAATTACCATAAAAATATAAGGTTGTCGATGATATCAAAACAAAATTTTAATTTAATTATGAGTTCATTGAAGATCCATTATTTAATGAACAGAGACGACCATAGTTAGTTTATTAATGATTGAAGAGCGATATCTATATTATCAAATTTATAAGCATCTCTTGCACACAATATATTATATATTTTTATAGTTGCGTGGTATTATAAAGCTAAGAAAAATCACATTATTTGACTACAGAGCATGTATTTGGTTTGTATGTATGTACCGTGCAATAAACCAAGACATTTTTACAATCATTTTAAAATTGGCGAAGTTTTCTTTACTTAAAGATGTATGAGCGTGGATATACGCAGCGTGAAATCCATGTATGTGTGACTATCTAAGAGTGGATATCTTTCTTTACTTACGTGACATAATCAAATGATTGCGTCATTAACACTGTCTATACATGGTATTTCAACAATTAACTCAGTCAATTGTTTGTTTTCACTTTTTCATTTTTTAAATCATAATTTTTTGGTGTAAATCAGATATTAATGTAACGTATAAATCAATTTTTCTTTAGGACAAAAATCTATTTTCCCGTTTGAGTTGAATTTCCTTGTGTCGTCTCCATTCTAAAACAAGTGAAAACAAACCATTGACTGAGTTAATTGTTGAAATACCATACATAGTCAGTGTTGATTTCTTTATCACATAACACATACAAACATGTGACACATACATAACTGATAATCAAGTATAGTACATATTATAAAATTTCCGCCTAATTGGCGCCCTCACGGGTAAACAGTGATGTTTACGAACAAGTGTTTCAAACAAAAGTTGTTTAATTTTTGATAAGGAACGTTTTTTACATTTAAACTTTTGTTCTATCTCTAACGGTTTACAAGATGGGTCCTACGGACCCAAGACCCAATTGACCTATGATGCTCATTTACGAACTTGACCTCACTTTTTACGTCCTGAGTACGCTGTAAAAATTTCATCTCGATATCTTTTTTCGTTTTTGTGTTATCGTGTCCACAGACGGACGGACAGCCGGAAATGGACTAATTAGGTGATTTTATGAACACCTACGACAAAATTTTTTTCCTAGCATCATTATTTTTAAGCGTTACAAACTTGGGACTAAACTTAATATACTATGTATATTTCATATATGCATGGTATAAACATCCATTGAGCGTTTTTTTTAAGAGAGGCCCCAAATCGACCCTGTTCTATAAAGTATACGTATACACTTCAGACGAACAAAATGTTCTTAGGCTCTGCTCTCTCTCAGCTCAGTCACAAATGAATATTATAATTATAATACATTTTGTATAATAAACATAAGATTTAAAACATTGCAATGTAAGTTGTCAAGGTTGTTATTGGTTGTATATGTAGTCAAACGAACTGTAATCTGTATTTACTGTATACTATATACATGTATCATGTATATACAAGATGAGCCATTTTAATCTATACACTTGAATGCACAATGAAAAAAAAATTAAAATAATGACATCACTCCGAAGTTAGCTGTTTCAAAATTGAAATAAAGTAAAGATACTTTCAAACAATTTAATAATGATTGGAACAAGTACAGCTATTGAATTGAATAGGATTGAATTTAAAATATAAATTCATTGATACAAAATCATTGAAGTTAAATAAACAAAATTATTACTTCTATGAAAGAGATTGATTTTAAATTTAAAGTCATGCATTTTATATTATTTTACATTTGCTTTAAATATAGGATTTGGTTATTACGAACACATAGTTGTCATGTTTAGTCCATATGTGATTGTGTCAACTACATAAAGATTGTTGTTACTAACTTACAGTGAGTTTGAAATAAACTTATTGATCACAACCAGCGGTGGTCTTAAGACACTATAATCAACATTAATCCATAAGTCGATGGTTCAAGTCCGACTTGAAGAAATCTAGTTTTTTTTATATAAACCTAATAAATCTGCTCATGTGGTTGTGCCAATCAGATCAGTATTTTGTTATAATATTCATAAGTGGTAGAATCAATCAAAAATATATTGTTTAAAACTATGTTTCATTTCAAAACAACAATATTTGAAATTTGTTTGTGTTAACATGCGTTTGTGTCAACTTCACCACTCAACCCCGTACGATAGTTGTATCACATTCATGGCCCCATTCGCCATATTTGACCTCGCGATGAAGTTGAGACAACCTTATATCGGTTTGGTATTAAGAATTTATTTTCAGTGTAGGTCCAATTTGAGGATGTATAGATTAAAATGTATCACTCTGTATATTTAGTGTATATACTGTAGCATCTAGTTTACTGTAATGTTGTAGCTTGTAGTGTTTTAGTTATATGTACGTCATAACACGAGTTCATTCATATAATTGTTTATAATTATCACTATCTGTTTTTAAAAGTATATGACTGACTGACTGACTATTAAACTATAAGTATGACTTGACTTGACTATAAGAATACATCATCTTTGTATTCTTATTATATTATTATTATTTGAATATTAATAATTTTCATCTTATTACTTGGAAGTGTGTGTACATTATAGATGATGTGGGGTTTTTAAATGTGGGTCCAAATATCCATTTTAGGCAATCAAATTCTGAAAACACTAAATATTTGACAATTAACATAATAATTTCCAAAAAATCTTTATATTTTAATAAAAAATAGTTTTTAAGGGACAAGCTTTAATTAGTCCATTTCCGGTTGTCTATCCGTCTGTCTGTCTGTCAACACGATAACTCAAAAACGAAAAGAGATATCAAGCTGAAATTTTAATAACATGCTTAGGACGTAAAAAGTGAGGTCGAGTTCGTAAATGAGCAACATGGGTCAATTTTACTTGCTTTTATTGTACTAAAAAGTAGAAAATAATTTTATCTATGAATCACTCATACCAGACTATTTGTTAAAGCTTGAGGCGCTTAATATAAAAAAAATTAGGCATGTGGAGTAGATGAGGCGTTTCCATTCTTTTTTGATACTTCAAATTGAACGCCTCAAGCTTTTACAAATATTCGTGTATGAGTGACTCATAGATAAAATTATTTTCTACTTTTTAGTACAATAAAAGCAAGTAAAATTGACCCATGTTGCTCATTCACGAACTTGACCTCACTTTATACATCCTAAGCACGTTATTAAAATTTCGGCTTGATATCTCTTTTCGTTTTTGAGTTATCGTGTTGACAGACAGACAGACAGACGGACAGACAACCGGAAATGGACTAATTAGATGATTTTATGAACACGTATATCAAAATTTTTTTCGTAGCATCAATATTTTTAAGCGTTACAAACTTGCTACTAAACTTAGTATACCTTGGTATCCATACTAATATTATAAATGCGAAAGTAACTCTGTCTGTCTGTCTGTTACTCTTTCACGCCTAAACGGCGGAACGGATTTTGATGAAATTTGGTATGGTGATAGATGATAACCTAGAAATGGTCATAGGCTATAAATAATCACGTCATCGTACTTAGGAGGTAGGAAGTAGGCAGAAAACTGAATTGAGTTAGTGATTTTTTTATGGTTTTTGCTGGGAGTTTTGCTCTATCATGCCTAAACGGCTGAACGGATTTTGATGAAATTTAGTTAGGTGATAGATAGTAACCTAGAAAAGGATGTGGAATATGGGGGGAGGGGTGAAAGTGGGAATGTTGCCCAGCAAAGTGGGTAGTTCACAGCTAGTATTTCATATACATGGTATAAAAAGATAATTTCTACATAAACATCCGGTATTTTTTCATTGTTTTTAATGTCAAGTAATAAATAGTTTACAAACAAAAGATCAATTGATACTTTTTCAATTTTATAAATCAAATCATAATATTTGATTTAATTTGAATTATTCGTTTCTTAGATTTGATAAGTGTGTCTTAGAATTCATAAACTGTTTTCTACGATGTTTATATTTTTTCGATTTGTTGTAGAATACTTTTGGTGCGAAGAATTTAATAAAACACAACAAAAACATATATTACTAGGAATTAAATAAACAAAAATAATAAAAAGAAATCAAATAACTTTACGGCTATAATACATGTTCAAATATAAATGGCTTCATTCATTCAATGTAGGGTTGACACTTCGATAAAGTTTCGGGAAATCGGAGATAATGAAATTAATCTAATAGGGTATTATCGTTTGTCAAAAATAAATTATGAAATTTGAAAAAAGTTAAAATTGATGTAAAAATATACTTAAATATTCTGATTTCGAGTCATAAAAGCACATTTTTCTTTTATAATATTAAAATTAAAAATCGTTATTTTTAAGCTGTATATCACGTGACCTAAAACGCGGGTAAGCCCTGCTGTGATGTCCTAGCGGTATGAGTCATAGACCATCAGTTAGTTCAGTGTAGACAGCTGGGTATAATATATACATAGATAATAAGTATTTATATTTATTATAATCAGATGTCTATGAATATATCTGTCAAACTTATTTGTGTTATTTCGTGTAATGATACCCATATTACGTCATCAAATTGGATGCCCGCGTTTTTCAATCTTTCTTCTGACTATACATGGTATTTCAACAATTAATTTATTCAATTGTTTGCTTTCACTTGTTTTTATTTCTTTTGTTTTCGATTTTGAATGAATCGTTTGAAAGTGTATTGCTTGGACTTTTGGGGGGCAAGCAGCTTAACTTTTTGGATTCATTCCCTTCACTTCTTTTGGGTACCCTTTCGACACCCGAATTAAACAAGAAGTGCGGTTAAAGGAGTACATTACTCAGTAAACATACGGTATAGTTTTCATAATACGTTTTTTCTATTTAAAATGTTCGCCAAGTAAGTTTATCAGTTGGTGAGTTCCATGTAACACAGTCAAAATTGTTTATAGCGACATCTCTTCTAAGCAAAAATTAACAACTTTTGATTGAAACTTTTTATTCGTAAATGTCACTGTTTATCCGTGATGGTGCAGATTAGGTTAGAAACATTAGTATAGTTTTTCCTGAAAACACAGATAAAACGATATTTTCTAAAAATTAAACTTAGCTGCACCGATTTTTCGCCCCAAAAACCCACTGAATGCTAATTATCATGAAAATCGCTGGAGCCATCTCCGAGATTGCTGATAAACAATATAATATATTGTCAGCAAGTGATGCCTATAAATTTGATAATATAGATATCGCTCCTCAATCATTAATACTCCAACTATAATCGTCTCTGTTCATAAAAAAATTGGATCTTCGATGAATTCATAATTAAATTAAAATTTTGTTTTGATATCATCGACATCTTTATATTTTGATGGTAATTTTTATAAACTACAAGATTGTCTAAATATTTTTAGATAGTTTTTCAACACACTCTGAAAAAGATAACCATATGATTGATCATTTTTTCCATGAAGGTTATAAAGAAGGAGAACGATCGCTACGTATTAAAGCATTAGCGCGTCTGTCTCTGAAAATTTGTAGAATTTATAGTTCATTTTTCAATTTTTCAACTTAGCGATCGCAGCGCCTCACTTATTTTATCCATATTTCGGGGACAATATTTTCTATAGCGATCGTTCTCCTTCTTTATAACCTTCATGATTTTTTCAACCAACTTTGAACGATAAAAAAATTAACAAAAAGCCCGATGATCTAGGAATTTTTAGTGATTTTTATAAAGTTTTATTGAAATCCCAAGTATTATCCAATCCTTGCATACCTCCTTAACAACCATAATTGAAGGTCCCTTCAAGTTCGTTATAACTAATTTTGACTATAGTTTTCTAATATTTATGATTCAAACTAATAATATTAAAACTCGTAGTCGTATGACCTTCTGAGTTTTCCTTTTAATGCGTACGTACAACAACTAACACTCCACACTATTACTCGTTTCTTTTCTCCGTCTCTCACTTTAAACAGAATTTCACTCGTTTCTCGCTCAACTTATAGTTGCTTCCTCTTGTCTATTCTCTAAAGTCTAATCTACAATGATAATATATATTATATATATATAAAAGTTGTTTAACTTGTGTAGTAAATCTTCGAATAATAAATTTAATCATTATTATTTGTCTAATCACGTGATTTAATTGTTTCTATATATTTTTTTATTATTTTTGTAATTAAAAATATTAGATAATTAATTCAATTAAAGTGAATTATGTAATAATTTTTATTAATTCTTTTATTTGATGGCATTGATTGTGGATTCATTTCACAAATAACATCCCCCGTTTGAGGTTGTATGAGCACGGTAGTGGGGGCACAAATTTAAAAAATATTATAGACGAAAAGTAAGAATAAAATATCGAAAATTGAAAATTTTGTATAATTATTTAGCTTTCGATATTTCGAAAACCAAGACACATATCGAAAAATTTTATTCTTATTTTTCGTCTACATTCATGAAGTTATAACAAAATTCATCATCAAAGTTGAAAATAAGATAAAAATAATGAGCATTGAACTCAAACATTGTTGTCATGCTCATACATCGTCAAAATAAAAATATGAATGTTTCGTATTTATTCCCTTATTTTTAACGCTCATGTAATTTTATCCTTAATTTAATATGAATTCACTTCCTACTTAAATGATTCACAATACTTTCTTCGAACTTGAAACCCGATTTATATAAATCGTATGGCGTTCAAATTTATCTGAACAGTTCAGACTGAACTATTTGTTTCCCGCCATTAAACAAATGATACACTCTCTTCCCGCCAGATGTCTTTAAATTAAACAAAAGTGAAATGATTGTGTTTGAGAACGCAAAACAAACAGATTATGTGTATTTCTGGATATTCGATATTCGTGTTACATTCGGCTCTGTTTAGCTTGCGTTTTAACCTTCAACAACAAACATTATTCTGACATTCGATATGTGTACATCCCGTATTACATTTGCAGTGTTATGTGTTTTAGAACAGAGATAACAACTGTGTGCGAACGATTGTTGCATTCCATACCTTAGACCTTCTTTTTAAAGATTAAAATAAAACAAGTGAACACAAATAATTGACTGAGTTAATTGTTGAAATACCATGTATAGACAGTGTTGATTACGCAATCATTTCTTTTTTTTACGTCATGTAAGTAAAGAAAGATAGCCACTCTTAGAAAGCCATAACTGATATTCTCATGTGCGCTCTCACGGGTAAACAGTGATGTTTACGAAAAAAAAGTTGTAAACAAAAGTTGTTTATTTTTTTATAAGGAACATTTTTTAAACATTTACATTTGGAACATTTAAACTTTTGTTCTATCTCTGACGGTTTACAAGATCTGATTGACTTGATCTTTTTTATGTCTTGAGCTCGCTATAAAAATTGTATCTTTTTTCGTTTTTGAGTTATCGTGTTGTCAGACGGGTAGACAGACAGACAGGCGGACAGACAGACTTAAGGACAACCCGAAATTTATTTTATGAACACCTATACCAAAATTTTGTAGATATTATCAATATTTTTAAGTGTTACAAACTTGGGATTAAACTTAGTATACCATGATATATTTCATATATACAGGGTATAAAAATGTGTAATGCTAAACAAAAGAAACTGTTTATCTTAAATCACACAAAATGCGCTGAATAGTTTATATTTATTCTCTCATATAAAAGAAAACAAACAAATTCGTGAGCAGTAAATCTCCATCACTGAGGTCATATTTCCCCCCTCATTAGATATTTATAATTTAACTAGCTTCATATCCACCCACTTTACTGGGCTTAAAAGTAAATAGCTTCCACCTCTCTTGATCTCACTTATTCCCCTTCCATAACACTCGAAGGAATTGTTTTTCACAGCTAAAATATATGTACAGCTTTCAATTTTTTTAAGTGTAAAATAGGCATAATTCATTGAGTATATCAGATAAGATGGCCATGAACTATTTTACATTTACTATTTTTAATTTTTACAGAAATCTTTAATTTATGGTTCAAAATGATGATCATAGATGGAGCTTTAATATGTCAGATTAAATTTAATTTTATAATTATTTTTAAATATATCTTTGTAAATGATAGCTCATGTGTTATTCTGATGTATGATCTATACTGTCGCACAGTTTCATTCAAATCCATTCGGTAGGTTTTGCGTGAAAGCGTAACAAACAAACAAACAAGCATCCTTACTTTCACATTTATAATATGTATATAGGGATGTTTTCTATTGAAATAACAAAGTTTAACAGCTCAAATCTATAAAATTTCACATCGAAAGAGGTATGAAAAACTTTACTTGTTTATAAAGAGCATTAATGAACCACTGTTTGAAAAACGCTGATTTTGAATTATTTATTAAATTAAAAAGTGATTTTCTAATAATAAACGTTGAAACCTTCAAATAGAGAACAAGAACAATAGACTTATAAAAAAAACGTGTTTCTTAATTTTTTTTTTTTAGTTTTTCTGTTTCTTGACATTAAACTTTTAAGCCATTTGTTTACAAACAAAATGTTTTGACTACGCTTCAAGTTTCTATATTTTTTTATTTTATCAATTTTTGAACTTTGAAACAAAAACATTTACAAATTTGTCTTAATGTCACTGTCAGACAGCATGGTAGATTTCATCACCAACTGTGCTGTGTTCATGCACTTTGAAAGTACACAGAACATAAACTGTCTCTGTAACTGTAAGGCCAGACTCACATGCTCAATTTTATTGAGTCAATATCGATATTGAACAATATCTTATATACTCTAGCAAGCTTTTTTCTGTCCTAACCTTATCTGTCTTATTCCTTTATCAAATTTCATGATTCACTTCTCATTTTCAAGCTTATTATGTCTAAATTTGGTGAACAATATACTCACGGTCTATAAATGTACCGCTTAAGAAAATACACACTAGACAAATAATTTGAACGAAAAAATATCATAAATTTCGGAAATTGAAAAAATCGAAAAAATCGCAAAATACTTTTTGTATCCGAATTCAACGAAACTCAGTTTATAAGATAATTTTGACCCAAAAAATTCAAAAATCCAGTTCATTTAACGATAATACTTATGGTTGCCGAAATATGGACTGAAATCGATCTGATTATGGCGTTATTCCAGAAACTATTCTTCCAATCGTCAAATGAACCCGATTTTTGTAATTTTTGGGTCAAAATTACTTTATATACTGAGTTTTATCGAAATCGGAGATGACAAATTATTTTCGATTTTTTGCAATTTTTTTAAGGGGTACCCCTTTGAAAAAATCGAAAAAATCGCAAAATACTTTTTGTTTCCGAATTCAATGAAACTCAGTTTATAAGATAATTTTGACCCAAAAAATTCAAAAATCCAGTTCATTTAACGATAATATTCATGGTTTTCGAAATATGGACTGAAATCGATCTGATTATGGCGATATTCCAGAAACTATTCTTCCAATCGTCAAATAAACCCGATTTTTGTAATTTTTGGGTCAAAATTTCTTTATATACTGAGTTTTATCGAAATCGGAGATGACAAATTATTTCCGATTTTTTGCAATTTTTTTAAGGGGTACCCCTTTGAAAAAATCGAAAAAATCGCAAAATATTTTTTGTGTCCGAATTCAATAAAACTCAGTTTACAAGGTAAATTTGACCCAAAAAATTCAAAAATCCAGTTCATTTAACGATAATACTCATGGTTTCCGAAATATGGACTGAAATCGATCTGATTATGGCGTTATTCCAGAAACTATTCTTCCAATCGTCAAATGAACCCGATTTTTGTAATTTTTGGGTCAAAATTACTTTATATAATGAGTTTTATCGAAATCGGAGATGACAAATTATTTCCGATTTTTTGCAATTTTTTTAAGGGGTACCCCTTTGAAAAAATCGAAAAAATCGCAAAATATTTTTTGTGTCCGAATTCAATAAAACTCAGTTTACAAGGTAAATTTGACCCAAAAAATTCAAAAATCCAGTTCATTTAACGATAATACTCATGGTTTCCGAAATATGGACTGAAATCGATCTGATTATGGCGTTATTCCAGAAACTATTCTTCCAATCGTCAAATGAACCCGATTTTTGAAATTTTTGGGTCAAAATTACCTTATATACTGAGTTTTATCGAAATCAGAGATGATAAATTATTTCCGATTTTTGCAATTTTTTTATTGTGCCAAATAAGATTAACATCAAAATTTCCATCTGATTTCCAAAAAAAAAAGTTAATAAATAATTATTTTTCTTTAATTACAGTCATTTAACACGCACTACAACATGGGAAGATCCACGAAAAACAATTGCAGCTCAAGCGGCCGTAGCCGCTGCTCAACATCAGAGTGTCGAACAATTATTAGGCTCACATACAAATCAAACCCAATCACAAACTACAGCAGCAAGTGTGGTAAATAAAGCACCTTCAACAGATGCGTTAGGCCCTTTACCAGATGGTTGGGAACAGGCTGCCACACCTGAAGGCGAAATTTATTTTATCAATCACGAAACACGTACCACATCTTGGTTTGACCCACGAATACGTAAGTTAATACTTTCTCTTTTATTTTATGTAACAAGGGGATAATCGACCTAAAAAACCTGGATATATTCGGGAAAAATCAGGGAATAGTGAGGGAATTTAAGTCTCAGATCAAAAATAATCGGAGAATTTTTGCTTTAATCATGAAAAGGTCAGGGAATTTGATAAAATCAAGTCAATCGCCATTTTGGCACGAAATTGAAACCTACAAGAAGTCTGGTACAGAATATTTGGGGTCCAAAACGTTAGATTCATCGGTGAAGTCTTCAGAGGGAAAATTGAAGCATTCAGTGTTGCTTCCAGCTTCGATAGAGTCAGGTATTCTATCAGATTTTAATATGGCTAGTCACTTAGGGGCATCCTATATTGTAAATGACGGAGTTCTCTCAAGGAAGGCATAGGGAATCTAAAAATCGGGTTGCTAGGGACCAGGTTCTGTAACAACCACCTTCTACCAACTCGAGAGTACTAAATTAGGCTAGGTTAATCTAGGTTAGAGTGGCTATCTTGGGGTGAGACACACTTAAACCATGAGGTCCCTTGACATAGAGTCTGCTTGTCACCTGAACGCATCCTTTATTCCAGATGACGAAATATTCCAGAAGGCATAGGAAATCTTTAAATCGGGTTGCTTCTGACTAGATTCTGTAAGGATTACCTTCTGCGACCTCGAGAATACTAGGTTAGGTTAGAGTGATTGTCATGGGGTAACGCACTTAGATCTTATGGTCCGCTTGTCCTGGAGGCATCCTTTATTCCAGATGATGGAATCGAGTTGTTCCGGAGCAGGTTTTGTAAACATCATCCTACTCGAGAGTAATAACCTTTTACCTACTTTTTTAGATTATAAATAAATCCTTTGTATGAATTATTCCAAAGTTTAGATCATTTATTCCGTGTGTTGATCCTGGAACACGTATTTTTAACGCAAGTTTTATATTTTGTTTTTTAGCTATACCGTTACAGCGTAATCCAGCCGCTGGTGGAATGCTACCAAACAATTGGTTAAATATCAACACATTACAATCACAGGATCAAAACTCATTACAAGCTAGCCAACAAAAATTACGACTTCAATCATTAAAATTAGAACGGGAAATGTTAAAACAACGTCAACAAGAAATTCGACGACAGGTTTGTACCCAAAAAAACAATTTTGATTATAATTTAACTCAAAAATCAATTTTTAATTTTACAGCAAGAATTAATGTTACGTCAACCGAGTTCCGAATTACCAATGGATCCCTTCTTATCAGGTTTGGCTGATCATTCGCGACAGGAGAGTGCTGACAGTGGTTTAGGTATGGGTCCCACGTATTCAATGCCACATACACCCGAAGATTTTTTGGCAAATATTGACGATAATATGGATTGCGTTAGTGGTATGTATATTTCTAATTTCTATCGATAAATCATTCTAAATTTTCGAGCTAAATATTATTTTATATTCAATTTGCAGAAGGTGGAGCTGGAGGGGGTATCGATGCACCCGACTTGTCATCGCTGAATGATAATATTGATAATACTGATGACTTAGTGCCATCTTTACAAGTAAGTTACGAAAAATCTCGCAAATTTTACGTTCCATTTCGTGACGATACACGCCAACTTTTCTGACACATTCCTGATCATTCAAGTTTTTCTTAAGGCTCATACATACGGGATAAGATCGAATTAAAAATAATTTAACATAAAGTTTCATCTTCCCTGTTCTAAAATTTAAACATAGGGGATCAAATTGATCCGATCGATACAACGCCTAGTTTTAAATTGAGTCACCTTGGGAATCTTTGTTTTCTATTCAAACTGAGACGGAAAATGAATCCTTTTTAATTTCGAGTCTATTCGAGCCTGTCGGGATACGCTTAGTCGATAATTTCAATGTTTTCAGTCAAAAAGAACGATTTCTTTCCTAGTTTTGGCACTCGGGATGAACTGTAAAATTCAGAACCGTCTTAACCACCAGAGATGGACTTACTTGAGCCAGCCTCTCTTTGACGACCTCTCCGACCTAAAGTCAGTCGACGTCAAAGCCCTCTTGCTGTTCTTAAACAGCTCCAAATGGTTCATGGAGTAGTGGCCGGGGATGGGCCAACGCTTTTACGGTATCACAACGGACCTTATGGTCTAAATGTGTCCCATCCCAGGACAGCCACTCTAACCTAACCTAACCTAACCTAACCACCAGTACAAGTGCCTAAAATTCCATGGAACGTAATATTTAATTATATTCCTGTAAAAAAACTAATAATAAAATTTTGTTTTACAGTTGGGGGAAGAATTCGAAAGTGATATTTTATTAAACGATGTACAATCGTTAATAAACCCGAATACGAGTAAACCAGACAATAACGTGCTAACATGGTTGTAAAAAAACAAAAAAACATATATTCAAACGTATTGTGAACTCAAAAAAAAAAGTTTATTAATGGTGGTGTGGGCTGTTGTTTTGGCTGTAGAAATATATACTCGACCCATCAAATTTTCATCAAAAAACATAACAACAACAAAAAAAACTACACGATATATCATTTTGGTGCTATTTTCAAAATACAGTCAAAACCTGGTTATAACGACATTGGTACCGAGACCGTAAAAGTATCGGTCGCTTTAAATCGAACGTCGTTATAAGCGATATTCGATTAGCCTGTGAGCTATCAACAAGAATGGGCCTTTCGGGAACTAATTTGTTGACCTCTTTCAATCTAAATCATTCTTCTCCGAGAAAAAAATAAAAAATCGGATTGGGGGGCCTAAGTACGACCCTTTGCGTGCTCCAGTTTGTGTTTTGATAGTCGGGTTTTCATTTTTCCTCGTAGAAGGATGATTTAAATGAAAGATCCATCAAATTAGGCCCCCTCCTCTTACTGCCTCACTGCTTATAACGTCCGGACTTTGCAAATTCGTCGTTATAAACGATGTTATTATAACCAGTTTTGACTGTATTTCCTCAACAAAAGCTCAGTCTTGTGTCTTCGTTAAAACAACAAAATAAGTGATGAGAAAAATGCGTGCGCATGATTGGACAAAACATAAAACAGTGCCTTAAGTTCAAATTTTCAAAACACATCGAATTATTTACAAAAAAAGAAAAAGTTTGCTCAAAATTTCTTTTTTGTAAATACGTTGTGTTTTCATGCGTATAAATTGCTCAAAAAAAACGGCGCGAAAAGAGAGGAAATTTAAAATTGTATATATATTTAAACAATAGAAAATATTGGCAATAACGTTTTCGAATTGTCGAAAAAAAAATAACAATTACCGTCCTTGTAATAATGCCTTATTAATTTTTAAAAAAAATAACGCGAGTATGCAAAAAGAAAATGTTTTTTTTCGAAGTCGTGCAACTTTCGATGCAATAATTCTATATTTTCTAAGTGTGTACTCAAAAACGTAATTTTACCGTACGCAAGCTTATTTAAAGTTTTGCGTACTCATTAAAAATACGCATACTCATTTTATTATCCGGATTACTTCCGGTTATTACTTTCAGACGTTTTTCAATTAAAATTTTCATCAGTCGGTATATAATTTCATTTCAAATGCGATTTTTTAATTGAAAAATGCCTGGAAATTTGGTTAAGTAACAAAAAATCATGGCTAATTTATCAGATCAATAGTTACAGAATCGTTCATATCAAAGAGTATCTTCGGCTTCGACTGAGATCATATGAATTAACGGAATAAATATTAGTCCTTAAAACGTTTGGTACACTTCAATTTAAAAAAAAAAAGGCTCAAATAAAGCTAAATCGTATTAAGCGCGTTCCCAAGCTTTCCTAAGCAGAGGATTGAGAATTTTTCCTTGTTTCAAAAATTTCGGGCAAAAACATTGCAAGAAAAGGGTGAGGTCTAGTTCTCGGTTGTTGCGTACTTTATACTGCGCATCAGGCTGTTTTTTGTTTTCAATTTTTAGTCTTTTGTTTCCCATTCATGGGATTGAATTGGAAATTTCCTAATGGAGTCTATTGGATTGAATTGGAATTCAATCGGAATGAATTGGAAATTTGAATCGGAATACAATCGGACTTTTTTATCAGGGTTAAATGTGGTTGTTTTCAATAACTTAGACAGCCTGATGCGCAGTACAAAGTACGCAGCGATCGAAAATTAGACCCCGCCCAGATAGGCTTCGTAAATTCAGCCACAGGCGCTTATAGTTCGGCATAGGAGTTTCACGTCCTTATATATATGTTTGGTTTCGAGATTTAACTTCATCGAAGGATTTCAAGGTAAATTATCGGTTAAACATCAGATTTGGTGGGATCTTTCTAAAATACGCTCAAATTCATGATCCAAAATGTGAAAAAGTGAATTCGAAGTGTACTTAGAAATTCATATGATATCAGTCGAATAATTAACGTATTTCGAGTATTAAAAACGTAGAAGATGTTTTTTTCGAAGCAATGAATTATTTCTGTATATATTTAAACCGTCCAAACGTTGCCTTACTAAGTAATACTTAAATGTATAATGTAAGAAAATTTATTATAATTATTAAAAAAATGGAAAAATGCAAAAGAAGAAAAATTTGTGTATAAAAAAAACAATAAGAGAAGAACTTGTGAAGAAAACTGTGGAAAATAGTGCCTCACTGTGGAACATTATTTGTTTTTTGTTTTTAATTAATTGCAGTTTGGTTATAACGAAATTGAAAGGGCCGTTGTATTCGATGTCGTAGGAATTAATTTGGTGACCTTCTCCGAAGGAAAATGACAGACTCGTTGTCTCAAAACAAGCTGGAATACCCAAGAGCCGAGTTGGAACTTCTAAATTCGACCTTTTTGTGTTCTATCTTGTTTTTTTTTAAGATCTTCAATTTTCCTCGAAGGAGGAAAATTTCTAGGCCCTGGTAACAACATACTGATATCGTTCTAACCTAAACTGTAATTATATCGAGCAGTACTTAGCTTTACTGCCGTAGCAGTTTTTTTTTTTTAAATGTACTGATTTAATATTTTTCTTTTAATTTCGATATTATACAAAAAAAACAAAGATTTTTTTCTTTTCCTTTCTAGATTATAGGTTGTAATTTTCTCAAACGGGAAATTGATTTTGTACAAGATTTTTGTGTTAAAAGAGAGGGAAATGTTAATTTTTATCGATAATTTAAATGTTATTGATGGGAAATTAACGAGAAAAACGGAGTTTTCTTCATGATTTTGAAACAGTAATTGTTTAAACATTCTGTTTATATCAAGTTTAATATCAGTACTTGATTTTTTTAACTTTTCAAATAGATTATTGGGCATCGACTCAATGAAAATTCTGTTTAAATAAAAGGGTAATTTGTTACTATTTTGCAAGAACTACTGAAAATAAGAGACATATCGAAAAAATTAAGTATTTAATTACTCTGAGTATACTGTGTTTATTGCCTGTCTCTGAGTATATTTATTTAACAGCTACGGCTGACGGATCCAACGACTTTTCTACATCACCTCTAATTTGAGTGCTCAATTGAATCACAGCACTTTTGTTCCCCCCAAGTTGATTTTTTCATCTGGGAATTTAACCGGTAAATTGGTCTAGAATATCCTAGCTGCCGTACTAGACTCTTGTATAACATACAAAATGTTCAACCTTCGAGAATTTTGGAAAAATCAAACATTTCTTGAAGGAAACTCCCTGAACAAAGGATTTTCTCATAAAAATTTTGTACAAAATACAATTTTTGTTGTATCGTTTGTATGTAATTTTCTCTTTTTACAGAACAAATCAAAAGAAAGCAATGTTATTTTATACAGGGTGTATCAAATATTCGGGTAGCCAAATAATTTTGTATGTATATTAAATACTTTTCAAAAAAGTTTCATATACACACATTTCAACTACGTTTTTATTTGCATCCACATACTTGACACACCCTGTGTATAATTATATATTATATTAATTTTACAAGCAATAATCTTGTATAAAAAAAAAATTAAAAAATTTTTATGGTGTAAGTAAATAAGCGAAATATTAAAATATACAAAAAATTTAAAAAAATTATTATTATATAAAGTAAAGTAGTGTTTTTGCAATTCAAGTAACGACTCAGTACTCCATGCGCATGTGTGAGTATTATGTCTGTTGTCGTTTTTGAATGTGCATGAAATAAAAAATTTATATATATATTTATATACATATATATAAATATTATTTATTATCTTAGAATGTATACAAGCTTTTCTTAGAATTTTCTACGGGAAAATTTCCGGTTCTCTTTGATACTAAATTATCATCAATTCAAAATTTTAATGGATTGTTCTCAATTTTTGATAACAAGTGAATATTTGTAACAAGAATCAATTTTCTCTACACGCTTTGCTCTGTCGTTATACTTTCGACATTACATAAATGTTAGAATTTCTGTGCCTTTAAAAAGTTATGCAATATTTTTTTAACTAGTTATATTTCCCCATCTTCCATGGTATCCTCAAAATCCGGCGTTCAAAAATCGCATTGTCATTTGCAGTATTTATTACTCAAGATTCGGTTTCGGTTTTTTAATTTAACGAGTGTTCTTGAGTATATTCGAAAATTAGTTTGGGTCCAAATCCAAACCCTTTCCTTTTTTGTTTTGGTGCCTTTATCTGCCTTTTATGAACAGTGCCTTATTTTTTTTAAATAATTCATTAAAATTTAAGTATTTTTCTAAAGTACAAATAAATTATTGCCTATTATATTCAAAATTATTGATGATTTTTAGTAATAAACAAAAAAACAACCTAACCCTCCACCACCCCCCTCTATTCTAAAATAAAAAAACAGTCACAGTATACTTTCTAAGATAAAAACAAATAATTCTTTGTAATTTTTATTATTTAAATAATAAATATAAATAAAAACATTTTTTCTAGATATTAATAATTGTATGTGTTGCTCTTTAAATATACAGGCTGGGTCAAAAATTTATACACTTTTAAAGTTGTACTAGCGAGTATATCGAATCAGGGGAGCGATGTAGATTGATCGCAATAAATTGCTTTAGTTCTTATTTCGCTTGCTCTTACCAATTACACAGTATTAATCTGTTAAACCTTCCGCAATTTTCAATGATTCAACATTCATGGAAAGGCGAACAAGACTTTGTGACTCCGTCACTCCGCGTGGTTCTCCCGTGAATAAGAGGTCCCTCTTCCCTCCCCCGTTTGGTATTATCGCTATGACGACTTCAAAACTGCATAAATTTTTGTCCAGCCTATATAAAACAAAACAAAAAAACGTGTTTTTATACTACAAGTCTTTTATTTTTAAAAAAACATTATTAAACAAAAAAACTCAATTTTAAAAAATAGAATAATAATTATTATAAATAAAATAAAGTAATTAGTGTCTCTCATTTTTAAATAAATCAAAAAATTCAATAATTATATGTCATATATTGTATTTATAGGTTATACCATTTATATTAATTATATGTTTAGATGAGACATTTTGAACAAAGAAAATGTTTGTGGAAAATTAGTGTGTGCTATGGGTGTGCATGCATGTGATAAAAACTGCACGAGAAAATTTTTTGTTTAGTAGATTCATTCTCAATCTATTCTGGAAAAAAGGTGGTCGCGGGAAATCTCAATGACCCAGGCACCCCTAAGTAATAAAATATATGTGCCCTGTTCGAAAAGTTTTTACAAAATTATTGATTTCATTCTCGACAAACAATTAAAAATGTATCGGGTTCTGAAACATGTTTCGAGATGATTTTTCTATTGTAAATCGCTAGGAAATCAATAAAAAACGAAGTTGTGGGCGCATCGTGAATTGGCATCACTCTGTGTCAAATCAAACGCAAAAGTTGAACCATTCTAAGTGGCATTACTATTACATTACATGTAATTCACATATAATGCTATAGCTATATCACTTAGATTGGTAAAACATGTGCATTTTATGTGACACAGAGTGTTCATCAGTTCTTGTCGAACTAAAGACGGTCACATGACAGTTGTCAGTCGTGAGCAGATGATAATGACGTCT
Source organism: Chrysoperla carnea (assembly GCF_905475395.1). Classification (NCBI taxonomy): domain Eukaryota; kingdom Metazoa; phylum Arthropoda; class Insecta; order Neuroptera; family Chrysopidae; genus Chrysoperla; species Chrysoperla carnea. The sequence continues at coordinate 34,475,240 of NC_058342.1, forward strand.
GCGCGGCTGGGTTTTTGATTATCGAATTGCTGTCGCAGTATTCGCAATTATTGATTTTTATTAATTACAACGAATGGACGCATAATAATTTTGCAAAGAGTTTTGGAATAAAATCTCAGAAACTGTCAATTTTTACTTTGACAGGTAGAAACTTTTGAGTTGAAAGTTCAAACTTTCGAAAAGAACTATGGATGATTCAAATTCAATCTTTTCGTTTGGAATTGTGAAAAAATTTGATTGGGAATCAATTTGAGAACAACACACCCTTTACGATGAATTTTCTAGGGATGAAAAATAACTGAAACTTTCGCTGTTATTAAAACGTTATTAAAAAGATAGTCTTTTAAATATTTCGAATGCACTTGAATATTGAGAAAAATCGTTGAGTTTTGGAAGTGCTTGAGCACCGATGGCCCACACTAATTTTGGTAAACCTGTATATATTTTATCTACAATATTAATTTTACTTCGTGATATATCGAAACTAAATAACTGTTTAATTTTTTAGGTGCAATTCACTTAGAATTTATAATTTACTTTTTTTTTTGTTAAATAGAGAGGATTTTTCTTTCAATTTTTCTTTAATTTACTATAGCGTCGCTCAATTTGATGCAAAAAAAAGAATTTTATTGTGAAAACTCTTGTTATATTCGTAAATTTTTATTTGTGAGAAGAAAAAGTGCCTTTTTTTCATATAATGAACTGAATTTTTTTTAAATAAAATTGCCTTAAATTAGAATTTTTTATGTAGAATTTTATTGGCTTCGTTATTTTTTTTTCCACGAAAATTATTTCTATTTTTTACTCATATTCGTTTCAAATCTTTATTAATCGAAATGGTTTTCGAAAAAAAAAAACAACGTTGTTTAATTTTGTTAGAATTTCTTAAAGAATTTTATAATCAATATTTGTATTTGTAAAAGAAAATTACGTGCTCATTTTTATTCGAAATTAAGTTTTCTATCTCGAAAATTGTGATTATTTTTAAAATAAATCAGTCACTATGTTAAATCTGCTCACACGGTTTTTAAATTATTAACTCTTTACTTTCTTAGCAAAGATACGAACCGTGTTTCATTTACAACCATTTTTCTATTTTATTAACAGATGTCAGTTCATAAAAAAAAATTCGTTAACAAATCGAAGATTATTGCAATCGGAATTGACTTTAATTTTTTGTCTTCTAAAATTTTAGAAGACAAAATATGAAACAAATAGAAAAATTAGAAATAAACTTGGAAGTTTGATAACAGATCATAGAGGTATATAATATCTGTATAATATTCTTATAACACGTCTATGTCACAGACTTAAATTAATTCAATATGGCGTCTAGTTTATTTTAAATATAACCAAACAATATGAGATATATAAAAAATCGTATTATTTCTAAAAGAAAGAAAATTTCTTAAGAAAACTCTGGAAATGATTTCGTGTATTTTAAGTTTTTAATGCTCAGTATTTTTTAATTTTTTTTGACAATTAACAAACAAACAAAACGAACAAAGTTTTTGTTTCCAAAAAAGTTTTTTTTTTATAATATTATTATTATTATTAATTTTTAATTATTATTGGTCAGATGGTATTTTCTCTCGAAAACATGTAATAGAATTTTTTTTGTCTCTCTGTTTATAATAATAATTTGTGCATTTTTCTTTGTTTTTTCGATTTTTTTGGAAATTTTTCAAGTACCAACTTTATAAAAAAAAAGTTTTTTTTTTTTAAATTTGAGTTGCATTTTATTCAACAGATATTCAATAATTTTAGGTTTGGATTATAACAAATATTTAAAAGAAATATATCTTCTATATATAATTTTAAAAAGGAATTTTTATTTATTTGGAGCATGGTCAAAATTTACCCATCTCTCTTTAAATCCTATAATTTAACAACTTCCTGGCCCGACAATCTTTTAGAGAACCGAAAATTTTCTTATTTTGAAAGAAATGTCATCTGTTTTACTCTTTTTATTTCATGGAGTCTTCGAACAAGTTTTATCCAACTTTAATAAGTGAAGGATATATTTAAACGAAATTTAGGCCAATTTTGTCCATAAGGAATCTTCCTTCAAATTAATAAAAACAATCTTTAAATATTTTAGTAGGTCTATAATTATTTATTTTTAGGATGTCTACAATTATTTTCATTATTCAGGTCTATATATTTTACAGGTCTATGATTATTTAAAAATGTTGATACCAGAAAGGTCCAATTTTTCTTCAAAGACTTTTAAACCAAATTCACAAATTTTCCGTAGAAAACATATAAAATTTTGCGTTTGTATCCTACAGTTTATTCAATTTTTAATTATAAATCTTTCAAATTGGCAGCAATTTAACGAAAATAGTGTTTAATAAAATAGTAACAATTCTACACTATACCCCACCAAAATTAAAACTTAAACAAAATAAAAGCGTGCTTTGACTTTTTCATTTCCTTTTCGTTATTAGAAGGATGAGTAGACGTTAGAACAGTTAAAAAGTGGAAGAGAATAATTAATCATGGCACCAGGTTTTTCGAAACACTTGAATCGTAGTTTCATTGTGTCTATTTCTGATACCAAATCGAGTATAAGCATGAAAGCACAGATATCGAAAACTATGGCATTTAATTCCAACGGGAGTATTTCTGGAACGAATTCGAGTTCAAACACGAATATGGAAGTTAAAATAACAATAGAAATTGAACCATCGGCTCTTGAATGGAAAAATGGCGAAGTAATACTTAAATTAAACAAAAACAAATTGCAAGAAATTCAGCGAAAATATCAAGAAATCCTTCAATTGAAAAAGGCACAAAAAATCATTGAAATCACTCCACCTAGCAGCTGCAACAACTCAAGTAATTGCGATTCACAGTTATGCAACTTAACTCCACGTGAATACTACGAAATTCAGGCAAATCGAAGATTTATTTGCGCACAAGATACCCGTTTAAATGAAAGTTATGCTTTTGAAAATCGACCAAGAACAAAATTAACACGGCAATGTCATACGCAAGATATTTTACCAAATATTCCACAGGCCAGACTACATCAATCTTCACCGAAACCGAAAGAAAATCTATCGAAATCACGACAAGCAGATGATAAAAAAGAACTGGAAGAAATTATTCAAAGAGCAGTGGATCGTAACAAATCGCCGGAGGAACGTGCATTCGCGGAGCTTATAAATAATGGAGCTGAAATATCATTTGAGTCGATACCAGCGACTCCGGAACATCCAGTGGAAAATCAGTGCTGGGAAACAGCTGAGAATAATTGGTTGACACCAAATTTATCACCAATATTGAAAGAATAAATATTTACAATTTTCCTTGTTTATTGTTAAGAAAATTGATCAGTGTCGGACTTCGAAATTTTCTCAATAATTTGCTGGTAAGATCTTAATTTTAATTTTAAAATCTTAATTTTGTTCGCAGCATTTGATTGTTCGAGAGAACAATACTAAGATAGTTTTAGAGGGTAGATTATTTCAAAACACAGTTCCATCACATAGCGCCATCTAAATTTTACAGAGTAATGTTTTTCATAAATTTTTGAATTAGGAATCATCAAAATTTGATTGAAATTTTTTAAGAGCCTTGAAAATGCAAAATTTTTTATTGTTTCCGAGTAAATCTGACCCAAAAAATTAAAAAGTCCAGTTTATTTGACGATTAGATGAACATTTTCCGAGATATGTACTAAAATGGAACCGAAAAAAAATCCAGATTAGATCACAATTAGATGAATAGTTTCCGAGATATGACCTAAAATCGATTAAAATACAGTTTTATTTCAGTAAACTATTCTTCCAATCGATAAACGACCCCGATTTTTGTAATTTTTGGGTTAAAATTACTTGACATAACATAAGTTTTATCGAAATCAAATACAAATTTTTGTGAACTAATTATCAGTAAAAGTAATTTTCAGTAAAAATCAAATGAAACAAAATTTTCTTTAAGACCGACATTGATTAATAAATCCCCGAATTATTTATTAATGTGATTAGAATATTCTTGAATTAAAATAATTTTAAAAAAATTGACATTGATTTCAAAATTACAATCGATGAATCTTAAAATAATTTTGACCACAATAATTGGTAGAATTTTTTGAGTCATAAAATGTGTAATTTTTATTTCAAGGATTTTCCAAAAGCACATCATATTGTGCGAACGTGACTGATACCACCTGTGATTGTACTTACTTAATAATATTTACTTAATAATAATAATTATTAATAATTAATCATACAGAGTGACACATAAGTGAATATACAGCAATATTAAGCATTTATTTTTTTTATCCTAATTTAAACAACTAAAATGTCTTACGGAAAACGTCAATAGTTTGTAGCATATAACCATGATAACGAATAAAATTGTCCCCTTAAAGTTTCAGGAAACTGAGGGATCAATCAGAAAATCGGGAGATAGTTAAATTAAGATCGAATAAAAACTGATACGAGGAGTATTCAAATATCTATTGTTTTTACAGTTTACAGTGCATATATAAAAAAAAAGGATAATTTTTACTTGAACTCTCGGGATTTTCCATTATCATTTTTAATACCAAGTAATAAAAGTTTACAAACAAAAAAGTAATTGATTGATATTTTTATAAATGAAAACATCCTTGAATTCACCAACTATTCTCTACGATATTTATATTTTTTCTAGGAGTTGGTAAAAACTCATCGAGATAATACCATAGAGCTGCAAGTTTCCGTTGAAGTAGAGAGAAACAGATAAAGTAGATATCTTACATGTCTCATTTATACACCTACAATTTCTGTCCCTTTCTACCTCTCTCACAGCGGTCAAGAATTCAATTATTACGTTTCTTATTACGCTTTATGGTATTATCTCTAAGTAAAAATTACATCATTTCTAAAATTTTTAAATTGGGCAACCCTAGTAACGAGTAATAATTTTTGTAAATTATTTTATTCAAAAAATTGTAACTGTATATTCACTTACGCCACACTCTGTATCTTTAATAGTTAAAGGATCTAGCGGGTTAAGGATATGACAACTGAGATATCTTCATGAAATTGAAACTGTCCATAATTTACAATTCTCTCTTCAAAAATGATAAAAAAAATTAAATCGATCGATTGATTCTACCCAGAAGATGAGAGATACGAACATGCAGTCGATTTATAAGAACAAATCGAACAAGAATCTCACGATGGAAAATGAGTTGGAAAAAGATCAATTTGTGTTGCTTCGCTAAAATTATTTAGAACTGTATTTTCCAAATCAGTTTCAATATTTTTTTTTCAATTTATGAAACATCGATAATATTGGATTTCATCATTAAACTTAATTCATTGGTTGTATCCGAATCTAAATCAATAGATTCACTTTTCGTCTCATTCAATGAAAAAATTTCGTTACTTTCTTCAACTAAAGTTTGGGAACAAATTTTAGTTGAAGATGACTAAATGTTTTCATTGAATGAGACGAAAAGGGAATCTATTGATTTTGGTTCGGGTATAGATATTTCACGGAAAATGGAAGATACAAATGTACTATCTTTTTAGAGGAACAAATCGAACAAAAATCTCATGATGGAAAGTGTGTTGGAAAAAGATCAATTTGTGTTGTTTCGCTAAAGTTGTTTAGAACTGTTGGTTCTAAATCAGTTTCATTTTGTAAAACATCGATATTGATTTTTATCATTAAACTTAAAATTTCATCGATTATATCCGAATCTAAATCAATGGATTGGCTTTTCTTCTCATTCGATGGAAACATTTCGTTCTTGTCAGTTAAAGTTTGTTAACAAACTTTTACTGGAGAAAACAAAATCTTCATTAAATGAGAAAAAAAAGCGAATTTATTGATTTTAAATTCTGATAAAATCGACGAAGTTTTAAGTTTAATGATAAAATTCAATATCGATGTTTCACAAAATTTAGAAACTGATTTGGAACAAATATAAATTCTAGATAATTTTACCGAAGCAACGTGAATTGATCTTTTTCCAATACACTTCATCATGAGATTCTTGTTCAATTTCGTCCTCCAAAACGATTGCATGTTCGTATCTTCCATTTTCCGTTTAATATCTATACCCGAACCCAAATCAATAGATTTGCTTTTCTTCTCATTCAATGGAAACATTTGGCTATCTTCAACTAAAGTTTGTTCTCAAACTTTAGTTGAAGAAAAGAACGAAATGTTTTCATTGAATGAGACGAAAAGTGGATTTATTGATTTTCAATTCGGATATAATCAATGAAATTTTAAGTTTAATGATGAAAATCAATATCGATTTTTCACAAAATGAACAAAATATAGAAACTGATTTGGAATAAACAAAAATTCTAAATAATTTTACCGAAGCAACGCAAATTGATCTTTCCAACACATTTTCCGTCGTGAGATTCCTGTTCGATTTCGTCTTCTAAAACGATTGCATGTTCGTATCTTCCATTTTCCGTGTAAAATCCATACCCGATCCTAAATCATTAGATTTGCGTGAAGGAATGAAAATATTTTAGGGGCCATTTTAGAACTTCTCCCTCGATATCTAAGTCAAGTTAACCCGCTAGATCCTTTCCTTTTTGTTTATTATATAATATTTATTAAGAATTAAAAATTTTTTTTTTAATTTCATACAATTTTCTACAATTTTTTTTTTCTATTTTCTACAATTTTTTTTATTTTTTTTGTACATATTTGGAATTTTTTTTTATAATTTCGATATTTTGAATAAAACTGTGATTATTATTAAAAATAAAAGCTAATTTGGACCTTTTGGTAAAAATTATTTATTTGTGATATTTTCAATTTCAGTCACATTTCCACAAAATTCTAAAAAATTCCTACTCAATAAAATTCCCTTAAGTTTTCAGTTTTAAAAATTAAAATAACTCCGCTCTCCTTTTGATAACAAAAGAATTGTAATACCGTCCTTGGGAAATTTAATTCAAAGAAATTCATATAATTTTTACAATAATTTTCCTAGAATATTTAAAAAATGCGAGTGTAATTATAGCAGTAAAAATTAATAAAAAGCCAAAAGTTTTCAGTTGGAAACAAAAATTAACAAAATTTATTTTTAATTTTTCGGGAAAATTGTCATTTGGTCGATTTTTATTTCTTTGTAAATAAAATGATAGTCCAGTTGTAAAGCTATGGGCGCATCCAGCCTTTGGTTCAAAGAAGAATAAAACAGAAGTTTTTGATCTAACTCGTCAATTCGAGAATTTTTGGCTATAATTTAACAGTATTTTGCCATAAATAGATAATAAGCCAAGTAAAATCAATGATACCTCCAGGCTCGCAGGAATCAGATACTTTAACCTGCCCTCTTCGAGAAAGTTGCGTTTAAATAATTTTTCTGAAACCTGCTAGGGGTTGGATTAATCATTAGACACCGGGGTCTAAGGCTTCCGCATGAACATAAAAGAAATTGAAAATAGTTGGATCCTCAATGACAATAGGTATTCGTGCTTTTTCGACGCATACTGTCAGTTGATGAAATACTCCATACTTAAAGAACAGAACCATCTAGTATTGAGTACCAGAACTAATAATATGCGTTACGTTACGTAACTCGCATCTCATTTTACTCACATTCCTTCATCAACTTGAAAAGAGCTTATGATCTTTAAACGGCTGAAAAGGAGCCCGGAGAATTGCATTACCTTGAGATCCCGACATGGTTAATTCGGGGCAAAATTTAATCCTGATGCCTAAAACCGATTTATACCATGCATAAATACCTTTGTTAATGTTTTTTCTCCTGAATCATTATTTCTTAGTAGTATAAACACGGAATTCATAGGCTCACACGTATTTGAACAAAAGATATAGATAAAAATTTAAAGTACTTTTTATCTTTGTCAGTCTGACGTAAGTATGCAAAAATTAATACAAAAACAAAAATATACGTGTTTTTAACAATAATGATAGTTTTTTGTTTATATCTGACGTCATATAGTTGATTAACCTTTCTGTAAACTGTCACATATTCTTTATTTTTGTTTTGTTCGTTTCATCTTGTCACATAATTTTAGGCGTGGCGAGTTATTAAAATCCCTTTTGTATCCTCTTTATGAATTGGTAGTTCCTAAAATTATGTACCTCATGAAAACGGCGTCATTACGTCTTACAGTGTCCAATTCGAAAATATTCTCGGACTCCAGAGGGGAATTTAGGGAAGGGAAGATAATAAAAATTCCTTCGGATTTTCAGAGGCAAGCAGATGTTCTAATTTGATTATTATTACTAGTCAATATTATTTTTAGTCGTTGTTGACACAAAAAGACAGAAAAGGTCGCTGAAATACAATGATTATAATTTTTTCTTTGAAACTTTGACATTCATATAACTACGACGTAAATATTTTAATATTTAAAAGTATTTTTCAATATTTAATATTTTGATAAAAATATTAAAAACAAACATTAGATGTTTATAAAAACATTCAAAAGGCGTTTTAGTAAAGGTTGGATTTGGATTCTAACTCTATGAATTTGAAAATAGATTTTTAAATAGGTGAGCGGGTTGTTTATAGTTTGATAAGTTTATGAGCAATAAAATTTGTTATCATTTTATGAATGACATGTTTTTCATTTTGGTTCCTGGATATCATTCAATAATATAAACAAAAAATGATGAATACAAATCTGCGATATCTTGCAATTATTTTTCAAGATAGAATTGTGATACCAGCAGAAGTGAGTAGATAGAATGGAAACGTGATCGAGGCTGGAATTAAACCCACAATCTTTCTCTTGCCAGATTAGTGCTCTACCGTCTGAATATTGATTTTCAAAATAGCTGTATATAATTGTTAAATGCATCATTGAAGCTTGGAAGCTCCAAGAAGAAATTCCAATCTCATGAAGAAATTCGATTTATGAACGCTCCAACTATTGAGAATAAATAAAAGTCTCAAGTAATTGACCTGTACCCTACCCGCACAGAAACAGGAAATCTTTTCAGATGATTCTGGTCATATTGGCAAAACTTCTCAATTATAGGAGTAGTAGAATCAAACCAACTTCCAAAACATGGAAATTCGTCATATTAACATTAGCCCCTAGAAAATCTTGAAGTATTGACGTAAGGGGGTACGAGTTGAGGTAGTCTTCATCAAGTGACCTTGACGTTAGATTATTTCTTGAAGACAGTATTGAAATATCAAATTTTAATTTACAGATTTCGATACCTCATAAATCTGCTTTTTGTGTGAAATTTGGGATACGCCTATGATCCCATTTAATGAATTTTCGATAACTTGTTAAGTGTGTCCAATCCCGGAGCTCAAGCCTAATAAAGACAGGGACTGGCGCTAGACGGTCAAATATCTAGGGAGCGAATTTTATTTAATCTTTAAATTTGAAAAAAAATACTAGCACTTAGTAGTTAATACGAATTATTTTAAACTTTTAAAGTAAATATTTTGATTAAAATTGACAAAAAAACATAAATTGTTTAGAAAAAATACTAAAATGTTTAATAAACATTTTAGTACACAACTAGATTTTGAATTCGAACTCTATGATTTTATAAAATAGTTGAAGTTGGATGAGCAATATGTTTGACAAATAACAATTTTATGTATATTGACAGTGACATTTCTTAAAATAAAAACTTAAAAATCTTTATTAATTAAAACTTTAAAAGAATGTTATTACTTAAAAGTAATTATTTAATAATAATTAATAAACAATTAATAATGAATCTATGACTACAAGGAAAAAAAATAGTTAACGAAGATATGAGTGTTCAAGACCTATTAGAATACATTACGTGTCTATATTTTGATAGACATGTGGCTAAAAAAATAAATCCAGCCTTCTTCTAAAATACGAAAATCACACAAAATGACAATTTACAAATAATCGAACTTCATTTCTAATCGGAAACAAAACAAAAACCAGCTTTTTTTGATTATTGTTTTGACTTGAGTTAAATAATATTTTTTTTGGAAGAACAAAATGAAATTAATTTATCTGTTATGGATGCAAATTTTGTGGCATTATGGATCGGTGGATTCAATGTTTAAATCAAATAAGAATCAGTTAGAATCATGCTTTTGTCAGGTAATTAAAATTATTATTTATTTTTTTATTGATGGTTATAAATCCATAAAAGATTTTTATATAAACTTCTGATATGCATAAAATTTTCGTTGCAATACGATTAATTTTCATTTGAAAATCATGGTGTGATGATTTTATGGTTTATTTTTGGATGTTATTTGATTGTAAGTTAGCAAATAATGAATACGTATACAATTTTTGTAAATTTTGGGGATATTGTGCTATGGGTTTTTGTATTTTTTAAGTATGATTTTTATCTGTTTTTTCATAATTTTCATCAAAATAAACCGGTATGCGGGTTTTTAATCGTTTTTTATGTGTTTTTTCAATAATAGTGTTATAAAAGAATAATCATATTCTTGGATATAGTTTTATTTTAAGCTGTAAAAGTGTTTTTCCCTGGTGATGGTTTTAAGTAAATTTTAAAATTTAAAGCTTTTAAAAGTTTTTTTCTGGTATCTGTTAACTTTTAGTGACGCAACAAGGACCGATTTTGATTATCTAGACTAAGCCGGCGAAAATAATTTATTTAAATTTACTCTGGCGTAAATCTAAAGTTTGTTACGATTAGAAATATTGATTCTAGAAAAACATTGCTAATTTCTCTGTTTGTGAGTGTTTCTACCGGTTTTTCCCAAACTAAACGATTTATTTATTCTGTGTATCCAAATTTCATGAAAATCCAGTTAAAAATATATATTATTGCAATTTTTGTCTTTTGTTTGAAACTTTTTCAATTTCAGTATGTAAAGAGTATTGAAATAAGTGACGTGTTAGTTATTATATTTAAATCGATACCCGAATTTTTCATTTATGTTAGTTTGGCTAGCGAAATAATTCGAGATACCCAATTAACTTAGAAATTCGACAAAAATTTCCCATATGTTTCACAATTTAATTTTTAAGTTGCAAGATTTTGGTCTGCGAATGCAATTTTTGGGTTATGTTTACTGGACAATCCTGTTTATTAATTGCTTTAAAAAGGGGAGCGTTATGATTTTTGGTGCCAAATATTTATTGGTGTAATAATAGAAAGTGGGCGGATCAAAACAAACTAGAGATAGACTTTTTGTGAATTTTGACTTTTGCTTGAAACATTTTTTTGAAAACATCACTGCTTACCCGTGAGGACGCAAATTAGGTTCGAACATTGTATAGTATGTATTATATGGGAATATCAGTCATGTGTGTGTGACATGTATGAGCCTGGCTATCTCTCGTTACTTACATGACGTGAAAAAAACAAATGATTTCGTAATTAACACTTTCTATACATTGTATTTCAATAATTAACTCAGTCAATTGTTTTTATTTTCAGTTACACGGTGTTCTAGACGATTGTACATGCAGTGTCGATACTGTGGATCACTTCAACAACGTTCTAATCTATCCCCGTTTACAAAGTTTACTAGTCAACGATTATTTTCGATTTTACAAAGTGAATTTAAAGAAACCGTGTCCATTTTGGTCGGACGATAGCCGTTGTGCAATCCGCTATTGTCACGTCGAAGCATGCCACGAGAGTGATATACCAACGGGTCTCAAAGGACACGTGGAAGAACCAATTCCAACACATAACAAATATACGGATAAATCGGATTGTACGGAACCGGATGATTTAAACGAGGAGCTAAGTTACTTAAACAAGACAATTAGTGCGGATTTATATAAAGAGTTTGCGCTCTGGAAGAAATATGATGATGCTCAAGATAATTTTTGTATAAATGATAACGAAGGTGACACGGATGCTGAATATGTGGATCTTCTATTGAATCCAGAACGATATACAGGATATAAAGGACCATCTGCGCATCGGATATGGCGTAGTATATACAAGGAGAACTGTTTTCGACCGAAGAAAACATTTACATCGCATGTGTTGTCGGATAATATAAACAATATGTGTTTAGAGAAACGTGTATTTTATCGAGTTGTTTCTGGGCTACATGCCAGCATTAATATCCATCTGTGTTCGAAATATCTGTTATCTGGTAAGTAACAAGATAAGAAAAGTATTATTTTTTAATTTGCACCGACTTAGAGATAAGTGCAATCATCCAATTTTGTCACTACGCAAATTTTTAGATTTTTTTAGTAGGAGATTAAGGTAGTACGAGCACCAAGGCAATTTTAGATTGAGGGTTTAAATTATTTTTATCTTATTTTCAACTTTGATGATGAATTTTTTTAATAACTTCGTGTCTCATCTTCTCTATCACTGTCCAGCTCTTTCCACGAGGAGATGGGCTAACTTGAGCCAGTCTTTCTTTGACGATTCCTCCGACGTGAAGTCCGTTAACGTCAAAGCACTCCTGCTGTTTCTAAACAGCTTCAAATGGTTCATGGAGTAGTGGCCGGTAATGGGCCAATCCCCTTTCGGTATCACAACGGATCCTATGGTCTAAGTGTGTCCCACCTCATGACAGCCACTCTAACTTAAACTAAAATAACCCCCGTTATATATATAGTGCGGTTTTCTCCTTGTTTGAATCTCTCCAAACTAAACCGATTTCTTTAAACTTAGCTATAAAACAGTCTCGATCAAGTCACCTTTAAAACGAAAAATTCGGTATTCAAGTCGGTTCACCTGTATAAGAGCTTTGTACAGTGCCACAGACAGACACACTCACATAACCGTCAAAATTATAACACCCCTCCTTTTACGTCGGGTCCTCAAACTTCGAAAATTGCGTTTTATTAAAATGTATTTTTTGCTTCTAGAAACGAAGAAAGATTTATCATTTGGACCGATTGAAGGGCAATGGGGACCGAATTTAGATGAATTTACACAACGTTTCGATCCAGAAACAACAAACGGTGAAGGTCCACAATGGTTACGTAATCTATATTTTATATATTTATTGGAATTACGTGCTTTAGCAAAAGCTGCACCATATTTGTTGCAAGAACAATATTTTACGGGCAATGAACTCAAAGATGAAGATGTTCGGGCTGCTATCAAAGATTTACTGCAAGTTATTAGGTGAGTCAATGCTTATTTTCCAGAATTATATACCTCAGGAAAAAGAACCTAGAAAGATTAAAACCTTTTACATAAAGTCGGAAGGTCGACCTAGAAAATTTCGAAATGTCAGGGAATTGAGTCTTTTGAAAAGTCTCAATTTCACTTCAGTGCAAAAGGAAAACTAGCGACACTAGAGGTATAAAAAGTAACTAACGTTTAAAAATTATTAATTCTCTCTCTAGAATTCAGTTTCTTTCTCTAACCTCCATGATTTGAACCGAGAAAGATTCAAGATCAAAATTTCGTATAATGGACCATAAACCATGAATTTGTTTGCTTTTCCAGATCATTCCCAGAACATTTTAATGAGAGTACGATGTTTAATGGTGGACAACAAGCGCAAAAATTAAAAGAAGAATTTCGCTTACATTTTCAAAATATTTCCAAGATAATGGATTGTGTTGGTTGTGATAAATGTAAATTATGGGGTAAATTACAGGTTCAAGGATTGGGTACAGCTTTAAAAATATTATTTTCTGGTAAATTCGATAATGTTGATCCAAATGGTGAAGATATATCGAAATTACCAAAACGTAAATTTCAATTAGAACGTAGTGAGATTGTCGCGTTACTTAATGCATTCGGAAGGTAAGCTCAAACATTGTTTTTTTTTGTTTTTTATGCAGGGAACTTGCATTCGAGAAAAAAAGCTTATTTTTTAATTTTCATAATTATGTCTAAGATTCTTAGCCAAAGATTTAAAGGAATGAATTGACGACTTTTTTCGGAGTAAGACGAGTGGAGATGCATTTTTTTGCATTCGATTCGTGAGGGCGTCTACAAACATTGTGGAAATGAAAAATTGAAAACTAAATATCGATTGAAATTAATCTAATTTTGTTATACGGGGTTTTTGGGGCCACTGAACGTACCGCCGAGGTACCTGGTGTCCATTGCGGATTGCATACAACTCGTCTCTTTGAAGTTTTACGAGAATATGTAATATATTTCTTCGAAACTCGTTTCTTGGGGTTTTCGGCACCACTGAACACTAATATCATTACGAAACTGGATCCCAAAGTACTTGGTGCTCAGTGCGGACGAAAGGGGGACGCCCAAAATCGAAATTTGTTACATTTTCTCGTAAAATTTCAAGAGACGAGGTGTATACTTCCTGGCTTGGGCACCAGATTTACAAAGTGCGTAGACGCCCTCATGAATCGAATGTAAAAAACCGTATCCTGATTCATCTTCGACAGTTGAACCGTTTTTAGTGCTTTATTTCTTTGTCTATCTAACAAGTAATCTGTATTAATAAGAACCTTCGAAAATGGACAGTTTTTGTACTTTTAAGTTTGCCCAAAACGTATTTTCTGATTTGCAAGTTGCCTAATTTTTTGTTTGTTTACGTTTCGAGTGTGTTTGTTGTTGAAAAATTTGTAAAAGTGTCTTATTTCGTGTTTGTCTCAACGTACATTATCCTGCTTTCAACGTTTTTTGAAATTTGGTTTGCAATTTTTTGGAATTTACAGTTTTGTCTGCGGAAGAAAAGTTTTCAGGCTATCATTTTTTCATTTCATCCTGAAATTTTGCTCTGTAAATATTGGGAGCTGTGTTCATCAATTTTTTCATCCTGAGTTTTTATTTTGAGATTTTTTGTAATTTCTATTTTAGATTATCGACGAGTATTTTTGAGCTAGAAGAGCTTCGAAAACGAATAAGAACAAGGCGAATTGATATTTGGTAATAACTTTTATTTTTTTGGGTACTTTTTTTAGGATTGTTATTTCTCGCCGAAATCTTTTTTCCACCAATTTTTTTCAGGTCACATTATTGTCTATTTTGGTCGGTTTTTTAGAAATTTCTTCGCACAATTGGTGCAAAGTTGAACTTAGGCGATAGAAAGTATATTGACTTCTGGCGAAGTCGATTTTTTTTTCTTAGGTTTTGTCTGAATGTGTTTTATGATTCTTTGGAATAAATTATAAATTTACGATTGTCATTTTTCGCGTAGCTGGTAATTCTACGCTTAATTTACGCTTTGTTTATGATTTGAAGAAGTTGAAATAGCATTTTATTTTTTTAATTCTAGATTATCGACAAGTATTTACGAATTAGAAGAATTTCGACGAATGGCGAGGTAATAGATTTTAAGTATAAGTTTAGTAAATAAATTTAAAAGTATCCACGGACAGAAAAAACATCACAATCTAAAATATTGTATATAAAACAAATCGATGTGTATAGTAAAAAAAAAACAATTATTTGGTTCTTAAATTCTGGGAATATATATTTTCTATTTTTTTTTCTAAGTAATTCTAAAAAATTTCTAAATCATTGTATTTCAATTACCAAACAATTATTCTTTCATAATTAAAAATACGTAATTGCAAAATCATATTCAATTATTCCCCCCTCAGTTTACTAGCACTCTCTGAGCCACTCAAGTTTCTAAAATAATTTAAATATTCAAATTGGAAAATAATTATTCAATTGAAATCCTCCTTGTAGGGACCTTCTCAAATTTGTCAGGGCTCGTAGACAGTTTAAAGGTTAATCCGGCTCTGGCCACAGCCTATTTACAATAAACATTGATAAAAAATGGTCCAGTTTAAGGGGCTGATTTAAGCACATTATATCCCATTGGAAAAATAACTTATAGCATTTTTCGAAAATATGTAGTTTCAAAAGAAAATTGTTGATAGTTTGAAAGAGATCATGCGACAGTGTACTTAGATTTGTGCGTGTACTTAGCGTTAATTTTGAAGGAAAACTTAACTATTTTTAGTCTTTGATATTTTCTTCTATCTCGATTTTTAAAAGATATATTTTGATAGGGACAAACGCATGAACTGTTTTTCGAAGAAGGACTTTTTTCCAATTACGATTTCCTCGGTTTATACCTGTCTCCCCTCAAGGCATACTGTAAATACTTTTTGATTGAAGATAATTGTTTAGTAATCGAAATACTTTTAGAAATTAGGGGAAATTGAAGTGAATAATCAGGGTATCAATTACAATCCGCAAAAATATAAATACGACACTTTTTGTTTTCGAATGTTGTTATTGTAAAAAAGTTTTGGTTTATTGCACGGTACATACATATAAACCAAATACATGCTTTGTAGTCAAATAATGAGTTATTTTTAGCTTTACAATATCACACAACTACAAAAATATATAATATATTGTGTGCAAGTGTTGCTTATAAATTTGATAATATAGATATCTCTCTTCAATCATCAATACTATAACTATAGTCGTCTCTGTTCATCAAATGATGGGTCTATTATCTTATCTCCCAACCAGCAAACAAATCAGAACGATAACGTGCGATAAAGAACATGGTTCCAAAAAGTGTCGTATTTTTATTTTGGTGGGGTATATTTTTTGAGATGAAATAAAGAAACCATGACTTTTTTTTTAAAAAACACAACGAACAAAGATTTAAGAATCAAATAAACAATTTATTTAAATTAAACTTAAAAAATTATTTATAGTAATTTATTAAATAGAAATTTTGTAAATATTTTATGATCAACATTTTTGAAAAAAAAAATTGTTTTTTTAGATGAATAGAATAGCCCAGATAGTTTTTGGCTTCGGCTGGCTTTAATTTCATTTCTTCCCCCCCTTTCTTCACTTATTGTGTACGTTTTTTTATGAACAATTCTTGTAATTTTAAAAATAGTTTGTGTCACTTTTTGGATTTTTTTTTTTGTATTGAGTAAAAAAATTCTGGGCATTCTGTTCGATTTATAAATAAATGAAAAGTCTCAATTATTTAAGTGCTCGAAAAACAATGAATCCTTTTCGTATTTGTAAAACACGAATGATTTTTCTTTGATTCACGTGTTTGTTAGTTGCTAAATTCAGCTTAAACGCATGTGTGTCTGTGATTAGATGATGATCTGATTTGTTTCACCACTGATAAACTTAATTCTCTAAATCTCTAAAATTTTACTCGAAAATTGGGACAAAAGAGATAAACAAATCAAACGGAAACAAATCTCCATCAAAATTTTTTAATTACTGTACTTTTAGTCTAAGAGTAGATGGACAAACAATCCGATGATAAATTTCATCCTGTCAAAAAAAGCTTTCATGATGGCCATATTAATGGAAAACATGGAAATGTCAGGGGTTTCAAATTCTACTGGAAAAGTCATGAGAGAAATGGCGCATATGATCGTAATATCCAAAGCCAGATTAACGAACGCCCCTAGGCAATGCAATTATCGGGATCATTTTTCAGACGTTTGAAGACCTCCGGCTCTTTTCAATTTGATGAAGGGATATGAGGAAAATTAGACGCGGGTATTTTGATTTATTCTTGTTGAATGAAAGAAAATAGTTTTGACGTAATATAATGTAACTCATCCGTATTATTAGTTCTACTACTCGACACTAGATAGCTCTGTTCTGTAAATATTTCATCAGCTGACAGTATGCGACGGAAAAAAGCAATAATTACCTATTATCATTATAAGGATCCAAATTTGCCTACCCTGCCTAATTGTTGATCCGGTCCTGGTGATATCTGAAGTCATATTTAGTAAAATGATTTTCCCTGTTCGTTATTTTCTAAATTTTCATTCCACTTTCTTTCAAAACAAGTTAAAAGAAGTAATTCATCAGAGAATTTTTGAGAATTCTTCAACTGGAAAACCTGGAAGAGGTTATTTTGGAAAAATAATGGCTGCCATGAAATAGGTTTAGGTTTATAGTCTAAAAGCTCTTAGGCCCCTTATTATTCGTGATATTGATTGTATACAGGCATCTAAAAAAATATTTGTTGTACGGTATTTTTATGAAAATAGTTTTCAATATAAAATCTACATATATTTTTGAAATTTTACTGAAAATTAATTAAAAAAATGTGCCTTAATTAAAAAAAAACTAATGAATTTAATTTTTACACTAAAACTTCTTAAATAAAAAAAGAAAAAAAACTTATGTGCCAACTTTAACAAATCAAATTTTCTAACTGAAGAAAACTATTTTCATAAGAATTTTCCAATTTAGAGTTAGAAGTTTAAATCTATTGAAAAAAAAACATCACATTAAAATATATAATGTTGTAGTCAGAAAAAAAAATGTATTTGTAAATTTTGGGTGACGGAAAAAAAAAACACATTGTGAGAAAAAATAAAATTTTTTACAAATGATTTTTTTTGTATTTTATTTCATATTCGATATTTTCTAGGATGTAACGCGGAAAATTTTGCAAAAACCTGAAAATTTCAAAGAATAGAACCCCTTACCACAGTTTTAATAAAACTGAACAAGGGCAGAGTGTCGGGGCCCCAAGACAATGCAGTTCTCCGGGGCACCTAGGCGATGTGAAAACCAGTTGGCGACTTTTTTTTCTTCGAAAATCACCTTGGCCTTCTTTTGTGGGGCCCTCTTCGTTAAAATTTGCATTTTCCTTTTTTTTTTAGTTTTCGTAAATCAAATAAGCACGCCCCTCTTGTAAAAATTTGTTTTTTTCTCTTTGTGACCTTTCTCCGACGGAATCTAGGATATTCCCTAAACGGCCTAATGATTCATCCGCCATTACAAGAAGTGAAATTTATAAAATAGCTGAATGTTAATGTTTTTGAAAGCAGAGCTTTTTATAGAGAATAAATTATTTTCGTAAACCTTATAATAAAAGATTTCCATAAGTAGCCAACTTAGCTAGACAGCCTGTATACATATTTATTGTTACAAACACATTCATATAAATGTTTACTTACATTCTCGAATTTTTCTAATAATTTGTATAATTCACTCACAGATGGCACCATTTCTTAAAAAATACTTTTCAAAACTTCACCTCTTGTTTGTAAATTCAAAACTGTAGACTTTTTCGCAAGTAAAGAGGAAAAGCATTTCTTGCATCTCTCTAATTATTAATTAGTACCTAATTACTCAAATTAAGCTGAAAATACATTTTAATCAATTAAATTTTCTGATTCATCAGACTGATACATCATTTACTCATTAACATAATTAAAACGGTACAAAATATCTTTGTTATATTTATTAATTAATTTAATTTAATGTTTATTTGAGATAAATATAATTTATATTTAATTAAAATAAATTGAACATATCAGTATCAAAAATATCGTACAATTTTGATTCCAAAATTTTTAAAATATTAATAATCAAAAATGAAGTTAATTATTTTGTTAGCAAAAGTTATTATCAAATGTAAATCATACAAATGAATGTGATAAGAGAACATTATTTTCCAAGTTATGTGAAATGAGTAATAAAATTTATTATTATTGATAACAAGGTCATGATTAGGGTTTCCCCATCTAAGCTAATTGAATTTTAATTGATAGAAATACGGGTTGCTTGTCATATTAAAATATCGTTTTCTTTTGGTTGCACTTAGTCACAAAAGTGCACTCTGAACATAAAATATACGTTCCAAAATACAAACCAGCAAGGGCGCACCAGCCAATGGCAAAGAAGGGATTTTACCATTGATTTACCAGAAAACATGCGTGAATTTTAGATTTAATTTTGGCAGGGCACAGACACTGGAATTCGAATTTATACTGGTGAGAACCGTTGGACTTTTTTTGTGTTTTTGTGTGGGGGCCTTACCTAAAAATTTATTTTTCTCCAATTTCTTCCCCCCCCCCTCTTTCATCGCATGGGCGCCCTTTTCCTATAAACTTGTTGTCAAAAATATATCAGAGTATATTAAGTTTAATCCCAAGTTTGTAACGCTTAGAAATATTGATGCTACAAGCAAAATTTTGATATAGGTATTCATAAAATTAACCTAATTAGTCCATTTTCGTTTGTCTATCCGTCAAAAACTAGTTTGAGTTTGTAAATTGGCAACATGTGTTCATTGGGTCTTGTAAACCGCAAGAGATATCGATTTTGACTCCTCCAGCTTAATTTGAAGAGGCTGTAGAGATGTTCAAAGCCATGACAACGCTGAAAGAGCGGAATTTCCTCCAAACGTTCGAAGGAAAAAATAAATACCTTTTAGAAATATCTAAATACCAATTATTTATATTCTGGAGGTCATGAAACGGATTTATAAGGCACCACCATCCTTCCCCTTTGACTTTCGATACAGTACATAAGTCAATATTTTCAGGGAAAATATAACTAAAAATAACAACGACATCTATCATCATTTGCTACAATTAAAATGACAGTTGTAAACATATGGTCAACCCTACTAAATAATATTTTTTCACCCATCATATTTTCAATAATAATATTACTCACATTTACAGTGAATATTGAATTTGATAACAAAAGATTGAATGATTGAATTTTTTTTGATGGTTCAGCATCTTTTTTGAAACAAACAATCCAACGTTGCAACAAGTTAAGAATTGTGCATATTTGAATAAATATTAAATTAGATAGTTGTTTTGATTAAATTAAAATCAATGGTAATTTTATTGTGAATCCAACGATGACTTTTACACATTATCAATGGTTTTTAATTGGTCTTTTGGTCATTACTGGATCAATTAATACGTTAAGTACAAAGTAAGTGTATTTTTAAATTTTTTCTAGTGCTTTAAAAATAATTTTTTTACTTGTTCAAATTAGAAGACATATTTTGACAAGTCAACAAAGAATATACGTCATTTTTTTAACACAAAAATGATTAAAATTGACGTTACTGGATTTTTTTGAAAATAATTCATTCGATTATTTTTGTGATTTTAAGAGTCTTTGTGAAGGTAAATTCTCATAGATAAAAATCACGAGAAAAAAGAGGGCTGTCATGACTCATGTGGATCGTATGACTCAAATAATACACCTCTGTGTTTAATTCAAAAATTTGTTGAGACCAATGATTTTAGTTTTTAATCCCTGGAGTGCTGCCTCAATACATAACTTTTTTTTTTAATCATTGATAAGATTTTCATCTCCAAAACTTTTCAAAATCGTAGGTTTCAGTTTTAATTAAAGTTGTTGCTCCAGAGATTTTAGAATTTTTTACCTGTGAAATTAGTTCAAAGTCACAAAAATAAAGGAATCGCTTACTTAGGATTGTTACTGATTTAATTGTTTATGTTTTTTTTAAAGATGGGCTGATAATATAAAATCAGAAGGCTCCGATGGAGTATATCGTAAGTTTGAACATCCATTTGTTCAAGCTTGTGGTATGTTTTTGGGCGAATTTACATGTTTAATTGTTTTTAAATTACTATTTTATTACTATTTCCGTAAACAAGTAAGTAGCCATATTGGTTATTTTATCATATAGAACATTTTACTCCCCTTCTTCAAAGTCCAATTTACCCCAGATTATGGAGGGTAGAGATAAGGAGAACTTTCTTAAATAAGAGTTAAAGTAAAGAGTGTCAAAAACAGTTATAAAATTGACCAGAATGGCGCTTGTGTAGCAAATGATGTTTGATGTGCACTTCTCTATCCTTCTCTAACAACTTGTATGTGGACGAAATAAGTTTGAGAACCTCTGTTGTAAAATAATGAGTGTAGGCATGAAAAAATTATATTTGCTCCTGGGGCGTGTACATTTTCCATTAGAATCTTGCGGAAGCTAAATAAGGAGTAAAATTTAGGTCTGGAAATGAACAATTTGAGTAAAATGTTTTACACAAATGACCTTCGTATTCATAATTTCCATTCAATCGATTTCAATTTTTCTAAAAATTTCTTTTTAGGACGGTTCATCCGAAACAAATGGATTGGTAAAAGGAAACCGTGAATTCAATCCATTTTTACTATATTTACCTGCTATTTGTGATATGACGGCCACTTCAATTATGTACATAGGATTAAATTTAACGTACGCTTCCAGTTTTCAAATGTTGCGTGGATCTGTGATCGTTTTTGTAGGTCTATTAAGTGTTACGTTCTTAAAACGGACCTTGGGATATCGAGAATGGGGTGGTATTTATTTAATTTTAATTGGTCTTACTCTGGTTGGATTATCCGATTTTAATGGAAATCAAAAAGGAGCAGCTGGTGAAGAACCGGATATTAATAGTATTATTACTGGTGATATGTTGATTATTATTGCACAGGTGAGCCAAAAAATCTATTTTACTTGCAGTGGGACCCCCTTTGTCTAATTATCTTGCTAGCAGGATCACTTGAACCCAATATGGGGTTCTACATATGAATTTTATTATTTTCTTAACCAAGTACTTGGGTACTCTAGGAAGCGAACCCAATCTGGGACTCTAGAGCATATTATTGGAAAACCTGGAAATATCACCGAATTCCATGACAAAAAGCCAGGTAATTTTATTATTTTCGTAATAAACTTCTAAAAGATTGTTGAT
Source organism: Chrysoperla carnea (assembly GCF_905475395.1). Lineage (NCBI taxonomy): Eukaryota > Metazoa > Arthropoda > Insecta > Neuroptera > Chrysopidae > Chrysoperla > Chrysoperla carnea. Next base: position 34,497,541 of record NC_058342.1, read on the forward strand.
TTTTTAAAGGGGGTACCTAAGGAGACGAATCGCCTTCCAGAATTGCTTGAGGTGTCAGCTCTAATTAATTAATTTTTGTTTTAGATTATAAGTGCAATTCAAATTGTTTTAGAAGAAAAATTTGTGGCTGGCTTAGATATTCCACCACTACAGGCTGTCGGATGGGAAGGTTTATTTGGTTTCCTTACCCTTAGTGTACTCTTAGTTCCATTTTACTTCATACCAGTATCATCACCATTTGGAAATAATGCCCATCGTGTTTTGGAAGATTTCCCCGATGCAATGGCACAAATAAAAAATAATCCACAATTATGGGGAGCCATTGCTGGTAAAGTATAAATCTGAATACCGAACGTACGGGAAAGTTATGCAAAATTTATAAAATAATTTCGTTTTTTTTAGGTAATGTAATATCAATTGCATTCTTTAATTTTGCCGGAATATCCGTTACCAAAGAAATCTCAGCGACAACACGTATGGTCTTGGATAGTGTACGTACCGTGTTTATCTGGGTGATTTCAATTTTACTTGGATGGCAAGGCATACATGTTCTTGATGTAAGTATACAGAATGTCCCGGTAAAAATTAAATAAGGGGAAAATATAACCTCAATGATGGAACTCAATTGCTCACAAGTTTTTTCTTCTCATTTTAGGTGATTGGTTTTGCAACATTAATCGCGGGCATGTGCATTTATAACAATATTGTTATCAATAGATGTATACCTCTTAGGACAAACTACCAAAATATTCAAGAAGATGGCACTGTTGTCAATAGATCTGCTTCTAGACCTGAATAAATTACATAATTATTTTTTATCGTATGGGGTATGTTCGATGGCGTTTATCATTTGATTCGAAGAAAGACTTAAAATAGGGGAAAATTTGTTTAAGGTAAAATGATAGCCGCCATCGGCCATACTATAAATTGTAAAGAAAATGAAATGAGGACTGAAAATATATTTTTAATAAAAATTATTTTAAAAAATAAAAAGAAATCCCTGCAAATTTTGTAAAATTAAGGAAATTCTATCATTTTTTCTGTTTATTTTTTTTATTTTTTCACTTAAACATCCCCTTGCTTATTGATTTTGATAGAATTTCCTTAGTTCCTTAAAATCCTTCATAAAATATTTCACAAAAAAAAAAACGAGTCTTGCTAGCTATAAATTTTTATTGCTATAAAATTTTTAGATATTATATGTTGAAATAAAAATTTTAAAAACGATTTGAAAAATGATTTCCTTTTGTATCAATTTCAGAGGCAAATTTAATTTAAACGTCGAAGGGGAAGATTATTTTAGACCAATTCATTCCCAAAGTGTTCTATAACGACCCGCCGAGATCGATTTCAAGCCGAAAAGGATCTACGGTATTGAAAATGAGAATAGGGAGTCCTTAAGAATAAAAAGCTGGTCTACGGTAGCGAAAATAATAAAGGGTCTATGATATCAAATCATTCTACAAGCATACAGACCACACATGCCGAATAAAAAGATTTTTAGTTCAGGGGATCCATGTATTAATGAAAAATGGGCAAATGGTCTACGAAACGAGAAATTCTGGGACCCACTGGTCTGGGAAACAATAAAGTCTGAATTCTTCTTATATTCGGACAAATATTTTTTCCACTAAAGCCAATTTTAGGAAGAGCTTCTAGATATCTAGTAAATCTAAAGTTTTAAGAAATTTTGTGGCTACGAGACAAGGGTTTTTAGTGACTTAAAATTTAATTAATTTCTAATATTTTTCAATTGATATAAAATGGCGGTCAATTTTAAATTCATGTAAAGCATGAAATTGTACTCGTGACCCGGGCACCCTTAATTAATAAAATTTATTGTTTCAGAATTAAATAACTGCGCATGGACGCCACATTCCAAAACCATTTACGAAATTATTACCCGTCCATTCGTTGTCAATAAATAATAAAAAAAATTCGAGTGCTGTAACTTTTCGTTATTAAAATTACGATTCTATCAATATTATCGGAGTAATCAATTCGATAATCAAAAAACAGCTGAACAATTGTCATTGTATTCTGCTAAAGACTGTCAAGCGAATATTTTTCGAAGACGTGCCGTCGATTTATACCAATATTATCTCGAAAATATATGAATTAACAAAAGAAAATCGAGCTAAAAAATTTGTACAGGATTTTATTTTATTGTGTACAGGTGCCAGGGTTACGGAGATATTCGCCATAGGACATAAACATCAACTATTATAGAATCGTACCAACTGTAAATAATGAAAAATTCCTACAACCATAAAATGCTTAAAATAAAACTAATAAAAAAAATAACACAAAAAAATTTTTATAAATAAAAACTTCAATCGTATATAATAATTAAAAAATAGAAAATATATAAAATTTCGAAAAACAATGTGAAAATGTTATTGAATTTCGAACACTCAAACAAAACATTTTACAAATAAAATGTGATTACAAATCAAAACAAAAGTTCCAATCAAAAAAATTTCTATGCAAAAAAAAATTAATCATCGAATTTCGCGGAGTGTCAAATCAAAAAAAGCAAAATAGAAAATTTTTTTTATCACAAGTCAAATTTTAATTTTATTTTATTTTAAAAAGTTTTTAAACGTGTGTTTGTTTTGTGAGTGTGTGTTTTATCGTGGAATTTTCATTATGATTTGAAATTTTAATATTGTTTTTAAAAACTATAGTTTTTTATTTATTTATTTTTCATTTTCATTTGTTTAAATGAAATGGTCGGATTATCCGGGGGTACTCATATGTATACAGCTAATATTTCACAAGACGGTAAGTTTTACAGAAAGAAAAATTATGATTGCCAATGTCAAACCAACTTAGACCGAAATTTTAAATTGTTTATTAAGATATCCAACTTCGAAAATTTTCATCTCTTCCAAAATTAATGCTTTCTTTAATCAAATTTTGTATGTTATTGTAAAGTTTTTAGAGGAAGAAGCTTCTGATAAAAATTTTAAGTTCATTTTACCGGTGAACCATTCAGAATTTGTGAAGAGGGAAATTTATCGAGATTTTATTGTATTCCTACATTTTGATTTTTTCGGAGTAAGAAGTAAGTCGTAGATCTTTTGTATTGCGATCAGTTTGATCTATTGTACCTCCTTTCCTTCAAAGGTGCTCCAGAAGCCCTAGAAGAGAGAAAGGTTTTCGCGTTCACACAGAATGTTTATTCCAGATTTCTCCTCTTCACGACAAAATCTTCAGAGACCATTCCTTGTGAAATAATTAGAGAACCGGACAACACAAAATTAACCCGCAGTTCCCCGTGGATCAGTAAATGAACGCATTCACAGGATTAACCAAAAAGCAAAAAAAAAAAACAAACCTGCAGGTCCTCGCCAACTCGACGCCATTAAAGGCATGACCAAGAATGAGAGTTCGGGTATCCGTGGCTAACAGGCCCGAGCAACCAATTACTAGAAGGATTGAAGGACCCTTCGATATTTATTGATTTTAAAATGGCCAGAAAATATCCTCAATAAGAGCTTCTGCCATGAGTACATGCACCCATTTTGGCTAATTTGTCACCGTCTTCGAGTCCTGAGTGCTCGAGATCCTCTTCGAAATCTGAGTGTCCGAGGACTCAGCCAATAATAACTTTGCTATGTTCACCCAAATTTTTTACTGTTTCGGAGTTTATTTCAGATGAATTTAGTGGTGATATAAAAATTTTTTGTTTGTTTTTGGGCTAATGGTTAGTACGTGATATGGCTGGCAGTATACCAACAAATGCTCCAACATCAGCTGATGCTTGTTTAAGTATCGTTCATAGTTTAATGTGTCATCGTCAAGGTGGCGAAAGTGAAGGTTTTGCTAAACGTGCTATCGAAAGTTTAGTAAAGAAACTAAAAGAGAAACGTGAAGAATTGGACTCGTTAATTGTTGCAATCACTACAAATGGAGCACATCCGAGCAAATGTGTTACTATACAACGTACCCTTGATGGCCGTCTTCAAGTAAGTATATTTCAGCAGATTTGTTTAGCAGGAAGTAGCAAAAAAGAAGGAACAGTAGTCGAGTAGGGCCAAGAATAACCAAGGGAATCGTAGGCGGATCTGCAAAAACATGCAGGGAGTCAGGTATAAAATATTTGGATCCGAAGCCATGGGCTTATGCAACAGAATCCTTCATTTGTTAAAAACTAATCGACGAGGTAAAGCTGAAAACAGTATGACCCAGGAATCGAGCCTAATAAATTTATTATGTTACACAGTGTTCGAAAGAAAGACTTTGTAATTTTCTCTAATCTTATTATGTTTTAGGTTGCAGGACGAAAAGGTTTTCCACATGTAATCTACGCAAGAATATGGCGTTGGCCTGATTTACATAAAAATGAGTTAAAACATGTGAAATATTGTCAATTCGCATTCGATTTGAAATGTGATTCAGTTTGTGTGAATCCATACCATTATGAACGGGTTGTCTCACCAGGAATAGGTAACCCCATATAGTTTATTTCATGTAGTTTGGAACATATATTTTTTTTTATTAATACTTTAACATATTTGCATTTGTGTGATGATATTTTTTTTTGATTCTAATATCAATAATACGTTTTTGGATAATACAAAAAATAGCCAGAATTTTTGAAGAAGTTTTACTGTCTTCTAAATCTGCAAATTTTATTTAATCTCGTTTTAAAAGAAGTTTTACTATATTTCTGATATTTGAAATTGTTTTTAACCATCTACTCCCGAGTAAATTACGTAATCTTACTAAATTTGGATCATATTTTTCAAATTTTTGGTTAAATTAGTGTTCCATTTGTTATGTCATTTTTAAAACTGCCGCCATTTTGGTGAATGTCATGTATTTTGGTTATGTGACAAGTAAAAACCATAGACATATAAGAATAGACCGCGCTAGTAATGAGGCTGTCGTGTGAGTGGATGGGATATCTCGATTAATAAAAAACCCTGTCTAAGTTGTCCTTGTCTTTAGGATACTAGCAATTAGGCCTCTTTTTATCGAGATATCTCCCATCACCCAAGTCTCTTCTGCATATTTCAAAGGAAGAGTCCAGACCAACAAATCATGAAGAAAAAAGTTCGTATTAACTTGACAAGCAGGAAAGTCAAGTTGTCCCGGTTTATTAAATGATAAAAGAGTCCAAACCTTTTTTAAAGGTCGATTTCGTCGATTGACAGGCTAAAAAGTTTTTAACTTGGCACTTTCAATCAGTTGATGACACTCCAGGCACCATAAACTAGTTAGATTTACAGGAGCAATTTTTTGATATACAGAGTGCTCTATTATTGATAGTAGAAAATTATACCAGTAAATTAAGCTTATCAAGACAAATGGAAAAGCTTTTTACCAAATTTCGATCTCAGGCCTAATTCGGGAGATGTGACTATGGAAAAAATAGAAAGATTTGAGCATTCACAGAAAATTTTTTTTAAATATTAATATTTGGCGCTAACTAGTTTATGGTACTCCAGATGTTTTTTAAAGGTCGAGTTCGTCTGTCCCAATTACCCAAGCTTCTTCTGTACACTTCGGAAAAAACAAGATAAAAATAAATTTAATCAACCTCACAGCTACTTCGGGGGCAGCTTCAGGGGCAAATGTTCCGACAAATGTATACTCCTAATTTTGAGCAATCATTATTTCAGAGAAATATAGAGTTACATTTCAATAAACCGGGAACGTTAATAAATATTGATTTTTGTAGATTTATCGGGATTAACCTTACAATCAGGTCCAAGTCGTTTGGTCAAAGATGAATATTCGGCTGGTGTTAGTTTAAGTGTGGGTCTAGGTAATTCTGGTGTTGTTTCTGTACCGTCTGCAGCCGGTACAGGTGGCATGGATGTGGATAATGATCCAATGAGTTCAAATTCTTCGGCTGTTACCCAAACCATTCAACATCATCCACAATCCCAACAGCCGTATAGTTTGTCAGCATTACAGCAATCAGGTACGCGAAAAACTAACTCTACAATCTGTAACCTTCATGTCAAATAAAAAAAACTGATTTTTTTGATGGAAAATTTTCTTTAGATTCAATGTTGTCGAAAGCTTTTCAATATTTTTTATTTTATTCGACTTTTTTTTTCAATTTTAAGAGCATTTTCTGTTTGCACACATCAACTTTTTTTCAAAAAGCTCTTTTTTTTCTCACTTGTGGAGGTATTTACTTTTCCATTCTAGAGCTAAGTGATTTTTAAATATATGGAGAAAATTTTTAGGAGCTTTTCCTTCGGCTATGGAATTCTTGTGAAACCATTTCATCTCCTTTAAGCGGGGAGCCCATGACAGTAAAACTGTACTCATATGCCAAATTTTGAACTCCGTGTAAGTGAAATTTTACTTTCATGGGCTCCAAAAAATCAATTTTCAGATCCTTGCCCCATCTAAAAGGGATGATAAAAAAGCAAAAGCTCCTGAAATTTTTCACGCATATTTTTGGAACAATTTATCAGACAGTTTATTGGAGGCTGGTTTTTGGATTTTGGTGGTAGAAACTAGAAATTAGAAAACAAACCATAAGTCTATTTTAGTTCTGATACTCTGTTTATTTTTGGACGAGTTTGTTGCACATAAAAATATGGTTCTGGTCTAAAAATATACCTTTCAGCGAATTTCATTTTAACTTTTTTGAGTATGAATGATTTTTTGCGCATGTCTTGAAATAAACGGAGTATAATTAATTTTTTTCAATAAACTGTCTAGGTGTGCCAGGGTTTATCCTGGCAGAAATATTGTACCTGGCACATCTAGTCCGTATTGTACCTATCATTTGCGAAATTTCGAAATCCGTATAAGTGCAGTTTTACTGTGACGGGCTCCAGGGCTATAACTATTCATGTGTATATTTTTTTTATACACAAAAATCACAAAATGCTCTTAAATCATAAAACATTTTTTTGTTGTTAAAAAATCCGCCATTTTTAAACATTTTTTTCTTTTGTTTTTTTCTTTTTTTTTTTTTTTTTGTAAATCGTTATTTTGATAGTGAGTATTACTGTGTGTAGCAAGTAGTGCTGATTCCGCAGTAAACTACTTAAATCCATCGACAACAGTACGACTTGCTTTAGCTGGGGACCAATTAACAAGTCTCCATGCCAGTGGACAAATCACTAAAATTGAACAAGATAATTGTACCAGGTCCACTTGGTTACCATCGCGCATGCTACATTGTAAGATTGTTGTTTTCAATGCTAATTTTTCCAAGCACATTTTATTTTTTCCTCTGTTTTTCTTTTTAATTTTTTTATTTATTTATTTGCTAACACTCAATTTTTTCATTTTCTCAGCTATTTATATAATTTTTTTTTTGCGTTTTGCTGCGTTTTTTTTTTTAAGTGTAACAAAATTAAATTTTCATGCGTAAAGTTGTTGTAAAATTCATGAAAAATAAATGAAAACTAACGCTTTAAGGAGATTGAACGTTTTTGTAATCATGAATGACACCGCGATACTAATATTTATGCTTATAAAATTAAGGTCCTGGTTGAACGAGCTTTGCTCGTAATTTATTTTAATTAAAACCCCGCTAGATCGATTTTTCGCACTTGAAATCCCCTGGATACTAAATTTCATGAAAATCGCTGGACCCGTTTACGAGGTTAAAGTTTCCGAGAGAAAACGACGTTTTTTTAAAATAAAACCTAGCTAGATCAATTTTTCTTCTATAAAACCTCTGCATATTAAACGTGTGTTACTTACAACGCCATCTACCGAAACCAAGCTTTAGTATTTCAGTGTCGGTAAGGAAGTTAGCTCCTTCCTCCATGTTATCAGAATGTGTTATTGTAAAAAGGCTAAGTCCGTCTCTGCTTGAGTGGACCTCCACCAAAAATGCAGCACTGATCATTATTAGTTTCCTAAAAAGCTTAAAAATTCTGGGCATCAAATTCTCTTATTATTAAGATTCAATCTCCTTATATGACCTTATTTTTAACATGCTAAAAATAGAGTCTAAGATCTATCAGGTCAAAAATTTTTCGCAAGGAAGGAACTTTGTCAAAATTTATTAGTTAACCAAAATACCTTAAACAATGTTTGAATAGAAACACAATAATTTTGAAATAAATTTCTTTTTTTTTCTGCCCCAATTTCCTAGATTAATTTTTGTATTATATAATAATGTATTTCAACTGCCATGTAGTCATCATCAGTAGGAACTAGCTAATTTAAAATCCATTATTAATTAATTCTAAAAAAAATTTTATCTAAAACTTTACACTTTTTATTAAATCTGGATATTTTGGCATGTTCCTAATTAAAAATTTTTAGTCTGACAGCTTTTAGACCATTATAAAGCCTTCAGCTTGTAAAATTTAATGTTCGATGTTGTATTGCATTAATATTTCATTAATGCTTGCGTCTTATCTGTGTACGCATGCGTGATATCATTAACTTTTTTTTGTATATAACTGTTTGTTGTTACATTTTTTCCGATAAGTTTCTACTTTTCTAAGAAAAATATATAGATAGTTGAGGAAATTTGTTTTTTTTTGTATAAATTGGGTACGTTTTTTGGGTCTATTAAAGCATTTATTTGGTTGTAGATACACAAAAAAACGATCTCGAAACGTGTTCGAATCACGTTTTACAATTTATTTTAATTTTTTTGTTTGTTTTGAAACCCCCTTTAAAATGAAATTCCTTGTTCTCAAATTGTGATTGATGGAAATTTTGAATTGTAGCTAATGTTGCCCACGGGATAAATATGGGAACACATCCGAATCAGCTGGGTGGACAGCAATCAACAGGAGCAGTTCCTACTCAGACAACACCGCAACAGGCGAATTTCTTTAATTCAACCGAAGCTGTTGCTGATTCCCTTGGTGTTGTTGGCACATTAAATACACCTTTAGGTAAGGATCGTTTATCTCACGTCTTAAATGATTTTTCGAGCGATTTACGAGATTGGAGCGGTTGCTAACTGCTTCCCCTTTTTTTACTAACTGTTCTTTCTTGATAGTTCAATGATGATGAGTTTTTAAAACACATTTCAATATTTTCAGGAACAAATGCCACGTCTGTAAACTCATCACATTTACATCAAAATGGATTTGGTGGACCTGGAGGTAGTGGAACCGCTGGTGGGAGTACCTCAACGTCAGTCAGTGGAACAGCACCCACACCCACAAACAGTGGTAACAGTCAACAAACAAATGTAGCGGGATCAGCATCAAGTCAAGGACCACCTGGTGTTAGTCAAACCACGGTTGTTCCTGGAACAGGTGCACGAGCTTATGCTCAACAACAACAACAACAGCAACAACGACAAGGTGGAGGTCAAGGCACTTGGACAGGACCCAACACACTTATTTACACACAAAGTATGCAACCACCTCCGCAAGATGTTCGAAATCATCATACTGGTTATTGTAAGTTTAGAAAACTTTAAAATTGAATCTAAAAAATTGGCTGAATGAAATTCCCGGATGCCGCCTATACTTTTTGGCTTCAGATTAATCCAAAAAAAATTGATAGATATTTTGATTTTCAGGGAGTCATGCACCCAATCAATTAGGGGGTGAAGTAAATGTTGGTGGTTTACTCTCATCACAACCAGCACCAGAATATTGGTGTTCCGTAGCATATTTTGAGCTTGATACTCAAGTTGGTGAAACATTCAAAGTACCATCTAGTTGTCCAAATGTCACTGTCGATGGGTATGTCGATCCGAGCGGTGGTAATCGATTTTGTTTGGGTGCTTTGAGTAATGTACATCGAACTGAACAAAGTGAACGAGCAAGGTATGAACAGATCAGATCCCCTTTTGTTTTCATATCCTGTTGGTTAATATCAAGTTTTTCCTCCATAGATTACATATTGGAAAAGGCGTTCAATTGGATTTACGAGGGGAAGGTGATGTATGGTTGCGTTGTTTAAGTGATCACAGTGTATTTGTTCAAAGTTATTATTTGGATCGTGAAGCTGGTCGTGCTCCAGGCGATGCTGTTCATAAAATTTACCCTTCAGCGTATATCAAAGTAAGTTGGAAATAGTTAAAATTCACGTCTTTTCCTCTATAGGGAGGATTTCACTGGGGAAAGAAAATTACGATGGTCTATGAATGGTCTTATCGTTATCACAGTTATCGAATCGTTATAAATTTTGATTTATGTATTTTTAATTTTTAGGTGTTTGATTTACGACAATGTCACAGACAGATGCAATCTCAAGCGGCAACTGCTCAAGCAGCCGCAGCTGCACAAGCTGCCGCCGTTGCTGGTCATATTCCAGGCCCACATTCAGTTGGTGGAATTGCACCGGCCATCAGTAAGTATATATCGAGGAGAAGTTGTGGACTTTCTCCGTGGCATCTGGCTTCGACAGAATCCCAGAGCCTCATCTGCTTAAAATAACATCTTTTACTACATCTAGCCACAGAGGACTTTGTCTAGATCCTAAAGACCTAACCACGGCACCCCTTTTATAAATTATTGGTCCGGGAGCGGACTGCAAAACTACTTGAACCACCTTTTCAAGAAATAATAGGTTATTAGGTCAACTTTGTGGATAAAGTATGGCAACCTTTCAAAAAGATTTTTCAAAGGTTTAGGTTATTGTTTTTACGGGTTTGATTGCCGCGATTACCGATGGGTCAAGTGATTTTGCAGTCCTCTCCCGGACTATATTGATCGAAATGACTCCGACGAACCCTAAGAAGAAAATTTAAAAGTGTTTTTTTAATTTTTATTCCAGGTCTTTCAACGGTAGCTGGTATCGGTGTGGACGATTTACGACGATTATGTATATTACGTTTGAGTTTTGTAAAAGGTTGGGGTCCAGACTACCCTCGTCAATCAATCAAAGAGACACCATGCTGGATTGAAGTTCATCTACATCGTGCACTTCAACTGCTGGACGAAGTGTTACATGCAATGCCCATAGATGGTCCTAGTGGCATTGAATAAATGAATAAATGGTCCTGGACAGCTCGAGTGGCTTGTCCCCCGCCACACACACACACACACACACACTCACAAAAACAAAATGATTGTGGATTTTCTGTGTAAAAGACATTTTTATTTCTTTAATTAATTTTTAAACGATTTTTTAATTTAATTTAAATTTTTTAAGACCTGCGTATAACACTCGTAGCGCCAAAATTAATATAGGACTTGTTTAGCCAAAAAAAAAATTAACCCCACAACGCTGCATGCGCTAAACAGGCCCAAATTTTATTTTTTTTAAATGTTATTTAGATTATGTAAAAAAATTTTAACTCAAATTGTTGTTTATTTCAAATAGTTTGGAAATTTTAAAGAAATCATGACTACGTTTTTAATTTTTAAATATTTTTTCGATACTTTTTAATTCTTTATATTTTTAAAATTATGTGCAAAGTACACACATGCTCATAATTAATTGATATTACATAATCACAGCCAGCAGAAAATGAATTTGACTATTTCAAATTAGGGCTCAGATCAAAATTTGGAAAATGGTTTTTTTGTTGCTCTTGATGAGCTTAAAATTTATGAAATATCAATTAATTTAAAATGATTAAATGTGTTTTTTAAATTTTATGAATACTTTTTTAAAAAAATTCAAATTATGGCGGTAAAAGAAAAATTTGATTAAAAAAAAAAAATGAATATTTTTAACGAAATTATTTTCTGTGATAAATTTAAGGAACTTAACAATAAAGAAAAAAAACATTTTATAGAAAGAAATAAAAAATATATTTTATTTTAAAGAAGTTTCGAATTTTAAAAAAAATTATTCGTCTCAATTTTAAAAATAAACCGCCACATTTTTTAATGAAAATATGCTACAATTTTCCATTTTAATGTTAAAACACGCTTCATGTTTCGAAAATAGATAAAATTAAGGTGATTCTGTAACATTTTTTTTTTTTAAAGGGATCACTCTAATTCGTTTCGTTTTTATTTTTAAATTTTTGGATCCTAAAAAATTTTATTTGATTATAAAAGAAAATGTTTTTATTATATCGATGATAATTTTTGATTTGTAAATAGATATAAATTTTTCAGACATGCCGTTATCTTTTATCAAATAAAAGAATTGTATTTGTTTTAAAAATTTATAAATTCCCAAACACAAATCGATCATGGACAGTAAATACTCGTACAATCCCTTTCTAACAATTTCCCTAATTAATGGGAAATCGCAAAAAAAACTTTCCTTGAAGGCGATATTCAGTTAAAATGCAAAAATCATTTTGTTTTACATTCAAAAAAGAAAATTCCCGTTTTAGCGGGATTTTTTATGGAATATTTGGGACCTTTTTTGAGTATTTACTGTATTTTTGTGTTGTTAAAATTGTATATAATATTATTTTAAGTAAGCAAATGTAATTTTAGCCGCCATTTTGTCTCCAAAATTTATATACATTATCAAATTAAAAGACTAGCACATGACTGATATTTTTCATATAGAAGATTGTAGCGCTAAAAAAAAAGAGATTAACTGGAAAGTTTTAAATTTCCGTTTTTCTTTGTTTTTTTCACTGTTCCATCATTATGCAGAGGTTGTAAGACAACTCTTGATGAAGAAAATGTATTTTTTAAATTGTCGTAGGATGCTTTGTTACCGATCGCATACGGCTTTTCCCAGAGATAAAATGGCGACCGAAATTAACAAACATTTACAGCGCTCTATTGTAAGTAGTAGATTTAATTTTAGGCTTCTTTTTTTTCGCTTTTTATAAAAATTGTATTTATAGTATTATTTAAAAAGAAAATTTATATGAGATTATGAAAGATATCCTAGAAAAAATAGGGGATAACACCTTATAAGTCTGTGGGCAAGCGTAGTTTTAGTGAGTCACTTCAGAAGGGCTGAAAATTTCAAAGATATATACTAACACCGGTTTCTTAATCGTAAGTCTATTCTGTTTTCTCAAAGCGGAGGAATTTAGCCCCAGTAGATTGCCAAAAATACAGCGTTTGTCTCAAAGCAGAATCGGTTTTAATCGACAGCTATTCCAAAAAAACTATATATTCGATGTGAGATCGTCTGCAATGGTTGGTTTTATTTCATTAGGAAACTTATTTCAGAATGGCTGAAAATTTGTCCGCAATCACAAAAAACTATAATTATTTCTGATTGCGGATAGACTAAATACCCCCCCCCCCACTACCATTGAGGAAATTTTCAGTCTTTTCGAAATCACTCACTAAAACTACGCTTGGCCTAAGACCTTTTAATTTTAAATGACGTTTTTATTAATTGACTTTTTTTTATTCTGCCAGATTTATTTTGGCCTATTTCGATCAGATCATGTACATATATATATATTTTTATTTTAAAATTTGACGCAATCAGTGAATATTCCCAAGATGTGAGTCTTTACAAAACCTTGTCATCTGTCTCTGTCAGACAACAGCTACCGTGACTTTTCTGTCTTTTTTATTTCTGTGGACGGATATTATCCTGGCTAATCTCCTTTGTCTATGAGCCCGTGATAGTAAAACTGCACTTACACGGATTTCGAAATTTCGTATATGAATTAATGCTATTTAACGATAGGTACAATGTGAACTAGGTGTGCCAGGGTTTATCCTGGTACATGAGGGCCGTCCGTGTAAGTGCAGTTTTACTGTCACGGGTTTTACTGAGTGACTGTGAGCGTTTAGTCTGCATCATATTTTGATTTTGATCCACATCGATATAATGAATTATTTTTAAAATGTTATACGCATGCGTTGTGTTATACACGAAGGTTTACTTTTTTAAGTTTTCAAATAGTTTATTATAAAAAAAATAAAAATAAATTTAAAAAAAAATACTGTTATGTGATATTTCATTTATGGATAATAGATATTATATGGAGAATTTTCCACCAAAAAAAAAAAAAATGGAAATATGGATTAATGGATTACACAGGTCTGCGTTTTTTAAACTTTTTTTTTTAAATTCTTTGATGCGAGATATATTTTCTTGTAGGTTTTGACTTGTTAAATTTGATGGTGATCTTCGAATAGTCAGGAAAACCGTTTGTTCGGGTTTTGTAACATCACGAGATACTTTATTTCCAGAAAATCTGGAAAAACTATTCTTTCCTTTCAGAATCTATTGTGAATTGTCTCAAAATTTTTTTATTTTCCGTGAAACAGGCATGGCTGGATTATTCATTAGATAGAGTAGGCAATTGGAAAATCAATAATCTCGGAAACGGCTTCAACGATTTTCATGAAAATTAGTATGCAAGGGGTTTTTGGGGCGAAAAATTGATCTAGCTAGGTCTCATTTTCAGAAAAAGTTGTTTTATTCGTGTTTTCAGGAAAAACTGAAACAGTGACTGCAAAATATGACTCTTCCTGACATCTATTGGTAACGACTTTACTGGGACATTCAAATTGGTATTTGTGTGGAGACATTTTAAATGGTTCTTATTTTAATGACCTTTTTAACCAAATTAAAACACTCGTTTCAAAACTATTCTTCACATCCCTTCATCAACTTGAAAAGAGCTGATGATCATCAAACAGTTGAAAAGGGTCCCCAATAATTGCAATGCTTAGGGGCCCCAACATAGTTATTCCGGCCCTGAGCCCTGAAAACAGGTAAATTTTTAATATAAAAAGATACTGAAAGATACTTGGGATTTTTAATCTTGATTTAATCGAATTCTGTGGTCAGATTCGAATTCTACAATTAAAAATTTATAAAGTTATCTCGAATATATAAGAATTTTTGGCATCGTAGACCTGTGTTATCGTTCAAATTCGCTGCTTGGTGGATTAAAAGTGTTTTTAAAATAAATTTTCTTTCGTTTCGTTTTTTTTTTTTAATTATGTGTAATCGATTTTATATTTTTTTGTTTCATACAAGTCCCTCTTTTACGGATAAATAACTGAAATATTTTTAAATTTTTTGATGTAAAATCTTTGTAATAAGAATTCAAAGATAAAAATATTTTTAGGAGTGAAAATTTTGTTTTATTTTCCCATCTTTTTTCCTTTCGGCGCCTTTACAGTGATCAAGCAAACGATAGGATTGAGGTAAATTTATAGAGATAGTACCATAGAGCTACAACTGTTGATCACAGTAGAGAGAGACAGATAAAGTAGACTTACATTTTCTGTCTCCTTCTACCTCTCTCACTGCGGTTACGAACTCACTTATTTTAAACGTAATGTCTATACAGCTCTATGGTATTATCTCTATGGATAATATCATCCGATATTGCTCTGCTTGTAGGATTTGACCGATATCTTAGAATCTATACGTCAAATGATTCCGGACTAAACGACTTCATGGTCTGTAGTACTAAAAAAATACACCTCGAAAGAGTGAATTTCAAGATTTGGGGAGAAATTTGAACTAAGGTTCCAAATTAGGTAAGTATATAACAATAAACAATTTGTCTACGATCAAAATTTTGAACCGTATCAAACTTACGTTAAAAATAGGTGAGTATTTCGAACTTCACGATAGGTAAGTATTTCAAACTTCGTTTGCCATTTTTTTTTGTAATAATACTACTCAATATTTTCCGAAAATGAGTTTTACTTTTTGTTATAATTTAAGAAAGTCGAAAATATGAATATAATTATTTATTAATACGAATAACAGAGCCCTTATGGTATAATGGTTAGCGTATCTGACTTCGAATAAATAGTCCCTTGGTTCGAAACTAGGTGAGGACATATATTAAAAAAAAGTTCATTAAATCTTTTAAGCAAAATCTGATTTTTATTTTCTTTTTTTTTCAAATTTCCACCACAGCATGTTTGCCTAGTAAATGATGAAAAAATTAGTTTTTTTTCGTTCAAAAACTTCAATTTTTTTTCACATTTCTACTAGGAGAACATCATGGACGGACGGAATAAGTAGTGCCTGATAGCAAGGTAATTGTTGTCACCTCGTAAGTCAGAAAGTTAGTGGTCTGCACACCCGTGTTTGGTGAGTGTGACCTCTAGTGGGCAGACCAATAACTTTCTGCCAAAATAAAATTTTAGACTTTCGGGGTGAAAACACTTACTCACTTTTCTCCTTATCAGGAACTACTAATTCCCACTTATGTTCTCCTAGTACAAATGTTGAAAAAATTGAAATTTTTTTCGAAATTATATTATTTTTTGAATATAAAAAAAATTAAACTGACCAATTATTTATATTAGCTGACCAATTATCAGCGAATGCTTCCCGATCGCGCATAGGTGGAGTTTTTTCAATCTTTAATAAAAAATTTTCTGATGCTGACCAATTAATGAAACCAACTGACCTTTTATGACCAATTTCTGACCTTTCAGATGGTATAATTGGTCAATCGAAATTCCGCACATGAGGAGCTAAGATCGCGGAGCTCATAAAAAAGTTTCAATTTTTTGAATATTTGTATTAGGAGAACATAATGAAAAAACACGAATTAAAATCCATAAAAAAAACTTCATCCTTTCAACTCAAATCCTTTCCTTACCTGCTGGGGAAATTTACAAAACGAAAAAATAAACTAGCCAGAAAACATTTTTCTTATACCTTATAGCGAACTTGGGCTCAAAATTATTCCAAATTCCCCTCTTTTCTGTTATGGGAAAGCTGATATTTCTTTATGGCTTCGTATTGCACTCGGTTCCCAACTCCTATGGGAAAATCCTAGTTCCTGTAAGTCTAAAAGAGATGATAACTTGTTTTTCGTAATAAAATTAAAAAAAAAAATATATATGTTTTTCATAGCAATTTTATTTAATTATAATTTTACAAATAAAATTTTTTCAAATTTTTAATAACAATATTGTAATATAAATACAGGATGTTCGGAAAATTGAACTCAAGGCATGGAAAGTTTGAGAAGTTTAATTTGTATATCATCTTTCATTGTTTTCCAAACACCCTGTTATTAAATGAAAAATTAAAGACAATAATATAAATATATATATATATAAATATTCGAAGTTTTAATTGGAAAATCTCATTGGAAAGAAGAAAGAATAACATTAAATGAAAATTATTAAAGGAAAATTAAAGTTATTAATATAAATATATATAAATAATCGAAGTTTAATTGGAAAATCTCATTGAAAAGAAAGAACAAGAAGATTTGAGTCTAACAGAGCATTCAGAGGCGAATTTCAACAATCACTTTCTCATAGAGCAAAAAAGGCACCATTATCGGGCAGGGCCTAGGTTGGCATCGGACCTAAATTCGCCCCTGATTGCATTAAAAAATTGCAAAAACAAAATATAAAAAAATTTCCCTGATGTTAAATACTTTTAACATGAGAATTAAGGCCATTTGGTGATAAATTTTTTAAAAGATTTAATTTCCGGAAATTTATTTTTTTTTTTGGTCTGACACAAAAATCAAACGAATTCGATTTAAATTGACACATCTCAAAGAAATTTCTATATTTACAACTACTACAAGAATTGATTCGATTTCTCACTGATTTAATTCCATTTTCTTTGGAAAATTGTTACGAAATCAATTCTAGAGTCATCTAATAATATTGGAACAAAAGGACACTTCTTTAAGTATTGACTTAACGTCCGGATCTTGTATTAAATATACGAATACAAAAATATTTTGACATTATAAACATTCAGAAAAAAAGGAATCATTAAGGAATGGGGGCTGCGTTCAGAACCCACTTTTTTAGAAATTACATATTTTATTTTGCTAAGGTTTAATTCAAAGAGAAAATGTGAGGAAAAATCAATTTTAGGAGGTAAAAAGCAAGCATTTCAAGGTAATTCAAGGGATCAAGCATTTTAATGTAATTTTAGGCAATCACAATTAACAGGGATACAAATTTTTAGACATATAGACTTATTAACCTTTCAGAATGATGCGAAAGAGAGAGATACAGGGGTGAGTGCTTTTCTCATCACTTCAGTCAAGTCGGTTAAACAAAAAACAATTCGGATGGCTTCGTTATATTTCGACTATTTACGTAGGTACACTGTGTTTTTAATGACAGTAAAATATTTTTTTCAATTTTAGGAAATTTCGCTCTTGGCGCTCCGCAATAGCATAAGATTTCCTCTTTG
The DNA here is from genome assembly GCF_905475395.1 of Chrysoperla carnea. Taxonomy (NCBI): domain Eukaryota; kingdom Metazoa; phylum Arthropoda; class Insecta; order Neuroptera; family Chrysopidae; genus Chrysoperla; species Chrysoperla carnea. The sequence continues at coordinate 34,515,481 of NC_058342.1, forward strand.
TGGTACAAAAGGCGACCAGTCTGAAGGGTTAAAATTGAGAATGATTGGATATTTCCTTTGAAAAATTGTTTTCGACCTTGAATTAAACCTTATTTTTAATCGAAATTTAATTTAAATGGAGCCGGCTCCAGATTGGAGAGTACGAAAATTAACACGTGGGAAATAATTTCTGAATTCAACCCATAAAAAATAACAATAGGAATGTTTCCGATTCCTAAAACATAACCTCATAACAAAAATAATCCTTAAAACTAGTACAAAAAAAAATTATAATTGAAAATGGACATTTTCATCCTGGCCAAAAATTTTCTTAACATTTATAACATTGAATAAAAACACTTTAAATTTTTAAAAACATTGATTTAAAATTTTAGAAAACAATTTTCATGTAGAAAAATTCAACTAATTAGGAAAACTAGGAGTCATAAATTTGAAAATTTTAACAAGTACAGTCAAAATTGGTTATAACAACGATGGAAAATGATACTCGGTTAAATTTTCTAGCTTTTTTTTTATATACATATTGTTCGTCTCGATGTCCTGAACAAATGTTCTCACGGACACGTGCTTCCAAAATGCTTCCTTGTATGTTTTTCCCCTCCAAAAAAACGGAGGAACAGTACTACATTTGTTTCAAGATTTAAGCAAGACAGAAGAGAACTGACCGACTGAGGGGTCCTAAAACTTTTATGTACCTCTTCGTGATGGACCCTGTATATTTCATTTTACCTAAATGGCCCCTTAAATGTTGTTATAACCGATTTTTGACGACAATTACACAAAACATGAAACACAAATTTGAAAAATTTATCTATGTACAATTTTTGGCATTGATATATTCCAAAATAATGGATCATTTTGAAATTTGAAATAATTTTTGGCGTACGGAATTCATAAATCATTATTAAATATTTTGGGAAAAAAATAATATATAATTTTAAGGAAACTAGGATTTTTATTTGGATCATCATTCATTCAAGCGTTCAAACGGTTTGATTCGAAACTGGCCCACTGATAGCTATTGCAATACCATGTTTCTTTTGAATCACAGCATCTAAAATGAGCGACGAAGTTAGGGCAGTGTCCGCATTGGATAGTTCTCCAATCCCTGAAAAATTATTATAAATTATAATAACAATAAATACTTGGATTACCGAGCTTTGCTCGTTATTTTATCTTTTTGGTAAATTAAAGTTTCATAGATAAAACGACTTTTTCTAAAAATGAAAACTAGCTAGAACGATTTTTCGACTCCGGAACTCCTTTCATACTAAATTTCATGAATATCATTGGAACCGTTTCCGAGAAAAGACGACGTTTTTTAAAAATGAAACCTAGCTAGATAGATTTTTCAACCCCAAAAACTCCCTGCATTTTAAATTTCATGAAAATCTTTGGAGCCGTTTTCCGAAATTCCTGTACCCTCTTTGAGAACAATATCTCACCTGAAGGCGAGACGTCTCCGGGTAAGAGAAGTTATAGGATTCTGTCGAAATGCAGAAAGCCCACAACTTCTCCGCTAGGATTTCTTCGATAATTGATGGATTCAAAGTTTCGGATCCAAACATTCTAAATCTAACACCTGTGGATTTCTTTAGGTGCAAATAAACATGTATGGAGGTTTCATCGTCCTCCATACAGACCCTGCAAGTGGAATCATCTGAGATCCCATGTTATGAAAGGAGAAGAGGTCAATCGACAATGTCCTGTCAAGAGGCATAAAAAAATGAATTTCTTTGTGACATTCTGGATGTGTTAGCAAAAAAAATTACTTACCCTTGGTTTGAAAATGCATATCGCCCATTCGGATTAAGACATTCAGCGACAGAGCATGGTTTTGCTTTTGAATCAGTTGGTTCAGGTGGTAATTCTTCCCGTAATGCTGCTTGGCATGGTTCGCAAAGGAAGGAATCTGTTAGAAGTTGAAAACCGCCGCAGGCTCGATGAGCATTAAAGGCGACACAACGACTACAACTTATCAATTCCCATAACCTAAAAAAAGACCCCATCAATTTTCAAAATTTTAGCTCAATTTGGCGAAGCTGTACTTAAATTCAAAACCATAAAACCGTGAAAAAACATAAAATATTAAATTTTCTAACTTCTAGCTCAACTTGGCGAGATTGCACTGAAGTACAAAGTTATAAAAACGTCGAAAACATATTATTTCGATTTTAAAAACTTTAGCTCAATTTGACGAGGCTGTATTGATGTTCAAAGCCATAAAAACCGCGAAAAAACATGATACTTTAAATTTTCTAACTTTCGTTGTCCCAATTGTAAATATATTTAAATTACGAATACTTACGAATTTAAACGATCGGTATCGCGTGAATCGGCTTGGCATTCACGCATACAGCACATGTTGCTATAAAATAAATCATTAAAGGAACCATTCTGTTCCCACGAAGCTTCACTGAAAAATACAACAAAATTATCTAAATAAAAGTGAAAAAAAAACAATTAATTGAGTTAATGTATAGATAGTTTTGATTAAGCAATTTGTTTTTTTACAACATTTAAGTAAAAAATGATAGTCACTCTTAGATAGCTGCACATACATGTCACACACTCATAACTGATCCTTTACATTCTCGACCTATCGTCCATCGTTATTGAGATATCGATATTTTATTTTTTCAGTTTTCTCGAGTCTTTTTAAACGAGCGTACGTGTTCGAAAATTTGATGAGACCCTCGCGGATTTCTCGAGACAATTGCGACATTGAGAAATTGGGCATGTGGCTCGCAGGTTAAAAAGACTCGAGATAAATGAAAAAATAAAAATTGGAAATTTTTTCGATCGATATCTCAATAACGATGGACGGTAGATCAAAAATGTAAAGGGCGTTAATTGTAGATCGTCAGAAAAGCTACAAAAAAGTATCATAGAAAAGTTTTCGTATATCAACGTATAACCTAGTTAGTATGAAAAAAAATGAATTTAATCCTTTTTTTCAAGATGACGGAAAATTCATAGGGAAATTTCGGTCGACAATTGGAAGTTAAGCTTTTCTAGGCCTTCTTCAAATGTATATAATGACTAATAATTATAAAACTTACCGTAGAGGACAAAACACGCCATTTTTTAGTAAACAGTTAACAAAGTCTATACGGCTTGAACAATTTGGACATTTAACATCGTAGCCAGCATTATTTGCATATTGTTGGGCACAGACGCGATGCAAGAATGTTTGTCGTTTGCAACATGTAGCCCAAACAATCGAACGACGTTCACGGCGCACATGAATATCATCCAAACAAACCACGCACATTACTTCTCTGTCAGCTGACTTCAACAAAGTCATTGGAAGGCGTTGTACTCTATGATGATCTCCACAATAACTCCTACATTAACATAGCATAAACAAATTCGTTAACAGCAAAATTCTCGTCGAAAAAACATAATATTTCGATTTATAAAACTTCAGCTCAATTTGATAAGGTTGTATTGAAATTCAAAGCCATAAAAACCGCGAAAAAACATAATAATTTGATTTTCTAACTTCTAGCTCAATTTGACGAGGCTGTATTGATGTTCGAAGTTATAAAAACGTCGAAAAAACATAGTATTTAGATTTTCAGACCTTTAGCTCAATTTTACGAGACTATATTGAAGTTCAAAGCCATAAAAACCGCAATTAAACCTAATATTTTGATTTTCTAATTTCTAGCTTAATTTGGCGAGGCTGCACAGAAGTTAAAAGTTATAAATACGTCGAAAAACAAAATATATCGATTTTCAAACCGTTAGCTCATTTTCACGAAGCTATGTTGATGTTCAAAGTAATAAAAACCGCGGAAAAAACATAATTTAGTTTTCTGACTTCTAGCTCAATTTGGCGAGGCTGTATTCAAGTTCAAAGACATAAAAACCGCGAGGAAAACATAATATTTTGATTTTCTAACTTCTAGCTCAATTTGGCGAGGCTGTATTCAAGTTCAAAGCCATAAAAACCGCGAAAACAACATAATATATCGAACTCAATTTAGTAAGACTATACTGAAGTTCGAAGCCATAAAAAACTTCGAGAAAAAAGTGATTTTTCTCATGAAAATTTCTCCCAAATTGCTGAAAACATTCCCCGCTTTTAAAAAATCGAAATTCTTAGATTTCGACGTTTTAATGGCTTTGAACTTCAGTTTAGCCTAAAGGGTTAAAAATCGGTGTGACGTCTGAGTTAGTGTCACAGATGCGCTCTTGTTTGTGAACTTTGTAGCACTCCTTCGAAATTTTTTGACCAAAATAACTCGTCTACATAAATATATATGTTTTTACACTTACGGGAAATTACCATGAAATTCATGGCTTGAACCTTTAGCTAAACCACATGGCAAATGGAATTTTGTTTTGCAGTGTTTTTGTTGGCAATGTATGGTGGCGCCTTCTTTTCCACAATAAGAGCATCTCTGAAAATTTCAAGAATACTTAATTAGATTCAACTTTCAAAATTACGATCGTTTTATCCGGTAGCCATTGGATTGGGTTGAAACATCAACGAATCAAATTGAAACGTCTCAACAAGTATTTATAGGCGATTTGAACTCTAGATAGATCGGGAACCGTCATGAAGAACTCGGTATTTAATAACTCTGGTCAAAACGACTCCGGTAAAAATAACTAGACATAAAAATCATCTGGTACCAAAACAACACGCTATAAAAACAACTCGCATTAATCCTGCGACCTCGTTTACTCATTGATCCACGGATTAGCCGTGCCTTAAATGTAGGTGAGTTAATAATAATAATAATAAAACAAAAGGGGAGTACCGCAAGTGGATCCCTGGCACCTAGACTACGAGTTCTCTATGCTATCCTTGAGAACAATCTGTCACTCGAAGACAAGACGTCTTCGGTTAGGAGACGCTATTAAAATCGGATGAAGCTTAAGGATTTTGTCGAGGCCAAGCGCCACGCAGAAAGTCCACAGCTTCTACGTCGGGATCTCTTCTAGAATAGATGGATCCAAGATTTCGATCCTCACGGAGAACCGAGTTAAATTATAAAAAAAAAACTGAATTTAATGAAAAAAAAAAACACAAGGAAATTTCGATTGACAATTCGAAGTTAAGCTTTTCTAGGCGTCCTCCACGTAATATCAAAAATTCAACTTGTTAGGTTCATATGATTATCTACCCCGTTTTTTCCGACGTAATGACTGGATTATAAATTTTAGATTTGAGAGTAAAAAAGAGGTTTTTGGCTACATTCCCAAGCATTTTGAGCAATTGGATAAATATATTTTAAATCGTTTCACCAATATAAGTTTAAAATTGGTTATACCCCCCTTGAACAAAACTAACCAAATTCAATTACAAACAATTCATGCAATTTTTGGATTATTTATCCAAAACACCGGCAACCTGAGTAAAAACAAAAAACAAATTACCTTAACGATAGTTTTAAAGGAGTCATTTTTACTAATTATTCGAAAATTTTAGGTGGGAAATAAAAAATGTCAAAGAACTGTATATTTTGATAAACATAACCTGAAATCTGTTAGAAATTATAAAAAAAAAAATGGTTGCCGTACACTTAATTGTATGCATAACATGACACTCAAAAATGGCGGGAATGTGTTATGAAAAACTATAAACAAAAAATATTAATTTCGAAAAACTCACCGTTTTACGGCTTTCTTTCAACTCCTTGCGAATATCAACCGGCAAAAAACCGAGAATACCTTCGTTATCAGCTCCATTTTGATTGATATTATTACTTAACACCTATTAAAAAATTCAAAATTTAATTTTTTTTGTGAAAAATGATTTTCCAAACGTTTTTACGTACCAAACAATAATAATGACAAACGATATCATTAGCAATAAATTTTTCACCTAAGAGTGGATTGTTTGTTGCTTTTTTGCAAAATTTGCATCTTTTTTGAACTAATGGTTGCATTTTTTAAATTAATTACTTTTTTTAAAACAATTAATTGAAAAATTTAATAATTTGTTTGTTTAATTAACACAAAATTTTTGATCACACAATTTTACCGGTAACAAATTGCTAACTGATATATTTTGTTTTACTGTTTCATATGAAGTTTGTCGTTAGGTGATAATCAACAACCAACACCAACCTAAGAATAAAAAATTTTTCTAAACATCTAAATAAAAATTAAAATATTTTTTAGAATTATAATAAAATTTAATTTAATAAAATTTTAAAATATTAAAATTTTATCAAATTATTTAGTAAAAACAAAAATATTGTTTACAAAAATGTAGGGGATTTTAACTGTAAAGTGTATGAACTCCAAACAACATCTATATACAAACAAAAATGAAGCCTCCTGACAAACTGTTCGTATTTTTTAAGAAATACGCCAGTTTCTCTATGATCCAAAATACGAGATTAGCTTTTTTGAAATACAAACTTTGCGACCTTCTGAAAGAGATACCCATGGTTAAAGTTGATTTAACTTAATGTACGGAGCAATCGGATATCGCTTTCGGAAGATTTTATGCACCTGTACAGTTATTAAGTTGATTCTGTTCAGGTGTAAAAACCTTCTGAAAGAGATACCCATGGTTAAAGTTGATTTAACTTAATGTACGGAGCAATCGGATATCGCTTTCGGAAGATTTTATGCACCTGTACAGTTATTAAGTTGATTCTGTTCAGGTGTAAAAACCTTCTGAAAGAGATACCCATGGTTAAAGTTGATTTAACTTAATGTACGGAGCAATCGGATATTGCTTTCGGAAGGTTTTATACACCCGACACAGTTATTAAGTTGATTCTGTTTCAGGTGTAAAAACCTTCTGAAAGAGATACCCATGGTTAAAGTTGATTTAACTTAATGTACGGAGCAATCGGATATTGCTTTCGGAAGATTTTATACACCCGCACAGTTATTAAGTTGATTCTGTTTCAGGTGTACAAACCTTCTGAAAGAGATACCCATGGTTAAAGTTAATTTAATCCAAACCTGTCAAATTATTAACCTGTTAAAAAATAATAAAAATAAGTCTTTTTTTTTTTTAACTAATTAATTTAGCAAAAATTTGCAAGAGTTACTAATTTCGAATTGTTTTTCCCATTATTTAAATGTATGGAGCAATCGGTTATTGCTTTTGGAAGATTTTTATGCACCTTACACATTTATTAAATTAATTCTGTATCAAGTGCAAAAAAATCTTCTGAAAGAAATAACCATGGTTAAAGTTAATTGAATCCAGAGTACCACTCGCCAAGAAAATTATTAACCTTTAAAAAAAAATTGATTTAGATTATTGAAGCCATAAAAATAAGTCATAAAGAATTTTTGAGTCGTTTCTATTCCCAAGAATAGAAACGAGTAATTAAACTAAATTTTTTTTTTTAACTAATTAATTTAGCAAAAATTTGCAAGAGTTACTAATTTCGAATTGTTTTTCCCATTATTTAAATGTATGGAGCAATCGGTTATTGCTTTTGGAAGATTTTTATGCACCTTACACATTTATTAAATTAATTCTGTATCAAGTGCAAAAAAATCTTCTGAAAGAAATAACCATGGTTAAAGTTAATTGAATCCAGAGTACCTTCGCCAAGAAAATTATTAACCTTTAAAAAAAAAATTGATTTAGATTATTGAAGCCATAAAAATAAGTCATAAAGAATTTTTGAGTCGTTGCTATTCCCACGACTTAGTTGTAGGAATAGAAACAAACAATTAGACTCAATTCTTTTATTATAAAACACAATTAAATTTCGCACGTGACTTACTTGACTTACTGGCTTCACTTATTTCCTTTATCTCCTGTGGGAGCACAGGGCATCCAGAAGAGCTCTTCGTCCGTCACTGTCTCCATCAAGCGCTTTCAGCTCACCACAAATCTTGTTCACTTCCTTCGCTTCTCCCTCAATTGTCCTTTGCCATGTTTCTCGGAGTCTTTTTTTTCTTCTTGCTCCTTGCATATTCCAATCTAGGACCTTCCTTTATACTGCTGCTTCCGATTTTCTCAAATCCTCATTTGAAGTATTATCTGGTCAGTAAATGTTTATAACCTGTTGATAAATACTTGGAGCTGAAAACGTAATTGAGTTTAGCAACACAGACTTTACATTTATATTAAAAATGCGAAGGTTTGCCTTCTTTGAGATATTTCAATTTCCCCAAAAGATGCAGTGGACGCTATTTTGCTCTTAGATGTAAAAATCAGAGGGTATCGTGTTTTTTAGTCTTTTAAGTAAATCACCTTGGCTACCTCTTAGTGTGCGGTCCTTATAAAAATTTGCCTTTTCTCTTTTTAATAGTTTTCGTAAATCAACTTGGCAATCACCGTCTTGAAGCTTCTTTCTCGTACAAATTCCTCTTTTTCTCTTTTGGCCATTCACCGAGGTCCCTAGCCTCTGATACTATCTGAATTTACATACAAATTTTACAACATTCGATCCCAATCTGGAGGGCCTGTAGAGATGATTTCGATTTTGAATGCTGATATTTTTCTTTGAAAATTTTAAAAAAACCATTATATTGGTTGCGTTTAGCAGATGTGATCGCCCAATTATTGCTCGGTTCGAATCGGAAACCCGTGTATCTTAAAGAAAAAATAGATGATCGATACGACCAATACTGAGCGATAAATTCAGCTAAACGCAACCATTATAATCAAATTAGCTCACGTGATCAGTTTAGGCCGTGCTAGGCTAAACAATGTTTAGCTTTTTACGATTTGACGCTGCTGAAGATATTTTTTTCAGCTAGATGAATTCCTAATTTGACGCTCAAAGCTAACGTCGAGCGTCATCATGAAGGTTTGACGCTGAAGATAGTTATATTTTTTTCCGCTAGGTGAAATTAGTGGCTCAAAGCCATGGTCAAACGTCATGAAATTACATCTTTATAATTCCATCTTCTTGAATGTTCACCGCATCTCCACATTAGACTGTGAACACGGAAATCAAAACATTTGACAATCTTTGTAAATAGTTCAGAAATATACCGGTAACTTTAAACAAGCCTTCTTTACCAAACAAAATATACAATACCTATTTTTAAGATGAAAATTTTCTTAATTAATCAAAAGAAAATCAACCCGATTTAAATTTGCCCCTAGAAAAAAAATTCATGTAATATATATTTCAAAATTTAAAAACATTTTTAAAAGATATTATTTGGATGTAAATACGCATGCGTATATTGGCTGGGTGGGGTGAAAGTACCAACTAACGAACAGAATTGTTAGTTTCCGAGATAGCTGTTTTCAGTAATGGAATTGCAGAGTAGAAATTAGTATTGAAATAATGTTTGAATACATTATATAAAAAAAATAACACAAACAGTAGACAAGTTTATTGAGTGAAAGAACACAGTTTTTAAAAATCAAATAATTCTATGAAGTTTTTAAAATAAAAAATTTTCTAAGTGTTTTCAATGAAATTTTATTGTAAATAATTTCAACATATCGAAATATTTTTAATTCACGTATAGTTTTTATTCGGTTTTTTCATCACAAACCATGTGGACATTAATTGTAAAATAAAATAAAAAATTATATATATATATAAAAGTCGATACTGTGGTTTTTTTATAAAAAACAATCAAAAAAACAGTTTTAAAAAATTTTGGTGCATTTTGAAAAACGAAAACACAAAAAAAAATTAAGTGTGACAGTTTTTTTTCTCTCTGTGAATTAAGTGTTTTTTAAAATTTTTCCAAGTTTTTCTTCAAAAAAAATAATTATGTTTGTTAAGTGAAAGTTTAATTTTTTCTGTGTATCACATCTGGAAAGCTTTCTTAGGTTTGTTTGAGAAAATTTTTCGTATAGTAAATGTATTATGGGCGGTATATAAAATATGTATTTGGAACCCCCCAAAAGAAAAATTTTTCAGTAATTTTTTTGTGGTACTGAAAAAAATAAGAGATTGTAAATCCCACTTGTTGCCATAAAAACTATTTAAAAATAGAATTTAAGTTTTGATTGTGAGTCAAAATCTTCTCAGCGTTGACCTATGTTTTTTTTTCTGTTGTGTAGCTTTTTTTTTGTGTGGTATTGGAGAGAGATTGAGTCATCGGCGTTCATTTGTTGTTATTATTTCAAGAGAGATATCTCTCTTAAAATACAAAAATTTAAATATCCGGTTTATTTAAAATACAATTTTTTTTCGACCCCAAAAAATTGACGTTTGGGTGTAAACAAAGCTTTAAAATTCGATAGTAATCTTTTTTTTTGGATAAATTGAATAAGTTTTTAAAAATCGTATTTAATCGCCCAAAATAGTTTTGATAAAATGACATTTGAGAAAAAGGCGTGTAAACAAAACCTTTAAGATTTCGAGTTACAGTTTTTTGGTGTTTGCATGTTTGATATTATTTTCTTTAAATAACTTTGGGTTTTTCCCATATTATAAAATTCAAAATGACGAATTTTCTTATTTCGAAAAACATTTTTTCAAGTTTCCATTAATTTCTAATTCTAATAAAATTTTTTTTCCAATATTTCGAATTTCAAAAATAAAATTTTCATTTATTCGAAGAAAAATTAAGGTATTTTGAAGAAAATGTATTTGTTTTATATAAAAGTAGTTAATTTAGATTTTTCTATTATTTTTAATTCGAAAAATACCATAATTCGATTTAAATCAAACAAAATGAAACTTTTTCGATTTTTTTAAACTAAAATCGCTATGAAAATTACTTATTTTCGCAAGTTCCAGACAATTTTGATATGAAACTTCAAATATAAAAAGTTTAAAATGACAGATTTTCCAAATATTTAAATATATGCCAAAAATATTCAGTTTGAGCCCAAACTCAAAAAATGCCACTCGAAAAAATAAAATAAAATTTCATTCGAGTTAGAAAGATATCGCAACTTGAAAATTTTTCATGATTAGAATTATATTTGAAGAAAAAATAAAAGGGGTTTAGACTTGAACGGAAAATTTGGCAAAGGCCCCGAAAATATTTGAGGTTCGAATTTTTTTTTAAGTTTACACAATTTTAGAGTAAGCCACGGCACAACTTTTTCCGCCGGCCGATTATTTGATCTAATGTAGAACCGTGGATATTGATCAAAGTGCGTTTGGACCTGCTATGGGCTCAATTTTGGGCCGAAGGAAAGAATAAAAAAATGTTAGTTTGTAAATTTGAATTTAGACTAAGAGTGCCTAAATTTACAAACTATTTGATTTTTTCCCCAGGCCCAAAATTCGGCTCAGAGCAGACCCAAACGCATTTTGATCAATATCTCCGGTTCTACATTAGACAAAATAAATCGACCGGCGGCAAAAGTTGTGCCGCGACCTACTCTAACAAGGTGTAAAATTTAGCCCAACCTAAACAAATTCTAATCTCAAATATTAACCATTTTTTTGAGGTCTGAATTTTTCCAAGTTAGCTCAGAAGTCGAGGTATTGACTACAAAACAAGGATTATATTTTTAGGTTACAAAATTGCATTTTTCGGTTTATAAATTCAATTTTACGATTTTCCGTATTAATGCAGTTACCACGCCCCCCCCCCCCTCCCTCTTCAACTTTAGTTAACCAAGTATGTGTTGAAACCAATAATCTCTATTTTGACACCCCCTCTGACAAAAAAAACCTGAGTACGCGTATGTGTACATCCTTAAAATTAAAAAAAAATAGCTCATCAAAATTTCCTCTTAAAAATGAAACTAAATTTCGAGTTAATTCATTTTTTTTTCAAATAAATATGCTAAATAAGCAAGAAACTCGAGTATTACTAAAAACTAATTACTTGTAAAAATTTATTTGCTACATCAGTTCTAAGAATTGTTTTACTTCATAACTCAACTCACATAACTAAGAATTAGTGATGAAACGAATATTCGCCGTTTTTTTAACATTCGGTCCAAAAAAAAAAAAACTATGCAAACGCTTTACGACTATTTTTGACAAAAAATCATCCTCATTTTGTATCATTAATTGCAAAATAACCCAAAACTTCACTAATATCGACTTTACTCATATTTTTAAATCACTTTTTAGTTATTAGAGCAATTATAGTAAACTAACCTCAAATAAAGTACAATCGCAGGCGTTCCGAAGATCTTATATCACTTCCAAGTGCCTCTGTTCGCAAAGTTGTTGCGGCTATTACAGGACTCTGGTTGGGCGGCAAGCATTCTGAACGTTTGGGCCTGGAAGTGTATCACAACTACGCCAGGAGCTGTCACAGTCGTGAGAAGTAGAAGACAATATCTCATCTTCTCTGTCACTGCCCAGCTCTTGTCATGAGGAGATGGACTTACTTGAACCAGCCTCTCTTTGACGATCTCTACGACCTGGAGTCCGTCGACGTCAAAGCTCTCTTGCTGTTTTTAAACAGCTCCAAATGGTTCATGGAGTAGTGGCCTAGGATGTGTCAATCCTTTTTCGATATCACAACGGACTTTATGATCTAAGTGTGTTCCACCCCAGGTCAACCACTCTAACTAACCTAACCTCAAATAAAAACAACTGAATTTTGCTTTTAATGGATTTATAAAAAGGACTCATGCTGGAGAAATAATATATAATAATTAATGAAGTTAATAGGTTAGAATTTGTGAACGCTTCATTTGAAAGTTAACATTCACATTCGCGTACAAAATTCAACATTCGTTCCATCACTAGTAAAAAGTAAGAAGCTTGGTGTGCTGAGCTGATTGAGTGTTTGCTGCATTCTGGGTTATCAATAATGACTCATTTCATTAATAAACTTTGTGTTGCCTTTAGGCTATCATCAAATATGTTATTACCGTGCATGTTATCTAAAACGCGTGCGATGTCACCGCCGTCAATCGACTAGAATTTGCTAACTCGCTGTTTTTGGATCGAAGTTTCCAGAGTAGATTTATAAAATTAGGATTTTAACCTGGAATAATCTGCAACAAAACGTAAGATTTTGTTAAGAAAATTCAAACATTATTTATTATATTTCTATGGAAATTAAAATTACTTCGTTGATAAGATTTCATCAAAAATTTTAAAGATATCCTGTGTGTACACTATGACTCAAAAAAAACTTGATAAGAAAGTAAAATAGTCATTATTAAAATTAAAATGCAATCTTAAACATGTTTATTCTTGTTTGAAAATTTTCTATTTTAAATTTTTATTGTTGTTAGGTATTGAACTAAACTGAACTGACTGAGTAATAACTTAATATGAGTGAGTGTCTATATAACTTATAGTCCAAGAGCCAACCACTTTTATTTTGTTTCTGTCGCCGCTCTTGGACTACTGGAAACTTTTGTTTGAAACATTTTTTCGTAAACATCACTGTTTACCCGTGAGGGCGCCAATTAGGCGGAAATTTTATAATATGTTCTATACTTGATTATCAGTTATGTATGTGTCACATGTTTGTATGTGTAATGTGATAAAGAAATCAACACTGACTATGCATGGTATTTCAACAATTAACTCAGTCAATTGTTTGTTTTCACTTGTTTTTATATAGAAATAGTCAATAAACTGGCTTCAGCTCTATTGTTGGTTTTTTTTGGGGTCGATGGCTCTTAGACTAATACCGGTAACTGTACGATGTAATGGCCTTCACATACTTGTTATGAGACATCGCATATGTGTTCATATTAGTTTAGTTGAAGTGTTTGTTGTATTAAAGCTATGTTTTAGAATTATTATTATATTTTATATAAAGTTTATTATTTATTTTATAAATATTTTAACATAAAAAGTATTGGTTTGCTTTATATTTTAATGAATCAATTAATAAATTCATCTGTCAAGTCTGAGTTATACTCATACATTCAGGGTTACGTATCATTAGTCGAAGAAACGAAACACTAAAAATGGTCAGTTCGAAAAATTTAAGCAGTTAGTCGGATTTGAATGCGGTTTATGGAATTCGTTAGAGCGTCAGAAAGTTTTGTGTCCTAATTTGATATATACGAAATTTAAACAAGTGAAAACAAACAATTGACTGAGTTAATTGTTGAAATACCATGTATAGTCAGTGTTGATATCTTTATCACATTACACATACAAACATGTGACACATACATAACTGATAATCAAGTATATTACATATTATAAAATTTCCGCCTAATTGGCGCCCTCACGGGTAAACAGTGATGTTTACGAAAAAATGTTTCAAACAAAAGTTGTTTAATTTTTGATAAGGAACATTTTTTACATTTAAACTTTTGTTCTATCTCTAACGGTTTACAAGGTGGGTCCTAGGGACCCAATACCCAATTGACCCATGATGCTCATTTACGAATTTACGAACTTGACCTCACTTTTTACGTCCTGAGTACGCTGTAAAAATTTCAGCTCGAAATCTTTTTTCGTTTTTGAGTTATCGTGTCCACAAACGGACGGACAACCGGAAATGGACTAATTTGGTGATTTTATGAACACCTATGACAAAATTTTTTTCTTAGCATCATTATTCTTAAGCGTTACAAACTTGGGACTAAACTTAATATACTATGTATATTTCATATATACATGGTATAAAAATATTTCTTCCTCGAAGTGGTATCCATTCATGATTAATTATCGTTCGGAGGACTCAGAAATCGAAGTCTTAATTAAACAAAGCACACACTATATTAATGTCCAGTGATGAGCTTTGTTATAATTGATACCTAAATTTCTTGCGAATTTTTTTTTTTTTCTAAAATCAAACTATGTTTAAAGATCTGAGTATCATTTTCATCGAATCTTACCTGGATTCCTGGCTACAATGAACATCAAAAGTTCTTTCAAATTCTCTTATATATATATATAATTCGATCGAGGGTCAATTTTCCAAACGATTCGATATGGGATCCATTGTCGAGTTATTTTCGCGTACAAGAAAATGAAGTGTCGTAACTGTAAAAAAAAATTAGTAGGAAGCACAAAAATACTTTCTTGTGCTTCCTAAAAAAAAAAAAAAAACAAAAAAAAAATGAAAAAAAACCTTTTTGTTGAATACCATTTTACAATCATTGATGAAAATTTAAAAAAAAAATGTCGTCCCTAAATGCCATGATGAATTATTATTTAAAAAAAAAATCACCATGACATAAAGGGACTACATTTTGATTTCGTCACGTTTCGACTTCTCTTTCGATGAATACCGATGTTTTTAACGATACAATGTCAGATGTATGCTTTGTACTAAGAATTTGAATGACATTCGGAGTACAGACCATACATCTTACACTAAACCGTTGTTAAAAAAAATAGCGCCACTTTATCTGAGACACGCTATAACGACGAATTTTCAAATCATGTATGAAAACTGAAAAAGAAAATGTAAGTCTTACATGCTATTTAGAATTATTAAAAGCAATCTACATGGCATGTAATACTTAACATTTTAATTTCGAAATTTTTCGATGAATATCGATGTTTGTAACGATACAATGTCAGATGTATGATTTGTACCTCTGAATTTGAATAATTACATTCGGAGTACAGACCATACATCTCACACTAAACCGCTGTTAAAAAAAATAGCGCCACTTTTCTGAGACACGCTGTAACGATGAATTTTCCAATCATGTATGAAAACTGAAAAAGAAAATGTAGGTCTTACATGCCAGTTAAAATTATTAAAAACCATCTACATGGCATGTAAAACTGAACATTTTGATTTCGTCACGTTTCGACCTCTCTTTCGATGAATATCGATGTTTCTAACGATACAATGTCAGATGTATGGTTCTGCCTTTGAATTTGAATTACATTCGGAGTTACAGACCATACATCTCACACTAAACCGTTGTTAAAAAAAATAGCGCCACTTTTCTGAGACACGCTGTTTTCTGAGACACGCTGTTTTAGAACATCCTGTAATGAGTGTAAATGTTATTATCACATTATTTTTAATAATTATCACTATGTGATTTCATTTGAAAACCACGAAATGATTCCGCGGGTGCGGTTTGTTTTTAAATTATAAAAAAATCATTTTTCTGGTAAAACTCGTCGACTTAAACCTATAGACAAAATTCTACTTAAATTCATAATTTTTCTGGTTGATAATTCCAAATAAAAGTTTTGCAAAACGTTCCGCTGAATTATAGCAAAAATCATTCTTCTGTGACGAAAAATGAAAGCTCGATTTTTGATCGTTTATGATTTGAAAAATTTCATGAAGTTTAGAGCATAAATTTTAAGTGCAAAAGACTTTTTTAAATCAAAATTAACGTTACAATTTATTGGACCCTAAATTACACCTACTGAACCCTAAAATTATCTTCTCACTTTTTTTGTAAAATTAAAAATTTTGACAATATAAATTTTCATGAGAATTTTGTAATAAATGGTATAAATTTTTTAAGCAAGTCATAAAATTCTACCAGTTTTTCCACCCACACATTAAAACAAAATATGTATGTGAAAATATATCGAATTTTCCCACAGGAATTGAATTACAAATGATTGTTTCGGTCCAACTATTAGTCATTTAAACATGCTTTTCACCTCGCAAATAAATTACTCAGTTGGTTTTAACTATGACCGAAAATTTATTATTGTCGAAAAGATCTACATATTGAAAAGTGAAAAACAACGAAAAAATTTTCCTAATAAAATTTTTGAGAATTAATTCATCCCGACTGTTTGGTATTTGCACTCAAACTTTCGACTAGTGATGAAAATTTGAAGATAAAATGTTTTTGCACAGAAGTCTCTAGTTTCTAAAAAATTTACAAAACTAGGGACGACTGTGCAACAAACAATAAATCTCAAGAAAAAAACTTGTCCCTAAAATAGAATTAGAAAGAAATTTATTTTAGAATTCGTAAATTCGAAATTAAGGAAACACCAAAATTTAAATTAATTTCAGTTATTTTCTATTTACATTCAAACTTGAATTCGAATAGTGATGAAATTTCGAAGTTAAAATTTTTTTGTATTGAAGTTTCTAGTAAGATTTACAAAACTAGAATCAACAATACAAGAAAAGCTTAATCTCAAAAAAAAAGTCGCCCCTTAAAAAGAATTAAAAAGAAAATGTTTTTAGAATTCGTAAATTCGAAATTAACTTGGTCGAATACTGATGAAAATTTGAAGATAAAATGTTCTTGCACAGAAGTCTCTAGTTTCTAGAAAAATTTACAAAACTAGGGACGACTGTGCAACAAACAATAAATCTCAAGAAAAAAACTTGTCCCTAAAAAAGAATTAGAAAGAAAATTATTTTAGAATTCGGAAATTCGAAACTAACTTGGTCGAATACTGATGAAAATTTGAAGATAAAATGTTCTTGCACAGAAGTCTCTAGTTCTAGAAAAATTTACAAAACTAGGGACGACTGTGCAATAAACAATGAATCTCAAGAAAAAACTTGTCCCTAAAATAGAATTAGAAAGAAAATTATTTTAGAATTCATAAATTCGAAATTAACTTGGTCGAATACTGATGAAAATTCGAAGATAAAATGTTCTCGCACAGAAGTCTCTAGTTTCTAGAAAAATTTACAAAACTAGGGACGACTGTGCAATAAACAATGAATCTCAAGAAAAAACTTGTCCCTAAAATAGAATTAGAAAGAAAATTATTTTAGAATTCATAAATTCGAAATTAACTTGGTCGAATACTGATGAAAATTCGAAGATAAAATGTTCTCGCACAGAAGTCTCTAGTTTCTAGAAAAATTTACAAAACTAGGGACGACTGTGCAATAAACAATAAATCTCAAGAAAAAAACTTGTCCCTAAAAAAGAATTAGAAAGAAATTTATTTTAGAATTCGTAAATTCGAAATTAAGGAAACACCAAAATTGAAATTAATTCCAGTTGTTTTTTATTTACATTCAAACTTGATTTCGAATAGTGATGCAATTTCGAAGATAAAATGTTTTTGCACAGAAGTCTCTAGTTTCTAGAAAAATTTACAAAACTAGGAACGACTGTGCAATAAACACTAAATCTCAAAAAAAATAAAAACAGCACATTCCTAAAAAAAGAATTAGAAAGAAAATATTTTTAGAATTCGGAAATTCGAAATTAACTTGGTCGAATACTGATGAAAATTTGAAGATAAAATGTTCTTGCACAGAAGATTCTAGTTTCTAGAAAAATTTACAAAACTAGAACCTAATGTGCAAAAACACTTAATCTCAAAAAAAAGAATTAGAAAGAAAATGCTATTAGAACTCGAAAATTTAAATTTCAAATAATTCCAGCTGTTTGGTATTTCGAATAGTGATGAAAATTCGAATACAAAATGTTCTTGAACAGAAGTTTCTAGTAAAATTCACAAAACTAGAAACATCTGTCCAATGAACACTTAATCTCGTAAAAAAACTCGTCCCTAAAAAAGAATCAGAAAGAAAATGATTTTAGAATTCGGAATTTCGAAACTAAGGAAACATAAAAATTTAAATTATAATTTATCCCAGCTGATTTGCATTCAAACTTGATTTCGAACAGTGATGAAAATTCGAAGATAAAATGTTTCTGGGCAGAAGTTTCTAGTTTCTAGAAGAATTTAAAAAACTAGTAACAACTGACCAGTAAACACTAAATCTCAAAAAAAAAAAAAAAATTAAAAATAAAAAGATTTTAGAATTCGGATATTCGAAATTAATTAAACACCAAAATTTAAATTTAAAATCATTCCAACTGTTTGGTATTTCGAATAGCGATGAAAATATGAAGACAAAATGTTTTTACACAGAAGTTTCTAGTTTCTAGAAAAATTTACAAAACTAGAACCTAATGTGCAAAAACACTTAATCTCAAAAAAAAAAAAAACTAAAAAAGAATTAGAAAGAAAATGTTATTAGAACTCGGAAACTTGATTTCGAATAGTGATGAAAATTCGAAGATAAAATGTTTCTGGGCAGAAGTTTCTAGTTTCTAGAAAAATTTAAAAAACTAGTAACAACTGACCAGTAAACACTAAATCTCAAAAAAAATTAAAAAGAAAATGATTTTAGAATTCGGATATTCGAAATTAATTAAACACCAAAATTTAAATTTAAAATAATTCCAGCTGTTTGGTATTTCGAATAGTGATGAAAATTCGAAGACAAAATGTTCTTGAACAGAAGTTTCTAGTAAAATTCACAAAACTAGAAACATCTGTCCAATGAACACTGAATCTCGTAAAAAAACTCGTCCCTAAAAAAGAATTAGAAAGAAAATGATTTTAGAATTCGGAATTTCGAAACTAAGGAAACATAAAAATTTAAATTATAATTTATTCCAGCTGATTTGTATTCAAACTTGATTTCGAATAGTGATGAAATTTCGAAGATAAAATGTTTTTGCACAGAAGTTTCTAGTTTCTAGAAAAATTTACAAAACTAGGAACGACTGTGCAATAAACACCAAATCTCATGATATAAAAACTTGTCCCTAAAAAAAGAATTAAAAAGAAAATTATTTTAAAATTCGGAAATTCTGCTTGGTATTTGCATTCAAACTGGATTTCGAATAGTGATGAAAATCGAAGGTAAAGTGTTTTTATACAGAAGTTTCCAGTTTCTAGCAAAATTTACAAAACTGGAAACTACTGTAATAAAAACACTTCTTCAGTCTCAAAAAAAAAACTCGTCCCTAAAAAAGAATTAGAAAGGAAATGTTTTTAGAATTTGGAAATTTGAAAATAACGAAACAATGTTGAAAATACATGTTTTTCTGTTGCAAAATTCATTTCTTGAATCCGTTGAATTTTTATGAACAAACTTACAAAATTCGAGGACAGTGAAACATCAAACATTATTTCTCAGCACTGTTCTAATTATTGAAAAGAAAATTTGAACAGCTGTGAAAAATAATATTTATGATTTCAATCAGTAAATTTGGAAAATTGTGGACAGATCCTAGTCTATCGAAAAAATCAATATTTACAGTCTGTGGAGAAACTTATATTTTATTTAAGAATTCGAAATCAATTTAAATATAAGTCGAAAATTTTTGGATGAAAATGGAAAACGAAATGGTCAACGTAATTCATCACTTTTCAAAAATCAAAGTGGAGAATTATAATCATTCATAGTTTATTTCCCGGCAAAAATTTTCTCTTATGTAATCATTGTAAACGAAACTTCTTTTTCGGTTTTGGATGTTGACGAATGTTGAATGTTGGCGATTGGGAAGAGAGTAATGAAAGGGGGATACTTAATTAAATATTAAAGAGTCCCATCTTTCATTACTCTCCACCCAAATCGTTGCATAAATATAAAAACTTCAGCCTGAAATTATTAAGTTTCGAGTTATGTAGCGATTAATCGATAAATTACCAAAACAAGCTTTCAAAGTAAAAATTGATAATTCACACTTTTGATAATGAACCGAGCAAAATGCCGTAAATTAACATAACTCGAAAATCGAAAATAAAATAGTTTATCAATAAATTCGAATGCGTTGGAAAACCACATTTGAGTTGCGATCGACATGTTTTTGGTTTTCTGAAGATAAAATAAATCGAAGTGTCATTGAAGAATGGCTCCAATTTAGAAACCTTCAAGAAAAATTAGAAGCATCGTTTTAGTGTACGCTCAAATTCTCTAATTATATCGTTGAAGACCATGTCAACTTAACACGCTGCAGCTGAGAAAGATCGAAAAAAATGCATCCGACTAATAAACTATAACGGATATAAAATTACGTCATAGTTTATTGAGTCGAATGCATTTTAATTTCGATTTGATAATTTTGAAAATTCAAAATAAACCTGCAATATCCTGTGAACTGACCTCGAAAAATTCTTAGAACGCTGCAAAAATACACTTCATGATTAATAGAAAAGCTATATTAAATCTTGTTCTGAAATTTGGTTAAACCTGAAACCACCGAGTTTGTAACCATCAGAAACTAAAATCCTGAATTTTACATTTTCGACAATCCCAAATTTTTAAATTCCGAAATTAATTTTTAATTTTATTTGGATTTAATTTTTTTGCTAGTTTGAATAAATTTGAAACTGTCGAAATGCGAGTCTAAAGAAATCATAAAACTTTGAATACTCGGCATTTCGACAGTTCCACTTTTATTCCATTTTTCGAGTTCTTCCTAACGTCCTTTTTTGTGTTGAAGAAATAAAAAAAAATAAAACTATGAAAATTCAATAAATCAAGTACAGAAATTTGTCGCCACTTAAAAGAAAATTTGGTAATCATTCTGGAAAGAAAAATGTGCAACATTATACATAAGAAGGAAAACCGTACAAAAACATTTTATTTCAATGAAAATATTGTCAATAGGTATATAATAAACACAAAGGAAAACTCTCAAAGGTACAATGTGAATATATGTTTTTCATTTACCACAAAATTTACAACTTTTCATGCGGTTTTCTCACATCGAAAATTATATGTTGAGTTTTCTTGTGTATTATTATAACACTTAAAATGAAGAGGCCACAAAAAGTTTTTTTATTTTTTTTTAATATTTTCTAAATTTTCTTAATCTCTAAAATAATTACAGTGAAACTTATTTAATAAAGCAAATAACATAATAAAAATTCGGACAAACCTTTTGTATTTAAACCACCACACCAAATACCATTCTTCGACAAAAATAATATACTACACTATGGTTTAAAATGATGCTCATAGATGACGAAGTAAAATGTCAGATTAATTTTTAATTTGGCCAATGTGTTATTCTGATGTATGAGCTATATTAAATTTCATTTAAATCCATTCATTAATTTGTGTGTGAAAGCGTAAAAAACACACAAACAAACAAACATTCTTACTTTCACATTTATAACATTTAGGGATTATGGACGAAAAATATGAATAATGAATTATTCAAATTTTTCGAAAAAATTTTTTGTTTAATCAACGAAAATTAATTTGAATCGATACTTCTAATATTCTTTAAGGGGATGGAAAAAAACAATCCCCTACCCTTCTTTTATAGAGATGAGGTTGTTTCTCAAGTGGTATTATATTACCACTTCATCGATGATCCACTTAAAGTGACACTTTACAATTGGTGTACCAAGTGAAACAGAAAAGTAGGAGGGAATGTAAATAAATTATCGTTTTGTGACAATTAAAATTTTGAAATATTTTTTACCCCCAACAGTTTTTTTTTTCTGTCATGAAAGGGGAAAATGAGCGAAAATAAATGAAATATTTTAGTCGAAAAATATCAAACCCTATGAACGATTCAAACGAACCCTATGAAAATAACGACCTTCCATACCTTCGTGTGGAAATCCGGTTCGCACTAGATCAGTTTTTACTCTACTAGCTCCTTTGTAACCCCCGAACTAAAAAAAAAGGGGTAGCGCCTAAATGGATGAACCGATTTTTATTTTTTTGGTATTTTTTGAAAGCTAATTTAATGAAGAGTGTTCTTGGCTACGTTTCAAATGCGACTTTAGGGATCCGTAGCCAAAAAAATTTGTCGGGGGGTTTTTTAAATTTTGTAAATTTCACTTGTTAGAATATCGAAGGGAAATCAGTAATGTTTTCGAAAGTGTATTTTTTTAGCAAGAATGGCAATTCCTTTCTAAACTTTTTGGATGTTATTTAACAAATCAAAAATATGCAGAGTGAAATACTTGGAATACCAAGAATTTTCGAGTCTTGCAACCATTGCAATCAGGACTCTTGGTCAGGAGTCTGTGGGGTACTTAAAACAATTTAAGCAGATTTTACGCCAAGAAATAAATTATAAAATTCCTAAGAAATAAACAATCAGATGACGTTACTAGAAAAATATAAGAAAAGTGATAATTTAGAAAAAATTTCGAAGTTTCGAATTTAAAATAGACACTATATAAAGTTTTCGTTGAAGTATAGCTAAGAAAACCACGAACTCCTGGATGGTGAGATGGTATAGTTAAATATATATATCGTAGTTCATAATTATTCATGTTGACTTCCTGAGCTGTGTTACTACTTAGAAAAGGGAGGGGGGGTGGTGGAATGGGCGTTGTTGTTGGTACTTCGAACTTTGTATGTGTATGTATATATGTGTGTGTGTGATCCTCTCCGGTTTTCTTCACATCTCTTTCGAAAGGAATTTTTTTTTATGAGATTTTTATTCATCGAAAATATATTATATATATTTGTATGGATGTGTTGGTGAAAGTAGACTCTTCGCTTTCTGGGAGCTTGTTTAGAAAACTTACAAACTATACTTGCATACTGATGATCGTGAATAAACATTGTGTATCATTCTCTTTATATTACTACCTCGCTTCTTCTCAGTTATATTTTCTACGAAAAGAAACACTTATGTATCGAATAGGGTTTTCCCACTATTTTCGAAAAAGTATTTCAAAATGTTGATTTTGATAATAAAAAGCCACAAAAAATTTATTTCGGAACAATACACAAACTTTCTTGCCAAAAACTTAAATTTTAAACCTTTTTTAAACTATCAAAAACGTGGGCATCCAATTTGATGACGTAATATGGGTATCACTATACGAAATAACACAAATAAGTTTGACAGATATATTCATAGACATCTGATTATAATAAATATAAGTACTTATTATCTATGGACATATTATATCCAGCTGTCTGCACTAAACTAACTTATCGCTGGTTAGATTGTCACTGTCTTACTCGTATTTTAGTTACAGATGTTCGAGGGGCTTCTGTAAGTCCCGTTTGCTCATGCCTGTTCTAGAGAGATTTAATCGAGCGAAGTCTCTAATGACCTAGCTGTGGTTTTGCACATGCTTGGACCGTGAGTATATTTCTTGTCAAACCTAGACAAGCTTGAAAAAAAAACTATAGTAAAAATATATAAGATTCAATGAAGGGGTAATATGACATTAATGATGGAGCCCCGCGACTCATAAATTTTTATTTTATTCGTATGTGTCGATCTTTTACGTTTATCGACAGACATGGACGTACGCATCATGGGGTATTTCCGGATATAATCTATTCTTTTATCTAAATGAATCTTTCGAATTGAATTTTTTTTGTTTATTTATTTATTTTTTTGCTTTTTTTTGTTTTCTACTCAGAATTTATGCGTTCTATTCAGAACGCGTATCTTTTTTTTCGTAACTAATTTCGAGAAAAAGAATAAGGTTATTTTTCGCAATTGTATGGTATGGTAATTATATCGCGATGGATTGTTCTGCTGTGTCTAAGTTGAGCAGTACATAAATGTTATTTGAGGAACAAGCTTCTATTGTACTAAAAAGTAGAAAAGAATTTTATCTTTGAGTCACTCACACCCGACTATTTGTTAAAGCTTGAGGCGCACAATTTAAACTATCAAAAATGAATCGGAACACCTCATCTACTCCACATGCCTAATTTTTTTTCAATTCATTCTTGATATTAAGCGCCTCAAGCTTTTACAAATAGTCGGGTATGAGTGACTCATAGATAAAACTTTTTTTCTACTTTTTAATACAATAAAAGCTTGTCCCTTAAGGATGTATGAGCATGACAACAATGTTTGATTTAAAGGCTCAAAATTTGTTTGTAGGTAGTCTTTTACTCAAAGAATATGTGGTTAAAATTTCAGCTGAGGTATCCGTGCAAAGTTTTAAGAAAAAAGTCATTAAAAATCGATATAAAATACATTGGCTCTTATGGAGGAATCTCAAAAAACGACATATTTTGGAAGTTTTTGATAATTTTCATTTGGAATGAATGAAAACAAATTTAAAAAAAACTTTTTAATAGAAAGTAAACATATTAGCAATGAATTAGAAAAGAAAAAAACTAGGTAAGTGTCACCGTCCATATAAGGGATGTAAGAGCAGGGTAGATTAAGGGTTGAAATTATTTTTATCTTATTTTCAACTTTGATGATGAATTTTGTTATAACTTCATGAATGTAGACGAAAAATAAGAATAAAATTTTTCGATATGTGTCTTGGTTTTCGAAATATCGAAAGCTAAATAATTAAACAAAATTTTCAATTTTCGATATTTTGAAAACGCGCCACAATCTTACCATACATTGTCATCCAAATTAAGTGTGCATGAAAATTTCCAGCTGAATCGGGAAGTGGATCAAATTTGACTTGCACAAAGCGACAGGTGAAACTAAATAAAATCTTGTAAAATAATTTGGCGGTTTTCCAAACCCCCTCTTTTTATCTACGATGATAGACGCCAATGACAAAAAAAAAAAAAAAAAAACGTTTAGGTCAATTCTTCTCAATCAACTTACTGTGTGGTTTTTCTAGATAAAGTATACTTGGAAAATGTGTTTTCTATGTTTAATTGCGATCAACCGACGATTGACCTTTTTTTTCTTCAAAACTTAACCCCACCCATCCCCACGTAGGGAAGATATACACACACTTTCTCAATCTCACGTTTAAGAGAGATTGACTACTGGTGTGTTTGATACACTTTTCTATAAAGTCATCTTTTATTCAATTTTACGGTCAAATTACACCTCAGATGTTCACCACTTTTATGTTTTGATACTTCGGTTTCTTTTTTTTAACTGATTTTATTTGTTTTATTGTACAGTGTGTCAATCAAAACCGGTAATAGTTAATTTGAAAGGACACAATTACGGTCTTTGTACCAAAATGTTGATTTGATCCCGTTGTCTGTCTGTAATCAAATCTTGCAAGTCAAATTTTATCCCCTTCCCGGTTTTCGATTGAGCTGAAAATTTGCATACAAGCTTAGTTTGGATGACAATGCATGGTAAGGTGAGGTGGCGTCCTGATTTTCCTATCGCTTCCACCTTATTTGATATAATACATTTTTTTTATTCTTCAATTAAAAACTTTAATTAAAAGTACTTTTTAAGAGACAAGCTTTTTTTGTAATAAAAAGTAGAAAAAAAGTTTTATCTATGAGTAACTAATACTCGACTATTTGTAAAAGGTTGAGGCGCTTAATATAAATATGAATCGAAAAGAGTAAATGTGGCGTTCCGATTCATTTTTGATATTTTCAATTGCGCGCCTCAAGCTTTTACCAATAGTCGGGTATGAGTGACACATAGATAAAACTTTTTTTCTACTTTTTAGTACAATAAAAGCTTGTCCCTTAAGAAGTATTTTTTATTGAAATTTTTATTTTTAGTAATTAAATAAATTCAATTACTAGTAATTAGATCCACTCAAAAATATTAATATGTATTAAATAATGAGTTAATTATTTTAATTTTAGGAATATATGAAAAATAATAGTTACATTTAAATAATTTCCCTGAATTGAATCATCAAGGTAATCGAATCCCATAAGTTTGATTTTGTTTTACTCAATTTCCAATTATTTAATTCTATAGTTTTTTACGAAATGATATATTTACCACGAATTTTCTTTTTTTTTATAGTTACAAAAATAAAAGCTAACCAAAACGAAACAATATTTTCAAATTTTCATGAAAAACGCTTTTAATTGGTGATATGAAACCGTATTTTAATTTCAGTCATCATTAAATTTTTTTAATAGAATTTATTTTTCATTTTTCGAAACTTAAATGTTCGTCCTTAAATGAGCTGTTGGAACAAATGAATGTAAATCTGGTATAGGTACCGGGACACAGGAACATACCAGAAAATTGTGAAGAGCTTGCTAGAAATAGTACAATGGTGCCGGACACAAGCATCAATAGATTTCCGGGAGTTCCATTTGCGAACTACAAGTTGCTCCTCAAGAGAATATCTTAAAAAGGCCAATCTTAGATGGAAGGAGGAACGTCCTTGTGGTACTACAAGACAGATATGGTCTAAGTACAATCGTAGGACACTGGTTGGGCGGCAGGCATGATAAACGCCTGGACCTGGCAGTGTATCACGACTACTGCAGGAGCTGTCACAGTTGCGAGGATCAGGAGACAATATCTCATTTTCTCTGTCACTGCCCAGCGCTTGTCATGAGGAGATGGACTTACTTGAGCCAGCCTGTCTTTGAGGACCTCTCTAACCTAAAGTCCGTCGAAGTCAAAGCACGACTACTGTTATTAAACAGCTCCAAATAGTTCATGGAGTGGTGGCCGAGGATGCTATATCTAAGTGTGTTCCATCCCAAGACAGCCACTCTATTCTAACCTAACCTAAATGAGAAAAATAATATTTTTATTCTTAACAAGTTATAACAGTTGTCAGCAGTCCCTTCAATTTTTCGATGGAGATTTAACGAAATCAATTCATTAGAAAGAAAAATACGATTATAAAACATAAAAATCGCAGAGAATGTTGGAAAATTCAGCAACACGTGAAAATTGTGTTAAATTAGATTATTATTAAACTATAAAATTATGAATAATTTTAAAAGGAAAATCAAAGTAATAAAAGGGTTGTAATAAGGTTGTAGTTAAGGGGGAAGATGTTGGAGGTGTTTGAAGGGAGGTTTTTAAATATGTAAGATAAAATTGAGTGAAAATGTCTAGTAAAAGTGAAGGGGTTGGTTTCAAAGATTATATTGTAATTATGACATTACAATGCAAATAATAAATATTATTAGTCATTATTAGGATTCAGTAACTTGAAACACTTACAAAGGGTTTTGGTATATTATAAAATATTAAGGAAATATGCAAGGATTGAATAATACTAGGGATTTCAATAAAACTTTATAAATATAATTTTTTGATTAAAAAAGTTTACAAAAATCACAAAAAACTCCTAGGTCATCTGGTTTTTATTAATTTTTTTATCGTTCAAAGTTGGCTGAAAAAATGATGAATCATATAGGTTATCCTTTTCAATTGGATATTTCTATATCAAAAAATCTAGAGAGTGTGATAAAAAACTATCTAAAATATTTAGACAATCTTGTAGTTTATAAAAATTACCATCAAAATATAAAGTTGTCGATGATATCAAAACAAAATTTTAATTTAATTATGAGTTCATCGAAGATTCATCATTTAATGAAAAGAGACGACTATAGTTAGTTTATTAATGATTGAAGAGAGATATCTATATTATCAAATTTATAAGCATCACTTGCACACAATATATTATATATTTTTGTAGTTGCGTAATATTGTAAACATAAAAATAACTCAATATTTGACTGCAAAGCATTTGGTTTATATGTATGTACCGTGAATTTTTGTAACATCGAAAAAAAAAGCAATGATTTTGGTCTAGGTTAGAAATTGATAGCACCTCACGTCTCTCAGGATGATAAACTGATCGTAATAATTTAGATACAATTTTCTTGACTTCACATTTCAAGATATAAATTATGTCAAGAGTTTTCGGAGAAACAGAAGAAAATGTTTGAATAATCTATATGGAAAACTTTTACATATAATAATATTGTTTTTATCTGATTATACACAAGTCTTACCTGTATAATGTACCGAGTACCGAGTGGCACTCTCACTTCATTTTATTTACTATCTAAAATTTTTGCTAAATCAAATCCGTTTTTTTTTCATATTAATTAAAAATTCTTTTTCCAATTTCTTCTTATCGAATTCAATTTATTATCCGTCCGTCTGCCTGTCTGTATACCGAGTGTTTCAAAAACATGGTAAAGAAAATTGATAAAAATTCAGTTCAATTTTTTCGTTTTTGAGAATAGTTTGAAATGAAGACTACAAGTTGAAACTACCTGAAAATTGCCAACTTCCGATCTTTTATACCCTCACGGGTTAACAGAGTGATGCGTACGAAAAAGTGTTTCAAACAAAAGTTGTTTTTATAAATAATAATAAGAAGCTTAACAGCTTACAAGATGAATCCTACCCAATTAACCGATAATGGTTATTTACGAACTCGACCTTACTTTTTACGTCCAAAGGGGCCATTCATTAATAACGTCAGCATTATTTTGACCATTTTTGACCCCCCCCTCCAACATACGTTTTTCGACACTATCAGTCAAGAAATTTTGACAAGATTTTTTGAAAATTGTTTTAACTTTACTTTTCAATTTCGTATTTGGTGCGGGGTCTTTTTAACATAAACACACTGTACCCATTTCTAAAAAAACATTATCAGTATTCCGTTGGAAAAAAAACACACAAGATACTCCTGCAGTTTATGCAATGTTCTTTCAAAAAAAAAAAATCATTACATATTTTATAAGCTTCACTAGTAGAGAAAAGAGTAAGGACATTAAAAAAAGGGCATAACATACTGGTTAATGAATGAAACCAGTTGACTTTTCAACTAAAAAAAAAAAATTAAAAACCCACTCAAGTGGGCGATATACTTTCATATAAAGGATTCGTCACCCGCTGTTTAGAATGTAATACATTTAATTTACTGTTATTTTTTGAACTCGACATGATCGTATATAGGTTCAGTATGCCACAAAAAGTTATCTGGTTTTAAGACCATTTGTCAGCGTTTTATTATAGCACGAAGTCCGTAAAAACACGAAGTCGACCAATTTTTGGTACCCGTGACTGTACCTTCAGCCCTTTTCCTGTTTATGGGTCGTTATTTTTTTGTTTAATCCCCGAACTAAAAAAAAGGGGTGTTTGACCGCTATG
Organism: Chrysoperla carnea; assembly: GCF_905475395.1. Classification (NCBI taxonomy): domain Eukaryota; kingdom Metazoa; phylum Arthropoda; class Insecta; order Neuroptera; family Chrysopidae; genus Chrysoperla; species Chrysoperla carnea. The sequence continues at coordinate 34,544,747 of NC_058342.1, forward strand.
CGTGTGCCTGTTTGTGCCATCGTAGTGCCTAAGCGGATGAACCGATATTGATTTTATTTGAAAGGTTATTTAATGGAGAGTTTTCTTAGCTATGTGCGAATTTAGGATTCCGTACCCGAAAAAAATTAGCGATGATCTTCCAAATCGGCTCGGTTTGAAAAAGTGTGTTCTTAGATATGTTTCAAATGCGAGTTTCAAATTAGGATTCCGTATCTTTGTGCTTTTTGTTAACACCCTTGCCCTAAATTTTTTTCACTGGGTCCGTATGACTCTCAATTACTCTGTACCTGTGTGTTTGTACAATGATTTATTCCCATAGACCCCCTCCCCCCCTATTCTTATTTTCGGTACTGTTGACTCTTTTCTACTTCGAACCGACCCCAAGGGGTCGATATAGACAACTTTGAGTTAATCTTTTAGAGTGTTTAAAACAATCGATAGAAAAATACAAGTACAAAAAATGGTACTGAACCCTTATAAAAAAAGAAATACATTTTACTTAAAAAAAAAATATCTCTTTTAGTCATCGTTGTGTGTTATATGTTCCAAACGTTATGAATATTTAACAGGCAAGAATAAAAAAAAATTTTAAAACCTCTTGTAAGGGGAATTAAATATATTTTTATACCTTAATGGCACTGCTCAAATCAAAAAAAAGATCAAAGTGATTCTTTTTTCTCTCTATGCTTTCACAAAACATGTTTTGCGAAAATAACATGTTGTAATTTTTGTAACAATTGAATTTTGAAAAGATTTTTCTTTTTTTAAGTGAAAGTAAAATGAATTATGATTTGAAATTGTTGTTTTTCATTTGAGGGAAGAAAATTTTAGTTATTACTTATTATTGTTGTTCACATTTAATTATGCACACAATATTTACATCATGGTCTTTCGACTAGTTTTGATATATAATATGTTACATTCAATCGTAAACTAAATTGACAAATGTCTTGTCTAGCAATCTTAATTAAAGAGAATTGAAAAAAATACACTCGAACCAGGACTCGAACCCGGACTTCTTGGATTCATGTCAAGCGCCCTACCAATTAGGCTATTCGAGTTCTAGACACGAATGCAATTTTTTCAACTCAATGAATTTTTTTACTTTGTTTATCCACCTTATTTATTATTATTACTTATTATTGTTGTTCACATTTAATTATGCACACAATATTTACATCATGGTCTTTCGACTAGTTTTGATATATAATATGTTACATTCAATCGTAAACTAAATTGACAAATGTCTTGTCTAGCAATCTTAATTAAAGAGAATTGAAAAAAATACACTCGAACCAGGACTCGAACCCGGACTTCTTGGATTCATGTCAAGCGCCCTACCAATTAGGCTATTCGAGTTCTAGACACGAATGCAATTTTTTCAACTCAATGAATTTTTTACTTTGTTTATCCACCTTATTTATTATTATTACTTATTATTGTTGTTCACATTTAATTATGCACACAATATTTACATCATGGTCTTTCGACTAGTTTTGATATATAATATGTTACATTCAATCGTAAACTAAATTGACAAATGTCTTGTCTAGCAATCTTAATTAAAGAGAATTGAAAAAAATACACTCGAACCAGGACTCGAACCCGGACTTCTTGGATTCATGTCAAGCGCCCTACCAATTAGGCTATTCGAGTTCTAGACACGAATGCAATTTTTTCAACTCAATGAATTTTTTACTTTGTTTATCCACCTTATTTATTATTATTACTTATTATTGTTGTTCACATTTAATTATGCACACAATATTTACATCATGGTCTTTCGACTAGTTTTGATATATAATATGTTACATTCAATCGTAAACTAAATTGACAAATGTCTTGTCTAGCAATCTTAATTAAAGAGAATTGAAAAAAATACACTCGAACCAGGACTCGAACCCGGACTTCTTGGATTCATGTCAAGCGCCCTACCAATTAGGCTATTCGAGTTCTAGACACGAATGCAATTTTTTCAACTCAATGAATTTTTTACTTTGTTTATCCACCTTATTTGGCGCTTGACATGAATCCAAGAAGTCCGGGTTCGAGTCCTGGTTCGAGTGTATTTTTTTCAATTCTCTTTAATTAAGATTGCTAGACAAGACATTTGTCAATTTAGTTTACGATTGAATGTAACATATTATATATCAAAACTAGTCGAAAGACCATGATGTAAATATTGTGTGCATAATTAAATGTGAACAACAATAATAAGTAATAATAATAAATAAGGTGGATAAACAAAGTAAAAAATTCATTGAGTTGAAAAAATTGCATTCGTGTCTAGAACTCGAATAGCCTAATTGGTAGGGCGCTTGACATGAATCCAAGAAGTCCGGGTTCGAGTCCTGGTTCGAGTGTATTTTTTTCAATTCTCTTTAATTAAGATTGCTAGACAAGACATTTGTCAATTTAGTTTACGATTGAATGTAACATATTATATATCAAAACTAGTCGAAAGACCATGATGTAAATATTGTGTGCATAATTAAATGTGAACAACAATAATAAGTAATAATAATAAATAAGGTGGATAAACAAAGTAAAAAATTCATTGAGTTGAAAAAATTGCATTCGTGTCTAGAACTCGAATAGCCTAATTGGTAGGGCGCTTGACATGAATCCAAGAAGTCCGGGTTCGAGTCCTGGTTCGAGTGTATTTTTTTCAATTCTCTTTAATTAAGATTGCTAGACAAGACATTTGTCAATTTAGTTTACGATTGAATGTAACATATTATATATCAAAACTAGTCGAAAGACCATGATGTAAATATTGTGTGCATAATTAAATGTGAACAACAATAATAAGTAATAATAATAAATAAGGTGGATAAACAAAGTAAAAAATTCATTGAGTTGAAAAAATTGCATTCGTGTCTAGAACTCGAATAGCCTAATTGGTAGGGCGCTTGACATGAATCCAAGAAGTCCGGGTTCGAGTCCTGGTTCGAGTGTATTTTTTTCAATTCTCTTTAATTAAGATTGCTAGACAAGACATTTGTCAATTTAGTTTACGATTGAATGTAACATATTATATATCAAAACTAGTCGAAAGACCATGATGTAAATATTGTGTGCATAATTAAATGTGAACAACAATAATAAGTAATAATAATAAATAAGGTGGATAAACAAAGTAAAAAATTCATTGAGTTGAAAAAATTGCATTCGTGTCTAGAACTCGAATAGCCTAATTGGTAGGGCGCTTGACATGAATCCAAGAAGTCCGGGTTCGAGTCCTGGTTCGAGTGTATTTTTTTCAATTCTCTTTAATTAAAATTTTAGTTGATTGCATATCTGTGCATTGGTAATTTTGAAGTCTTAATTTAAGAAATCAAATACTTGTTTTATTGTTTAAAGAATTAAATATTAAAGCTACTTTAACTTTATGAATTAATTGTATTATTAGTTTAAAAAGGACATAGTTCTTAATTAAGTAGTCAACCCAATATGTGCGGACATTACGTGTGGTTTGATCAGGATATTTATTATGACATAACATATTAAAATTTCCTTGTTCTTAAATGATCTCTATTCTTCTGATAACTTTGGACAAAAAATATAAATTGACAAATTGTAAATTATTTTCAAAATATTCTCAAAATTCTTGGCAAGCTGAATCGATTTGAAAGTTTTAGTTTCCTGGAATCGTTTTAAATTGTAGCACATTTTTTGGGTTGACCTCCCAAGCAGCAAACAAATTATTAATTGCGATAAGGAACAAATTTTTGGTAGTGCAAAAAGATAATTACTTCCAACCTTCAACACACAAGTTTGAAAAAGCAAAGCACCCTAAGGTTTGATAACCCCAAGCGAAATTTAAAAACAACAAAAAAAATTTACTTTCATTTAAAAATTTCAATCAGGAAATCAATTTTAAGAAAACAAAAAATTGTTAACAAATTAACAAATTCAATGCAAAATCATTCCATGACATCTGTTACAAGATTGCTGTTGAATTCAAGGTCAAATCGTTGTGTTATGTGTTAACATATGTTTATATTTTTTGAGAGTACATTGGACTAAACTAACCCTCCCTACATTATACACCAGCCATAGCCACAACGTTAGCCGTCCGTCATTCTATATTTTATTTCACTAGTCATAGAAAGAGAACAAAGATATTCGAATTATGTAAGAACAATATTAATGGATAATCTAAACACAGTATTAGACACTATTTTTTATGATTTTTTTATTTTTAATGAATTCTTAAAATGTAGTAATTACTGAACAGTGTGGTTAAGAAAAATGTTCCTTCTCTAAAAAAATGTTTTCAATTTCAAATGAATTATTTTTTGTTATGATGTAAAGAAAAAAATACAGTGCGACTCACCTACTAAACGTAAAAATATTAAATGAAAATTTGCGATTTAGTACATGAGCCTCATTGTAATTTTCACGTGGCTTCAATTGAATTAATGTAAGACACATTAAATATATTCGAAAACCTTAAAATTATTTGAAATTTAAACACAGTTGCCATCTATTGAATTGTTACACAAAAAATAAGGTATTATCGTTAGTAAAAAATAAATCATGAAAAGCACATTTTTCTTTTAAAATATTAAACTTAAAAATCGTAATTTTTAAAATCTATATCACGTGACCTGAAACGCGAGCAAACCCTACTGTGATGTCATATTGGTATGAACCATAGACCATCAGTTAGTTCAGTGTAGACAGCTGGGTATAATATATCCATAGATAATCAGTATTTATATTTATTATAATCAGATGTCTATGAATATATCTGTCAAAATTATTTGTGTTATTTCGTATAATATCGATATTACGTCATCAAATTGGATGCCCGCGTTTTTGATAGTTTAAAAAAGGTTTAAAATTTAAGTTTTTGGCAAAAAAGTTTGTGTATTGTTCCGAAATAAATTTTTGGTGGCTTTTTATTAGCAAAATCAACATTTTGAAGTACTTTTTCAAAAATAGTGGAATACCCTAGAACTCTCAGCACCATCTAATGAAAATTTATAAAAACTTAGAAATGAATTCAATATATTCTAAACACAGTATTAGAATATATTTTTTGTGTTTAAATATCAGCAGCAACCACCATTCCCCCCACCCCTTTGTGCAAAAGCATTTATTTTCGGAGGAACTATTAAATTGAATTGATTCATTTTGTGAGATTTTATTTTGAAACGAATCAATTCCTGAATTATGATTGAAGTAAAAAGTTTTATTGAGATAGGTCAGAAAACAATAATAGAAAAGTTCGCACCATTAAAATTCAATCTCGAACACACAGAAAAATAATAACATGAATATCATATTTGAAATAGTATGCGTTGTTGAATATATAGTGTTGATGGTCTCCACCATCCCCCCCCCCCTGCCCATATATAACCCACATTCACTCACTCCCCTATATAATCCATATACATATACATACAATATCTTGCATCATATAATATTCGATAAGGAACTGACATACATTTTTATGTAAAAATCCTAACCGTGTGATGGTGATTCGCGCACATCGTTGATAGGTGATAAGCGCCATGGCAAGTTTAGATTTGTGGTTGAAATTATTTGTACCTTGATGAATTTTGCTATAGCTTCATTTATTTGGTTAATTATCTCTCAAAGTAGGCCTCAGATCGAAAATTGGTAAAGAAGTTTTTTCTTCGTCTTGATGAGCTTATTCTGTAGGCCAACGTTCTGCAGTCAATAACAGAACACCCTGTATTTGTAATATATATGAAGGTATACTAAGTTTAGTCTCAAGTTTGCAACGCTGAAAAATATTGATGCTACGAACAAAATTTTGGTATAGATGTTCTTAAATTCACCTAACGAGTCCATTTATGGTTGTTTGTCTGTACGCCTGTCTGTCGATAATTAAAAAAACGAAAAGAGATATCAAGCTGAAATTTGTATGGCGTGCTCAGGACGTAAAAAGTGAGGTCAAGTTCGTAAATGAGCAACATGGGTCAATTGGATCTAGAAATACTTTTGAAATTTTCGAAAACCAAATAAATGGCGCCATAATTGTGTTGGTTTTTTTAAACCCTTCTAAAATACAAACACTTTCAATACATGGTGTTTTTTAACAGTTAATTCAGTCAATTGTTTTTATTTATTTAAATAATTCAATACTAAGCCGCCATTGCATTGTACTTGATGTTGACATTTATTTTTACATAATAATGGAGGTCAGCTCTTAGACTAACATTAACATAGTCATAGTCAGAGTCAGAACACAGTACACATCTAACAAATTCCACAATGTTATGATTGTAATATAATGAGGATCGGTTCGATGATTTCCAACATATATATTTGTATGACTACTAGAAACTAGAAACTAGATTAAATTCATTCAAATGGAACGAATCAAATCCTAACTGTATTCAGTTTTTTTTTTATTATTCTTAGTCTAACGTTGGCAATACTGTGTTAGAATTATTGTGCTACTATTCGATCTAGAATCAGGCGTAGTATTTGACGTAGTCATTTCAGAACGAAATAAAACAAATACGACAATTTTCATAGCCAGATATATAGTCGCATGTTTTTATGAACTGGACTATAATAACGGACATTATACCTTAAATTAACAGTAGCAGTATAATAATAGCAATACGGTACCTCTAAGATCAATTCTGTCGCGATATTCATGTTCAGCGATTCCAAAACCCCCCCGAGCAAAGAGTTTAGATTGATTATATGACGAATTTCTCGAAAACTCCAGGAGGCCACGAAGATACCGATATAACAAGTACCTCTGAGACCAATCCTGTCAAGATATTCGTGTTCAGCGACCCCAAAAATCCTTGTGTAACGAATTTTAAACGATTATACAACAAATTTCCCGAAAATTTTACTAGGGGACGAGGAACTGTTTATTTTGAGCACCAGGTACCTCTGAGACCAATTCTGTCACGACAATCGTGCTTAGCGACCCCAAAAACACCCATGTAATAAGTTTGAAATCATTTTCATCAATATTAACCGAATCCTGACGCTCTAACGAATCGAATGCCGAAAAGCGCATTCAAGTCCGACTAACTGCTTAAATTTTTCGAACTGTATGCCTTCGTTTCTTCGTCTATAAATCAAAGTTCATCATCAAAGCTGATGATTTAAACTTTCTTTGGCGTTAGTATTACCTTAAAGAGTTTGCTTTGAATTTTCCAGCCGTTTTTAATTGACTGTCAAATACTCCGTTTGACCCTAGATATATATAATGTGGTTATATATAACGTGAAATGTTTTTCACAAATTAATATAATCACAATCATTTATATAAATTTCTTTAACGCCAATATAATAATGATGTTACCATTAGTTCTTCAATCAATGTTTGTATATAAAGACGAGAATACACATGCTAGTCAAAGTGATTTATATTACAAAGTGTAAATTTGTGAATTTTCAGATTCAGTAGACACGTGGGTAGGTTTAGGAAGACTAAAAAGAAAGGATTAAATAAAAGTGCAACGAAAGAGGCAAATTTTTGACCGAAGGACCTCCGGGTAAGAAGGCCCAAGTAAATTCACGAAGGCTAACAAAGAAGTGGGAAAGTAGAGGGAAAGAGGAAGAAACTAGACAAATTTTGAGGTAATCCGTTGAGAAACTCTGATAGATTTACGAAGACTTAAAAACCTACAAAAGACACAACCACTGATAAAATTTGCGACAGGCCCGGCACTGATCAACATATTTAATACCGTTTGTTTTGATGCGTTCAGAAAAAATACAGTGCATATCACATTTGAGCTGTAAAAATACTGAAAGAAATTTTACAGCTACAAATGTGATAAACACCATATTTTTCAATATTTTTATGACATATGTTGGTGCGTCTGTTTGTAATCGTGTACATTCTCAATTACTTCAATCGATTGTGGGTCAAATTCACACAATTTATTTCTCTTGTACCAAGACAAACGTTTTTTTAGTAGGTTTATGAAAATTTTTATCTAGAAATATTTATGATCCTTAAACTTTATTAAAATTAATTTTATGTTTTGTTATCTACATCTTATGATTAAATGATTAGAAACTTTTATTTAATCGATTTATAACTTAGTGGAAAAAAGTCTTATTAGATCTTTTTAATAAAACGGAGCGGGCGGCTAACGGCTAGTAAATGTATATAATATTACGGAAACAAGGACTATTGAAAAATGATTGTTGTTTGGTATAGAAATGAACTAAGGTATTATTTATTAGTTGAGTTAATGCTAGTTATGAACATTGAATGGCAACGTCAGGATACATCAACGCAACGTAACTTTTACGTTATTTTAAACGACAAACTATACTATCTCTATCTTTATTTAACAACAAATGTACTCTTATACTCTATAAGTCTATATCCACTTTTTTATTTTTTATTATTTATCAAATAATATCGTCTTTCAGTCTTCACAACCACTTTTCTAGTACAATATGCTTCAGAATAAATGTGCAATAAATTAACATTACTAAAAAGCTTTTGTCCATTAAGAATAAATCGAATTGAGCATCTTAAGATTCATCATGATAACAAAATAGATAACAAAACACAAAATTATTTGAGGTGATTTTAAAAAAGTTTTGGTTTATTGTACGGTACATACAAACCAAATACATGCTTTGTAGACAAGTAATGACTTATTTTTGGCTTTACAATACCAAGCAACTACAAAAATATATAATATATTGTGTGCAAGTGATGCTTATAAATTTTATAATATAGATATCGCTCTTCAATCATCAATACTCTAACTATAGTCGTCTCTGTTTAAAAAGTTTATAAAGGTTTATTGAAATTCCTAGTATTATCCAATCCTTCTTAAGAAGATACTTTAAAGTTAGTTCGAACTAATTTTTGGAAGCCACTGTATTTTGCCTTGGAAATAGACATTTCCATCGAATCAATTTATATAGAAAATATTCTTTTCTCCGATGAATCCTTATTCAAAACCAAAATGAAATTAGAAAAAAAAATACATGTAGAAAATTGTTTTTCTAAGAACAATAATTACACTCGAACAAACTTCACCTTTCATTCATTGTTATTGCCAACATAACAAAACAAATTATTCATAGAACTGAAAGCACTGTGTCGATTCATAGAACTGAAAGCGTTCTGTGTACGAATGAAACTTATTAAAAAAAAAAAGCTCCCGAGCAATAGCGCTTCATCATTAAGGTTATATTTCCCTTTCGCTAACTGGATTTTATTGAAATGGATTTTTTACAATGAAAAAAAATTAAAATAATGACAACCTGATTCCGAAGTTGGCCGTTCCATGTTGAAATAAAGTAAAAATACTTTCAAACAATTTCCTAATGATTGGAACAAGTACAGCTTAATATTTGTATTTACAATAGAAAAGTATTGAATTTAAAATATGAATTCATTGATACAAAATCATTGAAGTTAAATAAACAAAATAATTAATTCTATGAAAGAGATTGATTTCTGTTTAAAGTCATGCATTTTATTGATGGAAAATAAAATTGTACTTAGTTGGAATATATAATCGTGGAAATGAAGTGAATCGATGAATTAAAAGAAAAGTTCTTTGCGTTTGCTTTAAATAGAGAATTAGATTTAGTACGAAAACATATCTTTCATGTCTAATCCATATGTGATTGAGACAACTTCATGAAGATTGTTGTTACCAGTTAACAGAGAGTTTAAAATAAACATATTGATCATTTTTATAACATAATTATTGACTTTCGCTAAATTAAATATGTCTATATTTTCGGGGAAGTTTTGATTTGAAAAAATCTGCATCGAATTTTGATTGAAGTTCATATTTTCTATGTCCAGTGATGCAAAATTATTCTAACTCAATGAATAGAAAAAATAAATATTCGATAATATATTATACGCTCTTTTGATCATGAAAATCTTTTTTTTCCTTCGTATCTATTCGAGTTCAATTTGTTCTCGATATGACAGTCTTTCAGTAAATATAATTAAATTTTATTCAAGCGAATATGTAAATCAGTAGAAACATATCTTCGCTTCCGTTCTCACTTCATTTAAGGATTAATAAAAGTAATTGCTCTCAGTAACACAATAGATATGGAGAAAAACTAATTTTCTTTCAATCAATGTGCTATGAATCATCATTGAGCAAAAATATCAGGCTTTTTACAAAAATGGAGAATTGTTTATTTCCAAATAAAAAAAAAAAAAGAAGAAGATATTATAGATAAGTTAATTGTTTAAATACCTTGTATAGACAGTGTTGATTGAAATACCTTGTATTAACAGTGAGTGTCGTGTACTGTGTCCAAAAAAGCAGTTTTCCTCTAAACTACAGAAATATGTCGCTTCTTTTGTAAAAACCATTTATCTACTAAAGCAACTCTCAATACCAAATTTTAGCCCATTTGAATTAAAGGGGTTGCTGGAGATGCCTAAAAAAAGCAGGAAAAACTTTCAGAGAAAATTTTAAATCCATAAAAAAAATAAAAATAAAAGTAACCTCTCTTTGCTGATCATCAAAAGAGTATATAATGTTTAAAAATTCAGTTCGAAGAGGTTGTATTGTAAGTTGTTGAGAGCAAAGATTGCACACTTTTTTTTTCAGAAATTTCTGATATATTTCTGAAAGCAGAAAAGGCTGAAAAAAAAACTGTGCAATATTTATTTATCCATACAGGAAATTCAGGAATATTTCTGAAACCCGAAGTTCCTGAAAAAAAAACTGTGAAATTGTTTTTTATCCATTTAATTGAATGAATATTATTTTTTCAACGTCGATTTGTGTAGAAGCCGCCAAAATCCTGAAATAATCTTTAAAAATTTAGTTAAAAAAGATTGTATTGAAAATTGTTGAGGGTAAAGATCGCACACTTGATTTTTCTGGTGCAACAGGGAATAATTATGGAACCCTGCGGCAGAAGAAAAACCAAACTGTGAAATATTTATTTATCCATACAGGAAATTCAGGAATATTTCTGAAACCCGAAGTTCCTGAAAAAAAACTGTGAAATTGTTTTTTATCCATTTAATTGAATGAATATTATTTTTGCAACGTCGTTTAGTGTAGAAGCCGCCAAAATCCTGAAATAATCTTTAAAAATTTAGTTAAAATAGATTGTATTGTTAATTGTTGAGGGTAAAGATCGCACACTTGATTTTTCTGGTGCAACAGGGAATAATTATGGAACCCTGCTGCAACTGAAAAACCAAACTGTGAAATATTTATTTATCCATACAGGAAATTCAGGAATATTTCTGAAACCCGAAGTTCCTGAAAAAAAAACTGTGTAATTGTTTTTTATCCATTTAATTGAATGAATATTATTTTTGCAACGTCGTTTTGTGTAGAAGCCGCCAAAATCCTAAAATAGTTTTTAAAAATTTAGTTAAAAAAGATTGTATTGTAAATTGTTGAGGGCAAAGATCGCACACTTTATTTCTCTGGTGCTACCGGGAATAATTATGGAACCCAGTGGGAAACAATCACCTTAAAAGTTTAGACCCCCAAAGAAACAAATAAACCAAAAATATCTGATGCCACTGAAAAAAAAATGGGAATGCAAAGTGAACAAGTGAAAACAAACAATTGATTGAGTTAATTGTTGAAATACCATGTATAGAGTGTTGATTACTCTGTCATATTACACATACATACATGTCACACATATATAACGGATATACCCATATAATAAATACTACACAATTTGCGCTCTCACGGGTAAACAGTGATATTTACGAAAAAATGTTTCAAACAAAAGTTGTTTATTTTTTTAAAAGGAACATTTTTTTACATTTAAGCTACTGAGCTATCTGTAACGGTTTACAAAATTGGTTCCACAGACCCAAGTCCCAATTAACCTATGTTGCTCATTTACGTACTCGACCACACTTTTTACGTCTTTACGCACGCTAATAAAATTTCAGCTTGATATCTCTTTTCGTTTTTGAGTAATCGTGATAACAGACAACCGGAAATGGACTTATTAGGCGATTTTATGAACATCTATACCAAAATGTTGTTCATAACATGGTATAAAAATTTGCAACAGTAAAATTATTAAAGGTGGGACTCCCTGTAGTAATAAATATGCAAAACTTGACAAACTAACCCTTCAAATAAATATCAAACTACCCTTTTTTTTTTACAGAAAATGTATCAAGTACTTTTTAAAATGTATAAAAAATCAATTTTAACAAAAAAAAAAATTCAACCTGTCATACACAAATACATATTTTATAAACTTACTTCCGATATAATTTATGATCGTTTTGTTTTTAAACAGTTTGAATAAAATGAATTTTCTAATTACAGGTATCTCATACATGAAAGGGGCAGATTTGAAAACGATCGCACCACGATGTGGCAGCTAGACTGTTTCTTGGTCTGGATTGCGTTAGCCACCGGGCTAAGTATCGTGTCAGGTGCTGGGGACATCGTGAAAAGTTTCAACGATACCACCGTTGAGAAATTTAATCATTTAGTGGTTGATCGTAACACTGGACGTGTTTATATTGGGGCAGTGAATCGTCTATATCAGCTATCGCCCGATTTAGACTTAATCATATCAGAAGTGACCGGTCCACAAAATGATTCCGTAGAATGTTCAATATTGGATTGTCCGCCAGAGAAAGTGAAAAAACCAACGGATAATTGGAATAAGGCGTTAGTGATTGATTACACAACGACACGATTAATTTCGTGCGGGAGTTTATTTCAAGGAATATGTTCCGTACGAAATTTGCATAACATATCAGATGTTCAGCAAGTATTACAAGAAGCTGTTGTTGCGAACAATGCAACAGCGTCCACAGTTGCATTCATCGCACCAGGACCCCCAAATCCACCAGTAACTAAAGTGATGTACGTCGGTGTGACATTCACCGAAAATTCACTTTATCGATCCGAAATACCAGCGGTTAGTAGTCGAAGTTTGGACAAAGATAAAATGTTTACAATTGCTCAAACAGCGGTCACAACTGGTACACGGATGTTTGTGAATTCGCTAGCGCGTGAACGGTACCCAATCACCTACGTATACGGTTTCAGTTCAGAATCGTTTAGCTACTTTTTAACCACACAGAAAAAGCATATAAGCAATAATTCATATATTTCGAAATTAGTTCGAGTTTGTAACGACGATGAAAATTATTATTCGTACACGGAAATACCGATTGAATGTGTGGGAAGTGTGAAAAATTATAATTTGGTACAAGCAGCATATGTTGGACGAGCTGGGTCCGATTTAGCCGCTGAATTGGGTATTACGCCACAAGATGATGTCCTGTACGCAGTGTTCAGTGAAAGTGATACACCTCAGTCAAATGTACCCTCTGATAATTCTGCATTGTGTGTGTATTCGTTAAAATCGATTCGACGGAAATTTATGCAGAATATTAAAGAATGTTTTAGTGGTAAAGGAAATCGTGGTCTGGATTTTATTTCACCGAGTCTTCCCTGCATATCAACCGTAAGTTTTTTCAATTTTTTTCTTTTTTAAAATTAATTTTTAAGATATTATAGTACGGCGTACATCTGTCGAATTTATTTGATTTTTATAAACACTATCACCTCTAACTCTACCAATCACACTCTCGTAAAATATCCTTCTCGAATATATTCGCCCAAAGTTAATCGAATTGAAGCAGTAACTACTACACTCCTTATTTTACAAGGCTGACATCGAAGTGGCACAACAACTGCTGATGCTCCTGAAACTACCAGCGGCCGATATTCTACCAGCCAAAGTAGTAAAAGAAAATCGAGCCCGCCTGTCCAATTACCTGGGTCTTTTCTGTACACTTCGAGGAACAAGTACATCCCAAGAAAACCAGAAGAAAAATTCTCATTAACTTGAAAGGCTAAAAAGTCTAATTGCATTCAAGATCTTCTTTCTTAAAGGTTCAATTTAAGATTTCACCTTGACCTTTCTTAAAGGTCGAGTTCGTCAGTCTTATCACCTGGGTCTCTACTGTACATTTCGAGGAACAAATAACAAGAACCCTTTTCAATCGCGGAGATGATACTCGCATGCAGATACTCGCGTGGATGCCTCGTTTTGCCTTTTTATCTTGACTTCGTGCTACTTCGCGAGAGTTCGAGGACGCTTGACATTTCGCGTTCACATCCCAAAAGATCGATCGAAAATATGAGTGACATGTATCTTCAATTTTTAAAAATGGATCGACATTTCAGAAAAAAGTTCAGAAATTCTAACATAGATCTCAGAAACCCAGAAAGCGAAGAAAGTCGAAAAAAACTTTGTAATCTTTCGTTTGAGACGAAAATTAACTTCATTGTAGAGAAACTTGATCGAAATGTCGATTCATAAAATGAACATCTTTTGACAGAGTTGGTGGATAATCTAGGTTTAGCGATTTAGTGTTCCTTACGTCATAACTTAGAGACGTAGGACCATGCTATCGAAAAATTCGATTCAATTAATCAGACTCGTATCGAGTATTATAATCGTAACAATCGCTTTACCAATTTAACTAAAAATGTTAAGAGGAAAAAGTTTCTACTAGGCCTTACCTGTTTTTTGATATGTTCCGCCATCTTTGTTAAACCATCCAAAGGAATAATTCCATGAAGTCCAATTATATCCTATTTATTTTTTATTTCAGTCCTTCCTCAAAATTCTTTACATTTCTGAAAATACATGAAAATGCGAAGATTATACGAACTCGAACAGTTTGAAGAAATCGAAAATTTCTTAGAAATTGAAGTCACCTTGAAAATTTTTTAGAAACTGAAATAAAAGAAACGAAAATTAAAGCCAACATCGAAAGAAAATCAAAAAATTTCTTAGAAATATTCTGTAAAATTGGTTTCTAATAAAATGTTACATAATTTTAATTAAATTTGTATGTTACCTTGAAAATTTCAAAAATTTCTCCACCATGAATGCTGATTTCCCAGTATGAATTCTTTGTTTATCGGTGTTCATTGGCTGATTAGGTCACTAGAAAATCGAAAAGGTATTTCGAAAATTTTCGAGAAACTCCTCTTTCAACTTGTCCTGCTCTGCCATTGTCTTGTAAAATGAACTAAGAAATAACTCGAAATAATTCGTAAATCTAAAATGTATTCTAAGGCACAAAATTGGACTTACTTGAGTCAGCCTGTCTTTGACGACCTCTCCGACCTTAAGTCAGTCGACGTCAAAGCTCTCCTGCTGGTCTTAAACAGCTCCAAATGGTTCATGGAGTAGTGGCCGGGGATGGGCCAACCCATTTACGGTATCACAACGGACCCTATGGTCTAAATGTGTCCCACCCCAGGACAGCCACTCTAACCTAACCTAACCTAGCCCACAAAATTTGAGATGAGCAACTTCTCAATCTAATTTTTGAAAAATCGGGAGGAACAGGAATGATACGGGCTATTTTATACCCTTCGAGAAAATTACTTTCCTTTACTACCACCGAAAAAACGGTGACACATTTAATATTGATTAAAAAAAAATGAATGCCTTTAATAATATCGTTTTTCAATTGAACATTGGAAAATACACACACACAAAAAAAAGAAAATTAAATTAAAAAATAAATAATACAAAAAATTGTATCACTTCGGAAAAAAAATAAATTAGTGGAAAATTGGAAAAAATTCTAAAATATTTCATTATCGTATATAACCAATGACCATCGTATACCCAACCTCACCATAAACGATTGGATTACATGCTTTTTTTTTATTTCCTTTCCCCTTCTATCAATTTTGTTACCCTCTCTCCCCCAACCTGTTCAGTTGACAATAATAGTATTAACATTTCCTGGTGTAGTTTTTTCTAAACTGACATATGAATTATTGCAAAAACGGTTGAACCAATTTTTTAATAAGTTCGAATACTAGAAACGGTAACAAAGCAATTAAAAATTTCGTTTCGAAAGAATTTGTTAGCGTAACAATACCTCACATTGCGCAAAGTGGTGGATTAGTCATGTCAAAAAGCTTCCCGGTGGAGGTTCCAGATTTAGGAGGATTAAAAAGAAAGGGTTAAATAAAAGTGCAACGAAAGAGACAAATTTTTTCGGATTCCAAAGGACCTCCGAGTAAGAGGGCCCAGGTAGATTCACGAAGACTAACAAAAAAGTGGGAAAATAGAGGGAAAGAGGAAGAAACTATACAAATTTTCCAATGAGGTAATCCGTTGAGAGACCCTAGTAGATTTACGAAGACTAAAAAGCCTACAAAACACACAACCACTGATAAAATTTGCGACAGGCCCAGCACTGATCAACATAAATATTTACTACCTTTTGGTTTGATGCGTTCAGAAAAAATACAGTGCATATCACATTTGAGCTGTAAAAATACTGAAAGAAATTTTACAGCTACAAATGTGATAAACACCATATTTTTCATTATTTTTATGGCATATGTTGGTGCGTCTGTTTGTAATCGTGTACATTCTCAATTACTTCAATCGATTGTGGATCAAATTCACACAATTTATTTATCTTGTACCAAGACAAACGTTTTTTTTTTACTACCTTTTGTTTAGATGCGTTCAGAAAAAATACAGTGCGAATCATATTTGAGTGGAAAAAATATTGAAAGGACATTTGCCAGCAACAAATATGATTCGTACCGTATTTTTATGACTTCTCAATGACTTGTGGTCAAATTCACACAATTTATTTATTGTGCCAAGACAAAGATTTTCTTGTTTAGAAAAGGAAGTAGCCTCATAGAAAAATAGAGTTAAAAACTGAAGCTATGATACTCCCAAAAGGTCTCCACGATAACCCCCTCCCTCCCACTCTTGATTTTGAATCTTTTTAAGGAGCGAATAATATATATATGAAGGGCTCCCCAGGAAGGCAAAAATTTTTACGCTAATTATTTAAACACTTTTTTTTAGAGAACTCATACCTTTGTCCCGAAACTACGGCTCAAAATCGCAGACATGACAATCCTACCCGAAGATATAATTTTTACAAGCTTTTATTTAGTTTCGATATAGATATTTCGATCGAAGATATTTCGAAAACCAAGACACATATCGAAAAATTTTATTCTTATTTTTCGTCTACATTCATGAAGTTATAACAAAATTCATCATCAAAGTTGAAAATAAGATAAAAATAATTTCAACCCTTAATCTACCCTGCTCTTACATCCCTTATATGGACGGTGACACTTAGTTTTTTTCTTTTCTAATTCATTGCTAATATGTTTACTTTCTATTAAAAAGTTTTTTTTTAATTTGTTTTCATTCATTCCAAATGAAAATTATCAAAAACTTCCAAAATATGTCGTTTTTTGAGATTCCTCCATAAGAGCCAATGTATTTTATATCGATTTTTAATGACTTTTTTCTTAAAAATTTGAACGGTTACCTAAGCTGAAATTTTAACCCCATATTCTTTGAGTAAAAGACTACCTACAAACAAATTTTGAGCCTTTAAATCAAACATTGTTGTCATGCTCATACATCCTTAAATAAATATTTTTTATTAAAATTTTTAAAGAATTTAGAAAATCCCTAGACTAGAATTAAAGGCTAAAGACCTGTTAAATAACTTTTTTAAAATGAGATATTCTCAATAGAAATAATTGTAAATGTATGATATTGATTGGATTCTCGTTCATAATGAAAATTACGATGTAGGTATACTAACTGTGTAGACTGTAGATAGATATGGAGTTAGTAGAGAACGGAATGCCCTTCATCATAAATACCTAGTGCTAGGCTAGTGTTTTGTGTGTGTACAGTGCTAGTGTTACTGTAGAGTGTAGAGTAGTGTATACCTACCTACATTAACACAAAAACGAGCTGTACCCATCTATAAAATAGTACACAACGAGCCACATACAAGCAACATTGAACGTATTGCAAGTAGTAAACGAAGCAAACAGAGCACGATGAAAAGAGAATTGAAACGACACGACAAAATACTATACTTAGACCAATCATTTTAGACGAAAAACAGTGTAAAATGAAGAATTTTTTTATAATTCTACCTATAAAGCCAATTTAAAAAAAAAAAACAAGTGAAAACAAACAATTGACTGAGTTAATTGTTGAAATACCATGCATAGTCAGTGTTGATTTTTTAATCACATTACACATACAAACATGTGACACATACATAACTGATAATCAAGTATAGTACATATTATAAAATTTCCGCTTAATTGGCGCCCTCACGGGTAAACAGTGATGTTTAAGCTAAAATGTTTCAAACAAAAGTTGTTTATTTTTTTATAAGGAACATTTTTTACATTTAAACTTTTGTTCTATCTCTAACGGTTTACAAGATGGGTCCTACGGACTCAAGACCCAATTGACCTACGATGCTCATTTACGAACTTGACCTCACTTTTTACGTCCTGAGTATGCTGTAAAAATTTCAGCTCGATATCTTTTTTCGTTTTTGAGTTATCGTGTCCACAGACGGACGGACTGACGGACGGACAACCGGAAATGGACTAATTAGGTGATTTTATGAACACCTATGATAAAATTTTTTTTCTAGCATCATTATTTTTAAGCGTTACAAACTTTGGACTAAACTTAATATACTATGTATATTTCATGTATACATGGTATAAAAATGGACCAGGAAGGTCCGTCCATATGTCAAACTTTGGCGCCGCTAAAAAGTTTGGGCATTGCTATGGGCCAAATAGGCCAATTATTATAATCCATTTCTTATGTAATTTTTGAAAATTTTAAAACTGGTCCAGAAAGGTATACACGGGGATTTTCGGGATTCCTGATCACTCTTCTGACGTCAAAGTTTCGATATACTACCCCTCACCTGGGGTAATTCGCCTAAGTGGTACAAAATAGCAATATTCCGTTTTGTGTAGAATGTGGAAATACACCCTCACTTCTTGAGTTATTCGCTCCCCGACACATTCGCTGGCCCGCAATATTATGTAAATATTCAACAAAATGGGCCAGGAAAGTAGACCAGTGGATTTCCTGGAACGCTGATCACTTTTCCCAAGTTGATTGATATGTTGAGCAAACGGGGAGTCAATTAACCCAGGAGGAATGGAGTACATCCACATTTCAACTACGGAATCGTGATCAGCTAAAACCCCCGAGTATATATTTTTTGTTTATTTTGGTGGGAATTATATCCACATTCTTACTACGGCATCGTGATCAGCGACCCCGAAAATCCCCGAGTATACATTTTTGGCAAGTTTTAAAATTTTCAAAACAGTTCAAAAATGGATTTTAATGGTGACCCATAACAATGGCCAAACTTTTTAGAGGCATCAAGTTGTAGATGTAGATTTTGGACCATCCTAAACATTAAAAAAAAAATAATTGGTCCAATAGGTGGAGATACAAAAAAATTCTCTTTAAAATGCTTAAATGATTCGTCTAACTATACAGTATACACACTGAACTGAACACGATACACGATATACGATACACGATAGATGACGAACACAAATAATTGGGTGTAGTGAATACGAAATAAAGATAGCAAGCGACAAACGAGACAAAGATAGACGATATTATTTTGTAAAAGTATGTAGTATAGTATAATGTGAATAAAAACTTCAATGAGACGCAGAGTTCCATCACTAACGTCATATTTCCTCCCTCAAAGGAGACATGCAAAGATTGGATAATACTAGGGATTTCAATAAAACTTTAAAAATACATTTTTTGATTAACAAAGTTTTCAAAAATCAGAAAAAATCCCTTGGTCAATTTTTATTTTATCGTTCAAAGTTGGCTGAAAAAATGATGAATAGGTGTTATCCTTTTCAATTGGATATTTCTGTATCAAAAAATCTAGAGAGTGTGATAAAAAACTATCTAAAATATTTAGACAATCTTGTAGTTTAAAATAATATCATCAAAATATAAGGTTGTCGGTGATATCAAAACAAAATTTTAATTTAATTATGAGTTCATCGAACAACCATCAATTTTATTGATGATTGAAGAGCGATATCTATATTATCAAATATAGATCAATCAAATCATGAAATTTGAAGTTAAAATTTATGTAAAAATATATTTAAATATTTTGATTTCGAGTCATAAAAACACATTTTTCTTTGAAAATTATAAATCGTAATTTTTAAACTGTATATCACGTGACCTAAAACGCGGACAAGCCTTGCTGTGATGTCATATCGGTATGGGTCATAATATATACATAGATAATAAGTATTTATATTTATTATAATCAGATGTCTATGAATATATCTGTCAAACTTATTTGTGTTATTTCATATAGTGATACCCATATTACGTCATCGAATTGGATGCCCGCGTTTTTGACAGTTTAAAACAGATTTAAAATTTAAGTTTTTGGCAAGAAAGTTTGTGTATTGTTCCGAAATAAATTTTTGGTGGCTTTTTATTAGCAAAATCAACATTTTGAAGTATTTTTACAAAAACTAGTGGAATACCCAATTTCAAATCCATAAAAAAAATAAAAATAAGTTAACTCTCCCCGTTGATCATCCTCGTTGAACAGTATATAAGTCTACATTTTTTATGTATATATGAGTAGAGTACAAACGGTGGGAGAAACTTGTACAGTATAAATGTCTGGGATATTATATTTTGTGAAAGTGTGCTTATAAATTCAATGTAGTCTCTCTGCTAGTACTAACATGGGGCACGTGTTTTTAAAACTCTGAAACTTTTTATTTATATTTAATGTCTTTGGATTAGATGTTTACCATATTCATCCCACTAGGTGGTGGCGCTGCTGGTGCAAATCATCTCATTCTTTTTTTTTTTATAGTCATATTTACCCCCCAAAAATATAGACTTATGGATTGTACTGAAGGTCAATAAGGAAGGTGGGTTGGGTTACTAAAAATCTGCTTCATGATCCCCAGAAACAATTTATGTGGTTTTCGATAATTTCTTGTTAATTTTGAGCACTCCTAATAGCCCCATTTTAGTTCAAATGAGCTGGAATTCGATATGTAGGGTTGTATTACGGTAATCGGGAACTCATACCAGCAAATCGGGAACTCGAACCAGCAAATTACAGCCCCTCCAAATTGAGTCTTCTGTATCTGAAAACTCGATTTTCCACACTGCCTGTTCCTAGAAATATTTATTGAACTAGAACCAGAAAATTGAGTGTAGAATAAGTGTCATTTCATTTGTGTTGAATTCGTTGAATTCTTGAAAAAAATTTAAACATCCAGGTTGAAAAGGCCGTATAGTAAATTGATTGAAGCAAAGAGCGCACATTTAATCTCTTGTGATTCTTCGGCAATATTTCTGAAACTCGAAGAATCACAAGGGACTAATTGCGAAGTCTTTATTCAATTAATTGAAATCTTCCGACTTGTGTAAAAGTTTTGAAGTAGATCTTATTTTAAATCGTTGAAGAGCCTCCAAAATTGTACAGTTTTTATTCTAGAAGTCCAGCAAGACTCTCGGAAGAAGCCGCTTGTTTTTTTCGAAATAAATCTTGGAGACGCTTATCTTCACTAAGTTCGTCAAAATAACGTTTGACCTTTCTCTGACAAGAAAATTGGGGGGTTTTGGACCATTTTTCGGCTACACTATTTGCTTCCATTTTTAAATTTATAAATTCATGTCGATACCTTGACCTTTCCAATTCTTCTAGATAAATTTTCAAATGTTTTAAGGCATTTGAAAGATCGGCGGCTTTAGACTGAAAGACTTTAGAGGCTACAGACTGAAAAATTTGAAAAAATGTATTTTTGAAAGTCGAAAAAATCTAGAAACAGAGAATGAAGCTAAACTGTGAAGTCTTCAATTGGATCCACCTTATAGTATTCTGGTCTAGAAATTCAAAGAAGTAAAATAGAAATTTAAAGACTAGACCCTTAAAAATATGTCCTGAAACTGATTTTTAAAAAATTCGAATTATTTTTAAAGATTCAGCAAACTGTCTGGTAACGAAGCTAAAAGACTCAATTGGTTTAACTAATCAGTTAGAAGAGGTTGTATTCTTGTTGAGATCAAAGATCGCACACTTTGTTTTTCTGGAGTTATCGGGAATATTTATGAAATCCGATACCACCAGAGAAAACAAACTGTGAAATTTTTATTTATTCATTTAATTGAATGAATATGATGTGTTCACCCACCGTCGATTTGTATATAGGCCGCCAAATTCCTGGAATAATCTTTGAAAATTCAGTTAAAAGAGGTCGTATTGGAAATTGTTGAGAGCAAAAATCGCACAAGCAATTTTTCAAGAGTTTTCGGAAATTTTTGTGAAACCCGAAATCTCGTGAAAAATTGACTGTGAAATATTTTTCAATTCATTTAATTGAATGAATATGATGTGTTCAGCGTCGATCTGTGTAGAAGCCGCAAAATTCCTGAAATAATCTTTAAAAATTCAGTTAAAAGAGGTCTTATTTTAACTTGTTGAGAGCAAAGATCGCACACTTGGTTTTTCTGGTGTTGTCGGGAATATTTATGAAACCCGACACCATCAAAAAAATCCAACCATGAAATTTTTATTTGTTCATTTAATTGAATGAATATGATGTGTTCAGCGTCGATCTGTGTAGAGGCCGCAAAATTCCTGAAATAATCTTTAAAAATTCAGTTAAAAGAGGTCTTATTTTAACTTGTTGCGAGCAAAGATCGCACACTTGGTTTTTCTGATGTTGTCGGGAATATTTATGGAACCCGACACCATCAGAAAAATCCAACCATGAAATTTTTATTTGTTCATTTAATTGAATGAATATGATTCCTGAAATAATCTTTAAAAATTCAGTTAAAAGAGGTTGTATTGTAAATTGTTAAGCGGAAAAATCTTTTCTTTGGTCGGGGTCCTCTTGGGTCAGAGATCCGTGGCATTATGTCTTACATCCCTATCACCCTATAGTTTCGCCATTGAGACCGTCGTAATAAGAATTATTATTTTTTCCGATTGCCCAAATGGATAATACGGTATTATCGTTACTCGAAAATAAATCATGAAATTTGAAAAAAGTTAAAATTTATGTAAAAATATTCTTAAATATTCTGATTTCGAGTCATAAAAGCACATTAAACTGTAAATAATAAAATTTTTAAACTGCATATCACGTGACCTAAAACGCGGGCAAGCCTTGCTGTGATGTCATATCGGTAGGAGTCATAGACCATCAATTAGTTCAGTGTAGACAGTTGGGTATAATATATCCATAGATAATCAGTATTTATATTTATTATAATCAGATGTCTATGAATATATCTGTCAAACTTATTTGTGTTATTTTGTGTAATGATACCGATATTACATCATCAAATTGAATGCCCGCGTTTTTGATAGTTTAAAAAAGGTTTAAAATTTAAGTTTTTTTCACGAAAGCGTGTGAATTTTTCCAAAATAAATTTTTGGTTGGTTTTTATTAGCAATATCAACATTTTGAGGTACTTTTCAAAAATAGTAGAATACGCTATTGTTGATGTAATGACGTTACAACTGGAATATTTATTTAACATGAACTACATTAATTTTGAAATATTGCATACACTCTAAATATGTATTATAAGTGAATGGTTTTTGTTACACAGTCATATAAATCGTACCATCTCCGTTTAAACTGCGCTATTCATATATAAATTTATCTCACTCACTCCTATGTTAAATCTTCTAATACATTTGTATGTGTGTGTGCGTATGTATGCATTTATGTATGTGCGGGGAGTCAGTCAGGGATCATAACACCAACCACAAGTAATTGAAGCTCCAAATAGAGTTTTAAGAATGAATATCCGTTATTTTCTTGAACACTGTATAATATTTATTATAAAAAGAATATAAGATTTTAAATCTAAATACAGGGGGGGGCGCCCCATTGTATGACCTTGAATAATCCACTTTGTCTTTAAGACAGTAGTATTTTTGTCTAAAAATTTGAAAAAATCGTTTTAAAAGTTAAATCGAAATAGGGTATTCTACTATATTTGAAAAAGTAGCTTCAAAATGTTGATTTTGCTAATAAAAAGCCACCAAAAATTTATTTCGGAAAAATACACAAACTTTCTTGCCAAAAACTAAAATTAAATTTTAAACCTTTTTTAAACTGTCAAAAACCCGGGCATTTAATTTGATGGCGTAATATCGATATTATACGAAATAAAACAAATAAGTTTGACAGATATATTCATAGACTTTTGATTATAATAAATATAAATACATATTATCTATGTATATATTATACCCAGCTGTCTACACTGAACTAATTGATGGTCTATGGCTCATACCGATATGACATCACAGCAGGGCTGACTCGCGATTTAAGTCACGTGTTCTACAGTTTAAAAATTACGATTTTTAATTTTAATATTTTAAAAGAAAAATGTGCTTTTATGACTCAAATCAGAATAAGTATATTTTTACATAAATTTTAACTTTTTCAAATTTCATGATTTATTCTTGACTAACGATAATACCCAATTAAAAAATTTCTCTTTAAATTAAAGACTCTTAAAAATATGTCCTTACACAAATTTTTCAAAAATTCAAAGTATTTTTGGAGATACAGCGAATTGTCTGATAACGAAGCTAAAAAAAAACTTTTTGAGATGAGTACGAAGACCGCAGCCTCTCGCCATTGACTGTTCCTAGAAATACTTTTAAAATAAATAACAGTGAGTGTCGATGAAACTGTGAAATCTTCAATTAGAGCCACCTTATAGTATTCTGGTCTAGAAATTTGAAGAAGTAAAATCGAAATTTTAGAGATAAGACCCTTATAATATGACCTTAAACGGATTTTTCAAAAATTCGAATTATCTTGTTGAGGGCAAAAATCGCACACTTTTTTTTTCGGGTGCTTTGGGAATATTTTCGAAACCCAAAACAAACGAAAAAAAAACTGTGAAATTGTTTTTTATCCATTTAATTGAATGAATCTTATTTTTGCAACGTCGTTTTGTGTAGAAGCCGCCAAAATCCTGAAATAATCTTTAAAAATTCAGTTAAAAAAGATTGTATTGTAAATTGTTTAGGGCAAAGATCGCACACTTGATTTTTCTGGTGCTACAGGGAATAATTATGGAACCCTGCTGCACCAGAAAAACCAAACTGTGAAATATTTATTTATCCATACAGGAAATTCAGGAATATTTCTGAAACCCGAAGCACCTAAAAAAAAAACTGAAATTTTTTTTAATCATTTAATTAAATGAATATAGTTTTTTCTCCTTCGATTTTTGGAGAAGTCACCAAAAATTCCTGAAATTATCTTAAAAAATTCAGTTAGAAGAGGTTGTATTGTAAATTGTTGAGAGCAAAGATTGCACACTTTTTTTTTCTGAAATTTCGGATATATTTCTGAAAACCGAAGAATCAGAAAAAAAACTGCGAAATATTTATTTATTCATTTAATTGAACTAATTATATGTGTTCACCGTCGAATTATGTAGAAGGCGCTAAATTCCTGAAATAACCTTTAAAAATTCAGTTAGAAGAGGTTGTATTGAAAGTTGTTGAGCGCAAAAATCGCACTTTTTTTTTCTGCTGCTTCGGGAATATTTTAGAAACCCGGAGAAACGAAAAAAAAAAAACTGTGAAATTGTTTTTTATCCATTTAATTGAATGAATATAATTTTTGCAACGTCGTTTTGTGTAGAAGCCGCCAAAATCCTGAAATAATCTTTAAAAATTTAGTTAAAAAAGATTGTATTGTAAATTGTTGAGGGTAAAGATCGCACACTTTGATTTTTCGGGTGCAACAGGGAATAATTATGGAACCCTGCTGCACCCGGAAAACCAAACTGTGAAATATTTATTTATCCATACAGGAAATTCAGGAATATTTCTGAAACCCGAAGTTCCTGAAAAAAAAACTGTGAAATTGTTTTTTATCCATTTAATTGAATAAATATTATTTTTGCAACGTCGATTTGTGTAGAAGCCGCCAAAATCCTGAAATAATCTTTAAAAATTTAGTTAAAAAAGATTGTATTGTAAATTGTTGAGGGTAAAGATCGCACACTTGATTTTTCTGATGCAACAGGGAATAATTATGGAACCCTGGAGCATCTGAAAAATCAAACTGTGAAATATTTATTTATCCATACAGGAAATTCAGGAATATTTCTGAAACCCGAAGTTCCTGAAAAAAAAACTGTGAAATTGTTTTTTATCCATTTAATTGAATGAATATTATTTTTTCACCGTCGATTTGTGTAGAAGCCGCCAAAATCCTGAAATAATCTTTAAAAATTTAGTTAAAAAAGATTGTATTGTAAATTGTTGAGGGCAAAGTTCGCACACAATTTTTTTTGTCTAGAGCTACCGGGAATATTTATGGAACACAGTACCACCAAACAAAAAAAAATGTGAAATATTTATTTATCCATACAGGAAATTCGGGAATATTTCTGAAACCCGAAGCACCTGAAAAAAAACTGAATTTTTTTTTTTTCATTTAATTAAATGAATATTATTTTTTCTCCTTCGATTTTTGGAGAAGTCGCCAAAAATTCCTGAAATTATCTTAAAAAATTCAGTTAGAACAGGTTGTATTGTAAATTGCTGAGAGCAAAGATCGCACACTTTTTTTTTCAGCAATTTCGGATATATTTTTGAAAACCGAACCTGCTGAAAAAAAAATTGTGAAATATTTATTTTTTTATTTAATTGAATGAATATTACTTTTTCACCGTCGATTTCTGGAGAAGCCGCTAAATTCCTGAAATAATCTTAAAAAATTCAGTTAGAAGAGGTTGTATTATAAGTTGTTGAGCGCAAAAATCGCACACTTTTTTTTCTGAAATTTCGGATATATTTCTGAAAACCGAAGAATCAGAAAAAAAACTGCGAAATATTTATTTATTCATTTAATTGAACTAATTATATGTGTTCACCGTCGAATTATGTAGAAGCCGCGAAATTCCTGAAATAATTTTTAAAAATTCAGTTAGAAGAGGTTGTATTGAAAGTTGTTGAGCGCAAAAATCGCACAATTTTTTTTTCCGGTGCTTCGGGAATATTTTCGAAACCCGAAGCAAGGGAAAAAAAAACTGAAATTGTTTTTTATCCATTTAATTAAATGAATATTATTTTTTCAACGTCGTTTTGTGTAGAAGCCGCCAAAATCCTGAAATAATCTTTAAAAATTCAGTTAGAATGTGAATAATGTAGAAAGTGAATATTGTAGAAAGATATGATTAAGATGATATGTAGACCGCAATTGTTCTTTTGTACCAGCTTCTAATTTCAAAAATATTATAAGATGCGATACGAAAAAAAAAACAGAAATCTTATTTAATTTATACACTGAATAGGGTATTATCGTTAGCCAAAAATAAATAATGAAATTTGAAAAAAGTTAAAATTTATGTAAAAATATACTTAAATATTCTGATTTCGAGTCATAAAAACACATTTTTCTTTTAAAATATTAAAATTAAAAATCGTAATTTTTAAACTGTAAAACACGTGACTTAAAACGCGAGTAAGCCCTGTTATGATGTCATATCGGTATGAGCCATAGACCATCACTTAGTTCAGTGTAGACAGCTGGGTATAATATATCCATAGATAATAAGTATTTTTTATAATCAGATGTCTATGAATATATCTGTCAAACTTATTTGTGTTATTTCGTGTAATGATACCGATATTACGTCATCAAATTGAATGCCCGCGTTTTTGACAATTTAAAAAAGGTTTAAAATTTAAGTTTTTGGCAAGAAAGTTTGTGTATTTTTTCGAAATAAATTTTTGGTGGCTTTTTATTAGAAAAAATCAACATTTTGAAGTACTTTTTCAAAAATAGTAGAATACCCTATTTTAAGAAAACTTCAAGTAGATAGTACACGGGTGCCAAATATCTAAAGACGGTTCTGACACCATCCATAAGTTATTGAAGCTCCAACTAATGTTGAGTTGAGTTGAAGAATGATTACCCGTTATAAGTTAAGATTTCATATCTAAATACATTTGTTTAAATTTATTATTTACAATAAATATTTTTGTATGGAGTCGACACTTAATTCAGTTAAGTCACTCAGTCCAGCTCTCTTGAAGTCAGTTCAGCTCAGTACAATGAATTTTTATTTAATTTTATTATTATTTATGATGATAACAAAAAAAAATATGAAATGTTTATTTAAATGCTAACGTTTATGTAATTATTTACACGTTAAGGTGATTGTAAACCTACTATATTCAGCCAACTTTGAACGATAAAATAATAGTAACAAGTGAAAAAAAAAACAATTGACTTAGTTAATTGTTGAAATACCATGCATAGTCAGTGTTGATTTCTTTATCACATAACACATTCACTCACGGGTAAATAGTGATGTTTACGAAAAAATGTTTCAAACAAAAGTTGTTTAATTTTTGATAAGGAACGCATGGTTTTTAAAAAATATGAAAACTAAACTAAACTTAACCAACTAAATTTTAGAAGACGGGAGGGGGGGAGTATATAAAATACATTTGTATTGTATCCGTTATGTAATTTTCAACATATTTTCACTGATCAATATTTTCTAAAAATTAAACGACTTTTGATATTTTATAAACATATTATTTTCCGTTTTGATCAATATTTAATACGTGCTAGCTTGTAAACGGACATTACGGGAAAAAAAAAAGTTTACTTCAACCTTGTAGCTAAATAACTATCAAAAAATATTATTTCTTTTGTTCCTCAATTTGAAATACTAGGCTTTATTTATTTAAACATAATGAATTTAGTCACAGACAGCCACGATGTTAGTAACACCATATTCCGAAGATTGTCTAAACAGAACTTAAAAATGACAAGTGTAATGATTAAAGTTCGAAAAATTTGAATGCGGTTTTCCGCATTCGATTCGTTAGAGCGTCAGCAAATGTTGTGACCTAGTCTGATTTAAAAGAAATTAAAAATTTGCAATTAGGATCAGTAATATGCATTTAAAAATTGACCGTAAATATTAAATTGACAATTCGGTTAATAGTGATGAAAATGATTCCAAACTTGTTACGAGGGAGTTTTTGGGGACGCTAAACAAGAATATCGTGACGGAATATATCTCAGAAGTACCTGGTGCAACGATATCCTTATATCCTCCTGGAGTTTTCGTGTTCAGCGATCTCAAAAACATCTAAGTAACGAGTTTGGACTGGTTATATGACGAATTTCTCGAAAATCTTACCTCTGGCACCAATTATGTCACGATATTCGTGTTCAGCGACCCCAAAAACCCGTTTTAGAAGTTAGTTCCTAATAACATTGTCATTTCCGTCAATTTCGTTATAAACTATTTGATTGTATATGGATAAAATATGCACTTGAAAGATAGAAGGTTAAATTTAAAAATAAACAAGTGAAAACAAACAATTGACTGAGTTAATTGTTGAAATACCATGTATAGACAGTGCTGATTACTCTGTCACATTACACAAACATACATGTCACACATATATAACTGGATAATCCCATATTAATACATAGGTACTATAATACATAGTGTTGATGCGCAATCGTTTGTTTTTTTGACGTCACGTAAATAACAAAAGATATTCACTTTTAAATAGACAACACACACAACTGATATTCCTATATTAATACATAACATAAAATTTGCACCTAATTAACGCCCTCGTGGGTAAACAGTGATGTTTACAAAAAAATGTTTCAAACTAAAGTTTTTTATTTTTTTATAAGGAACATTTTTTACATTTAAACTTTTGTTCTATCTCTAACGGTTTACAAGATGAGGTTTTACAAGACCCAATTGACCTATGATGCTCATTTGAGCATCATCATCATTTGAGCATTTGAGCATTCGAACTTGACCTCACTTTTTACGTCCTGAGTACACTGTAAAAATTTCAGCTTGATATCTTTTTTCGTTTTTGAGTTATCGTGTCCACAGACGGACGGACGGACGGACGGACAACCGGAAATGGATTAATTAGGTGATTCTATGAACACCTATACCAAAATTTTTTTCGTAGCATCAATATTTTGAAGCGTTACAAACTTGGGACGAAACTTAATATACTATGTATATTTCATATATACATGGTATAAAAATAAGCATGAGATAATTTTTTCCCATAATTAAAATAATTTGGTTAATTATCAGACACATTTTCACCAGCTTACAAAAAAAAATAAATAATTTCATTTAATTATCGTGGATATTATCACACCCAAAAAAAAAGATAAATAAATTGGGGAAATAAAGAATAAATAAAAATTTTATTGTATGTGAAAAAAAAAAATTATCATTAAATTGTGTTCTCATTAAAAGAAAATTGAGGAAAAATGGAAATGAATTAAATCAGACCAATCAAAATAAATAAAATTTGTTTTACATTAATCTGGTGTATACAAAAAATGCTATTGCAAAAATTTTTTTATTCTGTTCTGCTTACGCTAATGATGAAAAAAAAAAAAAACTAATCCGTAAAATTATTATGTTATAAAAGATTTTTACAGAGTGTTTCAAAATTTTTTATAATCGTAAGTACTCGATTATAATCCGTCCGCGGTATGCTTAGGGTAGCGGGTTCGATTCCCGCCATCGCAACAAAAGTTAATTTAATTAATAGTTGTGATGGGTTGGTGTAATGCATGGTATATGCTTGAAAGAGGTGCACTCAGATTAAATTATCAGCGGAAAAGGTGGTAAAACACATATATGGTATCACAAAGGTTCTCTATAGCCTAAGTGTGTCCTTCGTGGACAGCCAATATAACCTAACCTAACCTAAGCACTCGAGTCAATCGCTAACCTTTAATCGCGTGATGAGAGATATGCTCACGCCTTCTGCACACGCGTCAAATATATCGCGCGTTAAGGGGGTATATGCGAGGATTAAATATTGGCTCCAAAAAATGATTTGGCGCCTTGATTATACCTGACCTGTAAACCCTTTTGACATAAAATTTTTTTAACAAGCATGGCACACAAAATGATTTAAAAACCGTTTATCGTGTTAAATGGAAGGGTTAAACTTCCCCACACATTAAAAGAGAGGGGGTACAAATCAACTTGTAGTCAATATAACACAATAAAACAACAAAAAAAACAAAACAGTTCATCAATAATTTGAAAATAATGTGGTCATTTCCTACTGATACATCCGGTAATATTTGTTATTATTATTATTATATAATGAACGTTATTACCAATGAATTTTTATGTATAAAATGGAGAGATTTAAAAAAAAAACACTTGCGAGCAGCAGACCTCCATTACTAAGATCATATTTCTCCCCCATCAACGATATCGATAAATTTTCAACCTCTTAGCTTTATTTGGGGAATTTTGAAGATGTTCAAAGCGTTAAAAACCAATTCATGATTTCTCAACACAAAACAAGGGGCTGTGAAGTTGTCACCCCCCACAAAGCATTACCTTGGCACTAATCTAACCCCTCCATAGTGACTTTCAACTAACATGGCTATAGAGGTGACAAAGTCGAAAAAAACCTACATTTCGAATTACATCTCTTGGTGTACTAAGAGGGAAATGAATTTATCCCAATTCTTCTTCGTTGATCATCGATACTATGTAAGTCTATATTTTCGGAAGAAAATATGACTAAAAAAAAAATGTTAACAAGCTAAAAACAAAAAACACAAAAGTTCATTATACATGAATTCATTCAGATATACTGTCACGTCACGACATTTTTATTTAACCTATAATATGAACGAGGTCATAGGTCACAATAATATTCCGATCGAAAATCAATCTCCTTTCAAATTATCATTTATATCTCTATATATTAGTTGTGATTATGATTTCCACTGCTTGGATGTAACAAAATTAATTCAATTCTCCTGAATCAAAATAAATTCCACCGAAAAAATTTTTGAGCTAAGAAAAAAGTTTGACCTAAGATCACACGCCTAAAAAACGTGAATCAGGTATAGCAATGTTTCTCAAAGTGGGTAATTACAACCCCTTGTTAGAGGCCAAAAAGGTGCGGTATTAAGGTTAATTTGTTTAGGATAAATTTAATACGTTTTGGTGGCGCCGAAAAATAATTGATTCTCTAATTGGGAGGTAAATGAAATAAGTTTGGGAACGTCTGAGGTTAAAAAGGAGGAAGCGAGTTATGTAGGATTCGTAAAAAGGTATAGCGAGGCTTATTTTCCGGGCATTGACATGTTCGGTATTTCTAACGGGTGCTTTTTTTTAGAGGTTCACAACTATAAATTAAAATAAAACAAGTGAAAACATACAATTGATTGAGTTATTTGTTGAAATACCATTTATAGATAGAAAGTTATCCACTCTTAGATACCCACACACATCTAACTGATATTCCCATATAAAACATACTAAAAAATTTGCGCCTTTGCGGGTAAACAGTGATGTTTATGAAAAAATGTTTCAAACAAAAGTTGTTTATTTTTTTTGTAAGGAACATTTTTTACATTTAAACTTTTGTTATATCTCTAACGGTTTATAAGAAAGGTCCTACGGAACGGTGTACAAAATGGGTCCTACCAAGCTTACAGTTTTCGATATTTCGAAAACCAAGGCAGATATCGAAAATCATCAATCAAGTTCTCGTACTACCTTAATAGGTCCAATGATATAAAAATATCGCAAATGGCAAACTAAACACACAGAAACTGTCTATTGTGAATCGATTTTCGAAAAGAGTATTGCCAACTCAAAGATGTTGAACCTCAAAAACACCCTTTACGACCCCATTTTAGTAAAAACTTTCATGGTATCTTTTGTGACTTTCGGTACAAAATTAGTTGAACCAGAAATAATTCCAATGTACTAAATCGATAAACCACCAAAAATTATAACATTCGTGGTTTTTTTAGTTTTTTTTTTTTACATTTATTTTCTGTTAATTGTGGGGTTAAATTATTTATTGAAATACAAACAAAAACCTGAAATTGTGTGGTTTTTATCAAAAATTTATTTGTTGTCAAGAATAGAATGCGGCTACAGCGTTACATGGCCTTGATATTATTAAAACAAACATTACTTAAAAATAAATATCATGAGATCATGCATTTCTTTACTCAACATTTGTCATCAACGAAACGATCAACAAATTATTTTGTTAAGGTAGTTGCTGCCATAGGCGTCGGTAGAATTAAATTAATGAGGTTCACCAATGCATTGCTTACAATTTTATTATACCATGTATATATGTAATATATCAAGGTATACTAAGTTTAATCCTAAATTATTAACGCGTAAAACAAAATATGCGTATAGGACTCTGACTCAAAGGACTGACAAATGTTTTTATGTCACCATCAACCTTAATATAATATGAAAAAGTATTTACCGTAGACCATAAATGGCCATAAATAAAATCAATAAACACCACGCGTATTTGGTTGCGAGTAACTTATTCGAGTTAAATATAATAATTTCTATGATGCGATATTCATCGAATTTGAATAAGCATTTATGTGTGTATTAGATGAGACAATATCGGTCGGACAGAAGTGCATGTACACATAACAAAAAGTAGGGTTGCCGGCCTAATACAAAATTCGTCAAAGCCAGAGCATTTCCGGTTTACATTTTAATGTTTGGGATAAACACAAAATTGTTAATATCACCAATATGAGGTTGTCTCAACCTCTTCGCGAGATCAAATATGACGAATGGGGTCAATGAACGTGATACAACATCCGTATGGGGTTGAGTGGTGAAGTTGACACAAACGCATGAGTTGTTTGTATGCAAGTAATATACTGTCTATTTCCTTGAATAATTCCACTTATATATATTAAAACAAAATATTGATGTGATTGTCACAACCACAAGAGCAGGTTTATTAGGTTTATTACAAATATTGAGATTTCTTCGAGTCGGATTTAAATCAGCAAGTTCAATGCTGTACCGACTGCGCTACTGATAGTTATTACATTTACATGATCAATAAGTTTATTTCAAACTCACTGTAAGTCACAACAACCTTCATGTAGTTGACTCCATCACATGTGGACTAGACATGACAACTATATTCGTAATAACCAATTCCTATACTTAGGCGCAAAACCGAAGATATGACAACCCTAATACATAATATACATATATGCATTATATACAATACATGCAACCAAGGGTAGGAGGAAGGGTAGGTGGTGCGGGGGTTAAATGAACAGAGAACAACCCTGTCTGATTGACTAACTAACTAACTAAACATTGAGTTCATTCATATACATATACACTTCTGGTCAATAAAAGTTGATCCATCTCTTGATTTTTTTTTAAGTCATTAGTTAGTTACATATATAGTTTGTCATTTTCTGAAAGGAGCATATTTTGGAAATATCATTAAATCGTGTTTACAAAAAATATCATAACACGTTTCGTGTTGGAAAAACTGTTGAAGATATCGAGATGTAACTTTTATCTTTGATTATTTCAAGCTAAATTAAAAGACAATATGCGAATAGGCGTTATATCTCTGTCTCAAAATGAAGAAATAATTTTCAAGTTAACTAAAACTGAATATACTCTGTTATGAGAGGTTTGCATCTGAACTTAAAACCTTTGTATGAAACTTTTAAAGCGGGTACAATTTTTTTTGAATATAATTGTACAAATATTATAATTTTCAAACTGAGAATATAAATTATATGAACGATAATTATAATTATTTTATCAGTAAACACACCACCGGACTTGACTCGACTCGATATGTACTGTCTATAACCTCTTAGATAAAACGAAAATATTTATCACAATATTTTGAAACAATTGTTAATATTTCTTATTCAAGAAAAAAAAAAACTGATCCAAGTATAAGCCCTTAATCTATGCACTATTGTCTAAAGTTTTGCTCGATTTTAAGAAATTATTTTGAGATCAACAATTTTCGGTAAAAAACATGTAGAAATTGTTACCAAGTAGAAATTTTGGAAAAGTAGAAAATGGAAAACTACAAAAAAAAGTTATATGTAACAAGTGAAAACATACAATTGATTGAGTTAATTGTTGAAATACCATGAATAGGCAGTGTTGATTACGCAATCCTGTTTTTTTTTTTATATCATGTAAGTAAAAAAAGGTTACCCCTCTTAGATAGCCACACATGCATACATGTCACACACATAGAACTGATATTCCCAAATAACATGTACTATATAATTTGCGCTCTCACGGGTAAACAGTGATGTTAACGAAAAAAAGTTTCAAGCAAAATTTGTTTATTTTTTTATAAGGAACATTTTTTGTTATTTAAACTTTTCATCTATCTCTAACGGTTTACAAGATGGGTCCTACGGATCCAAGACCCAATTGGGATATGGTGCTCATTTACAAACTCGACCTCACTTTTTACGTCCTAAACACGCTATCAAAATTTCAACTTGATATCTCTTTTCGTTTTGGACGCAAAAGTTAAAAACTTCAGAACCCCACTAACTATTCTATAGTCGACAAACTCAACTCAACCAACTTTTTTCGATCTATTTTTTCCGATTGTCAGTACGATTCAACCGATTTTTGTCAATAAATGTCAAAAATAATTTCCGGGTCTATAAAATTTCCGGAAAAAATTCGGTAAAGTAAAAAAAGCAGGAAGCCCCAAATTATAACGGTTCTCCTCGGATCCAAAAGTTCTTTTAAAGCTTCTTTGATAAATCTAAAATTTTTTAATGCCAAAAAGCTTGCAAATAATTAAACCACGCCTGAGTAGAACCTTATCATTCTGAAGCAATTCAATTCGGAAATGGTTAAAAAGGTAACAAATAAGTTTTGAAATATGAAAAGGAACAAACGTTTCAACAATAATATTTTGAGTTCGTAAAAGATTCGTTAATTACCATTCTAGACGAAAAAGGCGTATTCAAGAAGAAAAAAAAAAGGGGTTTTAATAAAATTGTCGTTTGTTAAAAGGTTTATATCATCGTAACTTATGAAAAGGTATTGTTTTAGTTTTAGATATATGGGGGTGGATTGTTAACTTTTTGTGCATGTTCGTTATGTTTCAGTAGTTAAACATGAATAATACCGATTTACAATAATGACGTTTATACACAAAATACAGTTAAACCTTATTTGATTACTTAAAATCATTCCTTTTAATTTAAGGGGATTCCCCGTGCAAATATAAAAAAATTGTATGCTTTACTATTTATTATCCTAGTATTAAGCTTTCGATATTTCGAAAGCCAAGGCAAGTATCGAAAATTTGTATTCTTATTTTTCGTCTGATGCAAGTAAGGTACAGATAATTTCAACAACAAGTCAAAACTTGACTTGGTATTCTTACTGCCTTAATTATACAAATTTACTGTCATTGAGGAGATTTGCAAGGATTGGATAACACTAGATATATCTTCGCTTCCGTTCCCACTTCATTGGAGGATTGATAAAGTAATTGCTCTCAGTAATACCACAGATATGGAGAAAAATTAATTTTCTTCTAATCAATGTGCTATGAATCATAATTGAGCAAAAATATCGGGATTTTACAGAATGAAGAATCTAATTTTAATTTCCCAGAGTATTGATGATTGAAGAGAGATATCTATATTATTAAATTTATAAGCACACAATATTTTATATATTTGTTGTGTATCATGGTAATGTAAAGATAAAAATAACACATTATTTAACTACAAAGCATGTATCACCTTTAATTAAAATTGTATTAACGAGGTTCAACTGTACATATTTGTCAATTGACTTTGTTGTTTAATATAAAATATATACACTGAATAATTGTGTTCTAACTCTTTACCCATATAACGTAGATGTAAATGTAATCATATTGTTAAAAATAAAATGTAAAAAAAATTTTTATAGAATTTGTATTGTAATCAAGAATACATGATGTTTCATTTTTATGGCAAATAAACGTGTCTCAGTTACCACTTATTCATAAAATATAATATTACTTTATCTCCAAAACCCGCGGTAAACAAAGGGTTAACTCGCACATATAATATACATGATTCTTATGTCAAATGAAAGTATCTCCGTTGCCACTCCGTGTTTTTTATCGTGACAAATTTGTAGATAACGCTTTTATTTTATTTTACGATAATCTACAAATTTGCCGCGATTTAAAAAACGGTTAATTCGCGTATAGAAGTAAAATATATAGCAGTTGTACTGTAATCAAAAGTATATTATGTTATTTCATGTGAAATCTAACGTGTCTCCGTTGCCACTTGTTGCTACTCCGTGTTTTGTTTATCACCTCAAATTTATAGGTAAACGCTGTTATTTTATTTTACGATTACCTACAAATTTGAGGCGGTAAACAAACGGTTAACTCAGAATATAAAGTCTCCCAAATCTATCGCCGTTGCCACTCCGTGTTTTTGTATCGCGACAAATTTGTCGATAACGCTTTTATTTTATTTTACCATTATCTACAAATTTGACGCGATTCAAAAAACGGTTAATTCGCGTATAGAAGTAAAATATATAGCAGTTGTACTGTAATCAAAAGTATATTATGTTATTTCATGTGAAATCTAACGTGTCTCCGTTGCCACTTGTTGAAAATCCGTGTTTTGTTTATCGCGTCAAATTTCTAGGTAAACGCTGTTATTTTATTTTACGATTACCTAGAAATTTGACGCGGTTAACAAACGGTTAAATCAGAATATAAAGTCTCCCAAATTTTAACTTGCATAGACAATATTTCAATGCCATTATTCTAGGCAATTAGTGCCTTATTGTAATTAAAATCAAACAATAAGGCAAAAATTACCTCAAATAAGAGCAAAGCTTGACTCCATACAAATGTATGGTTTCATTTAAGTAGCACAGGTTGACAGGCATTCCCATTAAAAAACTCTCTAGCCCACGTACTTTGGCAGAACATATCTGTTAATTTCACGATAGATGTTCTACCAAAGCACATGGGCTAAAAGAGTATAAACCTTTTTTCTAGATCAAGGATTACAAAGATAAGACAATAATCAATTTAAAAACCTTTTTAGCCCATGTTTGTTGTAAAAAGTATATTTTTAATTTCACAATATACTTTTTACAACAACACATGGGCTAAAGGAAGTGATCTCAGTTCTGTAACAGGCATTCCCATTAAAAATCTCTCCAACCCATGTCTTTGGTACCACGTCTATCTGTTAATTTCACGATAGACGTTTTACCAAAGCACATGGGCTTAAAGAGTATTTACCTCTCTTGTAGATCAAGGATTACAAAGATAAGACAATAATCAATTTAAAAACCTTTTAGCCCATGCTCCCTGTAAAACGCATCAATTTTATGATATTCTTTTCACATGGTAACAACAATGGGATAAAAAAGAATTATAAGTTTATAATTAAAACTCTATTTTTCGAAATTTAAATTATAAAGGCAATCCATTAAAAATCTTTCCAGCCCACGTCTCGGATAAAAAGATATCTTTCAATTTAACGATATCTTTTTACACGAGACATGGGCTGAGAAAGAATTGCCTTAGTAAATGCCTAATGTTCTCTTTTTTAATATTTTAATGATAGGCTTAAAAAATAAATCGACCTCGTATTTGCCAGTTAACGATTTAACTTCAACTTTTTTCGAAATTAAAAATTATAGAAGAGAAAAAATATTTATGGCCCATAATCCCTGTAAAAAGTATATCTTTAATTGCACGATATGCTTTTTACAGGAACTTATGGGCTAAAAAAGTATTTACTTGTTTATGATGTAACCATCTTTCCAGCCCATGTCCCCTGTGAATCGAATATCATTCAATTTTACGATATTCGATCCACACGGACAATGGGCTAAAAAAGAATTTACCTTTTCGAAATTCACAATATAAAGGCAACCAATTAAAAATCTTTCCAGCACACGTCCCCGGAAAAAAGAATATCTTTCAATTTCACGATATTCTTTTTACCAAGACATGAGCTGAGAAAGCATTACCTTAGCCAATGATTTTTATCCAGACCATAAACGTTTTTTTTATGTATTAACCTGTTAACGATTTAACTACAACTTTTTTCGAAATTAAAATTTAGAAGAGAAAAATTCTTTACAGCCCGTGAACCCTGTAAAACGAATACCTTTCAATTTTATGATATTCGCTCTACAGGATTCAACGGGCTAAAAAAGAATTTACCTTTTTACGGTATATAATTAAAACTTTATTTTTCGAACTTCAAAATATAAAGGCAACCAATTAAAAAGCTTTCCAACCCACGTCGCCGTGAAAAGAATATCATTCAATTTCACGATATTCTTTTCACACGCGACATGGGTTAAGAAATTATTACCTTAGCCAATGATTGATTTAGAAGAGAAAAATTCTTTATAGCCCATAAACCCTGTAAAACGAATACCTTTCAATTTTACGATATTCGTTCTACAGGGTTAAATGGACTTAAAAAGAAATTACCGGTTTACGATATATAATTACAACATTTTTTTTTTTCGAAACACAAAATATTAAGGCATCCAATTAAAAATCTTTCCAGCACACGTCCCCGGTAAAAAGATATCTTTCAATTTCACAATATTCTTTTTACAAAGGACATGGGCTAAGGAAGTATTACCTTAACCAATGATTTTTAACCAGACAATAGATCAACCTCAATTTCTTTATGTCCAAAAGACATACATGTAAACCAAATACATGCTTTGTTGTCAAATAATGTGATTTTTTTTAGCTTTACAATACCATGCAACTACAAAAATATATAATATATTGTATATATATCTCTCTTCAATCATTAATAAACTAACTATAATCGTCTTTGTTCATAATAAAATTGGATCTTCGATGAATTCATAATTAAATTAAAGTTTAGTTTTGATATCATCAACAACTTTATATTTTGATGGTAATTTTTATAAACTACAAGATTGTCTAAATATTTTAGATAGTTTTGTCTAGATTTTTTGATATAGAAATATCCAATTGAAAAGGATAACCTATTTGATTCATCATTTTTTCAGCCGATAATTTGAACGATAACAAAATTAACAAATGAGTGATTTTTGTAAACTTTGTTAATCAAAAAATGTATTTTTAAAGTTTTATTGAAATCCCTAATATTATTCAATCCTTGCATATCTCCTTAAAACGCTTATATAATCAGCAATTCTTAGTCGATTTTAATTTTAATTTCACTTTTTTAAATTTATTTTACGGTATTTTCATATTTGGTAAATGCGATACATTTAACGAGGGAGAAACATGACCTTAGTGATGGATCTTTGTTGCTCACGAGTATTTTTTTGTTTAGTTGTATGTGAGGCTGTTATTTTAGCTGTACTTATTCGACTCGGTTTATTGTGTAGTTTACTGTTTACTCATTATTTTTGTATTATGGTATATACAATTTATTCAAAATGTTGTACTGAGATGTGTTCTATGGTGTGCGATATAGACAGACTTTACTGTATAGCTTTTGTGTGTATTATTTTCAAATAGACAGACTGACTATGGTACACATGCTATATGCTATCGTATAAATTACTCGAAGAGCCCGATCATTGTTTTTTAAGTTTTAAAGAAATTGTGAAAATATGAGATAATAATTTTTGATACAAAACTCTGAGTTTATTTAAAGAGATATGCAAGGATTGGATAATACTAGGGATTTCAATAAAACTTTATGGTTACATTTTTTGATTAACAAAGTTTTCTAGGTCATCGGGCTTTTTATTAATTTTTTTATCGTTTAAAGTTGGCTGAAAAATGATGAATAGGTTATCCTTTTCAATTGGATATTTCTATATCAAAAAATCTAGACAGTGTGATAAAAAACTATCTAAAATATTTAGACAATCTTGTAGTTTAAAATAATACCATCAAAATATAAGGTTGTCGATGATATCAAAATAAAATTTAAGTTTAATTATGAGTTCATCGAAGATCCAATTTTTTTATGAACAAAGACGACTATAGTTAATTTATTAATGATTGAAGAGAGATACCTATATTATCAAATTTATAAGCATCACTTGCACACAATATATTATATATTTTTGTAGTTGCGTGGTATTATAAAGCTAAAAAAATCACATTATTTGACAAAAAAATATGTATTTGGATTATATGTATGTACCGTGGAATAAACCAAAACGTTTTTACAATACTGTAGGTTTACAATCACCGTAAACTTGCATGGGTTACAAAACGTATCCGAGCTCCTAGAGTAAGTAGATTGTTGTAGAGTTCGTACAAAACGAAGTGGCACCGAGCAAGAGAGAGTGTATGATGTATATGTATGTGCACTCGTATCTACACTCTCTCTTGCTCGGTGCCACTTCGTTTTGTACGAACTTTATGTATATATATATGGTATGCGTATTATTATTTTAACTAACAAAACTAAATCCATTTTATGTACAAGTACACAATACACACACATTATACTTTATTTTACAAAAAAATTTATATAAAAACATAAAAAATATTATTTACTAAATAAACACACGGTGTTCAAAAAGTTCGAGATATCTTCTTCCCCCTCCTCTACCTGAATTATAGAAAATAATAATTGACAAAAAATAGGCTAAAGTTAAGTAAGATTTCGCTCGTAAAATCAAATGAGTCTTGAATTTGACATGAAGGCCACTTTAAGGTCAAATCGATTATTTTGTTTGTTATTATTTGTTGATTGTTGATTTTTTTCTAAAAATCAAGGGAGGTCTCGAAACTTTTTGAACACGGTGTATAATACAAATACAAAAAAAAAAAAACACACTAAATATACTTTATTTGAAATTAATTGTACGTTACGTCATAACACCATCAAACACCACATACAGAGTGATTGATCAATTATAAGTAGCAGATTCTATAAAAAAAATTTTAATAGCCTTAAGGATGTATGAGCATGACAACAATGTGTGATTTAAAGGCTCAAAATTTGTTTGTAGGTAGGCTTTTACTCAAAGAATATGTGGTTAAAATTCCAGCTTAGGTATTCATGCAAATTTTTAAGAAATACTCATTGAAAATTGATTTAAAATACATTGGCTCTTATGGAGGAATCTCAAAAAACGACATATTTTGGAAGTTTTTGATTATTTTCATTTGGAATGAATGAAAACAAATTTAAAAAAAACTTTTTAATAGAAAGTAAACATATTAGCAATGAATTAGAAAAGAAAAAAACTAAGTGTCACCGTCCATATAAGGGATGTAAGAGCAGGGTAGATTAAGGGTTGAAATTATTTTCATCTTATTTTCAACTTTGATGATGAATTTTGTTATAACTTCATGAATGTAGACGAAAAATAAGAATAAAATTTTTCGATATGTGTCTTGGTTTTCGAAATATCGAAAGCTAAATAACTAAACAAAATTTTCAATTTTCGATATTTTGAAAATTAAGCCAGATATCGAAAAATTTTATTCTCACTTTTTGTCTTATATCGTCAAGTAATAATATAAATTTATCATCAAAATTGAAAATATCTATTTTTAAATTTGTTCCCCCACTACCATGCTCATACATCCTTAAGGTGAAATGTCCGCAAATCCACTTTTTTACATCGGTTTTGAGCATAAAAATCCCTTCATTGTCCGGAAATTTTCAGTGAACATCCTATATACTGTGTACTGAATACTGACTGTACTGTATATCAATACATAGTATAAAACAAAGTCGCTTTCTCTGTCCCTATGTCCCTTTGTATGCTTAAATCTTTGAAACTACGCAACGGATTTTGATGCGGTTTTTTTTAATAGATAGAGTGATTCAAGAGGAAGGTTTTTATGTATAATACATCCATATTATAGTAGAGTAAAAGGTTGAAATAGGGGTTGAAAGGGATATGGTTCAAAAACTTAAAAAGTTGTGCATCGATTAAGCTCAAATATTGACACGATATACAACCAGCTTCAAAGATCTATTGTTTTTATCTACTTTTAACCTTCGGAGGGTAGAAAGGTGTAGCGAGAAAGTGGGAAGGAATTATCGAACATTTACAAATATACCTAAGTGGGGTATCAAATAAAAGAGCATGACGTGTACATTACAAAACTGTTATCCCACGCAAGGAAATGTGGAGGGAGGGGTGCAAGTGGGGAGATTGCCCAGCAAAGCGGGTAGTTCACAGCTAGTATTTTATAAATTGATAAATAAATGATGAAAATAAAGTATAGAAGAGATCGTACACATTGTTAGCGTTTAGCGACGACAACAACGCTATGTTCTCTGTTCCATGTTCCATCGTTCCACGTGTATAGTTTAGTTTAGTACTCATTTAGTATCGTTAGTCGGTTACTCATTACTCATTACTGGTTACTGTATGATGTATGTTAAATATGATGATGATATGAGTTAAAACGAAGCATCTAGTAAATGAATTTAATAATTACACGAACAAATTAATTATAGTAACCGCTCCAATAATTTTAATTAATAGCGTTATTGTTTTGTAATTATATATTGTTTAACCAAAATGTTATGCTCTAGCTCTGTGCACCCAAACTATCCATGCTCCATGCTCCATGCTCCATACCTCATGCCTCCATATAGAAACCAACACAACGAGCACAGCTAGTGCTAGGTTGAGGCTAGTATGCACCACTCATACACCACTCATTTAAATATTAGGTTTTAGAGCTATATTGATACAGTCAAAAAAGGTTTTAACGACATTGAAGTTATCTATAATAGGGAATATTCATGAAATTTAAATTTGGTTCAAATTCTTTTTTTTCCGTAACTTTATTGGCTGGACATTTCAATTAAGGATGTATGAGCATGACAACAATGTTTGATTTAAAGACTCAAAATTTGTTTGTAGGTAGTCTTTCACTCAAAGAATATGTGGTTAAAATTTCAGCTTAGGTAACCGTGCAAATTTTTAAGAAAAAAGTCATTAAAAATCGATATAAAATACATTGGCTCTTATGGAGGAATCTCAAAAAACGACATATTTTGGAAGTTTTTGATAATTTTCATTTGGAATGAATGAAAACAAATTAAAAAAAAAAACTTTTAAATAGAAAGTAAACATATTAGAATGAATTAGAAAAGAAAAAAACTAAGTGTCACCGTCCATATAAGGGATGTAAGAGCAGGGTAGATTAAGGGTTGAAATTATTTTCAACTTTGACGATGAATTTTGTTATAACTTCATGAATGTAGACGAAAAATAAGAATAAAATTTTTCGATATATGTGTCTTGGTTTTCGAAATATCGAAAGCTAAATAATTAAACAAAATTTTCAATTTTCGATATTTTGAAAATTAAGCCAGACATCGAAAAATTTTATTCTTACTTTTCGTCTTATATCGTCAAGTAATAATATAAATTTATCATCAAAATTGAAAATATCTATTTTTAAATTTGTGCCCCCACTACCATGCTCATACATCCTTAAACACTATTTATATAAAATCTTGATTTCCGATTGCGATAAAACTCAGTAATTAAATAAGGTAATATTGACCCAAAAAATTCAAAA
Organism: Chrysoperla carnea; assembly: GCF_905475395.1. Lineage (NCBI taxonomy): Eukaryota > Metazoa > Arthropoda > Insecta > Neuroptera > Chrysopidae > Chrysoperla > Chrysoperla carnea. The sequence goes on from NC_058342.1 coordinate 34,588,980, forward strand.
ATGGGATCCATTCGATGATCAGAAGAATATTTTCTGAGATATATCTTCTGATTGTCAAATAGACCCAAATTTTTTAATTTTTTGGGGTCAAAATTATTTTATAAAAGTTTGTATAATTGTATATACGTTATCAATTTGTCATTATAAACGATGTCGCTGTAAATAATTTTGTCTGTAGATATATTTCAAATACATATTTATTACTAGTTTGTAATATAACGTGCTTGTTTATTGAAGAACAACTCAAAACTCCTCTCCAATAATCATCAAACAATTTTGATCTAGTAATTAATTCATATATCAATTCTCATTATCGATGATTTTAATACAAAAAAATTAAGTACCGGGTGTTTCTTTTAAAGTCATGTTAAGTAGTTGATCGCACAATTACCTACAGTATTGTAAAAAGTATTGGATTATTACACGGTATATACATATAAACATGCTTTGTAGTCAAGTTATCAGTTATTTTTGGCTTTACAATACTACGCAACTAAAAAATATATAATATATTGTGTGTAAGTGATGCTTATAAATTTTATAATATAGATATCTCTCTTCAATCATTAATAAACTTACTATAGTCCTGTTCATCAAATGATGAATCTTCGATGAACTCATAATTAAATTAAAATTTTGTTGTTATATCTTCGACAACCCTTATATTTTGATGGTATTAATATAAACTACAAGATTGTCTAAATATTTTAGATAGTTTTTTATCACACTCTCTAGATTTTTTGATATAGAAATATCCAATTGAAAAGGATAACCTGTATGATTCATCATTTTTTCAGCCAACTTTGAACGATAAAATAATTATAAAAAGCCCGATGACCTAGGAGTTTTTAGTGAATTTTGGAGACTTTGTTAATCAAAAAATATATTTAAAAAGTTTTATTGAAATCCCTAATATTAATGCATATATCCTTAATACCTCGAAAATGATCAGTTTTAAAATTTTCGGTCGAATATATAAATTTCGCTTTCTTAAATTTTTGATTTTGACATGTGACGTAACAAAACTTTTAACCGCCTGCCAATTGTCACACAAAAACGTGTGACGGGTCCCTTAAATTATTTCCATAGGAAGTTTTTTTCAAATCTTTGATCTGATACAAACTGAATGAATTATTACATCGCCTCTCGCATTCACCGAATTTTACACAATATTTTAAGACAAATTAAATTTTGAGTAATGTGTGGTGACCGGTATGCGCTAGTGAAAGCCATTAATTACTGTCAAATTACATACTTTTGTAATAAAAAATTTGAATAATAAACACAACAAAATTAAAAAATTACATATTATTACTACACTAATTTATATTACAACAACAAGAGCCATTGTTTTAATTGAAAGATGTTTGTGGTTAGGGGCTATTTAGAGGTGGCATTATATCTATAATGTTTGGTGGTCTAACTCAACTCTATATCAGTCTAGTTTTAATAGTTTAAAGTCTGTGTGTTTTCTATCAATTAGTTTTCAATTAAATGTAATAATTATATTGATTTATAACTTATAAATCTTGTAATTTGTGATTGAAAACAAAATTGTTCAGGAGATATACAAGGATTGAATAATACTAGGGATTTCAATCAAACTTTATATCATAAATACGTTTTTTGATTAACAAAGTTTCCTAGATCATCGGGCTTTTTATTAATTTTTTTATCGTTGATGAATCATAGTAGGATTATTATCTTTTATTAATAATTGGATATTTCTATATCAAAAAATCTAGACAGTGTGATAAAAAACTATGTAAAATATTTAGACAATCTTGTAGTTAAAAATAATACCATCAAAATATAAGGTTGTCGATGATATCAAAACAAAATTTAAATTTAATTATGAGTTCATCCAAGATCCATCATTTAATGAGCAGAGACGACTATAGTTAAGAGTATTGATGATTGAAGAGAGATATCTATATTATCAAATTTATAAGCATCACTTACACACAATATGTTAGATATTTTTGTAGTTGCGAGGTATTGTAAAGCTAAAAATAACTCATTACTTGACTACAAAGCATGACTTACTTCCCATTGAATTCTCAGTGACAATTTCTACGAAAATTCGAATAACGACTCTAAAAAGCTTGACAACCCTGACTATTATCCTGTTTCTTTGTACATATATTGTCCTTATTTCAAGCCCACAAATAGTTTAAAACATATCCATAGAAATAATAGTAAATATACATGTAATTAGAAATTTCATTACGAAATTCTTAGAAAATAATTATGCACTTGGCTAAATCTTCAATAATTCATAACGACAATGCATTTATAATATATATAATGTCATACTCTTACTGTTTTAAAATAGTACATGAGCGTTACTTCAAAGAGGTCAAAGGGGGGGGGGGAGACGGGTCGCAAATTGCGTTTATCTTTTAAGAAGAGGTTATTAACTTTTATTAATGAAACTGAATTTATTGGAAAGATAATTTTATGCTCTTAATGTTTGAATCTGCCACAAAAACTTATTCGAAAACTTCTAGAATAATTTTTTACAATAGTTTTAACCGAAGAAGGTAAGTGTCACCTTGGAAGATTAACTGAATCGTATATAAAAACCCATGTTGAGAGAATTTTTTTTCGGGATATTTCTGGATATGCTGGTAAAAGATTTAGAAGAAAAACTGTGCTCTCTCAAGATTTAAAAAGTAAGAAAGTAGTTAATTAGAAATTTCAAACCAATCAGAAAGCTTCTAGAAATATTTTAAATACCAAAAGCCCCCGTGAAAATAAATTATGCACATGTTTTGTAGAACAAGGACATCGCGAAGGGATGTCTGTCTACCATTCTGCCCCTGACAAATTGGCTGGTGACGCCCTTGTAATAGAATAACATAACAATATGAATAAACAGATTGAATCGAAGTTGTATATGAAAAGGTCAAAGTCAAAGATTACACAAAAGAAAATATTTAAATATTCCCGAAATAACCCGAAGGAAGACAATACAACTCGTGACTAAATGTATAAAAACGTGAAAAAATTATGAGCAGAAAAACAAATTCAGATTATAACAGAGCGTTGTTATGACGTCTACCTATTTAGCCGAAAATTAGCCCACAGCTTCTCCAGCGGGATCTCTCTCAAGATTGATGGATCCAAGGAAGGTTTCGAACCCGAACATTCTGAATCTGATGCCCTGTAGATTTTTACAAGAGCAAATAACTGTTAAGGTTTCCTTCAAACAGGTCCTACAAGTGAGATCTCGACAGGTCCTACGAGTCGGATACTCGTATTTTTCTCAACCCCTCTTTTTTTTGCTACGCACATGAGTTTGGAAATATAACAATATAACCAGACTGACGCATTTCTGACAGAGTACATTGAATTCGACTTACCCAATAATATGATTAAATTATTACTTGTATTTTGAATATATAATAATGAGTCCCTCCCTTCCCTTCGTCAACGATATGTAAGTACAATTGCATAAATTCATTCCAAAACTCACATATTCATAATTAACAAAATTATTAGAGTACTAGAGTGATACCCACCCGCTTCGCTGGGTTTAAAAGTAAAGATTGATAAAGATTGCTCCCGCTTATCCCTTTTCTATAACACTCGAAATAATGGTGGGGATTGTTTTACACAGGTAAAATATATTCTTTTTTTTTTCAATGTATAATTGTAATTATTCATTGAGTATATCAGAGAAGATGGCCTTGAAATATTTCATATTGACTATTTTTACAGAAATCTGTAATTTATGGTAATGTCAAATGTCAAATGAAATTAATTTTTAAATTTTTTTATTAATATAATCTTTACAAATTATAGTTCATGTGTTATTCTGATATATCAGCTATATTGCTGTACAGTTTCATTGAGAACCATTCGCTAGTTTTAGCGTGAAAACGTAATAAACAAACAAACATGCTTACTTTCGCATTTATAATATGTAGAGATTATATATAATATAATTAATATATTCATTTATACTCGATTATTAATTACCAATTTTGATGATTACAAAAGTTAACTTTTTCAGTTACATGAATTATTTTTGATAATTAATATGTTTATTAGGTTGCTGAATCCAAAAATAATGTCCATTTCCTTTCTATCACGTCAGATTACATGACTCTCTTTATCGAGTAATTCTAATCATTTATCGATTTTGGTAAAAATTATTTAATGGACTAATTTTGATCTAATAAAAACGAAAATCGCGTTAAAAAATTGATCAGAGATGTAGTTTTTAAGAAAATAGTTCTTATAAATGGAAAAATTCATTAAAAAATGACTCCAGCAAAATTTGTTTTAGACGGCTGTTAGCACACCCGTGTTATCGAAGAGATACCTAGAGCTATCGTTTACCAAAACCGTCAGCCGAGACACACAAATACTTGACATATTTTTGGGATACGCACAGGTGAAGCCTGATTTAAAACAGAAGTAAAAAAAAGAAAGTACATTCCAGTCGTTACGATCGATTGTGCACAAAAATTTGCAGTAAATTGACTGAACACGAGTGAAATTTTTACCTATTTTAAATATTTTTACATTCAACACTTTATATTTATTAATTTATAATAAATATTTTTATTATAAATTATTTAAATAAAATTTACAAGGTATTTAAAAAGTATGTTATCACTTTATATGAAATTAAAATTGTTAACGAAACTATTTTGGTACATTCGAATTTAGAACCCAAAAAATGAAAATGAATTTCTTAGAAATGTATTTTCTGTATTATTCTGCTCTGATAAAAATTTTGACACACTTGGTTTTTAATTTATAATTATGATCTAATTAATAATTTTTAAGCATGACTAATCGAAAATGTGATTGTGCATGCCATTGCAAAATTGCATGAAATCTTTTATCAGTTTTATTACCATGTATACGGGGTGTTTCTATTATTGATTACAAAACTATTACCTCCTGAAAAAACTGAGAAAAATAAGAAGGAAATGTTCTTAATGTTTCTTACTTTTCGTCTTATATCGTCAAGTAATAATATAAATTTATCATCAAAATTGAAAATATCTATTTTTAAATTTGTGTCCCCATTATACCATGCTCATACATCCTTAAAGCGGTGGTTTTTACTTTTAAGCCCAGTGAAGCGGGCGGGTATCAAGCTAGTTGTACTATAAAAATTTCCATAACATCCTAATTTTAAAATATTCGCAGTCGGCTATTTTGAAAAAGGATTTGTAGAATACAGATACATAAAGGTTAAACGTTAACGTAGTTACGATCGAAATACAATACTCTGATGATAGTGGAATATTTAAACAAAATATGATTACAAAAAAATTTTCGAAACAAATAAACGAACTAAAAAAATGTTCTATTCAACGAGGATAGACTGACCGACTTAACGGACTGACTAAACTGGTCACTAAACCGTAAATATAATATTAAAAAAATGCAAAATAAACACCTAGGTATATAGTAGTGAATTTTTTTATTTTATTTTTTTTGTTTGCTGGTTAAATAACAATGTCAAAATATAAAAATTGGGGTAGTCTCGACCACCATGGATGGACTGACTGGCTATTTTTTTAATAATATTTGTGTTTAAAAGTTTTATAGGATTGTCATTGTTAGTATGACGCGATCGATGCACGGTAGAGTATTTATACCAAAATTCCAGACAAAAAGTCGAAAATTGTTTTTTGGTGTAGTTCGATAACAACTCCTGTTTCTAAACCAATTTTGACCTAAGAAAATCGAAAATTTAATTAAAATTTAAATAAAAACTTTACTTTTTAAGATATAGCCTACAGGATGAATGTTAATTTTTCTGGATACATTTTTAAGGAATTTTTCAATTAATGAAAGCTGTTTTCTTAAAAAATACTCTGATCAATTTTCTAACGTGATTTTCGGTTTTCTTGGGTCGAAGTTAGTCTAGGAAATGATTTTCATCAAAATCGAGACCAAAAAATTTGTCTCGAATTTTTGCAATTTTTGTAAGGGGTACCCCTTTGAAAAATTCGAAAAAAATCGAAGAAAAGTTTTTATTTACGATTTCGATAAAAATCATTTTCTAGACTATTTTTGACCCAGAGGAAACGAAAATCACGTTAAAAAATTGATCAGAGCTTTAGTTTTCTTGATAATCGCTCTAATTTATTAATTCAAGCTGTTTTCTTAAAAATTACACTTCTGATCAATTTTTTAAGTCGATTTTCGTTTTCCCTGGATCGAAAATAGTCTAGAAAATGATTTTTATCAAAATCGTAAACAAAAAATTTCCTTCGATTTTTTCGAATTTTTCAAAGGGGTACCCCTTAAAAAAATTGCAAAAATTTGAAACAAATTTTTTATTTCCAATTTATATGAAAATCATTTTCTAGACTAATTTTGACCCAAGAAAAACGAAAATCGCATTAAAAAATTGATCAGAATTGTAATTTTTAAGAAAACAGCTTTAAATAATGGAAAAATTCCTTAAAAATGTATCCCGAATAATGAAAATGCATCATATAGGCTGTACCTTAAAAACTAAGGTTCTGATTAAAATTTTAACTGAATTTTTGTTTTTATGGGTCAAAATTAGCCATTAAAATTATGGGTAAAATTTTTTTTCGATTTTCTCAAAATTGGTTTAGAAACAGCTACACGCGCCTATTTTAGGTGACTTTCCATCTCAGAGCATAGACACTTATACACGGTTACTCCATCCTGCTTTTCAATTCTCGGTTTAAGATGCGATTATCGCGATTTAATAAATTATTAATTTAATAAACTTAAGAAATATTATGATGGGCAACCCTAGTTCTAATATCAAAAAAACAATGTATTTAGTTTATAACCAAACATGTGAGGGGTGTGTTTTTTTAATCTATTTGTATGTGTATGAATGTGACAGTTAAAGGGTTAAGGTTTCTATACACGATACATAAATTTTAATAAACTCTACATGATTTCATTCATTGCCAACCCCCTTTGTGTACCTTCGTTTCTCCCCCCCCCCCCTCACACCTATTTACCACTCTCTCTCTACGGTACTGAGCTTGAGTAAATGTTATTTTTTTTCTATGTATCTAGGAGTTATAATCACAAATATTATCTTTTGATTGTAAAATTCATTTCAATGACATTTGTGTTAAGGTATAATGTCCGTAAATATACTTTTATAGAATGAAATCAAATTTTGAGAAGATGTAAAGAATAATCGCCCCCTTGAAATTCCTTCAATTAAGGTGATTGTAAAACCTACAATATTGTTTTTTTGCACGGTAAATAGACCAAATATATGTTTTGTAATCAAGTAAAGAGTTATTATATCACAGCTGAAAAGAATGGCTCAAAATTAGTCGGTTTCAAAAAAAAGTCCAATAAGATCGAATCAAATTTGCCTGTGTTATCAAAATAATCAAATTTTTTAACTTTATGACGTCATCAGAATCCAAAATATTTAATTTTGCTCTATCACATTCAAATTTTATCCAATTTTGATAAACTAAGTATGTAATTCTACTAAATTTGGGTCATACTTTTCATATTTGTCATCAAAATTAACCTAGCTCTAATAAGTTTCAAGAATGTGGAGTCCCGGTCCCGGAATTAAAAACATAATTGACAGCTAGCGAAAAAATGACATTACAGCTGAAAAGAATGACCCAAAATTAGTGGGTTTCAAAAAAAATTCCAATAAGATTGGATCAAATTTGCCGATGTTATCAAAAAAATCGAATTTTTGAACTTTATGACGTCATCAGAATCCAAAAAATTTAATTTTGCTCTATCACATCCAAATTTTATCCAATTTTGATAAACCAAGTATGTAATCCTACTAAATTTGGGTCATACTTTTCAAATTTGTGATCAAAATTAACCTAGCTCTAATAGGTTTCAAGAATGTGGGGTCCTAGTCCCGCAATCATGCACATAAATAATAGCTAGCGAAAAATTGACATCACAGCTGAAAAGAATGACCCAAAATTAGTGGGTTTCAAAAAAAATTCCAATAAGATCGGATCAAATTTGCCGGTGTTATCAAAAAAATCGAATTTTTGAACTTTATGACGTCATCAGAATCCAAAAAATTTAATTTTGCTCTATCACATCCAAATTTTGATAAACCAAGTATGTAATCCTACTAAATTTGGGTCATATTTTTCAAATTTGTGATCAAAATTAACGTAACTCTAATAGGTTTCGAGAATGTGGAAAAAGATAATCAACGGTGCTTGCGATGGTTTGGTACAGTCTTGGTGTTAAAATTGCGCACTAGTTAACAAATTTTTTCATTCCTTCTCTGTTTGATAACTTATAAGCACTTTAATTTTAAAACCAACATTTTGAGATGACACACACCGCAGTTCCACTGCTGCAACTTCTTCTAGAAATATTTTTGAAACTAGAAGAAGTAGCACCAGTGAAACTGAAATCTTTGATGAGTGTTGGCTTAAGTATTTTTATAAACTACAAGATTGTCTAAATATTTTAGATAGTTTTTTATTACACTCTCTAGATTTTTTGATATAGAAATATCCAATTGAAAAGGATAACCTTTATGATTCATCATTTTTTTAGCCAACTTTGAACAATTAAAAAATTAATAAAAAGCCCGATGACCTACGAATTTTTTTGTGATTTTTGGAAACTTTGTTAATCAAGAAATGTATATTATTTTTATTAAAATCCCTAGGTATTACCCAATCCTTGTATATCTCCTTAAAACCATAAATTTCCAAAACTCAAAGATACGGGACAACTTATTTTGTTGTTCACTATCCCTTTAAAATAGGCATTGTGGTATTTTAAAAAAAAAGTTTGAAAATTTCAACCCATTAAAAATTCATTTTCTACATAACATAAAAAAAAAGTAGTTGAAAAAGGAAAGTCAACAAATTTTCATCATTCTTATTGTAACAAATTGTTGTATAAAATATTCTATAGAGAAAATTCATTCAGTGAAATGACTACTATTATTTGTGTAGAAAATGTCGGACGATATAGGTTTAATGAGGGTAAACTTGCTGCTTTTTTTTTTTTAAATTGAAGGCAACATTGGCGACGTGATGGGACGAGGTGAAGTGAAAGCAATGGTTGTTTTATTTTGAAAAGGTATGAAAAGAGATATATAAATACTGGACATTCGAGAGAATGAAATCCACCCATACGAAAGAGACTCTTTTCTAGTCTAAATAATCATCCATAGACATATAAATATAGGATAATAGATCGGATCATAATTTTTCCAACTACATTTGGCATTTCCTATCATTTTTACAAACGACTGACCCAACAATAATACCCTTTTTGAGAACAAACTGCCACCCGAAGTCGTCGGATGGTGATCTATCCAAGGATAGATAGATCCAAGGTTTCGGATCTGAACATTCTGAATCTTACGCCCTGCAGATTTCTACAGGTGCAAATAACATGTATGGAGGCTTCATTATCCTCCAAAAAGGCACTACAAGTGGGATGGTTAGCGATCCCCATATTGTGAAGGTGATATTGTGAAGGATCGACAGTGTCCTGTAAAGAATCCAACCACCCTTCGCAACTGTGCTCTAGTTAGTTTCAGGCCAGCACAGTCGTGGTTATACTCAGTTTGGCCTGTCGCATCCCCTGCGTCTCGGTAATCAAAATGGGCTTATCGTAGCCATTCCTTGATTCGGCAAATTACAGAGCATCTTGCTATGGGAATGACAGAATCAGGTGAAAGGTGCGTTTGAGACGACCCCTCTCGTGCCAACGAGTCTGCTACTTCATTCCATTAAACGCCTGGAGTGACTCGGGAGCTCCTAGTGTCCTAGTCCATTTCTATTTGAAAAATAATTGTTCTAATTAAATTTGTTCTAATAAAACCTTTTTTTTCTTGTTTTAGGTAAGTACATATTTCGTGAATCGATAATTAAATCGTAAGTAAAATAAAGTTTAAAAATAATTGTAAGATTAGGATGTGGTCTGTCAGAAGTCCAATCTCAAAGTCCAACTTTGAGTCCTTGAAGCTTTGAGGTTTTTAAGCCTCTAATCAAGGAGAGTTCGTTTTCATCATGACCAGGTGTAAAAATCTATTCAGAAGATGAAATCGTTGGGAAATTCGCTAAAATTAAAGTCCATGAAATTGTGAACAAAAGGGGGGATGAATGAAAGCTTTAACGAGGTGGGTCTTTGCAAAGTTGCAATTGCGTAGCGAAGCGGAACAATAAGTAGTAGCTCTATCATATTTTGTAAATCAATTACAAAATAAATTCATTTTCAAATGAATATATAAACAAGACAAGAGTTTGGAGGATAAAATGACACAAACAAGTGTGGGAATGGGTAAAAAGTAGGAGAGAATAGATGAGCACATGAATGAAGCATACAACGCATTCTTGTTATGATGTTATTAAATGGAGAGAATTGTAAAAGCCTTAACTCAGCATATATGTGAATTAGATGAATCATTTAAGCATTTCAAAGAGAATTTTTTTATACCTCGACCTATCGGGTTGCTCCGAGCAAGTTGCTCTTTAAAGTGGATATCTTAAAAAGGCCCAATCTTAGATGGAGGGAGGAACGTACTTGTGGTACTACAAGACAGATATGGTCTTAGTACAATCGCAGGCGTTCCGAAGATCTTATATCACTTCCAAGAGCCTCTGTTCGCAAAGTTGTTGCGGCTATTATAGGACACTGGTTGGGCGGCAGGCATGCTGAACACCTGGGCCTGGACTTACTTGAGCCAGCCTCTCTTTGACGACCTCTCCGACCCAATGGTTCATGGAGTAGTGGCCGGGGATGGGCCAATCCTTTTTCGGTATCACAACGGTATGAGTTTTCGGTATTTTGGAGCAACGGGCGAATTACCAAAAAGAGGAGAAGGATCTCGAAATTAAGACTTCGAAATAGTGATTAGCGACTACGAAAACCCTCGTGGAATGGATTCTATAGCCCAAAGCAATGGCCAAACATTCTAGTTAGAGGCACCAAGTTAGAAAAAATTGGCCCCATAGATTGAGGTACAAAAAAATTCTTCATTTTACAATTTTTTCGTCTAAAATGATGCGTCTAAATTGTGAATATAATATTTATGAAATTACTTTTTTTTTTAACGTTTGCAGTTATTATGAATATTATTTTTATATACACATTCAGTCATTTTTTTTTTTTTTTTTTAAACAAATTTAATAATGTAACATTTTTTCTAGGAATATAAATAATATAAATTGTAGAATGTTCTAACAACTTTGTTTAGAATACTTTGTTATGGCTAAATGATGGTATTTCTTAGAAAAAATTCTAGTGTTACCAACCTTTTAAAAACAATAAGAATCCAAGTAGGAAATACTAGGTTAGGTTATATTGGCTGTCCACGAAGGACACACTTAGGCTATAGAGCCCATTGTGATACCATACTGATAATGAATTCAAGATTAAAAACCCTCAGAAATCGTCTCTTGAGAAGTTTTGGGGATCGCTGTTCACGAATCCAAAGTCAAAACGCAACGGAGGATGGTTGCAACCCCAATAAAACTACTCCTAGAAATCTCAATGATAAAAAATTTTGAATTTCAGCTCAGAAATTGTACTTCGACGGTTTTCGGAGTTGTTGATCATGAATTTGAGGTCAAAAAGCAATTGAATGTGGTTGCACCCCCATTAAAACCACCCCTAAAAATAGAGAGACGATATTATCCGCGGATATCATCTCTTGCGTGGTTTTGGGGTCACTAATTACAAATCCTAAGTCAAAATGTAACATTAGATGGTTGCAACCCCATCCCAACCACCCTTGGAAATGATAATATAAAAATTTAGAATATTTCTTGAGATTAAACTAACGAAAGTATAGGAACAGGCCCGAAAAGTTGAAAATTTTTTGCTTACACCTTTACTCTCGTGATGAGAGATTCCCTGGCTTTTCTATAATCTAAAACTTACCGTAGATACTCAAGTTGATCGATAGTTAGATCAACTTGGGCCCTCCGGTCTTAGCGCCCAAACAAATTTTGATAAATTTTCGTGTAGAAAAAAAAAAACGTGAAATTCTTGAATTCGAAATAAAAGATTCTTCTTCGTTTGACATGAACAATAAATATGGCGGCCGAACAAAAAAAAAATCATTAACTGCATTCGAAATTAATAAAATAGAAGCAATAAACCGGTCGGTAACCATCAAAAACAGTTAATGAGTAATGATATATATACGAACTGATTTACCCCCTGAAATAATGCTTAGTGCATAGCAACCCCTAGAAAAAAAGGAGATAAATTGCATTCACTGAATCGATTTGTCAATTATGCCAGTAAGTAATATTTAAAAAAAAAAAAAGTTTTTTTTTTTACATCAGGCAAAAGCTTTCAAACTTTGTATCTCTTTAAATACAATGATAATACGGAAAACCCGTTGAAATGTTACTATGGTGTTGCACTTAGGGTGATTGTAAAAAACTTTTGGTTTATTGCACGGTACATACATATAAACCCAATACATGCTTTTTAGTCAAATAATGAGTTATTTTTAGTTTTACAATATCACGCAACTACAAAAATATATAATATATTGTGTACAACTGATGCTTATAAATTTGATTATATAGATATCTCTCTCCAATCATTAATACTCTAACTATAGTCGTCTCTGTTCATCAAATGATGAATCTACGATGAACTCATAATTATTTTAAAATTTTGTTTTGATATAATCGACAATCTTATATTTTGATGGTATTATTTATAAACTACAAGATTGTCTAAATATTTTAGATAGTTTTTTATCACACTCTCTAAATTTTTTGATATAGAAATATCCAATTGAAAATGATAACCTTTATGATTCATCCTTTTTTCAGCCAACTTTGAACGATAAAAAAATTAATAAAAAGCCTGATGGCCTAGGAATTTTTTGTGATTTTTGGAATCTTTGTTAAACAAACAATGTATTTATAAAGTTTTATTGAAAGCCCTAGTATTATCTAATCCTGGCATGTCACGTTAAGCCTTTTTTTCAGTACAAACTTACAAAAACTTACATACGAAGTTACAACTTCCTGCTGTCTAGACTTAAAATAAAACAAAGTACATCGGACTTTCAATGATATTACATATAAATGATAGTATAGGATACTATCTCTTCACAATAGAAACTTTTAAGGGATGTTGATATTTTTTTTTAAACTAAGGGAGGGATTAAAAAAAATTGCTTAATACCTTGCACACGACTCGATCGCCCATCGACACATGTGGCTATTTTAATAAATTTTAAATTGAGATTTTAAATTGAATTTTATGAAATGGTTTGGTTGGGCGTTCGGCCGTACAATCACCTTAAATCCTTGTCATCCCCAAATTTATATCTTTAAAAAAAAATTTAATTCTTTTGTCTTATTTAAAAATAAATATTCTTATTTCTTGTTTTTCGATTTGAATTTTATTCAATTTTGATTCAATTTTAAACGATCCACGTGCCACGTATTTAAAGATTTTATTAACTTTTCATAAGCCACATTTTTTTCACTAAATCGTAAAAAAAACCTGGTAATACCTCTTTTAGATGGCTTTTAAGGGTGATTGTAAAGTATTATAGAAAAATTTTGTTTTATTGCACGGAACACACATATAAACCAAATACATGCTCTGTAATCAAGTAATGACTTATTATTGGCTATTGTAAAGCAACTACAAAAATATATAATATATTGTGTGCAACTGAAGCTAATTTGATGATATAGATATCTCTCTTCAATCATCATTAACTATAATCGTGTTGTAACTAAGTACAACGTGACAATTTTTACTGATAGGACCCCCTCAAAAGACTTTGCCACGGTCCCCAGATGGTAGTTACGCCACTGAGTGTTGACCTTCTAAAACCTAACTGTTATATACACATACAAAAATTCACAATTGTTATCTGGAAATGTCGCTTATATTACGGAAGTCTGAATTGCTCTAAGTAGTTTCTAATTAAAGGATAATCATCACCGACTGACATCTTCAAAAGGTTCGTTTCCATAATGCCACAAGTCGTAAGTACACTTGTTGAAAGTGAACTAGTGACTTTTTATACCATGTATGTATGAAATATACATAGTATATTAATTTTAGTCCCAAGTTTGTAACGCTTAAAAAAAATTTTGGTATAGGTATTCATCAAATCATCTAATTAGTCAACTTCCAGTTGTCTGTCTGTCTGTCTGTCTGTCATCACGATTACTCAAAAACGAAAATAAATAAAAGTTGGTTTTACTTTACTTGTGGGTCGTACAAATTTAAAAAATAAGCTAAACTGACAGTGAACCATTCAGGCTTCCCTACTTATATTCGTACAATCTCGTCATGTTGATTTAAATAAGGTATAAAAAAAAGTGTCAGACCTATCGATCAAATTATGAACAACACAATTTAAATCAGCCCGTAAATAGGGTACAATGGGGATAGAAAATCTTTTATATATTATTTATTTGCATTGCTACTCAGGTAAAAAATTTTTTTTACCCTTCTTCAACAAATCACATGTGTATGTGTTAGTTTGTGTGCGTGTATGTGCACATAGATATACTAGAATTCTAGAATCCATACACAGTAAATTGTCACACCAATAAACACATATTCGAACAACATGTAAAAAGAGTTCAACATACATTATTACATATTGTTATTTATATAAGTTAAACAAAGATACTAAATATTATAAATATACGTTTATTACGCAATAATTTTGTTTTTATGTAAAAAAGATTATTCACTGTATACGGAAATTTCTACACTTCAACGAACATATTTGTGTTTGCTACGACAATGATTTGTACCTATGTTCATTTTTTTTTTAGAATAGCAACTTTGTAAGTTCATCTCGAAAATCGAAATAAAAAATGATCTTATCTTTACGGTTTGAATTATTTAATTAAGGTATTTCGGATGCTACGAGGAGAGATGAATATAATGTCCAAATAAAATTAAATTGTTTAAGGTGATTGTAAACCTAACAGAATTGTAAGAAAGTTTTGGTTTATTGCACGGTACATACATATAAACCAAATACATACTTTGTAGTCAATGAGTTATTTTTAGCTTTACAATACCACGCAACTATAAAAATATATAATATATTGTGTGCAAGTGATGCTTATAAATTTGATAATATAGATATCTCTCTTCGATGAACTCATAATTAAATTGAAATTTTGTTTTGATATCATCGATAACCTTATATTTTGATGATAATTTTTATAAACTACAAGATTGTCTAAATATTTTAGATAGTTTTTTATCACACTCTCTAGACTTTTTTAGAAATATTCAATTGAAAAGGATAGCCTATATGATTCATCATTTTTTCAGCCAACTTTGAACGATAAAATAATAAAAGCCCAGCGGCTTAGGAATTAATAATGACCTAGGAGTTAATAAAAATTAGCATCCGAAATACCCAAAAATTTGACCGAAAAGATTTTATACCTTGTATATATGAAAAAAATCAAGGTATACTAAGTTTAGCCTTTAGTTAGTAATGCTTAGAAATATTGATGCTACCATCAAAATTTTATTATAGACAAGTGTCCATAAAGTCATCAAATTAGTTCATTGTCGGTTGTCTGTACGTCTGTCTGTCCACAAGAAAACTCAAAAACGAAAAAAGGATATCAAGGACCTTAAAAATTGAGGTCGAGTTCGTAAATGATCAACATAGGTCAACTAAGTCCGTAAAAAAAAAGTTGAAATGTAGTTTTGAAGTTTTTTTCGATGAATTTTGAACTAAATCCGTGGTTGCATACTGGACTGACTTCTAATAGTCATATTCAAGAGTGCTTGTTTTGTTTTGATGTTAATATAGTATTTACTATCTACGTGTGTCGTATAGTAAAGTTTAGTAAATAGTCCAGGCAAAGTAAGACTAAATACGACAGTTTTACATTTAAATTTCTGTCCTATTTCTAACCGGTTTACAAGACGGATCATTTTTCCTTTGATTGAATGAGCATAAAAATTCAATTTTTAAAATTGGCATATCAAGGTCAATTTTGAAGATACTATTTTTGAACTTTGACACAGAATTTTTTCTTGTAATTTGCATTTTTTTTATATTCTCCCCTCGCCTTTCCCTGGGAGAGGGGTGGGACTTGACAGATCTTCATTTCTAGTGCCAAGATAAAGTTAGTTAACGAAGTTTTCATGGTGGTACATATTTTGCCACCAAAATATGCTATTTTTCCTGTACTAAAAGTAAGGATGTGTGCGTTAACGTTAACTATTTTTAATAAATCGTTGATCATCGTTGTTATATCGTTATTATTTTAGTTGAAGAGATAATAAACAATTTATCAGCCTTTACTTAATTCGTATCACTGATTGCACATTACTATTAAAGGGGGTAGTTATTTTTTAATTACATTTTATACCATCGACCTGAGTAAACGGGAATTCAAAGAACTTGGATGTTATTATTGCCACTGTTTTTTAATCGAAACTATTATCGAAATTTAGTAATTTAGGGACAATAAAATCGATGCCAGCGCTTTCAGTGAAACATTTTGGCGTTAAAGGAGGCTGTTATGACTAATTTGCAGTTCTTTACATGTTAATCTTATAGAAAATGTCAAATTAAAATTATTGAAAAACACGAATTAATTAAACTAAATTCATTAAAAATTGTGAAAATAAGAAATCAAATTGCACAAATATTATTTTTCAAATGTAAATTATCATAATTATTTATTTAAATTTGTGAGACAATAATATTAAATTTTCAATGTAAGTCATAAATGCAATCCATATAATAATATATGCATCCATACAATTCTATAAAGTAGTGTCTCGTTACCATGGAAACGCCTCCAAAAAAACTCACACACGGTGCGAATAAATTAGTAATTATAGATAAGTAAATTATTTTTACATTGTCAATTTAATTTTTTTTATGTACATGACATGTTTCGGCGTTTAAAGTTATCCTTAAACTGAAAATTATAATTAACCCAAAATTTAAATTTTAAACAATTTGCCAAATTATTGGCTCAGTCACACTGTACTTAATAGCAATAATAATTGGATAACTTATTGAGAAAAACGTATATTGAAAAAGTTTACAAGTAAAAAAAAAAAAATAAAGAAAAGAAAGAATTTTCTTTCAAACTCATTATACGAATTTTAATATTAATTCAGTTAAAATTAAATTAAAAGCATAAATATATATGAAAAATTTTCATACGGTGCTTACGACAACGTAACGTGTAGTAAGCGAGTGGAGGGGTGGGGGCGGCAAAAGGAGCTTTTAGATATCAGGGGGTATATGAATCTTGGAAAGTGGTGCGGGGAGTATGAATAAGTACATGTAAGTTTTTGTTTAATTTATGTGGAACGAGTTGAAAAAAGTTTGAATATATCCATGGTGCTTTCATCAAAAACTTTCAAATTATTGGTTTTATCATGAGAGAAACTTTTCTTTCATGGTTGTGCATGTTTCTCTCGTCAATGGAGCTGTATATACTCCAACACAACAACGGGGCAAGGGAGCTTAATACATATATATAGTACGTCAAGTGAGCGAATATGAATGGGAAGAAGAAGGGAGGGGCTATATAAAGAGGGTATATATTTATATATATTAACTCATTCACTGTCTTGTTTCGAATTTTCAATATAACTACAATATCATTAAGTTACTTACCCCCAACAATACAGGATGATTGAATGATTTTGTGGAATCCATAATTTTCCAACCTAAAACAAAAATTAATGAATTAGTATTACTTTTATTATCAGGCGAGCGAGGCGAGCCTCTACTAGGTTAAAATGTAACTTTTTGGTGGTAAACTTTACAAAAAAAATACTTAAGATTCAGACATGAAATAAAATGTTTTAGTTCCATATTTATGTCTAGATGTATTATCAATCATTATTTTTAGAAAAAATTATAAAAAATAAAAAAACAACATTTCTTATTTATTACATGTATGTATACAATCTATATATATGCAGAGACAGTGGCACCATCTGTGAGCTACATCTAATACTTATATATAATTGGCTACATTTAATATTAATTTTAATTGAGTGGCCATCTGTAGATTCTTTCAAGTATTAAAAAACGTCATAGTAACTATAGTAAGAGTATTGATGATTGAAGAGAGATATCTATATTATCAAATTTATAATCATCACTTGCACATAATATATAATATATTTTTGTAGTTAAAGCTAAAAATAACTCATTAATTGAGTTCAAACCATGTATTTGGTTGATATGCATGTACCGTGCAATAAACCAAAGCTTTTTTACAATACTGCAGGTTTACAATCATCTTAAATGAATCACCCTATACTTTCTCTAAGTGCTTATTCAAATATTATGTTTAAGAGGCATAATAACATACACAACACACACAACATACAACATAAACCGTTTTCTTGTTAAACGCCATCCATTACTTTACCATCATCATATCTCATCCATAACGTAACGTGCAACGTCTATGTTTTAAATATAGATCTCTTGAATTAAAATACCTTGCGGCCATATTTAATCATTTTCATATCAAGTATTCTAATTTACTAAATTCATTTATAATTAACTGATTTTTGTGTTATTTGTTACGTAATAATAAAGCACAGAGCCCGTAGTTAGCGAACGCCACCTACAAACGAACTCTGTGTAATGTTGTTTTGTTCATATGATCATTAGTAAGTAGGGTAAGGTGTTGTACCTAGAATCTCAAATTTACCTTGTATCATTCTGTGTTTCTCGGAAGATATTGACTATTTATCGGAAAGCATTTAGGGTTGCCACCTCAGTCTGGCCTCTCTCTTTGAGGGGGGATATTGATTTCAAAATTTCCAATTTCGTCGAATTTAATTTATTTTAAGGTTTAACTATATTCGAAATTTGCACATTTCGTCCATCATTTTGCACGAAAACTATCAATCACTTTGTTTTGGCATTAATCCTTAAATATCTATCAATCAAAAGGTACAGATATCCAGTAAAATTTTCAAAAACCCGACATCTAAATCAGTGGTAAGGCCTGAGGATGCACTACCGCGGGAGGCCTGAGAAAATGGTAGCCCTAAAAGCATTTCTATTGAAATGAGAATATTTTATTAACATGCGGGTAGGCTGAATACTAGTTGTCAATGTGATTTTTGATTGTCTATTTGCACATTGCCATTTGCATCTCAATATATAGAGCCTAAATGGCCGAGCAGTCTAAGGCGTTTGCCTTGGACTGTTTGTCCATTTAGACTTAGGTTGCGGGTTCGAATCCAGGCAGCGGCAGTGTGAACAATTTATAATTAATGGGAGTACAGAATTGATCACATTATCGTCACTTGGATAAGATCGAAGTAACCGACTCCACCCACATCAAAATGTAATTGTAAATATGTTTGTAATTAAATAAATAAAGATTAACAAATAATGATGTGGGTGGCCTCTGTTATAGGCGTATATGTCAGAGAACGGAGGTTAAACTCCATTATTATTATTATATCAATACATAGTATAAAACAAAGTCGCTTCCCGCTGTCTGTCCCTATATATGCTTAGATCTTTAAAACTACGCAACGAATTTTTATGCCACCAGACTCAAAAAGGCGACAGCATTACTACCCAACACTACCATCTTTTATTAAACAGTTATTGTTAATAATTAATTAAAAAAATTATCAAGATAAAATTTTATTAAAATTTCGATAAAATTTAGAAAATAAGATAAAACTTTGACCAAAAAATTAATGCGCGTGAAAATGCTAGTTTTAATATAAAGTTTTGGATATAATAATCTATAGTAAATTATATAATTTTTAAAACATAGTGTTATATACATAGCTCCATGCTACCCCATACATTCAGAGCTCCCCTCCCTTACTCTGCAACCCTCATTCCAATTCATCGTTCCACAGGTATCAATAATGTATAAAACTATGGTAGCATACATATACACCTAATCACTATTATAGAAATATTATGGAAAAAACATTATTATCCATTGTATAATTAATCCATATTTTTCACCATTCATTAAAAAATACTAATTTAAAATTATTTTTACCTATAATTGTTTTTAAATACAACAATAGAGCCCTAACACATTCTATTTAGTAATAAAAATTATTTTACAGAGTGTTACAGTAAAATAATTTCTGTAAACACTGTAAGGCTGATTTTGGATGAGTCATTTAGTAATAGTAGCAAATGCTGCAGTGGGCCAAGTAGATTTTTGAAGACTAAAACAAAAAGAAAGAAGGGAAAAAGACAAATTTTCTGAAGGGCCTCTTCGTTGGGGGTTATATGTACATTTACGAAGAAAAAAACACCCTTTTCACACAATCTTTGACAGAATTTGATACAAGGCCCCACGGTGGTTATTGAAAAACGGACTCACTGGCTTGTGAGGGATTCTTTCAAGCCCCCGTTTCGCCGTAGATGGTTTAATATCAAGAAACTCCGTAATTTACCGAATCAGTTATGTTATCAGTAAAAAAACTTGGATCCATTCATTCCGGGTTTCTTGTCCTTACAAGTATTAGAGCCTAATTAAAAGTCTGCCTTCAGGTGACGAGATGTTCTTATGGAATTCATACATATATCATAGAATTAGCTACTCCCGAGGCTTTGTACCTGAGTTATCCTGTTAGATATCAAGTTAAAAATTATCCTAAAACTGAATCCTTTTGACAATGGCCATCAAAATTTAAAGACTTTTCCCAAATTAGAGAAAACGTACCAAAAATACTCGAATTTAAAAAAATTAGATTTCATAAGCCCGGGTAGCTCAGTCGGTAGAGCATTGGACTTTTAATTCAAGTCCCTGCTCGGACAATATACTTTTTAAATAAGTCGAAAATTTTGTGTGGTTTTCCTTGATCACATTGTACATTTATTAAATAAACCTAATTTTATAAATTAAAAACTATTTTTTTTCTTTTTTAAATATAGCCCACCAAATACGAAATTAATTGCACGCTTTATTTTTTCAATTACATCATCGGAAAATATATATGTTGTAGCCAGAAGGTTATTTTAGCCAGTTTATAATCCAGCTAGCCAAATTTTAATTTCTTCCAAAACACTCAAAACAATACCATATAGTAAATTAACCTATAGGAGATCAAAGTAGCTTCATTGCAACTTTAACCGGATAAAAATTCGATTAACTAGAATATACCCTTCAAAAAAGGTACAAAAAATTCAGCGTGCTTAAATCGTTTTAGATCAACAAAACTTTATGTGGATTAAAAAATGATCTAATAGGGGATGAAATAGTTTAATACGCTTTGGGGGTTGGTGGTTGGTAATCGGATTAGAATATAGCTGAAATTACAATGTGGCTACGACATATTTTTATTTGGTTGTTACGAACACTTCGTTTCGTTAATTACATATAAATAATTAGTTGTAGAAAAAATAAAATTTATTAAAAATGTCATTAAATCATCAATCATCAAAAACCATTTATTTAGTAAATTTCATATAATTATAAAATTTAATAAATAACTAGCTAGACCCGTGAAGAATTTCGATCCCGTAACCCGTGGCTAAAAATAACACAAACAACAAATTTCGTAGAAAAGTTGTCTACTGCTGTATTGACTTCGCTACGAATTTTTGTATTTACACAAATAAGCGACCATTATTTAAATGACGTCAGTGGTTTTTTTCCCGTTGTATATGGCTATAAATAATTTTATCAAATTAATGAAAAACAATTAAAAAACGGAAAATTTTCCCGAAAAATATTTAATTTTAATCTTTAATCCAATGTTAAAATCAGGTTTGACACAATTTTATATGAAAATAAAGGGATTTATATTAATTGTTTTAATTATTTGAAAACAGGGACGTATTTCATATTTCATATTTAATATGAAAATGATTTTAAACAAATGAAAATTGACTGAGTTAATTGTCGAAATACCATGTGTTATAAAATACTCATGAAAAATTGAAATCTTTTTTGATCATCGGTCATTCAGTGCGGTTAATAATAATCAGTCTTAGTATTCCAGAAAATACGCTACTGATAATCCCCTCCCACCATAAAAATTGGGAAATTTCAAAGATAATAATTCTAGGGTATTTATAATCATTAATAAACCAATTTTTTTTTTCGAAATCATCCAATTAGAGATTGTTCGCTCTTTTTTTTTTGCCGTTTGTGTGTGTAATATCAAAAGAAAAAAAATTTATTGATTTAAGTACGATTCTAATTAATTATATGTTTTATGTGATTCGTTATATAGTCACCCACCATCACCAGAATGTGTTTGCACCCATCCCTCCCTCCCAATGCATCCCCACACATTCTATACAACAAACCAAATCAAGTAGAAAATCATTCGTATAGAATCGAGAATACACTATTATGTCGATTGTTTTCGAGTTTCGATTCTATAATATTTGTTATAAGGTACCGTAAAAGTCCGTCGACGCACATGGATTTGATGCAGTTATCGAATAAATTATTTTGGAGATAATTCATATCATAAACTTTCGTCATTTCTGCTAGTTCCTATTATTAGTTCCTTTAAAGTTTCCTATTTTCGAAATTCCATTTAAAATTTCAAAAAATTGTATTTGTGGTTATTTGTGGTAAAAAATCAATCTTCCGGAAATGTAGAACTTTATTTTTCATGCCCCGTGATTTACACTATTTTCCCCGACTTTCCATCGAGAATTTCGAAACTCCCAGATCAATCACTACTCAATTGAACTGTAATTTTGTCCAGATGCTTGCGGAAAGTCGTTTATCATGTTGATATTTCGTGCTTTGTCTAGTAATAGTTGGTCTAGAGTCCTAAGCACCTAGGCCAAGAGTTCTCTGTACCCTTTTGAGAACGATCTGCCACCCGAAGACGTCTCACTTTCGGGTAGGAGGCGCTATTAAAATCAAATGAAGCTTAAGGATTTTGTCGAGGCCAGACGCCACATAGAAAGCCCACAGCTTCTCCGTCGGGATCTCTCTCAGAAAAAAGATTGATCAGGGCTTGTCGTAGCCATTCTTTGATTCGGTAAATTACAGAGCCCCTTGCTATGGGAATGATAGGCTTAGGTGAAAGGGGCGTTTGAAACGACCCCTCTCGTATCAGCGAGTCTGCTGCTTCATTCCCTTTAACGCCAGAAGGACCCGGAACCTAGATCAGCCTATCTATGTTGCTCAGTACCAGGTGATTCAGCTCCTCGAAGCATTCATAGACTATCCTTGATTGCTGTGTCTAATACTATTTAGCTTAAATTCGGGCTTGGATTGTAACATATATAATAATGGTTACAATGAGGTTTTTATTATGTAATTGTCAGTCAAGCTTTCATTTAGAACAAAAAAAAAAAATGCAGAGTTATTAATTAGTTTTGTACAAACGAATCATAATTTTTTATCACTAGAATTATCTAGGTTTCTGTTTTTCTAACAAACGTGAGAATTATTCGCTTAAAAAAAAACTTTTTCATATTATACAAAATTAACCCTTCAATACAATCGTAAAATTTTTTTTTAACGATTTTTAATTTAAGCCAATTATTTTATGAATTGTTTAAATGGAAAACTTTATGGAAAATTTGAAATTTGACGATATAAGACGAAAAGTTTGTATGGAGATACCTAAGCTGAAATTTTAATCACATATTCTTTGGGTAAAAGTCTACCTATAAAGAAATTTTGAACCTTTAAGGATGTATGAGCATGACAACAATGTTTGATTTAAAGGCTCAAAATTTGTTTGTAGGTAGTCTTTTACTCAAAGAATATGTGGTTAAAATTTCAGCTTAGGTATCCGTGCAAATTTTTAAGAAAAAAGTCATTAAAAATCGATATATAATACATTGGCTCTTATGGAGGAATCTCAAAAAACGACATGTTTTGGAAGTTTTAGATAATTTTCATTTGGAATGAATGGAAACAAATTTTAAAAAAACTTTTTAATAGAAAGTAAACATATTAGCAATGAATTAGAAAAGAAAAAAACTAAGTGTCACCCTCCCTATAAGGGATGTAAGAGCAGGGTAGATTAAGGGTTGAAATTATTTTTATCTTATTTTCAACTTTGATGATGAATTTTGTTATAACTTCATGAATGTGGACGAAAAATAAGAATAAAATTTTTCGATATGTGTCTTGGTTTTCGAAATATCGAAAGCTAAATAATTAAACAAAATTTTCAATTTTCGATATTTTGAAAATTAAGCCAGATATCGAAAAATTTTATTCTTACTTTTCGTCTTATATCGTCAAGTAATAATATAAATTTATCATCAAAATTGAAAATATCTATTTTTAAATTTGTGCCCCCACTACCATGCTCATACATCCTTAAATCAAACATTATTGTCATGCTCATACATTCTAAGTGATTTGAGTCATTAATTTCTGTGATTCAGTGATTGGCATTGTCATGGCGTAAGCAAATTCCTATCACCAGACATAAATATTTAAAAATTCCAACTTCAATTTTATCTAAGAATTTAAACAAAAAAAATATAACATGTGCATAATTTTTATAATTTGGCATATCGATAAAAATCAATAATTTATTTTATAATTAATGAATTATAAATAATTAATTTTAATATTTTCAAAAAATACATATTTTACTAATGGATATTTAAATTTTTGATTAATTTTCAATATATTTATATTATAAATTATTCAATATTTAATATATATTTTATCAAAACCGAATTTATTTTTAATAATATTTCAATTAATTATTGATTTATTGCTAAAATTCTTTTATAAGGATTCCGTTTTGAAATCCTCTATGATTTGTATGAAAGATTGATATAAACGCTATTTCTATGTGCTGATTGCGGCGATTTTTATGAAAACTAAAGCTCTCTGATTAATTTATAGACCCATAGTTATTAAGATATAACATATATGATGCATTTTCATTATTCGGAACACAATTTTAAGGAATTTTTCCATTAATTTGAGCTATTTTCTTAAAAATTACATTTCTGATTAACTTTTTAACGCGTTTTTCGTTTTCCCAGGGTCAAAATTAGTCTAGAAAATGATTTTCATCAAAATCGAAAACAAAAAATTCGTCTCGAATTTTTGCAATTTTTTTAAGGGGTACCCCTTTGAAAAATTCGAAAAAATCGAAGAAAATTTTTTATTTACGATTTCGATAAAAATCATTTTCTAGACTGTTTTTGACCCAGGGAAAACGAAAATCACGTTAAAAAAGTGATAAGAGCTTTAGTTTTCTTGATAATCGCTCTAATTTATTAATTAAAGCTGTTTTCTTAAAAATTACCCTTCTGATCACTTTTTTAACGCGATTTTCGTTTTCCCTGGGTCGAAAATAGTCTAGAAAATGATTTTTATCAATATCAGAAACAAAAAATTTTCTTCGATTTTTTCGAATTTTTCAAAGGGGTACCCCTTAAAAAAATTGCAAAAATTTGAAACAAATTTTTTATTTCCAATTTAGATGAAAATCATTTTCTAGACTAATTTTGACCCAAGAAAAACGAAAATCGCGTTAAAAAATTGATCAGAAGTGTAATTTTTAAGAAAACAGCTTTAATTAATGGAAAAATTGCTTAAAAATGTATCCCGAGTAATGAAAATGCATCATATAGGCTATACCTTAAAAACTAAGGTTCTGATTAAAATTTTAATTGAATTTTTGTTTTTATGGGTCAAAATTAGCCTAAATATCGAGTATTTCTCAAAATGAAAAAGGTAGTACGAGCGCCAAGTCAAGTTTAAACTTGTGTTTGAAATAATTTGTACCTTATTTTCAAGCTTCTTATTCAAATTCCTAGGTTTTTAGAAAATATCAAATGACATTGCATTGAATAGTGTGGTTGTTCATTTTTATACGAGTAAATGCACTACGGAACCTTAGTTTGAATTTCAACTGAGTCAGACATCACTTATCAAACATTTTTAGTTTGTCAATATTTAATTGAATTATAAATATAGGCCGCCGCCACATGATGGGGAATATGACAGAAATATTAATGACAAGCATAAATATTTTATTTCGAAGAATTTACCAAGATCATATTCTGTTATATATAATTCTTTATTTTAAAAACATTTTTTTCAACATCGTTTCCCATCGATTATTCAAACAACCCCCGAAAAACGATTTTACATATTCTTTTCCCTCAAGTTTTTCTGGTTCTAGTTGTCCAAATTTAGCAGACGATTTAAATTTTGTCGAATTGATACAAGATTTACAAAAAAGATGTGTGTCAGGTCCGACACACGACTGGAGTTTACTCTTAAAGTGTTGTACAGTGTGCTTTCGTCGTCAGGTTAATGTCACTTTCAAACAATAGATGCTTTGTCTGTTATTCGTACTATGTAGTAGGTTATATATGGTAACTCGACGACATACGATGTATATACGTTGGCTGAGTAGCTAATGTAGTCATTCTGTATCGGTGGGTAAAACCTACAGTGTACGTCAGATTACTGTCAGTTTCAAACAATAGATGCTTTGTTCATAACACACAAGTATACAAGTTATACACACGCATTACTAAAAAGTGAAAGATGCGTACAATAGGTTGCGCATCAAAAAAAGATTAACCCATCTCCGGTCACTACTCCATGAAACATTTGGAGCTGTTTAAAAACAGCAGGGGTCTTTGACGTCAATGGATTGCAGATCAAAGAGGTCATCAAAGAAAGACGGACTCAAATGAGTTCTCCTCATGGCAACAGCTGGGTAGTGACAAATAAAGATGGGACCATCGTTTCTTTCTCCTCTCAACTGTGACACTTCTTGTAACAACCGTAAAGCGTGTCTGTCGCATAACCAGTGTCCTGAGGCCTTTTAAAGCGATGTCCCATTCGTGGTATTATTCTATTTAACATTTCCAATAACTGGAAAAGTTCGTCTTTATAAATAACTTACAATCAACTCCCCCTCTCAAAATCTGGTCAAGTCACCCTTCCTGGCATACACACAGAAAAAATAAAAGCTAATGAGAAAGAATTAAATAAGATAAAAAAAAACTTTTTTTATTATTTCTAATTACGTAATAAAAAGCAGGCAATAATTAAATAAAATTACCTTCGAAAAACATTAATTTCTTTTGTGTGTTCCAGTAAAAAAAAAAATTGGTACAAATTTTTTTTTTCCTAGTTTACATAAAAAGTGTTCTGAAAAAATGTTAAATTTAGACAACAACAACAACAAAAAACAAGTGAAAATAAACAATTGACTGAGTTAATTGTTGAAGTACCATGTATAGACAGTGTACACATATAATACCACAATTTGCGCATGATATGCGTTCTCACGGATAAACAGAGATGTTTACGAAAAAATGTTTCAAACAAAAGTTGTTAATTTTTGTATAAGGATCATTTTTTACATTTAAACTTGTTCTATCTTTAACAATTTACAAGACCCAATTGAACAATTTTGCTCATTTACTAACTTGACCTCACTTTTAACTTCCTCAGCACGCTATAAAAATTTCAGCTTGATTTCTTTTTTCGTTTTTGAGTAATGACAGACGACAGACAGACAGAAAGACAACCGGAAATGGACTAATTAGGTGATTTTATGAACACCTTTACAAAAATTTTGTTCATGGCATCAATATTTTGCAAACTTGGGACTAAACTTAGTATACCTTGGTATATTTCATATATACATGGTATAAAAACGCCATCAATGATCAATGTTGATGAGACCTTGTTCGTAACTCATCACATGAGCATCAGATAAAATATAGAAGAGTGTTGTGTAATGTGTACAGGCGTTAAATGTATTGTGTGTATTGGTATAGTCTGGACATCACATATCACACACTGACTCACTCTCTCTGACGGACGGACCCACCCGCTCACGGCTAAAACATATTTGCATATTTCCAAATATACATTTTTTGTATAATATCATAAACTAATAGTTAATGTTATGAGGCTTGGTACAGAATGGACCCTCGACTGTCCGAAAAAATCTTTATAAGCACGGTAGTGGGGATACAAATTTAAAAAAAATTGCTTGTAACTACCTTTTTGATTTTGAAAAATACTCGATATTTAGGCTAACTTTGACCCACAAAAACAAAAATTCAGTTAAAATTTTAATCAAAGGCTTAGTTTTTAAGATATAGCCTTATATGATGCATTTTCATTATTCGGGATACAATTTTAAGGAATTTTTCCATTAATTAAAGCTGTTTTCTTAAAAATTACACTTCTGATCAATTTTTTAACGCGATTTTCGTTTTTCTTGGGCCAAAATTAGTCTAGAAAATGATTTACATCTAAATTGGAAATAAAAAATTTGTTTCAAATTTTTGCAATTTTTTTAAGGGGTACCCCTTTGAAAAATTCGAAAAAATCGAAGGAAATTTTTTGTTTCCGATTTTGATGAAAATCATTTTTTAGACTATTTTCGAACCAGGGAAAACG
Source organism: Chrysoperla carnea (assembly GCF_905475395.1). Taxonomy (NCBI): domain Eukaryota; kingdom Metazoa; phylum Arthropoda; class Insecta; order Neuroptera; family Chrysopidae; genus Chrysoperla; species Chrysoperla carnea. The sequence goes on from NC_058342.1 coordinate 34,617,296, forward strand.
AAAATCGCGTTAAAAAATTGATCAGAAGTGCAACTTTTAAGAAAACAGCTTTAATTAATAAATTAGAGCGATTATCAAGAAAACTAAAGCTCTGATCAATTTTTTAACGCGATTTTCGTTTTTCTTGGGTCAAAAATAGTCTAGAAAATGATTTTTATCAAAATCGTGAACAAAAAATTTCCTTCGATTTTTCCGAATTTTTCAAAGGGGTACCCCTTAAAAAAATTGCAAAAATTTGAAACAAATTTTTTATTTCCAATTTAGATGAAAATCATTTTCTAGACTAATTTTGACCCAAGAAAAACGAAAATCGCGTTAAAAAATTGATCAGAAGTGCAATTTTTAAGAAAACAGCTTTAATCGATGGAAAATTTCCTTAAAACTGTATCTCGAATCATGAAAATGAATCATTTAGGCTGTATCTTAAAAACTAAGTTTCTGATTAAAATTTTAACTGAATTTTTGTTTTTATGGGTCAAAATTGGCCTAAATATCGAGTATTTTTCAAAATCAAAAAGGCAGTACGAGGGCCAGCCAAGTCAAGTTTAAACTAATTTGTACTTTAGTTTGAAATATTTAAATTTGTTTGAAAAAATTTGTACTTTATTTCAGCTTGATATTTCATTTCATTTTTAAGTTATCGTGTCCACGGACAGCCGAGCCGGACTAATTAGGTGATTTTAAGAACACCTATATCAAAAATTTGTTCGTAGCATCAATATTTTCAAGCGTTACAAACTTGGAACTAAACTTAATATACCTTGATATATATTACATATATTCAAGGTATAAAAATTAACTATTTATACACTTTTTCTTGAAGACAAAAAGTAGGCAGTATGTCGGTCGGTTGTCCCAACTGTACATATTTAATAGAGTCGAGTCCACAATAGTAGGTAGCAGAAATAGGTGGATACTAGATAGTAGATACCCAAACAGACATTCATAGTCGTTTAGTGTAGTTTGTTGTTTGTATCATATACCTAATACCTCTTACAAGCAGCATCAGTGGTAGGGTAGTACAGCGACTGGCCACTATGGCACTATTTGACTATTACATTATCATGATGTCAGCAACAGACTTACTACTTTTAACATTGAAAGATGGACCATTCATATTTGAATATACAGATAGTCTTTCAAATTATTTGACACTAACATTTTCAATAATTTTCGATATTTTGAAAATTACTCCAGATATCGAAAAATTTTATTCTTATTTTTCATTTTAATTCACTGTCAAAATTAAAAATATATACTTTTTATAATTTTATACCTTAATTATTAGGACAGAACTTTAATTAAGGTGATTGTAAACCCTACAGTATTGTAAAAATGTTTTGGTTTATTGCACGGTACATACATATAAACCAAATACATGCTTTGTAGTTAAATAATGTGATTTTTTTTAGCTTTATAAAACCACGCAACAACAAAAATATGTAATATATAGTGTGCAAGTGATGCTTATAAATTTGATAATATAGATAACTTTCTTCAATCATCAATAAACTAACTATTAGTTAGTAGTCGTCTTTGTTCATAAAAAAAGTGGATCTTTGATGAACTCATAATTGAATTAAAATTTTGTTTTGATATCATCGACAACCTTATATTTTGATGGTATTTTTATAAACTACAAGATTGTCACTCTTATAATCACTCTAATTTTAAAACCAACATTTTGAGATTACACGTAGACCGCAGTTCCACTGCTGCAACATCTTCTAGAAATATTTTTGAAACTAGAAGAAGTAGCACCAGTGAAACTGAAATCTTTGATGAGTGTTGGCTTAATTCATAGGCTTATTCATAGGTATTTTTATAAACTGCAAGATTGTCTAAATATTTTTGATAGTTTTTTATCACACTCGCTAGATTTTTCGATATAGAAATATCCAATTAAAAAGGATAACCTATATGATTCATCATTTTTTCAACCAAATTTGAACGATAAAAAAAATTAATAAAAAGCCCGATGATCTAGGAATTTTTTGTGATTTTTGTAAACTTTGTTAATAAAAAAATGTAATTATAAAGTTTTATCGAAATCTCTACTATTATCCAATCCTTGCATCGTCCAGCCTTAATCGATTTCGAAGTTCTTAATAATTTTAAAAACATTCTGTATATATAAATGGTATATTATGGGGTAAGATGAATTTTTTTTTAAAAAGTTTAAATTTGGCGTTATATCTGACAGTTTATGAGATTGAGTGTTCATGATAAGTTTACTATTCAACACTTCCCGGTAACCCTTTTCGTCCCATATAAAATATGATGACGTATGTCGTTAAAAATAACATTAACTTTATGTGCAAAAATAAAAATCTTCAAGATAGCTAGCAAAATGTAGCACAAAAATTCCGTACCAAAAGCGATCATTTTCTTATTTTTATTTAGAATTTTCAACGTAACGTCTCTTTTAAAAACGTTATCGCCAAATAAAATAATGAACATGCATATTAAAATATGAAAAGAAATTTGAATAAAAAATACTTTCTAAGGGACAAGCATTTATTGTACTAAAAAGTAAAAAATAATTTTATCTATGAATCATTCATACCCGACTATCAAATATGGTAGAAGCGATGGGAAAATCAGGGCGCCACAAGTTCACCATGCATTGTCATCTAAAATAAAAGTGCATGTAAAATTTCAGCTCAATCGGAAACCGGAAAGTGGATCAAATTTGACTTTTAGACAGACAACGGGACAAGTGAACTAAATTAAAAGCTTATAAATGAAGTAGGTATCTTTTTCTAGGTGTCTTTTCATTCAATGAACAAATCAGCTGATGCTAACAGATATGGTTTAAAGTCTTTTATTCGTTGACATTTTAGCGTTAAAATTCCAAAGCTCATCTGGTAAAAACGTTGAATCGGACTGCAAGAAACCATAGATCAGGCATGGGCGAGTAATTCTAAGTTGAAGTCACCATTGTTATAATTTTATTGTGTGTCGCTTTATCCAAGTCCGCTTGGCCATAGAGGAGAACGCATGAAACATACGCGACTCATACCCATGCCTACCATAGATTCGATTCCCGCTCAGTATATTTCTTTATATTATGGTTCTTCTTAGAAGTTCAAACTTGGTTGAATTGAACAGAAATCATACATCGGATTTATTGAGCTTTTGATGTCTCACCGCTTAGAGATTTTATAATATATTCCTTCTCCGACCTAATACTTCGCCCTTGGTCAAAATTGGGTTCGATCAAGCGTGAACGTGTCTAAATAAATTAAGCATCCGATATGAATTAAACATCAAAAATATATAAATTAGATACGGAATTCATATGAAAACATGATTGGTATGAGGAATTTTTTTTTATCCAAATAACAATCGTTCTCCATTTCCCCCGCCCGCCTGCAAATAACATCGCTAGACTCATCCTACACCCCCCCCCCCCCCCCCCTCCATTATGAATTTTACACACGCGTCATCGTATTGACATGAAAAACGCCTGTGGCTATGATGTGATGTTTTTAAATACAATGTTTAATAATAACCTAGTTAATTAAACCCTCGAAAAAAAAAGTGAGGTACTTATTTTCAGGGCTTTTCATGTTTTTTCATAATTTTCATTTTTTATACCATGTATATATGAAATATGTCAAAGTATACTAAGTTTAATCCCAAGTTGGTGTTCATAAAATTACCTAATTAGTCCTTTTCCGTCGGTCTGTCGTCTCTCCATCTGCCATCACGATTACTCAAAAACGAAAAGAGATATCAAGCTGAAATTTTTACAGCGTGCTGGGGACAAGGTAAAAAGTGAGGTCGAGTTCGTAAATGAGCAACATAGGTCAATCTTGTAAACCGTTAGAGATAGAACAAAAGTTTTAATGTAAAAAATGTAGTATTATATGGGTATATCAGCTATCTATGTGTGACATGGTGTGTAATCAAAACTGTCTATACATGGTATTTCAACAGTTAACTCAGTCAATTGTTTGTTTTCACTTGTTTTTTTTTTTAAATATATATAATTTCTATTTTTACATTTTTTCCGTATTAATTATAAAGAAAATATGAAAATTTTTCACTTTTTTTGTGTGCTTTGTTAATGAAAAATATTTTTATAAGACAAAACAACCTCAGGTGAAAATGGAAAAGCTTTTATTTTGTATGAGAAGAAAGCATAAATGTGTAGGAATGAACTTTATCTGATTTTTTTTGTATTTCAATTATAGTAAATTGAAATTTTTAAGCATTTTCCGGCTAGCAGGGGTGGTTTAAAAAAATTCAAGCGGGAATACAGCAAAAATTCCCGGATGTTTTTTCTTTAAATACCATAATTTGTATCTCAAAAACAATTCGTGGATAAAATTGGCGAAGAATGTATGCATTTCGAATAATAGGGAAAAAATAGACCGAAAGACCGGGTCTTTTATAGGTCCGGAGCATTTTAATTACGAGTTCGTTGGATTGAATTTGTCGACTACAGAGGTGGGGTTCTGTTCTGAAGTTTTATGCCTTGCGTTAAGGGTGGTGGAACTCTTGACAGGACACTATCGATTGAACTATCACCTTCACAATTTGGAGGATGATGAAACCTCCATGCATGTTATTTGCACCTGCAGAAATCTGCAGGTCGTTCAGAATTCAGAATAATCGGGTCCCAAACCTTGGATCTATCTATCCTGGGAGAGATTTCGAGGGCGAAACTGTAGGCTTTCTGGTGTCTGGCCTCGACAGGATCCTTTAGCTTCATCGGATTTCGATAGCGTTTCCTACCCGAAGACGCCTCGTCTTTGAGTGGCTGGAGGGCACAGAGGACTCTTGGTCTAGGTGCTAGGGACCCACTTGACACTAATACAAACATTTTCTTTTCCGGATTTATTATTCCCTGACCACTTCCTGATTTATAAAATCGAATGCTACTCTAACTAGTACCCAAATCGCTAATGAAACGGACATATTGATCCAATAAAAGCGTCTTTCTCGATGGAAATCGAATAGAAAAATCACTAAATATATTTTCTTCAAACGATGTTTGGTATGTTTTTCGTAATTGAATTTTCCGACTTGTATATAATGTGTTTAAAATTATTATTTTTTATTACCTTAAATGGGCCTTTATTATGTTGACATTTTTATTATATTTAAGCCTAAAAATTATAACGTTTCAAATTCGGGGATTATCATAAACGAGAATTATTCATTTAGTCCAATGGTCCGGGAGCGAACTGAGGATAATTTGACCCATCTGTAACCGTCTCAAACTTTGTAGGTCAAATCGATAATTGTCGGTCAAAGTCATGGACACAGGCGAATGTTCTCTATTACCCGTGACAACTTTTGGCTAAAGCATTTTTACGTAGTTAGCTAGTTCTTCTTTCGATTAAATGCAAGAATGACGTATTTTTAAGTTGCATTTCCTTTTAAGGATGTATGAGCATGACAACAATGTTTGATATAAAGGCTCAAAATTTGTTTGTAGGTAGTCTTTTACTCAAAGAATATGTGGTTAAAATTTCAGCTTAGGTATCCGTGCAAATTTTTAAGAAAAAAGTCATTGAAAATCGATATAAAATACATTGGCTCTTATGGAGGAATCTCAAAAAACGACATATTTTGGAAGTTTTTGATAATTTTCATTTGGAATGAATGAAAACAAATTTAAAAAAAACTTTTTAATAGAAAGTAAACATATTAGCAATGAATTAGAAAAGAAAAAAACTAAGTGTCACCGTCCACATAAGGGATGTAAGAGCAGGGTAGATTAAGGGTTGAAATTATTTTTATCTTATTTTCAATTTTGATGATGAATTTTGTTATAACTTCATGAATGTAGACGAAAAATAAGAATAAAATTTTTCGATATGTGTCTTGGTTTTCGAAATATCGAAAGCTAAATAATTAAACAAAATTTTCAATTTTCGATATTTTGAAAATTAAGCCAGATATCGAAAAATTTTATTCTTACTTTTCGTCTTATATCGTCAAGTTATAATATAAATTTATCATCAAAATTGAAAATATCTATTTTTAAATTTGTGCCCCCACTACCATGCTCATACATCCTTAAGTAAGGTAGTGTATTATTTTCGGGTACCAAAAATCTGACAACGTTAAGAAATGGCTCGTTTCACGATTCAAGTAACGAAATGTCATATTTGCTTGGACTAATGCAGGTCTGAGCTATGAGAGTTCACACATATAATAACGATGTACTATTCTGTTGTTTATTCAACAGTTTTAATAGTTTAAATGGCAAGCTTTAAGCTCCCAAACGCATACAACAGGATTTAATGTATTAAATTCTACGAATTGTTAGAATTATTTATAAAAATAAAATGAAAATAAAGGTCGTTATTATCAAATAGAATTTTTAGTTAACGTTTCAAGCGCCACCGGTGAATTTTTTTTATGAAATATGTTTATTCAAAAAGTTCGTTCATTTTTATAGAAAATTATATTTTGCAATATAACAAGTGAAATTTATAAAATTTAAAAAAACATCCGACAAATGCGATTTATTCCTTGTAAAACGATTTTTGGAAACTTATAAAATGTTCCCAATCAAGGCGGTTCGACCGTTTAAGGGACGAGAAACACACAGACGCACAGATGAACACTTTAAACTTAAAACACTCCTTCTTAAATCAATATAAAAGTGATGGTCAAGGACATCAGATGATATGAAAAGGATACCTAGAAAGCTACCCTTTTTTTAGGACAAATTTTTGGAAATATTTTGATTGAAATATTTGAGTTGACCTTGTTCTTATGAATCATTGTTTTGAATTACCTAATTATTTGACCATTTCACTTTTCAAAATGAATTGAGCCAGGTTTATTTGACCATTCATTTCCATAATGTTAAAATTATACGTCATGCTTTTTCAAAACTGAATCGATTTTGAAGATCATCGCCAATTTTTTAGTTTTTTCGAGAACGAAACTCTAAGCTCGCACTTGAAACATAGCAAAGAACACTTTTCATTAAATTACCTTTCAAAAGATACCAATAAAATGAAAATCGGTTCATCCGTTTAGGCGCTACGATGCCACAGACAGACACACACACACATAAACACACACATAGCGATCAAACACCCCTTTTTTCATTCGGGGGTTAAAATTTAATAGGTTTAATAGTAATAAAAACTAACATATTTGCCTTATAAACTTAAGGTAACTTGCCTTATGAGTGTGTTGGCACTCGGTGAACTCTTTGAGTATAATCCTTTTTTTCGAGACTTCGATTAACGAAATTCTTGATTTACGAAAAATGGACTTACCTAGAACAAAAAGAAAAGATTTTATTAGAAAAAAAAAAGAAAATGAATTCCATTGAGATAATACGCCCGCCTATCAGGAGAACATCTGTAAAAACTAACATGCTTTCTGACATCCAAGGTGTCAGCAATTTGCGTAAAAAAGTTATTATAATGAATAAACTCAAAAACTACTTAACCGGAGAGTAAGATAGGCTGTATTTTTTTTTCAAAAAATTAGGATTCCGCACCAAAAAAGGTGAGAGTCGAGGAAGTGAAGACTATAACGCGGGAATCTTTGTTTTTAAAGTTGAAATTACTCAACGAAGTAGTTGGTTAACTGCTAGTCCTATGTCCTAGTAAATCCTTAAATAGACCTAAATTGAAGCATGAAGAGGTGTAAATCAAATGCCTAATTTGAAAACTACAAAATTAGAAGCTTTTGACTTTGGTTTTTCATAAGTTAAATGGAATAAATTTTCTGTCAAACTATCGATAATGAGAAAATATATCATAGGGGAAAATATTTCCTTGATTTTTCTTTTCAACGGTTAAAATTAAACAGCAGTTTTCAAAAAAAAAAATGATTAATAGCTTTTCAAAGCGTTTTCTTAAATTTCAAAATTCAATAATACTAATATTAAAAGAAAATTATATAAAAATATAAGTTTTTACTTGAAAAACTATGTTTCGAATTATGAAAACCTATATATCATTTTCATGTGCAATATATGTATATGGAATTATACACGTAATGAGCTGACATACATTTTATGTAAAAATGCTTAACCGTCTGGTAGGAAAATTTCGCGGTTTCCAGATATTTAACATTGGATTTAAGTTAGTGTCTGACCTCTTAACTGGGTTTTGTTTAATCCGTCAACAATTGCGTTATGATAATCTTTTCACGTTGGATTTCCCTACAGTATTGTAAGGAAGTTTTGGTTTATTGCACGGTACATATAAAAAAAATACATGCTTTGTAATCAAGTAATGAGTTATTTTAAGCTTTTTTTAATACCACGCAACTACAGAAATATATAATATATTGTATGCTAGTAATGCTTATAAATTTGATAATATAGATATCTCTCTTCAATCATCAATACTCGATGACTATAGTTATATAGTCGTATCTGTCCATCAAATAATGGATCTTCGATGAACTCATAATTAAATTAAAATTTTGTTGTTATTTCAACTTGAACCTTATATTTTGATGGTATTATTTTAAACTGCAAGATTGTCTAAATATTTTAGTGTTATAGATTTTAACATAAAAATGAATGTCAACTCCTTTCGTAACTATTAGAGGTTTATTGCCACATGCTAAATGGTTTTGTGTTGAGTGGAATGAGAAGCACCAGACTTGTTGTATTATTGACAATACTCACGCAAAAATATGCCTGTTGTCTTGGCTATTAAAAACAATAGTCAGCTAAAGGTTTTCATGTGGAGAAAAATTAAGTTGTTTTTCATGATTGTATTTTATTTGTTTTTATGGAAAATTCAATAAATTTTTTAGACATAACGTAGTCAATTTTATGTTTTTCAATTTTTAATTAATATTATGTACTATACAATTCAAAAATAATCATCCAATTTTTGCTTATATCATTCATATACCTTGTAATAAATTTTTATGGTTTTTGGATTAAATATGTTAAAATTGCGAATGATTTTTCGACTTTTCTCGAGATGTATCCAGATTTTCACGACTATATCAAAACCGAAATCTTCGTTCATGTGTATTTTGGGGTAATAAAGATCAAAAAATTTAAAAATGCAAACCATTTGAAGACTAAATGTGTACTTTTCGGGAAATCAAACTCGAATTTTAGCCAATATCTCCAAGTCCATTTATCCAAGTATGAAATGAACCAGATTTGATACTTTTTGGGCCAAAATTACCTCATAGTGTAAAAATTTCAGCTTGATATCTCTTTTCGTTTTCGAGTGATCGTGTCCTCAGGCAAACGGGCAGACGGACGACCGGAAATGTACTAATTAGTTGATTTAATAAACACCTATATCAAAATTTTGTTCGTATCAAGCGCGTATAAACTTGGGACTAAAATTATCATACCTTGGTATGTATTTCATATATACAGGGTATAATTATTTCGATAAAAATGTTCGATCAAACAGATTTACAGATTGAAGCAGATTCACTCATTCACCAAAAAAAAAAAAATCAAACATGGTGTAATTTTTAAAACCCGTTTCAGAGTTAAAACAATTAACTCGTTGTTATACAAAAGAGGATGTTATTCAATTATTTTATACACAAAAAAAAAAAATCAAAAACAAACTAAAAATAAATAAAAAATCCATCAAATTACTAAATTGAACAACAAAAATAATATTTTTCATTTCAATGGAAATAATTTTTTGTTGTCTTCGCATCATTAAAAATTGCCAGGTGAATGTGAGCGCAACAAAATATACAATTTCAAAAATTTGTTAATGAATTTTAACATTCTCTGATATCTGGAAATATTTTAATGGTCTTGTTTCAAGTATTTAAAACAACTATCACTCTTTTCTTCAGTTAGAGGGATCCTGTATTTCTATGAATCCGCGAGATCTTTACCCGTCATTGTTAAGCTTATCGTGCTGACTTAGACCCACAGTCTAAAAATGAACCGCACTGAATTGGTGAGTATCGATTTGTTGGTCATTAGGATATCATTTTGTTCAGTATATAATATGTATATCATATCTGTGATAAAATTGCCTATATGTAATACAAAGAAAGTAAATTACTATCTATACTTTCTATTACTTATATATTATTATTTCTCTAGAATCTTTTTATCCAAAGTAATCGCACTACATTTCGACAAACATTTCGAAAGTGGCTGATTTTCTACAAAAACAAGTGAAAACAAACAATTGACTAAGTTAATTGTTGAAATACCATGCATAGTCAGTGTTGATTTCTTTATCACATTACACATACAAACATGTTTGTATAGTCCCAAGTTTGTAACGCTTAAAAATAATGATGCTAGGAAAAAGGTGTCATAGGTGTTCATAAAATCACCTAATTAGTCCATTTTCGGTTGTCCGTCCGTCCGTCCGTCTGTGGACACGATAACTCAAAAACGAAAAAAGATATCGAGCTGAAATTTTTACAGCGTAATCAGGACATAAAAAGTGAGGTCAAGTTCGTAAATGAGCAACATAGGTCAATTGGGTCTTGGGTCTGTAGGACCCATCTTGTAAACCGTTAGAGATAGAACAAAAGTTTATGTACTATACTTGATTATCAGTTATGTATGTGTCACATGTTTGTATGTGTTATGTAATAAAGAAATCAACACTAACTATGCATGGTATTTCAACAATTAACTCAGTCAATTGTTTGTTTTCACTTGTTATTTTCTAAAATCAAAAATTCTCTGTCGGAAAATCGATACTAGTAATGTGAGTGTGACTGAACGACTGGAGATGAGCACACAGGAAAGGGATTACTGTCCACTTGTTTTATAACATTAGGAATAGAAAATCATTATTAAAAGTTATGTAAATTTGATGAACTATTTACTTTTTGTAAATAAATATTAAAAAAAAAACCAACCCTTGGTTACTATAGCTGTAGAACTATTTACTGTAGTACAGTTAAACAGTTCGGTTGAGTTGCTCGTCTACAACCTACAACACCCCATCTCATCATGTGGGTAGTCTGTACATACAATGTCTGTACATGTTGTACAACTTGTATGTATGTATACATTGTACATGGTTGTATCTAAAAGTTTGTTGTATACTAAAATAATTGTCAAATAAATATTTAACAAAACTCGTCATAAATAATTGTGGATATAAGTTGTTTGACGAGGCTAACCAGTACGAGACAATATATACAAAATACAAAATACAACAGAAAGTCATTCAAACAAATACTAACGTATAGCTAGCTCTGTTTTATCTTAATATTGATTCAAGGTAGTACAAGCGCCAAGTCAATTTTAGATTTAGGGTTGAAATTATTTGTACCATATTTTCAACCATACTTTCAAGAGAGCCTAAATGACCGAGTGGTCTAAGGCGCTAGTTTAAGAACGTTGGACTATTTAGACTTAGGTTGCGGGTTCGAATCCAGGCAGTGTGAACAATTTAATGGGAGTGCAGAATTGATAACAGTGTCGTCGCTTGGATAAGAACGAAGTAACCGATTCCACGCACATCAAAAATGAATTTGTAAATATGTTTGTAATTAAATAAATAAAGATTAACAAAGAATGATGTGAGTGGCCTCTGTGATAAGGCATGCGTCACAAAAACGTAGATTAAACCCGCCATTTTTTATTATCATTTTTTCAACTTTGATGATGAATTTTGTTATAACTTCCATGAATGTAGATAACTGCGTTTTTTTTCGAAATATTGAAAACTAAATAATTAAATTTTCAATTTTCGATATTTTAAAAATTACTTCAGATATCGAAAAATTTAATTTTTTGCAATTTTGCAACAATTTAAAGCGTTTATCTACTACCTTTTTGATTTTAAAAAATACTCGATATTTAGGCTAAATTTGACCCATAAACACACCAATTCAGTTAAAATTTTAATCAGAGCCTTGGTTTTTAAGATACAGCCTAAATGATTCATGTTCATGATTCGGGATACAGTTTTAAGGAAATTTTCCATCCATTAAAGCTGTTTCCTTTAAAAATTACACTTCTAATCAATTTTTTAACGTGATTTTCGTTTTCCCAGGGCCAAAATTAGTCTAGAAAATGATTTTCATCAAAATCGAGAGCAAAAAATTCGTCTCGAATTTTTGCAATTTTTTTAAGGGGTACCCCTTTGAAAAATTCGAAAAAATCGAAGAAATTTTTTTATTTACGATTTCGATAAAAATCATTTTCTAGACTATTTTTGACCCAGGGAAAACGAAAATCACGTTAAAAAATTGATTAGAGCTTTAGTTTTCTTGATAATCGCTCTAATTTATTAATAAAAGCTGTTTTCTTAAAAATTACACTTCTGATCAATTTTTTAACGCGATTTTCGTTTTCCCTGAGTCGAAAATAGTCTAGAAAATGATTTTTATCAAAATCGTAAACAAAAAATTTCCTTCGATTTTTTCGATTTTTTCAAAGGGGTACCCCTTAAAAAAATTGCAAAAATTTGAAACAAATTTTTTATTTCCAATTTAGATGAAAATCATTTTCTAGACTAATTTTGACCCAAGAAAAACGAAAATCGCGTTAAAAAATTGATTAGAAGTGTAATTTTAAAGAAAACAGCTTTAATTAATGGAAAAATTCCTTAAAATTGTATCCCGAAAAATGAAAATGCATCATATAGCTATATCGTAAAAACTAAGGCTCTGATTAAAATTTTAACTGAATTTTTGTTTTTGTGGGTCAAAGTTAGCTTAATATCAAGTATTTTTTATTTATTTATTAAAATAGTTTTGAACAATTAACTCAGTCAATTGTTTATTTTCACTTGTTTCTAAATAAATTAAAAAATCTTTTTCTAATATGTATTTTTTTTTGTTTTAGGTAAGTACAACTTTTCGATGAATCGATAAATTTGTAAGTAAAAAAAAAATAAAATAAAATCACAGCCTAGGAAGTGATACATCAGAGTATCAGACGAATTAGATAAGATAATAATAAGAATGACAACACACAAGTTGATAGTCTGATGTTTGTTAGGTTGAGCGGTGATAGCGAATAGCCTTTTAATTCAAATTAAATAATTGATTAGATAAATTGAATGATTTGTCGTTCATATTATGTGACACATATCCTACACTAAAACTCTGTCAATAATTAACATCAACATCAGCCATCATGCATCAGTATTGAGATCAGTATTGAATCGTAGAGTAATCATTTATTGTTACAAATACAAGTAATTCATTATTTATGGTGTAAACAAATTCATTACTGATTGAGATCTCCTAAGGAAATTAATATATTGCCGTTAAGGTTGATCGGACAATAAGGTTTTGATTTATTGCACGGTACATTCATATAAACCAGGCATGGGTGAGTTATTATAAATCAAAGTCACCATTGTTATAAGTTTATTGCGTGTCATCAAGTTTATTGTGTGTCTATGCAAGTCCGCATTACTTATAGAAGAGGAAGCGAGACGGATATACGACTCTTCTACCTATCTCAGTTTCTCTAAGAGTAATGAGCTAAGTAGAAAAAAAATGTTGTCTCTCTGTCTTAATCGTATTATTGGTTGACATTGGTTAGGATATCACTGTCTTACTCGTATGTTAGTTACAGAAACCTGAGTGGCTTCTTTAAACCCCGTTTGCCCATGGATGAAAACCAAATACATGTTTTGTAGTCAAGTAATGAGTTATTTTTGGTTTTACAATACCACGCAACTACAAAAATATAAAAAATATTGTTATCAAGTAATGCTTATAAATTTGATAATATAGATAACTCTCTTCAATCATCAATACTCTAACTATAGTCGTCTTTGTTCATCAAATGATGGATCTTCGATGAACTCATAATTAAATTAAAATTTTGTTTTGATATCATCTACAACCTTATATTTTGATGGTATTCTTATAAACTACAAGATTGTCTAAATATTTTAGATAGTTTTTTATCACGCTCTCTAGAGAGAATTGATGATTGAAGAGAGATATCTATATTATCAAATTTATAAGCATCACTTGCACTTAATATATTATATATTTTTGTAGTTGCGTTTTATTGTAAATCTAAAAATAACTCATTATTTGACTACAAAACATGATGTACCGTGCAATAAACCAAAACATTTTTACAATACTGTAGGTTTACTAAAAACCTAAAAGTCCATCCAGAAGTTTTTATAATGTTTAGATCCACATAGTTAAGAATTACAATTTATGTATATTGAGAAAGTGAATTGAATTGTTGATGGTTTTAAAGTATGTAGTTAAACATCATCAAGCAGACCTAGTGATCACATTCACATGAAGATATGATTGTGTGATTATTTTATACAGTTGTTGAAGTGAATGTCTCTTAGACTTAGAACATCAACAGTGAAGTGAGAATGGTGACTGGTGACTCTGGTGAGTCATTCATTTAGCAGTTAGTGTACACAAACAGACTGCTAACTAATACAACACAACACACTGACACTGAACATACCAGAAGTCAAAGGAGATGAAATGCTTTAGTTCACTGAAAAATAAGATCCTACTCGGCACTGAGTATTCAATATCTTGGTATAATAAGTGTAAGTGTCCATATTTCAGCTTGATATCCCTTTTAGTTTTCGAGTTATCGTGTCCACAGACGGACAACTGAAAATGGACTAATTAGGTTAATATATACCCTAACTTAAAGTAGTACGAGCGACAAGGCAAGTTACAGCTACAAGTTAATTTTTTGAAATTTTTCAACAGTTGAGAACGATTATCATGAAAACTAAAGCTCTGATCAATTTTTTAACGTGATTTTCGTTTTTCTTAGGTCAAAATTGGGCTAGAAAATTATTTTCATCCAAATCGAGAAGAAAAATTGCTCTCGAATTTTTGAAATTTTTTGTAGGGGTACCCCTTTGAAAAATTCGAAAAAATCGGAGGAAATTTTTTTTTTTACGATTTTGATAAAAATCATTTTCAAGACTATTTTTGACCCAGGGAAAACGAAAATAGCGTTAAAAAATTGATCAGAGCTTTAGTTTTCATGATAATCGCTCTAATTTATTAATTAAAGCTGTTTTCTTAAAAATTACAGTTCTGATCAATTTTGTAACGTGATTTTCATTTTCCCTGGGTCGAAAATAGTCTAAAAAATGAATTTCATCAAAATCGGAAACAAAAAATTTCCTTCGATTTTTTCGAATTTTCCAAAGGGGTACCCCTTGAAAAAATTGCAAAAATTTGAAACAAATTTTTTATTTCCAATTTAGAAAAAAATCATTTTCTAGACTAATTTTGACCAAAGAAAAACGAAAATCGCGTTAAAAAATTGAACAGAAGTGTAATTTTTAAGAAAACAGCTTTAATTAATGGAAAAATTCCTTAAAATTGTATCCCGAATAATGAAAATGCATCATATAAGGCTATATCTTAAAAATTAAGCCTTGGATTAAAATTTAAACTGAATTTTTGTTTTTATGGAGCGAAGTTAGCCTATATATCGAGTATTTTTCAAAATCAAAAAGGGAGTACGAGCGCCAATTCAGGTTTCGACTTGTGGTTGAAATTATTCGTACCTTTTTTTCAATTTTGATGATGAATTTCATAACTCCATGAATGTAGACGGAAAATACTAATACAATTTTTCGATATCTACCTTGGTTTTCGAAATATCGAAAACTAAATTTAAACAAAATTTTCAATTTTTGATATTTTGAAAATATTTTTTTAAATCTTTGCCCCCACTACCGAGCTCATGGAGCCACTTCCGTAATTCGATTGATAAATATCATGTAACTGAAACTTTAAATTCAAAAGATATGCTCATCGATTTTTGACTACTCATGACCGATTAGTGTCTGCATTATAAAAACAAATCTTCAGTGAATTTAATTATGCAGTAACAACAGTTGATGGTAGTATATTTTATAGTGAGCGTCATTTTCCGGTACACAATGGTACAATGTCTTCATTACATAATGACCATTATGATTGACTTCAGGATGTTTTTCATTTTTAAATGACTTTTTCTTTTTTTTTTTTTATATAAATTTTATTTACATCTAGTAAAACGTTTTGTCAATCAAATAACAAATAAAAAGTGTAAAAACCTTCCACGAATTTTATGTTCATAATATATTATGTAATATATATTTTAAAAATTGTAAATAAATTCATTTGAATGAGCAATATTATTAATATACGTGGAAGCAGTCGAAAGGGAGGGGGAAGGGGTTAGGGGGATGTTATATTTACAATTACCTATATTTATAATAAATAATATGCTGTTTTGAAATAAAACTGAAGAGTATGTTTGTTAGCTTTTTGTTCGTCGGTCGAATTTGAAAAAGTAATTTTTTATACAGTGTGTGCATTTAAGATGAAGACACCCCTCCCCCCCCCCATAGTTTCGTTATTTGTAGGAATATCGATTTTGTACAATTCGTGAAGTTTTCGAGAAATTCGTCATATAATCAGTCCAAACTCGTTACTAGGGGGTGTTTGGAATCGCTGAGAACGAATTTTATTTGGACAAATTTTTTGACGAATTGCTCAAAAACTCCAGGAGGCGACGGAGATACCGTAGAACCAGGTACCTCTGAGACCAATTCTGTCAATATTCGTGTTTAGCGACCCCATTTTCGGGTAACAAGTATTGGAATTATCACTATTAACCGAATTGTGAATCTCGAACGTCGAAAACCGTGTTCAAATCCGACTTACTGCTCAAATTTTTCGATCTTTTACCCTTTTGTTGTGCCTTGTTTCTTCGTCAATTAAGATTCAGACTCCGAATTGCGGCGCTTACAATATTTGAACAAGTAACACAAATAATAAATTTGCCTCATTTTTTACCCAAGAAATTTAAACTTGAATTGTGAACAAAAAGTTAGACGTTTGAAAAGTTGAAATTGTACAGCGAGACGTTCGGATAACAGCTAGTATATTTATAACAAATAACCTATATTAATATTATGAATAAATATGTAATAATAAATTTTAATGCGTATGGATTTTCTACTAAAATGCTTGCAGCTTTGCACCCGGAGCTTTGATAAATGTTTTAGTTTTTAATAAAACTGTTTTCATCGTCTGTATTAAAAAAACAAAATTATTGGTTTTACTGATACATTATTAATAATTTATTGAAATGTAAGTAATGCAAATGGTTGGTTATATTATTGACCAAATATAGGTGTTGAACAGTATTATATTTTACTGATTATATTTTGAAACAAAAATATTGATAGAGAAAAATTCTTAAAAAACTATAAAACTTCCATTTTACGTATACGGTCAGGTCAATATTATTGAGTCAATATCAATATTGATCAATATATTGATCGTGTGAGAAAGTCCATTTTGCCCATATGGTCAGGTCAATATTATTGAGTCAATATCAATATTGATCAATATATTGATCGTGTGAGAAAGTATATTGAAATGTTAAAAACTCAAGTTTATGTCACACGGTCAATATTATTGAGTCAATATATTGATATTAATCATCATGTAAAAAATTAAAACGACTTATTATACCATGATTCATCATTTCCGATTGTTGTATCTGCCCGTCTGTCTGTCAACACGTTAATTCAAAAACGGAAAAAGATATCAAGCTGGACTTTTTATAGCGTGCTCAGGGCGTACAAAGCGAGGTTGCGTTCGTAAATGAGCAACATAGGTCATTTAGGTATTGGGTTCGTAGGATTCATTTTGAGATGGAACAAAAGTTTATATGTAAAGAATGTTGCTTATACATAAATAAACAACTTTTACTTGAAATATTTTTCCGAAAACATCACTGTTTATTCATGAGGACGCAAATTAGATTCGAACACATTGTATAATATATATACATGATGATCTATTATTGGTAGCAAAAAATTATATCAGTAAATTAAGCTTATCGAGACAAATGAAAAAGCTCTTTACAAAATTTCGATCTGAGGCTTAATTCGGAAGATATGACTATGGGGAAAAATAGAATTGTGCATTCACAGGCCAATCAAAACGAGTAGGTACTACGAGATTATCATAAAACCGTTGTATCTATTACTTCAAATCATTCTATACATGACGATAAAAATATATAGTAATTACCAAAATTTATAAAAATGTTGACAAACTCGTAAAAACTCGTATATTACGTATGTTTCTTCTCAATAATTAATAATAATAATTTTCTTTATATCGTTAGTAAAAATATCACACTTTGTCCAATTACTTATGTAGTTTTACGTGATAATTATAAAAATAATACGTGCTCGAAAAACTTAACGAACACAAAGTCAAAACACCCAACAGCAATCCCAAATCGTGTTATCATTTAACAAGGAATAAACACAAGGTGTAAGTATATCGTTAAGACATACAAGCTAACAACACAACATATATCGTTACCTCGTCTGTCTGTCTGATTGTTTGTCTGTCTGTCTGTTTGTTTCTACGTACGTCTATGATGAATTCGTTTTTATTTGGAACATGTGAAAGAAACTTGTCAAAAATAAAATGTCATCACAAACTTTTTTACCTAAGGCTTTTATTTACTTTCAGAACTTTTTGTTTCGTCTATAAAGGAAAAATCCTTAATTAGAATTTTCTATATGAAAATCCCAATGATTTTCTAACTTTTATTATATGTATTATTAAAAATAATCATAAAGGTTTAATTTTAACGTTTCTCAATTATTTAACGAAATTGGATAAACGGCATTCTTTATCCCCTCTTAATGATTTTCTAGATAAATAGGTTTTATTTTTCGTAAAATGAAAATCAGAAAATTACTTTCATTAAATCAGACTGATCAAAATTCAAATTGGGCCACCAATGACATTTGAATATCGGATCCGAGTGTTTAAGCAAATTTTTTCGTTCTAGCGACCTGCATCTTTGTTAATATTCCTATAAGCGTTAAGTTTGAGGCTCAAATTCAATCCCATGCGATAGACCTTCGTTCAAACCACTTACAGAAAATTTTCTATCGAAATTTTGTGCCTCCTAGTATTCCCCTTTGACACAATACCCATATATTTTCCGATTAGTCAGAAAAGCTTTGGATAATTTGATGGAGTACTATAATCTCAATTGAGGGTTAAATTGAGATTGAATACAATCGTTACCTTATGGTTTGGAAAACCGCTGTTTTCTCATCAGGGCGAAAAGTATCCTTTTTTTCGACCAAAAAACGATACTTGCCCTCTTGTTACAAAGATAATTGAAAACAAAAAATTCCACAGCTGTGAATATATAATTTGTATATGTATACATACGATGTGTAAGTATTATGTACAGTAACACATCTGTTGTCATATACAGTGAACATGTATGGAGGCCAGTCTCATGAGAGTTAAAATCGAGCTTCTCACCAGAGTTAAACTTATCGAACAAAGCTCGATAAATTCTTTTCTATGGAACTATTTTGTGCGCTAATCACAAATTTTGGGCTACTCTGCTTCCCGAGGTGAGGGAAAAATAACCAAATCGAGGGGAGACAATATAAAAATCACTATCTTTCCCGGCATACATATGATTTTTAGAGTCAAACCTCCTATTCGAAAAAAATTTGGTGACAAAAAAAAAGACCTTTCGTTGTCGGTATGAGCTCTAGCTACAACTTTTGTCTGTAAACATTGAACCTAGAGATCCCTCTGTTCAAGTTTTCATGTTCATCTGACAAAAATTTGTAATTAAAACTAATTACTATAAACATCATGTAACCTCTATGTATAAGTCATGTTAATAAATTGTATATGTCACTGTTTTTACCACTATAATCTGTTGCAAAGAATGTGTGAAGGGTAGATAAAACCAACCCCCCTCGTTTCTCCCGTTTTTTACATACTTTTTTTTAATGATACATTTTTTCAAGGTTATGTAATTATATGCATAATTATTTTTAGTTGAAGAGTACTTTTCAAAGAACACAGAGAGTATCAACTTTTCAAACGCAACGCTGATATTAAGTTATGCGTAAACATTACACGACGTTATTTCTCATGTGTCTTTGCATAAAAAATTATCTGATGAAACAATCTCAAGTGTTATATTTTTACCTTTTATATGGGTGGATTTTACGTTAAGAAGACCGGTTTTGCTCGGAAAATTATTGGTTTAATGAAAATTCATCAAACCTGAAAATTAGTCGAAGAAAATTACAACGAAGAAACGAAACACTAAAAATGATTCAAGTTCGAAAAATTTGAAGCAGTAAGTTGGATTTGAATGTGATTTTTGGCATTCGATTCGTTAGGGCATCAGGAAATTTTGGTACCTAATTTGATTTATAAGAAATTAAAACAAGTGAAAACAAACAATTGACTTAGTTAATTGTTGAAATACCATTCATAGTCAGTGTTGATTTCTTTATCACATTACACATACAAACATGTGACGCATACATAACTGATAATCAAGTATAGTACATATTATAAAATTTCCGCCTAATTGGCGCCCTCACGGGTAAACAGTGATGTTTACGAAAAAATGTTTCAAACAAAAGTTGTTTAATTTTTGATAAGGAACATTTTTTACATTTAAACTTTTGTTCTATCTCTAACGGTTTACAAGATGGGTCCTACGCACCCAAGATCAAATTGACCTACGTTGCTCATTTACGAACTTGACCTCACTGTTTACGTCCTCAGCATGCTATAAAAATTTCAGCTTGGTATTTCTTCTCGTTTTTGAGTAATCGCGATGACAGACAGACAGGCGACAGATAGACAACCGACACCCGGACTAATTAGGTGATTTTATGAACAACTATACCAAAATTTTGTTCATGGTATCAATATTTTTAAGCGTTACAAACTTGGGACTAAACTTCGTATATTTCATATATACATGGTATAATAAATTCACTCTCATTTCAAAACAAATTCAAACGATCATTTGACCTGTGGTGTCGCTAATATTTGTGTCTGAATAATGAGGTTATGATGTGTTAAAGTTCAAATGTTTTTTAAACAATTTAATAATTTAGTAAAATAAAATTATTAAATTGTTTTTCAATATACAAAAATATTTCCAAAAAAAAAGTATTATTATTAAAATGTTTTTCCAAAAGTGTTTGTATTTTTTTTTTTAATAATTTTTTCCCAATGTTTATTGTTGTTATAAATTAAATTAGACGATTTTTGGTAAAAAAAAATTTTTTTTTATATTGAAAATCACATTGGAAAATTCAATATATATTTTAAATTAATATATACAGTTGAAATATTTTCTAACGACACGTTGCACAGTGAAGAATTTATACCAAATTTGTGGACAAGTCAGAAAATTCAATTCTTTTAAAAGTTTTGCATTAAAAGTTGTTTTTTGGTGTAGTTATATAACCACTCCATCACAAACAGGTCACTTGAATGACCTTTAACCTCACTCCTCGCCTGTTTGTTAAGCCACAATCTACCTACTCTTATTATTGTTGTCGCTCTCGATTTACCGTGTCATTCAATTTACGTTTACTGCGATTGTTAGTACAATTAAGTAAAGATTTTATTTTATATTGAAGACGAAGGTGTGTATCAAGGTATACTAAGTTTAGTCCCAAGTTTGTAACGCTTAAAAATATTGATGCTTCGAACAAAATTTTGGTATAGGTGTTCATGAAATCACCTAATTAGTCCGTTTGTGGGCACGATAACTCAAAAACGAAAAAAGATCGTCAATTGGGTCTTGACCTATGGGTCCGTAGAACCCATCTTGTAAACTGTTAGAGATAGAACAAAAGTTTAAATGTAAAAAATGTTCCTTATCAAAAAATAAACAACTTTTGTTTGAATGATTTGAATTGATACAATTATGCGTCCATACAATTCTATAATTAAAGTAGTGTATCGTTACAATTGAAACGCCTCCAATAAAACTCACGCACGGTGCGTATAAATACTCCACTGTACGATGTCGGTATAAGCTTTTTGACTGTATATATTTTGTACCAACACCCAAAATAAAAAACCCTATCGAACAATTTTAAAATAATACCTTTATATTTTTTGTTAATAATTTTCACCGTGGATAATATTTTAGATTGATGTGTTACATAATTTTTTTTATTTACCTATCAGTTTACAATTTTCATCAATGTTTTTCCAATTTTCAATTAAATAACAAAAAGAATACTTTTTTTTTATATATTAAAAAAAATTTTCATGTTTTTTTACTCATTTTTCTACGAAAGAGAGTTTTTGTTTTACTTTTATACTCTTTGTACAAGGTGGTAGGGAAAATATTGCAAAAATTAACAGACAGTTGTACTCATGTTTTAATATTGAAAGTGGTTCATTTTTGGCATTCGGAATTTAAAAAAATTGAATTTTTCTGAGGTACTTAGTGCTCAGGGTAAATGGTTCCTTTCTGTCTAGTGGAGTTTTCGGGAAATTTGTTATATAATCGGTCGAAACTTGTTACACGAGGGTTTTTGGAGTCGCTGAGCAAGAATATCGTGACTGAGGTACCTGTTGCAATGGTATCCCCGTCAAATTTGGGGTCGATGACTACGAAAATATTGTGGCAGAATTGGTCTCAGAGGTACCTGGTGCATCGGTATCTTCATCGCCTCCTGTAGTTTTCGAGAAATTCATCATATAATCAGTCCTCGTTACAAAGGGGTTTTGGGATCGTTGAACATAAATTTCGTGACAGAATTGGTCTCAGAGATACCTGGTACAACGGTATCACCTTCCTGTAAAACTTCTACAGGTTAAAATTTTCTTTAAAACCATTTATATAAGAAATTAAGGCAAGATCTCAATAATCTTACAGAGTGTACGGTAAAGAAGAGCAAAAAATCTACATGAACAGTAAGTTAGTAAAACTTATACAATTTTAACTTTGTTAAGAAAAAAGTCGAAAAGAAATAGAAAACAGTGGCTGCTTTCCCCTTTTCTAACAACAAAAAACGTGAACAATGCGGTTGAAAGCACAATAATTGTTTTCCCTTGTGTTTTCCTCTAACATTTTTTTGTGTGTTTTCCTAAATGTGAAAACGAACAAGAAAATGTTAGTATAAATAATAATAACTGTATATATATTTAAGAATAGCAATTTTCGTAAAATTTAATTAAACATATTTAACGTTATATTAGCGTAAATGAAAACGACTACCTAAAAAGTACTTAAACTAATGTTTTTCATCATTTTGAAAATTGGTTAAATTAGCAAGTCAGCATTAAATTGGTAAAGTTTTCCAATGATTCGTCCATTCTCATCCAAGTGTATGTATAAACAGAGACAGACACACTAGCAACAGAAGTGTATTTAATAACATAATCGTGATAGCAGAGGAGTATATGTGAGTCTACGCGCGTCGCGGCGTTTTTATCACTACCATAGAAACCAGTCTACATGCCAGACCACTCTACCAAACATTTTAGGAGCCATGTTTATTCAAGTATTACTCATAATCTTGTTATACCATGTATATGTGAAATATATCAAGGTATACTAAGTTTAGTCCAAAGTTTGTAACGATTAAAAATACTGATGCTACGAACAAAATTTTGATATTCGCTCCGTGCGTGAGTTTCGTTTCCATGGTAACGATACACTACTTGAATTATAGAATTGTATGGATGCATATATAATTGTATGGATTGCCTTTAAGACTTACATTGAAAATTTAATATTATTGTCTCACAAATTTAAATAAATAATTATGATAATCTACATTTAAAAAATAATATTTGTGCAATTTGATTTCTTATTTTCACAATTTTTAATGCATTAAGTTTAGGCCAAAATTCACTGGAAGCGCTGGTATCGATTTTATTGTCCCTACCATGACTACGCACACAATGATTAGGCGTTCTTAAAATCACCTAATGAGACCGTTTCTGGTTGTCTGTCTGTCATAACGATAACTCAAAAAGGAAATGAGATTTTAAGCGGAAATTGTTATAGCTTGCTTAGGACGTAAAATGTGAGGTCGACTTCGTAAAGGAACAGCCATTCGTCAAGGTAAACCATTACAGAACGTTAAAATGTGAAAATTGTCATTCCTTATAAGAAAATAAACAACTTTTGTTTGAAACATTTTTTCGTAAACATCACTGTTCATTAATGAGGGCAAAAATTGGGTTCATACGAAGGCATTACTAATTACACTGGCTATCGCACAGGTGATTTTGATTTTTAACCCCCGGCCTAAAAAAAGGTGGTGTTTTAAGTTTAGCCGCTATGTGTGAATGTGTGTCTGTCTGTGACATCGTAGCGCCGAAACAGATGAACCTATTTCGATTTTTTTTGGTTTCGTTTGAAAGAAAATTTAATGGAGAGCTAATTACGCTTCAAGGGCTTAGGCAAGGGCTTCGCGTTCGAAAAGCCAAAAACTTGGCGATGTTCTTCAAAATCGACTCAGCTTGGACAATTGGCTTTAAGGAAAAAATAATTTAATGGAGGTTTCAAATGCGAGTTTAGGGTTTCGCACCCGAAAATTTGTCAGGTGTATTTTAAATTTTGTAAATTTCACTTGTTCCTTATCAAGTAAAAAAAGGGCCATGGATAAAGTTGTCTTTTTATGTTTTATTTAGTTTTTTTTATGTTTATCACTGCATCGATATGATTTTCAAAATTTTAAATGAAGCTTAGAGCTTTATTCAACAGTGTTCGTAAAATAACAGTTACTTTGGAAAATACATGATTTTCACAATTTTTTTTTTTATGTGTGTATATTTTCTCGCGTTTTTATATCATGGAAAAATGCCTTCTATTGCATAATTGAAATAAATAATAATGATTAACTTAATTATTTATTGATGAAAATTTTAATTAATGAAAAAAATATTCAATTAACTTTCTTTTCTTTTCATTTCCATTTATTTAGTTTTTTTTTTATTGTTGTACAATTTTATTTAAAAAGTTGAGATTTTCTTTTTTCAATCATTTATTTTCAAGATCATTTTCATGAAAATTTATTCAATGGATTTAAAACTCGATTAATAAAACTAAATAAATTTCATCGAAGTACGTTTATCATGTTGTCTTTTAAGACGAATAACCTGCGGCATTTTTATAAATATGTTAATACATTCAAGTTAAAACGTAACTTGTACACCCTTCTTGCTAGCGTTCATTAAATTCGGGGATTGTAAAAATTACTTTTTCATAAAAACTTTTCCAACATTTAAGGATGTATGAGCTTGACAACAAATGCTTGATTGAAAAGCTCAAAATTTCTTTATAGGTATACTTTTACTCAAAGGATATGTGGTTAAAATTTCAGCTTAGGTATCCGTGCAAATTTTTAAGAATAGTCATTGAAAATCGAAATAAAATACATCTTTTATGGAGGAATCTCAAAAAACGACATATTTTGAAAGTTTTAGATAATTTTCGCTTGGAAAACTTTTTAATAGAAAGTAAACATATAAGCAATGGCATAGAAAAGAAAAAAAACCCAGTGTCTCCATCCATATAAGGGATATAAGAGAAGGGTAGATTTAGGGTTGAAATTATTTTTATCTTATTTTCAACTTTGATGATGAATTTTGTTTTAACTTCATGAATATAGGCGACAAATAAATAATGAAATTTTTCGATATGTGCCTTGGTTTTCGAAATATTCAAAGCTGAATAATTAAACAAAATTTTCAATTTTCGATATTTTGAAAATTACGCCAGATATCGAAAAATTTTATTCTTACTTTTCGTCTTATATCGTGAAGTTATAATATATAATTTATCATCAAAATTGAAAAAATATATTTTTGAAATTAGTGTCCCCACTACCGTGCTTATACAACCATAATTTGTTAGGTTTGCGATCAAATCGAACGTGTCGAACAATTGAATGTCTCGATTACTAGAACTTTTACTATATAATCACTAGAATCAGATATAATTACCTGATTAATTACAACATAATAATTTGGATTAAGTAATTCCAATGTATTTGATAGTTACTAAATAATTAACCAGATAGGATTTCCAAAACCTAAATTGCATTACCTTTTGTTAAGGTATCTCTAATTAATGAAATCTATTCAATTAAACTATCAAAACAGTAAAACCTCGTTTCAATATACTCAAAACCATAATTATCTAATCTTGAGTCTTATTTTAGTTTGTTTTATCAATCATGCAAAATCTACTGAAGATATCGTGATTTTTCTCTTGTTATTAAAATTTGCGTTAGAAATACAAACGATTAGAAGGACGTTAATGATATCATACAATCAAAGTAGTTATTAAGGTGATTGTTAACTTACAGAATTGTACATTAAGTTTTGGTTTATTGCACGGTGTATACATATAAACCAAATACATGCTTTGTAAGTCAAGTAATGAGTTATTTTTGGCTTAACAATACTACCGCAAACTACAAAAATATATAAAATATTGTGTGCAAGTGATGCTTATACGTTTGATAATATAGATATCGCTCTTCAATCATCAATACTCTCAACTATAGTCGTCTCTGTTCATCAAATTATGGATCTTCAATGAACTCATAATTAAATTAAAATTTTGTTTTGATATGATCGACGACCTTATATTTTGATGGTATTATTATAAACTACAAGATTGTCTAAATATTTTAGATAGTTTTTTATCACACTCTCTAGATTTTTTTTATAGAAATATTCAATTTAAAAAGATAACCTTTATGATTCATCATTTTTCAGCCAACTTTGAACGATAAAAAAAGTAATAAAAAGCCCGGTGACCTAGGAGTTTTTTGTGATTTTTGAAGTTTTATTGAAATCCATAGCATTATTCAATCCTTGCACATCTCCTTAATTAAGTCCTAAGATTATGAATGGTTGAATACAGTTTTACTGTAATATTATTATTATTCCATCAATAACTGAACATAAATACTTAAATAATAATGTAGATAATTATAATAGAGCCAAAGCATATATCCTGCTTAAAAGGGCTTTAAATTTCAACATTTTCGGTTTATAAACTTGTTCAATTATCAACTAAGTGAAGTATTTACATAATATAAATTACCAATTATATACAAAAAGCACAAACTAGGAACAATCAAATTCTATGTAGCCTCCTACCGCCCCCTCCCCGGCCTCGTCTCTTACTCATTTATATAACAACACTAATGAATACCTACGTTCAATTATTCTGTATATTCTAATTGATCAAATATCTATCGATAATAATTCATCAAAATATTTGACAACTATTGTCAGAGTTATTCAACTTTCGAAGTATTTTTGTCTACTTAAAATTATGTAAGACGATTCGAGCACGGTATTTAGAGGAGATTTTAGACGGTATTTAGACGAAGAAAAGAAGGAATTAAGTTCGAAAAATTTGAGCATTAAGTCGAATTTGAATGAGATTTTCGGCATTCGATTCGTTAGAACGTCAGGAAATTTTGTGATTTGATTTATAAGAAATTAAAAATATGCAATTTGCATATTTGCAAAATAATTTCAAACTTGTTACGAAAATTATTTCAAACTTGTTACGCAGGCGTTTTTGAGGTCGCTGAACACGGTTATTGTGACAGAATTGGTCTCAGAAGTACCTCGTGCTCAAGGTAAACGCTTCCACGTCGTCTAGTGAAGTTTTCGGGAAATTTGTTATATAATCGGTCCAAACTCGTTACACAAATGTTGGTGGGGTCATTAAACACGAATATAGTAACAGAATTAGTCTCAGATGTACCTGGTGCAACGGTATCCTTGTCACCTCCTGGAGTTTTCGAGAAATTCGTCATATAATCAGTCCAAACTCGTTACACGGCGATATTTGGGGGTCACTGAACTCTAATATCGTGCCAGAATTGGTCTCAGAGATACCTGGTGCAACGGTATTCTCGTTGCCTCCTGGAGTTTTCGAGAAATTCGTCATATAATCAGTCTAAACTCGTTACACGGGGATATTTGGGGGTCACTGAACACGAATATCGTACCAGAATTGGTCTCAGATATACCTGGTGCAACGGTATTCCCATTGCCTCCTGGAGTTTTCGAGAAATTCGTCATATAATCAGTCCAAAACAGTTACTGGAGGGTTTTTAAGACCGCTGAACACGAATATTGTGACAGAATTGGTCTAAGAGGTACCTGGTGCAATCCAACGGTTGATCGTTATAGAGACCTAAAGAAAAGTACGCGTATAGCCTTCGACTGTCTTATGGTACCTCTAAGAAATACACATGCACGTGTTTATACAATAATTCAAAATATTATTATTAGCGCTATGATAGGCTACAAGACAAAGTTGAAAGAAGAAGGTCCCTTTTTTAAAAGTCAATAATTAACTTATTGCGTTTCCTAAGCTTTTAAGCCTCTATGTTATATTAAACCTCTTTGGAACAAACACCAATACCAAAATTTTGTTGATAGCATCAATATTTTGAAGCGTTATAAACTTGAGACTAAACTTAGTATACCTTGATAAATATTACATATATACAGGTTATAAAAATAAAATGATAAGCTTCTCACGGATTAAATTTCGTATTATAAATTATGTATTACAGTCTCATAAATAAATTATTATACAACTAGAGTGATACCCATCCGCTTCGCTGGGTTTAAAAGTAAAGATTGATAAAGATTGCTCGCGCTTATCCCCTTTCCATAACACTCGAAATAATGGTAAGGATTGTTTTACACAGGTAAAATATATGTATGGTTTTGTATTTTTTTAAATGTATAATAGTCGTAATTATTCATTGAGTATATCAGAGAAGATGGCCGTGAAATATTTTATATTGACTATTTTTACAGAAATCTGTAATCTATGGTAATGTCAAATTAAATTAATTTTTAAATTTTTTTATATTTTTTTATTAATATATCTTTATTAATTATATCTCATGTGTTATTCTGAAGTATGAACTATATTGCTGCACAGTTTCATTAAAAACCATTCGCTAGTTTTAGCGTGAAAGCGTAACAAACAAACATGCTTACTTTCGCATTTATAATATACAAAGATTTAGAATCATAACATTCCTGTTTCGATATCTGCTAGAATAATACTCTGTCTCTGGGTTAGTACCTTCGAAATGTTTAGGTCATCACAAATAACATTAATAGTATATTTAACAAAACATAAATCAATAACCGACCACATTCAGTTCAAACGCTCGAGCTCGTGGTGAATAATATTGAAAGATGATTTTGTGTGTTTCTGAACACATAACCCATACCCATAATATGTGCTTATCGAAGCAATTCTAGAATGCACACAATGTTTAGTCCAAGCAAATCAGACATTCATGGCTACTTTAGGACGTTCCCAAGGAGAATCAAAAAATATATATTTTCAATTTTGATTATAAATTATATAATTTGACTGATTTAAAACGAAAAGAATAAAATTTTTCGGCGTAATTTTCAAAATATCGCAAATTGAATATTTTGTTTTATTATTCAGATTTCGATGTTTCGAAAACCAAGGCAGATATCGAACAATTTTATTCTTATTTTTCGTCTACATTCATGAAGTTATAACAAAATTCATCATCAAAGTTGAAAATAAGATAAAAATAATTTCAACCCTAAATCTACCCTACTCTACACCCCTTATATGGACGGAGGGGTACACCCCAATGTATTTTATATCGATTTTCAATGACTTTTTATACCATGTATATGAAATATATCAAGATATACTAAGTTTAGTCCCAAGTTTGTAACGCTATAAAATATTGATGCTATGAACAAAATTTTGGTATAGGTGTTTATAAAGTCACCTAATTAATCCATTTCCGGTTGTCTGTCTGTCGCCTGTCCGTCTGCCATCAGCATAACTCAAAAACGAAAAGAGATATCAAGCTGAAATTTTTATAGCGTGCGTAAATGAGCAACATAGGTCAACCACATAATCTTTGAGTAAAAGTCTGCCTTTAAAAAAGTTTTGAGTCTTTAAATTAAACATTGTTGTCACGCTCATACATCCTTAATTTTCCCACAGTCAGAAATTCGAACCAATTTCTAATTTGCTCAGAGTATGTTGTGTTTATCATCATAAATCGAATTGAGTGACCAAATCGAACAACTGAACGACCTGTGTTCATGTTGTTCAACGCTCTGCTCTGCTGTGTTCAATGTACGCGACTAAATGCTGATTAGTTGTAAGTACACTATTAAAATGTTATTTAAACTGACATTTGAATACACTTAACCTCAAAATCATGCTGCGTTTAAAACGTTCTCGTTTAAGATTGTAACGCTAGTGTGACATTAATCGAACTACAATGAACAATTTCATTTTATATTGACATTGTATGGAAAATTACAGTCAAAATTGTTTATAGCGAATATAAATTTCATCGTTATAACCGATAGTCCTTATAAGCGATATGTAGCTTAGTTGGTTAAGGCGTAGAGACCCGATTGGTTCTGGGGTTGCAAATCAAAGTACACGGAAGCTGTCAGGCGTGGTTTCAATATTAATTTAATTTAGAAAGCTTAACTATAATTTTCACAAAAGGTCAAAAAGTCGGGTAATAAAAAAAACTAAATAAAATGAAAATTTAATTAATTTAAGTTCCCTGCTAAGTTTTTAATACCATAAAATGTTGGAAAACTGTTTTTCCAACGAACGCGAAAAGAGAGACGATCTCGTGTACACGTCGTATTAAAATAAACACAAGTATGTTAGTTTTCATACAATATTTCTAGTTAGAAATTTCCTACGAAAATATAGACTTATGTACTATATCGAAGGTCACCGAAAATGAGTGGAAGGATTGTATTTCATAGCAGATTGATATCATTTAAGTGGCGGTAGATTTCAACAGTTTTCGAGAGGATTTCCAGGGAAAAACCTATTATTTAAAGACTTTTTACGTAGTTGAAAACCTGAGTTTGAGTTGAGTTTATCTCAAAGAAGTTCCTATTGGAGAGCTTTTCAGCCCCCCTCTCCTTTTAATGTAGAAATATTCTGAGTTTTTGCGGTTTTGGAGGCTTTCCTAATTTCCATAGTCTTTTAAATTTGATCAAGGTTGGAAATCTGTATGTATGTTGA
This sequence comes from Chrysoperla carnea, assembly GCF_905475395.1. Classification (NCBI taxonomy): domain Eukaryota; kingdom Metazoa; phylum Arthropoda; class Insecta; order Neuroptera; family Chrysopidae; genus Chrysoperla; species Chrysoperla carnea. The sequence continues at coordinate 34,648,107 of NC_058342.1, forward strand.
ATTAGAGACCAGAAAGTGCTTCCTTCCTCCTTTTTAATGCCAAAGCTTTTAAGAGGATTTTGATAAAAAAATACTTTCGAAGGGACAAACTTTTATTGTACTAAAAAGTATAAAATAATTTTATCTATGAGTCACTCATACTCGACTATTCGTAAAAGCTTGAGGCGCTTAATTTTAAGTATCAAAAATGAATCGGAACGCCTCAAGCTTTTACAAATAGTCGGATATAAGTAAAATTATTTTCTATTTTTAGAGTACAATAAAAGCTTGTGTTTTAAAAAATATTTTTAATTAAAATTTTTAAGACTAACAAAAATGTATATATATAAAATATTGTGGAAGCGGTTGGAAAATCAAGACGCCACAACCTTACCATGCATTGTCATTCAAAAAATTAATGTGCATGCAAAATTTCAGCTCAATCAGAAACCGGTAATTTGATTACAGACAGACAAGGTGAAACTAAATAAAAACTAATTGCAATGAGCTTCTTATAACAGGGGTGGGGGGAATATATCCTTAGCAATGTAGCTCTGCTGTTCACGATTTATATTTTTGTGTTCTATTTTCATATTTATATTTCATGTTTTCGTTTTGTGTGTGTGTGTGTGTAAAAGAAAATGTAGAAAAATGGAAAAACGTGATTTACTCACAGTATACTATCTAGCATAGCATAGAGTTGAAAAAAAAAATTAGATGGTTTATTGATAGATTATTATTTATATAAATCCTGTTGGAACAATGAATGAGGGGAAATGATTTTCACAGGATAGACGACGGTTAGTAATTTGCATATACGGGAATCCACATCATCATCAGTATCAGATACTTCACATACTATTGTACTCTCGTACACAGTATGGGTGCTAACTGGTTCTGGTACTGTTATGTTATATAGATAGTATTATGATGCTAGAATACTAGATGCTAGTATAGTATTGCTAGGCATCATCTAGTCAAGTAATACATTGTTATACACTGTGCAATAATATTACCAACATTTTCACTACCGGTTATTTTCATATCAATTTCGATGTACAAAGTGTTCAATGGAAAATGATTTGAAAATGACAATTTCAGTTTCGCACAAAATTTTAAAAATAGGAAATTGTATCACGTTAATCATTTATTAGATTATTTTGACTCAGGAAAAAGGAAAATTTAGTTTAAAATTACCATAGGAAATGTAATTTTTAAGATACAGCTACAAGTTTAAAATTAGGTTAATTTTTTGAAATTTTTGAACAATTTGGAGCGATTATCATGAAAACTAAAGCTCTGATCAATTTTTTAACGTGATTTTCGTTTATATTGGGTCAAAATTAGTCTAGAAAATGATTTTCATCTAAATTGGAAATAAAAAATTTGATTCAAATTTTTGCAATTTTTTTAAGGGGTACCCCTTTGAAAAATTCGAAAAAATCGAAGAAAATTTTTTGTTTACGATTTTGATAAAAATCATTTTCTAGGCTTTTTTTGACCCGGAGAAAACGAAAATCGCATTAAAAAATTGATCAGAAGTGTAATTTTTAAGAAAACCGCTTTAATTAATAAATTAGAGCGATTATCAAGAAAACTGAAGATCTGATCAATTTTTTAACGTGATTTTCGTTTTCCCTGGGTCAAAAATAGTCTAGAAAATGATTTTTACCAAAATCGTAAACAAAAAATTTCCTTCGATTTTTTCGAATTTTTTCAAAGGGGTACCCCTTAAAAAAATTGCAAAAATTCGAAACGAATTTTTTCTTCTCGATTTGGATAAAAATCATTTTCTAGACTAATTTTGGTCCAATAATAACGAAAATCACCTTAAAAAATTGATCAGAGCTTTAGTTTTCATGATAAAGGCTCTAAATTGTTGAAAAATTTCAAAAAGAACATTTTTAACAATTACAATTTTGTTCTTACGGTTTACAAAAAGACCCCCCATTGACCCAATGTTGCCTATTTACGAATTCGATCTCACTCTTTTCGTCCTAAACACGCTAGAAAAATTTCAACTTGATATCTCTTTTCGTTTTTGAATTATCGTGCTTACACTGACAGACAGACGGACAGTCAACCGGAAATTTACTAATTAGAACACCTCGACCAAAACTTTGTTAATATTTTTAAGCGTTAAAAACTTGGGACTAAACTTATTATACCTTGATATAAATTACAGATATAGAGGGTATAAAAAGAAGCGATTGACCTCTTCCAGTAGTACCACCATAAAATTTGATCCACTTTGTACATGATGTGTGAGTGTATATTTTTTTACGATGATATGTTAAACGTATTGACTCCTAAGTCTATTATGCATGACATAGTACATACAGCTTGTATGTTTGGTGTTTGGGGAGGTGTGGGTGTGGGTGTGATCGGATCGGATCGGTGTTGGTCTTGGTATACAAGCAAAAAGAGATGAAGTTTTATCTCTGGTACAATGGTAACATTGCAATGGTTTTGGTTATAGTGTTGCTTTTCTTATCAGCACAAATCTCTTTTGTCCATTCTCAGTTTATAGATCTTTCGAATACTTCCTCTATTTTCTTAACTCTACATAAATTTTCATATTCTTTTGAATATCTGATTTTCCCGTTTTTTTTTTGTTCTGTTGTTCCTCCCTTCAATACTTCCATGGATGTTGTTAGAAAATATGATTTCCGTTAATTTTGATTTGAAATTTCAATTGTTTTGGACTAAGATTTAATTTAAAGGGTTTTTTCAGTTTAAAAAAAGAAAATCGTTTTTCGTTACACTCCACAAGTGAAATTTACAAATTTAAAAAAAAACCCCTAACAAATTTTTCGGATACGGAACCCTAAGCTCGCATTTGAAACTTATTTAAGAACACTTGCCTTTTTCCTGAAAGTCTTTTCCAAACTGAGCCGATTTAAAAGATCATCGCCAGTTTTTTCGGGTACGGAATCCTAAATGGGCTCTTGAACACTCACACATAGCTAAGAACACTCTCCATTAAATAACCCTTCAATCAAAATCAAAAGAATTAAAATCGGTTCATCCGTTTAGGCGCTAAGATGTCACGGACTGACAGACAGATATATACACACACATAATGGTCAAACTTTAAAAATCACTTTTTTTTAGTTGGGGGGTTAAAATATTATAAAGCAAAATATCCTAATATTTTATACCCTGTACATATGAAATATATATCAAGGTATAGTAATTTTTTTTCCAAGTTTGTAACGCTTAGAAATATTGGTGCTACGAACAAATTTTTTTAAATAAGTGTTCATAAAATCACTTAATCCATTTCCGTTTGTCCGTCCGTCTGTCTATGGATACGATAACTCAATACCGAAAAGAGATTTAATATTTATGGCGTTCTGAGGACGTCAAAAGTGAGATTGAGTTTGTAAATTAGCATTATAGGTCAATCGGGTCATAGGACCCATCTTGCAAACGGTTAGAGAAGAAAGTTTAAATGTAAAAAAAAGTTCCTTATAAAAAAATAAACTTTAGTTTGAAACAAGTTTTTTCATAAACTTTGTTTACCCGTGAGGGCGAAAAATTAGGACAAAACAAGTGTTTTCTCTAGTTCCTTTCAAAGGTCAAACATCTCGAAAACGACTCGGCAAGCCAAAGTCTGATCTTATTACTAATTTTGGAGGATTACGAAACTTACATACATGTTATTTGCACCTGCAGAAATCTGCAGATTCAGAATATTCGAGTCCGAAACCTTGGATCCAACTATTCCGGGAGAGATCTGGACGGAGAAGCCGTGGGCTTTCTGTGTGGCGTCTGATTTTAAAAGCACCTTCTATCCGCCTTGTCTTCTGGTGGCTGGTCGTTCTCAAGCAGGGCACAGAAGACTCTGGGTGTAGGTGCTAGGGATCCACTATTACTAATTTTCTAGCAAGAAAAGTTTTAGATTTTATACAATAATCTGGTCCTCAGCTCCTAGACTAGTCATGTTCAAGAGAATTTTAATTTGACTATGAAAGTCATGCGATTCATTGAACCCTTTTTTACTCAAGGATGAGATATTCCAGTTGGGGGCATAATACCATACTACGCGATAACTGATCAACGGTATATATTTTCCTAACCAAATTTTTATTGTACGAAAGTACTAAATTTAAATATAGACCTAAATTTTTATTTTTGTTTAACTTTAATCAAGATTTTCCTTTAACGAAAAAAGAAAGAAGGATAAAAAAGAAAGCTTTTATTTTTCTATGTTTCGTTTTGTGATATTCAAAACAATTTTCGTTTGCATAAACAAAAAAAAAAAAAAAAAAAATGTTTTAGAAAATTATTATTGAAAATGATTTTTCTAGAGATTTTTATCGAAACTTAATTTGAAAATTTATTGTTAAATGGATAATTCGAATTCGTTTAGTTTAACCCACAAATAATAAGGCTTCGTCTGGGTATTTTTTTTTAGATTGAATTTATTGCTATTATTTAGGGTTTTTATACCCTGTATATATGTAATATATATCAAGGAATACAAAGTTTAGTCCCAAGAAATTTTTCCATTAAATAAAGCTGTTAAGGTACAAATTATTTCAACTCTTAAGTATAAACTTTCCTTGGCGCTGGTACTACCTTTTTGATTTTGAAAAATACTTGATATTTAGGCTAACTTTGACCCATAAAAACAAAAATTCAGTTGAAATTTTAATCAGAGCCTTAGTTTTTAAGATATAACCTATATCATGCATTTTCATTATTCGGGATACAATTTTAAGGAATTTTTCCATTAATTAAAGCTGTTTTCTTAAAAATTACACTTCTGATCAATTTTTTAACGCGATTTTCGTTTTTGTTGGGTCAAAATTAGTCTAGAAAATGATTTTCATCTAAATTGGAAATAAAAAATTTGTTTCAAATTTTTGCAATTTTTTTAAGGGGTACCCCTTTGAAAAAATTCGAAAAAATCGAAGAAAATTTTTTGTTAACGATTTGGATAAAAATCATTTTCTAGACTAATTTTGACCCAACAAAAACGAAAATCGCGTTAAAAAATTGATCAGAAGTGTAATTTTTAAGAAAACAGCTATAATTAATAAATTAGAGCGATTATCAAGAAAACTAAAGCTCTGATCAATTTTTTATCGTGATTTTTGTTTTCCCTGGATCAAAATTAGTCTAGAAAATGATTTTTATCAAAATCGAAAACAAAAAATTTCCTTCGATTTTTTCGAATTTTTCAAAGGGGTACCCCTTAAAAAAATTGCAAAAATTCGAGAAAAATTTTTTTCTTCTCGATTTGGATGAAAATCATTTTCTAGACTGATTTTGACCTAATAAAAACGAAAATCGCATTAAAAAATTGATCAGGGCTTTAGTTTTCATGATAATCGCTCTAAATTGTTGGAAAATTTGAAAATTAGGACAAAATTTCGGTGTTCATTTTCTCCAAAGCTATAAATGATTGCTATGATCAAAGCTATTATGAAGAGAATTGAAAATTTGCAGGTAGATGCAACTAGTAATCTTGTAAAACATTCTCGCAAAAGGAAACAAAATTCTCAAAAATACTAACATGTTTTGAGTGTGTTGGCATTCTGTGAACTCCTTGAGTATAATCCTTTTCTTCTGGACAAAGTATGGACTTCGACCAACGAAATTCTTGATTCACGAAAAAAAAAAATGGACTTACCTAGAACAAAAAGAAAAAATTTTATTAGAATAAAAAGAAGATAAATTTGAATAATTAAGATAATACGCTAATACTAAGCGGTAACATTATTAGACCGTAAGAGAAAAAAACTTGAAAAATTTAACCCGAATTGAATTTTGTTTGGAAACTTTGAAAACTGAAAAATATCTTAAAGAAGGAAAAATAAACCGCACTATGTTTTGTGATATGTGTGGATCATTTTTATTTATCTGAAGTGTACAGGGAAGGGAGGGGGGGGAGTGTGAATATAAACATCATAAAACTAATAAATTAATAATGAAAAATACAATCATTTAAAAAACTTTCAAATAAACATATTTTAATTCACGCATCGTCACACAAAATTTTAATAAGTTACGAAAAATGGTATGAAAATATTATTAACATTTTTGTTGTTTTCAACTGGAAAAATCATTCTTTTTTTTTGTTTTAAAACATTACATACCGACAACAAACCTCCCTCCCCAACTTAATGGATCGGGAGGGGGTTATTTAGATGTTGAAATACGTCTTTTTTTTTATGTTGACGATTTTATCTCAAGAGCGCAAGTCAGGAAATATTTAAATGTCAAAGAAATCGTTCACAACAAAGCTATTCTTAAACGGTTCCTCGTCGTCTTGTGGAGTTTTCGGGAAATTTGTTATATAATGGGTTACACGACGGTTTTTTGCGTCGCTGAACACAAATATCGTGACAGAATTTGTCTCAGATGTTGCAACCTGGTGCAACGGTTTCCCCATCGCCTTCTCAAGTTTTCGAGAAATTCGTCATATAATCAGTCCAAACTCGTTACACGGGGATATAATTGGGGCCACTAAACACGAATATCGTAACAGAATCGGTCTCAGAGGTACCTGGTGCAACGGAAACCCAATCGCCTCCTGGAGGTTTTGAGAAATTTGTCATATAATTAGTTCAAACTCGTTACAAGGAGGTTTTTGGATCACTGAGCACGAATTTCATGAAAGAATTGGTATCAGAGGCACTTGTTGTCAGGGTATCCTCGTCGCCTTCTGGAGTTTTCGAGAAATTTGTCATAAAGTCAATTCAAGCTCGGTACAAGGGGGTTTTGAGCTCGAAGGAATTGGTCTCAGAGGTACCTGGTGCAACGGTATCCCCGTCACCTCCTGGAGTTTTGAGCACCCGGTACTTCTGAGTACCTGAAAACCCTCGGGTACAAGTTTGGAATCATTTTCAAGACTATTAGCCGAATTGTCGAAAACCGTATTCAAATCCGACTTATTGCTCAAATTTTTCGAGCTTTAATCATTTTTTGTGCTTCGTTTCTTCGTCCATAGAACGGAACAAAGGCAATTTAACTTTTGCCAACCGACTCAATCCCCCCTCCCCTCTCCATTCCTAATAATTCATGCTTGATTTGAAGATAAAACAAAAAAAAAGCAGTTGATAATTATGTATTGATATTCAATTAGAATATGTGAGTTGATGAGAAGAACCAATTGTGTCTTGCACATGCTAACTGGTGTAATAAAACTTTTTAAATTACCTTATATTCGATGGATCGATAAACATTATTTACATACAAAAACTTATAAAAGTACACATAAAGCTGTTTTTTAAACGAAAATATTTCTTCATATTCTACTACTACTCCGAACGGAAAAACTCTCCGAAACGTTCGATATGTTTTATATGGGATGCGAGCGAATATGAGATGTGTACATCATCCCCACTCCCCGAACTTCTCTGTACGTATGTTCGTCCGTCCATCATACTTCTTTTATCTTTGTTTAAAAATTTTTTTTTTTTGACAGTTTCGTAGACTAGAATTAATGCCTTTTTTTATATTTAAATTTTTGTACCTTTTATCTCAGAGAGGGTTGAAAAACTGATTTTTAAACAGACAGTTTAATGAACTATTAAAAAATTTATTCTCGCATTAATAATTCTCGCGTCTTCCGAGTAAATGCAGAATTTTTGTTAGGAAATGCTTTTCGGCACAGTAAGGCTTTTCTAAGACTGATATTCCCATAGCAAAATGCTTGTTAATTTACCGAATCAAGGAATTGTAACGACAAGAACATTTTGATAACTGGGATTTCGCGCAGAGCACACGCAGCAGATAAAGCTTTTCTCAACCATAACTAAGTGATTCAAATGTTATGCTTTCCGGCACAGGTTTTTCTGGATGCCAGATCACTCTAACATGAAAGGGGGCGAAGCAATGGACTCGTAGTCTTGAAACGCTCCATTCAACTAAGACTTATATTCCCATAGCAAGATGCTCCTTAATTTACCGAATCAAGGCATGGTAACGACAAGACCATCTTGATAACTGGGACTACGCGCAGGGCATACAACAAGTGAAGCTTTTCATAACCATAACTAGGTGATTCGGTTTGGTTGAAACTATCTCGAACACAGTTAAGAGTGGTAGGATTCTTGATAGGACTCAGTCGATTGAAAAACCACCTTCAGAATTAGGGGATCTAAGATCCCATTTTTAGAGCAATTAAAAAGAACGATGAAAGCATACATGTTATTTAAACCTTCAGAACCCTGCATTGTATCACGTTTCTGTTGCCTGCAGGTTCTCTTAGCGGAGAAATTGTGAGATTTCTATGCGACGCCTGTGTACTCGACAGAATATTATAGCCTCATCTGCTTAAGAGAGCCGTGATAGGACTCTTGATAGGACTTGATGAAAAACCACCTTCTTAACTTGGGGATCTAAGATGATTCCACTTAGATTTCACTTCTCTGCTCGGGATCAAATATCTGATGTAAATAATGATGTACAAAATTTATCTGGAGCAAAAGTTATTAAGTGATTTAAACACTCTATTTTTGAAGCCCAACGCTACCCTACAAAATAGTGACCTCGAAAATTTTCATAAACAAATTATTCCTAGATTTTAACTCTCATATAATATAATTTAACATCAATTATTCGATTTTTATATCTTCAATTTCACCCTCTTTTACCCCTTTGTTTACAAACATAGACAGTCAATACCATATATTTTCCGGAAATATCATATAAGAGCCCTTTTCGAATCGGATATTTAATTATCAGATTTCCGGGACGTTTATATTTATAAGGGAGCTTTAGTTCCCTTTGAAGAGATTACAATAGGCATGGTGACAATTATTTGTGGGGAGAATAATATAAGGTAACGACTTTCATTTCGTCATTTTTTAGAAGTGAATTCTTATCAAAATTTTGATCCCATTGCGCATTTTCCTTTCCTTAACAATGGTTATAGTTGAAAGATCATTTTTTGAAAATTTTCGAAAACCCAATGAGAATTGAAATTAATCTCTATATATTATAAATGCAAAAGTAAGCATGTTTGTTTGTTTGTTACGCTTTCACGTTTTAACTAGCGAATGGTTTTTACTGAAACTGTACAGCAACATAGCTGATATATCAGAATAACACATGAGATATAATTAATAAAGATATATTAATAAAAAAATTAAAAAAAAAATTAATTTAATTTGACATTACCATAAATTACAGATTTCTGTAAAAATAGTCAATATAAAATATTTCACGGCCATCTTTTCTGATATGACTATTGAAAGGGGAGTCGAGTGTTATAGAAAGGGGATAAGCGAGAGTAATCTTTATCAATCTTTTAAACCCAGCGAAGCGGGTGGGTATCACTCTAGTTTAAAATAAAAGGGAAATAGCGTAAATCCATTCGAACTCGATTTGCTATGCATTTTAAAATCTAACCCTAGAAAATATATTCGACATCGATCATAGAAAAATAGAAAAATATTACTGATTGATGATAATTTTCAATGTCTAATAATTAAAATGGAAAATTAAATGATGAATGAGGTTTTGGTGTGAAAAAACTTTGAAAATATTTTTTTTTTTGCACCCGTCTATTTGAAAGAATTGTGATTGATCTGTTTTATAGGTAAAATAAGGGATGAAAATCTGAGGTAAATGTTGTTACTAGTGGACCGTACGTACCACCCCCCGTAGGAAGAAGAAAAAAAACATTAAAATCTTACACCCTCTTTATTTTCACACTCTCAACCCCTACATTTATTTAACATTCCTCTCTCATTGCCATTAAAATAAGAAAAGTTTAGCTTCATTCAAAACAAATACCTTTTTTTAGTTGTAGTGATGTTATAACTAACAGGTAATTGTTTAAACACTGTGTATATACTTGTAGTTTATAATAATACCATCAAAATATAAGGCTGTCGATGATATCAAAACAAAATTTTAATTTAATTATGAGTTCATCGAAGTTCCATCATTTGATGAACAGAGACGACTAAAGTTAGTGTACTGATGATTGAAGAGAGATATCTATATTATCAAATTTATAAGCAGAACTTGCACACAATATATTATATATTTTTGTAGTTGCGTGGTATTGTAAAGCCAAAATTAACTCATTACTTGACTACAAAGCATGTATTTGGTTTTTATGTATGTACCGTGTAATAAACCAAAACTTTTTTACAATACTGTAGGTTTACAATCACATTAAATTAGAAAGTTTGTTCAAAACATTTTTTCGAAAATCGTTTGCATTCGGAGGAAATGAGACTTAAAAATATGCTATTTTTGCACTTAGCCAAAAGTTGTCAAAGGCAAACGTAGGCCTGAAGTCGTTATGACGTCATATTTGGAGCGAGGGAGAAGAATGAGAAGGAATCAAGAGTTTTTCTATATTTTCGCGTGATTTGCTTTTCTGAAAGATTTAATTTTGGTAACACGAACAAGAATATTTTCGCAAACAATATTAAAAACAAAAAAAGTTTTAATCTTGCAAAAATGATTTTTTTTCTGACTCTAACCATAGTTACCTTGAAAAGAGGGGGGGGTAGAGGGTGAGAAAATGATATATATTAACTGCATTGAAAATTTGTTCAACCCCTTAAAATAAAATTCATGTAATATTAGCAATTATGAAAAGTATTAAAAATATTTTTGTATGTGTATTAGTTAAGATTTATGGAGATTTAAAAAAAAAATGTTTAGTTATACACCGAATACAACAGATGAAATGGGGTGAGAGATACTAGGGGGATGATACACTGAAAACATCCCTCGTTTTAAATATAAACAAAAATCTGTGTATATATGTACATATACAAAACATTTGTATGAAGTTTATAATATTTTGAATTATGATTTACTGTAAATATTTTCAAACTAAATTGTGCTTGCAATTTTATCGTCCAAACTTTTGACCTTCGAATTTTGTTTATGTTCAATTTTGCGTAATGATATGAATCTTTCGTAGATTTACAATTTATGCTTATGTCTGGTATTTTCTGTTTGTTAACTTTCGTAAAAAGAAAGAATTGAATTTTTATTTTCCCAATTTCGAATTTTTCCATTTCCCTGATAAGTGCACACAATGAAGTGTTGATACCAAATTTCTGGACAGTAGTCAGAAAACTTGTTACCTTAACCTCGCTCCCAGCCTGTTTTGTAAGCCACAATCTACCTACTCTTACGGATGCATATTATTTTTGTTATTACTCTCGATTTACCGTGTCATTCATTTTACGTTTACTGAAATATACCAAGGTATACTAAGTTCAGTCACAAGTTTGTAACGCGTAAAAATATTAATGCTATGAAGCTTCGTGAATCTAAAAAAAAAAACGCTTGACTGTAAAAAGTATTCGATTTATATTGAAAGTAATCCCTATTTTTGCCAACCCCTTTTTGGGGTTAACGCAGACATTGCACACAGACAAAACACTTAAAATCGAATTCTATAAATATTATATAAAACGTTTTCATGATTATATAATTTGATATTTAAAAAAATGAAAACGAAGAAAGTATTTAAAATTTTCATCAATTTTCCAATTTTATTTTCACCATAGCAACACATACCTCCCCCAACATTTAGAAAACAGATATTTACTTAATTTTTATTTTGTTAAGTGATACTACGATGAACAAAGAGAGATTGGTATAGAGGAAAATGGGAAAACATAGACATAGCAGAGTAAAATGAAAAGTGTGTTTGGAATGAGGGATGATGATGGGTATGCGCGGAAAATTGTTGAACAGAAAAGATTGTTTTTACATTCAATAATGGATAATAATAAATAAGGATTATATTTGCTTGTGTACTTTTTAATCACAAATTACCCAGAAAATGTAGACTTATGCACGGTAGCGACAATTAATAGAAAGTGATGGAGAGTTGTTGACTAGGCGGGAATCGATGCCGTAAAAAGGGACTGCAAGAGGCTTTTCAGGAGGAAAATTTTGTTTCTAGATGTTTAAAGCATTGTGCATCTCTACAGATTTGAAAACTTTTGAAAATTCGAGCTAGTGACAAATGATTTTTGGGTACGCCTGCGGACATGCCTCTCCAAATTAACTGGACGAGTGAAAAGTGATTGAGAAGAATGTTTTGATCAATGTCCTTGCGTATATTTTCTTTTAAGGAGATATGCAAGGCAGATCCATCATTCGATGAACGGAGACGACTATAGAGTATTGATGATTGAGGAGAGATATCTCTATTATCAAAATTAAAAAGGAGCACTTGCACACAATTTATTATATATTTTTGAAGTTGCGTGGTATTGTAAAGCTAAAAATAACTCATTATTTGACTAAAAAGCATGTATTTGGTTTTTATGTATGTACCGTGGAATAAACCAAAACCTTTTTACAATACTGTAGGTTTACAATCACCTTAAAAAATATTTCTTTACAAACATGATAAGTTCAAAATGTCATTTTAATAAAAAAAAATTTAATGATATGGGATAATATGACCTTAGTGATGGAGATCTGGTGCTCACGAGTATTTTTTTTACTCCATATTAAGAAATTTTGTAATTATTTTTATTATTAATCAATATTCAAATAAAACAAGATTATTTTATAGGAATTTTTTAAATTATGCAAATTAAAATTGTACGAAAATCAGTATTAAAAAAATATAGTGGTGTGAGCAAACACATAACCTCCGTGTCAAGACTAATTTTTTCATAAAAATCGAGAATTTTTTATTTCGATTTCGATTAAACTCATTAACTAAGGTAATTTTGACCCAAAAAATTCAAAAATCGTATTAATTTGACGATTAGAAGAATAATTTCAGAGATAAATCGATAATGAGATCAATTTCACAATTGTAAATTTTATCTGTCTGAAGATATTCCCCCGCCTGGCTAATTGACTGGTGACGCCCGTGGCGACAAGGTAGAAACGAATGAAATTATAAAAAAAGTCTTGATATGTGTGATTCGAATGTAGAAGTCGCGACTATGATCGTTTATTGTAAGGATTTTCATTCACAATTTTAAATTTTCATAAAAATGAAAAACCATATGAGTTACAACAATTTTACAACAACTTTATTTTCCACCATCTCATATTCTAATCGTAGAAACATGTACTTAAAAAAGTTTTCATAATAATAAATGAAATGTGAAATGGAAAATGGAAAAATATAAAAAAAAAATTTTTTTTAGTTTTTTTTTTGAGAAATAAAATTAAACTAAACTTTTTTAATGTGATCACAAATATTTTTAAGTATGCTATACTGTGTTCTAGAATTTTCGACAAATTTTCCAAACACTAATTTAATTTCTAAATAGTAGACCCAATTTAAATTACAAGAATTGACGCAATTTGATTATGATTAGAATCAAATATATTGACGAATCTTCAATAAAAATTAACTGGTCTTAAGGTGATTGTAAAAAAGGTTTTGGTTTATTGCATGGTACACACATATAACCAAGTACATGCTTTGTAGTCAAAAATTGAGTTATTTTTGACTTAACATAACCACGCAACTACAAAAATATATAATTTATTCTGTGCAAATGATGCTTATAAATTTGATAATATAGATATCTCTCTTCAATCATCAATACTCTCAAACTATAGTCGTCTCTGTTCATTAAATGATTGATCTTCGATGAACTCATAATTAAATTAAAATTTTGTTTTGATATCATCGACAACCTTATATTTTGATGGTATTTTTAGATAGTTTTTTATCACACTCTCTAGATTTTTTTGATATAGAAATATCAAATTGAAAAGGATAACCTATATGATTCATTATTTTTTCAGCCAACTTTAAACGATAAAAAAAGTAATAAAAAGCCCGGTGACCTAGGAATTTTTTGTGATTTTTGGAAACTTTGTTAATCAAAAAATGTATTTATAAAGTTTTATTGAAATCCCCTCGAAAATTGGTGCATAAATATTAATTCCCTAAAATAACCGTGAAAACTGAAACATCTGGTATGTTAGTTTATTAAACAAAATAAAAACGATAACTTTATGAAAACTATGAAAATGAATTTGCAAAAACAATTGAAATTAATGGAAAAGTCGAATAATACTTAAAGTTGGTTTCGGCAGATATCGTTTTCGCGTGTAATAAACGTAAAAAAAAACAACTTCATACACTTTTAACTCATACTCCCGTTTACACTCCCCCACTCCTAGCATTCGTCTCATGATTACATGTATACACACACACAAATATCACGATTTTAATAAGGCCATGTTGTTATATGAGAATATGAGCGGGCGCGACGAAGAGCCGAAGAACCGCTAGTGGCTGTATAGGATGGCAGAAACTTACTATGTACTATTTTAACGAACATAGTACATTATACACACAAGCTCAAAAAATTTGAACACATCACATAAAAGCCATATTTCATTTTTACAATGTAACAAAATATTTAAAAGGAACAAATTAATGCATCTTTGAAATTTTCCACAAATGTTTATTAGGTTGTAAAAAGTCGACTTCTGAGGGGTGTTTCTAACCCCCTTTTTAGAGTACTAGAGTACTCTACTAGTAAGCTTCAAAAGTATCCATCTTGGAAACCGTTAGAGATAGAACAAAAGTTTAAATCTAAGAGTGATTCCTTATAAAAAAAATTAACAACTTTCATTTGAATTTTTTTTTCGTAAACATCACTGTTTACCCGTGAGAGCGCGAACTTAAGAAAAAACTTTGATGTCCATTTCCTCCAAACCTAATGTTGTTCAATTTTTTTTGAATAGATTTGTACATACGTAAAATATTCTCTACTGTTTTGTATCCAACCATCGACTAGCCCGCATATTTTATTCGCTATTAAAATGAGGGAAAATTCCATTCTTTTGTAACTTAATCTGGGATAGACGAACTAAGGATACATAATTTATTCATTTCATGAAACATGCAGCTTTCTAAAAACAATTCTTTAATATTTTGATAACATGAAAAACTTTTTCGTTTAGAATTGAGTTTCAGGCAATTTATCGAAAACCATTCATCTAATCATCAAATGAACTGGATTTTTGAATTTTATGGATCAAATTAACTTAATAACCTAAATTCTATCGAATTCTGAAACAAAAAAAATCGATTTTTTCCAAGGGGTAGGTACCCCTTAAGAAAATTGCAAAAAATCGAGGCAAGTTTTTTGCCTCAGATTTTGATAAAACTCAGTACTTAAGGTAAATTTGATTCAAAAAATTCAAAAATTTGATTTATTTGACGACTGGAAGAATAATTTCAGAGATAAATCGATAATCGGATCAATTTCAGTCGATATCTCGGAAACAATTCACTTAATCATCAAATGAAATAGATTTTTGAATTTTTTGGGTCAAATTTACCCTATAAACCAGGTTTTATCAGATTCCGAAACAAACAAAAAAAATTACCGATTTTTTCTAAGAAAATTTCAAAAAATCGAGACAAATTTTTTGTCTCCGATTTCGATAAAACTCAATACAAAAGATAATTTCGACCCAAAAAATTAAAAAATCCAATTCATTTGAAGATTAAGTGTATTGTTTCCGAGATATCGACACAAAAGTTGCATAAAGAAGATGAATCGATTGAAACCATTTCATAGAAAATATTTGTCGAATAGTGAAACAAATTGAATTTTCCATGTTGGACATATTCTGTGAAACATTTGGATATAATATTTGATTCTTAGTTGAATACTTTCATTCGTGAAGTGATTTTTTATTTGATATCGATTATCGTCAATACGTTGATTGAAAACTCTTTTTTTAAACGTAAACTCTATGTAAATAATATATTATTTAAATAAATTTTATGTACAATGTGTTTCAGTAAATATTAATATATTTTTATCTTTTGTTTTAGGTAAGTTCTCAAAAATTTGTCATCGAGTGTGTAAGTACAAAAGTAGAAGATTTTGGGAAATTTTTTAATCTAGCCTCAAAATTGGTTACCTTTGAAAACAAATCCAGGATATCGATCGAATTGTTATGAAATTCCCTAACTTTTCTATAACTATAAAAAAATTTCCTAACTGTTTCGTAAACTCTCATAATTTGAAAAGTAAATCAAACCCTAAAGCTAGATTTGGGGTTAAAATTGATTCAAAATACATCCCCCGATATCGATGAAGAATCAAGATAGCTTTTATTGTACTAAAAAGTAGAGAATAATTTAATCTATGAGTCACTCATACCCGACTATTTGCAAAAGCTTGAGGCGCTATAAAATATCAAAAATGAATCGGAACGCCTCATCTAATCCACACCTAATTATTTTTTGATTCATTCTTGATATTAAGGTCCTCAAGCTTTTACAAATAGTCGGATATGAGTGACTCATAGACAAAATTATTTTCTACTTTTTAGTACAATAAAAGCTTGTTCCTTGAAAAGTATTTTTAAATTAAAATTTTTAATTTAAGACTAAAAAAAATGTGTATATATCAAATATAGTGGAAGCGATGGGAAAATCAGGTCGCCATAACCTTACCATGCATTGTCATCTAAACTAAATGTACATGCAAAATTTCAGCGCAATTGGAAATCGGGAAGTGGATCAAATTTGACTCGCAAGATTTGATTACAGACAGACAACGGGACAGGTGAAACTAAATAAAAGCTTGTAAAAATTGAATTCTGATCTGACTTTTCAAGACGATTTCCATCTTTAGGGGATGTATGTTACAGTTCTTAAAAAATTCTTAACTTCAGGGAAAAAAAGCTTCTACTAATAAATTGGTTATCTCTTTAAAAAAGATGATCCCGGTTATCCCGATAGGTTATCTTTTAAAAAAAGAAAAAATTTTGCAACAATTATTTTAAAAGAACAGGAAAAAACGGCATCCGAAAAAAAAAATTTCTATTCTTGAAAGAAATCACACGGAACTATTATTAAAGTTGAAACTTACATGGGAAGGATGTATTCAACTTGATACCGACAAAAACTATTAAACCACACATATTTTTAATTATAAGAAATTCTTTTTTAAATGTATTAATTAATTTAATAATTATTAATTATAATAATTCACTCACGAAATCGTTCTAGATAAATTTTTTTAATGTTTCATTTAAGTTTTACAATAATTATGACAATAATAGACGTCATGTCATCTCTATAGTAGATGACACCTGTCGGGTGATTTATGAACTATTTTTTATGTAAGGTATATTTAAAAAAAATGAATTAAATTTCAGTAAAGGTTGCAATTCTGAATGGATATAAGTTATAAAGTAGGATAATTATGTGAATTTAACAAGATTTAAGACTTTTTTTTAGGGAACAAATTATTTTTATGATGCAATTTGTCTAATCTGGTAATAAATAACAGTTTATATAGGCTGTAACATTGACATAGTCGAAAGAGTTAGAAAAAATAATAGTGATCGATAAAGAATTTTCTAATGTGAAAATTCTTTTCTTTTGTTAACTGAATCTGGGATAGATGAACTAAGGATACTTAATTTATTCATTTCATGAAACCTGCAGCTCTAAAGACTGTAATATTTTAGTAACAGAAAAAACTTTCAGTTTAGAATCGAATTTCAGGCAATATATGGAAAACTGTTTGTTTAATCATGAATGTTAATGTGTTTTGGTGAAAATTGTTTTCTTTGTGATTTCGATCTGTTTAAATAAGGTATAAAATTGACACAAAAAATTCAAAAATCGGGTTCAATTGACGAATGGAAGAATAATTTCAGTCGATATTTCGGAAACAATTCATCTAATCGTCAAATGAACTGGATTTTTGAATTTTTTGGGTCAAATTTACCTTATAAACCAGGTTTTATCAGATTCCGAAACAAACAAACAAAATTCCGGTTTTTTTCGATTTTTCCTAAGAAAATTTCAAAAAATCGAGACAAATTTTTTGGATGTTAAAACTATTTATAAACTGTATCTGCTCGTATTTTATTTTTAGTCTAAAAATAAAATAGAGTTATTTTTTTTAAACTAAACTCCCACACGTTAGAAAATCTTGGAAAATAATATTTAAAAAAAGGAAAAAATAATTTTCCTCTTCAATAGAAAAAAAACTTCTCTGTTCATTGATTTATTTTTGTTCACTCATATAGTAAAGATAAAATTATATTTACACAATTTTTCCTCTTAGATTAAATAAACACTTCGAATTATGCTTATTTTGCAGAAAATTCTCTATATTCGATGATTTTTTTTTTCTCTTTAGTAGTCAGTCAGGTTGTTGGGTGTACGTCACACTTCGAATGTATTAGTAGTGTAATCATTCCAAAGGTTTATTTTTTATGTCCAGATTATAATCTTTTTCGTCATAGAAAATGAACGAAAAGGTTAAATATACAGGTGAACTTCAATTCGAAAATATTCTAACAAACATATATCGGTCCATCGGAGTGACCTGAAATTGACCTCGAAAAACTGGGAATGTTAGATTCTAGGAATAGGGAGGGAAACTTTTAATATCGGTCAGAAAAATTATCTCGAAAGTTTTTTATCAGAATGTGAGGAAAAACAAAATAGATCTTGTATTTTTCGGTCATCACCTTTTATCTTTTTACCTTTTCTAAAATAATGGTGATTCATTCATTTTGCCCATGAAGAATTTTGATAAATCAAGAATTAAATCTTTGTTATGTTATATATTGAGCTTTATTGAAATCGGAGACAAAAATTTTCGAAATTTTCGGGGACAAAAGTTTTGAAATTCGATAAAACTTAGTTTATAAGGTAATTTTGGTTCAAAAAATTCAAAAATCCTGAATAAAAATAATAAAAATGAAATCTTGAACGTCAAAACAAACTTGAACTCTGAAGGTTAGGAGTGTTCCGCCCCAAACCTCTTTCACTAATTGCTATAAAGTTTCATTACAATAATTATAAGTATTATTGATTCCTATTTCTAGAGATTGGATTTACGATGTTTAAGGTTATACGACTACTAAAACATTCTGTCATGCGATCTTCATGCGATAACCGATTCAAATCGCCATTCATTCAATTGGCTGAGTGATCCAAGAAATTGAATTTTGATTGCTCCAACAAAAAAAATTGTTTGAGTTATATTCAATCCTTTGCAACTTGCGTAAATTTGAGGCAAACAACTTCAGTATGCCAGTCGCCTCAGTTCGTACAAGTCAATCTTCTACGATTTCTCGAAGAGTAACGGAGAATAAGAGCATTTACTAGTGCCTTCCAGATCTTTTCGGCTTATCTTGCAGGACTTCGTACAAAAGGAAGATTTTGTACGCGAGACAAATTTTCCTGAAGACAATGTCAGTCATAGCTTACTCGCTCGCTCGCGATCAATGAAAAGTAAAATTTGGATTGCGATTACTTCTCACAACGTTTCCGATTATCGAATATTTCGATTATCGAGACTACTATATTTATTATTTAAAAATCAAATATGAAAATGGGTAATCGTAAAAAAATAAGCCCCGGAAAAAAAATCACATGAAAATTAATGTGTAAGTATTCATAACAATCCAATCTTTAGAAATTTTTCAATGATACGTAAAATGAAATGAACATCAGGGAAATTAGATATATAATTTATGACGTCATAACGTTTATAATTTATGTATAAAGTTGCAATACATATCGAACAATTTTCGAACATATAATTTACGTTACTCTGTTGATTTCAATTGATTTTCATTCTATTTTCCTTACTACCTCTTTTTTTTTTTTTAAATTGATATATTTATTGCACGAAAAACGGTTAGGAAAACTATAAGGGAAATCTCGTTGAAAAATCATTTCACTTTATTACAACATTGTATCGTTACATTGAAATGTATTTAATAATATTTATAGCACTTGTGAAGGCCAGTACTCGATCCAGGGGGGAGGAGCGAGCCGGGCAACCACCCGGAGCGGCAAAAGAGGTAGTAAAATCTGGACTGAAAAGTACCAAATTATTTAAGCGCTCTAATTTGACCCTATGGTGTTCCAATTTATCTTTTGACGAAGGATTTTCATATTTTCTTGAAAAAGAAATTGTTTTTATTGAAAGAACAAGTGAAGACAAACAATTGACTCAGGTAATTGTTCAAATACCATGTATATAGTGTTGATTACGAAATCGTTTGTTTTTTAGATCATGTAAGTAAAGAAAGGCAATATTCGAACCTAATTTGCGCCCTCACGGGTAAACAGTGACATTTAAATTTAAACTTTTGTTAAATCTCTGAAGATTTACAAGATAGGTCCTACGAACTCAAGACCCAATTGACCCATATTGCTCATTTACGGCCTCGACCTCACTTTTTACGCCCGGAGCACGCTAAAAATCAGTTTGAAGGCTCTTTTCGTTTTTGAGTTATCGTGTTTACGGAGAGACAATCGAAAATAGACTAATAAGTGATTTTACATTTTTAGGACACCTATACCAAAATTTTGTTGGTAGCATCAATATTTTTAAGCGTTGCAAACTTGGGACTAAACTTAATATACCTTGATATATTTCATATTGACATGGTATAAAAACAACTAATTAGCTCCTAGTGGCGTTTCTATGACGGCCGTAACGATTACGTGGAAAACGATATAAAAAAAAAACTCGTTGAAAAATAAATAATACTCGCGTAGGATGGTATTTAAACAATACCAGTGTTTTACATCGATGTGGGTGGATGTCCATACCTTCCGTTTCGTTGCATTATTAGTTGTTAATAAAATAAGTACGTGTTTATAAACGTGATAATTTCTAAATGAGTAGATTTATTTATTGCACGGAAAACTTACAAGAAACTCATTGGAAAACTGAACATTGCATTTCTTAGAATCATTTTTATCCTCTACATTAAAAAAGGATCAAGCATTTCATAAACAGGATTCAATTAATTAAGTTTTTTATACCATGTAAATATGAAATATACCAAGGTATACTAAGTTTAGTCCCCCAAGTTTGTAACGCTTAAAAATATTGATGCTACCAACAAAATTTTTTGTATATTCATAAAATCATCTAATTAGTTCATTTCCGGTTGTCTGTCCGTCCGTCTGTGAACACGATAACTCAAAAACGAAAAAAGATATCAAGCTGAAATTTTTATAGCAAGCTCAGGACGTAAAAAGTGAGGTCGAATTCGTAAATAAGCAACGAAGGACTCTTGGATTCGTAGGATCTATCTTGTAAACCGTCCGAGATAGAACAAAAGTTTAAATTTAAAAACTGTTACAAAAAAATAAACAACTTTTGTTTGAAACATTTTTTCGTAAACATAACTGTTTACCCTTTGAGGGTGCAAATTGTATAGTATGTATTACATAGGAATATCATTTATGTATGTGTAAAACGACAGTGTAATCAACACTGTCTATACATGGTGCTTCAACAATTAACTCAATCAATTGTTTGTTTTCATTTGTTATCCTCTGCATTAAAAAATAATCAAGCATTTCATAAACAGGTATGCACGTGGAACGGATTGAAATAATTAAGTTTTTAAACTAGGGTATGTTTTAGAATGATGTGGGAGGGTGCATCCATGTGTTGTTATGTTGCAATTTATTAGAATGCTATTAATAACTTGATAATTATAATAGTTTTTTTTCTAAATCCTGATAATTACTAAAATAAATTAAATTTTTCCAAGAGTTTTATTATTAATCCTTATTGTAAAATGTATGAAATAAATTGCACCAGGGTAGAAGGATCAAAATTTTAAATTCTAGGTTAGGTTAGGTAAGAGTGGCTGTCCTGGGGTGGGACACACTGAGACCATAGGGTCCGTTGTGATACCGAAAAAGGTTTATGTAATATAAAATTGAAAATGTCAGATATGCAAGGATTGAATAATACTAGGGATTCCAATAAAACTTTATAAATACATTTTTTGATTAACGAAGTTTACCAAAAATCACAATAAATTTCTAGGTCATCGGGCTTTTTATTAATTTTTTTATCGTTCAAAGTTGGCTGAAAAAATGATGAATCATATAGGTTATCCTTTTCAATTGGTTATTTCTATATCAAAAAATGTAGAGAGTGTGATAAAAAACTATCTAAAATATTTAAACAATCTTGTAGTTTATAAAAATTACCATCAAAATATAAGGTTGTCGATGATATCAAAACATAATTTTAATTTAATTATGAGTTCATCGAAGATCCATCATTTAATGAACAGAGACGACTATAGTTAGAGTATTGATGATTGAAGAGCGATATCTATATTAACACTACCCTGAAAATTAATCATTATCGACAACGAAGTCACGGGTGAAAGCTAGTAATATATAAATGAAATTAGAACTGATGGATGATGAGACTGTCTAAATAAATTAACAATAAAACAATAAAGAAATTAAGAATGGGGGTAAACGTGTACGACAACGCAAAATATTTTGATCAACAAAAATAATAATATTTTGAATAAATTCTCACGATACCCCCAAATTACCCACACACACACACACAACACACAAAAACAGGTTTGTTTTGTAAATGTATCCGGTCTTGCATCGCATCGGATCGTATTATAATTACACTTTTTTAAAATTTCTTTTCATATCCATTACTTTTTTTTAGAAGAAAAAAAATTTTTAAGTATGTTCTTTTCAATACAAAATGATTAGAAAACTAAAACGGACACTCTTTACTTACATTACGTACAAAAACAAACGATTCCGTAATCAACACTGTCTATACATGGTATTTCAACAATTAACTTAGTCAATTGTTTGTTTTCACTTGTTCTAGACTGTTTTTAACCACGGGTACCACACGGATCGAGGTATTTTTTCATCATTTTCCTTTACTTTCTCGAAATCTACATGTATTTGCGATTTTTCTAGGGGCGATCCCAGCCATAATAGAATATAAGTGATTTGAAATCAAGAAATGAGCTTTTTTTTGGTTTTACAACACCACGCAACTACAAAAATATGTAACATATTGTGTGCAAGTGCTGTTTATAAATTTGATGATATAGATAACTCTCTTCAATCATCAATAAACTAACTATAGTCGTCTCTGTTCATTTAATGGTGGATCTTCGAAGACCTCATAATTAAATAAAAATTTTGTTTTGATATCATCGACAACTTTATATTTTGATGGTATTATTTTGAACTACAAGATTGTCTAAATATTTTAGATAGTTTTTTATCACACTCTCTAGATTTTTTGATATAGAAATATCCAATTGAAAAGGATAACCTATATGATTCATCATTTTTTCAGCCAACTGTGAACGATAAAAAAATTAATAAAAAACCCGATGAGCTGGGAATATTTTGTGATTTTTGTAAACTTTGTTGATCAAAAAATGTATTAATGAAATCCCTAGTGTTATTCAATTCTTGCATACCTCCTTAAATTTAAGTGATTTGAAATCAAGAAATGAAGGAAGCATTAAGAACAAACTTAGAGAGAGATAACACTTTGATATAAAATATATATTTTGAAGAGTTTTTGAAATAATTAAAACGTTTATAGAAGGTAATAAGACACTCATTTGTGTTGTGACCAAAAGTACTTCTGATCTATCGAAGGTAGTACTAACATTACATTATTTTCATCCCAACATTATCTCATCTTGTTCTATTTTTCTCCTTCCCTCACCAAAAAATTTATTCAAATTTATATAAAATATCAAGTATTTTGTTTGAATAAAATTTAATTATTTTATTAAATTTGTGGTTTTTCTGTGTAACCCCTTCGTCGCTTCACCTCTGTTCTTACCCAATTGTTAGGTTTTTAAAATTATAAATATTTTATTTTTTGTTGTGTTATTAATATTTAATGTTTCATTAAATATTTTTTTTGAGATTTATTAAATTACTAGCTTAATACCAGCCCGCTTTGTAGCCTACACCTCTCTTGATCTCACTTATATCCTTTACATAACATTCGAAAGGATTGTTTTACACATCTAAAATATATGCACAGTTTTCAAATTTTTAAAGTGTAAGATAGTCATAATTCATTGAGTTAAGCAGAAAAGATGGCCATGAATTGTTTGACACATTCTTTACAGGAATCTTTAATTTATAGTTCAAAATGATTACCATAGATGGCGCAGTAAAATGTCAGAATAAATTTATAAATTATAGCGCTCATGTGTTATTCTGATGTATGAGCTATATTGTTGTACAAATCCATTCAAATCCATTGGGCTAGTTTTTACGTGAAAGCGTAACAAATTCTAAACAATACATGCCTGCAGGAAAAAAGTTTGTAATCCTGCAGGAAGAGAATATCTCCGTCAAAAGAGTGTTTTTTTAAAACTTTTAAGAATGTAAAATCTGAATTTGAAAGCAAGAAAAAGTCATGAATTTTATGGAGTTCCGTAACCGAAACTATCGAATACTTGAAAACGAAATCGAATCTGATAGAAAAGTTTCGAATAGGAGCAAAATCTAAATGAGACATTATGACAAGTTTTTGCCCGGTCGAGTGAGTACACTCGAAAAATAACTTTTATCGATAAAAATGTTTGAAGCGAAAAATGTTGAATGTATAAGCCCTAGGTTTTCAAGCTCAAAGAAAAGCTCAGACTACTCCATAATTGGTAATCGATAGATGAACACTTTAAGAAAGTTGTTTTTGATTAAAAAAGTGACACTTTTAGTTCCGGACCGAAAAGTTTTCTCCAAAATTGTGTTTCTGCGAAATCTAGGCACTTTCCGGGAGGTCAAATCAAAATTAAACAGTTTTAAGTTGTATATACAGTCGTAGAGAATACATACTGTGTAAATATAAAAAAAAAAATTAGCAAATCCTTTCGAAATACCATGAAAAAGAAAATACAAGATAAATAAATAAAATTACTATAAATAGTAATTAAAAACAATTGTCAGTAATTAATACAGAAACACTAAAATCGTTTGATCTTACATAAGTGGTGCTGTCGTACTGATGTAGTTCTAATGTAATAAATTTATATATATATTAATGCTTCCAATCATAGTAGTGCACAGTGGCGTGCAAACCTACCATTGTTTTACTGTGTTCCACAGGACACAGGCCTCGTAAGTTTAGGTTAGGTTTGGTTAGGTTATATTGGCTGTCCACGAAGGACACACTTAGGCTACAACATATATGTGTTTTATCACCTTTCCGCTGATAATTTCATTTATCAGCTCCTCAATTTCAGAGGCTGAGTGCACTTCCTTCACGCATATATCATGCACTACACCAGCCCATCACAATTATTAATTAAATTAATTTTGTTGCGACGGCGGGAATCGAACCCTCTACCCTAAGCATACCGCGGACGGAATTGGTTACGCCTTAACCAACTGAGCTAATAGGACAAAAATATACTTTTTTTAAATTTTGGAATAAAGCGTATTCATAGTAAAATTCCAATAGAGGAGAGTGGCGCAATTTTCTCGATGGACTTAATCTAAATGGATAGTAGTTGCGCCACTGGTTGTTCAAGCAGCTTGTTTGTTGATGTTTATGTTGTCAAGTTAAATCATACATAAATCAAATTATCAATATTTTCTTTATTTTATATTTATTAGAATCAGAATCCTGCCGTAAGTGTAGTCCGTATGACGTACAAGTCCCTAATTATTTTATTAAGGTAGTACTATCGGTAAATAACTTAGTATTCAGAATTTAATGAAACTTGGCATAGTTGTCCATTATTATATCATAATTAACCAGTTAAATTAGGGACCTTCAGAGAAATGAAAATCTGAACGTCCAGTTTTGTGAAATAAAATAAAATTTGTGATTTCCCATAAGGTTCAATGTTAAAATATCTTTTTTTCAGTTCTCTGAAGGCCCCTAAATAATTTAACTGGTTAATTATGATTTAATAATGGACAACTATGCCAAGTTTCATTAAATTTCTGAATGCAAGGTCTATTACCGATAGTACTACCTTAAAACAATTTAATCTTAACAAATATAGACACACGTATAAAGATTTTTACTTTTTTTATGGAAGAAATTTTATTTTCTATTCTCGATTTACTAATTATGATTTTAAGGTTACAATTAAGGTAAAATGTCCGCAAATGCAATTTTTTAATAATATTTTATGTTGAGAATCACTGCCCTTAAAAATCGTACAATTAGTGTAACGTTATTAATTTATTCGTAACCCTTACTTCAATAGTATAGGCAATATACATTACATTCATGTAAAAGGGTGCAAAGTATATTCGTCTTTTTCATTGGATCTTGTACGAAACCTTTTCAATTTTGATAAAAATTTATTATTTAGGATAATTTTGACCCAAAAAAAACGAAAATCAAGTTTAAATTTTAATCAGAGCTTTAATTTTTTAAGATATAGCCATTGTTATAAATTTTCATTATTCGGAATAACATTTTAAGTAATTTTTCCATTAATTTAAGCTGTTTTCTTAAAAATTACACTTCTGATCAATTTTATAACGCGATTTTTGTTTTTCTTGGGTCAAAATTAGTCTAGAAAATGATTTTCATCTAAATTGGAAATAAAAAATTTGTTTCAAATTTTTGCAATTTTTTTAAGGGGTACCCCTTTGAAAAATTCGAAAAAATCGAAGAAAATTATTTGTTTTCGATTTTGATAAAAATCATTTTCTAGACTATTTTCGACCTAGGGAAAACGAAAATCGCGTTAAAAAACTGATCAGAAGGGTAATTTTTAAGAAAACAGCTTTAATTAATAAATAAGAGCGATTATCAAGAAAACTAAAGCTCTGATCAATTTATTAACGTGATTTTCGTTTTCCCTGAGTCAAAAATAGTCTAGAAAACAATTTTTATCAAAATCGTAAACAAAAAATTTTCTTCGATTTTTTCGAATTTTTCAAAGGGGTAACCCCTTAAAAAAATTGCAAAAATTCGAGACCAATTTTTTGTTGTCGATTTTGATGAAAATCATTTTCTAGACTAATTTTGACCCAAGGAAAACGAAAATCACGTTAAAAAATTGATCAGAGCTTTAGTTTTAATGATAATCGTTCTTATATATTGAAAATTTTTAAAAATTAATGGAAAATTCAATCATGTAGTTGTAACTTCAAAAATTACATCTCCGATAGTAATTTTAATCAGATTTTCATTTTTCCTGGGCCAAAATTAGTCTAGAAAATGATTTTCGTGAAGATCGAAAACAAAATACAATGTCTGTACCCCGAAGATATTTAGTCGAACATTCCATGAAACTAGACGATGCATTTATAAAAATATGAAATCTCATTTTCCCGTAATTATTTTCCAATAAATAAAATAAAAAACAATTAAATGTGAGAATAAACAAAAATGGTTTAAAAAAATACAGTAATAGATTATATATTTTTTGTTTTTGTAAGTTTATAGAGATATTTCTATAACGATAAACGTCTAATATTGGTTTTATAGTTAATATTTTATTTACCAATCATAAATAATCGTATAAAAAAAATTACAAATACACGAACGAACGAATTCTCAACTCAAACAAAATATAGAAATACCTCTATACTTCACTGTTCATGCTATCAACACACACTATCAAAAGGTCTGTTTTCTCTTACAACACCACATTACGTAAAAAAAAAGTTACGCAACAATTCAAAAAAATTAAGAACATGTGGTTCAAATTTCAGCATAAGTATTCGTGCAAATTTTAAAGGAAATGAAAATCGATATAAAATACATTGGCTCTTATGGAGGAATCTCAAAAAACGATATATTTTGAAAGTTTTTGATAATTTTCACTTGGAATGAATGAAAACAAATTTTAAAGAACTTTTTAATAGAAAGTAAACATATAAGCAATGACATAGAAAACCAAAAACCAAGTGTGTCCTCCATATAAGGGATGTAAGAGCAGGGTAGATTAAGGGTTGAAATTATTTTTATCTTATTTTCAACTTGGAATTAATTTTGTTATAACTTCATGAATGTAGACGAAAAATAAGAATAAAATTTTTCGATATGTGTCTTGGTTTTCGAAATATCGAAAGCTGAATAATTAAACAAAATTTTCAATTTTCAATATTTTGAAAATTACGCCAGATATCGAAAAATTTTATTCTTACTTTTCGTCTTAGATCGTCAAGTTATCATATAATTTATCATCAAACAAGCGTGTTAAAAATGAAAGCATATATTTTTTAAATTTGTGCCCCCACTACCGTGATTCTACATCCTTAAATGTTTTTAGAACTTTTATACAGAATTAATTAAACAAAACTAGCTGACTTCCGTCAATACGATCATGCGCATTGAATAAATGTCATGCTCTGGTATTGTGTTTCTTTGTCAACTGTTTTAATATTGTATTGCTGTCTTTGTTATATATAATTATAAATACAAGGCAGATATCGAAAAATTTTATTCTTATTTTTCGTCTACATTCATGGAGTTATAACAAAATTCATCATCAAAGTTGAAAATAAGGTACAAATAATTTCAATCACAAGTCTAAACTCGCTTTGGCGCTCGTACTACCTTAAGGTAGTTCCCTCGTGAAATATAACTACTTAAGATAGTTTAATTGTTAAAAATAAGACTTTTCATCATGTCTTAAGCGCAGACTTCGTTTTTTCGTACAGATAGTAATAAGTTTGACAATGATAGAAGATCTATATATCTCGAAAACGGTTCTTTCCCGATTTGTTGAAAAGACAAGTTTAGAATTGTATGTATTTCTTGAGTATATGTATAGAAATAATGTCTTAGTATTGTACACTGTTGTCAAAAATAGTTCACAAATACAAGAGAATTTTTTATAGAGTTGACAATAACGAAAGAACTACCTTAAGCATAAAATCAAACAAACTTAAAAATCATTCGTTGAAAAACTGAGTTAGGAAACACTTAAGAAGAGTCGTCTTGTCAAATATTTACATTATCTAGGCTTGATTACAATCTAATTTGCATTTGGATCAACTATAAAAATATGATAAATTAAATGTTGCAATAAATGATGTTAAAAATGAACTTAAAAAGGTAAAACAGAGCCCAATCATGATAGTTATGTATTAGTATTAGTATGTTAGTATTTAGTATGGAATAAGAGTGCGAGAACCAAGAGAACTGAACTAAACAGACTGAACTGTACTTTATATAGTAAAGCAAGCCATTGCATTGCATTGGCATAACAAACATATAAATACAAATATCACAAAACAAGCAATTTTATTGTTGTTGTTTAGGTTGTTCTTGTTGCGTATGAAGAATTAGAAAGTGGTTCACATAGATCTGACAGTCACAGTAGTTATTCTTACTTGCACTAGCTTACTATAGAGATAGACTTCTATTACACTTTAGAGTGTAGCTCACCAGTCACTAATCATGGAGGAGAATACACTTAATTTTTTTTGAAATTATTATTTTTATACCTTGCATATGTATAATATGCAAGGTATACTAAGTTTAGTCCCAAGTTTGTAACGCTTAAAAATAATGATACTAGGAAAAAAATTTTGTCATAGGTGTTCATAAAATCAACTAATTAGTCCATTTCCGGTTGTCCGTCCGTTCGTTAGTCTGTGGACACGATAACTCAAAAACGAAAAAAGATATCGAGCTGAAATTTGTTACAGCGTACTCAGGACGTAAAAAGTGAGGTCGAGTTCGTAAATGAGCTTCATGGGTCAATTAAGTCTTGGGTCCGTAGGACTCATCTTGTAAACCGTTAGAGATAGAATAAAAGTTTAAATGTAAAAAATGTTCCTTATCAAAAATTAAACAACTTTTGTTTGAAACATTTTTTCGTAAACATCACTGTTGACCCGTGAGGGCGCCAATTAGGCGGAAATTTTATAATATGTACTATACTTGATTATCAGTTATGTATGTGTCACATGTTTGTTTGTGTAATGTGATAAAGAAATCAACACTGACTATAAATGGTATTTCAACAGTTAATTCAGTCAACTGTTTGTTTTCACTTGTTTTTAAATAATTATATTAATAGTACAAACTGAAATTATTTTAAACTTTCCATCCATCTTTGTTTGAAATTAATCTCAGATCAATTATAACAGTTTTATACCATGTATATATAAAATATATCAGGGTATACTAAGTTTAGTCCAAGTTTGTTACTAGAGCTTACAAATATTGATGCTACAAACAAAATTTTGGTATAGATGTTTATAAAATTATGTAATTAGTCCATTTTAGGTTGTCCGTCTGTTTGTCTGTCTGTCACCACGATAACTCAAAAATGCAGAGATATTATTAAGCTGATTTTTTTATCGAGTAGTCAGGATGTAAAATGAAAAGTGAGAAATAAAAAAAATAGGTCAAGTAGGACTTGGGTCCGTAGGACCCATCTTATAAACCGTTCGAGATAGTTTAGAAAAAGTCAAAAATTTACAAAAAAAATTTTTTGTTCAGAAATTGATAAAACTCAGTTTATAAAGTAATTTTGACCCGAAAAACACAAAAAACGCATCCCTACTTCGATTGAATGGATATCCTTCGAGATATACCGTTTTCGAGTACAATTTTAGCCCATATCTTGAAAACGATACATCCAACCGTGGAATTGATGCGATTTTTGTTTTTTTCAGGTCAAAATAACCTTATACACTGAGTTTTATCGAAATCGGAAGCATACATTTTTTTTCGATTTTTTGAAAATTTTTGAAGGGGTACCCCTTAGAAAAAATCGAAAAATTTACAAAAAAACTTTTGTTTCAGAAATTGATAAAACTCAGTTTATAAGGTTATTTTGACCCGAAAAACACAAAAATCGCATCCATTCTTCGATTGAATGGATATCCTTCGAGATATACCGTTTTCGAGTACAATTTTAGCCCATATCTCGAAAACGATACATCCAATCGTGGAATTGATGCGATTTTTGATTTTCTCAGGTCAAAATAACCTTATAAACTGAGTTTTATCGAAATCGGAAACACACATTTTTTTTCGATTTTTTGAAATTTTCTTAAGGGGTACCCCTTAAGAAAAAATCGAAAAATTTACAAAAAAATTTATATTTCCGATTTCGATAAAACTCAGTTAATAAGGTCATTTTGACCCAAAAATTACAAAAATCGGATTAATTTGATGATTGGATAAGTAATTTTTTTGATATCGCTTGAAATTCGAAATCTAAAAACAATTTCAGGTAAATCTTCGAAAATGACTTTCTGAAGAATCGCTACTTAGCATAATTTAAATTTACAATAATCTAAAAATTATTTCCCGGATAAAAACAGATTTAACGGTATCATAAATATCATTTTAATAAAACCGAGGATTTATGTTAACGTCGAGAGGTGACCGCCTGCCTTAATTTCAAATTAAATCGTTAACTGAGCCAATGAATTGAGTAAAATGAAGATATCAAAAGTAATTTACAAATGAATGTAAAAGGAAAGTGGTTTATTAAATAGCTGCTAATAACCATGTTCTTAAAAGTTCGTGCATTGGTGTTTATAGAACGTCAATTGTATACCTTTACAACTATGTACCTACGGTTGGGTCGAGTCGAGTCACAGTCGGTAAAACAGAGTTTCCTTCATAATTATGTTACATTTAAAACATGTATTTAGAAAATATATAATTGGCCAAAATTCAAACACGAAACACACTTTTTTTTTTTATTCAAACAAACACAAGTCATGAAATTTTATAGAAAAAACAAGTGAAAAAAAAAATTGACTGAATTAATTGTTGAAATACCATGTATAGACAGTTTTAATTACGCAATTGTTTGTTTTATGACGTAGAACGATATACACTCTTAAATAGCCACACACACATAACTGATATTCCCATATTAATACATTCTATAAAATTTGCAATCTAATTAGCGCCTTCGTGGGTAAACAGTGATGATTAAGCTAAAATGTTTCAAATAAAAGTTGTTTATTTTTTTATAAGAAACATTTTTTACATTTAAACTTTTATTCTATCTCTAACAGTTTACAAGATAGCTTCTACGGACCTAAGACCCAATTGACCTATGTTGCTCATTTACGAACTTAACCTGACTTCTTACGGTTCAAAAATTTCAATTTGATATCTGTTTTTGAGTTATCGTGTTGACAGACAGACGGACAGACAACCGAAAACGGACTAATTAGATAATTTTATGAACACCTGAACCAAAATTCAAGCGTTACAAACTTGGGATTATACTTAATATACCTTGATATATATTTTATATACATGGTATAAAAAAAATACGACTTTAATAAAAAAATTTAAATAACTATTAATTTTAAAAACAAAAAAAAACTAAAACTTTTTGATTGAATAGTTTCAAGTTGGTAGTATTGATTTGCTCTTATAATGATGACGTTTAATTATAACCAAATAAATAAAATCAATTCCAATAAAAATTATTTTATTGGAAAAATTTTTTAAGGTAGTATGTCCGTAAACCTTCTTGGATCGCCCTTGAAGCGTCAAGATTTCAATCAAGGATAGTCTATGAATGCTTCGAGGTGGATCTGAATCACCTGGTACTGAACAACACACTCAGGCTGTGTTGTTCTGTTAGCACGTTAGCACGAGAGAGGTCGTCTTTAACGCACCTTTTACCTGGACCTGTCATTCCCATACCAAAATGCTCTGTAATTAACCGAATCAAAGAATGGTTACAACAAGCCGATCTTGATTACTGGGAATATGGAGGCCCAATTCGTCTGAAACTGATTAGAAAACAGTTGAAAAGGGTGGTGGGAGACTCTTCGACAGGACCACTATCGATTGAACTATCACCTTCATAATATGGGGATCTCTAATGATCCCACTTGTAGTGCCTGTATGGAAGATGACGAAACTTTCATACATGTTATTTGCACCTGCAGAAATCTGCAGGACGTTAGATTCAGAATGTTCAGGTCCGAAACCATAAATCTATCAATCCTGGGAGAGATCCCGACGGAAAAGCTGTGGGCTTTATTCGTTCATTAGCTTCATTCGATTTTAATAGAGCCTTCTATCCGAAGACAAGACGTCTTCGGATGACAGGTCAGTCTTTAGGAGGCCACAGAGGACTCCACAAACTTTTTTCTAAACCATTTTGAATAAATATTAAGTTTAGGGATAACAGTATCCCTTGAGAATTGTAAAATAAAAAATTTGGAATTTTTTCATGGGTCAGTTAACCTAAAAGTGACACTTTCTAAATCATAATTTAAATTTTAACCTTACTTTTTCCAAAAAATAACTTTAAGCCTTAATTTATATATTTTTGGAACTAAGAACGCGGTTAGTACTCGATTTGTTGAAACAATAAACAAAAACAAAAAGATTATTGGACTCACCAAAAATCATTCCCTGCAAAACTTCGCCATAACACCAACTCCATACCATAACGCCCATAAATTGATGAAATCCATAAAACTAAAGTTCATTCCATTCACTAAACTAATGTCCATTTTCGTAACACCGTAAATTGTTCAAATTCCGTTGCAGCATTTGTTGCCGTACACTAATAATTGTAATTCATAAAATTGATTCCAGTATAGCCAAAGTCGTAATCAAAACTAATTCCGTTGCGGCATTTGTAGCCGTACACTAATAATTGTAATTCATAAAATTGATTCCAGTATAGCCAAAGTCATAATCAAAACTAATTCCGTTGCGGCATTTGTAGCCGTACACTAATAATTCTAATCCATAAAAATGATGCCAGTATAGCCGTTAACTCCATAAAGTTTCACCGAATTCCATTTTAGCATTTAAAAGCCGTAAATTTTGCATTAAAACCTAAAGTTTATATAAAAACTCAATTAATTTGAACGAAAAAAGTGTAAAATGAAGAATTTTTTTTGTACCTCGACCTATGGAGCCAAATTTTTGCTTAAATGTTCAGGATGGTCCATAAATCTATCTAACTTGTTAGCGCCAGAAAGTTTGGTCATTGCAATGGATCAATTGGGCCAATTTTAAAATCCATTTCCGAGGTGATTTTTGAAAATTTTAAAACTTGAAAATATTCAACAAAATGGACCAGAAACGTTTACACAGATATTTTCGGGGTCGCTGATCATTATTACGATGTCAGAATTTCGATATACGCCTTCCCTTCTGGAAAAATTTGTCCCGCTGATTAAAAATAGCAATATTCGGTAAATATTTTACAAAATTGACCAAAAAAGTGTACTCGGGAGTTTTAGGGATCACTGATCACGATTTCGAAGCTAAACTGTGGATATAATCCCCTGCTCCTGTGGTAATTCTCTCCCCGCTGACCCAACACAGTAATATTCTGTAAATATTAAACTAAATAAATCAAAAAAGTATTCTCGGGGTTTTTTGAAATCGATGATCACGATTCCGAAATTAAAATTTCGATATACCCCGAGTATACTTTTATGGTCCATTTTGTTGAATATTTACAGAATATTTCTGTTCTGCCAGCGAGGGGTCAATTACCTTAAGAAGGGGGAGTATATCCACATTTTAACTTTTTGTTGAAAAATTTTTGAATTTTTATAAAAAGTCATAAGGTTTTTCAAGGAATCAACAAGGTATACTAAGATTAGTCCCAAATTTGTAACACTTAAAAAAATATTGATGCTATAAACAAAATTTTGGTACAGGTGTTCATAAAATCACGTAATTAGTCCATTTCCGGTTGTCTGTCTGTCCGTTTATCACGACGATTAGTCAAAAACGAAAAGAGATATGGAGCTGAAACTTTTACAACGTGCTTAGGACGTAAAAAGTGAGCAACATAGGTCAATTGGGTCTTGATTCCGTAGAGCCCATCTTATAAATCGTTAGAGATAGAATAAAAGTGTAATGTAAAATATGTTCGTTATAAAAAAGTACACAACTTTTGTTTCAAGCTAACCCTCCCCCCTCCTTTAAAATTTTTAGAATTGATTTAGATTTAGTCCAATTTCATATAAAGAAAAATCAAGACTTTTATCCAAAATTGTCCTGGCGCTCATACATTCTAAATACGTTTAAACAAACATCAAACAAAATCTGCAGCTTTATTTGATTAGTCTAGTTCGAAAAATTTTTAAGGTTAAAGTAAATTTTTGATTCTATTGATTTGTAAATAATTTGATATATCGAATCGAGGTTTTACTGTAAATACTATTATTTTGTTATATTTTTTAAAAGCACTAAATCACGATGTGTTTTTAATATTAATGTCGTTAATAAACTCGGAAACTCCAACACGCTTCGTAGTAATGAAATATTTGTGTTCGCTTGTCAATATGTCCATTCAAAAATCGACAAATTTAATTATCATTTCATAATACGCGAATAATTATTATTGTCATCAATTTTTTTATTATTATTATTTTCACAATATGGCAATTATTTTTTATAACGAAAAAGTGAAAACAAACAATTGACTGAATTAATGGTTGAAATACCATGTATAGACCGTGTTGATGACATAATCGTTTGTTTTTTTTAACCCCCGAATTATAAAGGAGGCTATGTGTGTGTCTGTCTGTGGCATCGCAGCACCTAAACGGGTGGACCTATTTTAATTTTTTTGGTTTCATTTGAAAGATAATTTGACGGAGAGAGTTTCAAGTGCGAGCTTAGAGTTTCGTTCTCGAAAAAACTAAAAAATTGGCGATGATTTTCAAAAGCGATTCAGTTTGGAAAAGGCATGACATATAAATAATTACCATGGAAATGAATGGTTCAAATAAACCTGGCTCAATTAATTTCGAAAAGTGAAATGGTAAAATAATTAGGTAATTCAAAACAATAATTCAAAAGAACAAACTCAACTCAAATATTTCAATTTCAATTAAAATATTTCCAAAAATTTGTCCCAAAAAAATGACAACTCTCTAAGTATTCTTTTCATCTGATCTGATGTCTTTGATCATCACTTTGATGTTGATTTAAGAAGGATTGTAATAAGTTTTAAGTGTTTAGATTGTAAGTGTTTATCTGTGTTTTTGTGTTTCTCAGTGGCATCGTAGTCCCTTAAACGATCGAACCGACTTGATTGAGAATATTTCATAGCTAAGTTTCCAAAGATCGGTTTATGAGGAATAAATCGTATTTGTCGGGGAGTTTTAAAATTTTGTAAATTTCACTTGTACGTCATGTAAATAAAGAAAGATTTCCACTCTTAAATAGCCACACACACATAACTGATATTCCCATATTAATTCATACTACAAAATTTTCACCTAATTAGCGCCCTCGTGGGTAAACAGTGATGTTTACAAGAAAATGTTTCCAACAAAAGTTGTTTATTTTTTTATAAAGAACATTTTTTACATTTAAACTTTTGTTCTATCTCTAACGGTTTAGAAGATAGCACCTACGGACCTAAGACCCAATTGACCTATGTTGCTCATTTACGAACTCAATCTTACTTTTTACGTCCTAAGCACGCTATAAAAATTTCAACTTGATATCTCTTTTCGTTTTTTAGTGATCGTGTTGACAGACAGACAGAGATACAACCGAAAACGAACTAATTAGATGATTTTATGAACACCTGTACCAAAATTTTGTTACAAAGTTGGGACTAAACCTAGTATACCTTGATATATTTCAACTACAAGGTATAATTGTTAAATTTTGGAATTAGAAAAATTGCATGGGCTTTAAATAATCGAAATATCTTATAAATAAAGATTATTTTTGTATATTTAGGTAAAAAAATAAAAATTTCAGACATCCCCTACAATCTTTCGCTAAATAATTTGGAAATTTTTGTGCTTTACCCCCAAAAAATCATTAAATAAATATTAATTTCAAATAAATTTAAAAAAAAATTCAAATTATCTTACCTTTATTGATTCGCCTCCATAAGAATCGCCTCCTCGAGATGTATTTCTTCTCTTCTAGGTCAGGATCCAAAATCGATGCCATGAATTAAAAATTCTGAAAAAAAAAAGAAATAAAAACCAAATTAATGAAAATCCATTTGTAATTAAAAATTTCGTTTTCCTTAAATTATAATTAAAACTAATTGTTTTTAGAACTTTTATACAATTCTGGAAAACGTTAATAATTCAAAATAAAATTCAAACAATTAAATTCCACCGCCCCCCTGCCTTATTTGTTAATAAAAAGCAAAAAAAAGCATCTTCGGAATTAAAAAATTAAAAAACTGATTTTCTTAAATAGTTTTATAAATTTTTGGAAAACGTTAATAAATTCAAAATTCTTAAAGAATTAAATGACCTCCCCCCCTTTATTTGATAATAAGAAGCGTCTTACTTACCAAGAACAGCAATGCTTGTACAACAACCAATTTGGAATTCAAAAATCAAAATTTCAGCTGGAATTTCGTCTTCCATTTTTCAAAACCATAGGAAAATGTACAAATTGAAAATACAAATGAAAAATTTTCAATGGCAATCTTCTATAATTAATGGCTACGACCAAAAAATGTCTCTATGTTAGGTACTCGATGAACGAAATTCTGAAAAAAAAAAAAAAAAAATTCATCAAATTAATTAAACAACTTAAAAATTTCTTTGTCAAATTATTAATAAAACTAATTTTATTAAAAATTATTCTAAATTTCTGTAAAGTTAATTAATTATTCAAATTCAATAAAGTATTCTTTAACAATTAAAGTCCCTCGTCCCAACCATATTGGATAATACGAAGCGTCTTACCACGACCAGCATGTAAGTACAGCAACCAATTATTTAATTCAAAAATCAAAATTTCGTTTTGAAATTATTCGTCCCTTTTTGAAAACCCATTGGAAAATTTGAAATAAAAATTGAAAATATAAAAGAAAAATTGTTAATAATAATTTTCTATAATTAATGGCTGACCACAAAAGTCCTCCATCTTACTTGAAGAGCGTCTTAATTAAATCTAACAAAAAATTGCAAAATCATCCCACCCCTTTGAATAGCACGAGTCAAAATGAACCAATCACAGCAACGGAAAACAAAACAATTGGTTTGATATGCTTCCGACACCAATGACCGCTACGACACAAAAATGACCAAAGAGTCTTCATGTTAGTTGATGACGTTTTAAATTTGCATGGCAACAAGTAACAGAACACCCCCACTTTTTTTTTGAGTTCACAAGACATAACGTAAAAAACATAAAATAAAATTTTCCTATACCAGATAAATTTTTACGGAAAAAATAAATTTTCAATTCAAATTTTCTTACCTTGATTGATTTATCGCTTCCTCGAAGTACATTCTTCTCTCCAAGTTCAGGATCCACCATCGATTCCATGAATTAAAACTTCTGAAAACAAACAAAAATTAACCAAATATTAGTTCAAAAAATTTTTGTAATTAAAAAAATTCCTGAATAAAAAAAATTTTTAAATTTCAATTTTCTTAAATAATTCAATTCCCCCGCACACTCCGGGGATTTGATACTAAGAAGCTTCTTACCACGAATAGAACCAATTTGGAATTCGAAAAACCAAAATTTCAGCTTGAATTTCGTTTTTCCATTTTCAAAAACCATTGGAAAAACTTGACGTTGAAAATTTTCAACATGAATCTTCAATAATTAATGGCTCCGATCCAATAATGTCTCCCATGTTAGGTATTTGATGGACGAAGTTCTGGAAAAAATAAAGAAAAAAAATTAGTTCAACGAATTTTCGTAATGAAAAAATCGTTTTTCCTTAAATTATAA
Source organism: Chrysoperla carnea (assembly GCF_905475395.1). NCBI lineage: Eukaryota > Metazoa > Arthropoda > Insecta > Neuroptera > Chrysopidae > Chrysoperla > Chrysoperla carnea. The sequence goes on from NC_058342.1 coordinate 34,686,449, forward strand.
ATGAAAATTTGTTGATAAATTTCTGTTAACAAGTTAATTAATCAAATTAAATTTTCTTAAACAATTCAACAATTCAATTCGCCCACACCCCCCTCGGATTTGATACTAAGAATCGTCTTACCAACAATAGAACCAATTTAGAATTCAAAAAACCAAAATTTCAGCTTGATTTTCTTCAACTCCTTTTCAAAAACCATTTGGAAAAACTTGATGTTGAAAATTTTCAACAGCATTCTTCAATAATGGCTTCGACCAAAAAAACGTCTCCATGTTAAGTACTCGATGGACGAAGTTCTGGAAAAAATAATGAAAAAAAAATTAGTTCAACGAAGTTTCGTAATAAAAAAATCGTTTTTCCTTAAATTATAAATGAAAATTTTTGGATAAATTTCTATTAAAAGTTTAATTAATCAAATTAAATTTTCTTAAACAATTCAACAATTCAATTCGCCCGAACCCCCCGAATTTGATACTAAGAAACGTCTTACCAACAATAAAACCAACTTGAAAATCGAAAAACCAAAATTTCAGCTTGATTTCCTTCGTCCCCTTTTCAAAAACCATTGGAAAATGTTGAAAATTGAAAATTTTCAACACCAATCTTCGATTATTAATGGCTCCGACCCAATAATGTCTTCATGTTAAGTACTCGATGACCGAATTTCTGGAAAAAATAAATAAACCAAATTAGTTTAATGAATTTTCATAATTAAAAAATCCATTTTCCTTAAATTATTACAAAAATTTTTCGATAAATTTCTGTTAGTTAATTATTCAAATTCAATATCAAACAATTAAAAATGCATCTTACCACTAAAAACCATGCTTTTTAATACCAAAAATCAAAAATTCAATTCGAATTTCGTTTTTCCATTTTCAAAAAACCATTAGAAAATTTAATAGAAAAAATTTTCAATTGTAATTGAAAATACAATTAATGGCGGATTAAAAAAATATGTCCGTGTTGTTTGATGAACGGCGTAAATAAATGTGATAAAAAATTTCAACTCATCCCAACAACCTTTGGCTTTCAAGCACGAGTCACTATGATCTGTGTAACTGTGCTTAGGATAGTGTCTTAAGTATGTGTAAATAAAATAGATACGCAATTTACGCGTCAAAACTATTGTAAAGCCCAACGAACCAATTTGACGATGTTTTTTTCGGTAATTTTCGTATCGTATGAGTTTTCAAAAAATTTTAAACTATAGAGTATTTCATATAACTTGGAAATTGGAATATATCTTCATAGGTATATATTAAAGTAAAGAAATTAATTTGATGAATTTTAAATTTGCCGGTTTATTTGGTTTAAAAAAAAAAAAAAAAAAACAAGTAAAAACAAACACTTAATTGAGTTAATTGTTGAAATACCATGTAGAGACAGTTTTGATTACGCAATCGTTTGTTTTTTGACGTCACGTAAATAAAGAAAGATTTCCACTCTTAAATAGTCACACAAACATAACTGATAATCCCATATTAAAACATACTACAAAATTTTCACCTAATTAGCGCCCTCGTGGGTAAACAGTGATGTTTACAAAAAGTGTTTCAAACAAAAGTTGTTTATTTTTTTATAAGGAATATTTTTTACATTTAAACTTTTGTTCTATCTCTAACGGTTTACAAGATGGGTCCTACGAACCGAACTCACTTTTTACGTTTTAAGCACACTATAAAAATTTCAGCTTGATATCTCTTTACGTTTTTGAGTAATCGTCATGACGGACGGACAGACGACAAACGATAGACGACAGACATACGGAAATGGACTAATTAGATGATTCTATGAACACGTATACCAAAATTTTTTTTGTAGCATCAATATTTTTAAGCGTTACAAACTTGGGACTAAACTTAATATACTATGTATATTTCATATACATGGTATAACAACAAAATAACCTTAAAGATGTTCCTAAAAATGAGTATAAAAAAATATTTGAGACTCACGATTCTTTCAAGGATGAATTCTGTTAGATCTTGGAAAATTCGATAAACCTATGCCATAGTTTTTGAAATAATGACATCCAAAGATCTAGAGAAAATCCCTTAAACAAGAAACAACACACAAATGCCATTCATTTCATTCACTTTAAACATATTTTATGGAAAAACGAGTGTCATTTCTTACAATTTTCTTTATATGAAAATTTTTGTCTTCTTTTAAACTAATGAATATGAATTTTCCAAATTAATCTTAAGAAAATTAGACCCTAAACGGTCGAACCGACTTGATTGAGAACATTTTAAAGCTAAGTTTCCAAAAATCGGTTTCCAAAAACAAGGAATAAATCGGGGGTAAATTTGTCGAAACTTTTTTTAATCCTTTATTTGAAAACAGTCCCTAATTTTAGATACCATTTTTCTGAGTTTAATTTGTACTTTTTAAAAATATACTCTAACCTAAACGAAAATAAGAAATTTTCCTGGAATCGAAAAAATAAAAAAAAAACGATATACTTAACTTACCATCAGCATTATAACTGTAACAGAACGAATTTGCACCAAAAACCCTTGCAAATTATTCACGTTTCACATATCGAACACATTACACTGTAAATTATACATTGAACTGTCACCAATTGACAGATCACATATCAATACATTATCAATAGAGAGCGCCAAGGGCGCCTATTTTAAATATTTTTTACACTTAATTAAAGCATTTTTTAAACAGTAATTATGTTATAACGGAGTAAACAATAAATTAAAAATTTATAAAAAAAATACATGAATAGTCCTTATTATGTTCAATCTATTTGAAATACACCATAGAATCTTGTAAGATGTTAGAGAAGAATAGAAACATAGTAACATGTCGTCATGTCCAGAGCTTACTTAAAAAACAATATGTAAAAATTCGTTAGGTTTAAACTTGCAAAGCAATAAAATACATTAAATGTACAATAAAATGTTCCACCCTCAAATATAAGTATGCTTTTACAAAAAAAAAAAAAAATTATCAATGTTAGATTTCATTAAAACTTATTTTCAATTTTTAGGGTTTTTTTTCTCTTTTCATTGAATTTTTCGACAGGAATAAAACATGTTCTTAACTCCGTATAATTATATAACTTAGATGTACGAATTTGTTTAAGAACGTTTCACAAAAAATTTCGTTTTCTTAGGATCATCTTTAAATCATGTATTGCCCTTTTCATTAATACCCTTTTGAGGTGATTTAAGTTTGCGTTTTAAATCATATAAATCCTTTATTGAAGCGTTTTTAAAGGTATTCTTTATTTATTAAGTAATAAACTAACTATAGTCGTTTCTGTTCATAAAAAAATTGGATCTTCGATGAACTCATAATTAAATTAAAATTTAGTTTTGATATCATCGACAATCTTATATTTTGATGGTAATTTTTATAAACTACAAGATTTTCTAAATATTTTAGATAGTTTTTTATCACACTCTCTAGATTTTTCGATATAGAAATATCCAATTGAAAAGGATAACTTATATGATTCATCATTTTTTCAGCCAACTTTGAACGATAAAAAAATTAATAAAAAGCCCGATGATCTAAGAATTTTTTGTGATTTTTGTAAACTTTGTGTATTTATAAAGTTTTATTGAAATCTCTAGTATTAATCAATCCTTAAAGCCATTATCAGTACGAAATAACTATTTTCGAAAGACTCATCAAATTATTGACAAAAAAAATGTACCCATGATTGCTTTGCACAATAAATTTTCTAATGAGCTGTTATATTTTTAACGAGAGTGGAACGTTTTTTTCTACATTGTATTCAAAAAATTTCTTTTTCAAAAATAATACTAAGAAATTCGTTTTCAAAAAGTTCGTTAAAAATTATTTTTGTAGCGGGGCGACAGAAGCTGAAGATGTAGGCACTATGTTTCTGTTTGTCCGAGACGAATGGGGGGATTTTTTGGTTGTTAATTGTTAATAACGACTTTTATTCATTTCTTATAAAATTTTAAGTTTTTATAAAAATAAAAAATATTTATTAAGTTAAATAATTTACGAAAAATGATTTTATTGAAAAATTTTTAACAAATCAATCTTTTTTAATATTTCAAGGTATTTGATAATTATCAATGTAGATTTCATTAAAACTTATTTCAATTTTTAGCACTTTTTTTCTCTTTTCATTGAATTTTTCGACAGGAATAAAACATATTCTTAACTCCGTACAATTACATAACTTAGATATGCGAATTTGTTTAAGAACGTTTCACAAAAAATTTCGTTTTCTTAGGATCATCTTTTAATCATGTATTGCCCTTTTCATTAATGCCTTTTTGAGGTGATTTAAATTTGCGTTTTAAATCATATAAATCCTTTATTGAAGCGTTTTTAAAGGTATCCTTTATTTACTAAGCAATAAACTAACTATCGTCTTTGTTCATAAAAAAATTGTATTTTCTACATTGTATTCAAAAAATTTGTTTTTCAAAAATAGTACTAAGAAGTTTGTTTTCAAAAAGTTCGTTAAAAATCATTTTTGTAGCGGCGCGACAAAAGATGTAGATGTATGCACTATGTTTCTATTTGTCCAATAGGAAAGGAGGGATTTTTTGGTTGTTATTTGTTAATAACGACATTTATTCATTTCTTATAAAATTTTAAGTTTTTATAAAAATAAAATATATTTATTAAGTTAAATAATTTACGAAAAATTATTTTATTGAAAAATTTTTAACAAATCAATCTTTTTTAATATTTCAAGAGGTATTTGATAATTTAAAAAATGAAAGAAACCGCTCGTAAACGTTTCCCAAACCTTCGTGTTTTTTCTCAGTTTTCTTTCACAAGAAAAAATCTGGATTCTTCAAGATTCTCGCTATTCTGATTTTAGTTTTATCTGTCCAGATTCAAAACAAAGCTTGCAACAGTAAATAAATCATTATGATTCTCTGATTAAACTCATTTCAGAATATTTTCATCAATCCAACATTTAAAATACTCCTAATTCTTTGATAAATTCTTAGAAATCTCGAATGATTTGTGTTTAATTTGACGATTACAGGTCTTGTTGATTCTGTAATTTATTGTATTTGATTGATTTTCCGATTTTTTTTAAAGATACACTATTTTGAAAGGTTCTTAAATAATATATTTGATAAAAATCTGGATTCTTCAAGATTCTCCCTATTCTGACTTTAGTTTTATCTGTCCAGATTCAAAACAGCAAAGAAATCATTATGATTCTCTGATTAGACTCATTTTAAAATATAAATATTATCGAAGATACTAAATGAGAACTCTAGGATATGTCGAAATAAATTTCGATTTTTGCCCCAATTCCTAGATCAGATCAAAACTGATCTAGGAATTGGGGCAAAAATCGAAATTTATTTCATTTTAAAATATTTTTATCAATCTAAGATTACAAATGCTCCTATTTTTCCGATAAACTCTAAGAAATCTCGAATGATCTGTGCTTAATTTAACGATTACAGATCTTGTTGATTCAGTAATCGAATACAGGGCGTTATTTCAATTTTGATAATGAATTTTGTTATAACTTCATGAATTTAGATGAAAAATAAGAATAAAATTTTTCGATATGTGCCTTGGTTTTCGAAATATCGAAAGCTGAATAATTAAAGAAAATTTTCAATTTTTATATTATGAAAATAACATCAGATATCGAAAAATTTCAAACAAAAAAGGATAAACATGACGTTGGCGTTATTAGTCCTTTTTTAAAACTTCCTCATCCCTTTAAGAGTTCAGGATGCAGGATGTATGGTTAAAAAATAAAAGCTTAAAGTTAAGTTTTGACGTTTTAATCATGCTGGGTATCATTTTAACCGCAACATCTACCTAGATATGTCATACGTAAATATTCTTAATTAAAATTATATACAGCGTGTTTAATGAAACTTGCACTTTTTATAACGTATACTAATTTTAGTAGTAAAGGTGTTCATAAACTCACCCAATTAGTCCATTTCCGGTTGTCTATCTATCTGTAAACACGATAACTCAAAAACGAAAAATGATATCAAGTTGAAATTTTTACAGCGTGTTCAGGACGTAAAAAGTGAGATCGAGTTCGTAAATGAGCAACATAGGTCAATTGGGTCTTGGTTCCGTAGAATCCATCTTATAAACCTTTAGAGATAAAAGTGTAATGTAAAATATGTTCCTTATAAAAAAGTAAACAACTTTTGTTTACTGATACCCCTCCCCCGTCCAATAAAATTTTCAGAATTGATTTAGACTTAGTCCAATTTCATATAAAGAAAAATCAAGCCTATTGAATTCGTGAATGAGCAACATAGGTCAATTGAGTCTCGGGTCCATAGGATCCATCTTGTAAACTGTTAGAGATAGAACAAAAGTTTAAATGTAAGAAATGCTTCTTATAAAAAAATAAACTACTTTTGTTTGAAACATTTTTTAATTAACTTCACTGTTAATCGGTGAGGGTGCAAATAAGGCTCGAACATTGTATAGTATGTATTTTAAGGGAATATCAGTTACATGTGTGTGGCTATATATAAGAGTGGATATTTTTCTTTATTTACATGACGCAAAAAAAACAAACGACTCCGTAATTAAAACTGTCTATACAAGGTATTTCAATAATTAACTTTTGTTTTTCAAGTGAATTGTAACGTAAACACTTGGTATAAAAAATTTTAATTTAATTATTAATTCATATTTTATTGTTCTACATAAAAAACCACAAATATTATGCGGTTTTTGCTTATACCATTTGCTTATTTTAACTCTGCTCTGTGCTGTCAGCTAATTCTCTGATTTTCAGATTGTTTGATTATTTCAATTTTATTTTGAACAGAGAGAACTGATTTGTTATACCATGTATATGAAATATACCAAGGTATACTAAGTTTAGTCCCAAGTTTGTAACGCTTAAAAATATTGATATCACGCACAAAATTTTGCTATAGGTGTTCATAGAATCGCCTAATTAGTCCATTTCCGGTTGTCCGTCCGTCTGTGGACACGATAACTCAAAAACGAAAAAAGATATCGAGCTGAAATTTTTACAGCGTACTCAGGACGTAAAAAGTGAGGTCGAGTTCGTAAATGAGCATCATAGGTCAATTGGGTCTTGGGTCCGTAGGACCCATCTTGTAAACCGTTAGAGATAGAACAAAAGTTTAAATGTAAAAAATGTTCCTTATAAAAAGTTAAACAACTTTTGTTTGAAACATTTTTTCGTAAACATCACTGTTTACCCGTGAGGACGCCAATTAGGCAGAAATTTTATAATATGTACTATACTTGATTATCAGTTATGTATGTGTCACATGTTTGTATGTGTAATGTGATAAAAAAATCAACACTGACTATGCATGGTATTTCAACAATTAACTCAGTCAATTGTTTATTTTCACTTGTTATATTTTTTTTTTTGGTTTCAATAAAACCGTTTAAAGATATTTTAAACATTTCTATAATTTATTGTATAGTAACGTATTGATTCGAATTATGTGATTTTCGAGAAATAATTTTCTCGCTAATTCTGTGATACATATATAACAGAGCCATAAGGTATGTAGTTTCAAATAGGTTTCCTTCTGTAATAATAGGTTTCTTTTCAATTGCGGTTTTCATACAAGTTGATTGATTTCATTTGATTAAAACTTCAAATTTAGACGAAGAAACGAAAGAATAAAGTTCGAAAAACTTGAGAGGATTCGAATGTGACTTTCGGAATTCGATTCGTCAGTAAATTTTGTGATCTAGTCTGATTTATAAGAACTTAATATGCATTTTAAATTGACCGTTAGTATTCGGTTAATAGTGATGGAAATGATTTCAAACTTGTTACACGGAGGTTTTTGGAGTCGTTGAATACGAATATCGTGACAGAATTGGTCTCAGAGGTACCTGGTGCTCAGAGTAAACGATTCCTCGTCGCCTAGTAAAATTTTCGGGAAATTTGTTATAAAATCGGTTAAAACTCGTTACACAAGGATTTTTGACGTCTCTGAACACGAATATCGTGACAGAATTGGTGTCAGAGGTACCTGGTGCAACAGTATCCCCGTCGCCTCCTGGAGTTTTCGAGAAATTCGTCATATAATCAGTCCAAACTCGTTACTAGGGAGTTTTTGGGATCGTTGAACACGAATATCGTGACAAAATCGGTCTCAGGACTATCTGGTGCAACGTTATCCCCGTCACCTCCTGGAGTTTTTGAGAAATTCGTCATATAATCAGTCCAAACTCGTTTCTAAAGGGTTTATGGAATCGGTGATCGTGATAGAATTGGCCTTCAATTCCTGAATAATATGAACAAAAAAAGAAATAAAAAGCTCTTTAACAAATTTTTATCTGAGGCCTAATTTCCGAGATAATTAATCAAATCAATTGATAACAATAAATCTTAATGCATCCAATAAAACAGATCACATTAAATTTAAACTATAATCGATCAACTTGTAGTAAAATATATCGAATTGTATAACATCGCAGATTGTTTATGTAATTCTTGTACTTGTGTTATAACATATTATATAATAAACAAAATACTATACACAAGGCAAACATACTTTTGTGAAACAATTTAACCAAAATATTTAACAATTTCCACAAACCGTAAGCAAATTAAAAATAAGGCATATGGTTGGTATTTTCCGGGGGTATTATCGAAAATATTTGATTACCTTTTCCAAGTAATTTTATCCAGGTATTATTGTTTTGTGTTAAATTAGGAAAATATTCATTATACCAGATAGTAAGTACAATTGTAAATTTTAAACAGAAGTGATTATGTAATAATTACTGCTTATATTTGACCTTTTACTGATTTTACTGATGAAAATATTAAAATAGTTTTTCCTTCGATGTACTTAGTAAACTATTCACCAGTTATGGAGTACAATAAAACAAGTGAAAACAAAAAATTGAGTTAGTTAATTGTTGAAATACCATGTATAAATAGTGTTGATTACTCTATCACATTACACATACATACATGTCACACATATATAACTGATATTCCTATATAATACTAGAATTAGCGCATAATATGCGCTCTCATATGCTTCAAACAAAAGTTGTTTATTTTTTATAAGGAACATTTTTTACATTAAATTTTTTACAGACCCAATTGGCCTATGTTGCTCATTTACGAACTTGACTTCACTTTTTACGGTTTAAAAATTTCAGCTTGATATCTCTTTTCGTTTTTGAGTAATGGTGATGACAGACGGACAGACAGGCAACCGGAAATGGATTAATTAGATGATTTTATGAACACCTATAACAAAATTTTGTTCATAGTATCAATATTTTTAAGCGTTACAAACTTGGGACCAAACTTAGTATACCTTGATATATTTCATATACATGGTATAAACATTAACTAAATTATTTGAGTCGAGTTTTTGAAATTTATATCAATTTTGGTTTTAAATTGAAACAAGGAATTAAATAGCTAACAGACCATCAAATTTCTTCGACTATCGTTTCCCAAACATAATTAGTGTTTTCTCTTAGTTTTCTCTCACAAACTATCCATGATTGCTTTCTAATAAGCTATTTTTCTAATAAGATGTAACATTTGTTTTCAAAAATATTAAATTTTTGTTGAGTAAAAAGTTTTTTCAACATTGTTTTAAAAAAATATTGTTTTCAAAAATAATACTAAGAATTTTGTGTTAAAAAATAATACTTAGAAATTTTGTATCAAAAAGTTCGTTAAAAATCATTTTTGTAGCGGGGCGACAAAGGATAAAGATGTATGCACTATGTTTCTATTTGTCCAATAGGAAAGGAGGGATTTTTTGGTTGTTATTTGTTAATAACGACATTTATTCATTTCTTATAAAATTTTAAGTTTTTATAAAAATAAAATATATTTATTAAGTTAAATAATTTACGAAAAATGATTTTATTGAAATGTTTTTAACAAATCATTCTTTTTTAATATTTCAAGAGGTATTTGATAATTTTAAAAAATGAACGAAACCTCTCGTAAACGTTTCCCAAACCTTCGTGTTTTCTCTCAGTTTTCTTTCACAAGAAAAAATCTGTATTCTTCAAGATTCTCGCTATTCTGATTTTAGTTTTATCTGTCCAGATTCAAAACAAAGCTTGCAACAGTAAATAAATTATTATGATTCTCTGATTTGACTCATTTCAGAATATTTTCATCAATCCAACATTTAAAATACTCTTAATTCTTTGATAAATTCTTAGAAATCTCGAATGATCTGTGTTTAATTTGACGATTACAGGTCTTGTTGATTCTGTAATTTCTTGTATTTGATTGATTTTCCGAATTTTTTTAAACAAGTGTTTTGAAAGGTTCTTAAATAATATTATATTTGATAAAGAATCTTTTTCATAGAAATCCAGCAGGAACAAATAGAAATCGTGCGAAATCCTGGCTCAAAAGTAAGATAAAAAGACTCTGATTTTGTGTATCCTATGTCTAACTTTGTAGAGAAAATGTTTAAGTTTCCTTAGGAAACATCCGTAAATAATTATAAAAGTTTTACTGTAGTTGAATTTTGAAACAAGTTTTTTTTCCTGCTCAATATTAAAAATTTACATTTATTATATAAAATTATCAAGAATTTATTCGAAAATTTCTATACAGTGATTGTGTTTGCATAATAAGTTAACAAGAAAATATATATTTTAACTTAATGAAGAAAATTAGAATTTTTTATTGCCTGGTAGAAAATAAAAAAACTATGAAAATAAATAAAACAGAAAAAACAAAAACTGAAATGTATGGAAAATTCATCATTTTAAAATAATAATATATGGAGCGAGCGGGGGGGGGGGCTGGTGAATTTATTTTTTATGCTACAAATTACAAGAATTTATTTTCAAATTATATAATATATTCAAAAAAAAAAAAGGAAAAACGAAAAGAAAAATTTTATAAACAAAAATTCAATACTTAAATAAATTTTATTAAATTAAGTATACTACAGGGTGGTCGAGAAAAATTCAGCCATAATATTGTTTCTTAATCATTATACCTCACTTAATGAGTTATACCTCACTTTTATGTTTATATGAAATATATACATAGTATATTAAGTTTAGTCCCAAGTTTGTATTAAAAATATTGATGTTATGAACAAAATTTTGGTGATCATGAAATCATCTAATTAGTCCATTTCCGGTTGTCCTTCTGTCGTCTGGCCGTCTGTTATCGCGATTACTCAAAAACGAAAAGAGATATCAAGCTGAAATTTTATTAGTGTGCTGAGGACTTAAAAAGTGAGGTCAAGTTCGTAAATGAGCATCATAGGTCAATTGGGTCTTGGGTCCGTAGGACCAATCTTGTAAACCGTTAGAGATAGAACAAAAGTTTAAAAGTAAAAAATGTTTCTTATAAAAAAATAAACAACTTTTGTTTGAAACATTTTAGCTTAAACATCACTGTTTACCCGTGAGAGCGCATATTATGCGCAAATTGTATTATTACATGGATAGATTGTTATATATGTGACATGTATGTATGGGTAATGTGATTGAGTCATCAACACTGTCTGTACATGGTATTTCAACAATTAACTCAGTCAGTTGTTTGTTTTCACTTGTTTTCAATGAATACCGGCAGTCCATTGCAATTCCTCAGAGTGTAAATATTTATGCTTCTAAATTTATTAAATACATTTACCGCTGAAGATGATCTCTAAATTCCATGATACTTCCTCGAGAGTGTACATGTTTATTGTCGAACCTAAAAAGTGTATTTTCTCGTCAATTTATGTAATACTTTCTAAAGATGCATGTATTTACTTACTTATTCAATTTATTGTACCATGTATATAAGAAATATATCAAGGTATACTTAGTTCAGTCCTAAGTTTGTACCGCTTATAAATATCGATACTACCAACAAAATTACTTTCAAAAAGATCGAAGAAATATATAATTTGTCAATCCCTCATACGAAACAATCACGATAGTTTTTGAAAATCCTTTATATGGTAAAATTCTGAAATGATACATAACATATTTACCATCGTTACACTTTGTACTTGGGAGAAATATATAAAAACTGTCATTACATTTCGGTGGAATAAAAATGCATTGGCTTTTCTTTAAATTTTCATAGAAATTCAAAGTAAACACAGGGAAAACAAAAGTACTGTAAAAATTTCACTCGTAAAAAATAATACGTAGTAATATTGGAGAAAAAACGAATGAGTGGTACGTTGTACGATGAAAATGCCAGGAAAAAAATCTGTGCTCGTGAGTTAGGTGGGAGACGAGGAGGGATTTGTGAGGAAGTGAGTACTCTAAAGCCCGTATTTATATTGTTCAGAAAACAAAATACTAACAGATGGTACTCTCACGAAGCTATTTTTTTTTTTTATTAATCGGAGTTATATTTTTGAAAGTGTTGTGTTACAATGTTTATGTCACGTGAGCTGTATTTATATTATTCGTATAAGATGTCAACTTAGAATTCCGTACCGATTTATTTTACACCTTATTCAGATGGAATACCTACTGTATTTAAGGTAGTATGAGCGCCAAAGCAAGTTTAGACTTGTCTTTGTCTGTTTGTCCATTTAGACTTAGGTTGCTGGTTCGAATCCAGGCAGCGGCAGTGTGAACAATTTATAATTAATGAGAGTGCAGAAATGATCACATTGTCGTCGCTTGGATAAGAACGAAGTAACTGACTCCACCCACATCAAAATGTTATTGTAAATATGTTTGTAATTAAATAAATAAAGATTAACTTTATTAATTAATAATTAACTAAATTAATAATAATGTGGGTGGCCTCTGTTATAGGCGTATATGTCAGAGAAACGGAGATTAAACTCCATTATTATTATTATTATTATATATTTTGGAATACTTGGTTTGATAAGTTTATGAATTTGTGTCGACTTCAGGAAAAGAACATGAGAGAGACCTTAAAGAATGAAATATTAAAAAAAATAAAAAATAAAGAAATGGTTTAAAGATGATGTGCAAACAAATAATATATTCACAAATTAAATACAAGTGTCTTGTCAAATAAATATCTGAAAAACAGGCAAAAATATTAAATTTTTATATCGTTGAACCAAAAAAAAAAAAAAAATTTATACATTAAAATATAATTCACTATTATTTAAAGACACTAAATTTATGTTGAATACATACTTACTCTGTGTCTCAAAATTATGGACAACTAGAGTGATACCCACCCGCTTCGCTTATCCCCTCTACAACACTCGAAATAATGGTAAGGATTGTTTTACACAGTTAAAATATATGTATGGTTTTCTATTTTTTTTAAATGTGTAATAGCCATAATTATTCATTGAGTATATCAGAAAAGATGGCCGTGAAATATTTTATATTGACTATTTTTACAGAAATCTGTAATTTATGGTAAGGTCAAATGACTACTTTTAGTAGTGAGGCACTGCGACCGCTAAGTAGTATGATTAAAAGCGGACTGTTGTGCGCTAATTTGAAATGATATATCAATTTGTACATTATGCAACTAACTTCATCTACTTGTACTCATAAACAGCTAACTTCACAGATACTACTTCTTGATGACAGCGCGGCTGTTGGCTGAAAAATGAACTATAAATTCTACAAATTTTCAGGGACAGACGCGCTAATGCTTTAACACGTAGCGATCGTTCTCCTTCTTTATAACCTTCATGGTACATAATAAGATATACTGCCGTACTTTTGAGATACATTGTATATGTGTATGTGTGTATATACAAATAAAAGTAACAACACATGTTGCAACGAATTTCCAGTGAACAAAGAAATAACATATACACAGAGCAAAGCTCAAAGTTGGTGGCGGTAGAGAACAAGAAGAAGAGACGTACGCCGTACTACGTACGTGCACACGTTTCTTCTCCCCACACATAGGAAAACTTGTGAGTAGCAGGTATCCATCAGTAGGGTCTTATTTCCCCCCTCATTAAGTTTTCATGCTTTTAAACACATTAAAGTGATTGTAAGCCTACAGTATTGTAAACAAGCTTTGGTTTATTGCATGGTACATAATAATGTGTTATTTTTAGCTTTACAATACCACGCAACTACAAAAATATATAATATATTGTGTGCAAGTGATGCTTATAAATTTGATAATATAGATATCTCTCTTCAATCATCAATACTCTTAACTATTGTCGTCTCTGTTCATCAAATGATGGATCTTCGATGAACCCATAATTAAATTAAAATTTAATTTTGATATCATCGACAGCCTTATATTTTCCGACACTCCCAAAAGACACTTCCTTCACATTAATATTGTTTACATAAGAATTTTTACCTCTTAATTCAATTTGGAGGGATTGTAGAGGTGCTCAAAACCTTACAACTATCGAACAAAACCGTTTTTTCCGTGGAAGTCCCGTCCAAATTTTTCGCATTCAATCCCCTTGCTTTCCGAATTATTCTTAATTGAACAAAAGGCGGTTGTTAGTAAATAGGGATAATAAAACATATTTCGAAAACGCCACACCTCTCCCCGTTGATCTTCGATAATGCATAAGTTTATATTTTGAGAGAAATTATGACTAAAAATCCACTTCACAATATCCACGAACAACCACCAACAACGAACATCCAGAGAGAGAACAGAGAACAGAGAACTAGACGTCGACGTTAACGTTACTACAATAACGTCGTCATCGCTTGTGTGCTTCTGCCTCTGCTTGTGCCGTCTACAAAAGCATCTCATCATCCATCCTCAATGTATTATATTCCACTACCATCTTATCCTTCTTTTGTTGTTCCTTACCAATCCTACAGGATGTACTAAACATTCACTTTGTCATTTTAAGGATGTACGAACAGGATAACTGAAAATACTTTTAAAAAAGTATGATATTTATTTATTATGTTCTCGAAGTTTTAGTCTCATGGAGTGTACTCTCCTAAGAAGGAGATAACATCTTAATTCTCTTCGAAATTTTAACAAGACTAGCTTAAAGGTTTTTGAAGTAAAACTTCTGTGGGTACGCTTGATCAGAATGTTACGAAAATATGTGATCAAGTTGAGAGAACGGGTAAAAAGAGAGAGAGATATGTTTCAAAAACATAACAACAAAAATATCATACTACAAGTATATAAAATATATATATTTACACAGAGGCCCAGTAGCTTAGTGGTAGAACACTGGATTCCGACAGCGGAGACGAGCGTTCGAAAACGGCTCATGTGTATAAAATAATTTTTGTCTTGTTTTTATACAGATGGATCTAACGAAGTTTTACTTCAGTCGTGAAATCAAAAGTACACCCTTTTTTGTCTATAAACCTCCATCATTCAAAGTTTTGACGTGAAAAAGTAACAAAAAATACAAACTTACTTGAATTCCTCTTGGATTGAAACACTTGCAACAAACTGTACTAATTTTGACAATCACCGAAAAGAATGAATAAATTTACTGGCTATAAATAAATTACCTGTGACTTTATTCTCACCTGGTGTCCCTAAACTTTTATATTCTCGAGAATGTATAATTGAGTTTCCCGTGAAACTAAGATTCAAGAAAATAACCTTGCAACAATATTGTTCTTACTGTGTGATGCTTTGCAAAAATGTTCCATTCTAAGCCAGTATCTCATATTTACTTTTTGAAATTCGATATCTTCAATTTAATCTTTAAAAGTTGAATAGTTTTTGAAATCTGATAGCATCGACTTAGGAGAGCTTCATATTGTATATTTAATATTATTTTCTAACTTGATTGAAAAATAGTATTTTTTAGCGTTCGTAATAGATCAACTTGTACTATTGTCGCATTACATAAAAAACGAAATAGTTTTTAATGCATTTATCGTAATCCATTTATAAATCGAACGAAATGGTATTTGGGTGTATTTAAAAAAAAAAAAGTTTCAATAAAAAAAGTGAAAAGTTATTGATTGTATGCGGTTTTCAACACATCATTAGTTAAATTAATTCCTGGAATTTTGTATAAAAATGTGGATGTTTTCTTGAAACCCTCAAGACATTGAAATTTCTAGAATCGTTTAATTTCAATTTCGAAATAGTAAGAATATCACATTATGTTGACAGATAATATTCTATAATCAAGCTTTTTCTATATTACCATGAAAATTTTTAAGAAAGAATCTTGAAAAAAAAAAGAGGCAGAACTAAGATATAGATGGCTTAAAATTTGTGAAATATACACTTAAGTGTCACAAAACTCCCTAGTAACGAGTTCGTACTGATTAAATGACGAATTTCTCGAAAACTCCAGGAGGCGACGGGGATACTGTTGCACCAGGTTCCTCTGAGACCATTTCTGTTACGATATTCATGTTCAGCGACCCCAGAAACCCTCGTGTAAAGTGTTTGGACCGATTATATAACAAATTTCCTGAAAACTCCACTAGGCGACGAGTAACCGTTTACCTTGAGCACCAGGTATCTCTGAGACCAATCCTGTCACAATATTCGTGTTCAGCGACCCCAAAAAATTCCGGGTTTGAAATCATTTTCATCACTATTAACCGAATTGTGAATTTAATATTTACGGTAAATTTAAAATGCAATTATAGAAGTGAAAACAAACAATTGACTGAGTTAACTGTTGAAATAACATGGCAGTGTTGATTACTTTGTCACATTACACATGCATACACGCACACATACATATAATTGATATTCCCTTATAATACATACTATACAATTTGCACCTAATTAGCACTCTCACGGGTAAACAGTGATGCTTACGAAAAAATTTTGTTTATTTTTTTACAAGGAACATTTTATACATTTGTTCAATCTCTAACGGTTTACAAGATGGGTCCTTTGGACCCAAGACCCAATTGACCTATGTTGCTCATTTACGAACGACAGACAGACAGACAGACAGACATACAGACAGACAGACAACCGGAAATGGACTAATTATGTGATTTTATGAGCACCTATACTAAAATTTTTTCGAATGCTGAAAACCGCATTCAAATCCGACTTACTGCTCAAATTTTTCAAACTTTGATTATTTTTTTTAGCTTCGGTTTTTCGTCCATATTGACTAAATCATATTTTGGGTGAAGTAATGTTAAGAATATCATTTTTATGCGTATTATCGTTTTCAAGTATCACCGTTGAAAATTTTCCCCAATAAAAGTATGTAGTAAATTTTTATGTAGTCTTGAACGATCGGAAAATGATATAAAAGAGAAAAAAGGAAAACTTTTAAAAGGGTTCACCCAATAAACATAAATATGACTAATGTTATTGAAGTACCCATTACAGTCGGTAAAAACTACCTCGATAATATTCCAAGAAAACATATATATGTATATATTCGAATAATGTAATTCATATTTATTGACTGATATGATAATCATAAAAAATTTAAATCATTTCTTTCTTTTTTCAAATAATTATTTATTGTTTGACATTCCGTACCAAAAAAATAAGAACCACTTTGGTAATTGGGTATTATCGTTAGTCAGAAATAAATTATGAAATTTGGAAAAAGTTAAAATTTATGTAAAAATATACTTAAATATTCTGATTTCATAAAAGTCATAAAAGTACATTTTTCTTTTAGAATATTAAAATTAAAAATCGTAATTTTTAAACTGTATATTACGTGACCTAAAACGCGGGCAAGCCTTGCTGTGATGTCATATCGGTATGGGTCATAGACCATCAATTAGTCCAGTGTAGACAGCTGGGTATAATATATCCATAGATAATAAGTATTTATATTTATTATAATCAGATGTCTATGAATATATCTGTCAAACTTATCTGTGTTATTTCGTATAATGATACCCATATTACGGCATCAAATTGGATTCCCGCGTTTTTGACAGTTTAAAAAAAGTTTTAAATTTAATTTAAGTTTTTGGCAAGAAAGTGTGTGTATTTTTCCGAAATAAATTTTATTTCGAAAACAATAAGAAATATCAATGATACTCCTTGCTTTTTTAAGTAAGGGACTACACAAAAAGCTGTATCGTTCTTTGAGTACAAAAAATTAGCTTCTACACCCTTAACGGTTTGGTTCCAATAGATGAACTCACTTGACAATAATTGTTAATTCACGATTCCATGCAATCAGTCATCGATGGATTGATGACACATCACTAAGTTGATGGGGTTAAGGTAAATAATATTTAAGTAATCAAATAAGTAAATAATTTGATTCATTGTTATATAGACAAATTTATTGTTTATTGATTTAAGATTCCGTAGCAAAAGTTTATATTTAACTATGTATTAGTTTCGATAATTCTTAAACTAATGACAACCTCATACCGAAGTTGACCGTTTCATATTGAAATAAAGTAAAAATACTTTCAAACAATTTCCTAACGATTTCCTAACAAGTACAGCTAAATATTTGTATTTACAATAGAATGGGATTGAATTTAAAATATGAATTCATTGATACAAAATCACTGAAGTTATATAAACAAGATCATTACTTCTATGAAAAAGATTGATTTTAGTTTAAAGTCATGCATTTTTTATGTCTATGGTCATTGAAATAAGATAGTAATCTTATGATCTTTAGTATGGTAGTTTTGTTTCAAACTTGATACTCGTTATTTATATTTTATCTTCATTTTTCAAACTGATATACATTCATTTTGCTGATAATATCAATTACATTAAAATTACAGTTAATGATAACTCAATTTATTCTTGGGATCGGGAACAAAAACAATTTTTTATATTTGTTCGTATTTATAAATCGATGATATTTCATAAATATTTTATTGAAGACTTGTATTGTAAACATTTCAAGACATTTATAAATAAAAAATATAATACTTTTGTACCCCATTTTTAGGCTGCTATACACTAGCAAGCTTTGAAAGCGCATGGCCGAAGACTTAACACTGGAATCAAAATTCAGCCTTTAATTTTCCATGGATTTCTCGATTTGGTTCACGATACTAGTTCGAGAAAATATTGTTTACGTAGTGAATAAAGCATTTTTCTAGTTTCCCTCAAAAAAGAAATTATTCACTGATATCTACGAAATAAACTAGAAGTCAGTTGGTGCGTAGGGGAGTGAAGGGATGTATTTAATATCCCCATAAAAATGAAGTTACTTAAAACAATATGTTTATCACGGTTACGTCTCTAAATTGACGAAAATAACATGTGTGAAACAAGAATTGAAAAAATCTCATTCTACCTAGAATTGTTGCCCACATACAAGAAACTCGAAGGCTTTTTTTTTATTAAATTTGTGCAAACGTTGTGTATTAATCAACGCAGTGTACGCTCTGTTTTGTGTTAGTCGAATATAACAAAACTATAATTGATTCAAAAATACATCAAATGACTTTTTAATCATTTTTTATCTCTGTTTATGGCGAAATAAATGAAAATAAACAATTAACTGTATTAAATGTTGAAATACTCCGTATGGAAACTTAAGAACGACAGTGCTTGCATTATTTTTCATAAAGTTTAAACGTTTAAAAACCCTACACAATCATGGCGATTTTTCGGGCACTATTTGTTTGGATATTGGAAAATTTTTAAAATTAGTTTTCCAGGACTACTATCTGAAGTTATCTGCAAATTTTCAACTCTCTTTCTTCTGTAGTTTTGGAGAAAATGGACACTAAAATTTTAATGTAAAGAAGACCTTTACTTAATAATAAAATACTACGTTTCACCTGAGAGGGGGGGGGTCATAGTAAAGGATACGGTAGGCATGGAGGGAGACAGGAGGCTGGAATTGAGGCCACGTAGCTTATGAACCCCTTTTAAGGTGAAAATATCAATTCTAAACTTTTTTTTCTTAAAGTATTTAATTTCTAAGAAAATTGTAGGTATTTTTGAACGATGTATATTATTAAAAAAAATACCAATAATATAACTAAAGGTATAATATCGTATAACAAGCTTGGGTATTACGCACACACACACACTTTTAGAGGGATAAGAGGGATAAGATGGGGGTGTATTTTATATATTGTAGGGATGATTATATTTAAGAACTATAATACAAGGTTCGTTTGTGCATGTGTGTGGGCATTCGGTTATATAATACAATTTACGATATACAACTATATATTATATAAAAAATTGTACACGATGGCTCAAATTTTTTGTTCCAATGTTATGAATGCCCTTATTTATAGGGACAGTTTTTTAATACACCTTACGTTAAGGATATATGGACATGACAACACTGTTTGATTTAAAGGCTCAAAATTTTTTTATAAGGAGACTTTTACTTAAAAAATATGTGGTTAAAATTTCAGCTTGGGTATCCATGCAAATTTTTAAAAAAACAGTCATTGAAAATCGATATAAAATACATTGGCTCTTATGGAGGAATCTTAAAAAACGACATATTTTGAAAGTTTTTAATCATTTTCACTTGGAACGAATGAAAATAAATTATAAAAAACTTTTTAATAGAAAATAAAAATTAAAGGAAAGGCATAGAAAAGAAAAAAAACCAAGTGTCTCCATCCAAATAAGGGATGTAAGAGCAGGGTAGATTTAGGGTTGAAATTATTTTTATCTAATTTTTAACTTTGATGATGAATTTTGTTATAAGTTGATGAATATAGACGAAAATTAAGAATAAAGTTTTTCGATATTTGTCTTGGTTTTCGAAATATTTTGAAAATTACGCCAGGTATCGAAAAATTGTTGCCAATCTGATCGTTTTCATGACTTCGATGTTTAGATATCAAAAGAGGCCCCGTTTAGACCTGGGTTTTCCATTATATCTAAATAATATCTGATTTGCTCCCTTATAAATCAATTCCTGTTTTGATCTCCAGTCCAAAAGCTAGAAATGTACCGAAATATTTGTCGAATTGAGAAACAATTGTTAAGATTTTATTCGATTGCAAAGGTTGCTCATTGGTTCATATAAACTTGTTCACATCTATAAATTTGAACATTTTGTACAAAAAATATAAAGAAAAGCAGAAGAAACGATAAAGAAAAAAATAAAAGAAAATTCCCGAATAATTTGAAGAACCATAATTTTAAACATCGTTGTGAAAAGGTACAGTAATTGTAATATGGACAAAATTTATTGGTTGGAACTAATTACGCATTAGGTATTAGTGAAACATGGATTATCATGTATGTGCGATTATATCATTGTAACAGGTGTTAGTTAGTTTTCGAGATTATAATTCTATTGTTCTAGAATTGAATAATTTGATATTTGAAAACATATATATGTACCGGATGTCTTAGACTCACCGTATACCAGGCATGGCCGAGTTATTTTAAGTCGCCATTGTTATTATACCATGTATATATGAAATATACATAGTATTATAAGTTTAGTCCCAAGTTTGTAACGCTTAAAAATAATAATGCTAGGAAAAAAATTTTGTCATAGCTGTTCATAAAATCACCTAATTAGTCCATTTCCGGTTGTCCGTCCGTCCGTCCGTCCGTCTGTGGACACGATAACTCAAAAACGAAAAAAGATATCGAGTTGAAATTTTTACAGCGTACTCAGGACGTAAAAAGTGAGGTCAAGTTCGTAAATGAGCATCATAGGTCAATTTGGTCTTGGGTCCGTAGGACCCATCTTATAAACCGTTAGAGATAGAACAAAAGTTTAAATATAAAAAATGTTCCTTATCAAAAATTAAACAACTTTTGTTTGAAACATTTTTTCGTAAACATCACTGTTTAGCCGTGAGGGCGCCAATTAGGCGGAACTTTTATAATATGTACTATACTTGATTATCAGTTATGTATGTGTTACATGTTTGTATGTGTAATGTGATAAAGAAATCAACACTGTCTATGCATGGTATTTCAACAATTAACTCAGTCAATTGTTTGTTTTCACTTGTTTAAACTTTATTTTGTGTCGAGGAAGCGAGACGGGTATACGACTCTTCTACCTATCTCAGTTTCTTTAATAGTAATGAGATGGGTAGAAGAAAAAGCCTCTCTGTCTTACTTGTATTTTAGGTTGCCACTGGTTAGGTTGTCCCTGTGTTACTCGTATTTTAGTTAATAAGTCCGAGGGACTTCCGTAAGTCCCCTTTGTCCATGCCTGCCGTATATCCTCTCGAAAAATCAAAACATCCGACGTTAGTAGAGAAATTTGAAATCTTTCATTAATAAATCATTTTTTTCGCTTCTATTTCCGATCGGTTTTTCATTTAGACGATTCCATTTGGGTTTTTTAACTTACTCGAATGAGTAGAAAGTGATTCCTTTTATATAAAACTCTCATACAATTTTGTGTGATCGATTTCTGAAATAATATTCGTTTTATAATTTAAATTTAGGAGCTGGATACAATGAGAGCGTAAATTGGCAAAGGTAGGGTAAATAACCATACAAGAATCTAAAGAAATCAATCGAAGCCAAAAGGAAATATTAAGGACATCTGCCTTCTTAATCGAACCCGGCTCTTCAACTGTCCTTCGATTTCTTACCGTCAAAAAGCCGCTTTCAGTTGGAATCAGAAGCTGAAGCACGTCTCATCGATCTTTTATGGTCCATTTACTATGAGATTTCAAGTATCTTATGTTTTTTTTTTTCGAAAAGGTGTACAAAGAAAACCTGATACATTCTGTAGGTATATTTATATATTGGCTACCTACTCTAAATTATTTCGTACCTCGTATAATAATCATTAAAATACCCAATATAATAATTATGGCTAAATATTTATTAGTGGGGGTATTTTACAATGTTCGAAGTTTTGATTACTTATCAAACGTATTAATTTATTGGGTGTCTCAAAAGAGCACGTCCAATAAATATTCAATCTTTAGTTAAAGTACAAATTTTCAAGAAAATCACAGCAAATTCTAAGACATACGTGATTAGTTGTCTGTAGCTGTATTAACGTATACCTAGAGAAAGGCTTAAGTCTATGTTGAAAGGCTTAAGTCTAAGTAAAGAAAGATAGCTACGCATACCTACATGTCATACACACATAACTGATATTCCCATATAATATATACTGTTAACGAAAAAATTTGTCAAACAAAAGTTGGTAATTTTTTTGTAAGGTATGATTTCATGAACACCTACCTATATCAAAATTTTGTTGGTAGTATCGATATTTATAAGCGTTACAAACTTGGGACTGAACTTAGTATACCTTGATATATTTCATATATACATGGTACAATAAATTGAACAAGTAAGTAAATACATTCATCTTTAGAAAGTATTACATAAATTGACGAGAAAATACACTTTTTAGGTTCGACAATAAACATGTACACTCTCGAGGAAGTATCATGGAATTTAGAGATCATCTTCAGCGGTAAATGTATTTAATAAATTTAGAAGCATAAATATTTACACTCTGAGGAATTGCAATGGGCCGGTATTCATTTAAAACAAGTGAAAACAAACAACTGACTGAGTTAATTGTTGGAATACCATGTACAGACAGTGTTGATGACTCTATCACATTACACATACATACATGTCACACATGTATAACAGATCTACCCATATAATACTACAATTTGCGCATAATATGCGCTCTCACGGGTAAAAAGTGATGTTTAAGCTAAAATGTTTCAAACAAAAGATGTTTATTTTTTTTAAGAAACATTTTTTACTATTAAACTTTTGTTCTATATCTAACGGTTTACAAGATTGGTCCTACGGACTCAAGACTCAACTGACCTATGTTGCTCATTTACGAACTTGACCTCACTTTGTACGTCCTCAGCACGCTATTAAAATTTCAGCTTGATATCTCTTTTCGTTTTTGAATAATCGTGATGAAAGACGGACAGACGACAGACAGACAATCGGAAATGGACTAATTAGGTGATTTGATGAACACCTATACCAAAGTTTTGTGCGTAGAGTTCGTTTGAACCTAAGTGGCACCGAGCAAGAGAGAGTGTAGATATAAGTGTACATACATGTACATCATACACTCTCTCTTGTTCGGTGCCACTTAGGTTTGAACGAACTCTAGTATTAATATTTTTAAGCGTTACAAACTTGGGACTAAACTTAGTATACCTTGGTATATTTCATAAACATGGTATAAAAAGAGGAAGTAAAATAGGACGATGTCATTTTTCCTTTTTCTATATTTCAATTTGCACATGTAGCGAGCGATACTGTTAAACTGTAAACTGTAAAAATAAATGAATTAGATTGGACTTCGACTACGACTACGTACGAGTATATTACTTTTAAATTATCATCATTATTGAAAGTATTATTAAGCTCGTAATGAAATAAATAAATTCTTTGTGAGAAAATACATGAAGTTATTTTACCAAAGCACTTGAGAATTATATATTTTTTTTTTTTATATTTGATTTGCTATATATAGCACAGCACACAACTAGCACAGCCAACACAGCCAACCATCCAGCCATTCGATGAACGAATACCTACTTAGATTATAGATAGTAAATAGTACTTGACTTTCAATACCTTTTAATTACCTACGTTATAAGTTCGACTCGTACTGAAAACAAATTGAAAATGAAAAATACAATTACAGTGAAAATTCTTTAATACCTACGATATTTAAGGTGATTGTAAGCCTACAGTATTGTAAAATAGTTTTGGTGTATTTCACGGTACATGCATATAAACCAAATACATGCTTTGTAGTCAAGTAATGAGTTACATTTCGATATTTGCTCCAATTTCCTAGATCAGTTATTTGTATTTTTAAAATACGTATTTTCGACTATCAAGTAGTCATCATCAGTAAGAATTAGCTATGAATGTTGCTCTTTGCTAATTTGGTGGCGGACTGCACAATGATACTTTCGTGTGTCTACAATTTATACTGTTCACAGTATCTGTCAAATTGTAGTATCAGTGGCGCTAGCCAATCAACTTCCATCAGTTGACTAGTGCTTGGCCAATGAGTATGATCACTTGGGCTTGCGTACAAGTGTGAGCATCTCCAAAGCTTTCTTAAACTAAGGTCGAGGGTTGAAAATTTATCTAAGAATTCAATAAGTGTTAAGAAAATATTTCTGAGTACTTTCGAAACCACAGCACCCTTTTAAATTTCTGTATATCCTGGAGTTCTCATTTATTATCTGCGATAATATTTATAAAGTAATGAGTTATTTTTGGTTTTATAATACCACCCAACTACAAAAATATATAATATATTGTGTGCAAGTGATACTTATAAATTTGATAATATAGATATCTCTCTTCAACCATCAATAATCGTCTCTGTTCATCAAATGATGGATCTTCGATGAACTCATAATTAAATTATAGTTTTATTGTTTGTAATTTTCTTGATTTTTATACCATGTATATATGTAATATATATCAAGGTATATTAAGTTTAGTCCCAAGTTTGTAACGCTTAAAAATATTGATGCTACGGACAAAATTATGGTAAAGGTGTTCATAAAATCACCTTATTAGTCCATTTTCCTGTTCATCTTTCTGTCGACACGATAACTCAAAAACGAAAATAGATATCAAGCTGAAATTTTATAGCGTGATCTGGACGTAAAATTTGAGTTCCAGTTCGTAAATGAGCAACATAGGTCAAGGTCTTGGGTCCGTAGGACCCATCTTGTAAACCATAGAACAAAAAAGTAAAAAATGTTCTGTATAAAAAAATAAACAACTTTTGATTGAAACATTTTTTGTAAACATCACTGTTTACTCACGAAGGCGCAAATTAAGTGTCAATTTTATAGTATGTATTACATGGGATTAATAATATATTTTATTATATAAAACATCTTCTAAGACTAATTCCTAGCTCAAATTTAATCTAGACTGTCAGATAAAAATGTTTAATTTAAACTCTACTAAACTCTAAAATCCAAGACTCAATATTTCAAAAACTTCGGATTTCCCACTCTTTAGAACAAACAAGTCTTTTTATCAATTGTCAACCTATCAACCATCAGATAGGATTTCTACATAAAAATGAATGTCAGCTCCTTTTAACTTTACTTGGAAAAACCTTTGAATTTGGTACCAAAGGCATAAAATAAAACAGACCAAATCCATTAAATTGATTTCATTATATAATTTATTACATTTGTACACAAATTATTGAAATTGACTTCACTTCAGTGATTTAAAATCGCTCCGTTTATTATTTGTTATATTATAATCATTTAACAAACATTGTATACTAATTAATAATTAATATTATTATTAATTATGTTTTAATATAATTATTACTACTTATCTTTAATTAATAATAATGAATTATAAACATTTTAGTCATCTAATCGATAATTTCGATAAGTTTTATAATGCTATATTCGTTGTGTGCGTAGTCATGGTAGGGACAATAAAATCGATGCCAGCGCTTCCAGTGAAAAAATTTGCCGATAAAGAGGCTGTTATGACTAATTTGCAATTATTTACATGTTAATAGAAAATGTCAAATTATTGAAAAATACAAATTAATTAAACTTAATGCATTAAAAATTGTGAAAATAAGAAATCAAATTGCACAAATATTATTTTTCAAATGTAAATTATCATAATTATTTATTTAAATTTGTGAGACAATAATATTAAATTTTCAAAGTAAATCATAAATGCAATCCATACAATTATATGTGCATCCATACAATTCTATAATTAAAGTAGTGTATCGTTACCGCCTACACGGTATACCGTCTACACGGTATACCGTCTACACGGTATACCGTCTACACGGTATACCGTCTACACGGTATACCGTCTACACGGTATACCGTCTACACGGTATACCGTCTACACGGTATACCGTCTACACGGTATACCGCCTATACGGTATACCGTCTACACGGTATACCGTCTATACGGTATACCGCCTACACGGTATACCGCCTACACGGTATACCGTCTATACGGTATACCGCCTACACGGTATACCGCCTACACGGTATACCGTCTATACGGTATACCGCCTACACGGTATACCGCCTACACGGTATACCGTCTATACGGTATACCGCATACACGGTATACCGCCTACACGGTATACCGTCTACACGGTATACCGTCTACACGGTATACCGTCTACACGGTATACCGTCTATACGGTATACCGTCTATACGGTATACCGCCTACACGGTATACCGCCTACACGGTATACGGTATACCGTCTACACGGTATACCGTCTATACGGTATACGTCTATACGGTATACGGTCGTCCACAGTATACACAATACAGATGGGAAAGCGTATTCTACAGAGATTTTTTGCCGTGCGAGGTTTTTAACCGCACACGGTAAGCTATAACACACAGTATGCGTTTATACAGAGATTTTCAAGCCGTGCGAGGTTTTTAACCGCACACGGTAAGCTATAACACACGGTATGCGTTTATATTGGGATTATTAAGCCGTGAATGGTTCTATACCTCACACGGTAAGCTATAACACACGGTATGCGTTTATACAGAGATTTTCAAGCCGTGCGAGGTTTTTTCAAGCCGTGCGAGGTTTTCAGTTGGCAAAAGAAGACGGCATTTATGTCCGTAGCTGTACTTAGTACCGAAGTTAGTTGGTGGGAAAGTTAGTACCTATGTGGTCGAACTAGATCTATGTCTACTAGGAAGTAAACTACTGTGACTTGTGCTCCACTCCACAAGTCATAGTAAAATAATGTATTGTGTATACCGTGGACGAGACTATACAGCACACGGTATAAGGGCTCGACGGCATAAAGAGTATACCGTGAAAAAGTATGCCGTGCACGGTATAAGGGCCCCACGGTATAAAAGGGCAAAAATAATTTCATAAAGCGTCTAAATAGACCGTATACGGTATACCGTGGACGGTCTAGACCGTAGACGGTATTGTGCGGATAGCCACGTCGTAGTTTTAAATATAGCCACAATAGGTATGGGTCTATTAGATGATGTATTATTATTAAGAAAAAAAAAAAAAAAAACTTAAATAACGTGTCAAAAGTTATTCTTTCTTGAAATTTATTCATATATTCATCAATTTTGATGTAATTAATTAATTAGATTGTTAAAATTAGGGACTAAATATTCATAATGAATAATTACGTGTTGTATAAAATCGATGATAGCACTATCTTCTCAGTGGTAGAGGGGGATATATTAAATAATATTTAGTTATTCCGTATAAAAGTTAAGGAATAGGAAACTTTTCAAGGAATTCATTAAGGTGGTTTCGATCACCAAAGCAATTTTAGATTTAGGGTTGAAATTATTTGTACCTTATTTTCAACTTTGATGAGTTTTGTTCATGAAAGTAGACGAAAAATGAGAATACAATTTTTCGATATCTGCCTTAGTTTTCGAAAAATTGAAAGCTAAGTAACAAAACAAAATTTTCAATTTTCGTTATTTTGATAATTCCTCCAGAAATCCAAAAATTTTATTGTTACTTTTCATCTTATATTGTCAAGTTATACCATAACCCACCATCAAAATTGGGAAAAAAAACTTTTTTATGATGATTATTTCCCTACAGTATTGTAAAAAAGTTTTGGTTTATTGCACGGTACATACATATTAATCAAATACATGCTTTGTACTCAAATAATGTGATTTTTTTTAGCTTAACAATACCACACAACTACAAAAATATATAATATATTGTGTACAAGTGATGCTTATAAATTTGATAATATAGATATCGCTCTTCAATCATTAATAAACTAACTATAGTCGTCAAATGATGGATCTTCGATGAACTCATAATTAAATTAAAATTTTGTTTTGATATCATCGACAACCTTCTATTTTTATGGTGATTTTTATAAACTACAAGATTGTATAAATATTTTAGATAGTTTTTTATCACACTTTCTAGATTTTTTGATATAGAAATATCTAATTGAAAAGGATAACCTATATGATTCATCATTTTTTCAGCCAACTTTGAACGATAAAAAAATTAATAAAAAGCCCGATGATCTAAGAATTTGTGATTTTTGTTAGTTAAAAAATGTATTTATAAAGTTTTATTGAAATCCCTAGTATTATCCAATCCTTGCATACCTCCTTAAAGAATATAAATAGTAATCAACGACTTAATGAAAATTGGATAAAATGACCTTAAATTTAACGAACCTCACTTATTTGTATTAAACTAATGAATACAAGAAACAAGAATCAGTTATTTATTTTCTGAATTGATTAACGAATCTTGTTTACAAAGAACGATGAATGGACGGACGGATATTTAAGGTAAACAGAACAATGGCGATACATTCTAATACAACATAACCAAAAAATAAATTTATAATGACATTTTAACCTAAAAATATTTTACAATTAATAAATATGAGAATTGTAATTTAGATGATATCTGAAAAATACCGGTTAAAATGTATGAATTAGCTCATACATTTATATATATTATATATTGTACTGAATTCGAGTATTTCGAGCTTTTCTGGATACAAATAAAAATATATATATATATACTATATATATACTACCTACCTATACAGAAATCAGCCCTCAAGCATTTTATAGTATTGAGAACTTGAGAGTGTAACACACCAACCCCGCTAGTTTTTCGAGTATATACACTAAAAACGTGGGTATTTTATATGTACAAGGTATTAAAAAATTTTTTTTTAGTTTAGTAATCTTGTAGTTTATACAAATTACCATCAAAATATAAGGTTGTCGATGAAATCAAAAGAAAATTTTAATTTAATTATGAGTTCATCGAAGATCCAATTTTTTTATGAAACAGAGACGATTATAGCTAGATTATTAATGATTGAAGAGCGATATCTATATTATAAAATTTATAAGCATCACTTGCACACAATATATTATATATTTTTGTAGTTGCGTGGTATTATAAAGCTAAAAAAAATCACATGATTTGAGTACAAAGCATGTATTTGGTTTATATGTATGTACCGTGCAATAAACCAAAACTTTTTACGATACTGTAGGTTTAGATTATTTACTCGGGTGCTTTTATGAACTCTTGTACTAAAATTTAGTTTCTCTGAGTAACATTTTTAAGAAATACAAATTTGATGTAGATCATAGAGTATAAGATAGAGGAGAAAGCTGTGATCGAAGGATTTCTGGATTATGTGCCACAAATACCAGATGGCGTTCGTGCCTGTATATGCGACCTTCTTCTCTATCTTATACTCATTGATATAAACCTGGTATACTATATTACATCTACTGGAATCTGGAAATTTTCCTTCCGCTGAATAAATCTAGGATTATTTCTTTTTCAAATAAAGTAAAGTTGAGTTGAAAATTATAAGTATGATTTTTTGTTACAAGTTTTATAAATTCTTTATTTTGAGCACATACTTTTGTAACGCACTGTATGTATATGTACAAATATTATACATGTAGTCGTTGGAGACTTTAGAGAACGAAGGGTCTTTTTCCACATTCAATATCGTTCGTACCACCTTGTTTGGTTACAGTATCGTTTCAAAAAACTATGGTTTTTGAAATTTAACCGACGCGCAAATCGAAATGAAAACTACCCAAACTGAACTCCACTCCTGCTCCAAACGAATACCAAAATGGAACTCCAACCCTGCTTCAAACGGACTACGCTAATGCTCCAAACGAATACCGAATTCGATTTGAAGAAATCTATTTTTTTAAATAAACTTATTGCAGATATTGCATGTAGTTGTGACAATCACATGAGTATTTTGTTTATAAGTGGTAGAACCAATAATATTTATAAGTGGTAGAACCAATTTAAAAAAGATTGTTTAAAACTATATTGCATTTTAAAACAATATTTGAAATTTGTTTGACAGTATATTTACTTTCATACAAACAACTCATGCGTTTGTGTCAACTTCACCACTCAACCCCGTATAGTAGTTGTAGCACATTCGTCGCACCATTCGCTCCATATGAGGCTTAGACAACCTCATATCGGTTGGTATTAAGAATTTTTATGTTCAGTACGGTTTTGATTATTTGATTTTTCTAGATAAATATTTCGACTTGATATTTTTGGCAATGAGTGTAACTTAAAGAGAACTAAATAGAAGATACTACATATTATATCTGTATATTAGAGGTATGATATACTGCGCATGCCTACACTGTCATTACTATATATGTGAAATTGAAATTTTCCTCTGGAATCGATTTTCTTGCAACCATTATGGTCTCAATGTTGAATGTTAGCCTATGTGTGTATACGTAACGCTGTATACTGGTAGTATACAGCTCCCATATATAATACGTTATACGTTATACACGGAGCTAAAGTAAAAGCAAACCTCTTTTCAGTAATTTGTGTATTGGCCGCAGTTGAAAACTGTCAATTGTCTCTCGTTGCTGGTGGTGAGCTCGTTTATGCTCGCTTCTTGTACCAAATTCAGCAGGTACCATCGTGTGTTCTTATACTCTACACGTTTCTACCGAATACACCTAGTTTATAATAATGGGGGAGATAGAAAAAAAAAAAACCACCCCAAATGTGTATCAAACTATTTTCGCATATCATATATTTTAAATAAACTATTTTCTAACTAATGTTTACGTATAGAAAAGTTACGTTTTTGTTTTTCCTTTCTTTTCTTTTCGGGACGTAAACTTTTCTCAATGATTTATTTGGATCGTTTTAAGTAAATTTTCTCTTGAGACTATGTTTCACAATTTTTCGAATATTTTACTTTTGTAGACAAAAGTATTTTTGTATTGAGGTATCTTTTTTCTAATGCGCATTCAGTTTTTGTAAAATTTTTATGTACATTTTCCGCGGTTAAAGGCGCAAGTTGCTTCAATTCCGCACCTAAACTCGACCATTTTTGCCACCCCTGAAAATAAGATTTGATTTTACGAAATATAAAGAGGTTTAAATCTTGTTATGGGCAGATTATTGGTATCTAATTTTCATTCTCAAACTTAAATATGCCAAACAAAATGTTTATTCATTGTTTGAGGGTATTTTCCACGGAAATTGCAATCACTTTTATTTCCCAACGTATCAATATGGAAAAATCCAAATCGAATTACAGTGGAATCTAAATATCTCGAATTCTTCTTTAACTCGATTTTTTATAAGTCCTCCTTTTTCTATAATGTCTATAAATTGTATATTTCGAAATAAAAATCTCTATAAGAGGGATTTTTTAGCTCCAGAAGGAAAACCTATAGCTCGATATTCTTCCATCAGAACTATAGCTACTTGAGAGCCTAAATAGCCGAGCGGTCTATGGCGTATGTCTTTGTCTTCTTGTCCATTTATACTTAGGTTGCGGGTTCGAATCCAGGCAGCGGCAGTGTGAACAATAATGATTACTGAGGGCGGTAGAATTGATCACATTGTCGTCGCTTGGATAAGAACGAAGTAACCGACTCCACCCACATCAAAATGTAATTGTAAATATGTTTGTAATTAAATAAATAAAGATTAACAAATAATGATGTGGGTGGCTAGATTAACAAATAATGATGTGGAATGATGTGGGTGAATTTGAACTTTCATCGTTAAGGTGGATTACTCGAAGTATTGTATTTTGCTTTGATATTCGAGTTATCGAGGTTCTACTAACACAATTTTTAAAACACTAAAAATTTGATGTAGGCAGCAGAACCGTTGCATGGTTTATATTTTGTAATACGAAATTTAAAACTCCTTGCACTTTAGAAGTACGTAGAAATGGAAAATTTAAATAATTATCACCTGTAAAGGAAAATTTTTAAACCACATAAAAAAAGAAAAACAACCCACATAATAATAATTTAAAAATAATATGAAAAGTGATTTTTCTTCTATGCAGATTTTTATCTCTTTTACATGAAAAAAAGGGAAAGTTTTAAAAAATTTTCTAAACATTTTTATAGTCATTTACAAAAAGAGATTTATTTCTTTTTTTTTGTG
Source organism: Chrysoperla carnea (assembly GCF_905475395.1). Classification (NCBI taxonomy): domain Eukaryota; kingdom Metazoa; phylum Arthropoda; class Insecta; order Neuroptera; family Chrysopidae; genus Chrysoperla; species Chrysoperla carnea. Next base: position 34,719,141 of record NC_058342.1, read on the forward strand.
CTCGTTGAATATTTTAATATGAAATCAGATACAAGTTGATTGATTCTATTCAATAAAAAATATGTATTTATATTACTACTATACCATATACCCTTTCCGAGATATTATTCTGTAAATCGAACTAACATTCGAATCTAAAATTTCTATACGTCAAAATTTCTCGGCTAAAGAGTTTTTAGCGAAAAAAAACTTTTAACGCCATTGAATGCTAAGGAGTTTTCACCTAATACCTCGGTTAAAGTCATCAAGACTATATACTCTCAAAATCAATACATAGTATAAAACAAAGTCGCTTCCCGCTGTCTGTCCCTATGTCCGTATGTATGCTTAGATCTTTAAAACTACTCAACGGATTTTGATGAGATTCTATTACTAGGAGCTAATTTGGTGATACTGTTACTAAAAATCACCTTTTTCTGTCTGATGAAAAAACAAAAAAATTCGCCCAAAAATAATCCCTATTAAAGGACGATGATATTTCAATGAACAAGGTATATACTTCAATAAATTTTATGCATCAAACAAAATCGGTCATCCGTTGAATGATGTTTATAATTTAAACATGTCGTTTGACAATTTCATTCAATTGATTTATACGACAATCAATTCTATTTTAATTATTTTATTTATTTTTTTTTTGGGAGAAAATTAGGTGAAATTCAATTTGAAAAATTTATCATGACATAGAACAAAATTTATTAAAATTACAAAATTAATTCAATTTTTCTTTCCGTTTTAAATTAAATTTTTTTTATACATGAATTCTTGAATGATACGTTCGGGGATTACTAATTTTCTGCTATAATTTACCTCGAAATATGAGATACAAAATTTGGTGTGAATGCCGTCCAATTTCTATATTGCACATATTTATACCATGTATATGAAACATATCAAGGTATATTAAATTTTGTCCCAAGTTTGTAACGATTTAAAATATTGATGCTACCAACAAAATTTTGGTACAAGTTATTTTATAAATGTTATTTTAAATGTTACGAACAACACTGTTTAAAAAGAATTGAAGCCACAACGAACTTTTATTATCGAAAGCTCAACTTACAAAACGAAAATAACGATGGGATGTCAATGAACAATACATTTCTATAATGCAATTTTATTCAGCACTTTATTTCACTCATCTAAAACAAGCTTTTCAATTTTGCAAAAAGCTCTATCCAGTGATGAAAGCTCAAATCTGTCTCAATAAATAAATTTAGAAAATGTTTGATTATAGACTCGTATACAATGTTTAATTTAACATTTTCATATGCTGTTAAAATATTTATTAGGAAAAGTGCTTTTTCATCACTCGAGGGTATATTTTGTGCTTACTGTTGATACAACATACTATAACTATACTACTATGTTATATGCAGGGGAAGGTGTAGTACCCAGAGTTAAAATTTTGATGTAATATAGCAAAAATAAAAATTTTTATTTGGATGACGTCACTATGTTCAAAAAATCGATCTTTTTGATAACACAGGCAAATTTTATCCGATCCGAATAGAATTTTTTTTAAACAGACTAATTTTGGGTCAAGCTTTTCATTTTTGATGTTAGTTTATCGCTATCTCTCATCTTTGTGATAAATATCGTGACCAGGACCCTAGAATCTTGAAACCTATTGAAGGTAGATTGAAACTGACCAGAAATTTGAAAAGTATGACCCAAATTTAGTAGGATTACATACTTTGTTCATTAAAATTGGATATAATTTGGATGTGATAGAGCAAAATTAAAATTTTTGGATTTTGATGACGTCACTATGTTCAAAAATTCCATTTTTTTGGTAACACTGGCAAATTTTATCCGATCCGAAAGCAATTTTTTTTAAACCCACTAATTTTGGGTCAAGTTTTTCATTTTTGATGTTAGTTTATCGCCATCTCTCATCTTTGTGATAAATATCGTGACCAGCACCCTAGAATCTTGAAACCTATTGAAGGTAGATTGAAACTGACCAGAAATTTGAAAAGTATGACCCAAATTTAGTAGGATTACATACTTTGTTTATCAATATTGGATATAATTTGGATGTGCTAGAGTAAAATTAAAATTTTTGGATTTTAATGACGTCACTATGTTCAAAAAATCGATTTTTTTTGATAAAATAGCTAAATTTTATCCAAAAGATCTAAGGCACGCAGGACTATAGGTCTTACCCTTACATTACTACATCTTACCCTATATATGTATAACAAAGCTCGTATAAAGTTTGTATGGGGTATTATTTTCATATATATTTCATTGAATAGTTTAAAGCTCTATTATTATTACATACATTTTGAGTGTATCTCGTAAGGGTTGTACAAATTTCAAAAAGCTTCATATTCAATTCATACTGGAATTTTTCACAAATCATAGTTTCTAAACTAAAAGCTTTTTTTTTCAACGGAAAATATTATATTTGACGAATGAAAAATAGTAACGTGAATTATTAAATTTATTAAAAGTTTGATATCAATGTCAGATATGAAGAACAGTATACTTTGAGCTGTTATTACCGTAAAGTGGGGGAGGGGGGAGTAAGCAGGTTATTAAAGCACAAATTTTATCATTAAATTAATAAAAAATATATTCATCAAATACAACTTAAACAGAGGATGTGTTTTATCATAGTGTGAAGGAGTGATCTAAATGCAAAATTACTATCATAAAAAACTCTAACCCATAAAAGCCTAGTTTTATTACACTCCCCTTTCTTTGTAAATAAAGTTTTATACGCAACTAAGTATGTTTTTGATCAAAACGGATAGTGTACTCCCGGACAAACCACACTATGTATCTTGCATTGAATTTATAAGTTGAAACGATGTATAAGATTTAGGCTAGATTCATCCACACCCTCTCTTTGAGTAGTGTTTTATTGGATTAATTTTATTTTGATGAATTTATTTTTTATTAATCGATTTCCTTAATTATTTCGTAAATTAGGCCTCAAATCCAAATTTGGTAAAGAACATTTTTTTCTTTTTTTTCTCAGCTTATTCAGGAAGCGAAAGTTGTACAGTTAATTTTAGAACATTCTGTATATTACACATATACAGGGTATAATTTTTACGTTTTTTATATTTTGTTTTATGTTAATATATCTTGTTTGCATTCAAAACAAATGTTCTAACGTTTAGTATAATTAATTAATCACAGATGTGTCGTTGTATACATGAGTGTATAACTGCATGATGCTCACAGAGATTTAAAAAAAAAAAAACAACAACACACAATTGAAAGTGCTGTCAAGCATTTGTTAAACGTTTGTTTGGCATCAAGCATGATATTCTTTACTATATGTGTAGTCAGTTCAGTAGTGTGTGGGTAATTACGTAAATAATTGTTAATTAATAATAAATTAATATTAAATTTCCTTTATATTAATTATGTGTGTATTATTTTCTCCGTAACAAGTGTTTACATGATGTACCTAAATAACCTATTTTAGTTTTATAGTAGTTTCAATACCGGTAATTAAACAAAGCTGGCTGTTACCATGAAAAAAATAACTGTGTAGGTTTTACAGGATGTTCGATGAAAATTTGACCAGAAAATATATTGAAAAAACTTCGTATAGCACTCGTGAATAGTGCAAAGTAAGAGTTGTAAGAGTCCTAACGAGTTTTAAGAAGTTTAGTAATTTACCGAGTAGTTGGTTTAGTTGAGTAGGCAATTTAAGATTTAGGGTTGAAATTATTTGTGTTTTATTTAAAACTTTCAAGATGAATTTTGATAAAACTTCATCAATGTAGACAAAAAAAGAATACAATTTTTCGATATCTGATATCTTTTTTATAAATTTTGGCGAAGGTGTCATAGCCAACTGACCCGCAGAAGGGTAGAAAACCTGATAAATATAATTCTTGCTGGGATCGAGTTTCAAAAATGGATTGCGTTTTAACATTTTAGATTTTGACTTGTGATGCCACAAAGCTTGTGATTCCCTTTTGAATCTATCCTACAATATCACATTTTTTCACCCCCTCCACTCTCCTTAGCGCCTGATGTAATCTATGGATGGTCCTTAGCCAAGACTCCATGTAATTGAACTTCATGCAGCCCTATAGTCACTGATTCCTTCTCCTTTTCTTAACGTGTCACGTAATTTATGGATGTCTCCTAGCCAGGACTCCATGTAATTGAGCTTCATGTAGTCCTAATCACTGATCTCCTCTCCTCTTAATTGTGACGCAATTTATGGATAGCCCCGAGTCAAGACTCCATGTAATTGAACTTCTTGCAGTCCTAATCACTGCTGTATGGTTAGACTCTACCTGTTAAGGATGTATGAGCACTATTTATTTTCATTCGTTCCAAGTGAAATCAAAAACTTTCAAAATATGTAGTTTTTTGAGATTCCTCCATTAGATCCAATGTATTTTATATCGATTTTCAATGACTTTTCTTACAAATTAGCATGGATACCTATGCTGAAATTTTAACCACATAGTCTTAGAGTAATCAAACATTGTTGTCATGCTCATACATCCTTAACAACCCAAAATTTGATTTTTTCCTAACCCTGAATTAATTTATCTCGTAAACACCTGGTGTAGGTTTATGAATATAAATTGTTAAATGATTATTTCAAAGACGATGAAAAAAAAAAAGAGTAAAAATCACATTTAAAAGGTAAAACCATAAGTTGACAAGTGAGAGATTCGTAGATTTTCTAACAAAATAATTCGAAACAAAAGACAATTAATTTAATTTAACACTGTGTTAACGAATATAATAGAAGCCAATCTCAACATGTTAATTCAGTCAAGTTTTTGGAGTATATCGCATCGTCTTCTGTATAAATTCTGTGTACGTTATAAGTATAGGACAACGTAGTTACGTACAACAACAGCTCCGACAAGAACCACAGTACACAATGGCTTGCCTTGTCGTTTTCTCTCGTAACATTCGTGGGTGGATTTAGTTTACATAAACGTATATGTACGTTCTGTACACCGCACTGGAAGCGGGAACGTATACATATTGTGTATACTAACTGTGTAGTAACGGCATCAAGTCATTTTAGTTCTTATTGATTCATTAAACCCGAGCTATGAACTATGTTATTACAATTATTTTCCAACGAACAAAACATTATATTCACTTTTCATTTCAAGGTCGATATCATCTTTTCCCTTTTTCATCGCTTTCTAGATTATCCTGTAATTTTATAGAATATTTTGATGCAGGGACGTAACGAGGGTACATAGCGCCGGTGGCAAGAATTTATGTTGCGCCTTATATATATATCGGGATGGGCTGTAACGATTTTTATGAAAAATCGTATACTGATAGAGATAAGAGTAATAGGCAAAATAGGGTAGAGTCGGCAGAATCGTATTATTTTACCTTAAAGAGTCTGTACATTTAATTGATAAAAGTATCAAATTAAAGTATTGATTTCTCTCAACGTTTCCGAGCAAAACATATTTTTGCTGTATCTCATCCAAATTTTATCCAATTTTGATAAACCAAGTATGTAATCCTACTAAATTTGGGTCATACTTTTCAAATTTGTGGTCAAAATTAATCTAGCTATAAAAGATTTCAAGAATGTGGAGTCCTCGTCCCGGAATTAAGAACATAAGTGATAGCTAGCGAAAAACCGACATCACAGCTGAAAAGAATGACCCAAAAATAATAGGTTTCAAAAAAAATTCCGATCAGATCGGATCAAATTTGGTTAAGTTATCAAAAAAGTCAAATTTTTGAACTTTGTGACGTCGTCAGAATCCAAAAAATTTAATTTCGCTCTATCACATCCAAATTTTATCCAATTTTGATAAACCAAGTATGTAATCCTACTAAATTAGGGCCATACTTTTCAAATTTGTGATCAAAATTAACCTAGCTATATTAGGTTTCAAGAATGTGCAGGCCTGGTCCCGGAATTAAGCACATGGGTGATAGCTAGCGAAAAACTGACATCACAAGTGAAAAGAATGACCCAAAAATAGTGGATTTCAAAAAAAGTTCCAATAAGATCGGATAAAATTTGCCTGTGTTATCAAAAAAATCGAATTTTTTAACTTTATGACGTCATCAAGATCCAAAAAATTTAATTTTGCTCTATCATATCCAAATTTTATCCAATTTTGATAAACCAAGTATGTAATTCTACTAAATTTGGGTCATACTTTTCAAATTTGTGATCAAAATTAACGTAGCTTTATTAGGTTTCAATATTTGTTCACCAATATAAAACTACAATTTTTGAATAAAAGTGGGAATAAGTTACAGCAAGAAAAATGAAGTCTATAAGGCAGTGGTAATTGTTTTCAATCTAAAGTTGAAATTTCCCAGTGAAGCGGGCTTAAAACTGCTATCATTACATAAAAATATGTATTATTAATCAGTGTACTTACACTTTTTGTGATAAGAGACTCACCTCCCATTATTCTCTATATACAATTCCATTAAATACAATCTGTGTATAGGCATTTGTTGCTACATACTTATAAACTTATAGACCTGTCAGAAAACTTTTGTTAATAACTTATAAGCTGGATTAAATGTTATTACTTTGCAAAAGTTCAATTTTTGTTTATTAAAGGTATTACTTTTACAAAGGAACGCTTAGAATTATTTATTATGAAACAAACAAAAAAATTATTACACGTGGATATATATTATGTCGTTAATCCCAAAGTTATAATCATTTATTGCATTATTGCGGTGCTTAAATCGTACCAGGTGCTTTTCTCTAACTGATAATTTTTATGTAAAATTTAACGATCATTTCAAAAAACTAAATCATAAATCGATTATCTTGACAAAAAAAATGGAGTTGGTCAAGTTTTGGACCCAAACATTCTATACCAGACACCCTTCAGGTTTCTGCAGGTACAAATTACATGTATAGAGGTTTTATCGTCCTTTTCAGAGAGGTATCGATATCTTAAAAAAAAAGAAAATTTTATCACGGAAATCATTTTCTAGATTGTTTTGACTCAGGGAAAATGCAAATTTAGTTTAAAATTACCATAGGAACTGTAATTTTTAAGTTACAGCCACAAGTTGAAATTTAATTTTTTGAAATTTTTCTATAATTTAGAGTGATTATCACGAAAACTAAGACTCTGATCAATTCTTGGGTTAAAATTAGTCTAGAAATTACGATTTTGATAAAAATCATTTTCTAGACTATTTTTGACCCAGGGAGAACGAAAATCGCATTAAAAAATTGACCAGAAGTGTAATTTTTAAGAAAACAGCTTTAATTAATGTAAAAATTCCTTAAAATTGTATGCTGAATAATGAAAATATATCATATAGTAGGCTATATTTTTAAAACTAAGGCTATGATTAAAATTTTAACTGCATTTTCGTTTTTATGGGTTAAAGTCAGCTACTTTTCCCTATGATACGTCATAAATGCTTCGTTCATTTGTAATACATTTTTTGAATATCATGTGACATCATTGAGTGAATAAGGAAGTGAAAATTTGACCCTTTGATTGATTTTATGACGTTTTATTAGTGGGGGTCGAAACATGTGAAAGTCCAATTTTTTTTAAGTAATAAAATGAAAAACAATTTATCAAAGGAAAAAATAAATTCTATATAGTTAAGTCTGAATAGTAAAGCGTGGAGGGTTCTAAGGTAATAAAAAAACAACACTTTTAACTTAGTTGGAAAGTGAATTCATTCTACCATTTAACGCATATATCTACTCTCATAGGCCGAAATGGATCTTGGCATTGATATGTTATCGATTTGCGTTGCTATTTTTGAAGTTTTTAGAAGAATTTTGCCTCAATCTCATACATTACGTAAATATCTTTATTAAAAAGAAAGAGAAATTCGATTACTAGTGATGCCATCTATATTTAAATACTTAATTTATAGATTAACATATTTAATTCTTGTTAATAAAGCTTTAGAGTGTTCTATAAAATTACAGTGTACTGTACGATCAGCCTTAACAATAATTCTGGTCTACTAAACTGACTGAACATTAATAAAATGAATTTTACAAGAAAATTATTTTTGCAGATTTCCCGTCTTTATCTTCTTCAAATAAACTGGCATTTCTCTGATATTTTAAAGTGATTCGGCTGTTTGCGGCAAGTACGGTGAATGTTCATTTGTTTTTGCGGTAAATGATAGGTCAAAGTCCCTTCATCACAATTAACACAGAGGGCTTCTTGCGAGAAAAAATTTTGAATTACTAAGAAGAACTCATAAAAATGCTGTTTGTACAAAAATTAATCGGTGATTGAGCCTCAAAAACAGTTTTCATCATGAAGAAAATTTATCACAGATTCTGTTTATCCAAAAACATTACCTTACGGCTTTTCCCAAAAAGAAAACATAAAAAAACTTTGGTTTTTGACGCTTTTTCGAAATTTTTAGAGTATTTTTTTACAGTTACGTCATACAAGTTGCCTACTTTACGATATTTTTAGAGGATTTTCATTCATTTACGTTATACAAATTGCCTAGTTGACTAGTTCATAAGCCAATGACAATGCTGGACAATAAAATTGAACCTATCTCAAATACGAAAAGCTAAATTTTTGATTACGGGTGTATGAAAAATATTGGTATATATGTAGTAAAGAGTTAACCAAAATTGTAATGCAAAGTGATACGGTATCCTAAATAATAAAAAAAATGTAATAATATTTTCTTTCAAAAAAAAAAAGAAGAAGAAATTAATATCAATGTCATTTAATTTCACTGAAATATGTGTCACCGACTATTAACTATATGACACCTTATGAAATGTAATTATCAGTTCAGGGATCCATTCTACATCTATCGTTACAACGAAAAATGATGAAAAATAAAACTTGCGTGTACAGTATGTTTCAATATTTAATATTTTCAATATCTTTTACCATAGATTTCTAGGATTTCGATAATTCTGAAGGAGAATATACTTGAGTTCCATAGATTTGAATCGATCGATTTTAAGGATTTTTTTCCCCATATTTAGAGTTATTATTTTAAAAACTATGGATTATAATCAAATTTTAACCCGATTTTTGTTTTACTGGATTAAAATAAGTATAGAAACTGATTTTTATCAAATCAGATCCTTAGTTCCTACCTATTTTCGTATGTATATATCCTCGAATGATTTTCAAAATTTTTTTTAGATTTTTGTAATTTTGGTATCAAAATTAGGCTATAACAAGATGGGTCCTAAGACCCAACTGACCTATGTGGCTCATTTACGAACTCGACCTCACTTTTTACGTCCGTAGCGTGCTTCAGCTTCATCTCTTTTCGTTTTTGAGTTATCGTGATGACAGAAAAGATTTCTTTAAATTTGATAAATCCTTAAAACTTGATCAGAATCAAAGCGCACAAATCTTTTAAAGGAACAAGTGAAAACAAACAATTGACTGAGTTAATTGTTGAAATACCATGTATAGAAAGTGTTGATTACTCTGTCACATTACACATACGTACATGTCACACACTTATAACTGATATACCCATATAATACTACAATTTGAGCATAATATGCGCTCTCACGGGTAAACAATGATGTTTACGAAAAAATGTTTCAAACAAAAGTTGTTTATTTTTTTATAAAGAACAATTTTTACATTTAATTTTTTGTTCTATCTTTAACGGTTTACAAGACAGTCAACCGGAAATGGACTAATTACGTGATTTTATAAACACCTGTACCAAAATTTTGTTCATAGCATCAATATTTTTAAGCGTTACAAACATGGGACTAAACTTAGTATACCTTGGTATATTTCATATACATGGTATAAAAATGTGCTTTTCTTTAAAAAGATTTGTGCGAATGATTTCCAAAATGTCATCAAAAATCAACCACGAAAAGAAGTAATTCTTAAAACTTCCTGTACATGTGTGTATGTGTGTATGTAGGCGAATAATGATGATAAAAAAGGGGAGGGGGTGTGTGTAAGGACTTTGTTGAGTAATGGTAGAATGTGAAAAATTATTTAAGAATGACGATCGAAAAATATTTTTCACTAAGCTTTCATTGCACTGCCACTTTCAATGTGTGTGAGTATATATGTGTGTTTTTTTTTTCTCTATACTATTTCCTTCGAAGTATTCTATATAGAAATAATTGCATTTCGATCCAGTGATTTGCGACAAGTTTCCACCCACCTAACTGTCAACCAACCACATATATATCTGACATCAACGTGTAAGGTGTTAGGAATCCGTTTCTTCGAAAATCAGATGATACGAGAAAAGAAAATGCCTTTCATTTCTTAATAAAACTTCTCATTTTACAACAGCGAAACCCCTTTTTAAAGTTTTCGATTGTGATAATTTTTAAATCCTTGATCAATTTATTTTTTTTTATTAAACAATTTGACTTAAATTAAGGTGATTGTAAACCTACAGTATTGTAAAAAAGTTTTGGTTTATTGCATGATACATACATATAAACCAAATACATGCTTTGTACTCAAATAATGTGATTTTTTAGCTTTATAATACCACGCAACTACAAAAATATATAATATATTGTGTGAAAGTGATGCTTATAAATTTGATAATATAGATAACTCTCTTCAATCATTAATTAACTAGCTATAGTCGTCTTTGTTCATAAAAAAATTGGATCTTCGATGAGCTCATGATTAAGTTAAAATTTCGTTTTGTTATCATCGACAACCTTATATTTTGATGGTAATTTTTATAAACTACAAGATTGTCTAAATATTTTAGATAGTTTTTTATCACACTCTTGATTTTTTGATATAGAAATATCCAATTGAAAAGGATAACCTATATGATTCATCATTTTTTCAGCCAACTTTGAACGTAAAAAAAGTAATAAAGAGCCCTGTGACTTAGGAATTTTATGTGATTTTTGGTTACTTTGTTAATCAAAATTAGTACTTAGTAAAATTTTATTGAAATCCTTGTGTATCTCCTTAAAACTTTTCAGTACTTACTTGTATCATCTTCGTTAATGTTAGAATCATTCATTTTGTCTAACCTTATCTTATCTAATAAAAAATGATCAATAAAAACAGCGTATTGAAATTTGTATGTATAATAAGGGAAAAATTAAAAAAGGTGTAATGAATTTCGAAATGTTTTCTGATAACGAACCCTTTGTAGGATGGTTAATATGTGGACTTGATCGATTTTTTATTTATTCTTATTGGAACAGTTCACTATCATTTCAGCTTCATACATTATTTGGTTCCATGGCATGTGTCATATTTGAACACTATCATCAATATAATTATTGGGATGTTACCTCCATTTTTATTGGTGCAAAAAATAAAAAAAAACAAGATCATTAAATTCTTTTCAAAAATACTGTTCATTGAATTTTTCTCTCGTACAGCCATTGAAATTATTTAAGCGAAAAAGATTTACAACTAGAATTATATACAGAATTCGCGACGCGTAATTGAAACTGAAATTCCTCAACTAGTTTAACATTCCTCTTTGATTTGGTTTTAGGAACATAACTTGATATTTTTTTAATTTCAAACTTTTTTATTGGGAAAAGTATGTGCAATCATTTGAATCAATTCAAATCAATTGACCTATGTTTGCTCATTTTCGAACTGGACCTCACTTTTTACGTCCTAAGCACGCAATGAGTTATCGTATTGAAAGACAGATGGACCGACAGACAACCGGAAATGGGTTAATTAGGTGATTTTATGAACACATACCAAAATTTTGTTGGTAGCATCAATATTTTAAGCGTTACAAACTTGGAAAAACTTAATATATCCAGATATATATTTACTACCACCATTATACACCAATTTCGTCGTGCCTGCCTTAAATATTTGCAACTTTGCAGCCTAAAATTTTATGTGTAGTATGTTATACGGAAGTTAATTTCAAATTCAAAACAAAAAGCCATTAAAACACAGAAGAAAATTTGATGAACGCACACTTTGTATTGACAGTAACCCGGTTTTATAGCGTACCGCAATATCTTATGATGTATTAATAAAATCTTTTAAAATAAAAAAACGGCTATAAAAATTCATTTTATACTACAGAACATAAGGATCAAACCTCAGGTGTAAGTACCTCTTCTTAACCTCTATACACAGACAAAAGACGTTTACAAAAAGTTTTTTTTATTACTTACTTCTGTTCGTGTCGCCTTATTAGCTCAGTTGGATAAGGCGTAACCACCTTACGCCTTGTGATGGGCTGGTGTAGTGCATGGTATATGCACGAAGGAGGCGCACTCAGCCTCTGAAATTGAGGAGCTGATAAATGAAATTATCAGCGGAAAGGTGGTAAAACACATATATGGTCTCTATAGCCTAAGTGTGTCATTCGTGGATAGCCAATATAACCTAACCTAACCTAACTTCTGTTCGTCGTCTATTCCAAGGCCATAAGATTGTTTTCAGAGGGCCTGACCAAATATATGGTGTAAAATCCCGGAAATGCTAAAAAAAATTATCGATTTTTGTAAAATTCTAACTTGATCTTGAAGATAGTGTTACCAAATTAGCTTCTAATGGCATTTTTCTCAGAAAGTACATATCATTGAAACCAACTTTGACTTTAGTTTCAATTTGGCTAAATTTATTTTTCCGCTATCTTTTGTAAAATTTGACAATGTATGGATGTTGAATGGGGGGGCGGGGGTGGGGCCGTACGGACTGGCGAGGAAGAGGGAATGTTATATGATCTACATAAAAGTAACGGCCAAATGTATAAAAAGTTCAACATAAATTTAGTTACATAATAATTGAATTGCTTTTAGATAGCGATCTTTATACTGAAAAATATGACATTAAATACAATTTACATATGCAATCAACCCCTAATAATGCTATCAAAATGTGTTGTTATATTGTTATGAGCTGAGCTGAGCTGAGCGTTCACTGTGTGTTCACTGTAAGCGTTCACTATCCCCACCAACATTGACTATAGTGGTAGTGAACTAGTAACTACCTACCCTTAACTCTCACTTACAGAGTGGTGAGAGTTGACTGGGGTGCTTATGTTGTCATCTCCATATATACCACTTAAGGGAATGTTATGATGTATTTTATAATAATTTTGATTAAGAACATTTTAAGTCACTTTTTTTAGTTTTATTTTCTCCGAAAATATAGACTTCTGGACTCTATTAAAAGGTCAACGAATCCCAGAACACAATTTATGAGGTTACAGAGATGTCTTTGATTCAATCCGCTAAGAATAAATCGGCATGATATTTAGATAACAAAACACAAAATTAATTTTTATAAAATATAAGGATTATTATTATTTTTTTTAAACCACCCCTTTCAGTTTCTGTATGGTTGTTTACTTGGTAGATCGACGCTATAAAAGCGGGAACACATTTCAGAAATTTGGAGGGAATTACTACAAGAAAAACCGCTTTTCCATCTTTTTTCATTACTATGCACATTAGTAATGCCTCCCCAAATTGATCCAGGGCTGAAAATCTGTATGACGGTTAAAGTCAGTGCCAAGAAAGTGGTTTTTGTTGGTGTCAACTTCCCAATCCCCATTTTAGTTTTTTATGTCGAAATATCATGGATATTGGGGGCTTTTAAGGGTAAGATCTCTTCCACAGTTCTTTCGAATTGACCTAGAGGGTTTAAAATCTGTAGTTAGTCAAGAATGTGTCTTTTCTTCCCAGGTTTCCATGTTTCTTTAAAGGATTTTAAAGATTTTTAAGACTTCTGTAGTCTCAAAAATCATGAAAATCAACAATTCCATTGTAAGAAAAATCATCTTCTAATAAAAAGTATCTAATGAAGGGAAAATATGACCTTAGTGTTAGAGATCTGCTTCTCAAAAATATTTTTTTCTTTAAATACCCTCGATGATATTATTCGAAAAGGCTTTACTCTGAAATGATTTCTACCAAAAAGTCTGTGTTGACAAACAAAGGAAAAGTGTTATAGACAATTCGGTGTTAGAGTACAATAATTATTTCTAAGGGTTGTCAACCCTTGTTGAAACTTTATAAAAAAACGATTAGTAAATAGTGAGTCTATTATTTTAGGTGTCATATTAGATAATGAAAGATAAAACACATGCGCTTTGTCATAATTCAGCGACAATAAGTAATGGTTCTAATTTTAACTGATCAAGGAGATATGCAAGGATTGGATAATACTAGGGATTTCAATAAAACTTTATAAATACATTTTTTGATTAACAAAGTTTACAAAAATCACAAAAAATTCCTAGATCATCGGGCTTTTTATTAATTTTTTTATCGTTCAAAGTTGGCTAAAAAAATAATGAATCATATAGGTTATCCTTTTCAATTGGATATTTCTATATCAAAAAATCAAGAGAGTGTGATAAAAAACTATCTAAAATATTTAGACAATCTTGTAGTTTATAAGAATACCATCAAAATATAAGATTGTCGATGATATCAAAACTAAATTTTAATTTATCTATGAATTGAAGAGCGATATCTATATTGTCAAATTTATAAGCCTCACTTTTACACAATATATAATATAATTCTTGCAAAACTAAAAATAACTAATTATTTGACTACAAAACATGTACTTGGTTTATATGTATGTACCGTGTAATAAACCAAAACTTTTTTACAATACTGTAGATTTACAATCACCTTAATAGTATTGTGTCGTTTGAGGATATCCGATTTTACCATATACTGAGTAAATAATGTTGCTCTAATAATTTTGACCGTGTGAGGCGAATCTTATTTGAGTTCCCAAAGTCAATCGAAATTGTAATAATCCTGAATATATATTTTATAATAACTTATTTGAGATTTTTTTTGCTAATTTTTGTTTTTTTTTAATTTCTAGGTAAGTACAAAAAAGAAGTATTTCCTCATTACAATTCGAGGTGTTTGTAAGTCATATATCATCACGTGATATGACATTTATGAGTAAGTAAACATATTACATAAATATTTTTGTTATATAATAATGACCCTTGAATAATACAAAATTTTATTAGTTTCGTACACATAAAATAATTATGAAGTTTTCCAAACAAATAAGTCTCAATGGATACATTTTAAAATATACCTATTTTATCTACAATTACTTGTTAACACTGTTTAGTTTCCTCTACTTTCTAACCATATCTTTTATAATGTAACATATTTCCGAAAACAGTGGCGTCGATTAAAAAGTTTTATTCAATTAGTGTTTATTCCCTTTTTGTATAATTAAATTTAGTGCGGGAATATTTATTAGAATTTAAATCCGATAGTATCTAGTTTTTAAACTTATTTTGAGTTTTTTTTCGAAAACTATGACTCTTATCAAATTTTCAATGCGATTTTTGTTTTCCTTGGGTCAAAATTAGCCTGGAAAATGATTTTTACCCAAATTGAAAACATTTAATTTTCTTCGATTTTTTCGAATTTTACAAAGGGGTACCCCTTAAAAAAATTACGAAAATTCGAAAAATATTTTTTGTTTCCGATTTGAACAAAAATCATTTTCTAGACTAATTTTGACCCGAGGAAAACAAAAATCGCATTTAAAATTTGATTATTGCTACGGTTTTTCAAATAACAGTCCCCTAAGTCCAATAAAGGCTTTTATTTTGAAAACTATACATCTGATCAAATTTTTAATGCGATTTTTGTTTTCTTTGGGTCAAAATTAGCCTGGAAAATGATTTTTACCCAAATCGAAAACATTTAATTTTCTTCGATTTTTTTCGAATTTTACAAAGGGGTACCCCTTAAAAAAATTACGAAAATTCGAGAAATACTTTTTGTTTCCGATTTGAACAAAAATTATTTTCTAGACTAATTTTGACCCAAGGAAAACAAAAATCTACCTAAAAAGTTGATTAGAATCATCGTTTCGAAAATATTAGCTCTAAATGGTAGAAAAAACTTAAAAAATGAAATCGAAAATATCGTAAAAAGTTATTTGTCTCTGATTTTGATGAAAATCTTTTTCTAAACTAATTTTGACCTAACAGAAACAAAAATCTGATTAAAAATTTGATTGGAGTTGTAATTTTCAAGAAATTAATTTACTTGGGTTGAAAAAATCACAAAAATTGATTTGTATTTTAAATAAATAAAAATGACTTAAACAAACTCTGATTTTGATGAAAATCTTTTTCTAAACTAGTTTTGACCTAACAGAAACAAAAATCTGATTTAAAATTTGATTGGAGTTGTAATTTTCAAGAAATTAATCTACTTGGGTTGAAAAAATTTTTTTAAGATATAAGGAAATTTCA
Organism: Chrysoperla carnea; assembly: GCF_905475395.1. Classification (NCBI taxonomy): domain Eukaryota; kingdom Metazoa; phylum Arthropoda; class Insecta; order Neuroptera; family Chrysopidae; genus Chrysoperla; species Chrysoperla carnea. The sequence continues at coordinate 34,735,293 of NC_058342.1, forward strand.
TATATACCGCAGATGTATAGTTCGCCCGCCACTGTTTAAGAACAAATAAGTAGCTAATTTTATATAATAGGAGGTCGTTTACTGTAAAGTAGATGGTAATAAATATTATACCAAGAAATCTAATTAATTATTGATCATATATTGGTATTAGATGAGACTCAAGACTGAAGACTGAACTAAGTAATCACTTGGAGTTAGAGTCAGTTCAGACAGTCCACTGTTGTACTCAATATCAGTATGAACACACACCACCAACCATCACACTATATTGATAAAACACATGGTCATATTACAACAACAACAAGAACAATTATATATAAGATAGTTTATGTAATGTGTTGTGAGCTGTGTGTCTTATAGGCTATAGATAGCCACTTATCCGGTCAGATAACGTATAACTTACCTCCTTATATAACAGGTTGGTCACTAAAAAAATCATACGCATGTATAATAAGTCCCTATGTCAAAGTACCACGTAGAAAACACCTACAAGTGAAAACAAACAATTGACTGAGTTAATTGTTATAATACCATGTATAGACAGTGTTCATTACTCTGTCACATAACACATACATGTCACACATATATAACTGATATACCCATGCTATACAATTTGCGCATAGTTTGCGCCCTCACAGGTAGACAGTGATGTTTATGAAACATTTATTACATTTAAACTTTTGTTATATCTCTAAGGGTTTACAAGATGGGTCCTACGGACTCAAGACTCAATTGACCTATGTTGCTCATTTACGAACTCGACCTCACTTTTTACGTCCTCCGCACGCTCTAAAAATTTCAGCTTGATGTCTTTTTTCGTTTTGGAGTAATCGTGGAGTAAACGATATATTTTATAATTCAGACCCTCAATTTGGTGGCCAACATTTTTGGGGTACATCTTTCGTGACCATGGGGAATGAGTTCGATCAAAATGTTTCTGATTTTGCTGAAAATCATTTTGGTCACTAATTTTGATGACAGAAATTCATAATCTAATTTAAATATTGATTAAATCTTAAATAAAGTAAGTGATCACTTTTTCATGGACCACCTTGTAAACGTTATTGTTGCTCAAGCTTTTAAATACGATACTTAAAAGGTCGTATAAATTCACTTCGAATCATCTCGACAACTTGTACTTCATTATTGTTGTCTATTACACGTTATTAATATTCGATAATAATTTGTGTTTTCGTTTGTTTGAACATGCCACTTAACTTTCTAACCAAGTCGAAAAGGTCTTCGGTTCAAAATATAATTTTAGAAAGATAATCCCTATTATATTATAAATGTGAAAGTAAGAATGTTTGTTTATTTATTTGTTTGTTTGTTTGTTACGCTTTCACGCAAGAACTACCGAATGGATTTGAATGAAACTGTACAACAATATAGCTCATACATCAGGATAACACATGAGCAATAATTTATAAAGACATATTGAAAAAAATGTATTAATTTTAATCTCCATCTATTATCATAACTTTGAATCATAAATTAAAAATTCCTGTAAAAACTTAAAATAGCAAATGTAAAACAATTAATGGACGTCTTTTCCGATGTACTCAATGAATTACGACTATTTTACACTTTAAAAAAAATTGAAAACTGTGCATATATTTTAGATGGGTAAAACAACGAGTGTTATGGAAGTGGGATAAGTGAGATCAAGAAAGGTGGGTGGTTTTTGCTTTTAAGTCCAGTGAAGTGGGTGGGTATTAAGCTAGTATTATAGATAAAACACTATAATTTTCTTTAAAAAAGGCGAAAATATATAATAAACAACAAAGGAAAAAAATTGGAAACGGAAAATGAAAATAATAAAAGGAATTTCCCTTCGATGATAAATATTTATCTTTCTCATAATCTTATCATTAATTTTTATTGGTAAAAATAATAATAATTTTTACCTAAATAGGAAAAATCAATTTAAATTTTTGACAGTTATGTTATTATATGCTAATTATGAACAATTGTTATATTTACTATTCAGGAATTTACGATTATTATTTACAACAAGGGTGTGTAAATAAAAGAATTTTTAACCATCAACCCCTCAATACTTCATTCATATGCCACCACCATACATAAACATATACATTTTAACATATGGAAAAAATCATTATCCTACAGAATGATTGATTCATGTTCATACAACAACTATACCATGTACACTCAACAAAAAATTCTTAATATAAACCGATATGAGGTTGTCTCAACCTCATCGAGTGATCAAATATAGCGAATGGGGCCACGAATATGACCCAACTACCGTACGGGGTTGAGTGGTGAAGTTGACACAAACGCATGAGTTGTTTATATGAAAGTAAAATACTGTCTAACAAATTTCAAATAATGCTGTTTTGGAATGCAATATAGTTTTAAACAATCTGTTTTTTATTGGTTCTATCACTTTTAAATATTATAAGGAAACACTGATGTGATTGTCACAACCACATGAGCAGGTATATTAAGTTTATTAAAAAAAATTTGATGTTTTTTGACGTCACGTAAATAAAGAAAGATTTCCACTCTTAAATAGCCACACACACATAACTGATATGCCCATATTAATACATACTACAAAATTTTCACCTAATTAGAGCCCTCGTGGGTAAACAGTGATGTTTACAAGAAAATGTTTCAAACAAAAGTTGTTTATTTTTTAATAAGGAATATTTTTTACATTTAAACATTTGTTCTATCTCTAACGATTTAAAATTCATGAAAACAAATCAACTTGTTTTGAAAATTTTTGAAAAACTGATAATCATTATAAAAGTTGTTATACACTTTTTACAAATACCATTAGGATATATAACCCCCTCCATTCTCCCTCCCTCCAACCCTCGATCTCCTAGAACAATAAATGAATAAGAAGTTAGAAAAGTACCAGTATAGTTACATTAACAATTCATTATTGTTTTAAAATATTTTATAATTTGGTTGAATTAGTTTTCTAGTTTCTCGTATTGTAGTTGTAAATTTCTAAATGGGAGGTTATTTTATTAATTACGGTACTGGTGTATTCGACCAACACAAACCATTTCACTTATACACTTATATTTACAGGATGTCAAAAAAATACCCGCTTTCCAAGATTACTTGGAAAGTATTGGTTTTAGAAAAAAATGTTAAATATAGAAGTGGAATACACAAGTTGTGTATATATCGTGGAATAAAATTGAGTCTAAAGGTCTTGAAAAAGACGAAAAACGACATCAAGGGATTTTTAAGAACTTACAATTTCTTTTTTTTTAAGATAATTTATTTTTGACTAACGATAATACCCTATTGTCAAGCTAGGTACAAAATAATCTAGAAAATCGATCTCAAGTTCAAGGTCATCGTCTATCTTTGAACCCTTCAACTTATATACCATGATTTTCCCTGTAATTTTCGAATACCGATAGTTTTTTTACACACTGTATATACACAGTCATAAACACACCACTATACCAATTGTTTTCAAAACTATTTTCACAAAATTTTCCAAAACTATGTTATTAATTTTTAGTGAAAATTAACTGTAATTAAAATATTTATATTTTGTGTGTGTACATATCAAGCAAATTAAAACTTTTCCATTTGCCATAAACGACTCCCTGCTTTTTTTAATGTGTACCCAACCCCCATAGTCATGCGTATAAAAAAAAAAAAAAACTTTTCAGTATCTTGATATTTTATCGATGTGTCTGGCAGCATTGTGACATTTCTGGCAAGCTCGTTGGCTTCACAATTTTCTGGAATATCTCTGTGTCCCAACATTTTTTTCTAATTACAATAAAAAAAAAAAACTTCAATGTCAGCTAGAGATCGAAGAAAAACGTTCATAACATATTTTTTATAATTCCTATGTGATTAAAAAAAAAAAAAGAAAATTATGAAAATATGGTTCTTATTATGGAAATTGGATTAACAATAGCAGAGTCAGAGCAGCATACAGTACCCATTAAAATGATGAAAAATATGATTTGTGTCTATCAGATAAAATTTTTAGTCATCTGGAGGAAGAAAAAAGCTTGTGTGCAGTTGTGTGGGTAGTCTCATGAGACTTTACGTTTTACGTCAGCTCTATTTCATTTGTTATATTTTCTAATAAAATAGTCCAAGCAAAATATCAATTGATTATTCATGTGTTTTCTTTCAATTCAACATTTCATTTCAATTCAGTGTTGCCAACTCAGTGGTTTTAGCACTAAAACTGGTGATTTTACTTTTCCTTTAATAGGGAAAAAAATTTTCTAGTGGCAAATAATTTCATATTTTAATATCAATATGCTAATTATTGAACGTTTATAGCGGTCTCTCAGAAAATAAAACTGTTGCCTAGTGATTTTTTTAGTGATTTTCGATCGTCTGTTTAGTTACTGTTTATATTCTGAAATGAGCAATTTCTCAACAAAAAGTTGTACTCTCACAGTGATGTCTCTATCTTAAATGTCGAATACAAAAATTCAAGCATAAAATGCCAGTAAAATCCTCGAGAGCAAATATGGCGAATGGAGCCACGAATGTGATGGGGTTGAGTGATGTAGTTGACACAATCGCATAAGTTGTTTGTATAAAAGTATTATACTGTCTTACAAATTTCAAATATTGCTGTTTTGAAATGCAACATAGTTTTAATTGGTTTTACCACTTATACAACAAAATACTGATGTGATTGTCACAACTACACGAGCAGGTGAAAAATTAGCGAAAATTACAATAATATACAATTTTTCAGGTGGTCTTGAGAAATTACTCAGAATTTAAGTAATCAAATGTCTAAGTTTCTTGGACTATTTGTTATATTTTCAAATAAAAAGAGAGTTATTCGATTTTTTAAATAATAATCCATCGAGTTTCACGTTTTTTTTCTATTTTTATTTAGTTTTATATTCGAATTATTTTTCCCTATTATCCTTAGGATATTTACTGGATGAATATCGTTTATTAGTTATATCAAGATACTTGATTTTTACTTCGGTATATAAACGTAGGAAGAGAATAGCATTTTCCTTAGGGACAGTTTTTTACGGTTCCGTATCTAATCGAAAATCTAATTCCTTATAAAAATGAGATAATGATATTTCATAACAATTAAAAATAAAACTTCATTTTAATTAGACTCGATAGATTTTAGGAGCTTGATAATTTTTAAAATAAATTCGAAAACGAAAATAACATTTACAGAGGCTTACGTGATTCAGTCAAGAAATCGATTTCTGTGAATTTCTGTTTCATTTGAATCGCGACAAATGTTTAATTAAAATTAATTTTCTATCCCTAAAGTAAGGTTACCTTCTATCCACTTTCACCTTGGCACATATCTTTGTGATAAGCTAAAAAGTTCCATTGTATATAGAGGTCATATTGAACGTTTGACACCGGATTTATATAAATATTAAAATATAATATTATTTATTAAATATTTCAATAAAATGGTTACAAATATTTTTCATATTCAATTAATTTTGTTTAATTGAAATAAATGTATGGTTTTGTGGTTTTCTTTCACTCCCGGGAAAAAAATTTCTGAATCTATCGACTGAAATTGATCGAATAGAGATAAAATGTCATTGAAAACGTCTGATATTGTTTTATACAAAAAGTAAATATAAATTTTATGTTTTTTGAAATGATTTAAATTAAAATCTATATGTATGATTTTGATGAAACTGTCTAAAAATATGGGGCGTCTTAACTCGATCCTTCGGTGTTCAAGTTTTTTTTTTTTTTGCGACTGGATGATTTTTGGTGAAAGGGCTATCAAATTAGCTCTGATAAAAGTTTTCTCTGGTAGCAAGAATAGTTTTATTGTTGATAACCCACGGGGGCCGAATATCAAAAGACGGCCTTGTAACAGAATCATTTTCAACGTCATTTTTTACCCTCACTAAGCACTTACTTATTGTAAGGTGGTTATTGTTCTGGGGTTCTTGTTTTTTCTTGTTTTTGTTCGACTGTAGAGGTACGACATGTAACTAAAACTTGGTTAAATTCATAATATTTCAAAAAAGGGGAGGGACTTGAGAAATTGACACCCTTAGAGGTGTCACCGAAGGTTGATACTAACTCAACCTTCACACAAATTTTTAAATCATTAGGTCAATACAATACAATAAACTATTAATTAAATAATTCTGATCTTTGATATCTTATCATTACTGTTCCTAGATGGCGCTTTTTATTATTTATTTCAGTTTTTTAAACACACGTTAGTAATTTCAATTTACAAATTATGAAATTTTAATTATTCATTCTAAAATTAATTAAACAAATTTCAAAAACACAATTATTCCAAAATTTTAAGTTTTCACTTTTTTAAGTGTCCTTTTTTCTTTCAAATACTTCATGTTTTCTTATTTCCAAAATTCTGATACATTTGTTTTGTCAAAAAAAGTTATAAGTCTATATTTTCATCGAAATTATGATTAAAAATGTGTCAATAAACCTGTTAAATCAATATCTATTGGATTAGTGTACACAATTATTAATTAACGAACAATAGAACATAGATATGTTAACATAATTAAACGGAATCTAGCCAGAGATAGGTTAAAAAAAATTATTTAAATGGAAACAAATAAAAAAAAATAAAAATACATGAATAAACACAGTCAGTAGGTACAGATAAAACAAAAAAATTAAATATTATGATGGAACTGAATGAATGGAAATCGGATTGAAGGGTTTGATTTGATGATTTGCAATGTTATGTAATAACGTTTTATTATTAGATTATTAATATGGCTTCAGGGAAACACATCTATTTAATTTATCAATAAAATATTTAACTAACAATATATATAGATATACAGGGTGTTCTGTTATTGACTGCAGATCGTTGGCCAACAGAATAAGCTCATAGAGACGAAGGGAAAAGTTATTTACCAATTTTCGATCTGAAGCATACTTTGAGAGATAATTAACCAGATAAATTAATATAATATACCAGCCTATTACATAAACTAAGTGGGCTGTCTTATATTTACATACATAAAATAAAAATTCTCAATAAATAAATGTATTTTAAAAATATTTTTTAACAGAAATGCAAAAGAAAAGTACTACTTTCATACAATTGAATTTTCATTAAACTTTTTTTACTTATCGTACAAATAAAACTATTCGTTGCATAGGTTTCCAATTATTACAACAACATAAAACAATAAAATACAATTGTAAATACGTGGATGGGTTTCGACCTGGCGTCCTTTCGTTTGTGAAGCGGGCGGACTTGATCTATTTTTAGATAAAAGGCTAAAAGCTTAAAATTGACCAAAATGGCATTGCTGTACCCAAAACTTCAGTAAATTTATTTCACCTAGCTTGATATAGATACTTTGTGTAAACAGTGTATATCACATCAATGTTACCACTTAGAATTCCTTTTTTTTTTTTTGCTACAGTAATCAAATTCGACCACTAAAACATATTACGTATTCGAGGAAGGTGTTCTTCACATATCGGATCAGTTAAATGACATACTTAAACAGCAGATATAGAAACGTGTACATTATTTTTACGCACTTTAAATCGTCATAGATCAAGCGTGTATTAAGAATACTCTAGAAAAGTGGTTGCAAATGTTCGTACGAGCTAGTTCGAATGAGTTAGATCGAATCAGAAATTGCATAAATTCAACAGTATTTTGGAATTCATGCATGTTTAGTCTACTGAATCAATAAGAAATCCAGTTCAAACTTCAAATCCAGTTCAAACTAGTCTATGTTTTTGGTAAAATTGATTCTAAGCTTTATCGTAAATTTTTACCGATTCGAAGCAAGGATTTATAAAAATTGGTTCTCATTATCATGATCAATTTCAATTCCAGAATGGGCAATTCTTGTATATATTTATATATATATCATCAATCTCGGAAACGGCTACAACGATTTTCATGAAAAATACTATGTAGGGGTTTTTTAGGGCGAAAAATCGATTTACCTAGGTTTTATTTTTTTTAAATGTCGTTTTATTCGTGTTTTCAGGAAAAACTGAAACTTAAACTGCAAAATATGACTCTTCCTGACATCTATGGGTGAAGAAATAAAGTACATTACCGGGACAATTTTAATTGGTTTTTAAATTAGTGATAAAATTTGTGTGTTTTTAACTCGGAGCAAAACTCGGCCATCCAGGTCCTTGGTAACTAATGATAGGTACGGAACACTTGCCAAAGACAAAGATAATATGTTATAATGTTTTTGGTGGGAGATAGAGAGGGGGTAACATGAATATGGTATATACGGTGATATACCTTTTGAAATAAGTTTTTAGGTGATCACGTAGACAGTGAACATCACGTGATGTGTTCTAAACATTATCTAATGCTATTTAGTTTTATATGCAATGGCTACAAACGAATATTTATACATACATAGTTACATACTGTATGATATCATTGTTAAATGTAATTGTACTACAATCGTATAAAGAACTACGAGCAGCTATTGAACTATACAGCTGAGCTGAGCTGAACTGAGCTGAGCTGAGCTAGGTATCTTCTCTATTATAGGTACAAACTAGTTACTAGTCTTCAGTTTGGTTCGTTCTCAACGTTTTTGTTCTACGAGAGTAACATGTCATTGTAGCAACTGCCAACTCACTCACTACACATCAAAAACAGTTAATGTCTTTATCGCTTTTTATAACATCTATATACAAAACATTTATTTACACGAGCTTTTACTACAATTTTCTCGAAATCATTCTGACTGACTTGAAAATACCTAATTATTATTTTTCGTACGAAATTTCAGTTTCTGTTGCTTGTTTTTGTCGCCATACACTCAAAATGAAAACAACATCTAGAAATTGGCCGTAAAGTAAAAATACTTTCAAACAATTTCCTAACGATTGGAACAAATACAGCTTAATATTTGTATTTACAATAGAATAGGATTTAATGTAAAATATGAATTCATTGATACAAAACCACTGAAGTTAAATAAACAAAATCATAACTTCTATGAAAGAGATTGATTTTAGGTTTGAAGTCATGCATTTTATTGATGGAAAATAAAATTGTACTTAGTTGGAATATATAATCGTGTAAATAGCAAATCGATGAATTAAAAGAAAATTTCTTTGCGTTTGCTTTAAATAGAGCATTTGGTTAGTTATGATCGCATATCTATCATGTCTAGTCCATATGTGATTGAGTCAACTTCATGAAGATTGTTGTTACCAGTTAACAGAGAGTTTGAAATAAACATATTGATCATTTTTATAACATTTACCATATTTTTTGGTATATATGTAACAAGCATCGATAGCGCAGTTGGTTAAGCTTAAGAAATCTAATTTTATTTTTTTTAATAAATCTATTAGCAGGTATAACCCTTTAATTTGTTTTCCTGCTCGTGTAGTTGTGACAATCACATCAGTATTTTGTTATTAGTATTATTCAAAACAACAATATTTGAAATTTGTTAGACAGTATATTATTTTTATACAAACAACGCATGCGTTTGTGTCAACTTCACCACTCAACTCTGTACGGTAATTTTATCACATTCGTGGCTCCATTCGCCATATATGATCTCGCGATGACGTTGAGACAACCTCATATCGATTGGTATTAAAAATTTTCATTTCAGTGTACTCATGTCGTTGCGGTTTCCTAGCTCAACTCTTAGTATAGTCTGTATATGGGAGCTATGTGGCGCTTAAATACTAAAATTAAATTTATACCTTAAGTCATATTATGTTTTATTCCTCAATTTTCAAACCTAAACTTCCCTTTTGGGAGTCAAAACAATGGTTCGTTTGAATTGAGAGGACACAGAATCGTTTGAGGATACAGAAAACGTCCTTAACTTATATTAACAAAAAAGGTACAGATTATTTCCATTTATTTTAACTGTTAGAAATGCTCCTTCCCTTGATTCTCTGAGTGTAACCTATCCTCAAGGTACAAATTTTGGGTATTCCCTTACTAGAATTTCGATGAATCAATTCACGGAACTCACTTTGAGCTTTATTGGGCACAGTATTAAATTTTCTCGAAAATTCTATATGCAGTGAGTATAAATATTACACAAAAGACTGTTCGAAATAAAATTATTGATCGATACCTCGAAATGTGTGATAATTAATCATAATGAAAAATAATTTCAAAATAATAACAGTAATTGTAAAAATGCTTGATATAATTAATCAATTTTTATTAAGGACGTATGTTTTTAGAATGCGGTCATTCCATGTAAAACATGCCCCACACTGCCCCTTCGAAATGAATTCAGTAGAACCACTCAAAAAAAAAAAAAACACAAACCTATAAAAAAGTTTTAGACAAAAAAAAAAATTGTACCAACTTCATAAAAAGTAAACAATTATTTACAACCATGAAGGTTATAAGAAGGAGAACGATCGCTATAGAAAATATTGTCCCCGAAATAAGTGAGGCACTGCGACCGCTAAGTAGTATCAATAAAAGCGGGCTGTTGTGCGCTAATTTGAAATGATATATGAATTTGTACATTATGCAACTAACTTCATCTACTTGTACTCATAAACAGCTAACTTCGCAGATACTACTTCTTGATGACAGCGCGGCTGGTGGTTGAAAAATGAACTATTAATTCTACAAATTTTCAGGGACAGACGCGCTAATGCTTTAACACGCAGCGATCGTTCTCCTTCTTTATAACCTTCATGTTTACAACATTCATTGCAATATAGTCAAAACCGATTGAAGGTAACTAAAATTACGGTTGTTATATCCGATAGTCGTTATAAGTGATATGTAAACTAGGAGCTAATTTGTTGACTCTTTCACTTAAGATTACCCCTCTCTTTAGCAAAAAGTAAGCTCGGTCGTTAGGCTTTACTGAAGCAGATGATAATGGCTAATTTTGTAATTTAATTCATGGGCTCGATGTACCCAGTTTTGGCTCAAGAGAATTGAGGGGGGGGGGATAAGAACTTTTTGGTTCATTCTTAGAGATTCTCCTGGTTAGTTCTCAACTTATCCACGCTTCGAAACAATTCTATATAGTTATACTTAAACCTAAAATTATTGAAAAGTTTAAATATTTCCTTGATACTAGATATGATCGAATTATGAATCGTCCCTGTGTGTTTGAAGTCGGTTAAAAACAATTGATGATGGGTATCGAGAAATGACCTTTTCGGCAATAAAAACACTAAATATATTCACTAGAATAAGGGTAATATTCGGATAAGAGCAAATGAATGTCTTCTAGATAAAATAAATATTCTACATCCCCTAAACTAGTATATATATATATATGTATACATTGTACAGTAAAACTTATTTATAATCTATATGATAGTAAAGTTGATGTCAATAAAATTTGAATGTATTACAGTTTGCATAATTTTTCGATGTCGAAAACTGTATTTGTGATCTGAATTGAAAATATTAACAGACAATTTAACAATTTTATACTTGAAAGTTAGTGGTGTCGCAGCAAACGAAAATTAGAATACTTACTTTTTGGTATTCAATTTTTGAGTAGAGGGCATGGAGGTTATAAAGAAGGAGAACGGTGGCAATAGAAAATATTGTCCCCAAAATATGGACAAAATAAGTGAGGCGCTGGGATCGCTAAGCTATCTCATTAAATGCGGGCTGTTGTGCGCAAATATACTACTTACCGATGACAGCGCGGCTGGTGGCTGAAAAATGAACTATAAATTCTACAAATTTTCAGGGACAGGTGCGCTAATGCTTTAGCACGTAGCGATCCTTCTTTATAACCTCCATGGTAGAGGGTATGGTTGCTCTAAAATTGTTTTATTAGCTGCTTCTTAGGTTAGGTTAGGTTAGATTATATTGGCTGTCCACGAAGGACACACTTAGGCTATAGAGAACCTTTGTGATACCATATATGTGTTTTACCACCTTTCCGCTGATAATTTCATTTCTAAGTAGACAAACGGTCAAAGACTAACGCCATAGACCGCTTAGCCACCTAGGCTGATTCTCGAACTGGATAAAACTGCGTTAACAATTATAAAAATAATCCTTTTTTGTAGATTTGGCAAGTTTTAAATGGTTCTCACGCATGTACTATTCGAAATAGGTTAAATACTGTGTAACAAATAATATAAACAATTAATAATTCGAAAAAGAAAATTTGTAATTTTCTCAAATATGAATTTATCATTTCTTTCAGGAAATAACAAAGACATTGTCAAAGAACGGAAAATCATAATTTACTGCACAAATACGGAAAAACAAAGTTTTTCACAAATAAAAATACTACAAAAAATTAAAAACTAGTGATTTTGTTTTTAAAAACGTATTTACTACCGTTTAAGTACATTTTTATATTTATAAAGAGGACCATACACCGAAAAAATTTTGTCACATCGAAAGAGTTTAACCTACTTTTCTCTGACATATACGCCTATAACAGAGGCCACCCAGATCATTATTTGTTAATCTTTATTTATTTTAACTACAAACATATTTTCAATTACATTTTGATGTGGGTGGAGTCGGTTACTTCGTTCTTATCCAAGCAACGACAATATGATCCATTCTCTACCGCCCCCATTAATTATAATTTGTTCACATTGCCGCTGCTTGGATTCGAACCTGCAACCTCCCTGTCAGTAGCCAAACGGTCCAAGACAAGAAATTCATCAAATTTCGTATTTCAATTAATTTCAAAATGAAAAGATATGACAATAGAGCAACTTCACCTTCCTTAGACACGCCATTGATTAAAAGTACTTGAAATTTACCAATATTAAAGATATTAGAAGTCATCTCTCATTTCAACCACCCCTCTTCTCTCTCTTTATATTGGACATGAATCGTAATAGTTTGAAATAGTAGATCTTGAAACATTCTTAGAACTTAGATAGAAATAAGAGTGGGTACATTGCAATATCACAAATCATAAACAAAGAATCGTTTTCTCTCATACGTATTATAGTTTCTATTTGTTTGTGTTGGATTGGTATTACTGATAGATAGTAAGGCGGCCAGGAACCGTTTGCATCAAATTCCTTGCAAATTTTCCCATTATTGAGAAATTCGTATTGATTCTGGTTTGTTTATTTAATTATCTAGCGATTGCCTGTCTTAAAAAATTGCTACCAAAATCGAAAATACAAATGAATTCTATTGTTTTACCATTTATATATGAAATAAATATATGGTATATTAAGTTTAGCCCCAACGCTTAAGAATATTGATCCTATAGCCAAAATTTTGGTATAGGTGTTCATAAAATCACCTAACTAGTCGGTTGTTTATCTGTCAACACGATAACTCAAAAACGAAAAGAGATATCAAGCTGAAATAATTTATAGCGTTCTTAGGACGTTAAAAGTGTGGTCGAGTTCCTAAATGAGCAATATAGGGCAATTGGGTTTTGGTTCCGTAGCACAAATCTTGTAAACCGTTAGAGATGGAACAAAAGTTTAAATGTAAAAAATGTTCCTTATAAAAAAATAAACAACTTTTGTTTGAAACATTTTAGCTTAAACATCAATGTTTACCCATGAGGGCGCAAATTAGGTGCAAATTTTATAGTATGAGAATATCAGTTAGGAATGTGTGGCTATCTAAAAGTGGATATCTTTCTTTACTAATAACTGTCTATACATGGTATTTCAACGATTAACTCAGTCAATTGTTTGTTTTCACCTGTTATTCATAATTTTTCTAGCAAAACCGGAAATTTTGAAACAATTTTATTAGATTTATAAAAATTGTTTTAAACAATTGATGCTGCAACTTGGTAAAACGGGACAACGCGTATGGAGCGAACTGGCGTTGACCGCTGTACTATGTCTAGGAGTAGGTACTATTGGTACTTGGTAGTAGTAGTTAGGTATAAAGTCTGTAGGAAGTCATGTTTATAGCTGGAGGTGAACTGTTTGTAAATTCTCATGTTACAATTGTTATTGTATTTTGTAGGTATGTAATGTATTGGGATGATGCTATGAATGCGAGTGCGGTGTATGCATGTGCATACTATACTCAACTCAATACTCTCTTACTCATCTTTGAAAACTTTGTTATGTTGCAAGTATTATCATTTGAATCGTGACCAATTTTGTAAATGATTATTCAGTTTTAAAACCAAATCGTATATCATCCGGCACGGCTTTTGTGTACGTACATTCATAATATTGAAATCTGTTTTTGGTGATTATCGTTCTTCCATCCAATTGCACTACAGATATTTCGATATTAATTTTCACTACATCGTAAATACTAATTTTAATAACACATACCTTTTAAAAAACAAGCTATTATCTTATGTATTTAAACGAGCAATTCTTGTATGTATGTATATATCTAAATATATATTAAATACAAGGAAAAACAAACAATTGACTGAGTTAATTGTTGAAATACCATGCATAGTCAGTGTTGATTTCTTTATCACACAACACATACAAACATGTGACACATATATAACTGATAATCAAGTATAGTACATATTTGAAAATTTCCGCCTAATTGACTGGGTAAACAGTGATGTTTACGAAAAAATGTTTCAAACAAAAGTTTTGATAAGAAACATTTTTTACATTTAAACTTTTGTTCTATCTCTAACGGTTTACAAGATAGGTCCTACCTTTTTTCGTTTTTGAGTTATCGTGTCCACAGACGGACGGACGGACAACCGGAAATGGACTAATTAGGTGATTTAGTGAACACCTATGACAAAATTTTTTTCCTAGCATCATTATTTTTAAGCGTTACAAACTTGGGACTAAACTTAATATACTATGTATATTTCATATATACATGGTATAATAAACGATTTTCATGAAAATTAAAGCTCATTAGGTTTTTGGAGCATCGATCTAATTAAGTTTCATTTTTCAAAAATTTCCTTTTATCCGTGTTTTCAGAAGAAACTGAAACAAACTGCAAAATACGACTCTTCCTGACATCTTTAAGCTTGTGGAGTAGCTGAGGCGTTCCGATTCATTTTTAATATTTTATTATTATTATTATTATTATTTTAAATACGCGCCTCAAGCTTTTACAAATAGTCGGGTATGAGTGACTCATAGATAAAATTATTTTTTACTTTTTAGTACAATAAATGCTTGGCCCTTCAAAAAGTATTCTTGAATAAAATTTTTATTCGTTCAAAAAAAACAAATATATATTTACAATTTAAATAACATTTTTTTAACGTTGGTAATAACAAATAAACTTTGATTTCCTGAAACAGTTTTGAATTCGAATTGGTTGCAATATTTAAACAATTATTTTTCCATTACTGTGATGACCACTTAATAATACGAACTACAATATAATGAAAAATTTAATAAAATTTTCCATTTCAATATGAATTAGTTCCTGTTTAATTGGCATAACAGGTATTCGATTCATTTCCCTCGTAAATTGTCTCCTTAAAACAGAAACTCCTACACTTGAAACGTTATATTCACGGCATCACAGCAAAAAAAAAAAAAAAAAAATACAACGAGGATCGCTTTGTGAGTGGGGTGGCATTAATTGAAACATACATAATTTTATATACCAGGTGATTGAATTTGCTTAGAATTTTAACGATAGCAAGTTTTTTCAACCCATCAAGTTAACAAATAACTATCTTTTATGTTTTTACTCTGACATATCTGAATCATTTGCCAGGGAAATTCTCAGTTTTCGGTCCACTTTCAGAGACGAAATAGAAAAATCTTGGTGTATTAGAGACCTTCCTGATTTAATTTTTAATAAAGAATCATTTTATGTCCAGCAGCTTTCCTGAAGTATGCACTACATTGATGTTATTTGTTTACAATTCATGTGACTACAGCCATAGTGCTGAACGATCATTTTCGAAACTAAAATTAAAGAAAACCTATTTAAGAAACTCTTTGGGACAAGACAGATTTATCTAACTTGTCTATTCTGTCTATTGAAAAATCTATAGCCCCATCTTTAAACTTTGATGATGTTATAGACACTTTTTCGGAACAGAAAGCTCGAAGAAAATATTTTTCTTAATAAATCTATAAACCCGTGCTCTTGAAAATAAAATTGTTATTAGTGTTGGATAATTACTTATCCAACGATAAGTGGTTTATTAAAAGTAAACTAAGTACAACGTGACGATTTTTACTGATAGGGCCCCACCAAAAGAATTTGCCACGGGCCCCAGATGGTATAGTTACCCCACTGACCATTTTTCCATGAAATTTGTTGTTTTTTGTTTTTAGTCACGGGTATAGAATAGCCCCCGGGTTACAGGAACTACGACACGTTTGTGATGGAGTGGTTATCTAACTACACCAAAAAACAACTTTCAATGCAAAAGAAAAGAGATTAGTTTTCTGACTATTGCCCGGAAAGGTATAAATACTCCAATGTGCGTCGCTGCCTTAATCCAGAACTGTGTTACATAAGTATCGCGTTCCTAAGAAACATGCTAGATCAACCGGTACAATACAGTTCACTTAAAAACAATTAATTACAAACAATTTGTCTGACAATCAAATAAAGTTATTAGTAATGCATTTCATTTTCTTTGATGTAGTCTAATAATGATAATCTCATGTATCTATATTTTAATCACTTTAGCATCTCATCCCTTTTTACATTCACATTCAGTGCCTAACCTATTCACTCTCAACCATTTGTACATGTATAGCCACTACCACCCGCACCCTACTAGCTTTCAACCCTCATAATATGTACGTTGTCATAATTATTACTTTAACATATGGTCAGTCTTGGTTAATACACGCCACTTCTTTCCACAGTCCACCAGTCCACACAGAATATAATACTCCAAGCAAAGTAGCCATTTGGATACTTGAATTCTGAAACTAGTTGTTTTATGAGTTTCGGAATATGTAGTCTCACAGAAGGTTCAATTTGGCCAGAAATTTGAAAAATATGACCCAAATTAAGTATAATTCGATACTTGGTTCATTAAAATTGGATTTAATTTGGATGTGATAGAGCAAAATTAAATTTTTTGTATTTTGATGACGTCATAAAGGTAAAAAAAAATCAAGTTTGTTCATAATACACTCGAATTGTTACTGCAATTTTTTTTTGAAACTCACTAATTGTGGACAGTTCAGCAAAAAATGCTGAATGTCTATTTTCTACTTTAGATTAAAATAAAATTGATAATGAGGATTAACTGTAAGAAGCATTTTCTATGTGTTATATTAAAATATGTATATTTTTTATAGTATTACTCTAGCAAGTTATCTTCTTTATTCCTTCATAAAATTCCATGATTCACCCTTCATTTTCAAGTTTATTAGGTCTAGGTTTGACGAAAAATGTACTCACGATCTGAAAATGTACCGCTTAGGAAAAAAGACGCTAAACAAATCATTTGAACAAGAAAATGTCATAAATTTAAATAATAAGTTTATTAGGGAAACATGTTAGGTTTTACAGATGCTATCCTAATACGACATGAGTATGGGTATGGGTATTGAGGTTAGCGGGCCATGCTCGAGCATCGGGCCTCGAAGCAATGGTTCAGAGCATCTAGCCAAATAGACCCTTGTACTCTATCCCCGCTACGCTTTTCAGTGGCTATTATAACCAACTGATGTACTGAAACCCAGGATTTGCCTAGCGCTGAGTTTCCTAATTTCTTCTGGTTCAACTATGGCCGGACCAAACCATTTCCTTCGCTGCTGTATGAGCGCCGGGCAGTAACAGAGAAAGTGGATCGATGTTTCTTCTGAATTTTCTCCGCATCTGTCACACGCGGGAGATTTTCTTTTTCCAATCTGATGTTGGAACTTGTTCAGGTTATCATGCCCTGTGAGTAACTCTACGATGACTCTAATATCAGCTCTGTTTAGTTTCAAGATCTCCTCGGCTCTGTTACCGAGCGAGTTTCCTTCACCCAACAGGCTTTTGGCGATTAGAACTCCCTCGTAGCTGGTCCATGCCTTTAATTGTTGGTTTTTCAGATTATCTCCTAATCTGTTAAGATCTTCTTGGTATGGTATCCTCACAAGCTTTTCTTGAGTGGTAGCCATGGTGGTTCCCAGTTTGGCCAGCTTGCTCTCTCATTACCGTCCCAACCAGAGTGTCCCGGGATACAGGTAATATTGACTTTATTGTGCCTCGCCAGGTTGCTTAGACTGTTTCTAGTCTCCTTGACGAGTCGCGATGACACTGTACAGTTTGATAGCACTTTGAGTGCTGCTTGACTGTCTGTGCAGATACTAATCACATCATCCTTCAAATTGGCCAATTGGAGGTGGTCAGCAAAACCCCGCGCCAAAAACCAAATTTTCTCCTAATATTAATTTAAGAACTTTTTATTTTTTTACTACTTTTCTTCGAAATTTGTTTTCAGTTGCGTTTAGCTACTGGTAAAAGGTAGTCACTGGTAACGGTAATTACGGGAGCGGAATTCTACACGGGTCGAGTTAGTATATATATATATATATATAATTTTGCTAAACGAATAATATGTATAGAATTAAAAATTTATACTCTTATAATCACATTTTAGTTGGAAAATGGTCCATTTACAAACAAAATATAATTTGATTTTTCCTGCATATACATAATTTATAATAAAATTAAGGAACCTTTTAGTATCTTTTTTAGTGAACAAATGGGATAACAACCATTCTAAAATTATAAAAAATGGTTACTTTCATTGTGATTTATTCTTTGTTTTTCCTAACTGAAAATTTAATTGAATTTGTTAATAATTTAGTCTGGCCAACAATGCAATTCGGTTTTAACAATATTGTTTGCACAGTAGGAAAAAGTAGAGGTAAATATTTGTAAGAAAATATTTTTTACCATGGTAGCAAATATTTTCTTGGTCAGGATTCAAAAAATTCTAATATTTATTATAAATACCGGATAATTGTCGATTTTTTATATTTATCCGGATAATAAGGTTTTATCGTTAGTCAAAAATAAATTATGAAATTTAAAAAAAGTTAAAATTTATGTAAAAAGATTAAATATTCTGATTTCGAGTCATAAAAGCACATTTTTCTTTTAAAATATTAAACTTAAAAATCGTAATTTTTAAAATGTATATCACGTGACCTAAAACGCGAGCAAGCCCTGCTGTGATGTCATATCGGTATGAACCATAGACCATCAGTTAGTTCAGTGTAGACAACTGGGTATAATATATACATAGATAATAAGTATTTATATTTATTATAATCAGATGTCTATGAATATATCTGTCAAACCTATTTGTGTTATTTGGTATAGTGATACCCATATTACGTCATCAAATTGGATACCCGCGTTTTTGACAGTTTAAAAAAGGTTTAAAATTTAATTTAAGTTTTTTGCAAAAAGCGTGTGTATTTTTCCGAAATAAATTTTTGGTGGCTTTTTATTATCAAAATCAACATTTTAAAGTACTTTTTCAAATATAGTAGAATACCTTTTCATCAAAAATTGATATAGTTTTCTAATCGAGATTCCTTGATCACAATAAACATAGTTTTGAGTCCTCTTTCCAAAAAGAAAAGATAAAAAAACTTTTTGATGTTTTTTTTATATTTTTTAAGCATTTTTTTTTACATTTACGTCATACAAATTGCCTAGTTTACGATATATTTAGACCATTTTAATTGAATAAGTATTATTACGAATATCCTAGAATTTTTTAATGAGAATGAATAATATGGAAATGTATTATTAGATTATTGATTGATTTTCAAGAATTATTATGCAATTCTAGGATTAACTTTTTAATGAGGTCTAGTTTAAAGTGTAGTAACAATAATATTTAGAGAAAACAATATCTGAAATTATAAAAACATGATCCACTTCATATCTAATTAGTGCAACTCACTAATTAGTAATTATTTAGTCAATATTAATTTGGTATAGTTTTCAAAAAAGGTAATCAAATATTATAATTACATATATTTTAGAGTAGGATTATTTTATATAATTTAGTCAAAAGTAATAGTTCATGGCGCGTCACTTACTCCCATTACGCCAAGTTATTGACATCTGACATCTTTATTTTTGATGACATCTTTATTTTTGCTTTAAATATAGGATTTGTTTACTACGAAGACATACCTGTCATGTCTAGTCAATGTGGGGTTGAGTCAACTACATGAAGATTTTTGTTACTAATTTACAGAGAGTTTGAAATAAACTTATTGATCATTTTTTAATATATTGGTAGCCCAGTTGGTACAGCGGTGGACTTAAGACGCTAAAATCAATAGTAATCCATAAGTCGCTGGTTCAATTGGGCTCGAAGAAATCTAATTTTTTTTTCCGACTCGAAGAAATCAGTATTTTGTTATAATAGTAATTGTATTTCAAAACAACAATATTTGAAATTTCTAAGTCAGTATATTACTTTCATACAAACAATTCATGCCTTTGTATCAACTTCACCACTCAACCTCGTACCGTAGTTGTATCAAATTCGTGGCCCCATTCGCCATATTTGATTTCGCGATGAGGGTGGGACAATCTCGTATCGGTTGATATTAATTATTTTTTTTTTCAGTGTAGTTCATACAGCACTCTAATTTTATCAATGTAAATAAATATATAAAATATAAAATAGTGGTGTTTAATTAGTAATTTATAATTGCAATTAATTTAAAAGTTTATATTTATTTTACAAGTACACTAGCAATATTAGTATTAGTATTATGGTAGTATCAAATAGTAGTAATATCATGATAAATCATTCATTTGAAATATATTTATTTAATATGTGAACTGTTAACTATTATATGCAACTTCATTTGCTGCTGTGTTTTGTCTGTCTCATCAATTGTAAATAATTATATTTTAATTTATTTACACGCAAATACAATACCACTCAGCCAAAAATAAAAACGCGACACTTTTGTTTCGTCAAACATCCCTATATATTAGAAATGTGAAAGTAAGGTTTGATTTTACCTCCCGTCTAGCAAACAAATTATAACGTGCGATAAGGAACATATTTCCAAAAATCAAAAATTAAAATTGCAAATCAAGAATAAATTATGAAACTAACTAAAGAATTTTTCAATTTCCACATTAATTATGATTTCTAAAAATTCAATTTTAATTTTGAAATTTTAATTAAAACCAAAATTGGAATAAGTCCTGTATCTAAGTTCAATTGTTTCGCTAGGCTTAAATTAGATTTGTCGATTTTATGATTTTTCAGACATAATGAAGAATTTACTATGACTGATAATTTTTGGATCGAATTGATTTACAAGCATATGAAGTTGCGATAAACATAACTGCAAATCGGTAATAAAAAAATAATTTGATTGAATTTATACGCAGATATTAAAAATAAAAAACTCATGAGCAACTGAGCTCCGTCACTAACGTTACATTTCCCATTCATGATATACGAAATATTGCCAAAAAAATTGCAAAAGAAGGTCGGAAAGTTGACACTAGCAAAAGTTTAATCACGCATCTCAATTTAAGAAAACTTTTGAAATGTGCAAAGTCTATAAAATCACGAAAAACCTAAGTTTTAGACATAAAAATGAGGAGAGGGGGTTGAATTTTTGGTACTTTGGTACTAACTTAAGGATGTACGAGCACCAGTGCTATTTTGGATAAAAGACAACACGACAAATTACGTCATTTACCGAAGTAGCTTCGTTTCTTATTCATTCAAATAAACCTACACTTTAATGTAGTGACTACAAGTATTTGATTGATCAGTTGACTTCCATAATTCATAAAACGATTAGTGATCTACGGCTAAGCAAATAAAGCACGCACTTTTAGGTTAGGCTAGGTTAGGTTAGGTTATAATGGCTGTCCACGAAGGACTCACTTAGGTTATAGAGCCCATTGTGATACCATATATGTGTTTTACCACCTTTCCGCTGATAATTTCATTTATCAGCTCCTCAATTTCAGAGGCTGAGTGCACCTCCTTCATGCATATACCATGCACTACACCAGCCCGTCGCAATTATTAATTAAAATTAATTTTGTTGCGACGGCGGGAATCGAACCCGCTACCCTAAGCATGCCGCGGACGAAATTGGTTACGTCTTAATCAACTGAGCTAATACTGCGACTAAGCACGCACTATTACTTTTTCGTCTGCGGCACCAAAACCAACATGCAGTATTTTTTTATATTCAGTAGCTTTTAAAAATTTCTGCCTACCCTGTCTAAAATCTGTATGCACGCCACTGTGTATAAGTCTTTATTTTCGGGAATAATATGAGTAGGTAATTAAATAGTACAATTATCCAGTGTTAGCACGGTGAATATGGAATATTAGTGAGATATATTATATTTAAATGGTTATAGTTTAATTGTTTTAATTAAAACTGGACTCTGGACTCTAGAATGGAGGAATGGAGGGAATGAGAATGGGATGAATATTAAAAATGAAATTTGATATTATTACCAACCAACCCAGCATCAGTAGTGTGTAACAACATCAGGTAAATTGTAAATTGTAAATTGAAATGAATTTTGGGTTGTAATAAACACAGTTAGGAGTTTGAATGTTGTAATTAATATATTTATCAATTACTATTTACATAAATAAAACGTGCATTTATATCTAACCTCATTCATGTAATCACTGACACATCATGTGAACTATCTATTCATATTTGATTACCAATAAAAATATCATTTTTTACTTCCATACACGAGAATAGAGTATTCTACTCTTTTTTGAAAAAGTATTTCAAAATGTTGATTTTGCTAATAAAAAGCCACCAAAAATTTATTTCGGAAAAATACACAAACTTTCTTGCCAAAAACTTAAATTTTAAACTGTCTAAAACGTGGGCATCCAATTTGATGACGTAATATGGGTATCACTATACGAAATAACACAAATAAGTTTGACAGATATATTCATAGACATCTGATTAAAATATAAATATAAATACTTATTATCTATGGATATATTATACTCAGCTGTCTACACTGAACTAATTGATGGTCTATGTTTCAACAATTAACTCAGTTAATTGTTTGTTTTAACTTGTTATAAAATAATTTTAGTAAAATTAGGCATTCAGTCACGTGACAGGAAACACCAATCAGATAATGTTACGTCTACGTGTTTCCCTTCACATTTCTGTAACTGCCATTTCAGCTATTCCGCCTATTCTGCCATCGCTAATCCAGGACAGCGTTTTTTCATGCTTATTTCTTCATATAGTAAGTGGAAATATTTATGTACACGGAGGTGATTAGATATTCATATCAAATTTTTATTACACCTGTTCTAATATGGAATGTAATAAGTAATAATAAAAATGCACAAAGTATCATATTTGGGGCGTAAAATATACGCTCCAATAAATATAATTTGCCCAACAGTTAACGTTAATATGAAAATTTGAATTCGAAACACAACGAAGTTTGTTCAAAATTAATTATAATTTCTTTTTTGGGGCATTATACAATTGACTAATTTAAATTTAACATAGCTAAAAACAGTGCAGGTAAAATTTAAAGTATCTACATTTCCCTGTAGTACACGACATAAGTGGTTAAATGAGACTCGATCAAGTTTTTAATACAACATTCTATCCTTATCTTAGTCTTAAAAGAAAAGGAGCTAGTTTGCACACTTAATTGCACTAACAAATACAGTAAACGTAAATTGAATGACACGGTAAAACGAGAGCAACAACAATAATATCATGCATCCGTAAAAGCAGGTAGATTGTGGCTTACAAAACATGCGGGAGGGGAGGTGAGCTAGTTCGCACACTTAATTGCACTAACAAATACAGTAAACGTAAATTGAATGACACGGTAAAACGAGAGCAACAACAATAATATCATGCATCCGTAAGACCAGGTAGATTGTGGCTTACAAAACATGCGGGAGGGGAGGTTAAGATAACTAAAGTGACATATTTGTGATGGAGTGATTATCTAATTACAACAAAAAACAACTTTCAATGCAAAACAAAAGAATTGAGTTTTCTGACTTTTGTTCGGAAATTTGCTATAAATACTCATATTTTTTTCAATGTACACTAATATTTTCCAAATTATTTCCACCCGGAAAACAAATACTTAATAAATTAAAATAATAATTACAATTGAAAGAGATAAAAGACAAAAAAAAAAAAAACAATAAGCTTCAAAACCATTTTGTAAACACTAACACATACACACACACACATGTCAGGAAAATAAATGAAGAAAAATTTTATGAAAATTGTGCTTTATCAAATCTATTTTTATGAGAAAAATAAGATATAAGAATAAAAAAGAGGAAATGGAAAATATCATGTTGACAGGTAATATAAACAAACAAAAAATTATATTGTGTAGGTGGGGAATGAATTATTGGAGTGGGAGAAACGAATAGTGAGAGGGAGGGGGGGGTACAGTTGTGAAGAGAATGCAGATTGTAGAGTAGTAACTACAAATCATTATGAAATATATCATATGTATGTAATTCATCGTAAGAATGTCATCATTGTTTAAGAGTGTGGCATATTTCAATTAAACAAGGTATTATGTTGGAAAATAAACAAGGATACTAAATATTTTATGATTTTCTTTTTTGTTTTTCATGACTAGACAAGAAAATATAAATATGTATTATTGTTCTTCATTCGTTCAAGAGATTCTTTTTGTGATCTTGTCGATCAAAATTATTTCTTTACATAACCTTCATTATTTCTTCAAATGCATGGCGTTTATTACAATGCTGATATGGTATAAAGATAGATACTCAAAAGTATCTGATATCTTATATTGTACCGGCTCAGTGGTCGAGCGGTCTAAGGCGTTAGTCTTTGGGCCGCTTGGCTAGGGACTGGGCTGACTGGCTGAGTGGGAGGTTGCGGGTTCCATACCAGGTGCAGAATTGATCACATTGTCGTCGCTTGGATAAGAACGTAAGTAACCGAATCCACCCACATCAAAATGTAATTGTAAATATGGATGTAGCTAATTAAATAAAGATTAACAAGTAATGATGTGGGTGGCCTCTGTTATAAAGCGTATATGTCAGATAATCGGAGGTTAAACTCCATTATTAAGATCTTATATTATATTACAATAGCAAGTTTTTTTCTGTTCTAGCCTTACTCTCCTTATTTCTTTATCAAATTCCATGATTAAACCCTCATTTTCTCAAAACATTATTACGCAAACATGTCAGTTAAGTCTAAACTTGCGCCTTGGTATCTTAATTAATGGAATTTATTATTATTTTTTTCTAATAAAATCTTTTCTTTTTGTTCTAGGTAAGTCTATTTTTCGTGAATCAGAAATTTTATTGGTCGGAGTCCAGAAGGATTATACTCAAAGAGTACACAGAACAAGAGAGCCAACACACTGGTTTGATTTCCTTTATAAATATATTTTTAGGCAATAAGAAATGAACTGTATATGTCTCATTTTATAAAAACAACACCCAACCATGCAATTAATCCATATAAATATTGTATCTTTATCCAAAAACAATGCAGTAACCTTGTGATAACCAAGAAATTATGTAATTTTTATTAGTCATGGAAGTTTGTGGAGACTTTGTCAGTACTCTCGAATCAATCAGTGTTTTGAATAAATATAATGTTTCGTTCGTATCAATAAAAAAAAAAGCTTCTGTCAGAGCTTACAGCTTACAGCTTTTACTAATAACAATTTTTTTCAATTAATTATTGTACAGTGTTTTATGACGATAAAATGATTTGGTTTAATGTTTTATTGAATAACATTATTTTGATGGTACCTAAATTACATAATAAATAATCATATGCTTGTTTGTATATCGGATATGTACCGGGGGATTCAGTAAAAAAAAAAAAAACACGCTTTCTAATACTTATGATACTTATAATATTTATATTAGGCAATTAAGATGATTGTTAAGGTATTTCCAGCATGGTATTTGCAGTTCCTATGCTAAAGCTATGGTTAAAATTTTTTTCGACATAATTTAACGAAAAATTAAATTTAAGAATTTAATAATGCTTACTATTAATTCCCAAAGTTTCAGAAATTTTGACCGTTTAAAATGGGAAATAATTATGCCAACGTCCCAATTTCGATCAATTTACGTCAAAATTAATATCTCGAAAGTGAAAATTAATTTCTAAATTTTTTTTTTAGAATTTGATTGTAT
Source organism: Chrysoperla carnea (assembly GCF_905475395.1). Taxonomy (NCBI): domain Eukaryota; kingdom Metazoa; phylum Arthropoda; class Insecta; order Neuroptera; family Chrysopidae; genus Chrysoperla; species Chrysoperla carnea. The sequence continues at coordinate 34,761,308 of NC_058342.1, forward strand.
AAACATTTTTTTCTACTTTTTCTTCAATATATAATAATATCATAAAAAATAGTTGGAGAGACCGGACATTTTACATGCTTTAAATGGGACATGACCCTCAAAATCGCGAACTTTGTCTTTAAATATCTCGCGATCTAAACGGCCAAAAATTATGAAATTTTAGGAATTCATAAATAAAGCTATTATAAACCCGAGAAAAAAAATTCGGCCAAATCTGTCGAAAAGTGATTTCATGCTGGAACTACCTTAACCTACAGTATTGTTAAAAAAGTTTTGGTTTATTGCACGGTACATGCATATAAACCAAATACATGCTTTGTAGTCAAATAATGTGTTATTTTTAGCTTTACAATACCACGAAATCACAAAAATATATAATATATTATGTGCAAGTGATGCTTATAAAGATAATATAGATATCGCTCTTCAATCATTAATAAACTTACTATAGTCGTCTTTGTTCATAAAAAAATTGGATCTTCGAAGAACTCATAATTAAATTAAAATTTTGTTTTGATATCATCGACAATCTTATATTTTGATGGTAATTTTTATAAACTACAAGATTGTCTAAATATTTTAGATAGTTTTTTATCACACTCTCTAGAAATATCCAATTGAAAAGGGTAACCTATATGATTCATCATTTTTTCAGCCAACTTTGAACGATAGTATAATAATAAAAAGCCCGATGATCTAGGAATTGTTAATCAAAAAATGTATTTATTAAGTTTTATCGATATCCCTACTATTATTCAATTCTTGCATATCTCCTTAATTTGTGTACATTCTGTAGAACTTAAAATGTGACAAAAGTGACCTAAATGACTTAATCGAATCGAATTTACAAAATTATTATAGTACCCACACATACACACATAATAAGTAATAATACATTTATATTATAATAGTTTAATTAATTTTGTATACTTAGTTGAATTGAAGTTTTAGAGTATTAGTGCATTAGTGTATTAGTGTATTAGTGTATTAGTGTTTTAGTGTATTAGTATTTAGTATTTAGTATTGAAGTACAAATTTGTATATTTTATCATTATCAATAGTCACTCATGTTCTACATCACGCTACATTCTATCATTCTCTATTCATATGCAAAATATCCAACTATCTAGCCATACATCCCATCCCTATCCATACTAATATTATAAATGCGAAAGTAACTCTGTCTGTCTGTCTGCTACTCTTTCACGCCTAAACGGCTGAACGGATTTTGATGAAATTTGGTATGGTGATAGATGATAACCTAGAAATGGTCATAGGCTATAAATAATCACAGGCAGTAGGCAGATAACTAAATTGAGTTAGTGATTTTTAGTCGTTTTTGTTGGGACTTTTGCTCTTTCACGTCTAAACGGCTGAGCAGATTTTGATGAAATTTAGTAAGGTAATAGATGGTTACCTAAAAAACGGATATAAGATCAAAATGATCACGTCATCGTACTTAGGGGGTAGGAAGTAGGCAGAAAACTGAATTGAGTTAGTGATTTTTTTATGGTTTTTGCTGGGAGTTTTGCTCTATCATGCCTAAACGGCTGAACGGATTTTGATGAAATTTAGTTAGGTGATAGATAGTAACCTAGAAAAGGATATGGAATATGGGAAGAGGGGTGAAAGTGGGAATGTTGCCCAGCAAAGCGGGTAGTTCACAGCTAGTATATTATAAATGTGAAAGTAAGGATGTTTGTTCGTTTATTTGTTTTCACGCAAGAACTAGCCAAAGGATTTGAGTGAAACTGTACAACAAAATATATACTAGGGATTTCAATAAAACTTTATAAATACATTTTTTGTATGAATCAATAATTATTAGTATAATTATCGGATTTTTTCAAACCCTGCACAAAGTTATCGAAACACTTCGAACAAAATATTGCTTATTAAAAAAAATTTTATATTTATAATTACCAAACTTCGAAATTAGTAAAAAGTTGACATTAACACTCTAGGAGATGTTTTTCAAGTACATACTCGACCACCACAAAACAGAGATATCACAACAAATATCATCGATTGTGTTTAATAACGAGAGACAATGAAATGTCCACACATAGGTTTTAGGTAGCGGTACCTAAAATTCATTCATTGATAGTGTCAGCGTGTTAGCTCCCTTGGTGGTAACCTTCATCGGCAATAGTTCACCTGATGGGTGATGGGTTGATGGGACTATATGGGGTGGATGTTTGGTAGCAGTAAAATAAAAGCTTTGAATTTAAATCAAATATACGATATACGATATAACAAAGTTTTATATTGTTTAGACTCATCTCGTTTAGTCGATGTAATTACATCAGTCAAAGAGTTTGATCCATCATCATGGTTCTGTTCTTGTATTAAGAACCTTACTCTATAAATTTGTTGAACCATTATTGTTATGCTGTTAATACGATTTACAAACAAGCCCTAACTATAATCTTTAGTTGCTAGATCAATAAACTATTTTATTTATGTTTGTTTACTAAATTTTGTATACAAATTTTAATCTCCAAGGTCTTTCGATTATAATTGATGTTTATATACGTATACCTTTATATCAAATGCGGTTGTATTTTGCCAATAACTCACCGAATAGGCAAATGACTTTACATATCCCCAAAGGAAATAATAAAATGGCGTTAGATCGTTGACGTCAATTAACTGGTCTATAAATTTTCATAAAAATAACCAATTTCAACAATTTGCAAGCGTGTTTCTGGCGTGAATCCATTCATTATGAAATGGCAAACTAAACTAAACACAAAGCAATTGTTTGAGCAAGCCAAGACAAATATTAAACTTGTTTCCCAAATAATCTTCAATTTTCGATTACCATGGCAGCATTTCGATTCTTAGGATATGTTAATGCATTTCTAGCTGCTCGTTTAAGGAAAACAAAGTTATGCCTGCAAATATTGTGTATTAAACGAAATAAAATCATCGCATTTTTATTTTTGTTTGTTTATCACAAAATTACGTTTTTCGAGAGCGGTGCAATAACTTTCTTTCAGAAATTTAATACCTGTTATTTGTCAATAGGTAACATCCTCTTTATCTGTGTTATATGTCCTTCAATTGAAGTCATCATCAGCGTCACCTATTCACTGTTTTAATTCGATTTTGATTTTTTTTTTGTCAATTGTCATGTTTTATCAAACAATCAATTTTATGTTAACAATAGACTGATTATGTTCTTGCTTTATGCTCTAAATTTCATTTTAAATTTTTAAACCAGCTGCTATTAATAACAGAAAAATCGTGTCCATCGACATAATTTCTATTCTTTCTAAGATATTCCTTTACAGGAACGGTCACAGTAGAGAGGAGGAGGAAATGATGTCTCATCTTCCCTATTACTGTCCAGCCCTTCCCATGAGAAGATGCACTTATTTGAGCCAAACTTTTTCTGTCCGACCTGCATTCCGTTGAGGTCAAAGTACACTTGCTGTTTTTCGTAGAATGAATTTTGAGTCGATATTTAAGAAGAATAACCGTTCCTTTGGACGGTTTGGCAGATCCTACGGTTTGGATTGTGTCCAGATTAGTGAGACGAAATCAAAATAAGAAAAATTGTATAAAATATTTATTTTCTCTAACTCGTTAAATTTGTGGTGGATACATCCAATCAAATTTAACACATAACCATAACTTGACCATAAAAACTTTTTGAACTGAAAATTCACGTGTTTTTATGAGTTAACTACGCCACTGTCTACAGTGTAGAGGAATATGCAAACAACAAACTGGATCGTAAACATCCAACACCACCATTTTTCAAAGTACATATTTATGTTATAATGCAATTTTCCATTTTTCCTGACAAGCTATCACATGTCGTAAAAATAGTTTTTATACACACTTCTGTTTAGATTGTGAAAAATAGGTAATAAATACTAATATTTTTCCATATTACGACCATTCCTGAACACAAAAAACTCCGTGAGCAATATAGCTCCGTCACTAAGGTCATATTTTTCCTTTCTTAAAGTCTTCTCATTATTTAATTTTGCTTCTTTTGAAAAGGGATTTTTATCTTATCATGTTTTTATACATATTGCAACTTTCTACTCGATTCAATTTCTAAGATTCGATACAAGAAATAGCACTACGTGGATTCTTTAAAAACTTTGGTATAATTTATTGTTTAACACAAAGGTATATTGATTACTCCACACACCAAAAATTTATGTCCAAATTATATTCACAGCTAATATTTAATAATAATTGACAATTCGTAAGGAACTGAACTGTTATTTCCACAGCACCCATAACCACACATTTCATTTCTATACGTCGTTTTTATGGAAACCATGTTGTATTTTTGTTATTCGTACATCTATCTTAGATGTCGAACTTTTAATTAAATTCTTTCTAGAAACGATACAGGACTCGGTAAATATGAAATAATTATATAAGAGCTGGAAGAGAATCGGTGAGTCGATTCTGCCAAAAGACATTTTAACTTCTCAGACAGTGCAGTTCTCAGATAAACCCTTTAGCTCAATTGGAGAACCTTTGGAAGTGTGCTTAGACTTAAAAGCCGCGAAAAACCATGGTTATTGACGTAAAAATAGTAGGGAAGTTTGCCAGTCAGAAGGCACTAACCCAATCTACCGCAGTCCATAAAAACCCTTTAATTTAATTTAAAACTAAAGCCGCAGTAAATGAAATCCCTTTAATTTGTGTCCTCGATATGGATTTATAACAAAAACTTTGTCCACCCCCGTTGGTTCGATACATGATACGGAAGTCTATATTTTTGCGGGAATACAATGAAAAAAAAGTTCATAGAGTTTGAGTGATAAGTTAACAACCTATCATAATGTGTGGTGATTGTATGAATACTGTGAATATAGTGAAGAGCAGATGGAGAAGGGATAAGAGTGGGGATAGGATAAAGTGGAATGTATATATATATATATATAAAAGTATAGTAATTCATTAAAGTTTTAAATTTATTGTTTTGAAACGTGTTTGCTTTTATATTTATTATACCTCCAGTTTTCAATTTTTCATATTTTCAATTAGTCAAATATATTCTATGAATTTTTCTCTTAAAAAGAAATTTTTTTTTATTGGCAGTTATTCGTTACGTTTTTAATACAAACTTGTATTAAGCAGCATTGTTTAAATTGAATCCGGCTTGAAAGAACATACAACTGTAAGAAAAATTATTATTTTGATAAACTATTTGAAAAAGAAGTGAAAATAAACAATTGACTGAGTTAATTGTTGAAATACCATGTATAAACAGTGTTAATTAATCTATCTTATAGCTACTTTTAGATAGCCACACTGAAATAGATAAAGATTTACAAGTTAACAAGATGGGTCCTACGGACCCAAGACCCAATTGACCTATGATGCTCATTTACGAACTTGACCTCACTTTTTACGTCCTGAGTACGCTGTAAAAATTTCAGCTCGATATCTTTTTTCGTTTTTGAGTTATCGTGTCCACAGACGGACGGACGGACGGACGGACAACCGGAAATGGATTAATTAGGTGATTTTATGAAGACCTATGACCAAATTTTTTTCCTAGTATTCATTATTTTTAAGCGTTACAAACTTTGGACTAAACTTAATATACTATGTATATTTCATATAAACATGGTATAAAAATTGTAGTATTAGTTTTTTTCCTACACGCCCCATTAAAAATGATAAAAATCAATAAAGAAAAGTCCATTTAAACAAAAAAACATATTTTTTAATATATATATATATAAAAAAGAAGAGATAAAGCCATCGAGCAGATTTTGAAGGTAAGTTTGTTCGAATGCCAATCTCATAGAATAATTCACTTCATGTTTCGAAATGGTGCGAGTCAAGTGTACTCCTCGTTTCGTTTTGGAGGTATAGCTCTTCTAACAAGCACAGCGTACAAGGTAATATAGTGAGCTACACTTATTGCATACCATATACTCATTCGTACAGCATCAGCCTGATATATATAATAAAATAATATTTTACAACTTTTAAGGATAATTTATAGTTAAAGCTTTGTTAATAGTCTGTACACGTTAGCTTTTACCTTTCATACTCTCCATAATGGACTTTAACCTTTTTTTTCCTCTTTTAACTGAATGTCAAATAATGTGTGTGTCTTTATCTAGAAGACGATTTCTTTTTCAGTATCTATTTTAATCGATTTATTAAAGGATTTAAGGAAAAATTTAAACCGGAAAATATATAGACCGAAAAAAATTTCTGTCATGGTGTCCCATTTTTGAAATCTTAAAATTTCAGAACAAAACCAACTCTATAGTCGACAAACTCAACCGAACCAACTCGTAATTACAACAAAATTCTCTATAAAATTTCCGGTCCATGTTTTCGATTACCTTTATCAAAAGCTCATAAATAGAAATTAACTAATAAATTGCAGTATTGATAAGGGCTATCCACCAGAAGTATTGTGGATATCGCCAACCAGTATAGCTTGACTTCCATATTGTATTAACTCGTCCGCCACTAACTATTGCTAATGTTACTATTCAATAAATTTTTTTCATTGTAGAGTTTCCAAAATTGAAACTTTCGGATCATTGAACACATATGAAATAACGATAGACATGATAGAATGTTTGTAGGGACAAGAATACAAAAGACATGAACCGATACACAGTATACAGAATACAGTATACATGTATTACAGTATGATGAGCATTGATCGTAAAGTGTGTATTGATATCAAAATATGATGTTGAAAACAAAAGATTCTAGTTCCATAATTCGAGTTTCTAGTACATAACATTAACAATGATGTTAATATAGAATTCAATGTATATTCAAGATGTTCAAGAATAGACAAACATATCTGTGTTTGGACACTTCAATTATCCCTAAAACAATGTTGGTTTTGGTATTCATTAGACCTGAATAAACTAACCGCTCTTACAATCATTCATTTACAGGGTTATTCATCACATTATCTATCACCAAATATAAAGTAACGACTTTTTTTAGTTATTATTTATTTTACATGCTCTTATTTAAGGTGTTTCGATACCAAAAACCAAATTTTACATTTCTCATAAACCCTAATAAAACTTCGTATATCAAGTAATTTTTGATCCAAAAAATTCAAAAATCGGGTCCATTTAACGGTTGGTTGAGTAGTTGTTGAGATATCATCCAAAATCTTATTCGAATCGACCAACTACGGTAGGCAGTCCAACAGGGATACCACTAATCCATCAGATTGAATTTGAATTTAAGAATTAATTTTCGATTTTCATACCTATTCAGTGAGCAGTTTTCACTTAAAAAATAAAAGAAAAAGATTGAAATGAATGTTGAATGAAATGAATCATCTTGTACTGTTTGGTTATGTTAGTTTGTTTGGGTACTGGGTTGCAGAAGCATATTGATATGAGATTCAAACTGTGTGTTGTGAATGGTATTGGTATAACAATTAATGACCTTTCTTAAATACAATTATATTCTGAAGTAAATGAAACAATATTAAATATTAACACAAAATGTCAAGGTATCAATCTATCTTCCTTCAATTCATCTAGCTCTCTCCTCTATAGTCCTCTCTATGCTCTGTCTTCGTTGCATTCATGTTTCGTCCCCTATCTATGTGTATTTTCTCTATTAAGGTAACAGGTGGTCATTTTCTAATTTATTTTTTTGCAATTGTTGTTATTTTTATCGAAAATATTCAGTTCTATTCTTATTATCGGAGATTTGCTTTATAAAGTTCATCATATACGATCATTATTTTTGTTCCTGAAATATTTTTATACCATGTACTAGGCATATAAATATGTCAGAATACATGCGTTAAGCAATGTATCAAAGTGAGAAGTATTATATACATGTGATGACCTCCACTTTCTACAGGCACACAACAGAAGAACTGTTGTATAGCTTAAAAGACATCGAAGCTACAATACAAGTCACTTTTGCAAAATCTTACTTAGATGCATTGCTTAACGCATGTATTCTGTCATACTCGCGATATTTATATGCCTAGATGTAATTCGAACTAGTGGTATATGAAATCTATATAATAATGGGGTTTAATCTCCGTTTCTCTGACATATACGCCTTTAAACATCAGAAGAGACAGAATATGACCAATTAAGGGTTAAATTGACTTGTGTCGGTGTAATTTTTTCATTTTCAATGTAACATTTATGAATTTTGACATTTTTTCATGTACGAAATTAGTTTAACAACGAAAAGTTTTTCGGACAAGTGATACGATTATAGTATAAGAAAACAATAGCTAGAGAAGTGGGGAGGGGGGAAGGAGGATAAAGAAAGACAGTAATGACATTCACACAACATCACAATGGCTATAATTCGATGATCAATTCTCGTTAATTTGTTGTCAAACTTTTAGTGGTATTTTTGTATGGATGGCCCTCTTCGACGAAAATAAATCGTTCAATTAATAAATAGATGGCATTGAAGCAAAAGAAAAAAGAAAAGTTATCCTTAAAAAAATAAAAGAAATACACACAAGAAAAACTCACATATATTAAATGAATAATGACAGTAATTTAAAAAATAAAATATATATTTCGTTTTATTTTCACGACATTCTGTATAAAAAGTATACTCGTGAGGGGTAGAGTGCCGAACTTAAGGTTATATTTCCCCTTCATTAGAAATTTAAAAGGGCGCTGGGGTTTCGAAAATACTCAGAAATATTTTCTTAGATAAATTTTCAACCCTCGACCTTAGTTTAAGAAAGCTTTGGAGATGCTCATACTTGTGCGCAAGCCCAAGTGATCATGCTCATTGGCCAAGCACTAGTCAACTGATGGAAGTTGATTGGCTGGCGCCACTGATACTCCAATTTGACACATACTGTGAACAATATAAATTGTAGGTACACGAAAATATCATTGTGCAGTCCGCCACCAAATTAGCAAAGAGAAACATTCATAATAAGAGGCCGCTGGAAGTGCTTATGAAACATATTTACAAGGTACCTTTACTCCTCTCCTTTGACCGTTCGATACAGCACATAGGTCTATATTTTCGGTGAAAATATGACTAAAAACATAAAAAGGAAGAAAATATTATAGAAGGTGAAATACCTACTCGGCACAGCATACAATGTCGTCGAAATAGTGTTTAGAAGGACTAGAAAAAACACTTTTAAGAGCTGAAAGGATTATAATTTTATTTCAAGTTTAAAATTTTGAATAACTTTTTTTGAAACGAAAGTAGTCTTTTATAAACAATTTAAACAAAACCTCCTAATCCTGCCCTTATGGTTCAAACTCAGAGTCAACGGCCTTTCATCGATAAACTAAAAAAGCAACCTTGGAATGCTTTAGTAGCAGTACAAGGTAAGCGAGGCCCTTAAATCGCGTGGCCTTTTGCACTTGTTCACAGTGCTTAACAGGAAAAAGGAACTTGAATCAAACCCCGTTTACTTTTTTTGGAGAGAGACAAATTTATAATGCTTCTTATACACATAATTTTCTGTTGCATTTTAGGAAAGATTCTCAGCAAAACTCATTTTGCCACAAGAGTTTTGGCCACTCCCGTTTCTTCCTTTTTCATTTGAAAAGAATCATACGTCGAATGTGTCTTGATACAGTGTATAAGCATGTTAAATAAAAATAAGTGATTCATTGGAAAAGTGATTACTTTATTTTGATACTTCCATCTACTACATATGAGTACTTTCAAAAATTTCAAAAGTATTTTCTGGAATTTTAAAACCACTAATTGATGTTAACCTGAAAAAAATCAACACACTTTTTTTATAGTTTTGAACATCAAAGTTTTTTCCTTAAGTTGCGCTCTCACGGGTAAACAGTAATGTTTACGAAAAAATGATTCAAATATAAGTGGTTAATTTTTTTATAAAGAATAACTTTTACATTTAAACTTTTGTTCTATCTCTAACAGATAAATTGGCATATCTTGGTCAATTTTGAAGCTATATAGTCGAAAAAAATAAAGTCGAAAATGTGCAAAAATATTTCAGCTATAACTTTTAATAGAACTTTTTTTTTTTATTTGATGCATAGTTTTTTTTGTAATTTTAAAAAAAAACTGACTACTCTCCCAAAAAGGGGGGCTAGGTACGCCCCTGAAAGGTCGGAAAGGTTTCCAACCTAATTAATAACTGTGGAAAATTTCAAAGATGCATTAATTTTCTCTTTATTACCATGATATTCTATTTAATTTTATTTATTAGACTATATAGATAGAGGTATTGTGTGGAGTTGATAAAAAAAATATTTTTTTGATAAATGTTGCAATTTATCTGTATTAAAATAATGTTACTGAACATTACCTCAAAAAATGTAACTTTCACTGATGATTTTTATAGACTTTGTATACATATATGAATCACAATAAGCTTTACCGTTATTAAAAGCTGCGTGCTTTAGTTTATAACAAAATCTTTCACAAGATAATATCATTTTTTTTTGTTCGTCTAGTATTTTTTTCTTTTATGTTTCTTCTCTATTATATCATATTTATATACACATGTAAAGTGAGATAGACATATCTCTATATATTATAAATGCGAAAGTAAGCATGTTTGTTTGTTTGTTTGTTACGCTTTCATGCTTAAACTAGCGAATGGTTTTAAATGAAACTGTACAACAATATAGCTGATATATCAGAATAACACATGAGATCGAATTTATAAAGATAAATTATAACAGGTTATGGGCCCAGTCATCAATACATGTTTTATATTTAATCAATTATAATGCTGCAATTTTATCAGAAGGCTAACACTACAAGAATCTAAAAAAAAAATTGAAACAAAAGAGCGTAAGGTCACTTTACGAACGACATGATACGGCATCCTAAATAAGAATATCTAAAATTGATAATAACCGTACGTTAAGTGTTATCGATTTTATTTTTATTTATTTATTTCATTTAATGTTTTTTTCGTATTTTTGTCAGTGTTTGGTTATTATTTATTTTCCATAGTCTGTTTCACTTTTATTTTTTTCGTGAAAAACATTTTCTATTAACTAGCAGTAAAGTAGTGTACGGTGGAGCGTAAAAGATTTCTACCAGTTTTCCTTCATAAATTTTCAATAAGAAAAATAATACCGATTTTTTTTTTCTTTTTTAGTTTTAGTTTTTTATGTTTACTGTTTTTTAAATTTTATTTATTTGTCTATAAAAAAAAAGTTTTTGTTTGTTTTTCCAATTTTCACGTCTTAAAAATCAAATATAGTAGCGTAATCATTTAAATTTTTATGATGTTCAATTCAAATTTTATGTTTATATACAATTTTCACTTTATTGAAAATACAAATCGGGGGTTAAACTGCTGGAAAGTTTTGGATATAATCGTATGTTCGGCACTCGTCAAATAGCAAAAATAATTTGACCTTTTTGCTACAGTAATTATCCTTCCAAGAGAAATGTTGCTAGGAAACGAAAAATCATCCTTTTCCAATGGAAAGAAAATAAAAGCTAAAATATCTGCATGTTTCTGTTCTCGATTTAAGAAAAATAGTTATAAGTCGAATCCTTCCAAGAGAAATGTTGCTAGGAAACGAAAAATCATCCTTTTCCAATGGAAAGAAAATAAAAGCTAAAATATCTGCATGTTTCTGTTCTCGATTTAAGAAAAATAGTTATAAGTCAAATTTCACTTAAAAGTGAAATTTGGTTCACGGACACTTCAAAATATATTTTTGTGTAACAGTATTGAAAAACAACTATTGATACTCGGCAATTTTCATTTTATGTTAAAAACATGTTTTGTCTATCTTTGTAAAATATTTTATTCGCTATCAACAATTTTCAATTATTTGAATTGAAAACATGGAGTGTGGGGGGGGGGAAGTATAAAATGTAATAATAATTGAAATATAATAATATTTTGATATTAGAATCATAACTTGAATTTTAATACCGTGTGTTCATTGTATGTTCAGTTATTTTTGAATCAGAATCAGAATCCGAAAAGGTTACTTCAATGTTTCCGGAAGCCTCAAATTTACTAATTTGGAGGGAAATTTTCAAGAGAGAAGCCTTTTGCTCACTTGCTTATCTCAGTTCTTTCAAATTCCAGATATTTGTAGCGCATGCACCAAGATCTGGAAATCGATGATAATATCAACGCTTTCGCGGAAAAAAAAGCGAAAGCTTGAATTTGTTATTTAAGTAAAGAACCAAAATAAAACTACTTAAAAATGTATACTGGCGTTTAATTTACTTTGAAGTTGTAAAAATTTCATCAAAATTGGTTCAGTAGTTTAGAGTCTAAATGTGACACTGTGATGAGCGAGCAAACTAACATTTTACAGGTTTATTAATTTACAAATCCACTGTACAAAATCTTGGCCAGGGCGTCATATATTTTGTAAACATCTCCTTTGTAGGAATGATTTATATCGATCATGAACGAGTCTATACTCCAATTTGCATTTGGATGATTTTCGGGTGCGATACCGTGCCCATTACCTTATTTAAGGGATGGATCATCGTTTGATATTTACTCTTATCTATGAAAAAAGTACAATTATTATTTTCACTTGTTTTTATATAATTGTTATGAATAAACAATAAACATACGGTATAAATTTGTTTGTATATGAAAACAATATATTTGAATTCATCTTAGATATAAAATAATAATTTTTGGACGGTAAGTGAAAAATATTGTTTGAAAATAACAAAAGATAAGTAAAATTTTATGATATCTTTAGGTAAATAAAATAACTCATATTTACCTTATAATTTATATTAAAGGTTAAGCAACTTTATTTATTAGTGTTTTAGTTCTTTACTATGTACCCACAAGCTAGCTACTATAGCTAGCGTTACGATACTACGATGCTACCAAACCTTCACCTTCTTTACCTCTTTACAGGGGTAACCACCTATCACATTATTTATGTACGTAAATTTAATTTTGTTTTTGCCCTAAATACCGATAGTCCCACATTCTTTATACTTTAAACTTTCCTTTGTTTTTGTTTTGATTCAATTAAGAGGACTTTATCTTTACGGAAAAAAAACACTTCTAAGGATATATGCAAGGATTGAATAATACTAGGGATTTCAATAAAACTTTAAAAATACATTTTTTTATCACAAAAAATTCCTAGGTCATCGGACTTTTTGTTAATTTTTTAATCGTTCAAATTTGGCTGAAAAAATGATGAATCATATAGGTTATCCTTTTCAATTGGATATTTCTATATAAAAAAATCTAGAAAAAACTATCTTAAATATTTAAACAATCTTGTAGTTTATAATAATTACCATCAAAATATAAGATTGTCACTGATATCAAAACAAAATTTTAATTTAATTATGAGTTCATCGAAGATTCAATTTTTTTATGAACAGAGACGACTATTGTTAGTTTATTAATGATTGAAGAACGATGTCTATATTATCAAATTTATAAGCATCACTTGCACACAATATATTATATATTTTTGTAAAGCTAAAAATAACACATTACTTGACTACAAAGCATGTTTATATGTATGTACCGGGCAATCAACCAAATTTTTTTTACAAAACTGTAAGTTTACAATCACCTTATACAAATAAATGCAGTGAGCATCCCACGCTTTGAATTTTAAATTGCAATTAAAATTATTTTCCACTTTCTAGTGTAATAGTTTTATTAAACTATGATTTAATTTGCTAAGATGTTTTTAAAGGATATTCAAGAATTTTATGCACATATTAAATTGAAGTATATTACTTGCCTCAAAATATGTTGAGTACTAATAATTAACCAAACATTTTAAAGAAGTTCAAATAGCTACTTACATTTTACTATACTTAATATATATTTTAGTTATTGTACTAATAACATAAACTAAACTTATAAAACCTCTATGTTATTTCAGTTATTTGAACAGTTATGGTTTGATTTTATAAATTGTGAAATTGACTACTTTCTTACGCTATTTTCTTACTATACTTATACAATATGGTCCAGAAATACTTATAAATAATTTAAGTTTATATGTACAAAACGGGAAATATCAATTTTCGTGTTATTTATCACGCTTAATAACAATCACTTCTAAAAAATTTAAAACTAAAAAAACAGCAACTTGCAGTACAAAAAATAACTTATAACAAGTGAAAACAAACAATTGACTGAATTAATTTTTGAAATACCATGCATAGTCAGTGTTGATTACTTTATCACATAACACATACATACATGTGACACATACATAACTGATATGTGTGGTACATACTATAAAATTTCCGCCTAATTGACGCCCTCATGGGTAAACAGTGATGTTTACGAAAAAATGTTTCAAGCAAAAGTTGTTTAATTTTTGATAAGGAACATTTTTTACATTTAAACTTTTGTTCTATCTCTAACGGTTTACAAGATGGATCCTACGGATCCAAGACCCAATTGACCTATGATGCTCATTTACGTACTCGACCTCACTTTTTACGTACTGAGTACGCTGTAAAAATTTCAGCTCGATATTTTTTTTCGTTTTTGAGTTATCATGTCCACAGACGGACGGACGGACGGATAACCGGAAATAGACTAATTAGGTGATTCAATGAACACCTATAGCAAATATTTTTAAGCGTTACAAACTTGGGACTAAACTTATTATACCTTGCATATTACATATATGCAAGGTATAATAAGAAATTATTTGCCTTATTATATAGCCGCACTTATCCTCCTTTTGTTCACAATTTCGTGATTTTATTATTTTGGTGGGGAACAGTTTTTTTTTTTGAACACAGCCTATTTTACTCGCTGATAATGAAGCTTTAAATTAATGAAAGCCCTATTTTATAAAATTACCGTGGAATAATACTTATTCGAAGATAAGTAAACAGGAAGTAAAAATAATTAATAATTTTTTATAACCACTTTGTAAGGGTATATTCGTAGTATATAAATGTTGTTAATTATTAAAACAAATTATGTTTTAAGGAAAATATTGCCTGAAAGAAATTTTAAACGAACTTTAATTAAATAACTAAACCTCATAGCCTTACAGGTAGATTTAAATTTTTGGTTTTATATGTTTAAGATATTCACTCTTATTTATAATTTTCCTTACATAATTTTCCAACAAAAAAAAGAAAACTATTTATAATCCTTGACTTACATTATTTGACTACAAATACATTCTTTGTAGACAAATAATGTGATATTTTTTAGCTTTATAATATCACGCAACTACTAAAATATATAATATATTGTGTGCAAGTGGTGCTTATAAATTTGATAATATAGATATCTCTCTTCAATCATTAATAAACTAACTATAGTCGTTTCTGTTCATAAAAAAATTGGATCTTCGAGGAACTCATAATTAAACTTAAATTTTGTTTTGATATCATCGACAACCTTATATTTTTATGGTATTTTTATTTAATACCAATAATACAAGATTGTTTAAATATTTTAGATAGTTTTTTATCACTCTCTAGATTTTTTGATATAGAAATATCCAATTGAAAAGGATAACCTATATGATTCATCATTTTTTCAGCCAACTTTGAACGATAAAGCCCGATGACCTAGGAATTTATTGTGATTTTTGTAAACTTTCTTAATCAAAAAATGTATTTATAAAAAATCCTTAATATTATTCAATCCTTGCATACCTGCTTAAAAGTAAAATTACAGTAAAGCGTGTTTTTTTGAAACTATAATTTATTAAATTTTTTAACAGTATAGAAATAATTTGTTTAAAGATTATATTAAGAACATTGAAGAGTGTGGTTTTTCACCACAAAATTTTTGAAGATGAATAATCACTTTTAAGCAATTTATTAAGCACTTGAGTGAACTCCTTAAAAGCTTCTTGTTTCATAGGACGAAAACAACAAACATGTTTTTGCTGCTAGCGGAAATACTGGTAAACTGGGTAAAAGTGGGATGAGTCTTTTATTTTTATATATATATAAGAATATAGAAAATTTTACTTTGATCATAAATTAATAAGAAATTTTTCCGAAGAAAATAACAATATTTTGAATTATTTTATTAAAATATTTGTAAACATTTCAGAGAATGATTCAGTGAATAGAAATAACACGTAAATAAATGTAATTAATTTATTTTAATTAAACGACTACCTTTTACCTTATTCGCTGCGTATAAATTATACAAATAAAACCTTTCTTCAATCGTTATAGACGATGTTACAACTGTTTCTGAAATTTTTTTAAGGTTGTACGAGCACCAACGCCATTTTAGATTTAGGGTTGAAATTATTTGTTCCTTATTTTAAACTTTGATGATGAATTTTGTTATAATTTCATGAATGTAGACGAAAAATAAGAATAAAATTTTTCGATATCTGCCTTGGTTTTCGAAATATTGATGGCTAGGTTATGGTAAGGTTATATTGGCTGTCCTCGAAGGACAAACTTAGGCTATAGAGAATCTTTGTGATACCATGTATGTAATTTACCACCTTTCCGCTGATAATTTCATTTATCATCTTCTCAATTATTTTCAGAGGTTGAGTGCACCTTCTTCATGCAACTGCCATGCACTACACCAGCCTATCACAACTGTTAATGAAATTAATTTGTGTTGTGGCGGTGGGAATCGAACTGACCTACAAGGGTTGGTGCTCGTACATCCTTAACTAACAATTGGTCGCTATAATCGATATATGAGCTAATAAAATAAAAAATCTAGGAGTAATAGCTATTTCTGAGAGAAAATTTGTTAAAACGCTTCTTAAACGATTTAAACTGTTGATTAAATTATAAATATATCATAAAAGTATATAAAAATAATAAAATAAAAATCGATGAAGCGTGTAAACTGTTGATAAAAAGGTTCGATATTTCATCAAAATTGATTTAAATGATAGATTGAATCCTTTTTTTTTTCCTAAAAAAAACTGATATATTTTTTTATGGTATGTATTTCGAGACATGGGTGTTAATAATGGAATATTTTTGTTACAGAAACTTCAATCAATCAACGAAGACTTCTGCGGGCTCGACGTAAATACACCACTTGGTGGTGAACAACCGATTACGGCTGTTGCTGTCCTACATGTACCGACACATTTAACAGCTGTGGCCGCTACTTCAACTGGAGATTTTACTGTCGTCTTTATTGGTACTGCGCAAGGCCACCTTAAAAAGGTTTGTGTTTTTTATCATATATGTTATACACCATAGTACCATGTATTTTCCCAAAAGGTTAAAGAAAAACCTACATACCCTTACCTCATACCTATAGCGTTTTTCCAACCACTAAAACATAACAAATATTATCTACTAAACTAATTTACAATTTTCCTTAAAAAAAAAGCATGCGTATTTTCAGTAACTAATGATTTTTAGATATATCAGAAAAGAAGTTTTTCCTTTTATTTAATTTTTTATGTGCTTTTTCATGTTTACTCCTACAGAATGTCCTAATTTATTTATGGTTTCAAATTTCTAAGACTTACCACTAACGGTTAACAGCTCCTTATCAAATTAAGATCCGATGTGTAGTTTCCGAGATATTTTTCATTGAAAAATCAATAAATTTATCCAATCATAGAACACTAATAGCCACCAGACGGGTCATCTTGATCATTTTTCAATTGGCCGAATAATTTCAATCAATTTTCATGGATATATCGAAAGCTACTCGTTTAATCTGTTTTATAAGGTCAATTTGATCCAAAAAATTAAAAAATCGGGTTCATTTTACGATGGAGCGATTGACTCTAGCTTGGAAAATGTTAGTTTTTAGTTGCTTCATCGTTGCAGGTTCGTTGATATAAGTGCAACTCTTAAGAAAACCCCACTGAACTAAAATGAAACATGCATCTTACCCTATCTCCAAATCATACAGTTTGCTTGAATTATTGTATCATAATGATGCGAATTTTTCGCTCACTAGAACGATTAATTGGCAGATGTAGAACAGGTGAACAATTTTTGCGTTGGAACGTATAAAACTTACATTTGAAATTTTTAGAGTTGAAAACATAGGAGACTGGATGAAATTGAATCATTCTTTTTAGAACGATTTAATGATTTACAAAATAAATAAAAAAAGTTCGTAGAACTGTGAGCTAAACACTGAACACTGATCTTGTAATAAATTATCTTACCAGTAAGGATGTAAGTGGGTTGCTCGTCATTTGTAGTTAACATAATCTAATAGTGAGCGAGCCGGATACCAACAGACATGACAGTTTAGTTTTGATAAAACTTTATATCAAATTATTTATTAAAAAAAATAATAAAAATACTATTTAAATAAATATATAAACCTTCTCACTGAAATCTATTTTTAATCCAGGAATCAAGGTTACCATTATTTTTGTTGGGTTAGGTTTCAATTTTCGGTAAAATAATTTTTGATAATTTTCTTTATGGGATATATTGAAGTAAAACAAAATAAATTTTCAAATATGAATAGTAGGAAAATACAGTCAAAATTATGTATTTGGAATAATTTATCGTCTCAGGGAATTGTCGCTAGGAAATGGAATACCAAAAATTTTGGTGTTGCAGCTTTTTTTATATTTAAACTTTTGTTCTATCTTTAAAGGTTTACAAGATGGGTCTTACGAACCCATAATCCAATTGACCTATGTTCCCCATTTACGAACTCAAACTTATTTTTTACGTCCTGAACACGCTATAAAAATTTCAGCTTGATATCTCTTTTCGTTCTTGAGTTATCGTGGCGACAGACGGTCAAACAGACAGACGGATAACCTATAATGAATTTTATTTTATTATTTATTTTTCTTAATTTTTGAGTAATCGTGATGAGAGACATGAGGACAGACGACAGACGACAGACAACAGACAACAGACAACAGACAACAGACAACAGACAACAGACAACAGACAGACAGACAACCGGAAATGGACTAATTAGGTGATTTTATGAACACCTATATCAAAATTTTCTTCGTCTCATCAATATTTTTAAGCGTAAAAAACTTGAGACTAAGGTCAATATCCCTTCATATACAGGGTGTTCTGTTATTGACGAGAAAAAAAAAGAAGGAAATGTTCTTTACCAAATTTGGATCTGACGCCTAATTTACGAGATAATTATCCTACTCTTATTATAATCAATTAATGAAAAATACATTCCTTAAAATCAAATTCATATAATAGAATTCAATAATAGAACAGCCTGTATATTTAATATATACAAGGTGCAAATATTAGGCTCTTTATTACCTGAGGCTATTGAGGCGGTTGCCATAGTCTGGCGCTGGTAGTAACCCATTGGTCGTTATAGCTGATTTTTACTGTATATATGTTTCTGGAGAGCGTTCTACTGTACTATTCAAAAAATAAATATCTTGTCGAATATAATAATATGATTTCAATTATCAAGGGAATTGATTTTTCTATGACTCAAATGTAAATAATAGGATTTGCTTTTGAAATTCAAGTAAAGATTATCTCTCTTCTTTTTTTTTTTCGTTGTAGTACAATCTTTCTTATATCGTAAAAAGGTTTTCTCACAATGTACAAAATTATATCAAAATACTTACTTCTGCACACACACACACACACACAGATATATAACCAGCCCGACCAAATCATTCATATATTCTTTCAGTTTAAGTATCCGAACCATATATCCCATTGTCTGGTTCAGCTCTGCACACACAAGTCTCAGGGTATCATCGCAAGGATTTTAATGTCATTTCACAACAATTGACGAGATATTTACGGAGATAGATATTTCAAACTTCATTTACTTTTCTATCGAAAATTGTCTGAATCTCCAAAAAAAAGAAAAAATAATGTAATAGTTCAGAAATGACAAAATTCAAAAAAAAAAGTTTTCTTTGATAGTAATTATTCCTTGTAACTCTTAAGATTGTCTTGCTCACGGGGAACAATTTTTACAGGCATATTTCAGATATCTATCTATAACAGAGACCACGCACATCATTATTATACCATGAAATATATCTTAGTATATTAAGTTTAGTCTCAAGTTTGTAACGCATAAAAATATTGATACTACGAACAAAATTTTGGTATAGGTGTTCATAAAATCATCTAATTAGTTCATTTCCGGTTGTCCGTGTGTCTGTCCATCTTTCTGTGGACACGACAACTCAAAAACGAAAAGAGATATCAAGCTGAAATTTTTATAGCATGCTTAGGATGTAAAAAGTGAAGTCGAGTTTGTAAATGAGCGACATAAGTCAATTGGGTCTTGGGTCCGTAGTATTTAAAACATGAGTAATTTTCAATTGTTTACATGTCTATGGTATAGTAAATGTCAAATTGAAATTATTGAAAAATAACCTACATTTTTAAATTGTAAGTTAACGCATAATTGCTGATTTATTTTTGTTACAAAATAATATTAAATTTTCTATTCGGAAAATTTAAGACCCTAAATTCTAGCCCGTATATGGACGTTATATGATATATGGACACCATATTTTTTTCCATATCTGGTTGTTAATCTAATATAAAAATTTGATGTAACAGATTTTTGCATTTTTAAGGTTTATATTTACACACGATATTCGGATTTCGTGAATAGACATCCGACAAAAAAAAAAAACGAAAACGCAGCGTATGAAATTTAATTTCGAAAAATAAATCAATATATTGTACTCAGTTCGCGTACAAAACCACATATATATAGAAAGATAAACTTTCGATAAAGCATTTAAATTCAAAGCTTAATTAAAATAGAAAATACTAAAAGCTAAAAGTTTAATGAAAAATAGGAAATTTATTTAACATGAACATAAACCATACTGTTGAAGGTTTCGTTATTATCACAATGTTGTTACCCTCAAAAAACTACACTTTTCACATCTTAAATTAAATGATAATATTTCATTATGGCGAATCAAAAAATTCAAATAAAGGGAATAGGAATTTTTTTACTTCCGTATTCAGTATACATTTAGATATATTCTTTCTTCAGCTAAGGAAACCAATCGCCTTTATCCGTTTGACTACTTAGAGTGGGAAGTTGCAGGTTCAAATCCAAGCAGCGAGTAATTAATGGGGCGGTAAATTCACACTATCGTTGCTTGGATAAGATCGAAGTAACCGACGCCACCCATATCATAAATAATGATGTGGATGGCCTCTATTATTATTATTATTATTAAACATTTCCCAGGGGAAAACGCGCTTCTTTGGAAGTTTTTTTTAAGACTTTGTGCACCTGTACAGCGATTCCTAATTGTACAAAAGGGTTGAAAACATCTGTATGTAATTAAAGTAAGTGTCACAGAAGTGCATTTTTGGGTACCACATTTCCAATCTCTTTCATCCTTTTTTGTCGGAATATCTTGTATTCGTGGTTTTTCAGGATAGGTGCATCCCCACAGCCTGTAATTCAGCTAGATGTAACTGAGGGTAGGATATAGTCAGTATCGAGTTAATGCCTTTTGAGAGTTGCCAATTTCTCAACCCGCATATCAAAATATCAAAAATTTGCATGATTTTTAAGGCTTTGCGCACTTCCAGTTCTTCAAATCGGATATTAAAAGTGGCCATCACTTGCTTGTTGGGTATAAGTCAGGCATTTTTCATTAAGAAAATCAGGGAACAAATATTACACCTAATTGACTAGGTGTGTTAGTTTAGCACATAGAGATGATAGGAGCGTTAAAAACCATATTGTTTCTGTAATGGGGTTCTCTGATGTAATCCTACAGTACGTATCAAAATTATATTAAAACAGTACTCACAAGCACAACTCCACTCAGTCAGTCAGAGCTTTACAGCTCTACAGTGCTACAGTGTTACAGTGCCTAGCTAGCTACTCAGAGAATGACAAAATTAGTTTATTGAAGATAAAAGAACATTGTAAAACAGTTAGGGCGGACAAGCACACCACTGCACTGTTCATGTTGTTGGGACTCGGGTGGTGTCGCTGTCATCGGCTCATTCACACAAGTGTATTATCGCAATAATTTACTTGTTACAACAAAGACATTGTGAATAACATCCATGTGTACATACAAGATGGTTCAGTAATTACGGGCCACAAAAAAATCATTGGGATTTCTTCAGTAATGTTTTCAGAAATTCGACGCCGGTATTAGAGATTTTTTAATTCTTATTAATTGTTCCCAAAAATAGCATAGAGTATTTTTATACCATGTATATATGAAATACTAGCTGTGAACTACCCGCTTTGCTGGGCAACATTCCCATTTTCACCCCTCCCCCCATATTCCATATCCTTTTCTAGGTTACTATCTATCACCTAACCAAATTTCATCAAAATCCGTTCAGCCGTTTAGGCATGATAGAGCAAAACTCCCAGCAAAAACCATAAAAAAATCACTAACTCAATTCAGTTTTCTGCCTACTTCCTACCCCCTAAGTACGATGACGTGATCATTTTGATCTTATATCCGTTTTTAGGTAACCATCTATTACCTTACGAAATTTCATCAAAATCTGTTCAGCCGTTTAGACGTGAAAGAGCAAAAGTCCCAACAAAAACGACTAAAAATCACTAACTCAATTTAGTTATCTGCCTACTGCCTACCCCCTAAGAACGATGGCGTGATTATTTATAGCCTATGCCCATTTCTAGGTTATCATCTATCACCATACCAAATTTCATCAAAATCCGTTCAGCCGTTTAGGCGTGAAAGAGTAACAGACGGACAGACAGACAGACAGACAGAGTTACTTTCGCATTTATAATATTAGTATGGATACCAAAGTATACTAAGTTTAGTACCAAGTTTGTTACGCTTAGAAAAATTCATGTTACGAAGAAAATTTTAGTATAGGTGTTTATAAAATCACCTTATTAGTCCATTTACGGTTGTCCGTCTATCATCACGATAACTCAAAAACGAAAAGAGATATCAAGCTGAAATTTTTATAGCGTGCTTAGGACGTAAAAAGTGATGTCGAAAGAGGTCGAAAAGTGTAGAAGAGGCTTTAAAAATTAGCAAAATTTTTATTACATCCACTTACCTTAAACGTACTGTAATCTATACATATACGTTGGGGTTTATAGATAAGGGAATGGGATGAAGGGGGAGTATGAAGTAAATATACTTTGTTCTATTTTCGAGACTTTATCACATTTTGAGATCACACCTTCTATAAAATAGTAGTGAATTCTTTAACGCTAAAAGATTACAATGGAATAATTAAATACGTATTTTATACGCTGCTGCGTTGTTTTTTACCCCCAATCTTATTCGGGATGTGTACTATCATTCTAGTTAAAAACAAACATTGTCTACAATCAATTTACCAACACGCGCGCCAATTTACTTTTTTGATAAAAGAAAGATTTTCTGGAATATTTCCAAGTTGATATTTTGTAGAGCTCAAAGGAATTATAAAAATAATTATCTAAACGGGAAAATTCTAAAATTTCGACCTGGAATATTAACAACTAACATAGTTAATGGGTTTAATATCCTGTATATGTTGAAATCTGTCTCTTAAAACTTATATTGCACTTAATTGCACTATTAGACATGGATATTGCACTATATACTGATTCAAACCCTCAAAAAAGGTGATGGACACGGCACAGCACCCGAAAATCGGCCAAATGTGAATCGGAGTATGAACTCGCTCATGATCGATAAAGTGCATTCCTACAAAATATATGACGCCCTGATCAAGATTTTGTACAGTGGATTTGTAAATTAATAAACCTGCAAAATGTTAGTTTTTCGCTCACAAAAAATACAAAAGTAAATGTGCGATTGCTTACACATCGCAGTATCGTCACAGACTCTAAACTACTGAACAAATTTTGATGAAATTATTACAACTTCAAATTAGTGTGAACGAGCACAAATGATTTGTGGAATTGGATTAATAGCTAATTTATAATTAAAATACGTTTAGCGACAAATAGATAAACTCGAAATATAAAAAAACATTCGACCTTTATTCTCCAAAGGTTATTCGAAAATATTATTTTACAACAAAAAATGATCCTATTCAAATAAATTGTATAAGTAAATCAGGGTGAACTCGAAAATTCTATATTGTTTTCGAACAAAATATGGTGTTAAAATATTACAAAAAAAAAAAAGAAAAAAAAAAGTGAAAACAAACAATTGACTGAGTTAATTGTTGAAATACCATCTATAAACAGTGTTGATTACTCTGTCACATTACACATACATACATGTCACACACATATAACATATAATAATACAATTTGCGCATAATATGCGCTCTCACGGGTAAACAGTGATGTTTACGAAAAAATGTTTCAAATAAAAGTTGTTTAATTTTTTATAAGGAACAGTTTTTACATCTAACGGTTTACAAGATGGGTCCTACCTCGATCTCAGTTTTTACGTCTTCAGCACGCTATAATATTTTTAACTTGATATCTCTTTTCGCTTTTGAGTAATCGTGGTGACAGACGACAGGCGACAGACGACAGGCGACAGACGACAGACAGACAAACAGACAACCGGAATTGGGCTAAATAGATGATTTTATAAACAACTATACCAAAATTTTGTTCATAGCATCAATATTTTTAAGCGTTAAAAACTTGGGGCTAAATTTAGTATACCTTGTTATATTTCATATGCATGGTATAAAAATGATTATTCAAAAAAAAATATTTATTTAGTGCTTTCGAAGAGATAATTCGATTATATATTTTTAAAACCACACGAATGAACGTAAAAAAATTTTTTTTAAACTAAATTTTCTGTTTATTTTAGCATTTAATATAACAATTCACTAATTCTATGGGGTTCAATCTTCATCAAAAAATATTCGAAAAGTGGCAGTTTTGATTAATACGACAAGGGTTCTAATCAAGAACGTTGTTAATCAGTTAGCCAAAAGCGGTGAGAAGGGGTTGATAAAATTTATAGTTAAATAAAATTTTAAAATAAAAACGAGAGGTGTCGTGGGACGCCCGGCTGGAACTATGTTCCTATCGTATCTTCGTATATTATAAATGTAGCGCTTACTTTTTTACTCCCATTTGGTTTGAATGATTGATTATGCTTATCTGTGCATTGGTTATTCTGAAAATTTAAATTCTTAAGAAGTCAAATACTTGTTTTATTGTTTAAAGAATTAAATATCAAAGTTACTTTAACTCTATAATTTATGAATTAATTGTAATATTAGTTTAAAAAAGACATACTTCTGATTTAGTAGTCAACCCAATATTACATTACCTTCATTTGGCTTAATCAAGATATTTATTTTGACATAACATAAAAGTTCCTTGTACTTACTTTAAATGATCTCTATTATGTTTAACTTCTTCTGATAACTCACAACTCATTTTTTTTGAATGAAAAACATAAACTTTTCACAAAAAATAGAAATTGACAGATTGTAAATTTATTTTCAAAATATTCTCAAAATTAATGGCAAGTTGAATCCACAACAAGTCTCTGTAACTGATAGTCTATCGTAACTGATATGATTAAGTACGGAACCCTGGAGATTATCAATTTCTTTTTTAGGACGAATTCTATGAAAATTTTATTAAACTGTAACTATTCAAACAATGCCTCAAAGCGTTTATCCTGTTTGATAGAATATTATTATTGATCTCAATAAAAGTTATGTTACAGAAGTGCGTTGGCATGACGTGTCTATCTCTCATAGCTAAAAAAATTTTAGAAATTTCTTCGACCAGATATTTTATTGCAACGAGCTTTATCTTATATAAATGCTCGATTTAATTGTCAAGCAAGAATGGTTTCAAATTTGTATTAAATATCCTTGGATATTCTGTAACATCTCTTTAGCTATTATGACATTTTTAATTATAAAATAATTCTGTGTTTCTTAACGTCAAAAATCAACGCTTGTGCATTCTCATTTAACGATTAAGTTAGAATATACGTCTGAGATTCGATACCAAGAGAATAGATCTCAGAAATTGTTCGTAAAATTGTCAAGTCAATTTTTTGGGTTTAATTTTAAATAGATCGAAATTCTTTAAATAAAATTGTTGTTCAAGAATTACTTGAAGCTGGTAAAAATAGTTTTGAGATTATTTCTCAGAACTTTTTTTTGTCTTTAATAAAATTATTCGACGTTTTAAGATAGGCCAATCAAATTGTTGAATATTGTGAAGATTTGAGGCTGCCTAGTAAAACCGCTGGACTAGTTTTTTCGTTTTTATTAACGCAGTCGGTTTTTTTTTCTTAATTTATTTTTATATTTTAAACTTTTTAGCTTTTCAACACCTTATCAATGATATCACACGTAACATGATTCGTCGAATTGCATTTTCAGGCTATGTGTGTTTGGGCTTTGTGGGACTCTAGCGACCAAATGAGTGAGCCGATCTTAATGACGTCAATCGATTTGTCTATTTAATAGCTATACAATGAGACCTCACTTAACATAGTTCCTCGATTTTGATTTTTTCCTTTTTTAAAAAATGGCGCATGTTGATCGACATAATGAATTTTCATTACTGCTATATCACCAGTGATTTTCGCAAGGTTAAGAGAAATCGGTTGATGTAAGAATCATCAAAATCGGTACACACTTATGTTTTAAGTCTCTTTTTTTCAAATAAATTTTTACCAAGAAAGCATCTGCACGCTTTTTCAATTAACTATTTTATCCATTTTTTTTTTTTTTAATTGGGAGGGAATTGTTTTTAGGCACGCACATGATGCTGCCAATAAAAAAAAAGGCGCGTATAATAAATAAATAAATGTTATCTACGTCAAAATTGTATTTAATATGAAATCAATAAGATTAAGTCAATGTATGTTGTACAGGTTGCCTATGTATATACATGGTTTTATAAGGGATGAATATAACATGAAAATAACTACAGTCGAAATTGTTTATAACGACATAGGTTAGGTTAGGTTATATTGGCTGTCCATGGGAGGACACACTTAGGCTATAGAGAACCTTTGTGATTACATATATGTGTTTTACCACCTTTCATTTATCAGCTCCTCAATTTCAGAGGTTGAGTGCACCTCCTTCATACATATACCATGCACCAAACCCGCCACTCTAAGCATACCGCGGACGGAATTGATTACGCCTTAACCAAGTGTGCCAATAGGGCGACAGTTTTTAACAATATATCGTTTGCAGCGACCAGATATCTTTACAATCAGTCATTTATTTAATACTTGATAGCTTGTTCGTTAAAGTAAGCCTTTTCAGAAGAAAATTGAAAAATTTATCGAATAAATTTTTTAATATTGAAATATTGTTGCTTCCTGAATATTAAAAATAAGGTTTCTTGATAAAGATATCAATTACGTGATTCACGGAATTATGTTTGGTTGTATTTACGAGAAGATACTCTTCAGAGAAGATAACTCAAAGGCTCTCGAATTCTAAGAATCATTTTAAATGAATTCTAAGAATTTGTCATACATCTTAACACTTGATTTGTTTCGATAACAATTCTACAAAATTGGTGCTTAACAGAAAGGATAATAAAGCATGTATGAACTCGAATTTAAGAACTCGAATTTAATTTAATTATAATTTTATACCAAGAATGTCTCTAATTAGCAATTTTATCAAAAGCTTTTTGTCAGAAATGTTTTACGTTTATCGAAAATATATTTTGGTTTTAAGCAATTTAACTTATTTATTCTTGATTAATCGTCGTTATGATTTTTAACGATAGGGTCTTTCAATAAGAGTGGTATTGTAAAAAACATTCAATAAGAGTGGTATTGTACAGTATTGCAAAAAAAGTTTTGGTTTATTGCACGGTACATACAAATAAACCAAATAAATGCTTTGTAGTCAAATAATGTGGTGTTTTTAGCTTTACACGCAACTACAAAAATAAATACTATATTGTGTGCAAGTGGTGCTTATAAAATTGATAATATAGATATCGCTCTTCAATCATTAATAAAATTACTATAGTCGTCTCTGTTCATAAAAAAATTGGATCTTCGATGAATTCATAATTAAATTAAAATTTTGTTTTGATATCATCGACAACCTTACATTTTGATGGTATTATTATAAATTACAAGATTGTCTAAATATTTAAGACAATAAGTTTTTTCTAGATTTTTTGATAGAAATATCTAATTAAAAAGGATAACCTATATGATTCATCATTTTTTCAGCCAACTTTGAACGATAAAATAATAAAAAACCCGATGATCTAGAAATTTTTTGTGATTTTTGGAAACTTTGTTAATCAAAAAATGTATTTGTAAAGATTTATTGATATTCCTAGTATTATTCAATCCTTGCATATCTCCTTAAGGATGTATGAGCATGAAAACAATGTTTGATTTAAAGGCTCAAAATTTGTTTGTAGGTAGTCTTTTACTCAAAGAATATGTGGTTAAAATTTCAGCTTAGGTATCCGTGCAAATTTTTAAGAAAAAAGTCATTAAAAATCGATATAAAATACATTGGCTCTTATGGAGGAATCTCAAAAAACGACATATTTTGGAAGTTTTTGATAATTTTCATTTGGAATGAATGAAAACAAATTAAAAAAAAACTTTTTACTAGAAAGTAAACATATTAGCAATGGATTAGAAAAGAAAAAAAACTAAGTGTCACCGTCCATATAAGGGATGTAAGAGCAGGGTAGATTAAGGGTTGAAATTATTTTTATCTTATTTTCAACTTTGATGATGAATTTTATTATAACTTCATGAATGTAGACGAAAAATAAGAATAAAATTTTTCAATATGTGTCTTGGTTTTCGAAATATCGAAAGCTAAATAATTAAACAAAATTTTCAATTTTCGATATTTTGAAAATTAAGCCAGATATCGAAAAATTGTATTCTTACTTTTCGTCTTATTTCGTCAAGTATTAATATAAATTTATCATCAAAATTGAAAATATCTATTTTTAAATTTGTGCCCCCACTGCCATGCTCATACATCCTTAATGTCTTTATAAAGCATTTTGACTGTAGTATGAAAGTAACTAGCTATGCTCTGCTGTAGTAACAGTAACTAGCTAATATTTAGTAGTACAATGTTACCAACACAATAATATTAAATGTACTATATGGTTGCTATATAACGTAACGTAACCAGTTTACTACGTTTCGTAAAAGAATATGTAGCTGTATAGCATAGCATCTCTCCTAATTGTATTTTATTTCTGCATCGTGTAATGAGTTTAATACTTTTATATGGTATGGAAAATATTCATATATACCCCATTTTTATGATTTATTTCATATAATTTGAACATTTTAAGCGGTTTCATGTTGTTGTCTATTCAGATGAGGACCATAAAAAATACATTTGATCCTTATTTTAATAAAGGCAGCTCTTCAAATCCAAAAACAAACTTTAATTTTGGAAGCTGCATGGAATCTATAGGTCTTAGGTTCCATCGAATTCCGTTCTTGGTCGGGATCTTAATTTGTGTCGAGGCTGCCTGCTATTTTTATTTCTCTCCTTCCTAGGATCAAGCTACACCTCCAGATACCCCGACAACACTCGCGTTAATCGTTCGATAATCTTTAGTCGTGTACTGAGAGATTTGCCCTCGCGTCTTCAATTATTTCTCGCGTCCAATATTATTTAAATTTGTAAATCATAACCTGTACATAATTTTATACAAATTTATGTTTTAGTTCACTTCCTAGGTTAGGTTAGGTTAGGTGTCCACTAAGGACACATTTAGGCTTAGGGACGGAATTGGTTACGCCTTAACTAACTGAGCTAATAGGGCACTACAAAAAATTATATGAAGTAAGAAATAGTTTCAACCACGCGAGTGTTGACTGGACAAAGGACTCTCTTGGTACGGTAAAAGGGGATTGATGTTCCAGTTTGATATTTTAAAGGATTACAAATTTACGTGCAAGAAAATTTTAAAATGTTGAAAATTTATCGTAAGAAAAATTAAATATATATATTTTATTGCAAACAAAATAAAATTAATAAAACAGTTCAAAAAAAAAAAGCTCCCTGGATCAGATTATCCTTTGATAAAATTGAAAATTGTTGTAATTTGTAACAAAGACGAACAGAATATAAAAAAAATAAAATAAAAAATAAAATTAAACGATTTTCTACTAATGTTAAAGAAGAAAATTGTATTACAGTTGAAAATCAGTTAAAGAAAAATCTATCGTACATACAATGTTAAGCTGATCGAACATACTGGAAAAACAATGAGCTTAGTCATTCAACAAAAATATGTTTTAATGGAATATCAGATTAAATCGATCAACTTGCAATGGTATATAAAGTTTTATTTGATATTTTTTAAACCAATGACCAACGGCGAACCGAACTCGTAAACTACATATAAAAGTTGATTTCAATTGAAAAAGTTCGAATTTTCCAAAGTACATTTTTTCTTTTAAAGCAAATGAAGTGAATTAGTACATGGTGTATCAATTTTTCTTTCGGTAGTCAACATGTGAAAATCTTGGACCTATTTGAAAATCAGCTTCAATTAGATTAAATAATGCCGCCCTATTAGCTCAGTTGGTTAAGGCATAACACATTTCGTCCTCTGTTTGCTCAGGGTAGCGGGTTTGATTCCCGTCGTCGCAACAAAATTAATTTAATTAATAGTTGTGATGGACTGGTGTAGTGCATGGTAAATGCATGAAGGAGGTGCACTCAGCCTCTGAAATTGAGGAGCTGATAAATGAAATTATCAGCGGAAAGGTGGTTGTTTCGGACAGTTTGTTAAAAAACTAATGTAATAAAATGAATAACAAATATCTTGGGTCTTTGTCCAACTTATTACTGTGTGTCCGAAACAGTAATGAATCGTAATTGAAATGAAAAGGAGAATTTCGGAATAATTACATTCAATGCGGAATAATTTCAGTGACTGAACGGAATGAAAATGTTGGATCTACTGTCAGATTCATAAAATATCTCGAAAATTACTCATTTAATGGTCAAATAAACACAATTTTTGTAATTTTCGGGTCAAAATTACCTTAGAAACTTAGTTTTATCGAAATCGGAAACAACATTTTTTTTTACACTTTTTGCAATTTGTAAAAATCGAAAAAATCATAAAAAATTCAAAAAAACACAATTTTTGTAATTTTTGGTTGGGTTGGGTTGGGTTGGGTTGGGTTAGGTTGGGTTAGGTTGGGTTAGGTTGGGTTAGGTTGGGTTAGGTTGGGTTAGGTTGGGTTAGGTTGGGTTAGGTTGGGTTAGGTTGGGTTAGGCTGGGTTAGGCTGGGTTAGGTTGGGTTGGGTTGAGTGTGGGTGTGGGTGTGGGTGTGGGTGTGGGTGTGGGTGTGGGTGTGGGTGTGGGTGTGGGTGTGGGTGTGGGTGTGGGTGTGGGTGTGGTTGTGGGAGTGGGTGTGGGTGTGGGTGTGGGTGTGGGTGTGGGTGTGGGTTGAGTTGGGTTTTTTTTCAATTTTATTGATCATTTATAATGAATTTTTCCATACAATCTCAGTTTTCGGCATAGCTCTGTTTTTACGATTATCGAGATTACTGTATATCATATTTTAAGGATTTCACGCTCCGAGTGGCTACCCGGCTCGAACCCCCTGGATTATTTTGTAATATTAATAATTAAAACTTAATTTAACTAATAGTTGCGATGGACTGTTGTAGTGCATGGTATATGCATGAAGGAGGTGCACTCAGCCTCTGAAATTGAGGAGCTGATAAATGAAATTATCAGCGGAAAGGTGGTAAAATACACATATGGTTTCACGATGGGCTCTATAGCCTAAGTTCGTCCTTCGTGGACAACCAATATAACCTAGTCGTACCTAACATTAGTTCATTGAAGATCTGTCATTTGATGGACCGACACGACTATAGTTAGTTTATTGATGATTGAAGAGCGATATCTATATTATCAAATTTATAAGTATCACTTGCACACAATATATTATATATTTTTGTATATAGTAAAGCCAAAAATAGCTCAGTACTTGACTACGAAGCATGCATTTGGTTTATATGTATGTACCGTGAAACCGCGGAAATATGTAAAACTTGAGCTTTTCAAAATCGAGAAGTTAATAAAATAATCGAATTTTTCAAGCCGAAATGACAAGTTTAAAATGAGACACTGTGTAGGTATATATGATTCAATTTTAAATTATTAAAATCGTGCAAAATTTTACTTTTAAATTTTGTGAAATGTTCATGTCAGGTAAAATATATTTCTTAAAGAGTTGATGGTAAGTAAAACGCGAAACGAGACGAGGGTTGTGGAGGGTTGATTCATTCATGGTGAATGGATGTGAGGAACGAAGGAAGCGGTTGATGGTTTATTTTATGTAGGTGTGTCTTTCAGAAGATATATGTATACGACAAACGACTTCTTCAATAAATTGTAGCTTACAATTTAGTGGTTTATATTCGTTCGTATAAATGTTACCGGCAATCCATCAAATGAGGTATTCTATGTGAAAGGCACAGGGAAAAAACATGCTCACCTTTTAAATTGGAAAGCGTCACTTGCACATAATATATTATATATTTTTGTAGTTGCGTGGTATTGTAAAGCTAAAAATACTGTAGGTTTACAATCACCTTAAACACTGAATAATTCGAAAACGGCTAGCTTTAAGAAAAGGAATCAGGAATTCAGGCGGCTTTTTAGTATAAAGTTGTTAAAAAAACTTCAGAAAACTTCAATCGGCCAAAAACCTCCGAACTTTTTTCCCGGGCGAATGCGAACTGTTGTTTATACCTAGTTTCTGATTTAACTATTCGTGGTTTCATATTTCCGATTACCTGTTTTTTATCCAGCACAAGTCTTTATATTTTTCTGGTGTGTTATGTTTCCTGGCGTAGTTCTTACACTCCAGAATGGACTCCTGAAGTCGATAATGACCATTTTTAGAATGACTGCTTTATCTAGAAGTGTATGATATGATATTCGGTGTTCGATACAATATTTGAATTATGCACTTTACCGGTAACATATATACGACGTATATATTTTGGTTTATACCTTGAATTTAACTAACATACTTCTCAAATCAATGAAATTTTTCATGTGAAAAATTTTGTTTGATGAACATAAATTGAACAGAAAAAAAATGTTTAAAACAAACATAAATGATTCTTATAAATTAATGCTCTCAAAGTATTTTTCACTAAATTTTATTCATGCTTTGAGCTTAATTAACAAAGGTAAATCTTCTTTATAAACCCGAAAATCATTTTCATAAATATTATTTAAATATCAAGTAAATGGAAATTTTAATATCTAAGTTAGCGGTTATTAATATTTTCTCCGATTTTCGGGCTTGAGTTACCTTTTTGTAAATTTTTCGAATCTGCCGATGTCGAGCTTTTTATGAATTCATCGGTTACTCTTAAAAAATGACCAAAAAATCTGGAAAACAAGACCTAAAAAACACATATTTGCTGATGAAATGAGCAGTTTGCGAGATGATGATGATGAATGAGATATCGCTAGAAATCGGTTTAAAAAATAGCTCTAGGAATCGAATTTTTAACGACATCTCAGAAACGACTTGATTTTTGATTTTTTTGGTTCAAAATTACCCTAAAAAATAATTTTTGTCCACTTCCAAAATGAAAAATATTTTATAATTTTTTCGATTTTTTCCCTTTAAAAATTTTTATACCCGATTTCGATAAAAATCTTTATTAAAGATAATTTTGACCCAAAAAATACAAAAATCGGATTTATTTATCAATCGGCTACGAAAGAAATAAAAAAGTTGTCACATGGCGGTTAAATCAAAACATTTGTTTACTTTTAATTGAAAATCATTATTTAAGGATGTACAAGCACAAAGGCAATAATTGGTGCTCGTACTACCTTAATAAATCTAGTTCCTAGAAGACTCCAGTATCCTTTCCTAACATTTTTAATTAATTTACATATGACGTTTTATGATTAAAGATCGTTTCGTTTTTAATAACAAATTTTCAAAATTCCTCAAATGTATTGCTGTACTACACTTGCTGTCCAAATGTTGCGTGTTAATTAAATTTTCTTTTGAAAGTTAATTAAAAAACATTGTCTTCAAACATCAGTTAATAATGAAACACTGAGAATATGAAGAGACGACTTTGACTGTGTACGGAAAAGCGTGATATGATGATGGCCGACTGACTAAACATACTATATGCAGCAAATAGTAATTAATTAGTAATACAGTCAAAACCGCTTATATTGACATCACTTGACACAACAATGAATCGAAATTGTCAAGATTTTAACTAAATCACAATGTACAAACGTTTTTAAATCATGTATACATGAAATATATCAAGGTATACTAAGTTTCGTCCCAAATTAGTAATGCTGAAAAATATAAAATGTACCTTATAGAAAAATAAACAGCTTTTGTTTGAAACATTTTTTCGTAAACATCAAAGTTTACCCATAATGGAGCAAAAAATACGTTGAAAGTTATACGTCACATACGTTATGTATGTGTTTGTTTGTTACACATACTATATCTACTGAGGAAGTGAGAAGAAATATTCTCTTATTACTTTGTGTCTAAGAGTGGCTATCTTTCTTTACTTACATTACGTAAAAAACAACGATTGCGTAATCAACACTGTCTTTGCATGGTATTTCAATAATTAACTAAGTCGATTGTTTCTTTTGCTCAGTCGATCGTCAATTAACACCTCATCTGATCATTTGGCGTTCCAGCTTCCAGCTTTTATTTTCCTTCGTAAAAAGATGATTTCAAGTGACAACTATCAATTTAGTTTCTAGAAACCTTTTCTCCTTGGAAAAGGACTATTCTTGTTGTATTGTGCTTATAACAACGATCGGATATAATCACCAGAATTGTACAATCTCTTCAAAATCGTTATAACCGATTTTGACTGTAGTTATTAGTTAGTAATATAAAGATTCGTATAAAAGTATAAAAATATCGAATATTATTAAAACATCGTTACATATCGGTCGACGGTCGCTCAAACACATTCAAACAAAAAACACAAAAAAACAGACACACACACACAAGCACCGTTCAAAACAAACGAAGAGCATCTACGGTTCGTTCATAGTATGTGCTACGTTGTTCATAGTTCGGTTTCTATGTATGGAGAAAACGGAATATAACGTTTGTGCATATTTTATAATGAATATGTAAATTTAAAAGACAAAATTAATTAATAAATACTGATTTTCGACGTCCATGTACAAAACTTTTTGTGAGGCGTCCAAGTTACAAGGTTCAGTTTCATTTTGAAGACGATATTATTTACAATAATTATTTCTTTTACGGGAGATCTTTTCTTACCAGATTCATTTGAAATTAATCAACAAGTGAAATTTACAAAATCTTAAAAAATCCCCGACAAATGCGATTTATTCCTTGTAAACCGATTTTTGGTAGGTTAGCCATAAAATGTTCTCAATCAAGTCGGTTCGACTGTTTAAGGGCTACGATTCCACTGAGAATTCATTACCGTCCTCTACTCTTTTCCATCTCGGTCACATACGAAAAAATTAATGTCTGACTACGCTTAATTCGTCAATAAAAAAACTACATCTCCGCTGTCTCCAGAAGTTTTTCTGTGCTTTTTACCCGCAAACAATTGACATCTTTGGCTGGGTTAAACTATTTCAAAAAATTTAACAAAAGACTGTATGTGATGCTGAGATTATCAACATCAGACAGCCAGTTAAACGGCTCCACAATTGTTCTTCAATTCAACTGTTCAATCTGGCCACAGAATGATCTGATGCGGGTTAATCTTAGCGTACTTGTACTACCGTCGAGACGAATCGGAACTGTGCCATCAGTGCCCATAGTAATGCGTTCCTCAGATAACCACTTCCAGATCACGTTGAGTATTGATTGAACAATTGAAAGTGACCAGCTTGCATGAGCTTTGAACCCTAAACCTATGGATTAGAAGGCCAACACTCTACCAAGCAACCACGCTCACCGTTGGAAATGACAACAAAAAAATATAATGTAAATTTTTTGATTTTTGTTTCATTGTAAAGCTATTATATTTTGAGACAAATTTTTGGAAATATTTTAATTGAAATTGAAATATTTGAGTTGAGTTTGTCATTTTGAAATATTGTTTTAAATTACCTAATTATTTTACCATTTCACTTTTCGAAATGAATTGAGCCATGTTTATTTGACCATTCATTTCCATAGTAATTATTTATATGTTAAAATTATATGACATGCCTTTTCCAAACTGAGTCGATTTTGAAGCTCATGACCAATTTTTTAGTTTTTTCGGATACGAAACCCTAAGCACGCACTTGAAACATAGCTAAGAACACAGTTGGCAGTCCAAATTTTTTGTTGTGCATGGATGTTATATGGCGTTCATTCGGTCGATTCTTTTTTTTAAATATTTTTAATTTAAATTCATATCTTTTTAATATTTTTATTATTTCTCCACTATGGACACGAAAAAGGTTTTTAATTGTTTTTTAAATCTGATTGTCTTTTTATGTTCCCAATTATTATACCCCGTGTATAAAAAAGAGATTGAATCATTTCTCTATATCTTTTCCAATTACGTTATCATTTTTGAAGTGTTTCTTATCTTCTGGTAATATCTGATTGTAAAAAAATCAAAGAACTTGTCGTTTTATAATTTCATTTCCTAATGAGGTTGCGACTTCAAAGTTTTTGGAAGTATGGATATAAACCAGAAAGTCGGAAGGCAGTGAAAAGTTAATCTAATCATATCACCCAGTCATAGTAGGTTAGTTTCAAGGCACACATCTTATACCGGTATCGAATTAGGTCTAAGTTTTCAGGATCAAAAGGGTATTATCGTTAGTCAAAAATAAATCATGTAAAAATATACTTAAATATTCTGATTTCCAGTCATAAAAGCACATTTTTCTTTTAATTTTCAAAGTCTTGCTTTTGAAAAATTTGTAAGACTGAAACTAATTTTACTATCTCTTTTTTGTTGTCCATGACTTTTGAAACGCTTTGTATAAAAGAGAGCAATATTTCAAAATTTTTAAGGTGATTATAATCATCTTTTATTTTCTACTTTTAATTTAGGTAATTAATTGAAGAAACCTTAGAAATAAAGTCGTTGTTTTGTAAAACTATTGACAAAAGCAACAAACTAATTTTACTAAGGTTTCATTTGAAATTTGACTGATATATTTATGTTAATTCTCTTTTGTTAATTTCATTTTACTCCGTTCATGCGGTTCGTATTTTTGTAATGGACATATCTCGTCTCTCTCTCAAATATACAATCATATCGATAACATGATCAAATGATTTATCCAAATCTATATAAAGTATCATGTTACCAAAAACTTTTAATATTCATTGAATCATCAATTCTAATCACATATTTGTTAAGGAATTTTATCAGATCTGTAAATTAGTTTATTATTGAAATAAGAGAATTATTTACAAATAAAAATTCATTAGCAACAGTTTTCCATCTCTCTTATTAGATCCTGCTTATTACTTAAAATTTTGCCTCCAAATTGCTGAAATAAACCACCACATACAAAAAAACAATTTTGGATAAAACTTGTCAGTCTGTTTTTGCCGAAACAACTTTCTAATTTAAAGTGTTCGTCTATTGATTACCAATTATGAAGTAGAGTGAGCTTTTCATTGAGTTTGAAAACCTAGGTCAAGTTGCGTAAGATGTGCGCCAGCAAACCCAGTATTTTTATCGATAAAACTTATTTTTCGAGTTTCAAGAATATGTCAACTTAAAAAAAGACACATTGTATATACAGACAGTTGTATATACAGGGTGTTAAACAACCACCTACTTTACTTCTTAAATTTGTAGTTTTTTAAACTACACTGGTTGATTTATATCACAATCACTTCAAGATGAATTTGTACTCTTAGCTAGCATCATAATAATAGCACTTGAATTCATAATAAAACGATAACGAAAACAATAACGCGAGAAAGAAGCTGGGTAGGGGAGCGGTGGAGGAGGGTGGAGGAGTATGTAATAATATATAAAATGGAAATGGATATGGAAATGGAATAGTGAGTGAGTGAATTGTGGTGAAGTGAAATGAAATCACACAGTTATAAATAATTTTAATATTTCATATTCAATGTTTGTTCAAATCAGTTATT
This sequence comes from Chrysoperla carnea, assembly GCF_905475395.1. NCBI lineage: Eukaryota > Metazoa > Arthropoda > Insecta > Neuroptera > Chrysopidae > Chrysoperla > Chrysoperla carnea. The sequence continues at coordinate 34,799,200 of NC_058342.1, forward strand.
TACATAATTTATGCAATATTCTTTTTACAAATACGTTTTTTAAATTAAACCATGATCTCATTAAAGCAAATATTAATAAAATTAAACCTTTTATTTTTTTTATACTAAAAGGTGATTCAATTTCAGTTTCCTATGTTTGTCAATTTGAATTTAAACTCTATACTTTAGGAATTACTTGTAATATTAGTTTAAACAAATGAAAACAAATAATTGACTAATTGAGTTAATTGTTGTAATACCATGTATAAACAGTGTTGATTACTCTGTCACATTACACATACATACATGTCACACATATACACGGTGTTCTGTTATTGACTGCAGATCGTGGACCTACAGAATAAGCTCATAAAGACGATGGAAAAAGTTATTTACCAATTTTGGATCTGAACCCTAATTTGGGCGCTACAGGTATGACGAAAATTGAAAAATTTGTTCATTCAATGAATATCATTCGATAACCAGCAGCCAATGATAATCAGTAGATATTAGTAAATTTCATTTAATAATATTCACCTTAAGAAGGGATATCAACTGATTTCATTCGATTATATTATTTTGAAAAACATTTAAAAAAATTATTTCATTGGTTTCTGTCAAATCCCTACTTTTCATATTTTTATTATATTTTTGCAAGACAACATTAGATTATTAGTAAAAAAACAAATTACGTCATAAAAGGCGTGTCTTTAATTTAGGCGAATTAGGAACCCAATTTGGCTCATCCTGTATATCTCTTCAGTCACTGTACCAAGAGCGAGTTACATTCATCAAAGGGTCAATCGTAATGTAAATTCCAACGTTTAACTTTAAAGTAACAACGTTTTAGTAAAACAGTTCGTTTATAGCTATGTGTGACTTATTAAAAATTTTTCTCAGTCTTTCTCTTTTTATCTCTCTCTGAATTAACCTTTATTGGTACATAATAATTTTTGGTAAACATGGGGTATATTATATATACATAGTATATAAAAAAGTTGTTTTAGTTATAATTATCCTATCGATAATATTCAATACAATTTCGATTTGTTTCCTAGAATTTAATGATTAAGATGTAGAATTTTCCTCGAAGAGAAAAGTTCAAATAATATGTATATATATATATACACAAAAAGATTAATGAGTTCAAGTGAAAGTCGTGTTTTACTGTACAACAATGTTCATTGGTTATTAATTCTCAATAACATTTGTACTTGTCTCCCAAATTCTGACAAGGGACCATTTTACTTGAGTAGGTAGGTACTTTGTGTATTGTAGTGGATGTACTGCTGACCACTCAATGTATTCACCTGTTTCGTTTCATTTTGTTTTATTCGAGTGAGATAAATGATATTTTATTTAAATTTTAGGGTAGTTGGGTGCTTTTATTTTTTATTTTAGGGTGATCAAACTTTCATAATTTCATGAACCCATTTGTATATCTTTACGTTGCCAACTCGACTCACAAACTCAATTCTACTTTTCATTAAAAACATCTCAAAAATTACAAGACAGATTTGATTGACAGGTTACGTCGCTTCATTTTTTAACTGTTTTCTAAGTGTTTGGAATGTATTTCAATTCTAACTTAAGTAAGAGAAGAGAAAGCTATTCTTGCATATCTCAGAATCTCAGAAACGGTTCCTGAAAATTAGTATATTTTATCCATGTTTTCAGAAAACAATGCAACATTGACTACAAAATATGACTTTTACTGACATCTATTGGTGACAAAATTAAGTGCATTACCGAGACATTCAAATTGGTATTTATGGGGAGACATTTTAAATGGTTCTTATATTAGTGATAAAATTTCTTTCTTTAACTAAAAAAATAGCGAGTAAACCTCTGTCATTCGCAATAATTGCCGTCGTATTTCGTTGAATGTTGTAATCCAAGTGTGTAGTCTTTTGTTTATCGACGTAGTAAATTGTGACTTTAATATCCTCAAAGAAAATAATTTAAAGAGGTTAGATCGCAGGATATTGGAGGCCAATTAACAAGTTCGTTATGTGAAATTAATACAATACGCATGCGTTGCTCTGGCGTGCGTCTATTCATTATGAAATGACAAACCAAACTAAACAAAAAGGAACTGTCTACTATCAAATCGTTTATCAAACAAAAGAGTGTTGCCAACTCAAATATATGAATCTTAAAAAAAATTTCCCAACAGCAATCCATGTTTTCAAAAAATTGTTTCATTGAATTTATGCCAGATCGTTTGTGGCCAATAATGCAAAGGGCTTGTCTCGATAATAGATAATTGACAAGCACCCATAAAATATGAAGAAAATCTATCTAACAGACGAATCGAAGGAACAAAAACGGTAAAAGTAATAAAAAATAAAACGTAAATATTTTATTCATAACAAGAACGGAACCCTTGAAAATAAAACACAAAAAACGTGCTTATTTACAACAGAAAAAAAAAATAAACCAATAAAATTAATGTTTTTTTGATAATCCTAAACAATCAGAATTGTTTTTTTTTTTATATTTCATACACCCTCGTCCCAAAACAACTAACACAGCAACGAAAAAAAAAAGAGCGAAAACTTATTACAAGTATTTTAATGACAGTGAACATTATTTATTGTGACTGGCTTATAACGATATGATATATTATTGAAGATGAAAACAATATGTCGCGAGCATTTTTCAAAAACTAGTTGTATGTATACAAGCCGTGGTGAATGGGACCTTTAAATACCAGTCCAATAGGGATTGTGTAAAAAAAATTCTTAATATCTACCGAATATGAGATTGTCTCAACCTCATCGCGAGATCAAATATGGCGAATGGTGCCACGAATGTGATACAACTACCGTACGGGGTTGACTGGTGAAGTTGATACAAACGCATAAGTTGTTTGTATAAAAGTAATCTAATGTCTAATAAATTTCAAATATTATTGTTTTAAAATGCAATATAGTTTTAAACAATCTATTTTTGATTGGTTCTACCACATATAAATATTATAACAAAAAACTGATGTGATTGTCACAACTACATGAGCAGGTAAAAAAAATAAAAGGTTTATACCTGCTACTATTAATTTTAGTGTCAACAGCTTAACCATCTGCACTCTCGAAACTTGTTGCATATACACCAAAAAATGGTATTTATTATAAAAATGATCAATAAATTTATTTCAAACTTGATGTAAGTTAGTAACAACAATCTTCACGTTGTTGGCTCAATCACATATGGACTAGACATGATAGATATGCCATCATTATAACCCAATCCTCTATTTAAATCAAACGCAAAGACATTTTCTTTTAATTAATCGATTCGCTTTATTTACACGATTATATATTCCAACTAAGTACAATTTTATTTTCCATCAATAAAATGCATGACTTTAAACTTAAAATCAATCTCTTTCATAGAAGTAATGATTTTGTTTATTTAACTTCAGTGATTTTGTATCAATGAATTCATATTTTAAATTCAATCCCATTTTATTGTAAATACAAATATTTAGCTGTACTTGTTCCAATCGTTAGGAAATTGTTTAAAAGAATTTTTACAATTACGATTAGATTTTTCTATAAGAAAACGAGATGTTTTTGGTCCTTCCAGTGGAGCGTCGATCGATTCTTCATCTTCACACCCTTAATCTTCAATGAAGTAACGCAAATTTAAAATTTCTATTTCATGACAGAAATTACGATTAAAAAAAGGCACACCTTTTCGATTTCGTGTGTTCGTGATTTCGGGATGAAACCAATAAATTTCTGTCAGATAGTTAAAAATTGTATTAGCTTCAAACATGAAATTGATGGTCTTAAAATACACAAACACATATACAACCATCTCATCCAAGGGTGTTCAAGTATACATGCAAGGGGGTACACTAGGTATCTATACGGGAACACAGGAATGGTACATACCAGATATGCGGTGGGGTGAAGAGGATGTTGTTGTGTTGTGTGTACTTCATTCACTAAATACGAAATGAGAAACAAGGGAGAGATGTTCAAGTTACGACTGTAACATGCATAAGTATGAATGTACTGTTTTGTTAGCTAGTAAAACCCGATTTACTTTAATTAAACGGGTGTTTTCATAATCATAGACAAAGCCGGCAATTTACACCGGTGTCCAAATTGCGAATAATCGAATACTAACCCAGGGTAACTGTTTTTATACATAGCATAATTTAGTCTTAAATCAAATATTTAATAAAAAATACTTTTTAAGGCACAAGCTTTTATTGTACTTAAAAGTAGAAAATAATTTGATCTTTGAGTCACTCACACTCGACTATTTGTAAAAGCTTTAATTTAAAATATCAAAAATGAATTAGAACGCTTCATCTACTCCACACGCCTAATTATTTTTCAATTCTTTCTTGATATTAAGCGCTTCAAGCTTTTACAAATAGTCGGATATCAGTGACTCATAGACAAAATTTTTTTCTACTTTTTAGTACAATAAAAGCTTGTCCCCTAAAATTAAAATTTTTTAGGTGGAAATTTTAAATTTAATTCAAATGTTGCCACACATTTCTTGAAACTTTATTATTTCACGTTGTAGTGATATCAAGTTCGCTAAAATTCGTGGCTACGCTAAAATATTTGAAAATCTACGCTAAAATATTTGAAAATTATCGAAATTTATTTATTTAACTTAACGAATTTTCAAAAACTAGCGTATTCTCAATAAGAAGCTGGTTTTCCGGGGAATAATATATATGCAAGCGATATTCGTGTGATAGAAATAACATCGAACAAGGCAATTTATGTCCATTAAGAGAGTCTTCGAGTGAACTTGGGTTCGGTTAAAAAGGGGGTTTTCGTATATATGCATCAGTTGCTTACACATACAATAAAGGTAGACCGACATTGAACGTATCGGTGCGGTGGTAGATAGATATAGCTGGTATTGGCTGATGTTCCTCCTCAACTCAGTGAAGGGACAATTCTCACAGGACCTATCTAATCACCAAACATAGAACGCTCATCAGTTTCAAAACACATGTTTAAAAGTCTTAAATCGATACTATATACATAATAGAACTATTCTCTAGCTTTATTTTTCATTCACCAAAGCTCTCTCGAGAAAAGCTTGCATGTTCCTATACCTGTTTCTATCTAATGTTCTAATGAAATTTATAAATTTCTGGCTCAACAAATTCTCCTTAAACCATTTTATTTCTTATTCGATTTTTTATCATAAATAATTTTAGGTAAACTATTTGAAAAAAAAAAAATGAAATTTTTTTTCTTGATTTCACTTAAAAACCTGTTTAAACGAAGGAATATTTTTATTTTCCGTTAGGGAAACATTGTGTCTTTAAATTTGATCTTCTGTAGTACGATAAACAGGTAGACTATAATCGATTTTAACGAAATATTAAACGTCTCTATTGCATTTATTATTTATGATTATTTAATAAATTTTGTTTACAAATTTAAATGTCTGTCTTTATGGAACTATATTCCTTATCGCACGTTATAATTTGTTTGCTGGTTGGGAGGTAAAACCAAAAAATGTACAAAAATTTGAAACGACCACAAAATCCGACGATGTATTACCTAGGAAACTAAAACTTTTTTAATCGATTCAACTTGTCATGAATTTTGAGAATATTTTGAAAAGAATTTACAATCTATCAATTTATATTTTTTGTCCAAAGTTGATGTTTTTTATTCAGAACAATGAGTTTTGAGTTATCAGAAGTTAAACATAATCCCAAAAAAGTGAAAAATATGCGGCAAAACAGTAATGAATCGTAATTGAAATGAAAAGGTCAATTTCAGAATAATTAGATTCAATGCGGAATAATTTCAGTGACTGAACGGAATGAAAATGTTGGCTCTACTGTCTGATTCATAAAATATCTCGAAAATTACTCATTTAATGGTCAAATAAACACGATTTTTGTAATTTTCGGGTCAAAATTACCTTAGAAACTTAGTTCTATCGAAATCGGAAACAAAAATTTTTTTTATACTTTTTGCAATTTGTAAAAATCGAAAAAATCATAAAAAATTCAAAAAAACACAATTTTTGTAATTTTTGGTTGGGTTGGGTTGGGTTGGGTTAGGTTGGGTTAGGTTGTGTTAGGTTGGGTTAGGTTGGGTTAGGTTGGGTTAGGTTGGGTTAAGTTGGGTTAGGTTGGGTTAGGTTGGGTTAGGCTGGGTTAGGCTGGGTTAGGCTGGGTTAGGTTGGGTTAGGTTGGGTTGGGTTGGGTTGGGTTGAGTGTGGGTGTTGGTGTGGGTGTTGGTGTGGGTGTGGGAGTGGGTGTGGGAGTGGGTGTGGGTGTGGGTGTGGGAGTGGGAGTGGGAGTGGGAGTGAATGTGGGAGTGGGAGTGGGAGTGGGAGTGGGAGTGGGAGTGGGAGTGGGTGTGGGTGTGGGTGTGGGTGTGGGAGTGGAAGTGGAAGTGGAAGTGGGAGTGGGAGTGGGAGTGGGAGTGGGAGTGGGAGTGGGAGTGGGAGTGGGAGTGGGAGTGGGAGTGGGAGTGGGAGTGGGAGTGGGAGTGGGAGTGGGAGTGGGAGTGGGAGTGGGAGTGGGAGTGGGAGTGGGAGTGGGTTTTTTTTCAATTTTATTGATAATTTATAATGAATTTTCCATACAATCTCAGTTTTCGGAATAGCTCTGTTTTTACGATTATCGAGATTACTGTATATCATATTTTAAGAATTTCACGCTCCGAGTTGCCCCCCCCCCCACCCTGGATTATTTTGTAATATTAATAATTAAAACTTAATTTAATTAATAGTTGTGATGGACTGGTGTAGTGCATGGTATATGCATGAGGACGGTGCACTCAGCCTCTGAAATTGAGGAGTTGATAAATGAAATTATCAGCGGAAAGGTGGTAAAACACATATATGGTATCACAAAGGTTCTCTATAGCCTAAGTGTGTCTTTCGTGGACAGCCAATATAACCTAACCTAATAAAATTGGTATTTCGTTTAAATGGCTTAAATTTTAGAGATGATTGAACCAATTTTAAAGATCCATAATAAATGGTGATTTGCATATAGAGAACCCGTCGAACGGTATAAAAACATTTAAAGAATGTCGTAATATTCGAATAAGAATTGATTTCTTCAATATAAATATCGTATATGTATGTTTGAAATATGAATATTCAAATCGAATTTTTTCATGTCAACATTCTTATTTAAAAAGCACTACTTTTACAGAGTAAATCTTTTTTCATCAACTTTATTGCTAAAATGCCATCTATTGAAATTCAATTGAGTTATTTACAAACGTATATACATTTAAAAACAGAGTGGCCTTTTTTATCCAAAATCACACCTAGAAAATTCTATTACCCAGAAGAGAGAAGAATTTTATTTCGATATTACGCTTAATTTTCGAGTTATGAAAGTCTATTTTATCAAAAACAAAGACTATCGCGTAAAAAACTTCACTTCCATTTCCTTCCCTTCCTCTTTTGTTCACAATGTGACGGGTTTTAAGTGCAAAATCCTAGTTTTTTTGAAAAAATGAATTTTTAAAATCGGTTAAGTAGTGAATTCAAATGATGAATTTTCATTCCCTATTTCAATCTTTCAGGGGATGAATTTCAAAAAATCCTTTCTAAAAGGACATCTACAGAATAAAATGAATATCTTCTCAAAATTTCAAACTTCTATCATTAGTAGTTTAGAGTTAGATTTCCATTAGAACTTAAATTAAAGCTTTCATTGATTTTAATTTAAAAAACAATTTTTCTTTTTGTTTCAGGTAAAATTTCATTTTCAAATTTTCAACCAATCAGTAAGTTTTTTAAATTTCAGTTTTCCCCAGACTTATTCGTAACGTTTGGGTATTAATCATTAGACAAGGAATGTTTTCGGGAAATAATTCAAAATATTTTAAGTTTGGTCACACTGTGATCCGTAGGGATTTTTTAGTGCCACGCGGTAGATGTAAGTGTACCTATTGTATAATAAAAAATAAGATTTGTTTATTTCAACACAATTTTCTCAAATATAACCCAATTTTTTATATTTATTGTTGAAAAGTGTGTTTTCTTTTCTACATTTTTTTTTTTTTTTTGTGAATTTTCCAATATTAGGTCACGTAAATATCACGTTTATTTGATAAATTCATGCGTCAAAAGATTAGCATATTTGAAAAGAAAATTTCTTGAAAATATTCGTCATTGAAAACAGTTCAAGGTAATCTAATCTAATTGTAAGTCTAATTGTGTGTTTTTGTTAAAATATTGTTAAATTTATGAAATTTTAAGCCCAAAAATTCGTTTTCTACCTTTCTCTTGAGTTAAAAGCTGGATACGGGCTGGATTTGCGCAAGAGCGCAAATTTTCCAAATAAAAAAGCTTCGAAAAGTCGAAAATCAGCGTTTTTCTTCTTAGGTTTCTTCTAGTCGATGACAAATTCATAGGATTTTATCAAAATTTTCCATGGAAATCTTCGTTTACAAAAACAAATCGAGATTTTCGATTATTACCGGAAATTTATGTCGAAAACAAAACTCGCATCTTTCTAGCACCTTTAAAAGTGTTCATTTAACTTTATTACGCGCCGAATAGAAAAACCCTTGCATTCTAGCATGAATAAAAGTGAAAGAGGTAGTTTAGGGGGTGTTTTTCCTATTTTCGAGGAGTTAGATATTAATTAAGGGATGATTTAGATATTAAATTGAATATTATAAAATTTTTATGTCCTGTTCTGATATATAAACTATAATGCTATGCATAATCTAAACTTGAGAAATTCTTGGTTCAATCCCTCAAAGTTTTATTTTCATAACAAAAAATACTTTGAGTCCTTAAGTTTTGCTAAATAAATCTCTTAACCGGAAATCATCAAAATTGCGGTTTAGGCATGAAAACGTAACAGGTACACAGGCAGGCAGACTTTTACATTTACAAGTTAGGATTAATTTTTTTAGAAAAACACATCGATTATATTTTTGGAGAACAACATTCTGATATTGTTTTTATAACATTCCAAAATGATCTGGAATATTTAAGATTGATCTACTAAAAACAATTTAGATATATTTGTCCGAGCAATTTTGGGCATTGCAGCTAGTAAATAAAAAATGCCTCAATATTATATATAAACAGTGCTATTTTTGAATGAAAAATCAATAAGCAATTTTGATAATTATTATGGAAAATGACCAATGAATATTGAATAGTTTATTAATAAATAACAGTCATATTCATTTTCTTAAAGACATGTTTGAATAGGGGAAACGAAGAAATAAGTATTCGTTTTGTAAGAAATACATATATAAAAGTAAATGATTTCTATTTATGTGATAATAAAAATGTAGCCCACAAAATAAAGACACCATTTTAGTCTGATATACAGTGTGTTTTTTTTAAGTTGACATAGGCATCAAACTCGAAAAATAACTTTTATCGATCATGTGAAATTTTTGTAACCAATTTCTGTTTAAACTATTCGGTATACAAAAAAATGTTTGCGTATTTATAAAGAACAACTTTCTAATAAGCGTTTGTCAGTTATGAATCGGAGTGAGGTTTTATTTGAACCTGAAAACTTAGATCGAATTCTATGCCGATGTGTATCTTTGAAATTTTCCTCGATTCAATTTATTTATCCACTTTCATGTATATGTCAACTTAAGATGCTTGTCTTTGTACAATATTTTAAAAATAGTGTACTACATCATACAGCAGTACACTACATCATACAGCACATTCAAATAAGTATTAATTTTAAAATGCTTTTAACGCAACTGTCCATTTATCACGTATTCTGTATGATAATAGCATGATAATAAACATCTATAATTCTGTATATGATAGGCATCTCTCTTACACTAAGTATACTCTAAATATAATTGTTTCTGTTATACAAAAAATTTAAATAACTTTGAGTGACTATATCTCAAGAATGAAGCGGTCAATTGTTTTGGTTTTTGTTTTTAAACTCACATGCACAAATTCATTAATGATCAGTTACGTTTTTTGAAAATATCTTAAATCTAGTTTTTTTCTAGAATTAAAAAACACAACAAAACGCAACCTTTCCTGTGCTCTCCATGTTAATTAACCGAACTTTAATTGTATTTAACCCGAGTTAGAGACGGTTAATCGACTTGGTTAATGTATTATTATATTCCTAATGAGTATACACAAATTTAGAATTTTATGTCGATATGCCCATAGCAAGACAACCTTAAAAAAAGACACGTTGTATAATTTTGATATCATACATACAACTTCATTAATGATTTTCCTTCGCATATGTAAGAATAAAGGAATCCCGTCGCAACAGATGTATTATAATACCATTGTTCGAGTATATATTTCCAAGTGCATAGTTTTCTTTTTACAACATAATAGTATATCTTAAGATTTTTCCCCATTTTCATTGAATGGTTTGAAGGTGAAACGTAAACATTACATGTCTGTGTGTATTCACAATCCCTCGTATTGAATTAAGGGTACTGTTATTAAAACTATAATCCTCTCCCTTATTACATACGCCTGTACAAACGACTGTTTTTTCACCGAATTTCTCATTTTACCTTTCTCTAATAGTTATGAATGGGTATTAATTCTAACGAATGTACATTCTTCTTTGACCTCAAATTACGTTCTTTTTTATTTGTGTAAGAATATGAATGAAAGCCGCATACGGTTTTTGCTATGAAAATAAGAGTATAAAGTTGTTCTTTAAGAATCTCAAGAAAATGATTTCTGTTTATTTATAAACCATTCAATATTCATTGCTCCTTTTCCATAGTAATTAGTAAATTGTTAATAAGGTATTATCGTTAGTCAAAAATAAATTATGAAAGCAAAAAGTTAAAATTATGTAAAAATATACTTAAATATTCTGATTTCGAGTCATAAAAGCACATTTTTCTTTTATAATATTAAAATTAAAAATCGTAATTTCTAAACTGTATATCACGTGACCTAAAAGGCGGGCAAGCCCTGCTGTGTTGTCATATCGGTATGAGTCATAGACAATCAATTAGTTCAGTGTAGACAGCTGGGTATAATATATCCATAGATAATAAGTATTTATATTTATTATAATCATATATCTATGAATATATCTGTCAAACCTATTTGTGTTATTTCGTATAGTGATACCCATATTACGTCATAAAATTGGATGCCTGCGTTTTTGACAGTTTAAAAAAGTTTTAAAATTTAAGTTTTTGGCAAGAAAGTTTGTGTATTTTTTCGAAATAAATCTTTGGTGGCTTTTTATCAGCAAAATCAACATTTTGAAGTACTTTTTCAAAAATAGTAGAATACCCTATTGGTTTTTCATTTTAAAATCGAACTAATGAAGTTGCCCTTCCCTGGTCCAAAGAAATTGGTCTTGAATGCCACAAGTTGTAATTTGATAATAGTTATTCACAACAAATTTGGTGAGATAAAACGAATAGCAAAATAAATACCGAACTATAACTGCTAAAAATTAATAAAATTGAATATTAAAAGAATAATATTGAATTTGAAAGAAAGGAAATGGTAGTTATGTATTATAAATAAAATAATATTTGAGTGAGTTATAGAGTATTTATAATTTGTATATGGAATATAGAAATACAAATGTAAATAAAATTGTTAGATTAGAATTTGATTTTGTGAGTTGGTAGTAACTAATTTCAAAGTTGTAAATCTGTGTAGAGAGAATTAAGATATAGAAAATGATTTCGAAATGTTTGAAATCACCAAACAACATAACACCATCAGTATAACCCTATTATAATTCTCATTTCACTTCATTTTATATATAAATTGATCAAGTCAAAACAGTGGCGGTATCAAACATTTCAAATTATTTTTACCTGCATTCTTCAAAATTTTTATCAGTTTAAAAAAAAAAAACAAAAGTTTTAAAAGTTTTGGCAGATAATGGCAGATCTGAGTATTATAGCAAATTTTACTATTTAAGGAGATATTCAAAGGTTGAAAAATACTAGGGATTTCAATAGAACCTTATTAATACATTTTTTGATTGGCAAAGTTTACAAAAATCACGAAAAATTTATTAATTTTTTTATCGTTCAAAGTTGGCTGAAAAAATGATGAATCATATTGGTTATCCTTTTCAATTGGATATTTCTATATCAAAAAATCTAAAGAGTGTGATAAAAAACTATCTAAAATATTTAGACAATCTTGTAGTTTATAAAAATTACCATGCAAATATAAGGTTGTCGATGATATCAAAACAAAATTTTAATTTAATTAGTGAGTTCATTGAAGATCCTATTTTTTTATGAACAGAGACGACTCAGAGTAAGAGTATTGATGATTGAAGAGCGATATCTATATTATCAAATTTATAAGCATCACTTGCACACAATATTTTATATATTTTTGTAGTTGCGTGGTATTGTATAAGTTATGTTTAGCTTTACAATACCACGCAACTACAAAAATATACAATATATTGTGAGCAAGTGCTGCTTATAAATTCAATAATCAATAGTTTTTTATCACACTCTCAAGATTTTTTGATATAGATATATTCAATTGGAAATATGATTCTAGGAATTTTTTATGAATTTTTAGGAGCTTTAAACAAAAAATGTATTTATAAAGTTTTATTGAAATTGAAATGTTGAAGAGAAAAGAAAAAAGCACATTTTTTTTAAACATTTGTACTCGTATAAGCTGTTAAGTCGTAATTCTCGTAGCCGTTGTTATTTTTTGCATCGAATGTTTACTGAATAAACTCCGATAATCCATTAAAATATGTTCGACGTCACTGTTTATATTCGATATTATAATAATTGGTACTTGCATATATTTGCAAACCTAATGTTTATGTAAATTCATGCGAAACTTTTGAGAGTATATACTACAGACTACTCACTACAGATACTATAATGTATATTATGTGTATATGTTCCCTAGAAAGTTTTTAGCTCAAATCTTGTTATGTGATTTCCATCAACACATCCATTAGTACAATCATCTTGGATTTTAGCCTCGAACTTTTTGCTAAACAAAACTTTTAAATAAAATTTTTTCGAAATTTTTTGAAGGGAAAAAATCGAAAATATCAACAACAAAAAATTCTGTTTCAGAATTCGATAAAACTCAGTTATAAGGGTAATTTTGATCCAAAAAATTCAAAAATCGAGTTCATTTGACGATTGGGCTAGTAAATTTTGAAAAAATCGAGTCCTTGGATCGATTTTTGGCGATATCTCAAACATTACCCACCTAATCGTTAATTGAACCCGATTTTTGAATTTTTCGGGTCAATTATACCTTATAAACTGTATTTCAACAAATTCCGAAACACAAAATTTTTTTCGATTTTTTGGAATTTTTTGAAGGGGTACCCTTTGAAAAAAATCGAAAAAATCGAAAAATTTTTTCTGTTTCGGAATTCGATAAAACTTAGTTTATAAGGGTATTTTGACCCAAAAAATTCAAAAATCGGGTTTATTTAACGATTGGGCTAGTACATTTTGACAAAAACGAGATTTTTGATCGATTTTTGGCGATATCTCAAAAATTAGCCGCCCAATCGTTAAATGAACTCGATTTTTGAATTTTTTGGGTCAATTATACCTTATAAACTGTGTTTCATCAAATTCCGAAACACAAAATTTTTTTCGATTTTTTGGAATTTTTTGAAGGGGTACCCCTTGAAAAAAATCGAAAAAATCGAAAAATTTTTTCTATTTCGGAATTCGATAAAACTCAGTTTATAAGGGTATTTTGACCCCAAAAATTCAAAAATCGGGTTCATTTAACGATTGAGCTAGTAGAAGTTTGAAAATAACGAGTTTTTGGATCGATTTTTGTCGATATCTCAAAAATTAGCCGCCCAATCGTTAAATGAACCCGATTTTTGAATTTTTTGGGTCAATTATACCTTATAAACTGTGTTTCAACAAATTACGAAACACAAAATTTTTTTCGATTTTTTGGAATTTTTTTGAAGTTGGGTTGAGTTGGGTTGGGTTGGGTAAAAATCAAAAAAGTTTTTCTTCTCGATTTGGATGAAAATCATTTTTTAGACTAATTTTGAGCCAAGAAAAACGAAAATCTAGTTAGTTTAGTAATTCTACTTAGTTTTCTTGATAATCGCTCTAATTTATTGAAATATTTCAAAAAATAAATTTAAACTTATAGCTGTAACTTAATTAAAAATTACAGTTTCTGTGGTAATTTTAAACTAAATTTTCATTTTTCCTGAGTCAAAATAATCTAGAAATTGATTTTCGTGAAGATTGAAAGTCTAAACTTTAATAATCTGTTTAAAATGACTGTAGTAGATATAGATTCACACAAGTTGTGAGCAATGATAGAATATTCGAATATACATAAACTTCTTCTATTCATTCGTCCAATTTAAATATATGGTGTATGTGAGTCTACGTTCACTTCGAAAATTCGACTTGAAAGTTTGTAAATTAATATTTAAATCAAAATATTGTATTAAAAACACTCATATGGGCTCTTTATAGTTATAGAAAGTTACAGGGATCATGTGGCGATGACCTTTACACCACAAGGTCTTAAGAAAATATTTCATCCTTCTCTTCAAAGTGCGATAAAGGTCATGAAAGGTAGATTTTTTAATAATTAATTTTAAATTTAATTTCAAATCCGTTCCAAAACCTAGATCAATTCTTGTATTATAAAATTGAAATAAGAATTTCAATTATTATGTAGCCATCATCAGTATATGTAGTCATGTTTAGATATCTTTGGTTTTCGATAAATCGAAAATTAAACAATTATACAAAATTTTCAATTTTTGATATTTTGTAAATTACTAAAGCTCTGATCAATTTTTTGAACTAGATTTTCGTTTTCCTTGGCTTAAAAATAGTCTTGAAAATGATTTTCATCCAAATCGAGAAAAAAAAATTTTCTCAAATTTTTGCAATTTTTTTAAGGGGTACCCCTTTGAAAAATTCGAAAAAATCGAAGGGAATGTTTTGTTTACGATTTTGATAAAAATCATTTTTTAGACTATTTTCGACCCAGGGAAAACGAAAATCACATTAAAAAATTGATCAGAGCTTTAGTTTTCTTGAAAATCGCTCTAATTTATTAATTAAAGCTGTTTTCTTAAAAATTACACTTCTGATCAATTTTTTAACGTGATTTTCGTTTTCCCTGGGTCGAAAATAGTCTAAAAAATGATTTTCATCAAAATCGGAAACAAAAAATTTCCTTCGATTTTTTCGAATTTTTCAAAGGGGTACCCCTTAAAAAAATTGCAAAAATTTGAAACAAATTTTTCATTTCCAATTTAGATGAAAATCATTTTCTAGACTAATTTTAACCCAAGAAAAACGAAAATCGCGTTTAAAAATTGATCAGAAGTGTAATTTTTAAGAAAACAGCTTTAATTCATGGAAAAATTCCTTAAAAATGTATCCCGAATAATGAAAATGCATCATATAGGCTGTATCTTAAAAACTAAGGTTCTGATTAAAATTTTAACTGAATTTTTGTTTTTATGGGTAAAAATTAGCCTAATAACGATTATTTTTCAAAATCAAACTTCAAAGCCATCTTAGGATACAGATTCTCTCCAAATAGTTTCATTTTCAACTTAATTTCATAGTCGTGAAAAGATTTTTCAACGAGTTTGCTTCTTAAAAGTATCGTACTTGAAAATTAAAATTAACTAATGGAAAATTATATACTTCAACTTGTTTTCCAATCTTTATAAAATAAATCAGTGGAAAATGATTGCACAATATTTATTTCGGTACAGGATCGCATAGAAGATTTTTATCGGAGGGGTTAAGTTGATATTTTTAAAGTTTTTTGAAGAGGATGTAATTAAGAGAAAGTTTTCATTACAACGAGTAGGTATGATATCTTCTCCCCTCCGTCTCACCATAGATCCGGAACTGTGATAAAATTTGTGTAAAGAATGTATCTGTAGCGTATATGTTTTTAATCAATCGACAAAGAAGCGAAATCTAGTGAAGTATAAAATAATGTCTCGTAGTAATTTCGATTATGTGTATTATTTATTTGTGCATTTAATAATATATTAAATTATTTTGAACTTTATACGTATCTTTATTCACAACGATACCGTACCTACAAAAAAAAACAAGAAGTGTCGTGGGACACCTGATTGGAACTATGTTCCTATCGTATCTTCATATATTGTAAATGTAGGGTTAACTTTTTTACTCAAATTTGCTTTGATTTTTTTGCTGGATTGAATGATGCACATGTTCAATTTTGTAAGATCATTTTGTGCTTTTTTCTTCTGTCTATTTTTTAAAATATTCAGTTTGACTTGTTGTCGATTTGCTATAAAAAAAAACACAATTCCAAAAAAATTATAAATATACAACAAGATAAAAATTATTTCAAAATACAAATAACTGTAATTCGTTGCTTGTAAACGATTTTTTTTCTCTCACGATACTGTTTGCATATCTGTGCATTGGTAATTCTTAAAATTTAAAGTATTAATTTAAGAAGTCAAATACTTGTTTTATTGTTTAAAGAATCAAATATTAAAGCTACTTTAACTTTATACTTTATGAATTAATTGTAATATTAGTTTAAAAAAGACATACTTCTAATTTAGTAGTCAACCCAATATGTGCGTACATTACCTTCATTTGGCTTGATCAAGATATTTATTATGACATAACATAAAAGTTCCTTGTTCTTACTTTAAATTATCTCTATTATCTTTAACTTCTTCTGATAACTCACAACTCATTTTTTTGGTTGAAAAACATAAACTTTGGACAAAAAATATAAATTGATAGATTGTAAATTAATTTCAAAATATTCTCAAAATTCATGACAAGCTGAATCGATTAAAAAACTTTTAGTTTGCTAGGTAACACATCGTCGGATTTTGGGGTCGTTTTAACTTGGCACTTTTTTACCTCTCAACCAGCAAACAAAATATAACGTGCGATAAGGAAGATAGTTCCAGTAATTGCGGCAAATTGAAAAATTTGAAAAAGTGAAACTTCTTTGAGAGAACCAATCAAAAACGAAATACAGACAGTGAAATAGTGAAAATGGGTGATGTCATTACGAAAAGCGCTTATAAAAATAAAATTTATAAAAAAGCATTCAATAAAGTTTTTCACAATAAATAATAATTTCATACAAATTTATAATAAAAGTATAATAATTGAAAACAATGTTTTTTGATAAATAATGGAGTTATGTTAAATATAATACACTAATTAAAACAAAGTTAATTACATTTGCTAATTAGTTTATAACATTCATAAGTTGTTGATTGGTGTTATCATAAACATATTGAACATGCAGCTAACAGCCTGGCAGCTCTGTCATGGCATCGACCGAACTGAATAACTGAATGCTGTGATACTCAACGGATAGATACGATAATTATTTTAGATGAAAATAGCAAATATTATCATCATCGAATCACAATTTTACCTGAAGTCAATTCAATCATTAATACCTATTCTGTTTATGTTTAGTTACATGCTAGCAATCCGTATATGTATTTTGTCCTCTTTTTCACATCACGTGATTTATTGCACTGCGATAGATGTTTTCGCAAAATAAAATAGGCTAGTTTTTATCTCGAAATATATTTCATTCATGAAGGATGTACAAGCGTCTGGGCAGTTTTGGATAAAAGACTTGATTTGTGTGTGTGTGTGTGTATGTCTGTCTGTGGCATCTTAGCGCCTAAACATATCTACCGATTTTGATTTTTTTGGTTTTGTTTGAAAGGTAATTTATTGGTGAGTGTTCTTAGCTATGTTTCAAGTGCGAATTCAGGGTTCCGTACTCGAAAAAACTAAAAAATTGACGATGATTTTCCAAATCGGCTCAGTTTGGAAAAAGCTTTAAGTAAAAAGGCAATATAAGGAAGAGTTTTCTCAGATATGTTTCAATTACGAGTTTAAAATTTGTTGTTGGGCTAGGTCTAAATCCATTTTGAAACTTTGAGGGGGTTGGGGGCGTGTTGTTAATTTTGATACACATAATATTCATTTAATTAACGATAGCGTGTGACTGTATCAATGATGATATAATAGGCATAATTTAAAATATCATAAACATATGATTATATTCAACAACGCACCCACCGTTTAATCAAAATAAATCAATTTAAATTCATCAAAATTGATGAATTCAATTATAATCGTCATTATTATTAATAATGGTACCTAGATTATCAATAACAATTGTTTATGAATTTGCTATTGTCCGCAACTTATTATGCGAGCTATGTATTTTCACGGAATTGTCTGCTTTTTTTTTCAATTGAATGTATGGTTTTAGACTTAGCCACTAAAATTTTGAATTTTGCACATAATAGTAAAATATTTTTACTAAAAAGTAGTATATCTCTGTTTACTTTGATGCTAAAAAATCGAACAAAAAAAAAAACGGATATGCACAAAATTTAGTCAGCTACAACTTTTGTATGAAACTTTTTTCTTATTTAAAACAAACTTTCGAATCCCTACATATTATAAATATCAAACTAAGGATGTTTGTTTGCTTTTTATGCTTTGACGCATAAACTACCGCATGGATTTGAATGAATCTGTACAACAATATAACTGATACATCAGAATAACACATGCGCTATAATTTTTAAAGATATATTTAAAAACGGATATCCAATTTTTGACACATTTTTCACAGAAATTGCGGTTATACTTTGCCAATTATTCCCTTAGTTGTTGTATTCGAAGTGCTTAACCCTCTTTGATTTATCGGTGACGACAGGTAACTTAACAGATCTCCAAAAACAAAAATCTAGTTTGGTAAAATCGCTCGGATCTTGGAGACCAATTAGGTAAAATTTCAACAATTATATAAAAAATTTTTAAAATTTGCAAGCTTTGCTCTGGCGTTAATCTATTCATTATGAAATGAATAACCAAGCAAAACACAAAAACTGTCTGCTGCATAGTATATTAAACTAAAAAATGCCATTGGCTACAATGTTTACATTATTGGAGGGACACAAAATTCGTATGCATCATATGATTATGACATATGACTACGACAAGGACACAGGAGTACTCACTGGCAGTTTTCTCTCTCATTCATCATATCGCATCCACTTATAGGCCAAAAGATCCCTCGTATAATTCATTATCTTCACGTAATTTTGGAGCTAAAGATGAATGTTTGACTCTGTTGTCTGTATTAGAAGTGAAAAATGAAATAAAATTATGTAAATATATAAATGATTGTAATACCCTAATTAATTAGTATTAAAACATTTTGACAAATTTGTTAGTTTTTTTAATAAATAGTGTATATTTTTTGTCTAATTATTAGTTTAACATGATTATTGTTAAATCTATAATAAGTTTAAATGAACATTGAACAGACTAAACAGACAGACAGACTAAACACACTACACTATGTTTTTATATAACACAGTTACCCAGAAAAATAAGCTATAGAAAAACATGCATAAATAAATATAAGTACATGTTTGTTCCAAAAATTATGAGATAACTTTAAAAAAATTTTAACAAAGAGCATATATAGGTGGAGTCGCCCTATTAGCTCAGTTGGTTATGGCGTTACCAATTCCGTCCGAGTAGTGCATGGTATATGCATGAAGGAGGTGCACTCAGCCTCTGAAATTGAGGAGCTGATAAATGAAATTATCAGCGGAAAGGTGGTTGTTTCGGACAGTTTGTTAAAAAACTAATGTAATAAAATGAATAACAAATATCTTGGGTCTTTGTCCAACTTATTACTGTGTGTCCGAAACAGTAATGAATCGTAATTGAAATGAAAAGGACAATTTCGGAATAATTAGATTCAATGCGGAATAATTTCAGTGACTGAACGGAATGAAAATGTTGGCTCTACTGTCAGATTCAGAAAATATCTCGAAAATTACTCATTTAATGGTCAAATAAACACGATTTTTGTAATTTTTGGGTCAAAATTACCTTATAAACCCAGTTTTATCGAAATCGGAAACAAAAAATTTTTTTACACTTTTTGCAATTTGTAAAAATCGAAAAAATCATAAAAAATTCAAAAAAACACAATTTTTGTAATTTTTGGTTGGGTTGGGTTGGGTTGGGTTAGGTTGGGTTAGGTTGGGTTAGGTTGGGTTAGGTTGGGTTAGGTTGGGTTGGGTTGGGTTAGGTTGGGTTAGGTTGGGTTAGGCTGGGTTAGGCTGGGTTAGGTTGGGTTAGGTTGGGTTGGGTTGAGTGTGGGTGTGGGAGTGGGAGTGGGTGTGGGAGTAGGTGTGGGAGTGGGAGTGGGAGTGGGAGTGGGAGTGGGTGTGGGTGTGGGTGTGGGTGTGGGTGTGGGTGTGGGAGTGGGAGTGGGAGTGGGAGTGGGAGTGGGAGTGGGAGTGGGAGTGGGAGTGGGAGTGGGAGTGGGAGTGGGAGTGGGAGTGGGAGTGGGAGTGGGAGTGGGAGTGGGAGTGGGTTTCTTCCAATTTTATTGATCATTTATAATGAATTTTTCCATACAATCTCAGTTTTCGGAATAGCTCTGTTTTTACGATTATCGAGATTACTGTATAAGCATCACTTGCACACAATATATTATATATTTTTGTAGTTGCGTGGTATTGTAAAGCTAAAAATAACTCATTACTTGACTACAAAGCATGTATTTGGTTTATATGTAGGTACCGTGCAATAAACCAAAACTTTTTTACAATACTGTAGGCTTACAATTACCTTAACTAAGTGATCTAATAGGACTGTCTCATACCATTTTATGATAGATCGAATTTTATGTAGGACAATATTTTCGACTTGAACTATGGTTCATTTTTTCAGCACCAAAGTATACTAGAGTTCAGAGATTGATGTTGATGAATATAAACGGACTTTATTATGCATATTTTATTGGATATCCAATTATTTTCAATTATTTTCGATGCGTGTTTCTGAATAGTTTATCATTTGTTTGTCGATATCAATGTTATATCGAATTGATGGCTCATGATATTAATATATAAAAAAAAAAAAGAAAATCTATAACAAAATTCATTGCAATTTTATTTTTTACCAGTTTTTTATGGTTAAAATATTTTTCACGTTTCTTTTGTTCTTTGTTTCGATCGTGTATTAATCGTGTACGAACACTCTAAACCATTCAAATTACAATTTATTGCGTTTTTCGAAACCTAAAAACTCTTTTCAAACATATATTTATACCATGTGTATAAAATATACCAAGGTATATTAAGTTTAGTCTCAAATTTGTAACGTTTAAAAATATTGATACTATGAACAAAATTTTGGTAAAGCTGATCATAAAATCACTAATTAGTCCATTTCCGGTTGTCTGTCTGTCTGTCGTCTGTCTGTCGTTTGTCTGTAGTCTGTTTTTCCTTCTGTCATCACGATTCCTCAAAAACGAAAAGAGATATCAAGCTGAAATTTATACAGCGTGCTGAGGACGTAAAAAGTGAGATAAAGTTCGTTGTGGGCTCGAATCCAGGCAGCGGCAGTGTGAACAATTGATAATTAATGGGGGTGCAGAATTGATCGCATTGTCGTCGCGTGGAAAGAACGAAGTAACCGATTCCACCCACATCATAAATATAATTGTAAATATGAATGAAATTTAATAAATAAAGATTAACAAATAATGTTGTGGATGGCCTCTGTGATAAGGCGTATGTCATAAAAATGGAGGTGAAACCCCATTATTATTATTATACCATGTATATATATGTAATATACAAGGTATACTAACTTTAGTCCCTAGTTTGTAATGCTTAAAAATATTGATGCTACGCACAAAATTGTGGTATAGCTGTTTATAAAATCACCTAATTAGTTCATTTGCGGTTGTCCGTCCGTGCGTCTGTCAACTCCATAACTCAAAAACGAAAAAAGATATTGACCTGAAATTTGTACAGCGTACTCAGGACGAGTTCGTAAATGAGCAACATAGGGTCTTAGGTCCGTAAATGTAAAAAATATTCCTTATAAAATCACTGTTTACCTGTTAGGGCGCAAATTACCCGTAAATTGTATAGTATGTATTATATGGGAATATCAGTTATATATGTGTGACATGTATGTATGTGTATTGTGACAATGTAATCAACACTGTCTATACATGTTATTTCAACAATTAACTCAGGCAATTGTTTGTTTTCATTTGTTATTATTAATATTAGACTTAGATACTTTCTCTATGACCCCAATTTGTTGAAAATTCGAACTTGATTAGTCCTTAAATAACAAGAAACGAGTCATTACCTTCATACTAAATAAAACTTTTCTTTTGTTTCAGGTAAATAAAATCCTCATTTTCCAATTTTCCAATCAATATCAGTAAGTTATTTTTATATTTGTTACATATGAAAATTATGAAAAATATATTGAACACAAAAACAAAAATAAATTTATTGATAAGAAAATTGAATGAATATTGTCTTTAAAAATTTAATTAATACAAATGACTCATCACATTCAATTGAGTTTGACGAAGGAGTATAGAAAATTGTTTATAGAGAATTTTCCTTCAATGAAAATGAATGTATATCAATATATATATAGCAAGTATACAGGGAATTATAATAAATTATTTCAATACTTTCAGTTTTACCAATATTTCACAACTAATTTTCTTCAATAATGTGTCGTGTTTATTTTATATATTTTATTAGATTCTATATTGTTTTTCCTTCGACGATAATACTTCGAATATTCGAAATGATAAATTTTTTTCTTCGTTTCAATGTTTTTTTTGTTTTTGTATTGAAGTCGCTTTGAAAATTAAGCTGCTTTTACCAAGTATAAAACAAACGAAATTTACAAAATTTAAAAAAAACCCCGACAAATTTTTCGGATACGAAAACCCAAGTTTACCCAAACTTTCATTTGAAACATATCTAAGAACACTCTCCATTCAATTGCATTTTCTAAGCTGAGGTGATTTGGAAGATCATCGTCAATTTTTAGTTTTTTCGGGTATGGAACCCTAAATTCGGCCTTGAAATAAAGCTAAACACACTCTCCATTAGATTATATTTCAAGCAAAACCAAAAAATAAAAATCGGATCATCCGTTTAGGCACTACAATGCCGCAGACAGAAAGACAGGAATGAATTTTCCAAATTGAATAGGATTATTTAATGTTGAAAAATGCTATTGAAAATTGAAATACTATTCTTTTCATTTTCATAGTTTTTTTTTTAAGGTAAAAAATAACTCTACTGGAATTTTTTAATTATAACAAATAAATATTTAATAAATAAAATATCTAAAAATTTTCCATTGTGTAACAATGTTCCGAAAAATATTATGTTATTAAATTTCCCCAAAAAATATTATTTCAATTTATCTTAATAACCAAAAATAATATAGCAAACCTTAATGTTATCTTATGATACAACTAAATCTAAACCTTCTACCCCCACCCCTCAAATAAGTACCTACATAGTAGTTATATTATATTTTATTGCAGCTCGGGCTTGTTTAATAAGTTTAACTTTGATTTATTTGATTTAATTAAATTTTATGCAATTTCCCAAGAAATATGATATTTACGAAAATTTTGTTTACAATGATTTTTATAATTAACTAGTCGTTACCCGCCCGGTTGGACAATATCAACTTTAAAAACAAAGACTACCGTGTTAAAGTTTTCACTTTCCTTGTCATCACTTATCTCCCCCTTTTGTTCACAAATGCATGGGGTTTAAGTTTTTGTTCGAAGTCCTAATTATTTTATCCCAGAATATTCGCTAGTTTTAGAGTGAATTTGAAGGAAACTGTGTACAATAATATAGCCTATACATCAGAATAACACATGAGCTATTATTTATAAAGATTAATTTTTTTAAATACTGAATGACTCAAAAAAAACAGAAGAAATTGAAATTTTCTGAGTGTACCAAAAGACTAAATGGAGTTTTCTATTGTTATTACCATAGTTTCAGGGAAATCTATGTACTGAGGGATGAAAATTAATAATGTACCAAGGTATTCATAATAAATAAAAAGAAAAATCTATTTTACGAGGAAAAAAAACTGAGATACGTTTTATTTATTTACAAGTGGAAAATTCATCGACTTAAAAAATATATACACAAAGTTAGTTCAGAATGCGATGCTTTTCACTTAGAAACTCAATTAGAAAAACACAGGATTGGGAAAATGACAAAAATGCTGAATTCATTAGACGTCGACGGACAAAGCTAGAAACTACCTGAAAAATAAAGGGGGGGGGTTCAAGGAGGGGCAACTATCCAGTACATCAATAAAAGTGCTAATTTTAGAGAAAATATGTACATTTTTGGCGCCTTATTTTTTTTTTATAGATGTTTACATTTATTATAAACACAAGATATCCCATTTGATGACTCAGTTATTACTCGTTTAGGTCTATGAGCAAACAATCCATAAGGGAATCACTACCAAAGCTATATATTTCGAAACCTCATCCCGCAACAAAAATTGTACGTCTTAAAAGTACATACAAACTTAATCAGATGAAATTAATTGTAACTAACGTATCACATATGTGTACATCACACCCTTATCCCAAAACATTCATACCCCCTCAATATACTCCATTTTCATAAACCCCTTGAATATATACTAAGGGGAGAGTCGTGTACCTTTACCAAGTATTCATAACTTGAATTTGATAGCACACTGAAATCCGACTCGAAGAAATCTAATTTTCTTTAAATAAACCTAATAGATCTGCTAATGTGGTTGTGACAATCACATCAGTATTTTGTTTCAAAACAACAATATTTGAAATTTGTTAGACAGTATATCACTTTCACTCAGCCCCGTACGGTAGTTGTATCATATTCGTGGCCCCATTCGTCATTTATGATCTCCCGATGAGGTTGACACAACCTCATATCGATTGATATTAAGAATTGTTGTTCAGTGTAGGTGTTATAGTTTAAGTTGAAATTGAAGTTCCAACTCTTCTAATTATACAAAGGCACAAAACTTACCCCTACATATATGTACATCATTTTAACGTAACCTCATACCATGCCTCTTTTTTGATTCATTCACACACACAAATACGACCCTCTAGCAAAACCACATAACATACATACAACACGAGAGCAGCTTCAAATAGTATTAGCGTTTACAGTGTGGCTTAAAAAATATGTCACACATTCTTCTATCTTGTCTTTTGACGGATTCTGCTCTGATTATTCATTAAAAAAATATTATTTTTAATGAAACAGTCACGAAATTGGTCCCTAGAAGTGTCTCATTTGGTGAAACTTTCATAAAGTAAAACCATTTTTTTAGGGAGAAATGCTCAATCTGAAATACCAAAGAATCGAGTTACGGTGCCTCTTCTCTTTGAACCACGAGGATTTAATTTTCTTCGGAAGGATTTAATCTCCTAGTTATCTCTCAGAAGAAAAACATAACAAAAAGATATAAAATGCACAATTTCTTTAAATATCCTTATCGTTTTTGATTATAATTAAAACCATTAATTACCAATTTACCAAGAATAATTAAAATTCAATTAGCTTAAAATCAAAATAGATTTTCCACAAATTGTTCAGATTTTAATTGGCCAAAATGAGACATTTTTGAGATACAATAAATACAAATAATTCTAGAAATTTGATTTCATCTATTTATAAAGCTTTATTATATTTTATGAAAAGCACAAGCCATCTAAGCGAACCAAGTGTAGTAAATGCATGACAAATTCTTAGAAATCATTTTAAATTATTCTTAGAATTTGATATTATCCAGTTTTGAGTTTTATATCTTCTAAAGAGTATTTCTTCGAATAAAAACACAATGTATCCACAAAGAAAGGATATTGCAATATATTGGAAATTCATATGAAAGTGTAAATCTCTAAATGTCTCCAAAACTACAGGATTGATTGGGATCAAGTTTGGAACAGTTATACTTCACTTAATAATCTAGCACGACATATTTTTTTTTATATTTAGTAGCTTTCTGGAAGAGGTGAAAAATCGATTTTTTTATTAAAGTTACTGATTGCCAAAGTCGCTTTATTAACTGAGTTGGTTAAGGCGAAACAATGATGAAAACTTAGCATTTTCGAAGGAAAAATATTATTTAAGGAGATATACAAGAATTGAAAAATGCTTAGAGATTTCAATAAAACTTTATAAATACATTTTTTCATTAATAAAGTTTCCAAAAATCACAAAGAATTTCTTGGTCATCGGACTTTTTATTAAGTTTTTTATCGTTCAAATTTGGCGGAAAAAATAATGAATCATATAGGTTATCCTTTTCAATTGGATATTTCTATATCGAAAAATCTAGAGAGTGTGATAAAAAACTGTCTAAAATAATCAAAAAAGCACATTTTTCTTTTAAAATATTAAAATTAAAAATCGTTATTTTTAAACTGTATATCACGTGAATTTAAAACGCGGGCAAGCCTTGCTGTGATGTCATATCGGTATGAGTCATAGACCATTAATTAGTTCAGTGTAGACAGCTGGGTATAATATATCCATAGATAATAAGTATTTATATTTATTATAATCAGATGTCTATGAATATATCTGTCAAACTTATTTGTGTTATTTCGTGTAATGATACCGATATTACGTCACCAAATTGAATGCCCGCGTTTTTTGACAGTTTAAAGAGGGTTTAAAATTTAAGTTTTAGACAAGAAAGTTTGTGTATTTTTCCGAAATGAATCTTTAATGACTTTTTATTAGAAAAATCAACATTTTGAAGTACTTTTTCAAAAATAGTAGAATACCATATTGGAATATTGGCTCGAATCAAACGAATAACAGCTAGTATATAATAATTCATATCAATGATTTATTCTTTGTTAATTAATAATATGCAATGAACACACGGTATGAACTATGTATAGTTATATAAATTGTTATTCCTTTAAATAATATCATTGCATCGATTTAAAAGCATATAATGTATCATTAATTTGTACAAATACTTTATATAACATACATACATTAGAGTGGGTATGAGTCAGTCGTTCATGGTTCACTCATAGTTCTGTTCACTCATATACAGTCAAAATCCTTTATAACGACAAATTTCCAAGTTCAAACATAAAAAAATTTAAATAAAAATCAAGTGAAACCAAACAATTCACTGAGTTAATTGTTAAAATACCATGTATAGACAGTGTTGACAAGTGGTGTCATATAAGTAAATAGTTAGTCACTCTTAGATAGCCACACATTCATAACTGATATTCCCGTATAATACATACTATAATATTTGTATTTGCTCTATCTCTAACAGTTTACAAGATGGGTCCTACGGATCCAAGATCCAATTGATCTATGCTGCTCATTTACGAACTCGACCGTATTTTTTGTGTCCTGAGCACGCTATAAAAATTTCAGCTTGACATCTGTTCATTTTTTAGTTATTGTGTAACAGACTCATACATCCTTAAAGATGTATGAGCATGACAACAATGTTTGATTTAAAGGCTCAAAATTTGTTTGTAGGTAGTCTTTTACTCAAAGAATATGTGGTTAAAATTTCAGCTTAGGTAACCGTACAAATTTTTAAGAAAAAAGTCATTAAAAATCGGTATAAAATACATTGGCTCTTATGGAGGAATCTCAAAAAACGACATATTTTGGAAGTTTTTGATAATTTTCTTTTGGAATGAATGAAAACAAATTTAAAAAAAACTTTTTAATAGAAAGTAAACATATTAGCAATGAATTAGAAAAGAAAAAAACTAAGTGTCACCGTCCATATAAGGGATGTAAGAGCAGGGTAGATTAAGGGTTGAAATGATTTTTATCTTATTTTTAACTTTGATGATGAATTTTGTTATAACTTCATGAATGTAGACGAAAAATAAGAATAAAATTTTTCGATATGTGTCTTGGTTTTCGAAATATCGAAAGCTAAATAATTAAACAAAATTTTCAATTTTCGATATTTGGAAAATTAAGCCAGATATCGAAAAATTTTATTCTTACTTTTCGTCTTATATCGTCAAGTAATAATATAAATTTATCATCAAAATTGAAAATATATAATTTTTAAATTTGTGCCCCCAATACCGTGCTCATACATCCTTAATGTCGTTCTAACCGATTTTCACTGTAATGTAATATATCCTATACTGTTTTAGCTAGTACAGCTAAATTTGTATTTTATAATAACTGAATAAATGAATGTATTTCATGTAATCATATAAAGTTGTGCATATATGTATCTACTAATATTATATTATAAATGATATTTTTGTACCGAGTGATTCGTCACAAATGACAATTATTTTATACATTAAAATTTTTATACCATGTACATATGAAATATATCAAGGTGTATTAAGTCCCAAGTTTGTAACGCTTGAAAAAATTGATGCTATCAACAAAATTTTGGTATAGGTGTTTATAAAATCACCTAATTAGTCCGTTTTCCGTTGTCTGTTTCTCTGTCTGTCTGTCTGTTAACACGATAGTTTAAAAACGAAAGAGATATCAAGTTGAAATTTTATAGCGTGCTTAGGGCGTAAAAAGTACGATTGAGTTCGTAAATGAGCTACAACTGTTGGAGATAGAACAGAAGTGTAAAAAATGTTCCTTATAAAAAAATAAACAACTTTTGCTTGAAACATTTTTTTGTAAAAGTCACTGTTTACTCGCGACGGGCCAAATTAGGTGAAAATTATATAGGAATATCAGTTACATGTGTGTGGCTATCTAAGAGTAATTACCAACTGTTAAACTCAAATAATTACCAACTGTTTTGCCAATTTTAAGAAATATCCAAAAAAATTATAAAAAAAACTGTATGTGATGCTGAGATTATCAACATCAGACAGCCAGTTAAACGGCTCCACAATTGTTCTTCAACTCAACTGGTCAATCTGGCCACAGAATGATCTGATGCGAGTTAATCTTAGCGTACTTGTACTACCGTCGAGACGAATCGGAACTGTGCCATCAGTGCCCATAGTAATGCGTTCCTCAGATAACCACTTCCAGATCACGTTGAGTATTGATTGAACAATTGAAAGTGACCAGCTTGCGTGAGCTTTGAACCCTAAAAACCTATGGATTAGGAGTCCAACACTCTACCAAGCAACCACGACCACCGTTGAAATGACAACAACAAAAAATAATTTAAATTTTTGTTCAATTGGTCTACAGTTGTCTTCGATTGACGTGAAAAAACAAACGATTGAGTCATCAAAACTGTTTATACATGGTATTTTAACAATGAACTCTTTCAATTGTTTGTATTCACTTGTTTTTTGGTTAGGAAATTCAATCTGGATCACCCTTTATTTAGGTTGTCCGGCTCTTCCGCATCCGTTTTGTAAATAAAATAATATTTGTACATATATTAGTATTAGTATCGACATCTCCATATTGAAAACTATTGATATAATATTGGCATTGCATTGCATTGCCAATATATCTAGTATTCGGTAGTTCAATTGAAACCTTGTCAATATGTCACAACAAATAATATTTCAATCAGTTGTATAATCGTAGCCGATTCTATAAATGTTCATATTCCAACTTTTGGAATTTAATCAAAAGTCTCTCTCCATGCTCGACAAATACATGCAAATATGTAGGTATCGTGTTTTAATTGTTTAACAATATTTTTTTAAATTATCAGCTCGATCCACACGCATAGGCTGGCTCTACCATATGAGCCGTATGAGCCGAAGGCGGAGAGAAAAAATGCTGTATAATTTGTACAAAGTTTATTTCAGTGGCGAAGCGAGGGATGGGAAAGGGAGTGCATCATGCTCTGGGCGTTACTCACATAGGACGCCACATGGTCCGCAAAACAAAAACTTGCTGGATAATTTTTATTTTTATTGATTTCTGGAAAATATATTTTAAATTTAAGAAGGTATTGTGTCCCAGGCTCGTTACGTTTACGGTTAGGCTCGCTACGCCACTGGCTTACTTTTTGTATTTAATTCGATTTCTTGCAAATTGCATAACCTTCTATAATGGAATATTTAAAAACATAATTTTTCTATTGAATTATTTTCGTGCATGAGTTTTATTTGAGGATACTTCCATGGTAACCAAAAACTACTTTATTAATATAATTGTATGGATGGGCAGATAAGTTTATGGTTTGTATGTATGGATTACATTTATTATTATTTATGCAATTTCGTCTCTTATTTTCACAAGATACGTTGACTTTAACCTTGAACTTCAATTTACTAAATTTGACAGAATCTTGTCTGAAAAACTAAAAGAGAAAAAAATATTTTTGTAATCATTTTCACTCTGATCAAAGCATTTTCCCCAAAAAACATATGGAAGAAAAACAACTTTGATACACAAAAACAGAAATAAAAAAAAAAGGAAAACTTAATTATCTCATCTCGAACAGATAATAATTTGCGTAAAACACATAAAAAAAGAAACTTTTTTTTTCTCTCGATGTGATGATGATACATTCATCCACATATATACATTCTATCACCCATCTCCTTTCCCACAACGCTACCCCTACCCTCCCTACCCATCCATCTATCCGAAAAAAGAAAAACAAATGAAAATTGGTAATAAAATGACATACAACATAATAATTTGAAAAAGAAAAAATATAACAAGTGAAAACAAACAATTGACTGAGTTGACTGTTAAAATACCTTGTATAGAAAGTGTTGATTACTCTGTCACATTACACATATATACATGTCAAACATATATAACTGATATCCCCATTTAATACATATAATACAATTTGTGTATAATTTGCGCTCTCACGGATAAACAGTGATGTTTACGAAAAAATGTTTCAAACAAAAGTTGTTTATGTTTTTATAAAGAACATTTTTTACATTTAAACTTTTGTTCTATCTCTAACGGTTTACAAGATGGGTCCTACAGATCTAAGAACTTGAGCTCACTTTTTACGTTCTCAGCACGCAATAAAAATTTCAGTTTGATATCTCTTTTCGTTTTTGAGTAATCGTGATGATAGACGGACAGACAGACGACAGACAGACGACAGACAAACGGCAGACAGACGACAGACAAACGACAGACAGGCGACAGACAGACGACAGACAGACGACAGACAGGCAGACAGGCAGAAAAACAGACAACCGGAAATGGACTAAGTAGGTGATTTTATGAACACCTACACCAAAATTTTGTTGGTAGCATCAATATTTTTAAGCGTTACAAACTTGGGACTAAACTTAGTATACCATGTATATTTCGTATATTACATGGTATAAAAATATAAAAACGTAAATATAATGATTCAAGGTGCAAAATATAATGTAAGTAGTATATATATGTGAATAGTAAGGTGGTTGGGGGTTGGGGGAGGGGATTGAGGTGAAGGTAGTTGTGAGTTGAGGGTCGCTTACTACGTTGGTCGATCTCAACGTTGTTCGTCCGTCTATATGTGTATAGTATGTGTCTATGTGTATGGGTAAAAGTTTTCGTAGCGAATGTGTCTACTATGGATGGAGACGACGAGATGGAATCTTATATGGAACTCTATTATGACATTAAGGATTTGTTACATAACGATGAAAGACGGTTTTCTCTAACGGTCGTTCTCTCTTTGCCAAGGTAAAATATATACAGCAACGTACTAGTCATATTTCTATCATATAAATGATGATTATAAAGTTTCCTTGTCTATTTATTCAATTTATTGGTTTTTGAAGAAGTATCGTCCAGGAATATTTTAAAGTTTATTAAGTTTAGTCCCAAGTTTGTAACTGAAGCTTAGAAATATTGATGCAACGGACAAAGTTTTGGTATAGGTGTTCAGAGGGAGCATAAATGGCCGAGCAGTCTAAGGCGTCAGTCCTACACCGTTTGACTACTTAGACTTAGGTTGCGGGTTCGAATCCAGGCAGTGTCAGTGTGAACAATTATTAATGGAGGTGCAGAATTGATCACATTGTCGTCGCTTGGATAAGAACGAATATTTTTTAGTATGCATTATATGGGAATATCAGTCATGTGTGACATGTATGTATCTTTGAAGCAAGGAAGATTCAATAAATCAAACTGATCGCAGTACAAAATGAATGCACTCAGAAGATCTTCTAAAACTTACTCCCAGCTCAAATCAAATCTAATAAGATCTAGTTACGGATATTACTAAGCTCTAAATGAGATTGTTTTACTTATTCGCCAAAGCTCACGGGCCACAATTTGAATATTTGGAAATCCAGCTTTGTTTTCGTGGTAGATTTCTTGGTACATCTTTTAACGAACGTATTCAGAAGTGACTTGTTTGGAACTCAGCTGTTTTACAGGTACAACACACTGTATATAAGACACAAGGTATAAAGACATTGATAGAGTGGGGATAAAAGTGGGAGAGTAAAGTTAAGGTGTACTCATATACACTTGTAGTGTGGGGTAAAGGTGTATCAGATGACGACTATGATGTTATGTTTGAAAACGATGTGTATATGTTACTACTTGTGTAGATGTGTGTGCATTACATAAACCCAACGAACCAACGACGAGAGGGTAAATAGCAGCGGCATCTTAGGGCGGTAAATATTATGTGTAGTAATACTGTATATTGTAGTTTGTATACCTTGAGTTTATACATTAGAGAAGCATATACGGGCAATTCTGCCGGGAAAAAATATCAAATTTGATTTTTTTGCATATATAAATTTTGAAAAATCCGTTTAAAAAAATATGCAAAACCGATTTCTTCTTTCTAGACCAGAGTAATACTTCCTTAAAAGGTTAGGTTAGAGTAGCTGTCCTGGGGTAGGACACACATAGACCATAGAGTCCGTTGTGATATCGAAAAAAAGTTGGCCCATTCCTGGCCACTACTCCATGAACCATTTGGAGCTGTTTAAGAACAGCAGGAGTGCTTTGACGTCGACAGACTTTAGGTCGGAGTGGTCGTCAAAGAGAGGCTGGCTCAAGTAAGTCCATCTCCTCATGACAAGAGCTGGGCAGTGACAGAGAAGATGAGACATTGTCTCCTCTTCCCCACCACTGTGACAGCTCCTGCAGTAGTCGGACGTTCAACATGTCTGCCGTCCAAACAATGCCCTATAATAGCCGCAACAACTTTGCTAACAGAGGTCATTAGAAGTGATATAAGATCTTCGAAACGCCTACGATTTTACTCAGACCATATCTGTCTTGTAGTACCACAAGTAGATTCCCCCCTCCATTTAAGATTAGCTTTTTTTAAGATATCCTCTTTGAGGTGCAACTTGCAGTCCGCAAAAGGAACTCCTGGATATTTATTGATGCTTGTGTCCGGCAGCATTGTGCCATTTATAGGAAGCTCGTCGGCTTCACAACTTCCTGGAATTAAATAGTTTTGCTTGGTTCAAAAAATTGACACTTAAAATCCTTCAAAAACAAATGGAAAATTGGAAAATTCTTGTTTCTAATTAAAAGACGTTTTTTCGAACGGGTTAATGGAAAGAAATCGAATCGTAAATGCTTTCCCATCGGATGCGTCCGTATTAGCTCGTCTATATACACGCGTCTATATCTATACTATACTATACTCTGTATGGAGTATAAACACAGCATTGCAGCCACCCTACAAAACCAGCTGAACATAGGCAACCACCCTTATGTTTGCCCCATCTCACCCATTGTACACCAATAGTTAATAAAAACTTCTCACGTTAAACAGACAGCGAAATAAATATTGTAAATACGATGCATACCACCGCACCGGCATTCTCTTATTGCTCGCTCTTAAGACAATATTTAGGTGCTGTGTTTATATCTACAGTGTGCACCAAAAATTTTATTTTTATACTCTATTTATACTGAGTGAACTATTTAAGCGTTAAGGAATCTTCTCTGTTTTTATACCATGTATATATGAAATATACATAGTATATTAAGTTTAGTCCCAAGTTTGTAACGCTTAAAGATAATGATGCTAGGAAAAAAATTTTGTCATGGGTGTTCACTAAATCACCTAATTAGTCCATTTCCGGTTGTCCGTCCGTCCGTCTGTGGACACGATAACTCAAAAACGAAAAAAGATATCGAGCTGAAATTTTTACAGCGTACTCAGGACGTAAAAAGTGAGGTCAAGTTCGAAAATGAGCATCATAGGTCAATTGGGTCTTGGGTCCGTAGGACCTATCTTGTAAACCGTTAGAGATAGAACAAATGTTTAAATGTAAAAAATATTCCTTATCAAAAATTAAACAACTTTTGTTTGAAACGTTTTTTCGTAAACATCACTGTTTACCCGTGAGGGCGCCAGTTATGTATGTGTCACATGTTTGTATGTGTAATGTGATAAAGAAATCAACACTGACTATGCATGGTATTTCAACAATTAACTCAGTCAATTGTTTGTTTTCACTTGTTTGTTTTATTTTCTGACCAAAAAAATACATAATATTACAACTTGTAATAATTTTATCTATGAGTCACTCATACCCGACTATTTGTAAAAGCTTGAGGCGCTTAATATCAAGAATGAATCGAAAAATAATTAGGAATGTGGAGTAGATGAGGAGTTCCGATTCATTTTTGATATTTTAAGTTGAGCGCCTCAAGCTTTTACAAATAGTCGGGTATGAGTAACTCATAGATAAAATTATTTTGTACTTTTTAGTACAATATAAGCTTGTTCCTTAAAAAGTATTTGTTATTAAAATTTTTTTTTAAAGTGAAAGATATCTCCTTATTATTATTTAATTTTCGGGGGCAGATCGGGAGCGTTTATCTTACCACAGACATATAAAATTCTATTCGATCTTGTAGAAAGTTTCCATTTTTATGTCAAACGTTTTTTGATTGGGTAGCACCCCATATCCATACATATATTACATATTGGAAAATATAAAATACAAAAAAAAAAAAGAAATACATTTTACCTTATACGGGGAAAATAATGAAAATGCATGGGGTCCGATTTATCTATTTTTCGTGGTTCATATGTTACGACTTAAACAGTTAATATACAAATTATTCGCTTCACTTTAACTTCATATATCATTCGTCTGCCTTCTTTATTTATTTTTTTTTATCTTTCGTTTTTGTACCTACTCCTATTAAAGCAACAGCAGCTCACAACTGTGAGCTATCACAGCTCACACAAGCAACATTTACAGGGTGACCTTTACACCTTTTTTTTAAAAGGTTGATACCTTTTATTTAGCCAATTTGGTTGACTCCAAGAACACTCTAATTCACTAAATATTGAGTCAATGACATTGCTTCAAAAATATTGACTCTTTGAGGCTAGGCGTTAAATACAGAACTAACTGGGCTGTATCCTTGGGGCTTCAAACCGGCTTTTTGGTGTTCTAGCTTGTCTTTTGGCGACGAAGGGTGATTTTTTGTATAAATGTTACGATTTGCTTAGAAGATAAATTTGAAGTGAAACCTCCTTACGCGCACCACTCAAAAAATAAATACAGAGAGGTAATCGGTAAAAAAACGTGACGTCATCGCATTAGATTGTTACAAAACTTAAAACCCCTTAAAGTTTAGTCCCAAGTTTGTAACGCTTAAAAATATTGATGCTATGAACAAAATTTTGGTATAGGTGTTCATAAAATCCCTTAAATAGTCCGGTTGTCTGTCCGTCTGTCATCAAGTTGAAATTTTTACAGCGTGCTCAGGACGTAAAAAGTAGTCAATTGGTTCTTTTTATAGTATGTATTATATGGGAATATCAGTTATGAATGTGTGCCTATCTAAGAGTGCATATCATTCGTTACTGTAGTGACGTCAATATTTAATAATTGCGTCTTAAACACTGTCTATACATGGTATTTCATGTGTCTTAACATGGTATTTCAACAATTAACCCAATCAATTGTTTGTTTTCACTTGTTCTTATTCTGACACTCGAATTTTAAAAGTTATTTCATTTCTCATTCCTAGATGGTGTTCGAGTTCTAAAATTTAATAATTGTTCGATTTCTCATTCACAGATAGTTCTTTTGTATTATTCCAGGTAAACAAAAAGTGCATATCGCTTATAGCGACTATAACAAGCGTACAAGCGCAAATCGCTTATAGCGACTATAGCGAGTATAAAAATCATAATATTGGGTCTCTTTAAAGTTGTAATCGGCTTTAGTTGTACGTACAGGATGTTCTGTGTACGGTATTCATTCGTGTCTACATTTATTATAAATATCATTTACAATATTGTGATATGTGTCATAGTTTCACTTCATTTTCATTTCATTTTCTCTCATATACTTTTTGACAGAAAATTTTAATATTTTAAACATTTTGGCGTGTATGTAATAACGTCTTTTGAACATTTGTATTTAGTTATGTATGGGGAATATGTCTATCAGGAGCGCAACAACTAAAAATTTTAAACTGAGGGAGGATTTCTTTCTAATATTCAAGATTATTTAGAGAATGATAAGAAATAGTTTGTTCCGAACAAGTACGAGACTGTCCGACATGGAACTCGACTGACAAAAACCATATTAATTAAGTGTGTTTTATATATATATATATATATATATACATTTTCCAGATAATCATATTTAAGTAAAAATCCTTGATGGTAAAAATACCGTATATATTTTTTTAAAGAAGTGAATTTTATAAAATATCACGAAATGTAAACATAACCCCTAAACAACACCTTCAATTTCGTCTGTGTATTATGTTATATAGGTATAAATGTTACCGGTAATGTGCAAAATAAGATTATAGTATTCTATTGTTGTCTCATATAATTATTATGCTTTATCCTTTTCAATTGAATATGTCTAAAAAATCTAAATCTAGAGAGTGTGATCAAAAAAACTATCTAAAATATTTAGACAATCTTGTAGTTTATAAAAATTACCATCAAAATATAAGGTTGTTGATGATATCAAAACAAAATTTTAATTATGAGTTCTTCGAAGATCCACCATTAAATGAACAGAGACGACTATAGTTAGAGTATTGATTGAAGAGCGATGTCTATATTATCAAATTTATAAACAGCACTTGCACACAATATATTATATATTTTTGTAGTTGCGTAGTATTATAAAGCTAAAAAAAATCACATTTTTTGACTATAAAGCATGTATTAGGTTTATATACATGTACCGTGCAATAGACCAAAACTTTTTTGTAATACTGTAGCTTTTCAATCACCTTAAAGTTGATATTGTCCAGCCGGGCGGATAACTACGGATTCCAGCTCTATATGGAATGTCTGCATCATAGAGTTTACCAGTAACATATATATTTATAATGTTGTGTTGTTCCCCTATGTATTTGATATTATGTGATTCCTCATTCTACCTCGTAAATATTTTTGCCACCATATAAATAATATTTTTCAATGTATTTTCCATTTTCCATACACAACAGTAACAGTAACAGTAACAGTAAAAGTACAATACACACAATTATCATATAGTTATTATGATCCCTTACGATACCGTTATACTTTAATATTAATGAATTTTTAATAAGCGATTTTATGTAATACATCACGCTATTTAAATACTTTGTCTGCCTGCTGCTTTCTGTCTGCATATAGCCTAGCGTTGAATACTTGTTGCGTTTTACACTAATCAAGTATCACTGCCATCTATTGACCGAAAACACTCATATGAAGGACATTAAACAAATGAACTTATATGTCTACTAATTAAGTTACCCTCGCCTGGTCTAGAGAAATTTTAAGGTGATTGTAAACTGTAAAAAAGTTTTGGTTTATTGCACGGTACATACATTGGTTTATTGCAACTACAAAAATATATAATATATTGTGTACAAGTGATGCTTATAAATTTGATAATATAGATATCTCTCTTCAATCAGTAATAAACTAACTATAGTCGTCTCTGTTCATAAAAAAATTGGATCTTCGGTGAATTCATAATTAAATTAAAATTTTGTTTTGATATCATCGACAATCTTATATTTTGATGGTAATTTTTATAAACTACAAGATTGTCTAAATATTTTAGATAGTTTTTTATCACACTCTGTAGATTTTTTGATATAGAAATATCCAATTGAAAAGGATAACCTACTTGATTCATCCTTTTTTTAACTTTGAACGATAAAAAAAAATTGAATGAAATTTTTGTGATTTTCGTTAACTTTGTTAATCAAAAAATGTATTTATAAAATTTTATTGAAATCCCTAGAATTATTCAATTCTTGCATACCTCCTTAAAGGAAGTTAATTTTAAAGGCTTTTTGGTTACAGTGACATATTTAGGTTGTTACTCAAATAATTATATTTGATTATAAATGTGTCATTATAGAATATTTTCAAATTTGTTTCTTTAGGTTTCTTTAGAGTAAAGTTGGGATTTAAAATGAATTTACTTTGTGTAAAATAAATGTTCAAAGACGTTTACAAAATTATATTGTCATTCATATTCATATTTTGGAAATGATTTTGAAAAATTCAAATAGAATTTCGATTTACCTAAACAACTTCACACTAAGTACTTATCAACAAAATGGAAAAATAATAACATTTTCGTATTTTTATTTGAGAAAAATAATATTTACAATGTGAGCTGTGGAAATACATGCATACACACATATATACAGAAAACTTTACCTTAGACACTTTTCTTTTCTTTCGTTTTTCTTTTTTCTTTTTTTTTTTTGTTCGAACAAAATATGTTTTAAGCAGAAAAAAAAGCAGGAATGTTTTTCTCTTCTATTTAGAAGGAAAATTTATTTAAGTATTTCACAAACATCTTTTAAAAAAATCATTTTTCTTTAAGTGATCTGTTATGTTGGTTGCATATACAACATCGAACGTTTATATTATATGTAGTTATATTGTAGGAGTTGAAGGAGTGATATTCTTTTGCACACGAATCTTATCGAATAAAAAAGAATATTTAAAACAATTTATTTGTTCAGAAATACAACTTACAAGTTCTTAGAAGTTCATATACCCTAAATACAGTGAAACCACTTTAAGAATAAGGTATTCTTTTTTTTGAACAAACAGAACGAAACCTAAAAACACGCTAAAGCCGATACTCGAACACGAATCCTCTAGATATCCGGTCTAGGACATACTTGATTTATATTAGTGGACCCGGGTTCAAGTGCCGGCTTCTGTATAATTTAAAAAATGGTACGATGTAACGGGAAAAGTATATCATTGCATTGGTACCATATTTGGCTATTACTTACACAGGATTTTGGGATAATTGGACAAATTGTTTGTGGCTTAAATTTTTTAAAAATCCAAATTTGAGAAGTCTTTGATACCAATTTATCTGAGAAAAAAGAGACAAAAATTTGATTCAAATTTGAACGAAAATGAATTGGATGATTTTTAAGACAATTTTTGCGTAGGTTTAATTTCTTTTAGTGATCAGCAAATTAATTTATTCGAATTTCTAGTTATTCAAACAAGACGATTTCTCTCATTTGGTTTTTGCTTAAGTTGGACCTTGATTCTTGAATTTATCTTCAACAAAACTAGCTGTTATCCATCAATTTTATTGAAAAATTTCATGTCCTTTTCTCAGAAGGGATAATCAGTTTTAGAGAGGCGGGGGGATAGGAGAGATAGTTGCATGATTCTCTAAAATTTCTTGAGTCTCGTAGAATTCACGATAGTTAACAGTTAAATGTTAGGATATGAAAATAAAAAATAATATTAATATTTAAAAGTATTCTAACCCACAAAAAGTCATTACAGATATTTACGACCAAAACGTTAAAGGTGAAACGTCGTACTTCGAATGAATATTTTAAAAAATAGAAACAAACTCGACTTAATAACTACACACCCACACACCCACAAAGAAAACGTAATAAAAATTGAATATTAATTTCATTGTAAAAGCATATAAACAAACTGAAATTCTTACCTCTTTACCGCCGTGCCGCAACCGTGCCGAGTCAAGTCCTTTGTAACAATGTGTCCATGCTGTTTTTTCTATGTTGTTGATATGCTGCTCACAAACGACAAACGTAATATTTTAAAAAAACATCTACAAAGGATAATCATTTTGATATTTGTTTTACAAATTTTTTTCCTTTTTAAAGAAAAAAAAAATTATTTTTTTTCGCTATTGATAAGAAAACAGCCTTAAGTTACATTCCTCGATATAAAAATGTGCTTTTTTTTGCACATCGTGTACAATCGAATTCAAAATAAATTGAGACAAACAAACTAACAATGACAAATCTCAATGAGCATTAAAAACCGGTTAGGTTGGATTCGGTTGGGCTGGGTTGGGTTAGATTGGGTTAGGTTGGGTTGTGTTTTTTTACATCGAGAAAAGAATGAGCTTTAATGAAAATTAGTTCTTGCTAAAAGAGAACAAATAAAGACTCTAAAAACAAAGCAACTGCAATAATAAAGCAGTGCATAAGACAGCAGTCCTTAGAATACTTAGTAGTAAGCGGTAAAGTATTAGGTAACAAATCAAGAGGCAGAAAGGCAGTAACTTTTTTGTCGGTCCTTTCTCCGCAAAAGGCTGCTGATCTTTTTCACATGGCCTATGATCGGCAGTAGTGGAATTCATGGCTCCTGAACTTATCAACAATAAAATTTCTAATTTGTATTCATGTTGGGTCAATTTTATTGCATCTGAGTATACATAAGTTTATACACATGTTTTTCATTTTTCTTTTGTAGTCGGGTTATATTTCATTACAATTTTACATTGTTGTTTTTCCTTACAGTATGCATGTTTAATAATCTTACTTAATATGGCTTGACTTTATTTTTCTTTAATTACTAATTATAATTTTCCTTTTGCTAGGGTTTTTCTTAATTAGAAATATAATAGAAGATTTAAAAACGTGTTGCTGGATATCAATTGACTTGAATCGTTTACTTTATTTTTTTGTACACTGACACTAAAAATTATTTACTAAAAATGCTTTTCCAAAGGATCAGGTTGGGCACCAACCTGATCCTATACGATATATGATCCTATACGATTCATCATTTCTCAGCCAACTTTGAACGACAAAAAAATTAATAAAAAGCCAGATGATCTAGGAATTTTTAATAATTTTTGTAAACTTTGTTAATTTAAAAATTTATTTAAAAATTTTATTGAAATCCTTAGTATTATCCAATCCTTGCGTTTCTCCTTAAACCTTCCCAATTAATCGCAAATAACAAGCGGTGTTAGTATAACCGATTTGATTCCTAGAAGTTGTGTATAATTATTTAAAAATTCTATAAATAAAATGTTTATTTTAAAAAATTGAACTTGAAATGTAAATTAAAAGTTGAATAAAAATTTGAAGTGTTGTTTCAAAGAAGTTTATCATTTAGTAGTTGTAAGTTGTAAGATAAAAATTGTTTATGTTTGGAATAATAATAATAATATATGAATAATGCCCTTTTTATTTGAAACAGTTCAAAGATTATTTAACTAAACTTATTATGAATCTCACATCATAAAAGTTATAACAAAAAAAAAAAAACTTTCTCAAATTGCTTGTCAAGAGTCACACAGTCATAGTGTATGCCTTATGGTGTATTTTTATCACCCAAGAAGTCACTCATTTATTGGTTTTTTTTTATATTATAATTTATAATTTATTATTTCTTATTTTAAAAATACAATACTCAATTAGCATGAATCGATTCGATTCATTAAAAAAATTTTTTTTTTATTGTACAACATATTTTTGAATAAATATTTTTTAGGGGAAGGTTTTTGTGTGAGATATCACAAATTTGGTTAATATTTATTGTCACTTTAGTACAGTTGGAATCAAAATTCATAAACAATAAAAACGAGAGGTTGTCGTAGGACACCCGGTTGGAACTATGTTCCTATCTTACCTTCGCATATTTCAAATGTAGTGCTTACTTTTTATTCAGATTTTTTTTTTGCTGGTTTGAATGATTACAACTTTGAAAGGGAGAGGGCTAGAAATTTCAACCAATCGTAATCGTAACAGAGTAACTAATTCGCCGAATGCTATATTCTAAGTGTTAAACCGTCTCTGGGTTATCGGCGTAGACATGTGGCTGTTTTCTTTGAAATCGGTTATCAAATCTATCTGCCTTTACTTTGAATAATATTCAGTTGGTTTTTAGTATAAGGCCACCCTGTAATTCAAAATAAAACAAGCATTTATTTTATTATAAGACAAAGTTCTATTCAGAACGGAAGTTTGAACTTGCTCTTAGAATGGTATAAATAAATCCATTGTTAATATTACTAGCATCCAAATGATTATTTTCTACAGTGTATGTCACATATCATTCGACCTCACGTTCATTATACTTGGAAATATAATTTTTATGTAAATTTAGACTAAACTGGTAACATATCTTCAATTTATAAACTTAAATATTAAATAATTTATCTTTTTGTTTCAGGTAAATATTTTTTCCCCATTTTTCAACCAATCAGTAAGTTTTTAAGCAAAATTCCTAATTTGAGTTTTCTAATTTCTTCTGGTTCGACTATGGCCGAGCCAAACCATTTGCTTCGCTGCTGTATGAGCGCCGGGCAGTAACAGAGAAAGTGGATCGATGTTTCTTCTGAATTTTCTCCGCATCTGTCACACGCGGGAGATTGTCTTTTTCCAATCTGATGTTGGAACTAGTTCAGGTTATCATGCCCTGTGAGTAACTCTACGATGACTCTAATATCAGCTCTGTTTAGTTTCAAGATCTCCTCGGCTCTGTTACCG
This sequence comes from Chrysoperla carnea, assembly GCF_905475395.1. Lineage (NCBI taxonomy): Eukaryota > Metazoa > Arthropoda > Insecta > Neuroptera > Chrysopidae > Chrysoperla > Chrysoperla carnea. The sequence goes on from NC_058342.1 coordinate 34,841,657, forward strand.
AGCGAGTTTCCTTCACCCAACAGGCTTTTGACGATTCGCCCTCCCTCGTAGTTGGTCCATGCCTTTAATTGTTGGTTTTTCAGATTTTCTCCTAATCTGTTAAGACCTTTTTGGTATGGCATCCTCGCAAGCTTTTCTTGAGTGGAAGCCATGGTGGTTCCCAGTTTGGCCAGCTTGCCTGCTCTCTCATTACCGTTCCAACCAGTTATAATATTTATAGTTATTTATATACAAGAATTTCTCGTTTAAATGTATAAGATTGTAAGATACGGATACCTAAGAATCCGTTACACAACCAGTATCAATGATTATACGAATAAAGAAGCAACCCACATGTTTAATTAAATGTTTCAATTATATGCCTTCATTTTTAATCCTGATAATAAAAAAAAAAAAGAGAAAAGAAAAATCAACTTCAATTTTGATTAATAAAATGAACAAACAAAAATAAGTACGATACATCTTTTTTTAGGCTGTTTGTGTTTTGCTAGGCGTTGTGTGTTTTGTTTGTCTTGTTATTTGTACTAAAGCATGCGTAATCAACTTAAAGTCCTCATACTTATTGTGATCAATTAATCAATTGTAATTCTTTATTAAGTAACTATTATTTAATATGCATCCTTATACTAGATTATTGACAATGCTGTTTTATATCCTGTCTATGCTGTAATTCTGTACAGGATGTCAGGGGGAAAATTGCAAAAGTCTCTATCACATTCAAACTATGTTCAATTTTAATAAACCCAGTATGGATTTATACTAAATTTTGGTTGTACTTTTTAAATTTATGGTCAAATTTAACCTACCTATAAACTTTTTGAAGATAGTGGGATCCTGGTACCGATGTTTCACCCAAAGGTGAATGTTAGCAAAAAACTAACATCAAAAATGAAAAGATTGAACCATAATTGGTGGGTTTCAAAAAAAATTCCATTCAGATTGGATAAAATTTGGGTGCCTTATGAGAAAAATCCATTTTTTGAACTTTATGACGTCATCAGAATCCAAAAAATTTAATTTAGCTCTATCACATCCAAATTATATCCAATTTTAATAAACCAAGTATCGAATTATACTAAATTGGGGTCGTACTTTTCAAATTTATCATCAAAATTAACCTAGCTCTAATTGGTTTCAAGAATGTGGAGTCCCGGTCCCGGAATTAAGAACATAAGTGATAGCTAGCAAAAAACTGACATCACAGCTGAAAAGAATGACCCAAAAATAGTGGGTTTCAAAAAAAATTCCAATCAGATCCGATCAAATTTGCCTGTGTTATCAAAAAAATCGAATTTTTTAACTTTATGACGTCATCAAGATCCAAAAAATTTAATTTTGCTCTATCACATCCAAATTATATCCAATTTTAATAAACCAAGTATCGAATTATACTAAATTGGGGTCGCACTTTTCAAATTTGCCGTTAAATTTAACCTACCTATAAAAGTTTTGAAGATAGTGGGATCTTGGTACCGATATTTCGCTTACAGGTGTATGCAAACAAATAATCTAAATAATTAAATTCATTTTAACTTATTTCATTAAATTTCTCTTTAGATGTTAGTGTTCACTTTTAAAAAACAGTTCCTCATTTATTAAAAAAACTTCTGGAAGTCATACTTACTTTATTTCAAATACAAAATGGAATATTGACTATCGGCTTCAATTTTAAGAACAATGAATTATAGTGAATAATTATATTGATAAAAGGAGTACAGAATATTGATTTACAAAAATAATCACGAATTATAGAACATAATTTTCTTTTTCTTTTTAAAATTAAATTAAATTTTCCTCTAAGTCTAAAATTAAATACAATATTAATTTTATTACATTTACATAACATTCAAGTAAAAATACTGCATTTATTAAACTATGGAACTTGTTCTTTTTACGGTGAAGTATAATATAACTATGGTTGCCAACTTTAAAAAAAAAAACGCTTCAAATAATTTGTACAAGAAATAAAAAAAAAAAAGTTATTTTATACCTTGTATATATGTAATATATATTAAGGTATACTAAGTTTAGTCCCAAGTTTGTAATACTTAAAAAAATTGATGCTACCAACAAAATTTTTGTAAAGGTGGTCATGAAATCACCTTATTAGTCCATTTTCAGTTGTCTATCTAACTGTTCATCTGTACGTCTGTACGTCTGTCGTCTGTCCGTATGACAACACGATAACTCAAAAACGAAAAGACGAAACGAAAAGGTCTTGAGTCCGTAGGACCTATCTTGTAAACTGTTAGAGATAGAAGAAAAGTTTAAATGTAAAAAATGTTCCATATAAAAAAAAACCAGTGAGACACCACAAGCATCACTTCTACATTATCGTTTCTTGTCCGACTTCGTGCTACGTCGTAAGAGTGTGAAGGAGGCTTTACACTTTGTATAAATAGGGTATGCACTAGGGTATAAAAAGAACGAACTACGATCATCAGATCAGTAACTGCCTATCAACAATATTATTATTCTAGTTATCTACTGGACTAGACGAAGAACCGAAGGAATATTAATATTAAATTCACAATTCGGTTATTGGTGATGAAAATGATTTCAAACTTGTTACACGGAGGTTTTCGTGACAGAACCGTTGCACCAGGTACCTCTGAGACCAATTCTGTGACGATATTCGTGTTCAGCAATCCCAAAAACCCCTAGTAACGAGTTTGGACCAATTATATAACAAATATACCGAAAACTTCGCTAGACGACGAGAAGCCGTTTACCCTGAGCACCGGGTATCTCTGAGACCAATTCATTCTCAGGTACCTCTGAGAGAAAATTTAATATTAACGGTCAATTTAAAATGCAACTACAAAGTGCATATTAATTATAATAATAATAATAATGGGGTTTAACTTCCGTTTCTCTGACATATACGCCTATAACAGAGGCCACCCACATCATTATTTGTTAATCTTTATTTATTCCATTACAAACATATTTACAATTACATTTTTGATGTGGGTGGAGTTGGTTACTTCGTTCTTATCCAAGCGACGACAAAGATATCAATTCTGCACTCCCATTAATTATAAATTGTTCACACTGCCGCTGCCTGGATTTGAACCCGCAATTTAAGTCTAAATCGACAAACTGTCAAAGGCAAACGCCTTAGACCGCTCGGCCATTTAGGCTCTATTAATTATGCTAATTGCATATTTTTAATTTCTTATAAATCAGAATAGGTCATAAAGTTTCCTGATGCTGTAACGAATCGAATTGCGAAAACCCCATTCGAATCCGATTAACTGTTCAAATTGTGATCATTTTTTGTGCTTCGTTTCTTGGTCTAAGTACAGTTATAAACTGATAGACTAGTAGATAGTATAGAACGTTGATAGTAAACTGCCCTTAAGTAAACTATCAAAGTGGATAAATCGTTATAACCAAATTATGATGATGTAATTTGATCAATTAATTATTAATTCATATTATGTAATGTTCACTTAACTATCGTTAGTCGTTTACCGTTCTAGTTCATTTTAAATCTACTTAAATGCATTTATTTCATACATACATGACCTCAAGCTTATCTCTTTTAATTCCTACCTACGCCAACGCCACTGTTATCTGTTATCTGTTTTCTGTTATCTGCTATTAACTGTTATCATCACAAATAAATATTATACTCAATTCTCTATTTATAAATACAGTAGAGTCTCGATAATCCAAAAACACACATTTTCCACACATCTCTCTATCAATCATTCAAGAATGATATTGTCTGTTTGTATATACATCTAATATGATTCATTTTTTATGATTTTATACAAACTATAGCATCATAATAACACGTGTTTAATGGTGGGTTACAGTCTCCCGTAAATACATTCACTCCAAGGGTATTTTTTAACCCCCCCCCCAACTAAAAAAAAAGTGTTTTATAAGTTTGACTGCTATGTGTATGTGTCTGCATATCTGTCTGTGGCCTAAACGGATAAACCGATTCAGATTTTTTTGGTTTTGTTTAAAAGGTAATTTAATGGAGAGAATAATTGATGATGATCTTCCAAATCAGCTCAGTTTGGAAAAGGCTTCAATAAAAATCCAATTTAATGGAAATTGATCTTAGGTATGTCAACCGTAATGTTCCGTATGTTAAAAGTGCACAATTGGGACACTCACAAAATGTGCACAAAAAATGCCTTTACTCCCTTAATATTTTTGTACATTCACAGGAATTATGTAAAACGCGATTGAGCTTTTAAGTAACTAAATTGCTAAGTTTGGACGACCAAAAAAACTTTTGGCTAGTAGATCTTTCGAAGGATAAATCACGGGAACTTATTGACTCACTTAGTGAGTGTAATAATTTGTGATAGAGATGATAAGTCAATATCATCCTACGATGGTTGAAAACATTGTTAGGTAACATGCATACACTTACACACACAAATACGACACGACACGACACGACAAACTTGTTTAAATTGGAATATGTTGTTACACTTCCGTAGTCCGGATGGCACATTGGCAAAACAGATTCACACATACCACACGACACACAAGCTTGCTTACTATTTACACCCACAATATCTATCATCGAATATAATTTTATCAATAATCTAAATACCTCCAGTGTTATATAATCAAATATTCAAGCTTCATTCAAATATATTATGTAACAGTCATCAACAACGTCAACAACACCAAAAAAACACACCATATATCTATTTGTCACAGAAAATATGTTTCATGTGATAGAAAATGTTTAGAAAGTTCTAATATCGTATTTAGAAAATGATAATAGTCGTTTAAAAACACTTTAGATTTTGGGAAATTGATTTTGGGAAGTATTTACACCAAATTTCCGGACAAAATACAAATGAAAGGATTTTTATACTCAAAATTGGATGCAAAAGTACCTTTTATTTGGAAATTGGTCGTCAAATTCAATTGTTTGATTTTCTTTTTCAATTTCTTTTAAATTGTTTGGCTTCTGAGTCACTTTTTTTCTTATCTTTGCTTGCTTGTGTTTCCACGTAAGATGATTTTGGAACCATAAGTTACAAATTTTCACTGGAAAACTGTTTGCTCCTTTTTTTGACTTTCGGCTTAAGCTATTTTAATCTCGATCCTTATCTTACTCTTAAAAGAAAAGGCGTAAGTTCGCGCAAGATTTTTAAAAAAAATATGTTATAGAATACTTAAACTTTGCCCTTTTACTAAAAATTTTACCGGGTTAAAAGGGGCACATAAACAAAAAGCTTTAAATTTGATAAATTTAATGAAAAAAAGATACCTTTTTTAACAGCAAAAATTAACATTAAATACTAATAAATAAAGCACAAACCTTCGTCTTCAATTAAAATAAAATTTTTACTTAATTACACTAACAAATACAATAAACGTAAATTGAATGACACGGTAAATCGAGAGCAACAACAATAATAACATGCGTCCGTAAGAACAGGTAGATTAGGTCTTATAAAACATGCATGGTTAAAGATAAGTCAAGTGATCTTTCGGTCTGCTCTCGTAATAAAACGATGGTAATGTTTAAGTTAGGGTAGAGTGTTTGTCCTGGCATGGGACACACTCAGACCATAGAGTAAGGATGCTAATAAAATCACAAAAGTATCAGATGCAAGTCAATCAAATTGTCGATTGACACATCTAATAACTTAACGCTCATACGGATGGATGATATAACAATGGGGGAAATCAACATGTTTTTGAGGCATCCTGTAATGAAAGAAAATCATTTCCGTTGAAAAAATCCCGGACAATAAGAATTTTATTCGATATAATTATTATTCTTATAACAAATGTATATATATTGATTTGTATTGAATGAATGAATACACTCACGCGTCCCCTCTTTCATACACCCCCTCCCCATTCCCACCTTCTATTTCCTTCAATCATCTTTTTAGTTTGTAACTAGTAAGCAGGGGAGGGGGTGGCAAAAGTTGTAATACCTACATTGAAGAGTAATATAGAAACCTGTTAAGAGATATAAATACATGCTGGTTTTGTCATTTGAAACTCACTCTCGAAATATTTACTATAGGGTGTCCTCGAAAAATATTATCTGTATCAAGAATTTCAATGACATAATCGTATAAGGTAGGCACTTCCACATTTTTTGTGGTACTAGCGTTAGGGCAAGTTTAGACTTGTGGTTGAAATTATTTGTACCTTATTTTCAACTTGGCTGATGAATTTTGTAAACCAAACTTCAAGAATGTGTACACGAAAATAGTAAGAATAAAATTGACGTCATAGCATGTGGCTTGTCAGACTTGTTGACATACTGTATGGTGGTATTGATAGCTTATATTTTGTATGGTATTACCATAGATATATATTATAATTACTACATACGTGGGTATTACACTTGTAGTAAACAGTATATTGAACTGTCATCAACTGACAGATCATATGTTAATACGTCATCAATAAAGAGCTCCAAAATGAGTGCGTTTAAACAGCTCAATATTATTCACTAGTCTTTTAAACAGTATTTATATTTTTTATTTTGTTATAACTGTGTAAATAATAAATTAAAAATATAAAAAAATTCTTGAATATTCCGTATTAGAAAACAATAAATCGATCTGAATCCAGTTAATTGTCGTTGGACCATTTTTTTTTTTCGTGATGTGACTGCTTGGATCACTCTGTACATATAGATATATAGATATTGTGTATTAATAATATTACATGTGATTGCATCACACACCCTCCTTTTAAATCAAAACCCTCTATTGCTAATGCCTTACAAGTGGTAAAATCTGTTTTCCCAAAGATTTGTTGTGAGTTGCTCAACTCAGACACAAATATGTACATATACTACATACATTACATATATGTATACTTCATTTTCAATAATATACTTAATGCCAAATTCAATTCAATTACATTTTATACTTATACTGTACACATATACTTGTTGTATTTAGATATTATCTATTTCTCTTTCTAACCCCTTCTCTTTCTCTATTCTTAATGATCTGTAGGACTCAAAACAACCATCTAATTATACCATGCATAAGGTAAATGTACCATATTACTGGATGTTTAGGTATAATGCACTTTGAAGCTGATTATTGAAATAAATATAAATATTTCCACTATAAAAATTGGTTTGTCGTATAAAATGATTTATTGAGAATTAGTTTTGATCATTTTTTCACCCCAAAGTCTTTAATTTATAGTATTAAACGTTAATTTTCTGGACTTTGAATTTGTTTCTAATTCCGTGATAAATTTGGCTTTGAACCTGATTTTTTTTGACGATTGGGCTAGTACATTTTGAAAAAAACGATATTTTGGATCGATTTTTGGCGATATCTCAAAAATTAGCCGCCCAATCGTTAAATGAACCCGATTTTTGAATTTTTTGGGTCAATTATACCTTATAGACTGTGTTTCAACAAATTCCGAAACACAAAATTTTTTTCGATTCTTTGGAATTTTTTGAAGGGGTACCCCTTGAAAAAAATCGAAAAAATCGAAAAATTTTTTCTGTTTCGGAAATCGATAAAACTCAGTTTAAAGGATATTTTGACCCAAAAAATTCAAAAATCGGGTTCATTTAACGATTGAGCTAGTAGAAGTTTGAAAAAAACCAGTTTTTGGATCGATTTTTGTCGATATCTCAAAAATTATCCGTCCAATCGTTAAATGCACCCGATTTTTGAATTTTTTGGGTCAATTTTACCTTATAAACTGTGTTTCATCAAATTCCGAAACACAAAATTTTTTTCGATTTTTTGGAATTTTTTGAAGGGGTACCCCTTGAAAAAAATCGAAAAAATCGAAAAAATTTTTCTGTTTCGGAATTCGATAAAACTCAGTTTATAAGGGTATTTTGACCCAAAAAATTCAAAAATCGGGTTTATTTAACGATTGCGCCAGTAGAAGTTTGAAAAAAACGAGTTTTTGGATCGATTTTTGTCGATATCTCAAAAATTAGCAGCCCAATCGTTAAATGAACCCGATTTTTGAATTTTTTGGGTCAATTATACCTTATAAACTGTGTTTCATCAAATTCCGAAACACAAAATATTTTTCGATTTTTTGGAATTTTTTGAAGGGGTACCCCTTGAAAAAATACGAAAAAATCGAAAAAATTTTTCTGTTTCTTGAGGTACTTTTTCAAAAAATAGTGGAATACCCTATTGAAGAACCATTTGCATAGTTATAAATGCTCACCACTTTACGAAAATAAGACTTAATATTTTGTTTGTTTATCTGATTATCGAAATAATATTGTATTATTATTAATGTCAGTTGTACGAAATCACCCTTAAAACAAATATACCATATATGAGATTTTTATAACACGTATACCCCCTAAAGGTACACACACTGTACCATTGTACCCCTAAACAACCACCCATGCAGCCCCCTACACAAACCACCAGACACATATTAAGTATGATCAATTTTACAAAACATTTGACTATAATCACTGTTATATTTTCTGGACGACATGTTGCAGATATTTACTTTTTTTCTAAAAGAGATCAACATGACTCAAATTGCTATTCGAAGAGATTGTCTACATTTCGGGGTAATTATAACAAAACTTCCATTTTTTTTTCCAAGGAATTCCAAGGAATGGTCGGGGAAAGTTCTTTTTATAATTCTTTGCACTAAATTTGAGTTAATTGTTTAAATACCATGTATAGACAGTGTTGATTACTCTGTCACATTACACATACATACATGTCACACATATATAACTAATATTCCCTATAATGATACAAACGATACAATTTGCGGGATAATTTGCGCTCTCACGGTTAAACAGTAATGTTTATGAAAAAATGTTTCAAACAAAAGTTGTTGAATTTTTTTATAAGGAACATTTTTTGCATTTAAACTTTTGTTCTATTTCTAATGGTTTACAAGATGGGTCCTACAAATCCAAGACCCATGTTGCTCATTTAGGAACTTGACCTCACTTTTTACATCCTAAGCAAGCTATAAAAATTTTTGCTTGATATCTTCGTTTTTGAGTTATCTTGATGACAGACGGACAGACGACAGACGACAGGCAGACAGAGAACCGGCATAGGACTAATGAGGTGATTTTATGATTTTTGTTCTTTGCATCAATATTTTTAAGCGTTACAAACTTGGGACTAAACTTAATATACCTTGGTATACTTCATATACATGGTATAAAAATAAATTTCTTAGAATCTACAGTTTTGTGACTGCGAAGAGTTTCTCTTTAAAAAACGGCTTGATAAATGAGTCTGCTTTCGTCATTTTACCGATGTATTGAATACAAATGACAAATTACTTGATTTTCCTTGATTTGTTCTATTTTCCATGAGAATTATTCTAGTTATAGGTTTTTTTCTTGGTATAAGAAAGTATTTGCTCTATTTTCCATGGAAATAATCTATTTTTATATGCGAGTAGTACAATATAATTCTTATATACCCCCTGCCTTCTTTCAAGTCATCATTCCACCCTCATATTGAATCTAGTTTTAATTAAAATAAGGAAAATTGTTATTCTTTATTAAATGAAAAAGTAAAATTGTTTCTATACATATACAGGTATTTTGTTATTGTGTTTTCTAGTCATATTTTTCCCGAAAATGTAGACTTATGTACTGTATCGAAGGTCAATGAGAAAGAATGTTAGTCTTCAGGCACGTTCAGCCGTAACGAAAAATGACAAAAGGAGGAGAGTTTTTCCTCCCCCAAAGCCTTGCAAATAATAACAAATATCAACAGACTTTAAAAAGTCAAAATTTAACCTCGGAAATCATCTTTCAAGGGTTACCGAGATAATTGATCGTGAATTTGAGGATAAAGAGCAACTGAAGTTGGTTGCGATTCCATAAACCTAAAAGTGGTTGCAACCCCATCAAAACCACCCCTAGAAGTTACAGATAAACAAGATTTTCTAGATTTTTTTACCATTGTAAATTTAATGGGGTTGCAACCATCCTCAGTTACATTATTCCTCGTATTCATGGCCAGCGAAGCCAAAAACCCCCGAGAGCTAATCCACCACTTTCTGGGTTATTATGACCTTATGAGGGTAAAATATGACTTTAATGACGGAGCCCTGCTGCTGACGATTGTTTTTTTTTCTACTATTCGTGTATCATTTTCTTTATAAACAAATTTTCCGAATGCATTTCTCGATATAGCTTTAAACTTCTCTATACAGAAGTAAAGCATTTGTTTTTACGTGTAATAAATAGCATTATATGTATAAACTGTTTACTTTGAAATCGGAGACAACATACCTTATAAAGGTACGGCAAACATTATTGTGTATATATACACTACTATCATAAACTCAATACCCCCCTGTTCATTTCTATCCCCTCCATGACTCCCTCTCTTTTTTGAAATTGTGTGTATTCCTTACGTTAGTCATGTCGGAATATAATATGTATAGCTATTTCCTATTGGGAATCCAATTGTGGACAAAGGTTTACTGTCGTTTCCAATTGCACAAACATTGAAAATATATTCACTACATATATAGAAAATTCATTGACTTATATCGCTTTTGTACTAGATTTCAATTCCTTATGTAATGATTTCAAAGTAAAGAGTGATCAAAAATAAGTTCAAACTTTATTTTAAAAAAAACATACACAAAATTTCTTAAGGTTAAAATTACCGGTGCTTAAGGTGATTGTAAACCTGCAGTATTGTAATAAAGTTTTGGTTTATTGCACGGTACATACATATAAACCAAATACATGCTTTGTAATCAACTAAAGAGTTATTTTAAGCTTTACAATACCACGCAACTACAAAAATATTTAATACTAGCTGTGAACTACCCGCTTTGCTGGACAACATTCCCACTTTCACCCCTCCCCCCATATTCCATATCCTTTTCTAGGTTACTATCTATCACCTAACTAAATTTCATCAAAATCCGTTCAGCCGTTTAAGCATGATAGAGCAAAACTCCCAGCAAAAACCATAAAAAAATCACTAACTCAATTCAGTTTTCTGCCTACTTCCTACACCCTAAGTACGATGACGTGATCATTTTGATCTTATATCCGTTTTTAGGTAACCATCTATTACCTTACTAAATTTCATCAAAATCTGTTCAGCCGTTTAGACGTGAAAGAGCAAAAGTCCCAACAAAAACGACTAAAAATCACTAACTCAATTTAGTTATCTGCCTACTGCCTACCCTCTAAGAACGATGGCGTGATTATTTATATAGCCTATGACCATTTCTAGGTTATCATCTATCACCATACCAAATTTCATCAAAATCCGTTCAGCCGTTTAGGCGTGAAAGAGTAACAGACAGACAGACAGACAGAGTTACTTTCGCATTTATAATATTAGTATGGATTTTGTGTGCAAGTTATGCTTATAAATTTGATAATATAGATATCTCTCGACAATCATCATAACTCTAACTAAAGCCGTCTGTGTTCATCAAATGATGGGTCTATGATGAACTCATCACCTCTGGTGGATAAAACGGACAATAAAGTAACCTCTAGCGTTTGGAGCAAGTAGTAAGTTAATGGATGGCATTGACTAGTCTTCTTTCTGCATAGCTCTATTCGCTCCGAGCGTGAATTTCGTTTCCATGACAACGATACACTACTTTAATTATAGAATTAATGGATGCATATATAATTGTGTGGATTGCATTGAAAACTTACATTTAAAATTTAATATTCTTGTTTCACAAATTTAAATAAATAATTACGATAATTAACATTTGAAAAATAATATTTGTACAATTTGATTTCTTATTTTCACAATTTTTAATGCATTAAGTTTAATTAATTAGTGTTTTTCAATCATTTTAATTTGACAGTTTCTATATCATTAACATGTAAATAATTGCAAATTAGTCATAACAGCCCACTTTATCTCCAAAATTTTTCACTTAAAGCGCTGGCATCGATTTTATTATCCCTACCATGACTACGCACACAACGAATAGATGAATACAATCTATTGAGTCCACAATGTATTCAGTTATAAACAAATATTTATTCCTCTTACCGCTACCCTTGAATTGTCTAGCTTGTAGTTCCTCTCTGATTACGTAACGCTATACGATTGCATATCGTTTGTGTTGTTGTATAATATACATAGAATATATAGAAATGCTAGAAGAGTTAAAGTATAGTTATGGTAGGATATAGCTTTTACTATTACTATTACTATTCTTTATCTATCTATATCTATCTATACTGTATACAGATTATTTAAACGATCAATTGAATATATAAAACGAGCATTATAACTTATAAGTTGCGAGAAAAATGTATAACGATTTTACAGGAAAATACTAAAACGTGTTTTGTGTCTTTCATTTTTATTTCCATACATAATGAGTACCTATAGTCTGAGAGTTGTTTGACCAATAATTTACGTGATTTTTATACCATGTATATATGAAATATATCAAGGTATATTAAGTTTAGTACTAAGTTTGTAACGCTTAAAAATATCGATGCTTAAAAATATCGAAATACCAACAAAATTTTGTTATAGGTGTTCATAGAATCATCTAATTAGTTCGTTTTCGGTTGTCCGTCCGTCACGATAACTCAAAAACGAAAAAAGATATCGAGCTGAAATTTTTACAGTGTATTCAGGACGTAAAAAGTAAGATCGAGTTCGTAAATGAACAACATAGGTCAATTGGGTCTTGAGTCCTAAGAACCCATCTTGTAAACCGTTAGAGATAGAACAAAGATTTAAAAGTAAAAAATGTTCCTTATCCAAAAATAAATAACTTTTGTTTGAAACATTTTTTTGTAAACATCACTGTGCACTCACGAGGGCACAAAGATGCAAATTTTATTGTATGTATTAATATGGACTGTCTATACATGGTATTAATTCAGTCAATTGTTTGTTTCAACTTTTTACAACCTTTATTTGGTTTCACCTGTTCGTTGTCTGCCTGTACTCAAATCTTACAAGTCAAATTTGATCCAATTCCCGGTTTCCGATTGAGCTGAAATTTCGTCTGCACATTTAGTTTGAATGACAATGCATGGTAAGGTTGTGGCGACCTGATTTTCCCATCGCTTCAACCATACTTGATGGAATGGATGGAATGGAGTTTTATCAAATTCTGAAACAAAAATCTTTGTAAATTTTTTGTCATTTTTCAAGGATGCCGATAAAATAATAAAAGCTCGATGCACTATAAACGATTTGGAAAAAAAGAAGGTTTTTATGTTTTAAATTAAGCGTGAGCAAAATGCTCATAACGCAGGGTTAAATATATCACATCAGTTCTCTTCAAATAAGTCAACAATAGTAGTATGGCTTTAAAAAAAAAAAAAGATATACAAAAGTATAACGAAAGAGAACAGAACTACCTTAAGTGTAGGTACACACAATGTAAGCGTCACATAAATACTACACCGCACCGCATCGCATCGCAGCCGTAGTATTCCGTACATAGTAAATACATTGTTATACCACTAACAAATCAGTATTGTTTGCTGTATTACATAATAATTGAATATTTCTTTCCCATAATCCTAAATAGATGGTATTTATTTCAAATTGAAATTGCATTATTTCAATTGTGTGTGTTTTTATATATTTTTATTCTTATATGCATTTTATATGCACCTACCAACGTTACCAAGCAAGCCACCGCACCGCCAACCGCCAACCGTCGTGCCGAGCTTCATGTTTACGATTTATTCAATATTATGTATGGATATGGTATAAACGGTGTTCTTTATGCACAAATTCTTGGAAAAGAATTTTTTTTTATCGATAAAATTATGTAAACAATACGCCGCCGTTACATCATATGTCGATTAAGTCAATTTATTTTAAGTTTATCAAATTATATGGGTTGTCTGATCTTAATTCGCTTATTAAACCGTGAAAGGATGATTCGGAGCGTCTCAAGCTTTGACAAATTGTAATGAGTGAGTCATAGACATAATTATTTTCTACTTTTTAGTACAATAAAAGCTTGTGCTTTAAAAACAAGTGAAAACAAACAATGGACTGAGTTAATTCTTGAAATACCAAGTATAGACAGTTTTGATTACTCAATCGTTCAATTTTTACGTCATGTAAGTAAAGAAAGATAGTCACTCTTACACACAAAGTCAAATCTTTCTTTTCACTTTCTCAGTGTACATAGTAATAAACAAACACAAACATATAGGCAAAACATGTATACTTGATACAATACAATACAATTGCGCCCTCACGAGTAAACAGTGAAGTTAACGACAAAATGTTTCAATTAAAAGTTGTTCATTTTTTTATAAGAAACATTTTTTAGATTTAAACTTTTGTTCTATCTCTGACAATTTACGAAGATGAGTCCTACGAATGGGTCCGTCATTTTTGAGCTATCATGTTGACAGACAGACGGACAAAACTTAGTATACCTTGATATATTTCATATATACAAGGTATAACAGGGTATTTATATCAAATATGTGTATTATTTTGATAAAAAAAAGTTCAAAATTTGTAAGCTTTGCTCTGGCGCGAGTCTATTCGTTATAAAATGTACAAACCAAAGCCTATCTGTTCTCAAATCGGTTTTCAAACAAAAGAGTTTTGTCAAATAAGAAATTTGAACGTCTAAAAAAGCACTCTTTATTATTGTTATGAGTTTTTATTTATTTTTATACTTAGACGTAATATCGAAACAAAAAACGAAAAATATTTTAAATAAAAATTGTATAAAAAAGAAGTGTCTAGAATTTAGCTAGAATAAAATTTTTATGTATATCAATACATATAATAATAATATTTTGTAGTGTCAAATAAAAAATTAATTTGAAGGGTTCGACCACCGAATGGTAAGATATTTATCAGGACAATTTATTTTAAGGTACAGACGGTAAGGGTTCGGTTCGTTCGGTCAATCTACATATAAAATAACTTTAAACATCATACGTTTTTATACAGGGTGTAGACAAAATAACGGTACTCTTTAATAGGGAATATTAATGTATTTTTTTAATTTTTTTTATTCATTGTTTACACCGTTATAGCATAGTAAAAATATAAATACTGTAATTAAGTGTAAAAAAATAGTTTTGAGATATTTAAACGCAGTCGTTTTGGTGCTCGCAATTCATGACGTATTAATATGTGAGCTGTCAGTTGGTGACAGTTCAATGTATAATTTACACTTTAAAAAAATGAATTAACAACACAGAATTTACACTCGTTATTATTAAGTTTTCTAATAAAAAGACGTAGAATAATATAACCCAATGTAATACCATACAAAATATACGTAATTAATACCATACAGTATGTCGACAAGTCTGACAAGTCACATACTATGGCGTCACGTTCTTTTCTAAATTTGAATTTTACTCACTGAATTTGTACTTTTATTAATTAATTTTAAGTAATTAAAAAGATATTAATTACTAAAATAATGGTTTAGTCCAAATGTCCAGCCCATAAAGTTCCAGCTTTAATGTCCAGCTAATACAGTAGAGCCGGATGATTTTTTTTTTATAAAACTGTCATTTTCCGAGTAATTTTGGGTACCTGTCTTTTTTGACACCCGGTATATGTGGATGTATGACACTTTCATAATCGAAAATGTTTTTTTTTTTTTCAATTTTTTTTCTAGTGTATGATTATTATGTAAAGGGGAGAGTGTGATACGTGAATGTAATTTTAAGGGTTTGTAGGGTATAATTTCATTTTGTCATGGCTTGTATGCGAGCTACCCGACAGCTATATGTATTCAAATTTGGGAGAATTTTTGATGAGGCTTCATATAAAAAAAAAATACTATATTGATAAAAGTAGTTGAAAATATGAGATAAGCTTCAATTACTACCCATTAGTACATTTTATGAATAATTGTTTGATTTAAGGTTATACTGACACTACCCTCACGACAAAAAACTATTGTTTGTTTTCACTTGTTTTTAAAGCACAAGCTTTTGTTGTACTAAAAAGTAGAAAATAATTATGTCTATGACTCACTCATTACAATTTGTAAAAGCTTGAGACGCTCCGAATCATCCTTTCACGATTTAATAAGCGATTTAAGATCAGACAACCCATATAATTTGATAAACTTTAACTTAAAATATACTTTCATTTATTAAGGAGACTGTTTTAATTGTCTTTGATATTAAACAATAAAACGGAAGGATAGACATTAGAATTATTTTGTAATTTTATTTTGGTATTAAATAATCATGTACGCTTTATACCTATCTAAGTACATCAATACAGCAACAATAATGTTCAAACATATAGGATGTCTCTCAATTTTTCCAAAACTAAGTTTTAATTAGTTTAATTATTATAATTAATAATTTTTCTTTTTGTTACAGGTAAATTTTATTTTCAAAATTTCCAATCAAACAGTAAGTTTTTAAAAATTCATGAATTAAAAGTCCGTGTAAGTAAATTTTTCGTAGGTACGTCTTTTCGTGCACCACTTATTATCGATTAAGTAGATTTCATATTTACCAACTTCGTTTATTTGTATATCAACAAAAGACATTAAACATTAAACATTTTATAAAAAGAAAACCCATTGTGTCCAACTAATTAAGAATGTTTGAGCCGGGTAGTGTTGACTCAAATTTAAAAAAATATATTAGACGGAAATTAAGAATAAATTAAGACGGAAAGTAAGAATAAAATTTTTCGATATCTGGAGTAATTTTCAAAATTTCGAAAATTGAAAATTTTGTTTAATTATTTAGCTTTCGATATTTCGAAAATCAAGGCAAATATCGAAAAGTTGTATTCTTATTTTTCGTCTACATGCATGAAAATAAGGTACAAATAATTTCAACCACAAATCTAAACTTACCTTAGCGCTCGAACTACCTTAAACGATTAAAAAGTTTGAATTTATATAATTTTGAAAGTGTCTTCAGAGAAAGTTTCATTTATTAAGGAGACCACCCGGTAAGGAGTAATAATAGTATCATAACATAACCTAATATGGTTTTATAATAGAATAAACCATCATAGTTCGTTGCTGCTAAATGATGTCGTCGCTTTGCCTCACTTCTCCTCTATACATATACGTTGTACGCTCCTTACTGCCCTCATCTCCTCGCCTCCACCTGCACACGCTCCTGTTGTTATATGTGGTGTTGTTATCTTCACACAATGATCACAAAATCACTGAATTATAATAATACTTATCTGATTCAATTGTTTTATGATACGTTAATAAACGGTTATTTTATTAGCCATGTTACTCACTTACTCTTCTTACTCTTTCTTACTATTAGTGACTTTACAATTGAAAAATAAAAGAAAAGTTTCATATCAAAGTTGTTTATAAGTTCTTCTACATTCTTTTTATCGGTGATATTCGGATAACAGTCTCAGTTTTTATTCGATTTATCTTATCTTATATACTCAAACGAGCAATTCTTTTTTATAAATCAGCGATTTCGGAAACGGCTCCAACGATTTCCATGAAAATTAGTATGCAGAGGGCTCTTGTGGCGAAAAATCGATCTAGCTAGGTTTTATTTTAAAAAAATGTCGTTTTAATCCGTGTTTTCAGGTAAATAATGAATTATTGACAGTAAAATGTGACTCTTCATGACATCTATTGGCGACAAAATAAAGTAAATTACCGGGACATTCAAATTAGTATTTGTGTGGAGACATTTTAAGTGGTTCTTATATTAGTGATAACATTTGTGCCTTTTTAACTCAAAAAAACTACAAACTACATAAAAAATACGTAAAAAAGAATAACTAGAGGTTGGCAGTTTCCTAAATCTGCTTTTCCCTGGCCGCGCCCGTTATCATAGATGCTATCTTGGCCCAAATCCAACTGTTACATACGTCGTGAAACAAATAAATACCTTTATCTTTATATCCATTTGTAAAGGTATTATGATTATTATTACAAATTACGTTAATTATTGAAGAAAGGTTGTACGGTATTGTTGCTAGTCTCTAAATCGAACAACAAATGTTTTAGTAAGTATGTGTTGTGTGATGCTTTTGTTTTTAGGAATGTCATCTATACCACATTGACTATTGAATACATTCTACAGTCAGAATCGGTTATTGTGACCAGGGGTACAGTCTGTACCTTAAAGCAGGCATGAGTGAATTATTTTAAATCGAAGTCACCATTGCTATAACTTTATTGTGTGTCTCTTTATTCAAGTCCGCATTGCTCATAGAGGTTTCTACCTCTCTCAATTTCTCTAATAAAACGCTGTAAAAATTTCAGCGTAATATCTTTTTTCGTTTTTGTGTTATCGTAGACAAGCGGACGAACAACCGAAAATGGACTAATTAGGTGATTTTATGATCACCTAACCAAAATTTTGTCAGTACCATCAATATGTCTAAGCTGTAATTACAAACTTGGGACTAAACTTAGTATACCTTGATACATTTTAAATATCCATGATATAAAATAAAGCGATGTATATTTATCGGATATAATAATGGGGTTTAACCTCCGTTTCTCTGACATATACGCCTATAACAGAGGCCACCCACATCATTATTTGTTAATCTTTATTTATTTAATTACAAACATATTTACAATTACATCTTGATGTGGGTGGTGCCGGTTACTTCGTTCTTATCCAAGCGACGACAATGTGATCAATTCTGCACTCCCATTAATTATATATTGTTCACACTGCCGCTGCCTGGATTCGAACCCGCAACCTAAGTCTAAATGGACAAACAGTCCAAGGCAAACGCCTTAGACCGCTCGGCCATTTAGGCCCTTTATCGGATATAATAATCAGTTTTTACACGGCATTTTTTGAGTATAATATCTACAATGTACTTTGTTTCGTCGCCAATAGATGTCAGTAAGAGTCATATTTTGCAGTCAACGTTTCAGTTTTTCTGAAAACACGGTTAAAAAGGCGTTTTTTTTTTTAAATGAAAGCTAGATATATCGATTTTTCACGCGAAAAACCCCCTGCATAAATTGTAGTCTCGTTTAATGTCGCTATAAAAGGTTTTGACTGTATAACTATACTGCTGTAATGATTACGATATCGATATATTGTATTGATATGGTAATGGTAATATCATACCTGATATATACGTTATTAGAACCTATACAGAACCTATATCGTACCTAATACAGTGCAACCTTAATATAACGAACCTCAATATAACGAATTCCTCGATTTAACAAATTTTTCGCAATCCCCTTGAATTGTCCATAAGAGTCAATATAAAATATACCTCTACATTACGAATATTTTTTGCGAACAGCCTCTTTATAACGAATTTCCAACTACATAAAAAATTTAAATACCTCTAAATAACGAAATTCGTCAATTCAAAACCTTTATATAACGTATAAAGTCCCACCAATATATGACAGTTAGTATACTCCATAGTATGTAATTCATGTCGCGAGAGGTTCCGACATTTTTTTCCTCTTTATAACGAATTTTAGACCAACTTAACCTCAATATAACAAACCTCAGTTTAACGAATTACTTGATATAACGAATATTTACTGGTTCCCTTCAGATTCGTTATATCGAGGTTGCACTGTATACCTATATTATTTATACAATTGAACGTGTAACGTGTCCATATCATATTTATAAATACCTTATCAATATTATCTATGAGTAGAGGTCATTGCTTTATTTATTACTATGCTGTTTGTTTCTCTTTTTTTAATATTATTTTTTATGTACCGTAATTTGAGACCTTTTTGTGTGGGATCACGTGAAGTCAGTACTTAATAATCTGCTGTTTTAAGCAAATTCTCTGAAGATATTCGCTAAATAAATAAATTATGCTTGATTTTGATTTGAAGTTGTGGTGAATTTATTGAAAAAAATTTCTTCTTGGATTTGAAGGGCCCAGGGAAAAATTATGCCAAGTCACGCAAACATTGAACTGAGATATTTGCTTCTTTTTACGAGATCACTCAAAAAAAATAACAAGAGAAATTTACAGAATTTAAAAAAAAACCGACTAATTTTTCGGCTACGGAATCCTAAAATCGCCTTTGAAACATCTAAGAACACTCCCCATTAAATTACATTTCTAACAAGGCCAAAAAAATCTAAATCGGTTCATTCGTTTTGGTGTTACGATGCCACAGACAGACAGACACACACACACAGCGGTCAAAGTTATAACACAAGAGAGTGAATTGGAAAAAAAACATGACATCATCCCATTGGAATATTACGAAACTTGAAACTCCTGCTGTTCTTCTTCATTCCATTTACGGTTAGCGCTTGTGCACTAAATTTAACAATAGTTCTATTTCTCATTCACAGATGGTACTCGTGTGCTAAAATTTAACTATAATTCCATTTACCATTCACAGGTGGTGCTAGTTAAAGTAATTTTTTTCTTGGTTAACTACAAAATGAGATATTTCTTCTTTTTTCTGCCGTGGGTTGGGGGGAGAGGGTAGTCGGTAGGACTCAAGCTCTTTTTCTTTTCAACAAATTATCACTGTTACGCCGCTTTTCACGATATTTTGAATTGAACTGAATTTTTAAGCATTGTGTAACTGTGTACGATTACCATATTTAATATATCCACAAAACGACATATTTGAAGCGTTTTTGTGATAAAATTTCGTACATAATTTAAATTTAAACTATGAGAGAGAGTGGCAAACATCTGAACTTTTAAATGAAATAAGTTTTACATTATTAAAACAAATATTATGGTAGAAAGTTTTCAACAAATATTTATGTTAATAAATATTATGATGATGATGTGATTATAACAAGGTTACACTGTAATTTAAATCAACTAAAAAAACACGTGGTTAGTCTGTAATTAGACGAATCATTTTAGATCAAAAAAGGCTAAAATGAAGAATTTTTATGTACCTCAACCTATCGGGCCAGTTTTTTTTTTTTAAATGTTCAGGAAGGTCCATATATCAAAGTCTACATCTAACTTAGAAAGTTTTGCCATTGCTATGGGCCAAAAAAGCCCATTATTATAATAGGTGATTTTTGAAAACCTTGAAAATATCCAACAAAATAAGTCAGAAACGTACATTTGGGGGTTTTTCATCACTATTCTGAAGTCAGAATTTCATTTACAGAAATTGCATTTTTAGGTTAACGAAGGGCGAAAAACCCTAAGAAAGGGTGAGTATATCCCTATTATAAGTTCAGAATCGTGATCAGCGACCCCACAAATTCCCGTGTATACTTTTTTCGTCCATTTTGTCGAATATTTACAGAATATTGCAATTTTGGACCAGCGAGGTAAATTACCCCAAGAGGGTTAGATTATATCGAAAATCTAATTTCGGAATAGTGATTAGAGACTCCAAAAACCCCCGAATATACGTTTCTGGCACATATTTTCAAGGTTTTAAAATTTTCAAAAATCACCTCATAAATGGATTCTAATGATTGGCCTATTGGGCCCATAGCAAAAACCAAAACTTTCTAGCGGCAAAAAGTTAGATGTAGATTCCGATATATGGACCTTCCTAATCATTTAAAAAAAAACTGGCTCGATAGGTTGAGGTACAAAAAAATTCTCTATGAAATGCTAAAATGACACGACTAAATAGCTGGGATGGTATGTCACGGCGTTTATGGTAAGCTGTTTTGTTATTTTTTCTAAGGTAGTTTAAAACTATTGTTGGTTAGTAAAAACTTTTGATAATCCCAGATAAAAGCACTTAAAAAGTGTTCTAAGATAATATTTGTTTAAATATTAAACATTAATTATGCATGAAAACCTTAAATAAATTAAAAACTAAAAACAATCACCACTACTTCAATGCTTTAATGTTTTCACAATCCTTGTTTTTTTAATTGTTGTCTTCAAAATATTATTAAAAGCGGAAAGCTTTTAAATTAAAGTGCCATACTACACTCATTTTAAATAGTTTTCTTAACAAACAAAAATTAACTGAGAGTTACGAAAACTTATAAAAATATTTTTAAGTAGAATATAATTAAAGCTTTTGTCCTTGAATTAAAAAGTAGATAATAATTATTTCTATGCGAGCGTGGATGCGTCCGAGTATTCGAATGGAAAAAAAGGTCTGAAGTATATAATACTTTATCCCCTCTGACTGATTTTGAATATATTCTTGGATTAAGCTTTTTTAGTAGTTTAAAGCTTAACAATTTATCAAATACTAAAACCAAAGTTGATCATTTTCTTTGGGGATGTGTTAATTCGTTTACCTAAGCCGATAAAACAAAGGCGGTTGAACGTCCTGAAATACAACATTTGGCGAGTTATTGGCAAAATACGACAATTTATGCGAAAAGTATGTGAAAATTGGACGTCCAGATTTACCGAAATTTCCCTTTGATTTATTTTAATTTAAAGTGAACCTTTGATAAAAAAAAACCTATATTATTAGGAAAAATGGTGACGAAAATTGTTTATAACGAAAACATAATAAAAAAGTGACATCACTTTCGAAAATAGTTTAGCGATACTAGTAAGAAAAATATACATTTATTATTTTTTCATCGACTGTCGAAAGGTTTCATACATATACATACATAAGCGTTATCGATTGCAGAGATATTATTTTTCGGGGTGATATATTTACGACATGTGACCACAATAACTCAGTAAGGCGTTAACTAAATTCATTGAAGCGTTAAGTATTCATACCGGGGGTGTATAAATATCTTGTAATTTTCTTTTAAGAAAAAAGGTATTTTCAATTTTACGTGATTTTTTTTTCTTCTCTCCTAACATACTTTTCTCGTGATGAAAAATTAATAAATAATCATTTGTCAAAAATTGTGAATGTTGTAATTTTCATTCGACCAGAATAAAATAGGGTGGCAAATGGATGGTATTTGTTCTGTATTTAACACTAGCAGTTATTCATACACTTCGCTGTGTAATACTAACTTTAAAAACAAAGATTATGGCGTAATAGCCCTCACTTATACCAACAGCCCATGTTACTCACTGATAATGTATCTTTCTACAGGTGAAAAAATTTCTAATCGAAAGAAACTTTTATCGATTTAATAGTTTTTGAGTTTATCCAATATAATGACTTTTAGATCTTGACACATTTTCCAATGCTTTCCCATTGGACGTTTTAGGCAAAGATCATTGCTCCATTATTCAAGGAGCTTCTAAATTCTTAAGCTACTACCTAAGGATTTCATGATTGCGTGTAAAACAAAAATTCGAAGGTGTCCAGATCATAATAAAACGTCCTCATGAATAGAAGATTGGCTGGACCAAGGTCCTAAAAAAGCTTACAAGATTTTTTCGGTAATCCCTCAAATTGTAGCGAAAATGGTTCTCGAAAATTGAAGACAACGGACCCTAGTATCACAACGGACTCTAGTTCCACCCCAGGACAGCCACTCTAACCTAACCTAACCTAACATAACGTACTATTGATTAAATTAAATTAATTATAGATGCATTTTTTTTGTTTAAATTCAACTAAATATGGCTATAATAGATCACTATAAGTCTGGTGTAAAAATGTATAACAATGTGTCAGTCAAAGGCTGACTGAATGATTGTTTTTATTTTGAAAAGTAGTTACGTTTACATGTAAACTAGCCATTCTTGATATTTTAAAAAAAAAAGTACATATATGTCGGATATTCATTTCATGTATAGTTGATCCTTTCATGAAATGTGCAATCCATTCCTTTGGTGTAATCTCACAAGCTTTGCAATCAGTATAGTCTAGGAGCTGTCTGTAGAAATATTTCTTAACAAATCGGTAATTTTTTCGGGCGAGAATTATAATATTTCGAATACAATAAGTGAAAGAGGGTAAAATAAATTTGGTAAAACTCGCATTAGCCGATACTTCTGGGGAATAAATACTATTTAACACTGTCACTGATGCTACTAATGGCATACCAGCAATATTTATTGAAATGAGAAAAATAGGTTAAGAATAATATAGTGACGAGCAATGTGACAACAAACATAGATTTTACACCTATATTGAAAAAAATGGTAGTTCAATAATGCGTATTGATAAACACGCCAAAAATCATAGCGGGAAAAACAAGTAGCATTGCAATAGTATGGAACTCATGTAAGTGGCGCCAAAGTTTTTATACCAGACAGTATTGTAAATAACGCCATAGTTATGGGTCTTACCAATATTATAAAGAGTATTATCAGATATTTTTTGAGTACCATACCAGCATTGTAATAAACGCTGTGCAATTCTTACCGTGAATTCTGGCCTTACCTAAATAAGTTTCTGGGTTTCATATATCACACAGACTTGTTCCTACTCGGAAACAGTTAACTGTAACCTTATCGTAGAAAATCGTTTGTGCAATTTAATTACCGTTACTAGAAGAAAATTTATTTATCGTTTAAACAAACTACTTCTTAGAATAGAGATAAAACTTCACTCAACTTGTTTTTCGGCCAAGTATCTCGTTGACTGGGACACAAAAAAAAAACGCTTCTGAGCGGAAATTGAGCAAAGTAAGACGACAAACCAAGAAATTAAAACAAAAACCTTTTTATGCAATTAGTCTTCGACAAAATTAAGTCTGGTTGGGGACATAAATAATATGAACTAGGTATTTTTACGATTCTAAATCGTTTATTTCCGATTTTAAACTATGATTTTTTGCACTGATAATTTTTAAATTAACGTTAATTTGTACAATGTACAAAGCTCACGTATGGGTAGAACTGGGGGCGTATTCACTAGCATTTAATTGAACTATTATTACTACAAAAAGTCGTGTCATGTTATTGCTTTCATGAAACGAACAATTTTCACAAAGCGGGTGACATGAAAAACAAAAACAAACGAAAATATAAAAGAGTATAACATTAATTAGAAAATGAAACATTTTTTCATATGAAAATTTTTGTCAATGTGTAATTGGTAGGAGTTTTAAACTGCTAACTCCTAGTATCGTTACTATTATACCATGTATATATGAAATATACATAGTATACTAAGTTTAGTCCCAAGTATGTAACGCTTAAAAATATTGATGCTACGAACAAAATTTTGGTGTAGTTGTTCATAAAATCACCTAATTAGTCCATTTCCGGTTGTCTGTCTGTCTGTCGTCTGTCTGTCGTCTGTCTGTCGTCTGTCTGTCGTCTGTCTGTCGTCTGTCTGTCGTCTGTCTGTCGTCTGTCTGTCGTCTGTCTGTTGCCTGTCTGTTGCCTGTCTGTCGTCTGTCTGTCGTCTATCTGTAGTTTGTCTGTCGTTTGTTTGTCGTCTGTCTGTCCGTCTGTCATCAGGATTACTCAAAAACGAAAAAAGATATCAAGCTGAAATTTTTATAGCGTGTTTAGGACGTAAAAAGTGAGGTCAAGTTCGTAAATGAGCAACATATCAATCAATTGTGTCTTGGGTCCGTAGAACCCATCTGGTAAACCATTAGAGATAGAACAAAAGTTTACATTTAAAAAATGTTCCTAATAAAAAATAAACAACTTTTGTTTGAAACATTTTTTTCGTAAACATCACTGTTTACCCGTAAGAGCGCAAATTAGGCGCAAATTGTATAGTACGTATTATATGGGAATAACAGTTATATAAGTGTGACATGTATGTATATGTGATGTGACAGAGTAATCAACACTGTCTATACATGGTATTTCAGCAATTAACTCAGTCAATTGTTTATTTCACTTGTTCTATTTTAAATTGTTTGAAAAATATTTGTTTATTGAGAAATGTTTGTTTTCCGTTAGTGTTGTATGCTTGTATTTTGTTTTTTTGTATATGTTTTCAAAACAAACATGGCAGACAGACTAGGCTGGCTGGTTGCAAACAGCAAGAGGCAAGCATTACAAAATAAAATAAAAAACAGAAAAACATGGTTTGTTGATGTTTTTTTTTTTATTTTTGTTTTTTGTATTTTTAATGTTACAATAGATTCATCATTAAAAGTTAAATTTTTATGTAATTTTATTTATAGAGTTATAAACAAACAACTTTTCATCATTAAATATATTTTCTCCATCTGCATCGCTCAAGATAAATATGTTTTTATCTCTATGTACAGACAGTGGTTGGAGTCAATGAAATATATCTATGTAACTAATCCCTAATCCACATTCTCGTGAATTATCCTCGTCAAAGAAGAATGCTTTACAATTTTTCCACCCGCTTCGTTTTTTTGTACTCCATAGAAATAGTTCAATTTTCAGTTCTTTGTATCTTGGCACAATGCTGCCGGACACGAGCATCAATAAATATCCGGGAGTTCCATTTGCGAACTGCAAGTTGCTCCTGAAAGAGTATATCTTCAAAAGAGCCAATTTTAGATGGAGGGAGGAACGTACTTGTAGTTCTACAAGACAGATATGGTCTGAGTCTTATATCACTTCCAAGGGCCTCTGTTCGCAAAGTTGTTGCGGCTATCACAGAACAATGGTTTCGCGGCAGGCATGCTGAACGCCAGGGCTTGGCAGTGTATCACGACTACTACAGGAGCTGTCACAGTGGTGACGAGGAGGAGACAATGGCTCATCTTCTCTTTCACTGCCCAGCTCTTTTCATGAGGAGATGGACCCACTAGAGCCAGCCTCTCTTTGACGACCTCTCTGACCTGGAGCCCGTCGACGTCAAAGCTCTGCTGCTGTTAGTGTGTAGTGGCGGGGGGTGGGCGTACCCTTTTTCGGTATCACAACGGACCCTATGGTCTAAGTAAAAACAAAAATTCGGTTTTTGACTACCCTGTATAATTTTAGTTTATATATGGAAGTTATGTGAAATTCACTCACAACAGATATATACTTTTTATACGTATTTATTATAATTTTATTTAGATGCGAAAAAATTGTGTTCAATTTAATAAAATCATTATTCAATGCGTTCTTCAACTTTTCATCTACACTTCTATTCAAGAAAATATGATCGAACACTTTTTAGATGCTGTCAGGAAGGTTAGGCTAGGTTAGGTTATATTGGCTGTCCACGAAGGACACACTTAGGCTGTAGAGCCTATTGTGATACCATATATGTATTTTATCATCTTTCCGCTAATAATTTCCTTTATCAGCTCCTCAATTTCAGAGGCTGAATTCACCTCCTTCATGCATATACCTTGCACGACACCAGCCCATCACAACTATTAATTAAATTAATTTTTGTTGCGACGGCGGGAATCGAACCGGCTACCCATGGCATACCGCGGACGGAATTGGTATCGCCTTAACCAACCGAGGCAACACTGTCTGAGATGAATCAAAACCGTTCTTTTATTCGGTTTTTATGAAGTCTTATCAATTTTTGAATAAATGTTTCCAATAAACAACTTTCTATTTTCAAATTTTCTTTCTCAAACCTATCCAAGAAATGGGTCCCTACTTTTTGAAGGTTCAGTATCTTTATATTTATTTTTACACAACTAACTGTTTAAAAAAAAATCATACCTTAATCATCTATCGTGCTCGTGTATTCTTAAAAATATGAAAATGGAAAATTCACACGAAAATATAGAGTAATTAAAATAAATCATCCACACAATTTATTTCAAAATGTGTTTTTCAAACAATTTGAAACAATTGAACAGAATAATATTTTTCCAAACAATTTAGTAAAATAAAATAAAAAAATTGAAGAAAAACCAGACGTAAAGAAAAAAAAAAAGTGAAAACAAACAATTGACTAAGTAAATTGTTAAAAATATGTTTTTTAATAAGTTTAATTTGACATTTTCTATAACATTAACATGTAAAGTCTTGCAAATTAGTCATAACAGCCTCCTTTAACGCCAAAATTTCACTGGAAGCGCTGGCATCGTTTTTATTGTCCCTACCATGAATGCGCACACAACAAATACCAAAATTTTGTTGGTAGCATCAATATTTGTAAGCTCTAGATACCAACTTAGGACTAAACTTAATATACTATGATATATTTCATATATACATGGTATAAAAACAAAAGAGAATCGCGTACATACAATTATGTAAATTTTTCATAAGAAATGTTAATTTTTATATGAAAAAAAAAAATGCATTAGCATTTCATTAAAGTAGGGAGGAATATTTTTTTATCGGATTATTTGTTGACGGTTGACTGTAACAACAAGAGTCGACTTCGAAGTTGGGCACGATGGAGACACGCGTACATACGTTTACAGTGCACCACCATATGATTGTGTTTGGAGTGGTTGAGGGAGGGGGGTAGTAGTGAGGGGTTAGTTAGGGGTTCATTCATTCTATACGATGATGGTAACGTTTGATAGGAAATTGTTAGCTACATTTATTGCAATAACGAAGAAAATTCATTCTTGTATATAATTCTACTTAAGGAAAATTTTTGATTGATGAATAATATATAAGAAAAATTCATTCAGAAGGATCAAGTAAGTTTAGTTTTTTTTTTTTTTTATTGAGCGCCGTTTTATATATTCAATTGAGGTAAAAGTATTTTTATATTAAAAATATATTTATAGGATGATTTTTTTGGTAATTAGGCAGAACGATTTTCTTATTAAGAGTATTCCAAAATTTGTGCTCATGGTTTGAGAGAACTATCGGAATAGAAAGATATCTCGAATCGATTTTTGGCGATATTTCAAAAACTGCTCGTTAAATCGTTTAATAAACCTCATTTTTTTATTTGTTGGGATCATTATTACCTACAGAGTTTTATCGAAGTTGAAGACAAACCAAACTCTCAAGTTTTTTCGAAAAAAAAATGTCAAAAAATCGATTCAATTCGAGTGTTAGTACACTGTTTTTGTGTTTTCAAATACAGACAAGATGAGACTATCTCAGTAAACTAACATGGTTAGATATAATGAAAGAAAAATTTCCTACTTATAATTTCTAAGAAAAATAAAAGTTCGTTTATAAGGATCTGAATATAAAGAAAATAATATTTACAATTTCTCAGAATACAACTTAATTTCTAAATACCTTTCGCAGAAGGCTTTCCATATCACTTCAACACGTTAATAAACTGTCCTATTTAAATAAACCCATAGAAATAAAACCTTATTATAAAATACAAGCCTTAATTAATTAATGATAGTGTTTATAATATATTTTCATAAAATTCAATCTAAAAAGGAAATTTTCTGCATAAATAATTATGTTATATTATGTAATAATAAACAATTATTGATTATATTTTACGTGATTACATAATATTTAGATAAAATTTAATAATTCACCGTAAAACAATAGATTTATCAAATCAATTTACGAATTTGATCATCAACAGAATGTGTGTTTATATATTAGTCCAGACGCTGAATGCAATTTTATTAAATCTATCTCAATGCAGTCCTTCAACACTTAGAATAGATTCTGTAAGGACCGCAGAAATTCTCTAAATAAGTTGTGGTAGTTTAAGTTGCTCCATCACTAGATTGGCCAGGAACTACATGCTGTCAAACGGAACTGTGATCGGAAAGACGTATATTCTGCCGTGTAATGATATTGATATTCGAACCAACGATCGTGTAAGGATAAAATCCCCAACCTTACTTTACATGTCTTCGGAGGTATCCCAAGACTGTCGAACTTTTTTAAATAGGTTATCGTAAATATTAATCTAAACTTGATATGTGATTGGCCAATGGCCATAAGGACCTTTCAAGATATTGTAAACCCAACAAGGTTGCCAAGAAATAACAAAGCTATCTGCAATTTGCAAAGGTATGCATGCCTGACGTTTAGGCTTACAGTTTCACTTTTGCTGGATTGTTTAGCCCATTACTGAAGCTACTTGTAAGAGACAAATAATGAGGAATAAGTAATAAAAAGTAACATTGATTCGAATATGTTATTCTCCAGAAAAGTGTTGACACTCTTGCTGGTTCTTGAAGTACTCATAATGCTTCTTGAAGTACTAACTGGGAATGAACCAGTCATTTCTAGTATGGTGTGTACTCTAAGACAGCTTGGAGGTATCAGAGAACATTTCCTATGGAGCGCTTGATTTGCAAGGTAAAATTGACTTTTTTTAGAAAAGGTGGAATAATCTTCCAAAGTAAAATGTCACTCCGAAGAAAATAAATGAAGCTGAAGCTTCAGAAATACGGATTTGTACACCTTATCCCCACACTTTGAGGACTGTTTTTAGATGCTCGATGTCCATGTACTGCTTCTTTTGGTGTTCCAATTTGTCTCTTCGGTGGTCCAGCATGATTGTTAGCATGACGTGTAATGTGGATCAGACGACTGTACTTAAATGTGATCTATTCTGATAAATTTGTTGGATATTTGTAAGTGTTTAAGTGCAAGTGTAAGGGTAAAAGTGTGAATGTATAAGTGTATAAGTGTATAAGTGTAAGTGTATAATATAAACTATATTGTTGATAATTAAATAACGTAAACATTTTACATATTATAGAGTTGATCATTAATTTATTATAATTTAGTTTGACGTAACAACTAACCAAACTACAATTATATTGGGTACCGTACTGCTAGTTGGTAGTTGGTAGTACTAGCAGTTGGTACTAGTACTAGAACATACACAAGTACACAAATATGATGGAGGTTTTAGGTTAGGTTCAGTTGTTGTTCAAAGTCAGTGACGGATTTAAGTGAACGACAAAGTAGTTATTTATTCCTGTAGCTTTTCTAGTAGTATCAGGTACTTTTCAATGAAAAGATAATGGGTATCTAGCCTAGTATTTGTCTAGACTTAGATTAAGACACCCAAGCGGTAAAGTGGTCGTTTAAAAGGCTAGGCTAGATGGCAGACCTGCCAGATAGCAGGACTAGACTAGTTGGTGTTCAACTAAGACTTAGTAATCGCCACAAGACTAAATTAAGGCTTAGATAACCGTCAAGACGTCGAAGTAAGGTTACTCAGTTCCAGACCAAGCTTGGTTGATCAAGGCTCTGCTAGACAGTGTTGAGTATTGTGGTCTTAATCAGAGAGCCGAATCTAAGTTATTCACTGTTGGTCCAAACCACAAAGTAAGGTTACCTGTTCTTTCAGATTGTCTTCTGATAAATCGGATTTATTCTTAACATTTCACTTTGAAGCATAAAAATTAAGTTAATTATGGAGCCAACGTTATTTTGTGATATTTAAACTTGTTCCTCGACGACCAGACTTTTATTGATTTTTAGTGAAAGATTCGTCAAGTTAATCTTTAGTGATATTTCACTCTGATAAATAATCATTCCAATTTCCAATAAATGAATTGTACCCTGAAAACTCGGCGCTCAATCTGCATTTTTCTTAAATTCGCCACTGGTCATAGTAGATACGGCAACGAGCTACTCCTAGTTCTATCTACTATATTACTATATTATAATAACACTGGTCACCATCACTTGCAATGACAATATAGTAATATTACTACGTTTATTGTTGTCTTTCTCTTGCATCATAACATATAATAACACCAAAACTTTTCATCAACTAATGTTACAAATTTATAGTATTTCTCAACAATTTAACCCTTTCACTTCTATCTAAAGTTTGTTCATTTTTCAACAATGTTCTGTTTAGCTTCAAATTTTAATTTGCTGTCAATTTTTCCCAGAGTTCATGATATAAATATCTTAACTGATACCCTATTAATATAGGCAATCGTATTAATAGTTAATCTGAAAAAACTTTAAAATATTCAGTAAAAAAAGGTTACAGGAAAATATGTTCTTAAGGTGATTGCAAACCTACAGCATCGTAAAAAAGTTTTTGCACGGAACATACATATAAACCAAATACATGCTTTGTACTCAAATAATGTGATTTTTTTTAGCTTTATAATACCACGCAACTACAAAAATATATAATATATTGTGTAAAAGTGATGCTTATAAATTTGATAATATAGATATCGCTCTTCAATCATCAATAAACTAACTATAGTCATCTTTGTTCATAAAAAAATTGGATCTTCGATGAACTCATAATTAAATTAAAATTTTGTTTTGATATCATCGACAACCTTATATTTTGATGGTATTCTTATAAACTACAAGATTGTCTAAATATTTTAGATAGTTTTTTCTAGATTTTTTGATATAGAAATATCCAATTGAAAAGTATAACCTATATGATTCATCATTTTTTCAGCCAACTTTGAACGATGACCTAGGAATTTTTTTGTAAACTTTGTTAACCAAAAAATGTATTTATAAAGTTTTATTGAAATTCCTAGTATTATTCAATCCTTGAATATCTCCTTAAAAATAATTAAAATTGAAGAGATGCGTCACTTTGTTAATGTATTAAGAATAGATCAATTCGAAAATTCGAACAATCGAATTCGTTACCTAGTTATTAGTAAAACGTAATGATAATTGACATGGTACATAAGAATCGTATCAAAATTATTTCAAGTGTTGTTTTAAAACTTTCTTTAATTATTCATTATAATTACTAAACAATATCAATAAATAATTATGTATAATTACTTTTACTAAATATACCGACTGATTCACTTAAATATGGACCGAGTGAAATACGTTGAAAATTTCAATAGAACTAGTTTGAGGTCGAAAATAGATAGCTAAAGACTTATATTATAAAAAATTTTTAAGCATTAGATTCCCTAAAAATTGGTTTAAAGTATCATTTTTACTTTTATTCCGTTTTTCTCAAAATACAATTTTTGAACTAACGTCTATATTTTATCCTGCTCACCTTGTCTCCGGTGTCTTGTCTTTCCACCTCAAAGATTGCATTCAAACACCGCCTATTTTTCTTTAAACAACCTATATATTTCAACAAATTTATACAATTATGTAATAGAGAGAGGTAAGCGGGGGGTTTTTTGAGTAAGTACTGGTAATGAATGAGAGGCGACGGGTGTTTCCATTCTAATGTTTGTAAATTATTTAGGGTTTGAGAAGCAGTCATTTAGGTGGTACGTATACATGTATATCATATATTATCTCATACGCTATTTATTAAAATACTTAAGGATGTTTATCAAATGTTTTATTATTTATCAAATTATTTCAATTCAAAAAATGTAATTATGCTGTCTCTCTCTTTAAAACTTTTTTTTTATTGTTTTAAATATAATAATTTTTAAGGTATTGATTTGTTATATCCACAAATGAGTAGGGGAAAATGTGGTTTACTTCTATTAAACGCTAATTTGTATTTTACTTATTAAACGCTAAGGTTAGTATTGAATAGAATATCTCCCCAATGGCCACCGTGGCTCTTTTTGCATATGGCCATTCTTTTCATGAAATTTTTCATTACATTTTCGTTTAATCGCGGTTGTATCTCACGAATAACAGCTATAATATTTTCTTTGAGTATTCGCATATTTGCTGGAGCAATATGTGCGAACATTACCTTCATTTGGCTTGATCAAGATATTTATTATGACATAACCCAAAATTTCCTTGTTCTTACTTTAAATTATCTCTATAATGTTTAACTTCTTCTGATAACTCACAACGCATTTTTTTTTAATGTAAAACATAAACTTTGGACAAAAAAATAAATTGACAGTTTGTAAATTATTTTCAAAGTATTCTCAAAATTCATGGCAAAATAGGTTTAGTTCCCTAGATAACACCTCGTCGGATTTTTCGGTCGTTTTAAATTGTTGCACATTTTTTAGTTTTACCTCCCAACCAGCAAACAAGTTCTAACGTGCGATAAGGAACATACTTCCAAAAAACCGTTTTATGATGGAAAGGTAGTTTCTGACATACATATTCTTCGATGAGGGTGCAGGGGTTGTAAGGTTGTAACATAAAAATATACTTGATGTTAGTTATATGATATTCGCATAAAATAAATGAGTGTATTAAATATTTGATGATGTACATAGAGTTACTACAGTTAAAATCCGTTACAACGACAGATCGAGATTTACGACAAGGGTTTTCATCTCTTATAAATACATTTTTTGAAAAGTTTCAAAAAATGACAAAAATTTTCTAGGTCATCGGGCTTTTTATTAATTTTTTTACCGTTCAAAGTTGGCTGAAAAAATGATGAATCATAGAGGCTATCCTTTTCAATTAGATATTTCTATATCAAAAAATCTATAGGGTGTGACAAAAACTATCTAAAATATTTAAACAATCTTGTAGTTTAATAATAATACCATCAAAATATAAGATTGTCGATGATATCAAATCAAAATTTTAATTTAGAGTTCATCGAAGATCCATTATTTCATGAACAGAGACGACTATAGTAAGTTTATTAATGATTGAAGAGAGATATCTATATTATCAAATTTATAAGCAGCATTTGCACACAATATATTATATATTTTTGTAGTTGCGTGGTATTGGAAAGCTAAAAGCAAGTGGCTATCCGCACAATACCGTCTACGGTCTAGACCGTCCACGGTATACCGTATACGGTCTATTTAGACGCGGTATGAAATTATTTTTGTCCTTTTATACCGTGGGGCCCTTATACCGTGCACGGTATACTTTTTCACGGTATTCTCTTCCACGGTATACATTATACAGATGGGAGTGGAGCACAAGTCATAGTATTTTACTATGACTTGTGGAGTGGAGCACAAGTCATAGTATTTTACTATGACTTGTGGAGTGGAGCACAAGTCACAGTATTTTACTATGACTTGTGGAGTGGAGCACAAGTCATAGTATTTTACTATGACTTGTGGAGTGGAGCACAAGTCATAGTATTTTACTATGACTTGTGCAGTGGAGCACAAATCATAGTATTTTACTATGACTTGTGGAGTGGAGCACAAGTCATAGTAAAATACTATGACTTGTGGAGTGGAGCACAAGTCATAGTATTTTACTATGACTTGTGGAGTGGAGCACAAGTCATAGTATTTTACTATGACTTGTGGAGTGGAGCACAAGTCACAGTATTTTACTATGACTTGTGCAGTGGAGCACAAGTCATAGTATTTTACTATGACTTGTGGAGTGGAGCACAAGTCATAGTATTTTACTATGACTTGTGCAGTGGAGCACAAATCATAGTATTTTACTATGACTTGTGGAGTGGAGCACAAGTCATAGTATTTTACTATTACTTGTGGAGTGGAGCACAAGTCATAGTATTTTACTATGACTTGTGGAGTGGAGCACAAGTCATAGTATTGTACTATGACTTGTGGAGTGGAGCACAAATCATAGTATTTTACTATGACTTGTGGAGTGGAGCACAAGTCATAGTATTTTACTATGACTTGTGGAGTGGAGCACAAGTCATAGTATTTTACTATGACTTGTGGAGTGGAGCACAAGTCACAGTATTTTACTATGACTTGTGCAGTGGAGCACAAGTCATAGTATTTTACTATGACTTGTGGAGTGGAGCACAAGTCATAGTATTTTACTATGACTTGTGGAGTGGAGCACAAGTCATAGTATTTTACTATGACTTGTGGAGTGGAGCACAAGTCACAGTATTTTACTATGACTTGTGCAGTGGAGCACAAGTCATA
Organism: Chrysoperla carnea; assembly: GCF_905475395.1. Lineage (NCBI taxonomy): Eukaryota > Metazoa > Arthropoda > Insecta > Neuroptera > Chrysopidae > Chrysoperla > Chrysoperla carnea. The sequence goes on from NC_058342.1 coordinate 34,876,896, forward strand.
GTATTTTACTATGACTTGTGGAGTGGAGCACAAGTCATAGTATTTTACTATGACTTGTGGAGTGGAGCACAAATCATAGTATTTTACTATGACTTGTGTAGTGGAGCACAAGTCATAGTATTTTACTATGACTTGTGGAGTGGAGCACAAGTCATAGTATTTTACTATGACTTGTGCAGTGGAGCACAAGTCACAGTAGTTTACTTCCGAGGCTATACCGCACACGTATTGTGCGGATAGCCACTTCCGCAAAACCGTGCACTAAACCAAAACTTTTTTACAATACTGTATAGGTTTACAATGACCATAAATGTCGTTATAACCGATTTTGACTGTAGATATGGTAGTGTGGTATTGTAGAGCGCACCATACGCTCACACTCGTGCTCGTATCGCATGCATCGCCATCAATGGTAATAAAATCGACATAAAATCAATAACTAAAAAACATGAAAGACATTTATTTTCACATTCGTCAAATAAACACACAAAATAGCACTTGATGTAGACGGTATACTCTAGATATACCTACAGATACAGCCGATGAGCCGACAGTCGACTATCTAGCTACATAGTACGGCTATTTTAGTACAATATTATCACTGAAAAATCTGACAAATTTCTATCAATATCACAGAAACTACATCTCCAATAGACAAATCAAACAATTTTTTTGGGACTATTAGACGAATCATTTTAGATCAAAAAAGGCTAAAATGAAGAATTTTTATGTACCTCAACCTATCGGGCCAGTTTTTTTTTTAAATGTTCAGAAAGGTTAATATATCAAAATCTACAAGCATTCAAACCAGCAAAAAAAAAAATTAAAGCAAATCTGAATAAAAAAGTAAGCGCTACAATTATAATATACGAAGATACGATAGGAACATAGTTCCAACCGGGTGTCCTCTTTTTGAAAGACTCTTAATAACTCATTTTTTCCTTCCAGATGCATTTTTTAAACATGTTGAAAAAAATCATTTGAAAATTTCAGAATTTAATTATTCCATATAGAAAGGATTCGGATATATGACTGGCCTATAAAATAGGCATCGTATTATCGATAACTAGTATCTGTATCTGTACATCGACAATCGTGAATCGACAGTTGACACAACCATCACATCCACATCCCAGCTAATAAATATTTATAAATTAAAAAATATATATCTTATAACCTAATAAATTATTTAAATTCAGATAAAAATTCAACAATGACAATAACAATGATAATCATCATCATAGTAATAATAGAGGAAAAACATGAATGGTGAATGGGTGCAGATTGTATATTATGTGTACGTTTGGGGGTGGTAAATAGCATCCCTTTTTAAATTTGAAATTAATGAGATTTTTCCCTTGGCCCCGAAGCACTGTGACAAAATCTATAAATAACATCACATGTGAGATTCTTCTGTTCAAACTATGAGTACATCTTATATATAGGTATTGTATAGATTATACAGTGAAACTTCTTTATAAACATAGCTATACAGTCGAAATCTTCACATACGAAATTGTCTCGTTCAACTTGTATTAAGAGCCAGAATAATTTTGGGTAAAAAACTTGAATTTTTTTTTATATGAAGTTGGGCTAAGCCTAAATCAATTCTTAAAACTTTAGGAGGAGGGGGGGGGGGTTATGCCCGGTTATTTAAATAAATAAATGACTTCAAAAGTGGACATATTTAACATTGATTTTATGGTAAAACGGTAGATGGATGATATGTTTTTTCATGGATTCCTCTAAAACTATTTAAATTGAAGCTAAAATCTTAATAAATTATTGAAAACAAAACAAAAAAACCCGTTGTGGCAGACTAATTAAGGATGTATGAGCATGGTTGTGGGGGCACAAATTAAAAAATAAAAATTTTTTACATTTTGATGGTTTTAACTTGACAAAGTAAGAATCAAATTTTTCAATACCTGAAATAATTTTCAAAATATCAAAATTTTCTTTACTTTAGTTATTTAGCTTTTGACATTTCGAAAACCAAGGCAGATATGGATGCGCCGGTATGTATTCTTTAAATAGATATTAAAAAAGTATGCAATTGATTGAAGAGATTGAACTGTACAAAGATATCTCATTCCACTGTTGTCGTTTTCGAACTACTTTGCTCTCTCCATTCTCAAGGGCAAAAATAAAATCTAACACCGCACCAGTGTATATGCAATAGCAAATACTTTCCACCTTACGGGTATTGTAAAATGTTTACAATGCCATATTTATAACAGAAGAAAACAGTTGTAAGAGGTGTTGGTGTTACATAAAACGAATCTCACGCTACGAAAATAACCTTCTCTGTTCAATTTTTCCTTTATTTTTATTTTTATTCTTCATATTTTCCTTAAAAATATAAACTTATACCCTGTGTCGAAGATAAACGGGAAATGATAGGCAGACGAGTTCCAAGACAAATTTAGACTTGTGGTTGAAATTATTTGTACCTTATTTTCAACTTTGATGATGAATTTTGTTATAACTTCATGAATGTAGACGAAAAATAAGATTAAAATTTTTCGATATCTGCCTTTGTTTTCGAACTAGCGAAAGCTTAAAAATAAAATTACCTCAAATTTTTCGTAAAACGATAAAATATAGTTTCAGATTTTCGATTATTAAAGAGACATTCCTAACATACTGCTTGTGAGAGTTGTAAAATTACAATTATCTTTTGAAAATATCATAAAGCACGTGGAATTAAACAAACTCAAGTAACACGACATTTAGGCAAACATTGATCTGTATTTGTCTATCAAATTGTTGACATGGGTTTTCCATATACAAAATCTTTCACCCCCCCCACTTCCACCCCTTAGGGATTAAATATAGATAAAAACCATCGTCGAAGCAGGTTGTATATCGTGTACAAAGAGCTCAGTCGATGCAGAATTTTTTGAATCCATAAGCAATACACAAATGAACGTAACATTTATATATAGAAGTATAATGAAATAAATAATAAGAAGGAAATTTGACATTCGTGATGGAGTTCTGCTGCTGACGAGTTTTTATTTTTTGCTCTATTTATTAGTATTTTGTTTACAATTTGTAGTCTCATACAAAACGACATCTTTTTATCATAAATTTTATATAATTTTTGCTTCCGCCCAGGCTATCTATACGGTATAAAGAAGCTATAATCGTTTATTGTTGCCGCCAAAAGCAATAATTTTGAGCGATGACAAAAATTTCGATACAAGATTCGTCAATTTCATTTAAAATTAATTATATTAAGGAAGTTTTTAAATAAAAACGGAGAAATTAACGAAATATTGGAGAAAATCTATCGAAATATCGGAGAAAACTTCGAGAAAATTTCACTCAAAACGTTTGAAAGAATAATTTCTGATATTTCGTCTAAATTGCTCCGTTTTTTCAAATAATATCTCGTTATGCTCTCCTAATCATCAAATGAATTCGATTTTTGAGTTGAAAATTAGAAAAATGCGCAAAAATTGAGAAATATCTCAATAAAACTTTGCCCTACGAAAAAAAAATAGAATTCATTTAAAGATTGGACTTTTGTAAAATATTGCTTAAAATTCTATTTTAAGGTACCTTAAAATCAAAAATCCGAGACTATCACCAAGCTGTAAAACTAATTACCAAAATCTAAGCTCTAAGACTAGCTTCTTATATCCTCCAGCTCCCAATCTAACATTCTGATAATTAAATAAATTGAAGAGAAAATGTACCTTACGTAGGAAGCTATGTACTTATTCCTGCATTGTTGTTGTTCTTTTTTTGTATACATACAATTTTCCTTGGATCGAAAATGGATATTATTTGCACATACCGGGTGCTTAATAAGTTCGAGACCCCATCCTCTTGAATTTAAAAAAAATGAGCAATAAAAAAGTTGTAGATTTTTGCTCGAACAATCTATTTGATGGCCTTGAATTTACCTTAACCTTGACCATTAAGTCAAGTTAAAGTTAAGTTAAATGGGATTCTTAAATGATTTAATGATAATTGCATTTTCATAACTTTGCATTGAAATACAAAAATAACTAAAAAAATTTAACAATCAGATGTTTTCATGTCTCTGTTCGCATCGAACTTTTGTTCTGCAGAACTAAGTGTTGCTTTTTTATTAATTTCATACAACATTCTGTCAGAACTCTTATAATCAAGAACTGAATAAGTAATCATTTTAAAAAATCGATTTCAGTTTCAACTTTTATCTCGGTCATTATTTTTAAAACTTGGAAGGGGTCTCAAACTTTTTGGACACTCTGTATAATGTACATTAATTCTGTTTTTTAGTTTTATGTTTGGAAATTCATCGATGATGTTTACTAAAAACTTGAATGCCTGCAGCCTTGTTACATAAAAACAATGAGATTTAAATTATAAACATATTTTTTCTGTTTATGTAATTAAAATAATTCGAATCTTCTAATAAGAGCTAATACCTATTACCGTTATAGACTTTTACCAGAATAAGTACAGGCATATAGTTCCACAGGGGATGATTTTGAAAAATACTTTGAAGCCTATTTTCGTTCATTTTTTAAGGTCGATTTTCAAGACCTCTATGCATAAAGCTACTCCGAGATATTTATACAAGTTTCGACGCCAAATTTTGTGCTCAATTCATTTCCGATCTCAAAAAAGGGTATTTTCACCCAAGTTAAATATAAAATAACCGAGAAATCCTTCAACTTTTGCTTTTTTTTTCCAAAATATAATTTTCGAGTAAGTTTAAGTATTGATATTTTCACACCCTGCGACCTTGGGAGCGGCAATCGACGGGAATCACAGCCTGCTCTCAAAAAAAACAATTATTTGTAGCATTCGTGCTATTCTTCACATAAATTACACGATAAAATTGCAATTTTTGAAGTTTCTAGCTGAACTTTGACCGCTATGTGTGTGTGTCTGTCTGTCTGTGGCATCGTAGCACCTAAACGGATGAACCCATTTTAATTTTTTTAGTTTCCTTTGAATGGTAATTTAACGGAGAGTGTTCTTAGCTATTTTAAGTTCAAGTTTAGGGTTCCGTACCCGAAAAAATTTGTCGCGGGTTTTTTAAATTTTGTAAATTTCACTTGTCTATAGAAATGACGTGACCATAGACATATATCTACCTGTCAACTAAAGTTTTACAAAATAAAAAGGGCGTCCAAGGGTCCTTAGGTATACATGGCCTTCAAAAGGTTAGAGACGGCTCTGAGTACATCCGTTTTGCAAAAGTTCTTTATTCGTAGAATTTTATCCGCTATATAATTCTGTTCATGGACGTACCAAGAGGGATCTACAACACCTGGATTTGAACCATTGATTTAGTTTCTTTTTAAGCACGGAATTTGGACAAAATTTGTTTCCCTTCTAGATTAAAAATTGATATTTTGGTCCGGGTACACCTATAATTCTATTCTTCTTAAGCGAAAGTTTTGGGACACTCTCTCTGTTAATTCTATACTCTGATTGTTGGAGGCATAAAAATAATTTAGCTAGATTTACCGATAATATTTTATCAATTGTTTTCAATCAATTGGTACTGAAAATTGAACAGTAGTGACCTCAATACGTATATTTTATAATTAGTTTGTTATAACATGAAATATAGGTTAGGCGATTGTCAATAGATTCTATATACAAAAACTAGATTAAATCCGTTCGAAACATCAACGATACAATAACACTTTTTGCCCATCAAATAATTATAATGTTTATAAAATTCGTTTCAAACGATTTTTGGGAAAAATCGAAAATTTCGATTTAATAAATTCTTGCATTTTTATTTCATTCCGAAGATTTTAATGTTTACGTTTTTCGATATTTTCGAAATACATAAAAAAACCATTCGATTTTGATAAGAGACAGTTTATATGATTTAATTGAATTAAGGTTGTTTCGGGCCTCGAAGCAATGGTTCAGAGCACCTACCCAAATAGACCCTTGTACTCTATCCCCGCTACGCTTTTCAGTGGCTATCATAACCAACTGATGTACTGAAACCCAGGATTTTCCTAGCGCTGAGTTTCCTAATTTCTTCTGGTTCGACTATGGCCGGACCAAACCATTTCCTTCGCTGCTGTATGAGCGCCGGGCAGTAACAGAGAAAGTGGATGGATGTTTCTTCTGAATTTTCTCCGCATCTGTCACACGCGGGAGATTGTCTCTTTCCAATCTGATGTTAGAACTTGTTCAGGTTATCATGCCCTGTGAGTAACTCTACGATGACTCTAATATCAGCTCTGTTTAGTTTCAAGATCTCCTCGGATCTGTTATCGAGCGAGTTTCCTTCACCCAACAGGCTTTTGGTGATTCGCCCTCCCTCGAAGCTGGTCCATGCCTTTAATTGTTTGTTTTTCTGAATATCTCCTAATCTGTTAAGACCTTCTTGGTATGGCATCCTCGCAAGCTTTTCTTGAGTGGGAGCCATGGTGGTTCCCAGTTTGGCCAGCTTGTCTGCTCTCTCATTACCGTTCCAACCAGAGTGTAATTTTAAGAAACTTGTTTAAAAATTTATGTTTTTAACGCAAGTTTAAACGTATATCTTCAATAAATTTCGATCTATCGAAATTCTTAGATTTTTGTTTACGTTCGTTTATTGGTAAATATTCCTCAAATTTTCTCCCGTCGAATTTTTTTCGAAAAGTTGTCTCCACCCAATCTCGATTTGTTCAACCTGCCTTTTCTAAATTTCGAGATTTCCTTTAAAAAATTAGTGTTTTAAAAATTTTATGAGCCATGCATAGCGATTTTAGAGTTAAAAGACTTTGTAATCAGCTTGTGTATGCTTTATTAAAGAAATATAGAACATTTTCGAGATCGATACAAAACTATATAGATATGTTTTTCTTTTTTTAAACGGAAATCGAATCGTATTTCGAAATAATTTAATAAATCACAATATTTTTTAACCTCTACATAAATCTTATAATAGGAATATCCTGGAATCTTTTTTTTACTGTGTCGTACTAATTTTACTATTTACAAATTTTCCATCGTCACTGAAACGAATTATTCGATTAAATAGTTCCTCGTTAACTTCTTTTTTTTAAACATTTGTAATAATTTTTTATCGAATTAAAGCATTGCGTGGACGTTACCTACATTTTTTTTTCCTCTTTAGAATTTTTTTTATTTTTGTTCAATTTTCTTCAATAGAAGAAATTTTTACCGCGCATTCCCACCTACCCACAGATTTTGGAAGAATCCGTGAATTATTACTTTACCTAAGGGCGAACAAATTTTGTCGGGGGTTTTTTAAATTTTGTAAATTTCACTTGTCAGCTTATTTCTTCGGCATACTTGAAAGGAATAATAACTATACACAAAGTGACTACAGCACAAAAGTATACGCACTCAATTTAATCATTAAACGAAATCAAAATATATATTTTGTATTTTACAATTGAACAAAAATCAAAAAGTTTATATTACATTTTTTTGTTGTCATTCCCAACGGTGAGCGTGGTTGCTTGGTAGAGTGTTGGCCTTCTACTCTATAGGTTTAGAGTTCAAAGCTCATGCAAGCTGGTCACTTTCAATTGTTCAATCAATACTCAACGTGATCTGGAAGTGGTTATCTGAGGAACGCATTACTATGGGCACTGATGGCACAGTTCCGATTCGTCTCGACGGTAGTACAAGTACGCTAAGATTAACCCGCATCAGATCATTCTGTGGCCAGATTGACCAGTTGAATTGAAGAACAATTGTGGAGCCGTTTAACTGGCTGTCTGATGTTGATAATCTCAGCATCACATACAGTCTTTTGTTAAATTTTTTGAAATATTTTAACACAGCCAAATAGATGTCAATTGTTTGCGGGTAAAAAGCACAGCAAAACGTCTGTGGCATCGTAGCCATCAAATTATTAAACGGATGAACCGATCTCGATTTTTTTGTTTCGTTTGAAAGGTTATTTAATGGGGAGTGTTCTTAGATATGTATCAAGTGCAAGTTTAGGGTTCCGTACCCGAAAATTTGTCGGGGTTTTTTTAAATTTTTGTATATTTCACTTGTGATCAATTGTAATTTCCATTGGATCCATTTATGGTACTCCTCTGAATGCTATTACTATTCTAGACGTATGATTTAATACGAAATTCTATGAGGTTTTTTATAATTTCTCATTTTCTAGTAAAAAAGACTTCAGATTTATATATTCAACAACCTCGAAAACTAGAAAACATAATCGTAAAATGAAAAAATTAGAAAAACTCATATTTGTCAACAAACCATTTTAATGATAGTTACCGTTCGTCTAATACCTCACCAGTCACCATCACCAGGTAACTACCTACAAAGCAATGTTACACAGTCAGTCATCAACAACAGCCGACATAGTAGAAAAACAAAACTCATGAGCTGCAGAGCTCCATAACTAACGTTATATATACCCCTATTAATTTAAGGTTATATTAATACCTATTAATTTGAACGAAAGGAGATTTTAACTTGAACCTACATTTGAACTAAAGGGGGTCTGATATACAGGGTGTCACAGGAGTAACGGACGTCCTTGTTGCACCAGGTAAAAAACAAAATTCTAAGACGAAAAGTTCTCTTTCATTTTTTTGATCCGATGCACGGATAATGAGCTATTAACTAAAATAAATAGCCAATCAGAAGCGTACTACATCGGTACGATAGTGAGGGGGAGGGATAAGAAATTGCGAGAGTGAGACGCGAGAGCTTCAACGTGTTTAAGTGTGTGAATGTGTATGTCATCTTAGAATGTTACTGATGCAACTTTCTACCTGATGCAACAAGGGCGGAAGCCCCATAAATTGTGTTCTGAGAAAAACACAATGGATTCATAACACAACTCGATCTTTCCTCGCTGACCTTCAGTGCATAAGTCTATATTTTCGTGAACTCAGGAGGCATAAAACAAATTATACATATACACACAAGCGTGCATAAAAAAGCCATAGCATATATATAAAAAAAAAATGTTTTTCTTTCGAGGAAAAACTTATAATTAGGTGTATCATATAAATAAAATGAAAAATTTTTCATTAAAATTAAATTATAAAAATATATACGTCACTAAAAGAAAAATTATTATATCCTGAGACTAATATTATTATTATTATTATTATTATTAATATTATTACTAGAGTGAGGCTGTTCAACGTTATGCAACTTTGCTGCTCAAACTCGCGCGTAATAAATGTACCATATATTGTCAGCACAATGACGCGCCCGTTTCTTCTCTCTCGTGAATTATAATAACATCATGCCATACGGATTTTATGAGTGTTTCATCTATTTTAATACACAATGATCGATTCATCTTTACTAATATCAATCCGAATTATTTACAGGAATAGTACGTTTTAAGCATGATATCATAGCTCGAAACATGTCACTAACATTAACTATTTACTTCAATACTACGTTCTAAGCATGATCCGATAGCTCGAAACATGTCACTAATCAATTTTAATTTAATTATGAGTTCAACGAAGATCCATTATTTGATGAATAGAGACGACTATAGTTCGAGTATTGATGATTAAAAAGCGATATCTATATTATCAAATTTATAAGCAGCATTTGCACACAATATATTATATATTTTTGTAGTTGCGTGGTATTGTAAAGCTAAATATAACTCATTATTTGACTACAAAGCATGTATTTGGTTTATATGTATATACCGTGCAATAAACCAAAACTTTTTTACAATACTGTAGGTTTACAATCACCTTAACCTCACTTAACATACTCCTCTCATAACCTCAAGATCGAAATATTGAATCTTTTTGTAATAAGTTGCTCTTTTTCCTCCGAAATCGTTAAAGATTGGACTACATAGCAGATTGGATTAAATTGAATTTCAAAATTGTTTGAAAAAGAAATGGCAAACTTGGAAGCATGCCAAGACTATATCTCGGTCAGATCTACTTTCAGTGGATCTAGTGAATCCAGGAAGCACGTATGGTAGGTAAGTTGGTTTGATATGGAAGATAAAACAAAATCGATCAACAAGTATAATAAGGGAAAGCTAGGGGTTAGAGGGGGTGAATGTATTAAAGGTATTTGTGATGAGAAAAAGGAAATTATCTGTACCTCTATTAGATTGGTTTTTCTTCTATAATACGTATGCATACTAATCGTGTAACGTCGTTACTTTGATGTTTCATCTATTTCACAATTTCACCCCCACTCCAATCCCTTCCTTTTTACTCTACTGAAAGTTCGTTTCGTTCGTTTCAAGGGATAATATTTAAGACCTCACCATCAATGACATGTGCGTCTTTCAAAAATAATATAGACGCATATATATATATACGGTAAGATGTTGTACCTTGGATTATTCTGTAGTTTCTAGACAGCATCATTTGTATTGAAATAAGATAAGGCGGGTAGGCTGAAGAATAGTTGTTAATGTGGTTTTGTTTTCGAATGAACTACTTAAATATTAAATTTTTAAGCGAAAGGGTTTCCAATGTAGAGTTTCCAATGTTTCAATTACATATATTCTATGACACTTTTCCCTAAAGTAAATTGTTACACGATTACACGTTCAAGACGTCAGGTATGATGTGTTCCATGGTACATTATGGTCTTATACCATGAATCAAGTATTGTTCCATTGACTAACCCATTATAATCGATATTTGTTTAAAATTTGTTGAGGGTAGTGATATAAGCAGAGACAATTACTTTTAATTGAGATATTTTAATGCATGGTTTTAAAAAAGACATAAATTTTGACTCTAGGTACAACACTTTTCTCTATTATATATATACATATATAGACTAAATATACCTCTATCCTATTTTGATATTTGTAATTGAAAATTCCCAATCATTTTCTGGGAAAAAAACTTTTTCAATATTTCCATCACCATCTGTCTAATAAGCTAACTTTTATATATACAGACACCGACAAAAATAATATACCACAGATCATTGAATTATTACCATACACACGAGAGAGACAGTCATTTGTTTTGTTAGTCGGACGTGGAAATCGAAAATCATTCGAATTGATTAAGGTCATTTCCAATTGAAAATTAACTCCGAACCGAAAAATGTGTTTTATTAAAATCAACACAAATGAATATAAAATTCTATAAAGCATGAACTTGTCTACATCGACAAAGGTTCTGTAACTTTAAGTGAGTGTCGAATATTTTCGATTTACAAAATAACCTCAAAATTTTTCAAATATGTCTTTGAAGAGTAAGAGTCTTAATGATCACAAACCTGAAAATTTTTTAGTTTTTGAGATATTTTACTTAGGTTAGGTTAGGTTAGGTAATATTGGCTGTTCACGAAGGACACACTTAGGCTATAGAGAACCTTTGTGATACCATGTATGTGTTTTACCACCTTTCCGCTGATCATTTCATTTATCAGCTCCCTAATTTCAGACGCTGAGTGCACCTCCTTCATGCATATAAATATGAGGAAATTAAACAGTTCAAATCTGTAGGAAAATCGAATATGATGGTCGGCAAAATGATGATTTTTTTTCTTGTTAAGACACTGATGTCGTAGGTCCGTCTCTTTTTATTCTTTAAAAGTTTCAAATTGAATTGGTTTTGACAATTTTGTTTTAATTTTGGATTTTAGAGAACGTAGAGGTCCTTTTTTTACTGGTACAGAATCCTAATTTGTTGCTTCCAATCACTTTATAGTATGTCTTTGAAAAAAGACACATAACAAAAAAAAAAAGAAAGAAGTGATTTTCACAAAACGACTTATAACTTTTCCAATTGCTGTCAATGTCAGTAAAGTTGAATTACACAATTAGGCAAAAGAAATGAACAAAGTTAAAACAAGATATATAAATTGGTGGTGCCCGTCTTTTCTGATAACTCATAGCTCCTAGTTGCCTGCTCTCTGTGATACTAACACTCTTATTTTGAACGTCATCAGTTTAAGATTTACCTCAAAACATTTAATATATATGATAATTTGATTTTCTTAAATTTTTTACTCTTTTATTCACTTTTAATTTTCACAACTTTTACTTTTCTTCGTTTTTTTTCTTTTAAATATTATTGACAATAAAAATAACAAAAAAGATTTTTATTAAAGGAAAGAAATGGAGTCCCACATTTGGATGCGCGAAACATCCTCATTATAATACCATAAGATACCCTGACATCTATTAGTGGTTTTGTTAATAATTTAAGATTGTAGGTATTGGAGCCTGTCAACTCGATGATCTTTTTGGGCTCAGAAATCATTTTGAAGTCAAGTATCTTAACAGAGCGAGCATTATTTGAAATAAGTGGATAAGTAAAAAGCTACGTAGCTTAGGTCTAGACCACTACTACCCGGAAAGGTTTTGAAAATGAGAAAAAATCTGAGAGGTGACAGCTTTAATCGAGTATACGACACAAATGACAGGATTTTCTGAATATATTTTTTTAAGCCTCCGGCGACGCATATGTATAAAATACTAGCTGACCCACGCAACTCGTCCGTTCAGCAAATCAGGCGGATCACAGTTGTCTTTATAAATTATAGCCTATGTGTTATTCTCATGTATAAGCTATATTATTGTAAAATTTCATTAAAATCCATTCAGTAGTTTACAAAATCGTTCATCGAAGTCGGCGGGTAATTGCTAGAATCTTTATAAATTATAGCCTATATTTCACCCTGACGTATGAGCTACATGATTGTAAAGTTTCATTAAAATCCATGAGTAGTTTTCGAAATCATCCATTTCGTATTATATCGTTAAGTTATAACATGATTCACTATCAAAATTGAAAATACATACTTTTTCAATTTGTACCCCCACTACCGTGCTCATACATCCTTAAGGATAAATAAAACTTTAGTATGTAAAAAAAAGAACAACTTGTTTAAAGACTTAGAACTTTCTATGAACTTTCTATTGTCATTTTATACAAATTTCACTGGAAATAATTTTTAATAGTTAAACGAACGACATATGTCAATATTTATAAACAAGTAATCACCAGAGTATTGGCATCAATGGAAAGTCTCTAAGTAGTGCTACTTGTTCAATAGCTTTCACATTTAATTTATACTAGAGTTTTCCAACTTTTCATTTTATTACCACGACTGTCACTGCTATAATTTTCAGATGAAATATATTGTTTAGTTTCTTTAGTTTGCTAATATAAAGCCGCCAAAAATTTATTTCGGAAAAATACACACGCTTTCTTGTCAAAAACTTAAATTACATTTTAAACCTTTTTTAAACTGTCAAAAACGCGGGCATCCAATTTGATGACGTAATATCGGTATCACTATACGAAATAACACAAATAAGTTTGATAGATATATTCATAGACATTTGATTATAATAAATATAAATACTTATTATCGATGGATAAATTATGCCCAGCTGTCTACACTGAACTAATTGATGGTCTATGACTCATACCGATATGACATCACAGCAGAGCTAATATTTCCTTCATTGATGTAATAAACTTTGTTGATAACCAAGTTTGTCTTTTATTTCCAGGTTGTTGTCGAAGATTCAGATTCAGCTTTGGAGTATGGTGATACAATTGTGGATGAAGGTTCACCTGTAAACGCCGATCTTAATTTCGATATACATTCAATGTATTTATATGTTATGACCGAGAAAAAGGTATGGAAAATTTTTGATAAAAAATATTGGACAACGCATATTCAACTAATTCATAATTTTCTTTGAAGGTTTCAAAAGTTAAAGTACAAGAATGCAGTGTTTACAAGAGTTGTTGGGATTGTTTAGGTGCTAAGGATCCATATTGTGGATGGTGTTCATTAGAAAACAAGTTAGTATACCCCCCCCCCACCCCGTTTAGAGATTATCTCTCAATCAGAAGCGTATCTAATTCTCTCTTATCTGGAAACAAGATTGAATTTTACAAAATTAAACCAAACATTGCGTATAATGTGGAGAATACAAATAAAAATTTAAACTCCTTAATAGTTTTGTATCCGTCACTGGCACTGATCTAATTATTCGAAAGCTAAAGGAATATTCTGCAATTAAAACTTTTCAAACTCACTTTAAAATAATTCACAAAACAAACTCCTTGAATAAATTGAATTGAGTCCAGAGGCTCATTCCTTAAATACTAGGCTATTTCCGTGATGTGGGTATTACTTACTGAGTAAATTAGGGCACACGAGTGACGGACGATTGACGAGTACAAGAACTCCCTGATAGAATGAACAAGCAGGTAAAATAATCCTCAATATATTGTGTTTAATCTCGAATTCTAATATAAAGTCAGTCATACTGATATTTAATATTGTCCTGATATGAAACCAAAGCAAGTAATACACTATTCATAAAGCAGAAATATATAGTAAACAGAGGTATACATATACAGAGTGTAACAAAACGTCGTGTCAAACAATTGACTGAGTTAATTGTTGACATATCATGTATAGACAGTTTTGGTTACGTAATCGTTTATTTTTTTACGGCATGTAAGTAAAGAAAGATATCCACTCTTAGATATCCACACACACACAACTGATATTCCCATATAAATACATACTATAAAATTTGCACCCTCGTGGGTAAACAGTGTTGTTTACAAAAAAATATTTCAAACAAAAGTTGTTTATTTTTTTATAAGGAACATTTTCTAAATTTAAACTTTTGTTCTATCTCTAACGGTTTACAAGATGGATCGTACGGGCTCAAAACCCATCTGACCCATATTGCTCATTTACGAACTTGGCCGCACTTTTTACGTCCTGAACATGCTGTAAAAATTTCAGCTTGATATCTTTTTGTGTTTTTGAGTCACCTATCTAAACAAGAGTGCAAGATGTACTTCATCCTTTTCTTAATTCAACCGTCTTCGAAAAATCTGTCAGTTCTCGTACCAAAAATAAATATCCAATCGATTAATTATTAAATCATTTTGATAAACATGACAGAATATATATATGACACCACTTTTTGTAACACTCTGTACATACATTATAGAGAGCACAGTAGACAACACAGAAACTCGTCCTGGAGAATTGATACGCTTTACTTGAAATGAGAAATCATAAAGTAATATTCAAACTTAATTATTATATAAGTTATTACTTTTGGGATTATCCAAAATTAATATAATATTTTGTTGTGTGTTATCATTACATAGATGTAGTCTACGTTCTGATTGTCAAGATGCTGCGAAGGATCCATTGTATTGGATCAGTTACAAGAGTGGTCGTTGTACGACCATTACAACAGTCACCCCAAATCAACTTCAACGGACAACTGCACGCACAGTAAGTTTTCAAATCAACAATTTCTTTTTTTTTTTTTAGTAAATTGATTTTTTCTTCCTACAATTTTTCATTTTTTAACCCAAAGTGTAGTCCATCCATCCCTCAAAAAAGTTGATGGGCACGGTACAGTACCCGAAAGTCGGTCAAATGTGAATCGGAGTATGAACTTGCTCATGATCGATACAGTGCATTCCTACAAAGGAGATGTTTACAAAATATATGACGCCCTGGCCAAGATTTTGTACAGTGGATTTGTAAATTAACAAACCTGTAAAATGTTAGTTTGCTCGCTCATCACAGTGTCACATTTAGACTCTAAACTACTGAACTAATTTTGATGAAATTTTTACAACTTCAAATTAAATTAAACGCCAGTTTACATTAAATAATTTTAGTTAGGTTATTTACTTAAATAACAAATTCAAGCTTTCGTTTTTTTTCGCGAAAGCGTTGATAATATCATCAATTTCCAGATGTTTAAGTCAAGCCCGAATAATCTTTCTTGTCCCATATGGAGACACGCAATCAAGATTTTACTCCGTGAAGTATAGAAAAGGATCTCTCTGCGGTAGCTACGCTGGCCCGAAAAGTTACGCTACAAATCTTGGTCACATTCTTCAATGAGATGAGCTACCGACTCTGGTATGGCGAAATTATTTTCATATTCTGTTTTCCATTTAGCCATCCAAAGTCATGGCCAGGAAAACTAAACAATATGGACCGCTATTGTCTATTTTTTTTCCACTTTAACGTCCATTTGAAATAGCAGAATCTCTCAAATTCCAACGTCCAATTGGTCCAATTGGTGGCCATCAAATTCAAAAAGGTTTGAGGTTAATGAATGCCTGTGGACCCAGTAGCAATGCCACGTCAATTAATGGCAGCCATTACTGGATTAGATCATTTTGTCTCTCAGTAGATTTTACTTGAATTCTCATCACCTCAATATTGCTTACTCCGTGCAATTAGAGCTTGTCAAATGGAAGCCATAAATGTCCTAATGTGTGAGCTTACTAATCGGCCATTTTACTGCTGCTGTCAGTATTATCCGCAACTATTGTCTTCAAGTGGTTTACCCAATAATGCCCAGGACAAACGTCAGATGTCAGCATAAAAAAAAGAAATCGTTAAATTTCTGAACTGAAAGGAAGTCATCAAATAGAAAAATCCAAATAAAATAAAAACAACTTTGTTGATGATATTCAGACAAAAAAATAAAAATATTCGTTTGTGTCATAGATCATTTTAAAATGAGTCACATCTGACATCTGTATGTATGACTTGCACTAAGAATAAATTTTTTAAAAACATTAACCTATTCTATGATAGAACATGGACAACTTGGGTATTAAGTATTAAAGGGTTAAATAAAAACTTGGATATTATTTTTATGACAAACTATTTTACAGATATAAATTTCATGTTTATCACATGTTATGTGCAACTTGTTCGTATTTCTTCATCTTGCAATTCTAAGAATAACAAATATATAATAGCATCTTGCAAATTTTTGACATAAACGTTTCACTCACAAGTGTATCACATTGGAAGGTCCATATACTTAGCACCTCCATAACAAGTTTACTTTTTGAAGATGTCAATTCATATTTAATGGTCTTAAGCGGTTGGTTTTTCTAACTCAAAATCCATTCTAAACTAAATCGTTAACACAATAATCTATTAATAAAATGGATGGCAAATCAATCAGATTAGATAAGATTTGGGTTAGAAGTAAGTTTTAGAAAATCTTTCGTACTGGGATCAGTTTGATCTCTTGTACTCCCTTTGATTTAAAGGTACCCCAGAAGCTCTACAGCTTTAATAAAGTTTATGATATTCCTGGGCGAGACTTCATTTATTTCACTTGAGTAGGATATCAATAAAATCTGCAGAGACGTTTCCTGTGGGATTGATTCATGCATTTGCTAATTAGGGTTGCCACCTTATAATTCCGGGGGGTCGGCAGATAAGTCAGCTTCTATATGTGCTTCAAGTAATTTAAATTATTGTTGCTATCGAGAGTCGGAATGGACTACATAATATTGAGAGTCTCCCAATCAAACCTGGAGAGGTGGCAATACTAATACTAATTGAGTATACAATAGCCAGTGATAGGGAATCAACCAACCATGAAAATCGAATAAAACTGTGAAATACCAGAAGATATACCTGCCAAATGCCTAATAATCTTTTGGAAAACGGGGAGTGTTTTTTCAATTTTAAAGTTTTCAAGACTTTTAACAAGAAATATTTTGACATATTTAAAATAAATATGCCACCTCCGAGCACACTGGAATTTGATAGCCCTGATAAAAAAAGTCTGCTTGAATTCTGATTCAAATTTCCAATTGAATCCGATTGAATTTCAATTCAATCCAATAGTACTCATTATGAAATTTCCAATTTGATCCCATTCATGGATTGCAACCAATTCGAAATTTCCGATTAGTTCTATGGGATTGAATCGAAATTTTTTTTCCAACTAAACAAGATTCATTTCAATTAAACTTCGATTCAAAACTTTAATTGGTTTCAATTGGAATGAATCGGAATGAATCGAATTCATCAAATTTTCGATTCATGAATCGGATTTTTTTATCAGGGAGGTATGGTTATTATGTGCTTTTTGCACCACTTTTTAGGAAATCAGGAAAAATAATTTTGAGAGGTCATTTGCTCTAATAATTGACAACTCTCCAGACTTGTTCAGATAACTCCAGAAATCTCCCGACTTCCGATATTAAAATAAATTCTCCAGAGCTTAGTAAATCAAGAAACTTGATTATTTGTATCAAATTCAAATAAATTGGACTTATCTCCTGACTTCTTTAATTGTTTCCCGACTTTCTGGTAGTCTGAGGTGGGAAAACTATCTACTGTACAATCTTGTTAAGAATGGGGGGTGCTAAATAAACGATTCGTTTAAACATGTACATAGTTATTTGACAAGAGTAGAAAATTTATTTTTATTACTTGTAGAATACCTACGTCTCCGACAATAATACTCGTAAACTACTTTATTCTATGTTATTCAAATTTTACGATACAATTATTACAACCAAAAGTATTTTCCTTTTGCTTGGAGAGAGCAAAAATTTTCCATATATGATCCTTTTAAATACATAATCATTAGGGACCATGTGGATGCCTTGTTTCTGTTATTTCTACTTTTATCTTATAAAAATTTCATAAATTATTACTCGGGGTCTAAAAACATTATTTCATTTATACCAAGGATTTCACTGTAATAACATTTTTAGGTTACAAGTTCGAATCACACGAGTTACAGTTAAACTTGTACTTGACTGAAATTAATTAGATTAGATTGATTTATCGGAATCCTTGAAAAAAGGCAACAGTACCAAAAAAAATTGTTTTTGTTTTAATTAGGGTAATTAAGATGGGTTGACGATTGAAGGAATATTTATCGAAATACCGCCATAAATCAATCCGAAATCTCGAGGTTTTAGGCGATACCTAAGTAAACACTCATCCAATCGTTAAATTAATGTGGTTTTTTGTATTTTTTATGTCAAAATTACTTTATAAACTGAGTTTTATCGAAATCGAAAACATAAATTTTTTTTCGATTTCTTGCAATTTTTTTGGAAAAAATCGAAAAATTTACAAAAAAAAATTTGTTTCAGAATTGGATAAAACACAGTTTATAAGGTAATTTTGACCCGAAAAACACAAAAATCGAATCCATTCTCCGATTGAATGGATAGCTTTCGAGATATACTGTTTTCGGAAACAATTTTAGGCGATATCTTGAAAATGATACATCCAATCGTGGAATCAATGCGATTTTTGTATTTTTCGGGTCAAATTAACCTTATAAACTAAGTTTTATCGAAATCGGAAACATACATTTTTTTTCGATTTTTTGCAATTTTCTTAAGGGGTACCCCTTCAAAAAAATCGAAAATTTCGCAAAAATTTTTTTGTTTCAGAATTGGATAAAACTCAGTTTCTAAGACAATTTTGACCCCAAAATTACAAAAATCGGGTTAATTTTATGATTGGAAAAGTGGTTTTTGAGTTATCGTATGAAATCGGAGCAATTCCGACAATATCTCAAAAACTATTATGCCATTCGTCAAATGCACCCGATTTTTGTATTTTTTGGGTCAAAATTACCTTATAAACTGAGTTTTATCGATTTCTGAAACAAAAAAAATTTTGCGAATTTTTCGATTTTTTCGAAGGGGTACCCCTTAAGAAAATTGCTAAAAATCGAGAAAAATATTTTATTTTTGATTTCGATAAAACTCGGTATATAATGTTATTTTGACCCAAAAAATACAAAAATCGCGTTTATTTCACGATTAAACGAATATTTTCCAAGATAACGCACAAAAAATCCTAACAGTCAGCATATTTTGAAGCGATTTCAGGCAATATCATATAAACTAGACATTTGATTGTAAAATAAACTGGATTTTTTAGTTTTTTGGGACGTAATTACCCTATTTAAAAAACGGTACGAATTTTCCGTAAAAATCATTTTATAAGACAAATAAGGACTCTCCAAAAACCACAAATACAACAAAATCCTTCAATGAAAGTATATTTTGTCCGACAACTGTGATTGTACCGTTGATTTTCGAACAAAAAGATGATTTCATTTAGTTTTCCGAGGTATAAATTATTGTTTGTAAAATTTGATCAAAAAATTAAACAACGATAGAATTGTTATTGGTAAAATTGGAAAACATTTTAGTTAGAAAATAGTTTAGGTAAATAAAAGGTATTTGATGTAACTAGTGAGGTTTAATGCTCACCCTTCTTTGAAACCTCAACGAACCTCAGCTCCTATACATGTGTACCATAGTACCATAAATAAACCTGAATCTATTATCATGTTCGTATCATTCAATAAACAACATTCTATGTAAACAAAATAAAGGTTTACAGTATTAAGACTCAAATTCACTTCACCGAATATTATCAATACGTCCAGTTTAAATCTTAATTAAATAGGCAATCGTAAACCATCGATGTTTATATCAAACTTAGATATCTAACATTATTATAACAACATTGAAGACAACGTTCAATTAAAATCGTTTGATGTCACTATTGGTACAGGAAGTGATTCATATTTTGAATATCATGTTTTCTTTTAATTACTAGAAAATAAAAAGGGTTAGGTTAGGTTAGGTTATATTGGCTGTCAGCGAAGGATACACTTAGGCTATAGAGCCCATCCGTTAGTTTGAATAAATCCCGATCAGACAAATTTTATCGGGGAAAAATTATCATTTTAGGAACAAATATTCCTGTGGGACTCATATAGATCATAATGGTTATTAAGGACCCCCTATAGACTGACGTCATTGCAAAATAACTTTTATTAAGGATTGCATTCTTGACAAAAAAGTTTTTAAAGCAGACGTTTTGTTCCCATGTGGCTCACAGCAGAAAAGTCAACGTCATGTGACGTTATGATTACGGTCCCAAAACACAGATGGCATTTACATTAATTGAGTTAACTGAGTATTCCAAAGTAGCATCTTTTTCTCTACAGTAAAAGATGTTACAAAAATCGGTAATTAGGCAACTTGTATGACGTAAATATTTGTCAAATAATCGAAAACTATTATACATGTATTACGTATACGCAATTCAAGTTGCCTATTTACATTCCATGAGGTTTTAACAAAATGTGAGCGGAGGTTTTAACAAAATGTGAGCGGTTTATTATATAATAGAGAATGTTTCTAACTTTTAAGAGATACATCGATGATTTCAATAAATAAATTAAATTTGTAACGAAGAGTAGGTATAGAAGGAATAAATGAATGATTATATTACGTAATATGATGTTAGTTTTAGTGTCCTGTCCTGAGTCCTGTTCGTTCATCATCACACTTATCTTTTGTAACTATTTTTGAACTTTTCATTTTACTAATCTAGTCAAAATCCTTTTAAAATAAAACCACATGTCTGCAAATACAAATCATACAAGTCAATGTAGGTACAACTTCTCCTTTTTCATATGTACTTTTGTACCAGTGGCGTAACAATTAGATGGCGAAATTTAACTCTTCCTTGTTGAAAGCGAAAGTTATTTAAAAAAAATTTCGAAATATAAAAAATAATTGAAATAAAAAAATATTTGAATCAAATTTAAATTTCATGAATATTCCCTATTATAGTTTTGAGATGAAAGGTCAATAGAGCCATCTAGTAGATTGCAGGAAAAATATGTTCTACTCACGTGTGTACTGAGGGAAAGGCAGATCAGAACAGCTGCCCCCTCCCTATTGGAACTGGATTTACCTTTGACTAATTACTGGCTATTTTCCTGTTTATGCTAAAACACAATTAGCCTTTTTCCTCTGAAGATTAAAAAAAGATCCGCTAGATGGCAACACTAGGAGGGGGGTACAAATATATCCTGCCATCTAGAGGATCTTTTTTTAATCTTCAGAGGAAAAAGGCTAATTAAATTTAATAAAATTTAAGAATAAAAATTATGTTTTGTCCCTCTCTAGAGCTAAAAGTAAGCTTTTCTCCCCTCGGGCAAAAGCTGTATACGCCCGTGGTTCTGCCTTCTAAGCCTAGTGAAGCGACAAACTGAGTAAATTTTTATTTTGTTTTAAAATTTATGAAAATTTTTTTTGTGAAAATAATAATAATTTCAGGTGAAAATTATTTCTAACATTTTATTTTATGGGTAAAAACCTCTACATTTTTATGGAAAAATATTATTTTTCGAACTAATAATTTCACTGTTATTACATATATATTTATATTTTTTTACCAGAAAAAAAAAACAGTAAATATAAACAGCTTGAAAAAATCAATTTACTAAGTGAAAACATTCATTTTCTATATTGCAATTATATTAAGTAAAATTTTCATTGTAATAATTTGTATTTTTTTTTTCTTCGTCTTTAAAAAAAAAGTCATCGTAAAAAAAAAGTTATAAAAAGTTTTCTAATCGATGTAATAGACTAGTCATTAGCAGAAAATAAACAATTTCTATGATGTAATCTGATACTTTAAAATACAGAGTGTCCCGAAACAATCACACTCGGAGAAAATAAAATTCTAACAAGAAACATTCAACATTCTGTACTATGAATGAAATATGGCTTCGCTACTTAAGAGAATAAATACTCCCTTAAAATTTAACAGTTATTTTTACTTCTGTCATATAAACATTTCCTAATGACTGGTCTACAAGTTTTCGAACCGATTTTCACAAAATTATGTTTTTTTTATTACAGTTGGAATTAGTTATTGAAAATTTGCCAACATTATCCGGTCAATTTTTATGCGCCTTCACTGCCTTGGATAAAACACTGCTAACAAACGCAACAAGAAAACCATATGGTGTGAATTGCACAACACCTAGGACCGATTTATTGCCATCGATCCCACCTGGACAACGTAAGGATCACAAAATTAAAATTTAATCTTTTAGAAAACTAATTTGTTTGTTTGAAATCTTTCTAGATCATTTTACTGCCAAATTAAGTGTACGAATGACATCGGGACCAGATTTCGTTGCCACCAATTTTACTTTTTTCGATTGCAACACTTATAGTTCCTGTACTCGTTGTGTTTCGTCCTCATTTCCATGCGATTGGTGTGTCGATGGACATCGATGTACTCATGATACCGCTGAAAATTGTCGAAATGATATCTTGGTTACAGGAGTAAGCGTAAGTAGACTTTAATCTTAATCCAAAATTGCCTCACCAGGAGATATAAAACGTTTTTTTAATTTACAGAGAATTGGACCAAGTTATCGATCAGGTCCAGCATTTTGTCCAACAATTAATGCAACTCTTGGTCGCTCGGAAATTCTTGTTGCATCTGGTATTAAAAAATCAATTCGAGTCAAAGTTCATATCATCGGGCAATTTATCGTTCAAACACGTTTCGTTTGCCAATTTAATATTGAAGGTCGAGTGACCAGCGTGAACGCACAATATCGTGGCGATACAATTAACTGTGATCCCATGGAATTTTCATATACATCACGTGCCCCAAATATCACAGCAACATTTGCGGTAATTTGGGGTGGCTCAAAGCCCTTAGATAATCCAGATAATGTTCATGTGGTCATTTATCGATGTCGAGAAATGGCTGATAATTGTGGAATGTGTTTGGCCTTAGCAGAGAAATACGGCTGTGGATGGTGCCAAAGTTCTGATCGTTGTGAAGTTAAAGAACAGTGTGAAAGAGGCTCTGCGGTTTGGTTGAATCGAAACGAAACATGTCCGAATCCAGAAGTGTACTCGTTTAGTCCACAGTTAGGTCCTTGGGAAGGTGGTACAAATATAACCATTGAAGGTATCAACTTGGGTAAAAACTTTAAGGATATTTACAATGGAGTTAGTATCGCTGGGATCAATTGTGAGCCTTACGAACAGCTTTACGTGAAAACAAAACAAATCGTCTGCAAAGTCGATGGTCCGGGAACAAACGAACTTCGTGGTGGACCTGTAGTTGTTCGAGTTGAAGATTATCGTGGAGAATCCAAGCAACATTTTCTATTCGTTGATCCAGTGATTGAAGGTATAAGTCCTAAAAATGGTCCAAAATCAGGTGGAACCATGCTTCGAATAACTGGAAAATATATGAATGCTGGTAGCAATATTCAAGCATTTATTGATGGCTTACCTTGTAAAATTATTTCGGCGGAAAAACATGAAGCACTGTGTATTACAAGTGCATCAGAAACTCAACGCACGGGAAAACTGCACATGAAATTCGATGCAGGAGATCGATTTTTCGATAAGGAAATGTTTGAATATGTGGAAGATCCAACAATTGAAACAGCTGAATCTGGTGTTGCAGGACATCAAAAGTTCCCGAAAGGTATCCCAGCTGGTGGAATTAAAATCACTGTAACTGGAAAAAATTTGGCTTATATTCAAAATCCACAAATGTATGTTTACTACGAGCAGAAAATGTTTGTGAGCGTAAGTATTCCTCCCAAAATTACTTTCCCAACAAAATTTCGTTAGCTCATAATTAAAATTTTTTTTACAGCAATGTTACGTTTTAAGTAACACAAATATGGCGTGTTATTCTCCAATGATTGAAGCAGACGAATCAAAATTGGATGCTGAAAAACCACTTAAATTGGATTACGGTTTTCGTATGGACAATGTACTGGGTGTACAAAATTTAACGGTTGATAAAAATTACCACCATTTCTTACTATTTCCAAATCCAGTTTACGAACCATTCGAGGAGGAAATCAAGTATTACAAGTCAGATTATTTGACCATAAATGGTCAACATTTGGATCGAGCATGTCAAGAATCCGATGTCGAAGTGAAAATTGGAAACGCTTTATGTAACGTGACATCGTTATCACGTCAACAACTAACGTGTCGTCCACCAGAGAATCAACCACCAAGTGTCGATGAAAATGGGGAACTACACGATAATGAGTTACCCACAGTTATTGTTAAAGTTGGAGGATCGTTAACTTATATTATTGGGAAGTTATCATACGCTACACCCGCAGGATTAAATGGACCGTTATCCAAGCCTGCATTATTTGGAGGAGTCACCGGTTTAGTTCTTCTCTTATTCGTATTTATCGCATTCCTAATTGCATATCGTCGAAAATCCACTGAGAGTAATCGTGTACTCAAAAATATGCAAGAACAAATGGATATTCTTGAACTTCGTGTCGCAGCTGAATGTAAAGAAGCGTTTGCAGAGCTTCAAACCGAAATGACTGACTTAACAAGTGATTTAACGTCTGGCGGTATTCCATTCTTGGATTATCGTACATACGCGATGAAAATTTTATTCCCAAATATGGAAGATCATGTTGTGTTACAATGGGAACGTCCTGAATTGCTACGCAAAGAGAAAGGTCTACGCTTATTCGGTCAATTAATCATGAACAAAACATTTTTGTTACTATTTATACGCACATTAGAAAGTAATCGATATTTTTCGATGCGTGATCGTGTGAATGTAGCCTCGTTAATAATGGTTACACTCCAAAGTAAAATGGAATATTGTACAGAGATATTGAAAACGCTGTTAGCGGAATTAATTGAACGTTGTATGGAGGGAAAATCACATCCAAAATTATTGTTACGACGTACGGAAAGTGTTGCGGAGAAAATGTTGAGTGCATGGTTTACATTTTTATTGTATAAATTTTTACGTGAGTGTGCTGGTGAACCACTTTTCATGTTGTTTAGAGCTATGAAACAGCAAGTTGATAAAGGGCCAGTCGATGCGATTACATCTGAAGCACGATATTCACTTAGTGAGGAGAAATTAATTCGACAGTCAATTGATTTTAAACCAATGGTGAGTCAATTTTTTTGATCCATTTTTTTCTCTCTTTCGTCTAGACTTTCGAGCTTTTCGAACAACAATCCTTGGAACGCATACCTTCATAAGTCGCTTCAATCCGTCTGTCTGTCCCTAACCCCTATGTATGCTTATATCTTTAAAACTACGCAAGGGATTTTGATGCGATTTATCCTAATAGATAGAGTGATTCAAGAGGGTGGGGTGGAAATGGGAGTTGAAAGGGATTTGCTTCAAAAACTTAAAAAGTTGTACATCGATTAAGCTCAAATATTGAAAAGATATACAACCAGCTTTAAGGATTGTTTCTATCTATTTTTAACCTTCGGGGGGTGGAAAGATGGAGCGAGAAAGTGGGGATGAACAATCGAATATTTTTTAATATACCCAAGTAGGGTATCAAAACAAAGAGCATGACGTGTACATTACAAAACTGTAACTTCCATGCAAAGGGATATGGGGGGAGGGGTGAAAGTGGAAATGTTGCCCTACCGTGAGATTTTCGTTTACCGCGAATTGAATCCAATGACCAGAAATTGAGTAAGACTCAAGGAGGGATTATTTGTACAGTTCCTTGTAAAATTTGAGGGCATTAAAAGCCTGAAGTGTTCGAAAAATTCAATGAAAATCGTTTAACTAATAATTTGAATCAATTTTCCAGACGGTATACGTTTCGATAACTCAGCAGCAAGTATCGGTGAATGGAATTGACACAGAAAATGTTCCTGTCAAAGTATTGGACTGTGATACAATTAGCCAAGTAAAAGAGAAAGCTTTGGATCAAATATATCGTGCAACACCATACTCACAACGACCTCGTAAAGATGACTTAGATCTTGGTAAATATCCAAAAACAAACATTCCAAAAAAAAAGGGTTCAATTAACTTGATTTTGTAATTTTACAGAATGGAGAACTGGTACAACAGGTCGTTTAATACTTTACGATGAAGATAGCACAACCAAAACCGAAGGGGAATGGAAGAAACGCAATACATTAAATCATTATCGTGTCCCGGATGGTGGATGCTTAAATCTCGTCTCAAAACAAAGTTCCATTTATAATTTGAGCACGTTATCTGATAAGAATGATAAATCACACAAGTAAGTAACTATTGAGTTTGTTTTATTTGGAATTCTACGACTGAAACCCTACATCCAAAGCCTATCCATTATACCAGGCTTTGAATAAAGCAAGACCATCATCTGGAATTTGTAGGAAAACCTCCTTAAGAGGTTATATCCAGTCAGAATTTTCAAAATTCATTTTTTCTTTTGTAAACTTCTTGTGAAACTTGGGCGTTTTTCTCGAAACTTCATTTTCAATCGGCTGGACCGATCGGTTTCGAATTTTTTCATAATCTTCTTAGATAATTTTCCCAGGCATTAATCGAATGAATAAGATTTCTGAAAATTATTTCGATGTTTTAGACCACTTTGAAGGTGGAAATTCCTTCGATTGGTTTTTTTATTTTGGATAATCCAAATCGGAGATATGGTGCTCATCACCAGATACCTTTTTTGGTGGACCTCCAAGAGATCACTTACAGGAGCAGTACCATATCAAATTATTGAAATCGAAAGAAATCTTCCCCAAAAAAACCCTCACAACTGGATATAACTCCTTAAATTAAACATTTTCTACCCGTAGCACTAAACTTCACAAGCTGAGGGCATGCTAAGCACAGCATTGTCCATTCGAGCAGTTTTTATTCAAGATAAATATATCTACAGCTTATTATTTCAAAAAATTTGATCCCCCTCAACATAAGAACGTTTTATTCACTGAGAAACTCCTTCAGGACGTCCTCAGTCTTCCAATACAATCATTTTAGCTTCTGAAGATGCTTTCTCGTCTTATTTGTATCTTCCTCCGATTAATTTATCTTAAACGATGGGAGATTCCTCCAAAGTACAATTCCAAGAATCGAATTATTTGTTAACTGAATAGAAAAATCTGAAATTGACCTTAAGTTGTCCCAAAGAACCTGTTATTATCCTCGTTTTCCAAGGTTTTCTTAGAATCAAGCTCTAAGAAATTCGTTAAACATCTTCTATAGAAGTAAAAAAAAATTGTTGGAAGATTCCTCCAAAAACGGAACTTTGTTGAAATCTTCCTGTTCCCTAATGATCCACTGTGGCACTGTTTTGACATGCACGGTTTTAGAATTACAAATAAAACAAACTCCACGTAATCGATTACGATCTGTCTTAAAAAAACAGTGAATTTCATAAATTAAATATTTCAGTAATTTATTTTTCAGATATGAAACATTAAATTTAAGTAAATATAGTTCAGCAAGTCCGCCATTAAGTCGTGCAACGAGTCCATTAAACCATGACCATGATCAAGGTCTAAAAGTATGGCATTTAGTAAAACATCACGATAACGATGCCCAGAAAGAGGGTGAACGTGGCAATAAAATGGTTTCAGAAATCTATTTAACACGATTGTTAGCAACAAAGGGTACACTCCAGAAGTTTGTGGATGATCTGTTTGAGACAATCTTCAGTACAGCGCACAGGGGTTCGGCATTACCTCTTGCCATCAAATATATGTTCGATTTTCTGGATGATCAGGCATTACAACATGGTATTTCAGATCCAGAAGTTGTACATACATGGAAGAGTAATTCATTGCCATTACGATTTTGGGTTAATTTAATTAAAAATCCAAATTTTGTATTTGATATACATAAGTCAAATATTGTGGATTCTTGTCTATCGGTTGTTGCACAAACGTTCATGGATTCATGTTCCACGTCTGACCATAGATTAGGTATGTTTATCTTGTGGAAGGGGAAATAATCGGTTTTTAATTGTATGTTTTTGATTTTAACAGGTAAGGATTCACCAAGTTCAAAGTTATTGTATGCCAAGGACATTCCAGCCTACAAAGAATGGGTTGAACGATATTATTCTGATATTAAAATGATGGCCGCTATTTCGGATCAAGATATGACGGCTATGTTAAATGAAGAATCACGGGTAAGATTACTAATTCTCCTTTATCTCGTTAGAGGCATTACCTGCGTTGCCATTAGCGTTTTACCTGCATCTTCAAAATCAGTCAAATGGGAACAAAAAATAAATTTTTGTCTTCATATAACTGTGTAGATGACTCTTAATGATTATTTAACCCTCTAGAATACGCCCTTAAATGAGCTGGCCGAACAAATGAATGTAGACCTGGTATGGGTACCGGGACACAGGGACATTCCAGGAAGGGAGTTCCATTTGCGAACTGCAAGTTACTCCTGAAAGAGGATTGTTTTATGATAGTCCCCTCTATATTCTAAAGTGACACTTACTACAAATCTTTCTATTTTTTCCCTAATCACATCTCCCAAATTAGGCCTCAGATCGAAATTTGGTAAAGAGCTTTTCCCTTTGTCTAGATAAGCTTAATTTACGGGTATAATTTTTTGCTACCAATAATAGAACACCCTGTATATCGAGTATTTATATAATTAAGTTTAATATTGATTGTGTTTTGTTTTGCAGTTACATACAACCGAATTCAACACAAATTGTGCATTACATGAATTGTATACATATGCAATGAAATACAACGAGCAATTAACGGTAACACTAGAAGAAGATGAATTCTCACATAGACAACGTTTAGCATATAAATTAGAACAGATTCACAACTTAATGGATGAAGGCTCGAATCCGTGATGTAGGTCATTGTCGCGGAGTGGGACCCAACGATATCCTGCTCCCGACATTGCACCATCAGCTCCGCCCGCCTCACCAACAACACCCTCATCCGGTGGCCATCATCATCATCTTCATAGCAATCATCAAGAACTTGCATGTTGACTTACTACTGCTACTCCTACATGTGATGATATCCTAGTGTGAAATCAAGTGCGAGTGCGAGTGACCTTAATATTTAATATATTTGAAAAACTAAGTTTTAGCACGTGTTTATATCAAGAAAAATGAAAAACAAATGAAAATCGTAATACATGTGATATGTTCAGTGTCATATAACTTAGTGATTGAAAAATTTATAAAAAAAAAATACTCATATCTAGATAGGAAATAACTGCTGCCCTTTATAACATACCTCCCTTTCCCCTAAATTTCCCCCCACTCAATCATAATCATCACAATAATGCCCTTCGTCCTTAATTTTCACATTTTATATGTAAAAGTTATCTATGTACACTCAAAAAACAACAAATTGATGCGTGCATGGACGACTTTAGAATTAAATTTGTACGTTTAACAAATCGGTGGAGATATTTCGTCGAAATAATATTCAAAATGTCAAATGGTTTTAAAAAAAATGAAAAAACGTCCTTGTTGATATTTGAATCCCTTTTTTCTTTAAAATATTCTTAAATAATTTATGAGTGCATGCCCTTCCCCTCTCATTGTATGATGTAGAAAATATTCAAGGACGTGGTTTTTTACGGTGGTCTTTTGTGTGTGTGCTAGTGAATATTTTTTGAAAATACAAGACTGATTTTTAATTTTAAACAAAAATAATGTTTGAGGCAGATTTTTCTGGGCAGTTTCTTTTTAATATTTGAGTTTTTTACTAATAAGATTAATTATACGGTAAAAATTTTGGAATCGAGACTGTATTCAAAAATTATTTGGAAATTACATAGAATTCTCTGAAGGATCCTTCACAAAAAGGGGACTGAGCATCCTTGCACCTAACTTATAAATCTCAGTATTCTGCTAAAGAAGCTTCGTGTTGTCAAGTTTACAACATCCCCAGCTTCTCGGTTAGACCTTATCCCATGACGGATAGGTCTAAAATCCAAATTGTTCTTAGATCCAAAGTTATAAATCAAAAAAGGTTTGTACCTGGCTCCTTATAAGATTCAGCAAAACCTTCCCGTACAAGTAATATTATCGAAAATTTCAAAATTGTGGATATTCAGAATTCTTGCATGCTTTTCGCCAAATCCAAATGACCAGGGCAGAGGCGGACTATGCATAAAGCAAACTAAGCACGTGCCTAGAGGTGCGAGGTTACAAAGAGGAGGGTGCGTGGAAATTTTGCTATTATTATATAAGTACTAGTAAAAAGCCGCTAGAGGCACGATGATCAGTTGCTTGTTTAAGATGCTCTCGACATTTAATCCGCCTCTGGATCAGGGTAGGGTTATGAAAAATTTTCAAAAATAGCTATTATTCGTAAAAGAAACCTATTTTTTGGGTAAAATAACTGTTTTTTTCGTGATATACTCCTACTTTTGCACAAAATATCACGAAATTTCTTCCTAGTTTCAACGAACAAAAATTGTTCTCTTTTAAAATTACAGACAACTTCGATTTGAAACTTTTTTTCATAAAGTTCACAAATCTAAACTGAAATTTTTTCAGAATTTCAAGAAATAGAAAAATTTTGCCAAAATTGATTGAAATCACCCCCTCTCTTCCCCCCTACAGTTTTTGAATACAGCTCAATTGTTTTTCGACTACCGTATGTCTTTCAAAATAAGTATTTTTAATTAAGTTTACGAAATATGTTCGAAATTCCAAAGTGTTTTCTTTTATTTTTTTTAGAGTACGTTGTATTGAAAGCTTAACACGAGAGCTTTTCTTACGTCAAAGTATTTATTGTACGAAATTCGCATAATGAATGACAGCTTTATTGAAACAACACAAATCGGTGATTTTTTTTTGAATGTGTGACTTTTCAGCTTGTTTCGCGAGGGAAGAAAGCATTTTTTTCTTTTGTTTTAAATAGATTAGCGTTAAGGAAAAAAAAAGTATATTTTTTATGTAATAACTATTTTTTGATACCAATTGTGTATAAAAAAAATACATTCCAAAATCGATTTAAATGACTCGATTAATTCCGAACGATATCGAAATAATTGTTTCCATTTTTATTCGAAGATTTAGAGAGCTACGATCTGCCTATAGAGGACGCAAAAGATCCCAGTTTTTCCTTCGCTTAACTGAATTGTATCAAATTGTTGTTTCTTATTTTGGAAGAATAGGGAAGACGTTTGGGCCCATTTTCTGTGCGTACATTATTTAAGACATCTAAAAAATTGCGACTAAGTTGTCTTTTTAATCAAAATATTCTCTTAACCATTTTCAACATATGTTCAGTTGCCTCAAATTAATGAAATACTTCAAAAAAGGTTGCTCTCTTTTGATTCCAAATCGATCTGCTTTAATAATAAAAAAGTCCTATTCAATTCCGATTGAATTCCGATTCAATCCAATAGAACCCAATATGAAATTTCCAATTAAAAAGGAAATGGAAAGTACAGAGTTTGGAGCAATAAATTTCTCGAAAATCGAATGAATACTATCGAAAATATGGCGTTCCCCTAACTCTCTAAATCTTTGAAGAATTTTTTTATGTTTTTCGATTCAAATATCAAACGATCTTATTTCAAATATCTCCCACCTAAAAAAAAATTAAATAAATGTTTTTTAAAATAAATATTTAAAAAAAAAAAGTCTGATAGGGCCTCTATCTTTTTAAAAACAAAACACACACACACACAAAAAATAAACAAAATACCTTTTAGTTAGGAATATCATTGGCCTAAAATTAAATAATTATTAAATAAATTAATTTAAAAGAAAAAAACAAATTTTTATAATTTTCTCAGTGACTGATAAATGAAAAACTGTGTTTAAAAAAAATAAATTGTAAATAATTATAAACAAAAAAAATATGAAAAACAAAAGCAACAAAAAAAAAAGGTCAATAAAAAATTTTTAAAAAAAGTATTTTTCGTCGTCGAATCCAAAAAAAAAACACAGCAAGCAACACAATAAAAGAAAAACAATTATTTTCAATTTTCAATGTAATTTGTATTATAAACAATGTGATGTATGTAATTGCGTTTGCGTGGTGTGAAAATCCAAAAAAAATTGTCTCTAAATATAATAAAAGCACTTTTCAGTGGGGGTAAAATTGTTCGTCATTTTCTTTCTAATATCGCCTCATAAAAATAATTTGTATGATAACTTTTCTATTTGCGTTAGCCGCGAAAACTAGTGAGGCCGCGAATTCAATTTTCGGTCAATTTGTAATTTTTCACGTTATTTGTGCCCCCCCTCCTTTCATCGAATTGGAGATAAAATGATCGAACAATATTGCTCTTACGTGTGTGTAGAAATAACATCATTTGCCATTTTGTTTCATAAGAAGTTATACTTTTTTGGTAATGACAAATATAATAATTTATAAATAATCTAGGAAACGTCTCAAACGATTTTCATGAAAATTTGTAAGCAGGGGGTTCTTGAGACGAAAAATCGATCTAGCTAGGTTTTAATTTTTAGAAAATGTCGTTTAATCCGTGTTTTCAGGAAAAAACTGAAACATTGACTGCATAATATGACTCTTCCTGACATCTATTGGCGACGAGATAAAGTATATTACCGGGACATTCAAATTGGTATTTGTGACATTAAAAAAAGATAAAAAATTAAAGACATTTTAATTTTTTGTGATTATTTTAAGCTGTATTTAGCTACACTATGACCTCAAATTCATAACTATCTATAAATGTGAAAAACTGCGTCAATTTAGGCAATATTTGTGCAATAATCTAAATGTAACTTGCTTCATGTTTATGGAAATACAGCTTTATTAAATAGTTAGGGACTTTGATCAAAAGGCTGGGAAACTGGTGGGCGAAATACCATGGGAGAAACACTTTTCGTTACTTTTATCCCCAATTAGAATGAAAACACCTTTGAAATAATATTATCTAGCTTTTCATTCACTTTAATACTCATTGGGAAAAATTTTTCTCAAAGCTTAAATACTCCCCACAAACTCATTTTTTATAAGAAATAACTAAATCTGCCTTTTTTCATCAATTTGGAGATAAAATGAGGATCAAGTATTATTCCAGTGCCATCATCTGCCATTTTTTCCTACGAAATTTCTTATTTTCTCAACTGTACACATCCTGAATGGTTAACATCACAATCTTTAAAAAGAAAATCGTATAAATGGAAAGAAAATGGCGTCTGATATTATTCCTACATATACAGCGCTCTAATAATACACATACTCAGAGATTACGCAGAGTGATTGGTATATAAAGTAATTCTTTTGTTTTTTATAAAAAAATTTGTTTTTTATAGTGCAATTTTAAAAATTTTGTGTATAGAGGGTGTCTCAGAATTATCACTCATGGATGAAGTGATATAGAAAAAAAGAACCTACACTTATTGAGGTTAAGAATTACCTTCTGGTACACTTTCTAAAAATTATCCTTCTCCGAAAAGAAATAAAAGTCTGGTCGTTAAAAGACAAGCTGGGTTGGGGATACCAAACCGATCTTTTGTTTTTCGGCAACGAGGCTGTCATTTTTCTTCGTAGAAAGATGATTCGTGAATGATCATTCTGAGACAACCTATATATAAATACAAATTTTTTGAATATGCGCATGTAAATAATTTTTTCATTAAAATAATAATACATGTATAAAAATAAAAAAAAGTAAAAAATAATTCGATGTACGCATGCGCTCTGTAATAAAACTAAAAGTAAATAAAAACTACTACTGGATTTGTGTACTGATTTTTATATCATGATTGTGTGTGTATGGCGTATATATTTATATATATATATTAAAAATTAAATAAGAAAAATTTATCAAAACCGGTTATAACGACATGGAAGGGATTCTACATTCTTGTCATTATATGCAATAGCTGTGGCGGTCAAAGAATTTAACCTAAATCTTTTAAATCTCTTAAATGATACCGCCCTGGGCCCAGGCCTCGTGAACCTAATCCACCACTGTCCAATAGTCGTTATAAACGATAACATTTTATCTTGAAGCTTATTTGGAGGTTATTTCACTAAAAATCACCCTTCCCTGAAAAAAATACAAACTAAAATACCAGAAGGTCGAAATGGGTACTC
This sequence comes from Chrysoperla carnea, assembly GCF_905475395.1. Lineage (NCBI taxonomy): Eukaryota > Metazoa > Arthropoda > Insecta > Neuroptera > Chrysopidae > Chrysoperla > Chrysoperla carnea. Next base: position 34,911,275 of record NC_058342.1, read on the forward strand.
CGAGTTCGAACTTTTAAGTATACTAGCTTATCTTTTGATGACCCTAGATTTTATTTTTCTTCGAAAAAGGATAATTTTAGTGAAAGAACTACCAAATGGGACCCTAGAAACATAAAAATTACTGATAACAAGTTCATCCTTACGAGCAACTGTCATTTACAAAAGTTACCCCTATGGTTAAGGCCCTCATTGTTTTTAAGATTAAAAATAAAAGAAACACGAATCAAATGAAGTTCAAAATATGTTGGTCGTTATAACCGATTTTCTCTGTAAATCAAACCCAAATTTTTTAACACCAAAAAAAAAAACCAAAAACAAAACAACATGGCGTATGTTGATGACGTCATCGTTCAATCGTCTGTATTAAGAGATGTGGGAGATGACGTACATCATACAGCAGCAGCTCAAAACTTTTTAAGCAAAAAAAAAAAAAAAGATGATTGTATAAAAAATATGTACACGAAATGTCTAAACAAAGATAAAAAAAATGATAAAAAAAGTAAAAAAATGTATTTGTACCTATTAATTAAACTTATAATTATTACCGTGTGTGGTATTTGTATGTTTGTATATCAATATCTGTGAACTGATCAAGAGAGCCGCCATCTTTAAAATTCTATTCATTCATGATGTCTGCAAACGTTTTTCAAATTAATAATTCGTCCAAAAAAATACTTTCAAAATTATCATCGATTCTTTTTATCATTTCGTTATAGGTTTTCAATTTTTGAAAAATTTTACTCATGCCTGCGAAACCTCGAAATTCATACATTGTCAATTTCGTCCAAAACAATTTAAAATTCTTGGCAATTACGTGAACACTTGTTTTATTTAATCTGATACTTTTACAAAATTTTGATTCTTTACATGAAAGATGGACTACCTGGCCAAATTGGCTTGAAATCTTCAAATTTGGATGCTATCAAATACACCGCTGGGACAAATGTTTTCAGAATTGTGAACATGATTCTTGACTAAACGGGTCTTTTACTGAAGACAATTTTGGTACACCAATGGTCGAATCGGGAAACATTACTGACTGCCACTGTCTGGGAAGCAACAATAGCTAGGAGACTAGAGTTTGAAATCTTCAAGCACCTTAATACAAGCACCTTAATAGTATTTCGATTTCTAGATCTGTGAGTCATGTCCCTAGTACCTAGACGAAGGGGTTCTCTGTGTCCTCCCAGAGAAAAACCTGCTGCTCGAAGGCGAGACGTCTCTAGGTAAAAGGTGCTATTTAAAGCAGATGAAACTATAGGATTCTTAGCTTCTCCTCCGGGATTTCTCCCGAGATTGTTTGATCCATGATTTCGGATGCAAACATTCTAAACCTGCCACCCTGCAAGTTTCTACAGGTGCAAATAATATGTATGGAGTTTCCATCGTCCTCCATGCAAGGCACAGTCTAATGGTTATACTCAATTTGGCCTATCGCATGCCAACCTGCAGCGATACAGAAGATCTTCAGCTTCTTTGTCAAAATTTCCATAATTCCTCGCTGTGATGTTCTATACTAAGTTGTTCGTATTTACCTTGCAAACGAAAATTCCCCAAATTAATCGATAGTGGAATCTTCAAGTCAAATCGATAGTCTGAGATCGAGGTTCCGTAGTGCTTCAAATCTAAATTTAGAATTCCGTACCGAAATTATGATCAAGCAATGATGTCGCAAATAATTTTGTTTCCAAAATTGGCAAATCATGTATGGTGTTATTTTAAAGTGTCAGCTCTCTTGATCACAAAAAAAAAAAATCAAATTAAAAATAATCTAACTATCAGTGTTGTTTTCAAAAAGCATTTCAAAAATTATAAATTCTCTCTCTGAATAATAAAAAAATAATTTTGAATGTATATATTTAATTATTCCTGAAATATCAATTGCTCATAGTATGTGCATCTTAAATGTCGAATAAAAAAAATACAAAAAAAAATAAATAAATAAATAATTATTTAAACAAAATGAAACAATCATTAAACAAAAAATATTTAAAATAAAAACAAAAAATTTAAACAAAACAATTACGTCATATCTACTCAACAACAGATGGCACAAGTGTTTTGGTCCTTTATTTTTTATTTCACTCGTCGTGGAAATGTTGTAATTGAAATCTAACAGAGATAACAAGCGTTTTCTTGGATCATTTCCAAGATTTTTGACATATATAAAGTAAAATAGACATTTTTGTGAGAATCGAAACTACAACCTTTGACTTTCCGGGCCAGTGTTTCAAGATATGTATATTATAGTCCAGTCAAGCGGTAATTTCAGATAGAAAAAGGTCGAACGTTAATGAAACTTTATAATGTTGCTCAGAGATGGTTAATTAACAATCTTTTCAAGTTTTGGACCTTGAGCACCCTGTGCGAAAAGATGGAGAGGGGGAAAACTGTAAAATTTTCGACCTTCCTCCATTACTTTTTTCCCCTTGTCCTAACTGGAATCCTTAGGAGAATTCCTCCTTATTTCTCTGTTCTACCCGAACAGTGATGATATGTTGTCGTAATTGTGATTCCTGGTTACAATCACCAACCTTGGACACCCCCCACCCCCATATCTCGGTAAAGAATTGACGGTCAAACAACTTTGAATGGTCAAAATTGTAAGGAAGTAAGGGAAAAATTAAAAATTGACGAAAAATCGGAGGAAGGTCTAAAATTTTGTAGTTTCCCCCCTAATCCCTTAATCCTCTTTTTGCACAGGGTCCTCGAGATCCAAGGTTTGAGAAAATGTTAATTAACCTTTCCTGAATCACATCCCCAAGTTTCATTAGGTACTGATCTTTCCCACCTAGCCCCACTTTTCCCAACCTGTCGACTGTATTATAATTTCATATCAGAAATTCATCTAAAGGTAAGGCAACACGATGCTCAAATCGACACTCGTGTGAATCGATGGTTTTGTCTGTTTCCTCATTTTCATATGAAAATGTGTTATAAATCCTATCATTTCAAGGAGATTTAAAAGTGAAGTCTAGGTTCAGATCCTCATTTTCTCTTTTCACCAACGAGACTAGTAGAAAAAAAAAGCTATAGTTACATCATTTACATGACGGTAAATTTGAGAAATAAAGGTACCGCTAGCGTGTGAATAGATATGACGTGACCACAAAAACCTAACCTAATGTTAAATGTCACCTGAAAATAAAATAAAAAATTTTTTTAGACGTCATATATATAATTATATAATATTATTATATAAACAATAAACAAAACAAAAATTTTTTGTGTTTTTTAAGGAAAAAAAAATTAATATGGCGCCATTTTATTATGAATATATTTAAAAATATTTTTCTCGCTGTTTGTGTAAATTTATATTTTATGTAAAACGCTGTAATAATTCCGATTAAAAAAAATCTCTACTCAAAAAAAAAACAATTGATATAAAAAAAAAAATGTTCAGTGTTTAAAATTTTCACTAAAAAGTAAAAAGTTTAGTATGGGCGATAGAGCAGAATATCATGGGTGTGTTTGTCTTGGGGGATGACGAAGCTGAATACGATTTTCGAACGATTAACCTTACATTTTATTCGATAAACACGCATTTCTAGTTCGTTAATGGGTTTGGTATTCCAGAGTATTACTAGTCCTTCGAATCGGATTTAATGTTCACCCTTTTCAGAAGAATTCCTTTTCAGGAGAAGTGACAATTCATATACGAAAAGTAATGCTTTCCCATCGTAAGTTCGTAAAGGAAACTTATTTTTTTGAAAATATTCAAAACTACTTTTAAATGAAAATATCGCTTTGATTGATAAGTAATCAATTGTTTATTTCATATAAATTTGATACATTGCGCCTGCGCAACATACTCCTCAGATTTTCTTCATAAGAATAATCTGTAACTTCATAAGAATAATCTGCTACTCAGATTTTCTTCATAAGAATAATCTCGATTAAGATTTCAAACATAAAATAGAAATCGGTGCACCCGTTTAGGAGCCACGATGCCACAATTAGCCACGTTAAACTTATAACACCCCTCTTTTTCCGTCAGGGGTTGAAACGACTGAATGAAACATCGTTTGAAAAGAAGAATACAAGAGGTACGATTCCAAAAACAGACATACAAACATAGTGGTCATAGTTATGACATTTTGGGGGGGGGGGTAAATTTAACTTTAATTAAAAAAGCATGAGTCCCACAATTTTTATAAAACCACCTCCGTAATATTTCTCAATTCAAATTTATTCATAAGTTTTTGTAGCGTACCGTGTAAGATATAAGTCAGAAATAATAGAAACTCGCTAACAGGTAAGTATTATTAACTATTCAATTTGAGTTTAAATCAAGACGGTCGCCCCAAATTGATGGTTGCCTAGGGCCCCGTTGAGGGTTAATCCGGCCCTGTCAAGACCACATACAACAGACTCGTGCTCAGGAATTATCCAAGGAAGGGTTTTTTTTAAAGGTTTTAAAGTATCGTTTATTATTTGGATAATTTTCCTAAACTCTTCTCCAACGTTTCCTGTTCTTTGAAACAAAATATGTTTCGCAGCATCAGCTTGTTCGATAACGTCGCCATGATCCAGGTTTTCTATTTGAAGTACTCGACTCAAAGACAAAGTCAAAGAGTGTACCGAATTCAAAATATGAAATTCTTCTCATAAACAGGTGCATTTACAGGACTATATTGTTAATTCAAAGTTAGATTTACAAAGAAAATTTACCGCGTGGAATGTTTGACGCATGTCCAAAACGAGGAATCTCTCATCACCCGTCAAAAAAATGGTTTAAGGAAATAAAAAAAATTTTGTAAATCGTTAATAAATTTTTATTTCATTCTTTTTTTCACAAAAATAACATTATCATGTTTGTTCCAAAGGCCTGCACATGCGTCATAAAGTCAAGGTTACTTTTTCTGATTCAAAAAAAATATGTAACTTTTGCTTAGAAGCTCACAAAGATCGTTTATTCGCGTTTTGAGAAAATTTTTACTTCCAAGCCAGGACCTCAAATGCGGCTATTATATACATTTTAAATTACTACGAATTGCAAAGTAAGCGAATGAATTCGATCAACGTAAAGTCGATAACAATAATAAATGCGTGCTAGTGACCTCTATGCGTCAAAGCACAAACGAAAATCATTCTAGCCAGTTAATGTCACTTTTTCGAAGAACAAAATTGCTTTTACGGACATCTATGATCGGATTACCAACTTTTACATTCGTACGACTTTTATATTCGAATTTCTATATATTCGTTCTTCAGGGTGGACAAAAAAGAGACTATTTCAGAATTCCCTGACAGATCCAAATTTCTCAATTCGAGTTATTTTTAGCTTTTAAAATAATTTTAACCTTCGCAAAAATAAAAGCGTGACACTTTTTGTTTCGTTAAAAATACCCAATGTTTACGGGCATGTAACCTTATTTTCCCTGGCCCTTTTGGGTTTGTATCACAGCTCATTTGAAGGGTATAGATATAAACTTGAAGATGACTCTAACTTACCAAAAATCCAATTTTCAATATTTCCAACTGATTCTAGGCCATTCCATGCATTTTGACTTTAGCATGCCGTTTTTCTTTCTTTCAAATAAGCCAATTAGTCGAAATCGTGAAGAAGTAAGCACCCTTTTATTCGAGGCGGGGGTCTTCAGAGTGATAAACTTCCGTTCTGATGTAGATTTTCTGGTGTAGAGGGGGGTCTTAAGGCTATTTGATCAATGAAGAAGTTCAAAATAGAGCGAAAGTATTGAAGTATTACAAATATGTAAATATATTATAACTAGCTTGATACCCGCCCGATTCACTGGGCTTACATGTAAAAACCACTGCTTTGTAGCCTCCACCCCTTTTGATAGCTCACTTATCCCTCTTCCATAACACTCGAAGGGATTGTTTTACACAGCTTAAACATATGCACAGTTTTCAATTGTTTTAAGTGTAAATTTCGGAGTATATTTTAAAGTAAGAAGGATAAACTGTCTTTATGAACATGCGCAGAAATACCAAGTGGAACAAACTTTGTATATTTTATAAATGTAAATATTTTTTATTTTTATTTTTTTATAATAATTAATTTCAAAGCAAACAATAATATTTAAAAAAAAAACAAAAATTATGCAATTGGAATTCGATAATCGTTATAGAAAATTCGAGAATTTGTTTAACCTTGACTTAAGGCAATAAATAATAATTGAGATTGTAGATTAACACATTCCTCACGTTGTTCCATTAATTCCCGAATCAGTGTGTTCTTTTTAATATTCAATATTTGATTTTCCTTCATTAATAAATCGATCACTTGATCCCAATCTAAATGATCATTGTCAATAATTTGGGTTGTATTTTGAGCGGTTGTATCTGGATGATCATCAACAATTAATTGTTTTTTCAATTGACCTATCTCATTTTTCTCGATTTGTATTTGAGTTAATAAGTACGTTTGTAATTCGATTAATTCGGAATTTTGGAATTGTAATAATAGAATATTTTTATCGTCGTCCGACATTGTTGGTCGTATTATTTGTGATTCAACAATTGGTTGTGGGACAGTTTGTACGGCAGATTCTTCAACGGGTTTTGGTTCGGCTTCCACGACAGTTGAATCGACATTATCAACACTGGGTTCCTGTTGGAAAAATTTATATCTTTAAAATCAAGGTCAGTATTATTTTAAATATATAAAGAGTTTTCTTATGTGCGTTCATTACTGAAAAATGGTTTTTTTTTAATTTTCTTTCTTAAATAATTCACTGATTTTGAATTCACGTTACTTTTATTAAAATAGGACTTTGAGTTGTCAGGAAAGCTTGAAAAACTAATTTTGGGTCAAGCTTTTCATCTTTGATCTAAGTTTTATGCTACCTCTCATTTTTGAGGTAAATATCGGGAATATGACCCCCGAATTTTGAAATCTACTAAAGGTAGGTTAAATTTGACCCCAAATTCGAAAAGCATGACTCAAATTTAGTAGAATTACATACTTTGTTTATCAAAATTGGATAAAATTTGGATTTGATAGAGCAAAATTAAAATTTTTGGATTTTGATGACGTCACTATGTTCAAAAAATTATTTTTTTTGATAACACTGGCAAACTTTATCCGATTTGGATGGAATTTTTTTTGAAACCTACTAATTTTAGATCAAGCTTTTCATTTTTGATGTAAGTTTTATGTTATCTCTCTTTTTTGTGGTCAATATCGGGACCAGGACCCCCGAATTTTGAAATCTATTAAAGGTAGGTTAAATTTGACCCCAAATTCGAAAAGCATGACCCAAATTTAGTAGAATTACATACTTTGTTTATCAAAATTGGATAAAATTTGGATTTGATAGAGCAAAATTAAAATTTTTGGATTTTGATGACGTCACTATGTTCAAAAAATTATTTTTTTTGATAACACTGGCAAACTTTATCCGATTTGGATGGAATTTTTTTTGAAACCTACTAATTTTAGATCAAGCTTTTCATTTTTGATGTAAGTTTTATGTTATCTCTCTTTTTTGTGGTCAATATCGGGACCAGGACCCCCGAATTTTGAAATCCATTAAAGATAGGTTAAATTTCACCACAAATTCGAAAAGTATGACCCAAATTTAGTAGGATTACATACTTTGTTTATCAAAATTGGATATAATTTGGAATTAATAGAGCAAAATTAAAATTTTTGGATTTTGACGACGTCACTAAGTTACAAAAATCAATTTTTTTGATAACATCGGTAAATTTTATCCGATTTGGATGAAATTTTTTTTGAAACCTACTAATTTTGGGTCAAGATTTTCATTTTTGATCGTAGTTTTTCGCTACCACTCGCATATGTGAATTTAAATTATGCATTTGTTAAACAGGACAAGCTTTTTTGGATTTTGCGTATTAAGTTGTGGAATATTAACGGATACATTAAATAAATAAGAAGAGCCTGTTGATTGATCCTACCTGTTGAGGTACATTATTTATTTCCACAGTGGCTTCAATTGTTTCAATTTTCACATCGATACTGTTCGTATCGTCCACGTTATTCTCATGATTATGTGAAGTATCTTGGCACTTTTGTACAGAACGTAATTTACGTTTTAATTGTGTAATTATACGTTGTACATCCCATAATTGTTCCTCCCGATCTTTCGTTACAAATCCCGCATGCATGTCGTGATGTATTTGCGATAAAAGTGATTCTTGTTTTTTAAGTTCAAGTGCTATGTCGTTCGCATCGTTTAATAAGTTTACGGCCGTTGAATTTAATGGAGGTTTGTACCTAGTAAAATTAACAAATGTATTAAGGAAAATTAATTTTCTTTGATTTAAGTTTTCGCAATACTTACTTAGTTATAACCGTTTCTGTGAATATTAATTTCGAATGGACCAATAACATCGTTATTAATCTCTGACTCATTAATAGTACGGGACTTAAAGTAACAGCCATACATTGAAAATTCATTTTTGTATGTTTTTCCTGGAAAAGTTCATTGAATTATAAAAAAAAAATTTCAGAAATACATTTAATTCCGTTTTACAGCTTCTTAGGTTAGGTTAGGTTAGAGTAGCTGTCCTGGGGTGTGACACGCTTAGACCATAGGGTCCGTTGTGATACCGTAAATGGGTTGGCCCATCCCCGGCCACTACTCCATGAACCATTTGGAGCTGTTTAAGAACAGCAGGAGGTCTTTGACGTCGACTGACTTTAGGCCGGACAGGTCGTCAAAGAGAGGCTGGCTCAAGTAAGTCCATCTCCTCATGACAAGAGCTGGGCAGTGACAGAGAAGATGAGACATTGTCTCCTCCTCGTCATCACTGTGACAGCTCCCACAGTAGTCGTGATACACTGCCAAGCCTAAGCGTTCAGCAAGCAGTCCGCCACCAAATTAGCAAAGAGTAACATTCATAATAAGAGTAATCACGACAAGCTAATTCTTACTGATGATGACTACTTGGTAGTCGAAATACGTATTTATAAAATACAAAAAACTGATGTAGGAAATTGGGGCAAATATCGAAATTTATTTCCAACAAATTCAGTTTTAAAGAAGATTTTAATTTTGTATGTGAATAGATTAACAGCCCCCTCCCCCCACCGTTTTAAAATAAATATACTTACATGACTAATAACATTATGTAAGTGAACCATTAACCATGATAGTAATGTTTGATTACATAATGGTAATTGTGAAATTAAATTTTGCATTTCAATTTCACTACTATTGGCACTAGCTTCCTCAAATTTTGGTAATAATTCATTTGTTAAAATCGGTGACGGTAGATCACGTATAAATGATTTTATTAAACCAGTGGCGGTTGTTACATCAAAATCTAACCAATTCACTTTATGCCGTGTATTATATAATTGTCTAACTTGTTGTACTTTTGATTTAACCGAACTGATTTTGTATAGATTCTCGAATACCATACCATATTCTTCGAGGTAATCGATACTTTCACGTATTGGTAACGGTAATTGAACGCCATCATGACAACGGCTACGTTCCACAGCTAAATCTAAACTTACACCGAATATTGGTTGTTCTTCTGTAACAAAAAATTATATTTTAGGATTCCGTACCATACTATTTCTTTTTTTTCGTCCGTCTGTCTGTGTTATATCGAGGAAATCGTTCCGAGATGTCACGCATCTTGTAGATTTATAGGCGATAACTCAAAAACTATTCGCCCAATTATTAAATTATCCCACTTTTTGTGTTATTTGGGTCGAAATTACCTTATAAACTGAGTTTTATCAATTTCTGAAAGAAATTTTTGTTTGTAAATTTTTCGATTTTTTTCTAAGGGGTACCCCTTAATAAAATTGCAAAAAATCGAAAAAAAATGTATGTTTCCGATTTCGATAAAACTTAGTTTAATAGGTTATTTTGACCCGAAAAATACAAAAATCGCATCGATTCCACGATTGGATGTATCATTTTCAAAATATCGCCTAAAATTGTACTCGAAAACCGCATATCTCGAAAGCTATCCATCCAATCGAGGAATGGATGCGATTTTCGTGTTTTTCGGGTCAAAATTACCTTGTAAACTGAGTTTTATCGATTTCCGGAACAACAATTTTTTTGTAAATTTTTCGATTTTTTCTAAGGGGTACCCCTTAAGAAAATTGCAAAAAATCGAAAAAAATATGTGTGTTTCCGATTCCGATAAAACTCAGTTTTTAAGGATACTTTGACCTGAAAAAAACAAAAATCGCATCGATTCCACGATTGGATAATTCATTTTCAAGATATCGCCTAAAATCGTATTCGAAAACAACACATTTAAAAAAAAAAAAAAAAAAAAACCGATAAATGAGCTTTTTCCAAACTAAACCGATTTTGTTGAAACACAAGAACACTTTCGATTAAATTATCTTTCTAACAAAATAAATAAAAATCGGTTTATTCGTATAGGAGTTACCATGCCACAGACAGACAGACGAACATAACAATAAAACTTATAATACCCCTCCCTCCTACTTTTTCCCTTTGCATCAAGGGTTAAAATTGACTTCAGACCATATATAGGAACTGACTTTTAGGTGAGAGTGGTTGGGGTAGGACACATTTAGATCATAGGGTCCGTTGTGATACCGAAAAATGGTTGGTCCATCCCCGGTCACTACTTCATGAACCATTTGGAGCTGTTTACCTTCAATATCTAAACCCTCATTTTTACGTTTCTCTTTTTTATCAGATTTTGGTTTTTCTTTATTCTTTTCATTCTTTTTCTCCTTATCTTTCTCCTTTTTCTTATCAATTGAATCTTTATCCTTATCTTTATTGTCTTTTTCCCTTGATTTTTCACGTTTCTCCTTATTTTTAGATGCAAATTTAAATGATTTAGTTTTTTTCGATTTTAATGGACTTCTACAAAAAATTACAAGAAACATTATTTAAAAAAAAACCGGAAACGAGTTTCGATTGCATGATTTTCATACTTACTTTGATTCGGTTTCTTCAGGAGAACTTTCACCTTCAAGCGCTGCATATCCACGATCTTTTTTCGAATCTTTATCTTTTCTTTTTCCAATTAACAAATCTTTTTTACTTAATTTCCCACTTTCATCTCCACTTACTACAAATTAATTACAAAATTGAAAATGAGAAAATTATCAATACTGTCATGAAACGGTAGTCAAACTTTGGCTGCATGTTTTAAAAAAAATAAATATATATACAAAGCTAATTTACAATGTACAGATGGGTCCTACGAACCCAAGACCCAATTGACCTATGTTGCTCATTTACGAACACGACCTCACTTTTTACGTCCTCAGCACGCTATAAAAATTTCAGCTTGATTTCTCTTTTCTTTTTTGAGTAATCGTGATGACAGACGACAGACAGACAGAGAGACATACGGAAATGGGCTAATTAGGTTACAAACTTGGGACTAAACTTAATATACCTTGATGTATTTCATATATACATGGTATAAAAAAAATTGATTAGTCAATTATCTTCCTTCAAGTCGGTGCAAGTGTCAATTTAGATTTTCAAATATTAATATCTCAAAAAATTTTACTCTTACATCCTTCTGAACATATTTCTATGATCCGTTGGATCCTCTAAATTTTATATAGCCTTGAAATTTCATATTAACATTGCTGAAATCACTTCGAAACAATGAATAAATCGTGCTTCAAAATTTTCTCAGCAGGGAGTGGCTATAGACTTATTAAAACAATCGAGTTACTCATGGAATGGAAGAGCTGTAATAATTTGTACCTCTAATACAAAACAAACATGCAGCGAAAATTTGACTACAACAATTCCAAAATTCATGATTCCATACAATCGCTTTCATTGCTCTTTTTTCCCGTATCGTATGCGTATAATCTTGAGAATGTTGATTGATCCGATTCCGAGTTATCATAATTTAAATCCATATCGAATTGAATAGATTAAATAAATTATTTTTATTAATTATTATTTCACAACAATTGATAAATTTTTATGTAAATATAACATTTTTTTTTCTAATATTCATGAAACGTTTCAACTAAATATTTGACAGATATGAGATTTCTTACATGACATTTGAGCCATGCTCTTGTTAGCTGTCATTTTTAACACCAGTTTACAAATTTTATCATCAGAGTGCACCAGAATTACATTTTATACACATACGCCTTTACTAAATGTGTCTGGATCTCTATAAGGACCATTCTATCAATCATATCTATACTAGTATTATTATTTTGAAAGTAAGTTTGTTTATTTGCCCTTCTTTCACATCAAAGGCAGCTTGAAGTAGAACCTTCTTCAAAAAGCTAAACATAATATCTTTTTATTCTCAGAAATGATTGACAAAATTTCTTTGGTATATATTATCCGAAGTGGCTATCCGCACAATACCGTCTACGGTCTAGACCGTCCACGGTATACCGTATACGGTCTATTTAGACGCGGTATGAAATTATTTTTGCCCTTTTATACCGTGGGGCCCTTATACCGTGCACGGTATACTTTTTCACGGTATACTCTTTATACCGTCGAGCCCTTATACCGTGTGCGGTATAGTCTCGTCCACGGTATACATTATACAGATGGGAAAGCGTATTTTACAGAAATGTAACATACCGTGTGCGGTATACTCTCGTCCACGGTATACATTTTACAGACGGGAAAGCGTATTCTACAGAAATGTAACATACCGAAGTTAGTTGGTGGGAAAGTTAGTACCTATGTGGTCGAACTAGCCCTATGTCTACTAGGAAGTAAACTACTGTGACTTGTGCTCCACTGCACAAGTCATAGTAAAGTACTGTGACTTGTGCTCCACTCCACAAGTCATAGTAAAATACTGTGACTTGTGCTCCACTCCACAAGTCATAGTAAAGTACTGTGACTTGTGCTCCACTCCACAAGTCATAGTAAAATACTGTGACTTGTACTCCACTCCACAAGTCATAGTAAAATACTGTGACTTGTGCTCCACTCCACAAGTCATAGTAAAGTACTGTGACTTGTGCTCCACTCCACAAGTCATAGTAAAATACTGTAACTTGTGCTCCACTCCACAAGTCATAGTAAAATACTGTGACTTGTGCTCCACTCCACAAGTCATAGTAAAGTACTGTGACTTGTGCTCCACTCCACAAGTCATAGCAAATTATACAAAGCAAATTATTAATTATAAAAAAGATGATCCAAGGGGATTTTGTGTCAAATTTCTAATATTTCTAAGCAGGCGTCTTGGCAACATTCACAATAATATCTAAAATTTCAATTCTTTGTATCTAGAAATGGACGCTTCCCCGGCTATAAATGTTGAGATATTCTCATTATTTTAACGTTATCTACCATTTGATGAAGTCCTACTATTATGACTTGTATCACTCTATATATTCAAGCTTTAAATAAGATCAAACGAAACAATTTTTTTTGGGAATCACCTGAATATCTGATAACTCTGCTGCTTAGAATTAACAGACTACTTTACCGATATATTCTCTGGAATAAGCGAGAGTCATAGACACAATTATACATAACCTAAAAATTTCTATTAAAAGTAAACTATAAACACAAAGTTTTTAGTCAAAGAAAAAACGTTATAAAAAATATATTTTAACAAACAAAAAATAATAAAAATAAAAAAATAAAAATTATATTTTCTGTACACAAAATTTAAATAAATAAAAACTATTTACAAACTAAATTAAACTTAAATTTAACATTTGTTTGGGTAAAACATGGTATTTAAAAAATATTAAAATAAAAAATTTCAACAATGTGGTGTTACCAAAAAAAAGTGCTGTTAATTTTTTAATCACATTTATTAAAAAAAAATTGTTTTGATTTTAAAATCATAAATGGCAAATCAAGTAATCGATAATGTTTATACAACGTGTTTTACACCTAGGGAGTATCAAGTTGAGTTGTTGGATGCAGCCAAAAAACGAAACATCATTATTTGTTTGGGCTCAGCACCTACCAAGGCATTTATTTCAATTAAACTTATACAGGAGCTATCTAAAGATGTGCGACAGTAAGTTCTTTTTGATATATTTTTTTGTTTTTACAGGGCTCGTACATTTTAGTTACTATGGGAACTCATGTTCACCCGGGCAAACCGGATTTCATTGTCCTAGATTACAAATATGACGATTTTATTTATAAATTTGCTTCGATTCCTTTTTGTTATTTATGTATATTTTACAAAATTTTAATTTTTGTTTGTTGTAACGAAAATAACATGTCATGTTTGCGTGACATGTTATTTTCAAATATACTCTCAGAAATTTTAGTGCAGCTCAAATTATTTTCATCATTTATAGTACATTTAATAAGCCGGAAAATGTGGAAAACTGTTCCATCGTTCCGATTTCAAAAATTCTTTGTTGTACGTGTTCGTTAGACCTTCAGGAACATGCTTTCCCACTAGCTTTTACGTTATTATATAAAATGGGAACATATAAATAGTTTTTCCACTTCTAAAGCACTTCAAAGAGTAACAGTGAAAAAAAAATTCAAAATTTCACTTTGGAAATGGCTTCCTGGGGGTTTTTGTGGTCGCTGGTTATGAATCCGAGGTCAAAGAGCAACTAAAGATGGTTACAACCCCATTAAACCCACTCCTAGAATTGACAGAGATAAAAAAATATTTAATTCAAAATTTCACCTCGAAAATTTTTGAAAATAGTCTATTAGAGGTTTTTGGGGTCGTCGATCATGAATTCGAGGTCAAAAAGCAAATGAAGATGATTGCAACCCCATTCAAACCATCCCTAAAAGTGACAGTGATTTAAAAAAATTTAATTCGAAATTTTATCTAGAAAATCGTCTTTTAGGGTTTTTGGGGTCACTGATCATGAATTTGAGGTCAAAAAGCAACTGAAGATGGTTGCAGCCCCATTTAAAGCACCTTTAGAAGTGACAGTGATAAAAAAATGTTTAATTCAAAATTTTACCTAGAAAATTGTTTTTCTGGGGTTTTTGGGGTCACTCATCATGAATTTGAGATCAAAAAGCAACTGAAGATGGTTGCAACTCCATTAAACGTACCCATAAACGTGACAATGATATTTTTCTTTAGAAGTGACAGTGCACTTTTAGAAGTGACAGTGATAAAATTTTTAATCCAAAATTTCACCTCGATAAACTTTGAAAATCGTCTCTCGTGGGTTTTTGGGGTTGCTGATCATGAATTTGAGATCAAAAAGCAATTTAAGACGGTTGCAACCCCATTTAAACCACCCCTAGAAGTGACAGTGATAAAAAAATGTTTAATTCAAAATTTTACCTAGAAACTCGTTTCTCGGGGGTTTTTGGTGTCACTGATCGTGAATTATAGGTCAAAAAGTTACTGAAGATAGTTGCAACCTCATTAAAACCAAACTTAGAAGTGACAGTGACAAAAAAATTTTTAATTCAAATTTTCACCTCGAAAATCATCTCTCGGTGATTTTTGGGGTCACCGATCGTGAATTCGAGGTCAAAAAGCAACTGAAGATAGTTAATATAAGCTAATATTATAAATTCCCAAGACGCTATAATCGTTGACTTTATGAGAGTATTAAAAAAACAATTTGAGCCAAAATGGTGAACCTTGGAACTAATTTTCCCAATTTTAATGTTCGTTAAATTTCCATGTATTTTAGCAATTCGAAGAAAACGGTGCATATTACAAATGAACAGAATATCGATGCAATGGCCGCATGTTTAGGGTACCTGACTGATTTAAAAGTGAAACAATTAAAAACAGTGGATAAGGTGGATAAAAATGAGGAAAATAGTGGTGACGAAGACAGTGACAGTGGTTCTGGTGATGGTAATGGGAATACCGATAAAGTTGTTGATGTGATAATTAGTGCACAAGTAATCGTTACAACACCTCTAGTATTTAGTAAATTAATAACACAAAATGATATTCATCTTGATTCATTCAATCTAATTATTATCGATGAGTGTCATTCTGTTATACAAGATCAACTATTTTTAAAGGTATGTTCACACACTTAACTATCTATCCCTATCCCTATACAGGGCGTTCTATTATTGGCTGCAGATCGTTATCCTGCAGAATAAGCTCATAAAGACGAAGGAAAAAGTTATCTTCCACTTTTGGATCTGAGGCTTACTTTGCGAGATAATTAACAAAATAAATTAATATATCTTTAGCGAATCACAGTTCAATAACATTTTGAATGAAACCAATAAAACACTACTTAAAGGAAGGCGTCTCTAAATGCAAAATTATTATAAAAAAAACTCTATAAACCAAAAAAAACTAGCCCATTAGAACCTACATTTCGTTTCTTGGTGAATTAAGTGTTGTACGCAACTTATCATCCAAATATCACATACGTTAAGCATATATTTGGCAAAACGGACCATAGTCCGTACGGAATTCAGCAGTACGTGATAATTTACTTTCTTTTTATGTATAGGCATTTTTATTACAGATATGATTTAGAAATTACATAATGAATAAAATTAAATCTTAATATTTTTTATTTTTTTAGGTAATGAATATTTATGGTCAGTTGGAGAAACAGAATCGACCACGTATTTTAGGTTTAACAAGCTCATTATTTGAGGCGGGTGGTACTTTGTCGACATTGGAGGCTGCGTTAGAGCAACTTGAGCGTACTATACATTCCACAGCAGAAACTGCAAGTGATATTGTCACGTTACTCAGGTATTTTAACGGATTCTATAAAATCCGCTTCGCATTCGCTTTACGCTGATTCAATTTTTTTATATTTGTTTAGATATTCGCATAAACCACATGAAATGATTATCGAATGTGGTCGACCAATATCGTGCGATTTATCCGAATTATTACGTGGTCACGTATTTAAAGCACAACAGTTCCTAAACGATCATCGCTACGATCCATTTGAGATGTACGATGAAGAGTTTCAAGAAGAATTACAACGGATACCTGATCCAAAAGAAGAACCCCAGACAATATTTAACGATTTTTTGTATGCATTAGATACTTTAGGTATGTTTTATTCAATTTTTTAGGGTTCTGTTCCAAACCATTCTTTGATTCGATAAATTACGGAGTATTTTGGTGATAGGAATGTTTAGGACGGCACTTCCCAAGCTAGCGAATCAATATCTTTGTTCCCCCTTTTCCAGTATGACTCGGTTCGTGAATTAGATTGCACTACGTTATTCAGTGCTAGACAGTTCTCGAATTCTCAGCGGATCTAAGAAAAGTGGAAATGAGCTCCATTCTAGACACCTCTGAAGATTTATTAAAAAAACCATCATGTATTTTCCAAGAGGAATCGTCTCCTTAATTCTAGGCCCATAAACTCGACATGCTTTTAAAAAAAGAATAATAATTTTTGGAAGTCGAAAGCATTTGAATTTTATTTTAATATTTATGGATTTATGTTTTTAGGTCCTTGGGCTGCAGATAGAGCAGCATTAGTATTGCTCATGCGTACAGAAAAGTTAAAAATTCGTACACCATACGAACGTCATTTTCTACTCTTATGTATGGCATCGTCGGTTCTGTTACAAATTCGTTGCGCATGCGACGATTCATTTGAACCATACACCGAATTAGAACGTGTTCGGTTATTCTCAACACCGAAAGTGTTACGGTTAATTGAATTATTTCATCAATTTAAACCAGAAACACCGCCATCAACCGCCAAAAAAGATGATGACACATCTACACCAACTACTGACGATGTTACTGAAGTACCATCGCCTGAAATACCAACGTCTGAAATACCATCGCCAGAAATACCACCTTCTGAAACACCACCGTCTGAAATACCATCATCCCCTACGAAGATTATTAAAAATGGTGAAAATGATACTGAAAAATTGGAAGAGACCGTCGAAATTGTTGAAAATAGTGATAATAGTGAAACTAAAATTGATAGTCCCTATAAAAACTGTGATATTATGGCGAATGCTGTGGTCTGTGATAAAAATGTATTTGATAAAAATGTTGTGGTACAACAATTTGAACCACGCGGTAGTCGAAACACTCGTAAAGGTTTGTATATTAAATTTTCAAGAGCATATTTTTTTTCCCGTTTCTTTCGGGCATTTCTAATAACACCCTTTAGTTCAAATTAATTGGAATTTTGAGATGTTCTTACCAAAACGTGAGGAAATTGGTTTTATAACCTTCCAAATTTTGTCGCACATATTACCATAATTTTTTTATTTGTATTTTGTTAGGTGGACGAGGTCCAAGACGTCCCCCACATCATGCAAACATCAATCCAGATGCATTATGTGGTATAATATTTGTACACGAGCGTATCACAGCACGAATTCTATTTTACTTGCTGTGCGAATTAAGTCGACATGATCCCGAATTAAATTACATATCCGTACAATACACTGTCGATAAATTCGGTGAGACAGCTGATACTCGTGAATTAGAAATTGAACATCGAAACCAAGAGGAAGTACTGAAAAAATTTCGTATGCATGAATGTAATTTACTGGTGTCAACTTCAATCCTCGAAGAAGGTATCGACGTACCACGTTGTAACGTAATTGTACACTTCGATAAACCAAAATCATATCGAAGCTACGTTCATTGTAAAGGTCGAGCTCGAGCTTCTGGTGCATATCATGTGTTCGTCATCGACGAAGATGCTCGAAATGCTTTCGTACAAGATTTAGCTGAATATTACGAAATTGAGAATATATTACTGCGTAAATGTGCCAATAAAGAGCCTCCCCAAAGCGAGGAAATCGAGGCAGATCAATTTGTAAATAAGGTTGCACATTATCGTCCGAAAAATTCTGAGGCATTTGTTAATCTTTGCACAGCGATTTCGTTATTAAATCGATATTGCGCACGGCTTCCTAGTGATACTTTCACGAGGTTAACACCAATATGGAATATTTATCCAATAAATCCAAATGATATTGATACCACTTATCAGTGTTCATTACGTTTACCGATAAATTCACCCCTCAAGCAGACAATACTTGGTCCGCCAATGAAGACGCGAGTTTTAGCAAGACGTATTGCTGCGTTAAGGGCTTGCAAAGCGTTACATGAAGCTGGAGAATTGGATGATAATTTAATGCCCATTGGAAAAGAAGGTTTTCGAGCATCTGAACCCGACTGGGATAATTTTCCATTGGATACCGATGATGAACAATTGGCAAAAGATAGTTCTGAACTACGTCCTGGAACAACTAAGCGTCGTCAATATTACACTAAACGTATTGCGGAAACATTAATTCACTGTAAACCGACAGTTGGTACACCTGCGTATTTATATCATATTAAAATGATTTTAACTTGTCCTTTACCTGAAGAACAGAACACAAGAGGACGGAAAATCTATCCGCCAGAGGATTCACCACAAGGATTTGGTATACTTACGCTTAAACAAATTCCAAAGATTTGCTCCTTCCCAATTTTTACTCGCTCTGGGGAAGTGAACGTGGAATTGGAGCTCTCAAAAACAAAAGTAATCCTAAATGAGGAACAATTGAAGAAAATTTGCGACTTTCTAAATTACATGTTTACGAGTGTTCTTCGCTTACAAAAATATTTAATGGTTTACGATCCAGATGCGTCAGAAAATTCATACTTTATTGTACCCACGTACAAGTATAAAGATGAGGAAGTGTTGGTTGATTGGAATTTTTTGGATCGTATTTACGAAAATAAGAATTTAAAACCAAATATTATTCCGGAAGAGGATCGTAAAAATTTTAAATTCCATGCTTCCAAATATCAGGATGCGGTCGTTATGCCTTGGTATCGAAATCAAGATCAACCGCAATATTTTTACGTTGCAGAAATTTGTTACCAACTAAGTCCGAAATCGACGTTTCCTGGAGCTGATTATTCGACTTTCGAGGAATATTATTATGAAAAGTATAATATTGAAATCCAAAATTGTAAACAACCATTACTCGATGTGGATCATACTTCGGCTCGATTAAATTTTCTAACTCCACGATATGTGAATCGTAAAGGTGTTGCGTTACCAACGAGCAGTGAAGAAACTAAACGAGCAAAACGCGAAAATTTGGAGCATAAACAAATTTTGGTACCAGAATTATGTACGGTGCATCCATTTCCCGCGTCGTTATGGCGTAAAGCTGTATGCTTACCATGCATTTTGTACCGAATTAACGCGTTACTTCTAGCTGATCAAATTCGTATACAGTTAGCTCGCGATTTAAAGTTGGGTAAAACTGAGTTAGATAAAAATTTCACAT
Organism: Chrysoperla carnea; assembly: GCF_905475395.1. Lineage (NCBI taxonomy): Eukaryota > Metazoa > Arthropoda > Insecta > Neuroptera > Chrysopidae > Chrysoperla > Chrysoperla carnea. The sequence continues at coordinate 34,931,386 of NC_058342.1, forward strand.
GGCCTCAATTAGATTTTGGATGGAGTTTAGCTGCTGTGCTTAAGAAATCAAATGAAGCGAAACAGGCGTTGTTAGAAAAGAAAGAACAGGAAAATGTCATCGAAGGAGTAACACCACCCGATCCCGAAGAAGCTGAGCCAGAAGTAATCGAAAACCCAAAGGAGGAAGTTAAAGAAACTTCGGAGGAATTACCCGTAGAAAAACCAAAACGAAAAGAGTGGATGGAAATAGGTACCTGGTCGAATGAAATGGCGGATAATTGTAAATCAATAACGGATTTTGGATCCGGATCGAGTGGTGAAGACGATGAATTCGATGAAGATTTCGAAAATCGAATTGTAGCGAAACCGGGAGTACGATATGGTTCCCCAACGAGTATGTTATATACGAATAATTCGTACAGTGATGAATTTGATTCAGATTCAGAAAATTCGCTATCACTAGAAGATACCGCGGATGATTATCAAACTGGATTACTTCGAATCGAATTCAAAGGTGAAAATACGGCGGAAGCTATTGACGATGATGAAACCGACGACGAAGATAACGAACTAGCAAAATTGACAGGACCTGTGTCAACAGTAGTTGATACTTGGAACAGCGAACAAGTCCACAAAAATTTGGAACTTGATTCCTATTTAGATCGTTTCCAATCCGCTGTATCTGAACATAAAAATTTAATTGTATCGAATGGAATTCTAATCGAAAAGAATACCGATATTGTTATCGAAAAATCATTTTCCAAGTTACATAAACACGATTTTCCTCAAATACAAGATTTCGACGAAAATGACCCAGACTTAATTCAAGTGCCATCGCTAGAAAATAACGTGTTTGTCGAGGAAGCGACTCACTATTGTTGTTCAAAAGTTGATAATTATTTCGAAAAACCCGATCTGGAGTTAAAATTTAAATTCGATGAACAGCCAGAATTAAATTCTCATCCTGGCCCAAGTCCTAGCGTTATTCTTCAAGCGTTAACCATGTCAAATGCTAATGATGGTATTAACTTGGAACGCTTAGAAACAATTGGAGATTCATTTTTAAAATACGCAATTACGACATATTTATATTGCACTTACGAAAATGTCCACGAAGGTAAATTGAGTCATTTGCGTTCGAAACAAGTGAGCAATTTAAATCTATATCGTTTGGGACGTCGTAAATCATTTGGCGAGAGTATGATTGCGACAAAATTCGAACCACATGATAATTGGTTACCCCCTTGCTACTATGTCCCTCGAGAATTGGAGCAAGCATTAATTGATGCGAAAATTCCAGCAATACATTGGCACGGCATGTCCGATCAGAATATTAGTCGGGATGAATTTTGTAAAATGGTCCGAGAACAAGGGGAACATTTCGCAGAAATGTTTTCCGTATTACCTCAACATCATACACCCTGTATTATACCATACAATTTGCTAACACAACAAAGTATACCGGATAAAAGTATCGCGGATTGTGTGGAAGCGTTAATTGGAGCGTATTTAATTGAGTGTGGTCCACGTGGAGCGTTGATATTCATGGCATGGCTTGGAATTCGGGTGTTACCGATACAAGAAGGATCATATCTTGATTTGTCGGAATATATAACAAGACCTGCGGGTAGTTTCGAACCGGTTCTACAAGATAATCAAACATATCGCCAAACGGTTTATGGTGAACTAAAGTTACCAAAATCACCGTTGCTACGATATGTGGATAATCCAGAACAAGAGTTAGATCGATTACTCGATGGTTATGAAGCATTTGAACGTGCAATTAATTATAAATTTCGGGATCGAAGTTATTTGCTTCAATCATTGACGCATGCGTCATACTTTCCTAATCAATTAACGGATTGTTATCAACGATTAGAGTTTCTAGGTGATGCGGTTTTGGATTATTTAATTACAAGACATTTGTATGAAGATTCTCGTCAACATTCTCCAGGAGCTTTGACTGATTTACGTTCTGCGTTAGTCAATAATACAATATTTGCGTCGTTAGCGGTACGTTATGGATTCCATAAATATTTTCGCTATTTATCACCTGGATTGCATGACATTATTGATCGATTTGTACGGATTCAAGAAAGTAATGGACATTTGATCAGTGAAGAGGTAATTTACGATATAGTTTTCACTGGAACATCCTGTATTTAATATACTCAAACTGTTTGTTTTTTTTTCGCAGTATTATTTAATTGAAGAAGATGAATGTGAAGAAGCTGAAGATGTTGAAGTGCCTAAAGCACTTGGTGATGTATTCGAATCTGTCGCAGGTGCTATATTTTTGGATTCGGGTATGTCCTTGGATGCAGTATGGCGAGTTTACTATCGAATGATGCATGCTGAAATTGAATTGTTCAGTACGCATGTACCGAAATCACCGATACGAGAGTTATTAGAATTGGAACCAGAAACAGCGAAATTTGGGTATGTTCTTTTTTTCATCATTATTCCCAGTTAAAAGTGATATTTATTGAATTTGGGTAAAAGGTCGAAAAAGTAAATAGCAGGGTAATTTTAGTATTTTGGCCAGGGAAAATGATGAACAGATGTGAGTTTCTAGAATAAAACTCTGAGGACCTGATTCATCATTAGGTTAGGTTAGAGTGGCTGTCCTGGGGTGGGAAACACTTAGACCATAGGGTCCGTTGTGATACCGTAAATGGGTTGGCTTAAAAACAGCAGGAGTTTAAGTCCATCTCCTCATGAAAAGAGCTGGGCAGTGACAGAAAAGATGAGCTAACCTAGCCTAACCTAACCTGAGCTCTACTTTGGAAATATCTCGGTGTGACAGCTCAAAACTTAACCAAAATATCTGCCAGGATAAACTCTGGAACACCTAGTCCATATTGTACATATCGTTAAATAGCATTGATTCATATGCGAAATTTCGAAATCCATGTAAGTGCAGTTTTACTGCCACGGGACTACATTTCCAGGGCTACATTTTATATATTACAATTTTACTCCAAAAGCCTAAAATTTATTTTTGTTTGTCTTATAGAAAACCAGAAAAATTAGCAGACGGTCGTCGAGTACGCGTCAGTGTTGAGGTATTTGGTAAAGGTATTTACAAAGGTATTGGTCGAAATTATCGTATTGCCAAATGTACAGCTGCAAAATGTGCTTTAAAGCAGTTACGACTTAAGTATGGTCTTTTGGTCAAAAAGACTTAGTTTAATTGTGTTATTTATCAAAAATATATAAGGAAAAACCATTGGGAATGCATTTGAATTCCATTGGGAATTTATCCACTCCCAAAAAAAAAAAAAAAAACGGGAGTGAGAAAGCTTTCAAGAGAAAATTTATCCACTCCCAAAAAAAAGTTTTTGATTTTAAAATAAGTTTATGATATTTTTAAGATTTAATAAGATTTTCTTTTTCCATTTTAGACCACGTACTTATCAAAGTGAAAAATACGTGCTTGGTCTAAAAGGTTTTTTTAAAAAAAAAACTATATAATTTTATGTACTTGATTCTGTGATGGGGTGGTGTCCCTTTCCCACAAAAAATATTTTGCCAAGGGAACCCTCTTATTTCATTTTTTTTTTCTATTATTATTATTATTTTTTTGTACTTTTATGCATCTGCGCAGAAATAAATCAAAAGTTTGTGGTCATTATCAATTTTTCAAAATAATGAATGCACCCTTTTGATTTGGGTTTTTAAATTTTAGAGACAGTGCAATTTGTTTTTGCTGATGCATGGAAGTATTAACGCTTCCTATTAGGAATTAAAACACAATTTAAGCTACTAAGCAGTATTTTCATTCCATTGTGAAGTTATATTAATTTAGGGTGCGTTCTAGAAATAAACTCTAAAAAATCACATACATTTCCTCTGCTTCATTCTTTTTAACGCCTGAGTGGTCCGGTACCCAAACTGAATAATCACTGTATTAAGTCATACTTTTGAGTCTTGTTTCCCTGAATATCCCGAAAATAAAAAGGGTAAAAGTTTTTAGAGTTTATTTCGAATATAATATTTTTTTAAATTAATGTTTTGAGCGCAACCCAGAAGCCATTTGTTGTTCAAAATATTTAAGGTATGTGACAGCATAGAATTTAGGAAAATAGCATTATTATACAACTTTCTTTTTTTAAATAAAAATATATTTAGTACCAAATTTCTATATTTAGTCAAAACGTATTTTTTATCAGTTTTAAAGGGGAGAGAATCTACTTTACAAAGCCCAAAAAAAAAGAAGCATATTTTATCTTCTCTCTCTTTAATCTTTGAAATAATCAGCTGATTGTTACGAGAATGGTTTATATTTTGATACTCGTGGCGCTGACATCTTAGCGTTAAAGTCCAATAACACGTGAAATTTGAAAATGTAAAATTTAAATCCATTTTTATGCCACGTCCACGGGTAATTTTCGTTTTTTCAAAATTAAATTTTTGTGCGAAAGTGTCGAAATGTTTTCGAACATTCTTGCATTAATTTAAAGATAGATATTTTATAAATAAAGATTAAATAAAAATTTTTATTTTGACCTGATAAAGTAGATAAAACCCCCCCTTTAAAATAATATATATTTTCGTTAACCACTTCAAGTGTTCACCGTAAAGTAATTAATTACAAAAAAAAGGAGTGTATTTAATTATTATTTTTAAGTTAATTATAATTTAAGTGTACTCAGTACTGAAAACTTTTTTTTTTATTTGTCAATTATTTGTTAAGTCAGATTAGATTAGTTCAAATATTTTTTTTTTAGTCTTAAAAAACACAAATATGGAAGTCAGAATAATCAAGGTCAAGTTGATGAATTTTACTGGACTAGAGAATTGTTTTAAGTCCATGTTGGGATTACAAAAATGTTTCACGGATTCTTTAGAATCCTAATAAGAGATCACGACCTTTGAGTCAAACGAGTTGGTTGTGAAAGATTTATCGTTTCAAAACGCAAAAACGGACACCGATATTGCGGGATGGCGAGCGACCCCGAAAACACGAAAATGTCAGGGAATTTTCGGATTCTTTTTCTTTCGGGATTTCTTTTATTTTACCCACTTTCTTGCCTCCTAAAAAATAATGCTGAGACAATTATGATAAAATCGTAAGACAACGATTGTGAATCTTGTGAACATTTATGTAATCCTAACACTTGTTTTGTTTGGCAAAATAAGCCATTATGATTCCTCCTATTTTTTGTTTAAATTTAATTTTTGCTCAAAGTTTGTTTATATACACTGAAAAAAAAATTAAGACAATGACAACCTCATCCCGAAGTTGTAAATGAAGCGAATAGATGAATTAAAAGAACATATCTGTCATATCTAGTCCATGTGCGGTTGAGTCAACTACATAAAGATTGTTGTTACTAACTTATAGAGAGTTTGAAATAAACTTATTGATCATTTTTATAATATATAACATATTTTTGTATCCCAACCATTGGTAGCTCAGTTGGTACAGCGGTGGACTTAAGACACTAAAATCAATAGTATTCCATATGTCGCTAGTTCAAATCCATCTCGAAGAATTCTAATTCCTTTTTAAACCTGCTCATGTGATTGTGACAATCACATCAGTATTTGTTAAAATAAAAAAAAGATTATTTAAAACTATGTTGCATTTCAAAACAACAATATTTTAAATTTGTTAGACAGTAAATTACTTTCATACAAACAACTCATGCGTTTGTGTCAACTTCTTCGTTTAACACCGTACGTAGTTGTATCACATTCGTGGGCCTATTCACCATATTTGATCTCGCGATGAGGTTGAGACAATCTCATATCGATTGATTTTAAGAATTTTTTTTTTCAGTGTAGAAAAGAACCATACTGTCGCCATAAAACACTTATTTAGTTCGAAATCGAATCCAAACATTTTTTTTTTAATTTTATTATTTAATATAATTATTATCGATTTTTTTTGTGTGTTAAAATTGTAATTTTTTTTTTTGATAAGTATTGTTTTTTTATCTCTGTGCAATTCCAAAATTATAGTCAAAAATAGTCATTTAGTAATTAGCAAAATTCCTTAAATACAATATATTAATTCAGGGCATAGGTTAAAGAGAAATCTCAATAACACGACCCAAATAACGTGTAAGATTTCAATTCGAAGTTAGTTTTGGCAGCTATGATTTTTTTTTCTCTGGAGAATGAGTAATTTTTTTTGCGCGAGTTTTTTATGCACTTATGCCCTGAAATATTTTTTTAAACAAAATTTTAACAGTATAATCAAAAAATGTAGCTAGCAATCCAAATGGCCTAAATAGTGTAGGCATTGATTTTTGTTAAGGTAGTATGCACACGGTTCTTACAAATAATACTTCTTGGGAAGTGTAATTTGATTTAACACGAACCAATTTTGATGATTTTCGGTTTAGAGATGGTAATTTTTTCAGTTTAGAGATGGCAACTCCCCGAAAATGGGACAAGAACACTTCGAAGAATTACTTCCAAGTATTTCCTACTATACAGGGTGTTCTATTATTGACTGCAAAAAAATTGCCTGCTGAAAAAGCTGAGAAAATTAAGAAGAAAATGTTCTTTACCAAATTTGGATCTGAAGCCTATTTAACGAGATAATTATCTTACTCTTATAATCAATTAATATAAAATACATTTCCGCAATACATAAGGCCGTCTCATTCTCTAAGTAATGGAAGTTGGTGTTAAGGGGGTAGACTAAGCGAGGGGTGAATTATTAATTTCAAAACTTAGTCTTGAATCTGAGTTTAGACCGTAAGCATACTATCTTGTCATTAAATTCTTATTTTTTCATATCAAATTCTTGTTTTTTTCTTTCAAAAAGAAAAACCAATCAATGCAATGCAATGTTTATAATTTAAAATTAATTTTAATAATTTACAAAACAAACTACTCGTAAGTGTTAAAAATTTAGGCATATTACAGTGGCGGATTTAAGAAGAAAGGCCCTGGATCGAGTCAATTGTTCCTTTGTCCAATGTTTAAATTCGCCATTGGAAACATACAAAAAGAAATGTACTTATTTTTAAATTTTTTTAAAATGTTAATTATAAATCCTGGACACATCAAAAACTGTTTATTATATTTATAATTCGGAAAATAATGAAAATTTTACACTGTTTGTAGTATTTTCTTTTTTATAAAATAAAACTAATTTTTTATTATGAAGTAAAAAGTATTATTCTTTTTCAAAATTTTCCATACAGGTTTTTCATTTTGCTATAATTATTTGGAACTTTAAGCGGTAGGTATCCGTCAAAAGTAGGTATTTGTAACATAATCTTTGAAGGGAAAAATTCGATTTTTTCAGTGATGGATTTGAAGCCACATTCTTGACATGCGTCCACGTGTAAGCGCGGATTCGTACAAAATTAGAAAATAAAGCTTTTTCCTTCATTACAGACCTTGGCGCAATCTAATCCGGTCTCTTTGGATCTCAGAAGATGATCATTCCAAAAACTGAACGGAATGAAAATGTTGGCTCTACTGTCAGATTCATAAAATATCTCGAAAATTACTCATCTAATGGTCAAATAAAGACGATTTTTGTAATTTTCGGGTCAAAATTACCTTAAAAACTTAGTTTTATCGAAATCGGAAACAAAAATTTTTTTTACACTTTTTGCAATTTGTAAAAATCGAAAAAATCATAAAAAATTCAAAAAAACACAATTTTTGTAATTTTTGGTTGGGTTGGGTTGGGTTAGGTTGGGTTAGGTTGGGTTAGGTTGGGTTAGGTTGGGTTAGGTTGGGTTAGGTTGGGTTAGGTTGGGTTAGGCTGGGTTAGGCTGGGTTAGGCTGGGTTAGGTTGGGTTGGGTTGAGTGTGGGTGTGGGAGTGGGAGTGGGAGTGGGTGTGGGTGTGGGTGTGGGTGTGGGAGTGGGTGTGGGAGTGGGTGTGGGTGTGGGAGTGGGAGTGGGTGTGGGAGTGGGTGTGGATGTGAGTGGGCTGAGTGTGGGTTGAGTGTGGGTGTGGGTGTGGGTGTGGGTGTGGTTGTGGGAGTGGGTGTGGGAGTGGGAGTGAGTGTGGGTGTGTTGAGTTGGGTTTTTTTTTCAATTTTATTGATCATTTATAATGAATTTTTCCATACAATCTCAGTTTTCGGAATAGCTTTGTTTTTACGATTATCGAGATTACTGTATATCATATTTTAAGGATTTCACGCTCCGGGTGAATTGCTGTTTTGACCATAAACGATTGAGACTTTTAAAAGAATTATAAAAAATAAAATGATAGTGATTTTTTTATATAAAAATTGATTAAATAAAAGATTAATTTGAATTGTCTGACTCAATAAAAATAATTTCAATAAAATTTCAATTCTATTTGATACTTTGAATTCTAAGACATTTTTATAAAAATGACGGTACGATTAATAATTTTATTTAAATAGTTTATCAAAAGATAATAACACTTACATTTGATTATGTAATTATTTTTTTTTATACAGTATGTACTCCTTTATTATATTTACAGGGTGGGTATTTTGATGTTGAAAGCCTGAAACAATTGCTCTCTTTGGTATTTGAGCTCTTTCTTTAGCAAAAATGCTTTTACAGGATTGTTAATAGAGCTTTTTTGGGTAACGTAGCATTCCTTTATAGACAGCGTGTAAGTTTTCATGCTATAAACAGTGCGGGTTTAAAAGTTTGCGATACTTCATTAAATGGGAATCCTTTTGTGGGAAGGAGCTTAATGTCTTTGGAAGCTTGCTTAAACATTTCTTTGAGTCCTAGTATTTTTTATGGCTTTGTAGTTTTGATCTCGGTTTTTGGTTTATTTAGGATAATTAAGATCCACAAAAGTTAATAATTTAGTTCATTTGACGATCAGAGAAGTACTTTTCATGTTATCGCGTTAAATGGGTAGAAAATATCGTTAGTGATATAGGATTTTAGTTGATATCTCAAAAACTACGCGCCCTATCGACAAATGTACATCATTTTTGTGTTTTATGGGTTAAAATTACCTTTGTAAACTGAGTTTTATCAATTTCCGGAACAAAAATTTTTTTGTAAATTTTTCGATTTTTTCTAAGGGGTACCCCTTAAGAAAATTGCAAAAAATCGAAAAAAAAATTTTTCGTCTGATTTTGATAAAACTCATTTTACAAGGTAATTTTGACCCAAAAAATTCAAAAATCGCATCTATTCCACGATTGGACGTATGATTTTCAAGATATCGCCTAAAATCGTATTCGAAAGCAGTATATCTCGAAAGCTATCTATCGAAACGAAGAATGGAGGCGATTTTTGTGTTTTTTGGGTCAAAATTACCTTGTAAACTGAGTTTTATCAATTTCCGGAACACAAATTTTTTTGTAAAATTTTCGATTTTTTTGAAGGGGTACCCCTTAAGAAAATTGCAAAAAATCGAGAAAAAAAATGTTTCGTCTGATTTTGATAAAACTCAGTTTATAAGGTAATTTTGACCCGAAAAATTCAAAAATCGCATCTATTCCACGATTGGATGTATCATTTTCAAGATATCGCCTAAAATCGTATTGTACCCCTTAGAAAAAATCTATCCCCTTAAATCTTGTAAAGAAAACGATTTCCCGGAGCGATTTCAGGTGATATCTCGGCTTATCAAATCATCGAACAAACTGGATTGTACTTTAAGGGTTCCCTCTACGCATGAAAATCGACCTGGCAAGAATCCAAGTTAATTCTCACAAGATTATGCCTCCAGCCAAAGTGGAATTTAACCTTTCAGTGGAGTTTCATTCCGAACGTGGACATACAAATCTGATTGAACTACAATTTGTAAAATTTATTTGCCAGGGTTATATTTAAATAGAGCAGAAAAAAAAGAAAAATTACATCTCAATCAATCAATTGCAATTTTTTCAAAAAATCTATTTATCTTTTAACCTTTGAGTTTTATCGACCTTCGCAATGTAACTAAAAGAATATTTTATAAAATTTTTGTAAAATTTCTAAAATCATTTCTCAGTACTATAAAAGAGTGAACATTTTAAGCAGGAAAATCATTTAATATTTATCAAGAAATAGAAAAGCTTAAACATATTTTATCTTTTTTCTCGATTCAAAATTTTACCCTAAACTACTAAAGCCATCTTTGACTTCTTTTGTGAAACGAAATTTTAAATAAAAGAACTTTAGAACAGCGGTCATATTTCTATTACTTATTTTTTTTATTCGATTTGATATGGAAATTAAAAAGAAAAATAATTATCTAAATAAACATTTTCTAAATACAAAACACTTGAATTTTGCATACTGAAATTGATTTTTAAAAAGTATAGCCTCGACCAATTTAATTAACAATCATTGTACAGCCTTGTTTACACATCTGTAAACAATTTGTAAAAAACGTCTAGACTGTAAATTAAATAAATATTTTTTCTTTTCAATTATAAATACATAAAAATTGATTACAAATTTAAGGAAAAGTACTCAAAAGGCTTCAATTTTTTTGATAGTATTTTCAAATATATTTTGTCTCCTTAAAACCACCTCCTTACTCCAGTGGCGGATTTAGAGATTTGCCGCCCGTAGGCTATTCAATTTTTGCCGCCTCTAAATTTTGATATCTTAGTTCACAATCATATCAATTATCTATCAATAAAATTGCAACTTTATGATTTGTGCTCCATTATCCTCATTACATCAACTTTTCCCGTATGGTTAGTATCATCGAGAACTATGGTACCGTGTTAGATCCTTGATTATTTTTACAGCAAAGAATTATCAAAAAACAATATTTTATGCAAAAAATATCTCAAACATGTACCAATTTTAAAGTAAGTTAAGGTATGTGTTAAAACTATATAATACTTATGTAATAGGAATAAAGCTTACACAAAAAATCTAGATTTGGCGAACGTTGATAAATATTTATTATTACACTTCCAGTTACAAAACAACACAATAAATATATCCTTTCTTAATTATTTGTTAGTATTATAATTCAAGTCAAATTATAAAAGCATTACAATACTATTTTGCGACACTTTGAATTCGCAAAATCATTTATTATATCGTCGTACGAAATCTTGTTTATTAGCTCTGACTCTATGCACAAGAGAGCTAAAGCGTTTAGCTTTTCTTGACTTAAAGTCGATCGGAGGTAGTTCTTTACTCTCTTCAAGCAAAAGAAGCTTCTTTCACCTGAACAATTTGTCGCTGGTGTACAAAGAGCTATACGAAGTACTATATCCAAGTTTGGATAAATGCTTCCTAGATTCTGATCTCGCAGGAATAAAGACAGACTTTTTAATGATCCAGAAATTGGTTTTATTGAAATTCTTTCAGATGAAAGGTAGCTTTGAAAGTGTACGCATTCTTGAACTAAGTCTGTTTCTAAATCATTAGGATACATTTTTTCTAAAAAACTGGCTTTTTCCGTTTATGAACTAAATTTGTAAATTTGCCGCCCCTTAAAATTTGCCGCCCTAGGCTCCAGCCTACTCAGCCTGCTGGTAAATCCGCCACTGCCTTACTCAAATCACGTGAAATTTTTCAACCCCTTAGTTCAATTTGATATGGATGTATAGTGGTGCACAAAGCCCTAAAAATGTCGAAAAAATCGGTTCACTTCCTGGAAATCCCATCCCCCACAAATCGTTTTTATAACTATTATTCTTTCTAGTAAAAAATCCTAGAAGTATTCGATGAGTATCGTCAAACTAGCGAATTGGCGTCAATTTGACGCCAGAATATGTATCATTACGCGTTTTTTACCTACTCCTATAATCGAATTCCAACTCATTTGGACTTGCTAAAGAAGCCTAAATATATCAGGAAACAAATAAACAGTTCGATCAGGTTCTAAGGATTATAAAACGGATATAAAATCCACTCAATCCCTTTCCGTTGACTTTCGATACAGTACATAAGTCTATATATCAATGGAAAAAATGACAAAAAACCAAAAAGAGCTTGATTTTTTTTGGCGGTATTTTCAAATAAATTTTGTGTGTGTGTGAATCTCAAATATAATAATAAAGACATTAATTTTAATATAAATATGATTGCGAACTCTTTTAAATTACAATAACTGATATTATGCAATGAAAATTAATTAATGTCAATTAATAAATAGATACTAGAAATATAATATATTAATATTAATTATTTCATATAAAATGGAATCACTTGATTTATTCAACAAAGAATTCTGTTCATTTGATTTAGATATGCAAACGTTTATGTATTTAAGAAAGGAACCGTTTTTGTTTGAAGAATGTCGCAAACATATGTTTATGAAATTAATTATTTTTAAGAATTCGATGAGTAATTTTTCAAGTTATTTTGAATGAAGTATAAAAAAAAAACAAAAGATAGGAAAAAAATTATATATTTATAATCTTATCGGTTACTATAAAATTGATTTTAAGTACTTCGCGCGTTTAAATAAATTTTATTTACTGGTTTTACATTCTTAAAGTGCATTCAAATTTTAATATGTTTACTGGGGTCAAGGTAGACTCTGGAGATTAAAGTAGAAAATAATATGCTTTGCATATACAGATATATTTCTTAAGGTACATGTACACTGTTGCTAGATTTGCTCTTTGAAGCTCTTCTCAGAGCTTTTTAGAACTTTCCGTTGCTCTAGATGGAGTTTAAAAGTTTATTTAGCTCTGTAGAGGTTTTTTTACAGCTTTCTGTAAATCTAGTAAGAGATTTTGAGCTCCCTAAAGTTTTCTGAATATATTCCCAGAGCTTTGTAGCTCTAGGCGGAGATTTAATGCTCTCCGTAACTCTAGTTAGAGCAGTAGAGGTTTTCAATTCTCTCTGCAGGTTTAGCTAGAGCTATAGTGCTCTCTAAAGCTCTCTGCAGGTCAAGATAGAGATAAATACTTAAATAATTACATTTTGGAACAGTTTCGGGAAATGCCATCTGTTTGTGCGCAAGTGAACGAAGTTGGAAGTTAAGGATAAAGCCAACCAGCGATTATTTTCTGAGTAATTTTAATTAAAAAAACACAAGAATCGAATTAATTGAACGAACGAATCTGAGACAACTCTTGAAATTTTACACGCAGAGCGATTTTTTTGGCCTCCTTTCCAAGTAAGTGTAAAAAAATTGATTTTCGATTCCGCTTAATCTCAGTATGTAAGATCATTTTGCACGAAAAATACAAAAATTGAGTTCATTTTACGATTGAATTCGTGGTTTTTGAGATATTGCCTAAAATATTATACGAAGGTATCTTGGAGCAATTACAGGATATATTATTAAAACTACTAGTGTTGTGGTAAAACTAACAATATTTTTGTATTTCTGAAATCCTGTTTCTGACGAATACGCCAATAAAGCCACGGTCAAAGGTAATATTTGAAATAAATGGAAAAAAATTGAATATGGCGCCACGTAATGACATAAATAAAGTGTTGCCAATTATAATTTGAGGTTAAATAAGAATATGATAAGTCGATATTAGAGTGTATATTGTGTGAACGTAGTTATTGTGAATTTTTGTAAAAAAGTGAGTGTGTATGAAAAGAATCAAGTGACTGAGTGACTGAGTCACACAACAACCAAATAAACTAGAAACAAAAATTATTATACTTTATACATTTGTTGAGTGTTCACTGTACATGACATGTAATCTTGAGTGTTCTAAAAAAACTGCTGTAGCATTGGGTGGTAATAAACGTCATTTAAAATTTTGTTGTCGAAATCATATTTTTAAGAAAATAGTGTTTTACGAGTAAATTTCGAAAAAAAAATCCATCAAAATGTTTAGTTGGTTATCGAAGGAAAACAGTAAACAAGAAATGTACGAGTCAGTGGTATCGGGTTTGAAATCAATTTATCGTGAAAAGTTACTACCTTTGGAACAACATTATCAGTTCCATGATTTTCATTCACCACAATTGGACGATCCAGATTTCGATGCAAAACCATTGATCCTCCTGGTTGGACAATATTCCACTGGTAAAACAACATTTATACAATATTTGTTAGAACGAGATTTTCCTGGAATACGAATTGGTCCGGAACCGACAACAGATCGTTTTATAGCGGTTATGTACGATGAAAAAGAAGGTGTTATCCCTGGTAACGCGCTTGTTGTGGACCCAAAACGACAATTTCGTCCATTATCTAAGTTTGGTAACGCATTTTTGAATCGATTTCAATGTTCACTTGTTTCGTCGCCAGTGTTAAAAGGTATTTCGATTGTGGATACACCGGGTATTTTATCCGGTGAAAAACAACGAGTGGATCGTGGATACGATTTTACGGGTGTGTTGGAATGGTTTGCGGAACGTGTGGATCGAATTATTTTATTGTTTGATGCACATAAATTGGATATTTCGGATGAGTTTCGACGATCGATTGAAGCGCTTCGAGGACATGACGATAAAATTCGAATTGTGTTAAATAAAGCGGATATGATCGATCATCAACAGTTAATGCGAGTTTATGGTGCGTTAATGTGGTCGTTAGGGAAAGTTTTACAAACACCGGAAGTGGCGAGAGTGTATATTGGATCATTCTGGGATAAACCGTTACGGTATGATGTGAATCGAAAACTTTTCGAAGATGAAGAACAAGATTTATTTAAAGATTTACAATCGTTACCACGTAATGCGGCGTTACGTAAATTAAACGATTTAATAAAACGTGCGCGTTTAGCAAAAGTTCATGCGTATATAATCGCGGAGTTACGTAAAGATATGCCGTCGATGTTTGGTAAAGACGGTAAGAAAAAGGAGTTGATTAAGAATTTAGGACAAATTTATGATAAATTACAAAAAGAACATCAAATATCACCCGGTGATTTCCCAGAATTACGAAAAATGCAAGAAAATTTACAGAATCATGATTTTACGAAATTCCATCCGATTAAACAACGATTATTGGATGTTGTGGATAAAATGTTAGCTGAAGATATTTCGAAATTAATGTCGATGATCCCACAGGATGAAGAAATCCATGATATTGAACCATTGGTTCAAGGTAATTCAATTTTTTTATATCAAACTTTCTGGCATGTAAAATATTTTAAGCAGAGGCGTATTTAGAGAGGAAAGGGGCTTATACAGGTCATTTTTTATTCCATAAGGTTTTTCATTTCAAAGATTTGCCCATATTAGATCATACGCAGATCAAATTAAGGGAGAAATATCCTTTATTTGTTCCTCTAAATGCGCCACAGGTCAAATCTATTATAGACCTAAAAACTTATTTAACCTTTAAAAATCCATAAGGTGGCTTCTAATTCCTACAGGAATTATTTTAAATTTGAAGAAAAATTAATTTTAAAAGGATTTTTTTTTAAATCTTACAGGAATTTTGTCAAATTTCGAGACGGATCTGAAAATATTTTAGAATTCCGTTGAATTTCAGAAATATTTTTAAATGGTATAAACCTGTAGGAATTTTTTTGCCCTTATCATAAGAAATTCTATAAAAACTTTCACGAAAAATCATTTCTTTCAAAATCCTTCCTGTCAAAAGTGGGTTATTAAATCCCACAGGAACCTCTTCGTTATTTATAAATAGACTTCACAATCCTACCAGTATTCCTGTTTAATTCCTTATTAATCCCAATTCCTGTTAAATTTCAGAAAAAATCAACACGATAATATCAAAAAAGATCCTTAAATCCAGTAAGAAATGTTAATTTTTCTCATTTAAAAAAAGGGGCGTTTTTCATTTTTAAGGTTCTGTATTTGACTGGTAGAGTTGTTTCTCTTCCCAAATATACAGGGTGTTCCGTAACTCGATGAACACAGCTTAAGAGCATATTCTTTACATATTTTTAAGTCGAAAGTGCCTTTTATACTTTTGTCCAAAAACTAATAGTTAAGGAGTTATGGGCACTAAAGTAAAAACCTTCTTGACTTAAGTAGATAAATGTTTTATATTCGCTGCTCTTTTCGACCATATTAAGACTAGCTTCTTCGTCGGAAACAAGGCACTTTGGATTTAAAATTATCCAAAGAATACGTTCTTAAACTATGTCCATCGAGTCACAGAACATCCTGTATATGTTGCCAAAAAAAACGAATACCCTCAACATTAGTTTTTTAGGATTTAAAAATGAAAATTGACTGAATTCATAGCCAAAGCTTTGTCATTTTCAAAACACTCTGTATATGTATTCAAATCGTGTTCTAAAAGCTCTTGGACGATATCCGAAATACATAGCTTTGAAAAGAACTGCCCCTCCCCAGAAAAATTGAGGATATGAAGCATTTAAACGATATCCTTTTTTTTTTACACTTGGTTATAGGAGGTGCCTTCGAAGGAGTCAGTGACGTCTCATCACCATTTGGTTATAAACGTGGAGAAGGTGTTGACGCTGGTGCTGGTGATCCTGAATGGATTATTGCCAAAGATAAGAAACAATATGATGAAATGTTTAATAAACTATCACCGGTTGATGGTAAAATTACTGGAGCAGGTATGAATTTTTTTTTTAAATTTGTATTTTAATTTAAAAAGGGGTCCATAGACGTTCAATTTTTTGTTCTGATTAAATAAAACTTGGAGTCATCTGTCCCATTTCATTTGCAACAGAAATTATTGCAATGTGTAACAGAATACCGTGTATTTCAAAATTTTATTAATTTATACGTTAATTAATTACAAAATATTTATTTACTAATTAGTTTCCAAAAAAAGAACTTGAAAAAAATTATCTAAAATATTTTATCACACGTTTTTTTTAAAACAACAATCACACTAGTTTTGAAATTTGACACGCTTTTGAGGGGCGTATTTTCAATGTTGTTAATAGCTTCCTTTTTATTCAAATTTCATAAAATTTAAAGTGAAGAATACACATGCTTGTAGTATGTATAATAACATGTATGTCCTCTTTGAAAGCAATTTGGAAGCAAGGATGGTTTCCGGTGATATATTCTATTACGAGAAAATGAGGTTATAGAAATGCACAAAGCTTCTTTAATCAAGATTTCTCTCCGGCCGGGAAGTCTAAAGTTTCAACCTCAAAGTAAGCTTCTAAAGTTGCACATAACATGAGAGAAGGTCTTCAACCCCCTAAAACCTTCTTTTGTAACTTTTTGTATCTTGCTACGAGAATCTCACGAACGATTTTCCCGTGGCATCGAGTGAGCTGCAAGGGTCTTATCATCAGAGCCATTCTTGAAATCCTCATGATCAAAAGTTAATCGTTTCATGCTACGAAAAGTCCACGAGCAATTTTTCTGTCCAAAAAAGTGAGCTGTAGCGGTTAATCTCTAAGTCATTCAAGTCAAGGTATACAAAGTTTACACCCAAGTTTGTAACGCTTAGAAATATTATCTGTCCGTCTGTCTTTGTTCACGATGATTCAAAAACGAAGAGAAATCAGACTGAAATTTTTATAGCGTGCTCAGGACGTAAAAATTGAGGTTGAGTACGTAAATGAGCAACATAGGTCAATTGGGTCTTGGGTCCGTAGGACCCATCTTGTAAACCAATAATGATAGAACAAAAGTTTAAATGTAAAAAATTTTCCTTATAAAAAAATAAACAAGTTTTGTTTGAAACATTTTTTCGTAAACGCGACTGTTTATCCGCGAGGGAGCAAATTAGGACAATTTTTCGTGTCCAAATGCATTTTACGAACAGAATATTTCTTGTAGACCCTGTAATAAGAATGAAATTGTTGACAAATAAAAAAAAAAGTGATTAACATATTGATATGAGTATTGCTGTTGCTGTCAATCAAATCGTACGATTAGTGATTAAAATTAAATATTTAGTGTAACACACTTTTTGAAATAGAACGCCTAAACCTCCTAAATCGTTTAAGCATTCATTTTTTCAAAGGATGTACTTATTATCTTCAATGCTCGCTCAATGCTATCAAATAAACGTCTCTTCCTACCTACATCAACACATAACACCATAATTACCTAATATTTGCATAATTTTAAACGATTTTTATTGCTCTAATACTATCAAGAAATTACCACTTACAACTCAATTCCGTTCCGCATATTTCTATTTCATCGATTTTTTTTTTCAAAACAACACTAATTGTACACGCAGTCAATTTTTTTAACGGATATTATTGGTGGAGGGGGGGGGGAAGGCAACCTTAATCTTTTGAGTTAGAATGGAAGCTCTGGAATTTGAATTATAGAAATATTCAATTTGTTGGAAATAGTTTAAGTGTTGTTCATATATCCTACCGGGTTATCCACCGTTAACCTGCACTTTCACGTTCAGGAGCATTTTTAATCGATATTAGGTCAATATTATTGACCGTATGAGGTGAAAATGGTCGTTTTGTTGTCTTCAATTTTTTTGGATCAATGTTATTGTCTCAATATTTTTCTTAGACGATCAATATAGGGTATCAATATCGATATTGGCTCAGTAATATTGACCGTATTAGCTAAAATGATCATTTTATTGTCTTTAATTTTTTTTAAATCAATATTATTATTTCAATATTTCCCTCAGGTCACTAAAATATTGATTAATATTGATATTGACTCAATAAAATCCACCGTGTGTGAGGTAAAATGATCCCTTTTAGCCTTCAATATTTTCTTTCATCAATATTATGGTTGCGATATTCTCCTTAGGTGATCAATATATTGATCAATATCGATATTGACTCAATAATATTGACCGTATTAGGTAAAATGTTCGTTTAATATCGTTATTTTTTTTTTAAATTAATATTCTTCTCAGACAATCAATATATTGCTCAAAATCGATATTGGCTCAATAATATTGACTCAATATCGATATTGACTCAATAATATTGATCGTATGAGGCTAGTCTGTCGAAATATTTCAGTCAGAAAAATATTTTTAGTAAATTATATAGATTTTTGTGTAGCAGCGCGTGCAAAGTTGCGGGTGTCGTTTGATAATGAATTCAAATAACACTTAGTTTAGCATCAGTTATATAACTGTGTTTTATTTATTTATTGTACAAAAATATATTTTTTAAATTACAGAAATCTGATAGCCTTCAATTTAAAATTGTGCATATTGCGGTTTTTGTTAGTTGTAATTATATAGGTTGTCCTATAAAGAAATCATTAAGTGTGACGTTTTTTTAGGGCCACTTCATTCATCAAATTGTTCATATTAAGTATTTTAATTTTCAAGTTTTTTTAAGTTGTATTTTCGAAAATTAGTTAGCTCCTTTTTTGGAAACTTAGTACAAGGTGGTTCATGAAAAACGATCAGTTATTATACTTAAGGTAAAATGTCCGTAAACTCAGAACTTTTTTTTACAGAATGAAGCTGTATATCTTGAGAATTGTTAAATTCAAAATTTTTGCCCATCCTTAGAGGCTAATGTTACTCCCTGGTGTGACGTCGCATAATTATCTTTAATAAAAATAACATATCTGGCATTTTAGATTTTGACATGTGACGCCACAAATCTTTTGAGACAGAACCCTCTACCCCTTAGATCCCCTCTCTCAATGAAAATTTGAGCCAACTATCAAGAAATTTTTCAATGAACAACAAAAGTGTAATTTTTTATGAACCACTTTGTATATTCAATGAACAATATTTATACAAATTGATAATGGAACGTCCAAACTTCCGGTCTATAAATAATACTCGGATATACATTTCATAATTATTTTCAACAATTATAGTATAAAGATTCATTTTAATGGTCTATATTTTTTTATGTATTTGTACGAGGTGTGCCAAAAATATCGGTCAATCCGTTCGATGACCTTCACAGATATTTCAACAACTTAAAAATAATTTTTATACAATTTTAAAACAAAAGTTGTTTTTGTTGCTTTTTGATTGTTTGATCCAGGTGTTCAATATTGATACAGGGAGTTCCAAAAACATCGATCGATAGTTCGATCGATCGAAAATTAGTAAATTCTGAATGACTGACTGACGGCTAAACGCACAGAATAAGCCGCTGATCGTTGAGACCTGAAACTTGGAGGATGTTTCTTTGTATGACGTAGGCACCCAATAAGAAAGATTTTCCGAAATTCTATCCCTATGGGGACGGGGGGGGGGTGAAAAACAGGGGGAAAGTTTGTATTGGCCACACAACGTGACTTCTTGCTCCAATCCACTTTAAATTTTGTATAAAGATTTTTTTACTATTGCCCAGCGAAGCGGGTGGTTCACAGCCACCAACAGACCCACCCCACGATTGGTTAAGCTCTGTATGTATGTAATATATATCAAGGTATATTAAGTTTAGTCCTAAGTTTGTAACGCTAAGTATAACTAAAAAACGAAGAGATATCAAGCTGGAATTTTTATGGCGTGCTTGAAAATGAGCAACATAAGTCAATTGGGTCTTGATCCGTAGAACACATCTTGTAAATCGTTAGAAACAGAAATTTTTGAAACATTTTCTCGCAAATGTCACTGTTTATCAATGAGGGCGCAAATTAGGAAAAAACTTGGGTGTACATTTTCTCCAAAACTAAATACTTTCAAATTTCTCGAAAAACAACCGCTATAATTGTGTTGATTTTTTAAACTATTCTAATTAAATAATTCAGGCACAGATATTCAACTGTTTCTATACAGGGTATTTGAACAATTAACTCAATCAACTGTTTGTTTTCACTTGTTTATGAAAAAGATTGAACTCTGAATAATCTTTCAATAAATATTGCTGTACAAAAATTATTTCTTTTTGTCGCCATAAATTTACATGACACCCTGTAATTCTAGTCATATTATAAACATTAAATTAGATTCATGTACATTAGTACACATGCGTATTAAAAAAAATGAATCACACCAGCACATTAAAACTTATCAATTGTCCGGTATTGTTAAATAAATTTTTCTGATGTTCAACTACAAAGAGCGGTATTGTTTCATTCGAATTTTTTTTCTAAACATAAATAAGGAATCGATGGACCTTGAGAATGAATTAGTTATTACAAAAATATATAAAAAAAAATAGGCGACTTACATTGAAATACGTAACTTTTGAACATAATTTATAAATAAATGATTTTTAATCACTTTTTTTTTTAGAATTGTTTTTTTTTATTACTAAAGTAACAAAAATTTAATTATAAACATTTATTATTTGTTTGACTAAAAAAATTATGACTTCATGACAATAATTAAACTTATTTTAAAGTTGTTTATCTGTTATTTTTTCATTCTGATAAGACTCAATCAGCAATTGTACCTGTTTAGATATCAAATTTTAGATTTTTTTTTTTAATCGTAATTTTTTAATTGTTTATGATATCTGAGTATTGGGAAAAAAAATTCATGATTCATGCACACTCCGATTACGGGTGTTGGTTCACAGATTTAAGGGGTTATATCCGGTTAAGAGCGCAAAAAAAAACACGTTTTTAATTTCTGTATATATGTAATATATATCAAGGTATACTAAGTTTAGCAAAACAAGAAAATTTTGGTATATGTGTTCATAAAATCACCTAAAGAGTCCATTTCCGGTTGTCTGTCTGTCCGTCTGTCAACATGATAACTCGGAAAAATGAAGCGAGGTATCAAGATGAAATTTTTACAGCGTGCTCAGGACGTAAAAAGTGAAGCTAAGTTCGTAAACGAGCAATAAAGATCAAATTTACTCTATAGATAAAGTAATCTTGAGCTAAAAAACTCAAAAATTGCATTCATTTCGCGATTAGAGTTTTAGTTTTCAAGATATCGCCTGAAATCTTATTTCAAGAGAGAATACCTTAAAAATTATGCTCCTCACCGAGGAATGGGTACGATTTTTGTGTTTTTCGGGTCAAAATTAGCTTATAAACTGAGTTTTATCAATTTCTGAGAGCAAATTTTTTTTGTAAATTTTTCGATTTTTTCTAAGGGGTACCCCTTAAGAAAATTATAAAAAATCGAAAAAAAATTAATGTTTCCAATTTCGATAAAACTCAGTTTATAAGGTTATTTTGATCCGAAAAATACAAAAATCGCATCAATTCCACGATTTAATGTATCGTTTTCATGATATCGCCTAAAATCATATTCAAAAACAGTATATCTCGAAAGCTATCCATTCAATCGGATAATGGATGCGATTTTTGTGTTTTTCGGGTCAAAATTAGCTTGTAAAATGAGTTTTATCAATTTCTGAAACAAAAAAATTTTTGTGAAATTTTCGATTTTTTTGAAGGGGTACCCCTTAAGAAAATTGCAAAAAATCGAAAAAAAATTAATGTTTCCAATTTCGACAAAACTCAGTTTATAAGGTTATTTTGACCCGAAAATTACAAAAATCGCATCGATTCCACGATTAGATGTACCGTTTTCAAGATATCGCCTAAAATCGTATTCGAAAACAGTATATCTCGAAAGTTTTTCATTCAATCGGATAATGGATGCGATTTTTGTACTTTTTGGGTCAAAATTACTCTATAAACCGAGTTTTATCGAAATCGGATATACTAAATTTTTCTCGATTTTTACCATTTTCTTAAAAAGCACCCCCTTAGAGAAAAACCCTATCAAAATTTCGTTACGAAATTCGATAAAACTTGGTTTATAAGATAATTTTGACCCATAAAAAAACCAAAAATTGAGCTCATTTAACGACTCATAGAGCTCACAGCGATTTGAGGGGGTACTTATCAATCTGAAACCAGAAAAAGCCAAAAATGACACCAGAAGAAAAATGGAAAACTCAAACTTCAAACAAAATTCTGGGACTCCCTTTCAGCCGAATTGACTTAGTATCTCTCTGTCTTTATAAAGCAGGATATTGGAAATTTCACATGTACAATTCGTGGAAAAACCTTGAAATGTTAGGTCAAAAATTTTAAAAAACCCCAATAAACTTAGGTTATCTGATAAAATGAATCAAAAATTAATCAAAATTTTGTTTGATTTCAGCTGCAAAATCCCAAATGGTTCAATCAAAATTACCGAACTCAGTACTAGCAAAAATATGGAAATTATCCGATATCGATAAAGATGGATTTTTGGACGATGATGAATTTGCATTGGCAATGCATTTAATCAACATTAAAATCGATGGACACGATTTACCAACAGAATTACCACAACATTTAATACCACCATCAAAAAAACAAAATAAGAAAGTTCTAAATTCAAATAACACTAACGAACATTTTAAGGACTGTGATCAATAATTTAAAGAAATCAATTCTTTTTTTTTTTTTATATATATATATATAAAATATTATAAACAAATTTTTATGTAAACAAATTTAAAGTAATACCCCCACTCCAGACAAAAAAAACAAAACAAGTGAAATTCAGTAATGATTGATTGTATACAAAAATAATAATTGATTTATTTATTCCTCTTTTGGGAAATAACTGTTTTTACAATTTGAGAGAAAAATTTAAAACGAAAATTTATTAGTTTGCAAAAAAAGATAAATAAAAAAAAACACTACATCTTGTATAAAATATTTTGATAACTTATTTATTCGTATTTAATAATAATATTAAATAATATAAGGGAAAATGTGTCTGTTTACACGCTAACGTACAAGCTATTTTCACGTCAAAGTATCTAAAAATTCTTCTTATTAATTAGAAATGGAAACATGTCTTTGAAAATATGAACTATCTACATAAAGGAGTGAGAGTTAGGGGGGGGGGCAGGCTGAGGGAGTGAAAACTACCAAAAGGCACTTTTTATACCATGTATATGAAATATATCAAGGTATACTAAGTTTAGTCCCAAGTTTTTAACGCTATGAACAAAATTTTTGTATAAGTGTTCATAAAATCATCTAATTAGTCCATTTCCGGTTGTCCGTCTGTCTGCCTGTCTGTCTGTCATCACGATAACTCAAAAATAAAAAAGGTATCAATTTTTATAGCGTGCTCACGTCGTAAAAAGTGAGGATGATTTCGTAAATGAGCACCGTAGGTCAATTGGATCTTCTAAACCGTAAATATTATATGGAAATATCAGCCATGTGTGTGTGACATGTATATGGTTGGCTATCCCTCTTTACTTACATGACATGATAAAACAAATTATTCCGTAATCAACACTGTCTGTCTATACATGGTATTTCAACAATTAACTCTGTCAATTGCTTGTTTTCACTTATTTAGCATTGATT
Organism: Chrysoperla carnea; assembly: GCF_905475395.1. Lineage (NCBI taxonomy): Eukaryota > Metazoa > Arthropoda > Insecta > Neuroptera > Chrysopidae > Chrysoperla > Chrysoperla carnea. The sequence goes on from NC_058342.1 coordinate 34,955,302, forward strand.
TAATTCACATTTTGAAGTCTCTAACTTTATTTGGAGTACCCGTAGAAGTGCAGGAAGCCTTACAGACCATGATATTTCGGTATTAAAAAGAGGAAAGAGAGATTTTTGGGAAGTTGAAACCCCCAAAAGGCACTTCTTTGACTCTTAATTGAATCTATAATTTTCAACTCTCTAGCTAAATATGAAGAATCGTCAAAAATGAGCAAATCCTTGGAAACGTCTAATAAAAGCTCCCTCCGGGGAATCCTCTAAAGTACTGGAAGCTATCCCCGTTCCTATGATAATGTTATTCCAAGTAAACAACTCTGCATATCGAATTATCGTATCTCTGCTGACTTTCCCTACAGCCCTTAAGTCTCTATTTTCGTGGGAAAAAAGACAAATGAGCGAGTTAGTTATCAATATCTAACCTTCGTTTATTAAGACGCAGAAGAAGCAATTATTTAGGCCAGTATTCATTTGGCAAAGTCGAACAGAATTCCAATTATAGCGAGAACAACATTTTCTTGATCGGGAAAGTAAATTTTGAAATAATTTGCACGTTAGCGTTTAAACAGACATATCGTAATTAATATCATCCATCTTTTTTATTTTTAATCGACCATTTCAAATCATTTTTCAAATGCAAAGGATCATATTTTTTAATTGGAATTCCATTTACAAAAAGGATCATCCTTATAACAACAAAAAAATATTAAAAGGCACATTTTTCAGGAGCTAAAAGGAGAGTATAGTGCACCTAAAATCTTCAATCTTTAAGATTTTATAGTCTTGAAATTTGAGAGCGATTGAAAGCCCTCGCAGTTTTGGATTCAGAGATGTTTGAAATCCAAATAAATGTTTTGCAATTGTTTGATTTCTGTTGACAATCTCGAATAGAAATTCTTGGATATTCATTAGTTTAAAGATTGGCCACCATGACTGTCTAATGCACGAAGCCTTAAAAGAAAATTGAACACAGGAATTTATGATTTTTATCGTCAGATTTGGGCAGTTGGTTGCTGTGAAAACGTATCTGTTTTATTGATTGCCACTGCGAAGAAATCTTGACTTAGAGTGTAATCGTCAATGAAAGACGACATGGCCATCAGTCTCGCAAATTTCAAGACTTAACGAGCTTTACACAAAGCGAAATGTTCAAAAGAGTATCAATGAAAATTTTTTAAAGCACTGCTTTTGTCATTTGCACAGTGTTTTCTAAATAATTCTAAATGTTTTACTAACGCTTAAGGATGTTCGAGCGCCAGGGCAATTTTGGATAAAAAGCTTGATTTTTTTAATATGAAGTTAGCTTTCGAAAAATTTTATTCTTATCTTTCGTCTAATGAATTTTAGTTGAAAATAAGGTAAACATAATTTCAATCCTAAATCTAAAATTGCCTTGGAGCTCGTACTACCTTAATAAAAAAAAAGTCATCAGATATAAAGACATGATCAAAAATATTTCGTAGCTCAAATTTAAAGAGTTGAAATGACATACCAGAGGTCGTGGATTCGATTCCCGACGAGATGTGTACATTTAAATTCTTTTAGTTCTCAGTTTGACAAACATTTGTATTTTGTGTCCAAAATTTATTGCAGTTAGGTTAAGTTAGAGTGGCTGTCCTGGGGTGGGACACACTTAGACCATAGGGTCCGTTGTGATACCGAAAAAGGGTTGGCCCATCCCCGGCGACTACTCCATGAACCATTTGGAGCTGTTTAAGAACAGCAGGAGGGCTTTGACGTCGACTGACTTTAGGTCGGAGAGGTCGTCAAAGAGAGGCTGGCTCATTTATTGCAGTTACTATGGAAAAATTACGACAATAATATTTATTTTTCCCTCGGAAAAGGTCTTTTTTAATTTGAAAGTGGATTAATTCAAAGTCAATTATTTGGTTTAAGTTGTTCTAACAAGATTATATTTTTTAATTCGATTCCCAAACTAACTTTACCTTCGTCGATTCCCTCTATGATTTCATCAATTTTTTTTGGATATATAAATATGTGAATGGAATTTTTAATGGTTCCTATATTTATTTTTTAATTTTAATGCGAAAATGGCGTATTTGATTTTCTTTTGGAAGATGCATCAAAAAGAAAACTTTTAGTAAAACCAAAAAAATATATTTATATAATTAATCAAAAGAAAAAAATTAATCACGCATATATTTTGTCTCATTTGACACCGTCAGATTTAATTTCCGTCAAATTTTAAACTGAATTCGACCATTCGAAATTTAAGGTATTTTGCTGTTGCTGGCTACACATGGCATTCTAAGCTCAAATATATAATCAGAATCTTTCGATTAGCTCTAGTTTTTGAATTTAAGATATCTAAATAAGCCGGAAAATACCATTGTCACGCCTATGGGTGCGTTTAAAGGGGTTGCAACCATCTCCAGTTGCTTTTTGGCCTTGAATTAATGATCGAAGACTCCAAAAACCTCCGAGAGACGATTTTCTAGATAAAATTTAGAATTAAAATTTGTTTCTTCACTGTCTCTTCTAGGGGTGGTTTTAATGGGGATGCAATCATCTTCATTTGCTTTTTAACATCAAATTCATGATCGGCGACCCTAAAAACTTCCGAGAGACGATTTTCAAAGTTTTTCGAGGTGAAATTTTGTATTAACTATTCGTTTTTCTTTGTCAATTCTAGAAGTGGTTTTAATGGGATTGTAACCATCGTCAGTTGCTCTTTGAACTCTGATTCATAATTAGCGACCCCAAAAACCCCCCGAAAACGATTTTTGAGGTGAATTTTTGAATTTTTTTCACTGTTAATCTTTAGAGTGCTTTAGGAGTGGAAAAACTACCCTAATTTTCTCATTTTTTATAGTAATGTAAAAGCCAGATGGTATGAATGTCCCTGAAGATCTAAGGAACACGTACAAAGAAAAATTTTTGAAATCGGAACTGTTACACCACTTTTCCACATTTTCCGGCTTATTAAGTGTACTATAAATGATGAAAATAATTTGAGCTGCTTGAAAAATTTACCAATCTTTTCCCTTTTGTTCCAATCTGACGAAAATTACTATCTGACGGTGACATCATTTATTTATAAATAAAAGAAGTGCATTTTTAATAATAAATGCGCATGCGCAATTATTATTACGTTATATTATACAAGAACATAATATTTCTTTTTTTTTTTTTTTATAAAATTGATACATAATACTTTTTTAAGGGAGGATTTTCTTTCGAAAAAGAACTCGAGTTACTTTTGTAAAAAAAAAACACTCGTCTTTAAATTTTAGACTAATTTTAAATAAACTCGATTCGAGGATCAAAAAAAATTCTCCCTTAAAGTGAAAACTTCACAAAATGAAGTATAAAGAGATTTTACTGTATTTTAAGTAAGCCACACATTTCTATGTAATTGATTAATCAAGTTTTCCCCCGTTAGTTTATCTAAATTGCTTTTTCTTACTTAAAATCATTTTCACATATTTTCACTACTTAGAAAAATAAGGTATACATTATAAATTTTTGTTTTTCACGAAAAATCAATTACATAGATTATACATGCTTTGAATGTACAATTTTGTTCAATAAAATTGAACCAACTAACTTTTTTCCATTGAATTATTGTATCGCAAAAGTTTATGTCACCAATTAAAGTGTTTAATTGAGTTGGTTCATTGTTTTATGACTTCAATTGTACATGTTTATATAAAAGACTATTTTTTCTTAGAATAAATTTTCAAACGATTGTGTCCATCATTAATGAAAATTTTTTTTGGATTAGTGCAATATTTCATGCTTTAAAATTAGTTAGTAAAAATTTCGGCGTGATCTTTTTTTAGAAAATTCTATTTTTCGTATTTTCAGCGTGGCGATTGACTTGAAAAACTTGAAAAAAAGTCAGTCATCCTGAGCTTTTTTTAGGAACATGCCTTATCAATTTAAGCAATAGAAAAAACGGTTTGAGTTTTTCGCTTTAAAATTAGGACTGTTATTTTTATTAGTTTGATGGACACAATTTCGTTAAGTATCAATTTTTCTTTTCTAGTTAGTATTTAAGAATTAGCCAGGATGGAAACCAAAAAGTACATCCTGAATTTTGTTTACAATTAAACTTAAAAGTTTACCAATCCTGCCATTTTATAATTTCATATAAAAAAACGACCGAACGGTTTATTTTTCAAACATAGAAAATGGCTGATTTATCAATAAAATCCCGTATTGGTGCTGATATTTTTAATTGTGGTTTAATTTTATCTTTTAGTATATGCGCTAGAAGCAAAAATTTAACTAAATTTACCTCCATATATCTATGATAATTTACATAGTAGCCCAAAAAGTGTGTGCGTAAAATTTAAGAGCATGATTCTAGCGCATAGACTTTTCTGAATATGCTTTCAAAGTAGTTCGAATTATGATTTTGAGAACGTTTACAAATTACCAGGTCTGTTTTTTTATTAACTAGGTTGATAAAGATCCTAAAAAACCCTTGGGTTAAGCTGGATTGGAAAATTTTACGAGATATCTTGCGTCATTAAATCGTTATTGGTTAAATTTGTAAATCGTTTAAAGGTCATTTTTTGAAAATAGACCCAAATTTAAATAAATTCCAGTTAAAAAAATTCAAATTGTAAATATTGAAAATTTTCTTTTTTTTTTTGTATGTGTATTTTTAGGGATAGAAAAATTTTTTAATTTTTGGTATTGGTTATTTTAGTTTAAATAAATTTTTGGAATTTTTCTTTTGCTAAGATACGGTCTCGTTTAATAATTTTCAAATAATTTGCCATAATTTCGAAATAAAGTTAACGCAATCATTCATCGCGACAAAATACCGAAGCTTAAAGCTATAAAGATATTCTAAAAGTGATAACATATTACAGAAAATTAGCTGTAAATGAAATAATACCTACCGGCTGCGCCATTGAACGTAGAAGCTTTTCCAAGAGAGATAATTTGTAGATTGAGCGGGCAAATAAAAAATTGAAATTTTCTGTAAATTTGGATGTATTGCGTGAACTTTATTTTCGAGGCCAATATTCTAAATTTCGGAAAGCATATATCAGATTTTGTTTCATATGAATTTTCACCAAATATTAAGTTATTTTTCATTTACAGAACATAATAAATAAGCGTAAACATAATATCAAAAAAAAAAAACCTAAGTGCCCAGATATTAATTTTTTTTTCATTTTCACACTGAAAACAATAACTCTAAAACCAAAACAACTGAAAATTGTTAATTTTATTTTAATTTCCTTTTTTAAATTCTTGTGTTCTGTTAATTATTTTATTTAGTTTCCACAATTTTATTGCAAAATATATAGTTTATTTTTTTCAGTTAATATTCTTGTTCCAAATTTCCATTCCCTTCATTTTCTCCTTTCAAAGTGTGTGTTGCGTTGTTTTTTTAGAGATTTATCTTCGAAGGAAATCTTTTATTCTCAATTTAATTGAAAAAAATATCGTTTTCATTTTACGATTTCGAGAGCTGTTTTATAAAATGTCTGGAAATGTTGATTTAAGATAAGTAGGAATTTTTAATAGGTAAGTTGTCAAAATCTGGAGTTTGTAACCAAAGCCGTATCCGAATTTGGTTATAGCGTCCAGGCAGGAATGAATTGTCGATTTTTTGTGCAGTAAAACGGATTGGGATGAGATTTTTTGCATTCGTTTCATGAGGGAACTTTACAATGTTTGTGAAGAAAATTAATGAAGTAGAAATGAAAAACTGGAAACTAAATATCGATGGAAGTGAGTCTAATTTTCTTTACCGAGGGCTTGTAGGGCCCGCAGAACACGATTATCACTACGAAAAATGGAACCCAAGGCACTTACACGGGTAGTATACACATTTTGTTAATAATAAATTAAATTTCAAATATTATAAATAAATATATAATAAAAATTAATTTTACACACAAAACTATCTCAATAAATTCTACTAAATAATACAAAAAGCATTTATGTAAATATATAACACATAGTTTTGAATTGAAATTTTAAAATTTTTAACCATAAATCGAGGTAAAATGTTAGTTTCATTGATTTCATTTTCACTATCGAAATAAGTGTTAGTTCAACAAGTGTACCATAGATGGCATTACCATCGAAATAATGGTAGTTCAACAAGTTTACCATAGATGGCATTACCATCGAAATAATGGTAGTTCAACAAGTTTACCATAGATGGCATTACCATCGAAATAATGTTAGTTCAACAAGTTTACCATAGATGGCATTACCATCGAAATAATGGTAGTTCAACAAGTTTACCATAGATGGCATTACCATCGAAATAATGGTAGTTCAACAAGTTTACCATAGATGGCATCACCATCGAAATAATGGTAGTTCAACAAGTTTACCATAGATGGCATTACTATCGACATAAATGTTAGTTCAACAAGTTTACAACAAGATGGCATATAGATGTGTTTTGTTTTTGTAATCCTTTAAGTTTTTTCACTGAAATAATTTTTAAAATTCATACATCTTTATCTTTATTTATCTTTACTACAAATTATTAAATTGTTTTTTCCAATCCTTTCTTTTTTATTTGCACATAAGGTGCAAATAATTCGCTTTGTAAATGGAACGAAACGAAACGAACAAATAATTAAAAGTTTTATACTAATTAATTAATACCAGAAAAACTAATTATCGCCATTTATGTTACCTTAAAGTACTTTTGGATACGTTTGGCGGAATTTAGCTCTCTGTTAATTTACTGAGCGATCTCCAGTCACACGGCACCGCATTTTAAAGAAAACGTCCATGAAAGTCTAATTAAGCGAAAACTCATCATCGCACATTTCGGGGCAAATGCATCTTTTAGGGTTTAAAGGGGATTAAGACAGGAAATTGTTTCAAAAAGGCCACAAAATTTATCAATATGATATATATTTGATATAATTTTAGTAATATACGTACGAAGTAATCTATTTTTTTACATCGATATATTGTATTTTTATATTAATTTTTCAATGATATGGAAATTTTACCCTTATTAGAGATAAAATTATTATTTTTTATTTATTTAATTCATAATTTATTAACTAAAATTGAACATTTTGTTTATTCAAATCTTCTCATCCATCGCACTTTTTAAATAAAATCATAAAATTCTACAATATTTTTTTTTTTATTTCAATATTTACATAACTATTGCTTTTTGGACCTCTAATTACTCAATAATTCATTGCTTTTAGACATTTTTTTTAGTTTTAAGCCTATTTTACGATTAATTACATGTGTCATTTGAGCACTCACTAATTAGCTCACGAGTTTGCCAAACTGAGCGCTTGCAAGTTTATATCGGTACCCCATAAGATACTTGAGATACAGTGTGCATGAAAATCGCTCAGTAGACCAATCGAGCGCTTAATTCTGTCAAACGTCACCAACGGCTGCGTTTCGGAGACTACCGAGCCTCTATTAATTAAAACGCAACCAAAAATTAAAATATATAAATTTGAAAGTCGCGCGACAATGACGCACGGCAGCATCAAGTCGCTCATCAACATTTGACAATGACGCAACGTTATTGATTGTAGAATAGGCTTTAGAATGTTTTAAATTAGAAGTTCTTTTGAGTAAAATATTGAATTTATTTAAAAATGAAATGAAGTTATCAATCAGGGGATTTCCAAAAGAACTAGAGATTTTCTTTCAAGGTAAGTCAATTTCTCTCCCCTTGTGGGTAAGATGATTAATTCTTGTAAACGATTCGAAGTTATTCCTTGAGAATCAAGATACGCGCCCTACAAGAATATCATGATGTAGGTACTATAGGTATGTCATTACGTGTATCTTGGTTTGAAGCGATTTGAAAATAAATTTACACTAAACGTCGCCATAAATACACTCCTAATCATAAATAAATTTGAAATCTATGTAAATTTCTACAAAAAAACATAGCTATCTTGCATTTGGCAAGAGTTTTCGTAAAAATGGACCAGTTTAATGTCCAAAGGATAGTGCATTGTTTTATTAAATCGATAAGCACTTGGAAGAAACCAGAGGAAAAATTAGTTGTTGAAAAAAACATTACTGTGTTCGTTTTGAATTGAATGGGAAGTAAAAATTTTAAGGCACAAAAAACAACAATTATTCTATATTTATAATATGAAAACAAACCGTATCAAATTCAATATTTGAGCGGGAAAAAAATTTCTAATTTAAAAATCCACAAATCTTTTTTTTTTTGGCACATATCGTAAAAAATGATGATTTTGAATAATGCTCCCACCACACTCCACTTATCTCGCGTTGAGTAACCAGGGAACATAAATATAAAAATTATTACAAAAAAAAATATCTATGAAATTATTTATCATGTAATTAGAGTTAGAACCCTGTTGTTCAGTTAAACTATAAAATTTATACTCAATCAAATACAAACCGTCTTTAACATCATCAATAAAATTATACTTTGTTTAAAACATTTTTTTTATTATTTTACAAAAAAGAGGGGCAATAACGGTTTGGTTTTTTCATGAATGTATAAATTAATATTAAAAATCAATTATTTAACAATTTTACACACAAACGTAAAAAGTAAAAACAGTATTTTTTTTTTTGTATTCGAAACTAGAGGTCACTATACGAATTATTTTTCATACTTTTTCTTCAAATATTTTAGATTTTCTTTTTTTTTTTTACAATTTTCAAAAAACTATTCAAATAACAAGAATTAGAATATGACTTTTTTTTATATAAAAAGACAAAAAGAAAATATTTTTATTTCAAAAATAACCTAAAAATTTATTTTAAGCCGGCTTATGTAATGTAAAATAGAGAGTCCATAAATCGTGAATCTGAGATCAGATAAATCCGCCATTTTTGGAAATTATCTTTAATGTATTACTTTCCGTTACTTGGCTTTTTGACTACAAGCATATTGTTTGATATTTTGCTCTTGGGGCTTGCGCAATAGCGTGAAATTTTCTCTCATCACAGCCTGAAGGGTTTAATCGGATCTTTAAAACGTGTATGTTAAAACACAAGTGGCATAAAAGAAAATTTTGCTATGCAAATATGGCTCAAACAAATGGTGGATTAATCTAAAATATCCCTTATACAGCATGTCCCAAGAAAAATGTATACACTGATGAATTTCAACGAGATGTACCAGTGTGACTCACAATTACTAGTTTGTGAGCTTGAAGAAGAAGGATGTGTATCGAATTTCGGAAGACCACTGCCATTCAACAATCCCACAAGAGGAGAAAGACGCCATCGAAAGATATCTACAATCTCGTAGAAAATCGGCAAGTGATTTTTTTCTGTGAGGGAATGTCTAGTACAATGTTTGAAGGTGCCGATCATGCCGATATCAGCTGCGTCTAGACCAGAAAGTTCAAAAATTTGAACACTTTCACTAAATGGTTTCTAAATTTGTTCACATTATTTTAAATTTTGATTTTATTGGAACACCCTGTAGTAAATTGAATAGCCCGCGCGTCCCTCTAACCATGTTACGCATTTCCGTTGAATTTAGGAAATCAATATCAAAAACTAAGATAAATAAAATTGAAAATTCTAAGCGAAATAAAAATGATAATACCACTTTTTACATTACACATCCGGTACTTTTCTTTAATAAAAAAATGAAACGAAAATAATTTACACTTACGGTCATTAAGTTAAGAAATCGTTTTTTCTTTAAATTATGAATCACATTTAACGGACCACATTCTAAATATGGCCCGTGACATTTCGAACATTCTTATCTCTAATATTATTTATTTATTTAATTTTTTTTTAAGTTTTTCTTCAAATTTTGACCGTTGATGAAAAATATTTTTATTTTTTTATTTTAAATTTTTTTTATTGAAAAAAGCGTTTTGTGATATGAGACGATTAACAATAAAATTGAAACCATTTTTCATTTTTTTTTTTAAATAAAAAATTATAATTTTTTTTCACGAATTTTTCTTTATATAAAAAAGAACACATAATTATTTGTTTGAAGTTAAAAAGTCCACTTACAAATCATAAATTTTTGACAATTCGATTTAAGGAAGAGGAGGTACGATTCGAGATCAATCGACATCCCTCAACACGAATTTTCTTTTCGGTTTGTACTCTTCTCAGTCAATATCGAGCTTGGCTGAAAGAATCCTGCTTTATAGAATCATTCGCAACAATGATATTTCCTGTCATTTTTACGAGACAATTAGTCAGGGACGGCTTAACCATTAGCCAGAGTAAGGAATTGCCTAGGGACCCCACACTAACACAAGTTTGAGTCTTTTATGACAATAGGTATCAGTGCTTTTTCGAAGCATGGTGTGAGTTGATGAAATACTTCATACTTAGAGAACAGAACCATCTAGTATCGAATAGTAGAACTAATAATATGGATGCGTTATGTACGTCAATTTCTAAGATTTTATGAACGATTTTGTATCCAAAAAAAGTTAGAAAAGTTAAATAAAAACATGTTTCAGAAAACTAGAAGAAGTTGATGATCTTTAAACGTCTGAAAAAGGATTCCGAGAGTTGCATTGTCTAGGGAACTGTACCTACATTGGTTAATCCGGCCCTGAAATTAGTAGCCCCTTTGTATTTACCCCCTCCCATCTTGTTACTCTTATTTGAAAGTGCTCTGAAGATACAAATAAGCTAATGACGGCATTCTTGATAAAAGGATTTGGGCCATTTTCTATTGAAAAAAAAAGATTGCTTTGAAAGAATCGAATGGTAACCGTTGTCACTATCCATAATTTTAAAACAGATATAAAAAAATATGCAGAGCCTTAACATGTACTGACGTTATATACATTTTTAGGTCCATGATAACAGTTATCACTTATTTCTTTCAATTCGAAAGATTTTATATATTTCCCTAAAGCCACCCCCTTTTAAATCGAGCATTAATTCCATTCTTTGGTCACATTTTCCCTCGAACAAATACAGTTTAAAAGTTTATAATCAAATACGGATTTGAATCTTCATATTGAGTGAACCGCTGGAATCGAATGTGTATGTGATTTTCGAGCCAGATATTACCTTACGAAAGTAAATCGAAAAAAAATGGAGATTTTGTGGTTAATATCGATGAAGAAACAGGTTTTCAGAATTCAATTCTGAGGTTATCAGTTCTGGAATTCAATTCTCATGTTGAGGTTAGTTATGATTTTTTAACACCATGAAGTTAGTCGATAAACGAAATGTCACTCACAATAGACAAGGATAGATAAATGACAGATTAAATGTTATCTATGAACACAATAGATAGGTTTATAGAAGTTTAACTTCTTATGCGCGTACTTCTTTTAAACCTTGTTTTCAGAATCTTAAATCGATTCTAAACCTGCTCTTCGGCGAGATTATTTTCAATTACAAACTTTCGAAGTTGGGGTCAATTAGTATACGAAAATTCGGGTTGTTTTACTTCTAGCTTGAGCGTCCCCAAAGAATATCCTGAATGACTTTGTAAATGAACTTTTATTTATAAATTAACAGAAAAGAAAAACAGATTTTAATAAAAAAAAATTTAATTATGGTTATTTAATAATTAATAATATATTATATATAATTTTTTTTTTAATATCTTGTAACTAATTTTGAGTTGAAAATTAAGTTTTTCAACCATTTTCTTTTTGTATTTATTAAATACGTCAATACTATACAAATATACAACACTGAATTTAAAAAAAAACTTTTTTTTTAATCCAATCGAAAATGTTTTTTATTTCGAATATCGTTGCGCAAACAGACCGGTCCGTTTTATGTTCACTGTGACACGTAGTACACAAATCGTGCGACGATATAATGGAGATGATTTCACCAAAATTTTCCATCAGACTAAACTATTCGAGGTCTATTTTATTTAAATGCAAACCAGTCGTAAAGGTTTTTCTTATATGTTACAATTTTCAAAAAATATTTTTTACAAAACGTAAAATAATTGTTTTTTTTTTTCGTTGGAAAGTTTTTTCTTCAATCAAAACGTAAAGCGAAACTTTCGAGTTTACGGTACTTAAAACGTAAAACTATCAGTGAAGGTTTTACAAATATCTTGCTAAATATTATTTTTAACCGACTTCAAACAAGAAAGGAGGAGGTTCTCAATTCGACTGTATTTTTTTTTACCTCAGAACTTTCGACTGGGTGAACCGATTTTGATTTCTATTTGAAAGCTGATGCTTCCCGTGTGGTCCCATTTGAATTTGGCCCAGTTATGACAATGACATCCATGAGAAAACCATATAAGTCTTAAATTTGCGTCAAGTAACTATGTGCGACTTCAAAAAAAGTATTTCAAAACAAATGAATGTAGTTACAATTATTGTTATTTTTGAAGTAGATGTCAGCACGTGATATTGAAACTATTTTTTTAAAAATATCTCCTGTAATTTAGTGCATTATGGACCAAGAATACCGGGCTCTATAATCTGTATTTAATGATATATCAGACGGTCGGGCAAAATCATCCTGCAGTGTTTCGGAGTAATAATCGCATGTCCTGCAGTTGCCTTTAGGTTTCAAAGAAAGCAAAGGTTTTTCTTCGGGAATACGGATACCTAGTTTTTGCATGTTTTTTGCAGTAATTTTGCAAGATATTTATAAAAAATAAAAAAGTGTACACTCGAATTATCGATTCATCTTTGATTGCAGAATAAACTTGTTTATATTTAAACATTTTTCACCTAAAATTAAAAATTTTCTATTTTTTTCCACACCTTGGGTGTAAATAACTCCCTCCAAAGCGAATGGAATCAGTCGTTTCAGTCGAATTTTCTAAATTTCATATATAATGTAGCTTTGTCCTTCTGATAAAAGATTTCCACGGCCTGAATGTAAATTTAAAAGGTTCTATTCTGCCTTTTCAGGATTTTCCGAGAAATGGGATAAGCTAAAAGCAAATTATTCGTGTCCATGGTAGCTTTTAATCGGAATGACATAAACTACACCAAATTCGAAATTCAGACATTTCACTGGAGAGCTATTTTCCATAAATTTTGAGGGGGGATCCTTAATTAAATAATAAAAAAAAAACCACTGTACAACAAATTTTCTTATCAGTTACATAAGATTTTTTTTTCCATATTCTTTTTTTTTTTATAAAATATACAAAATTTTCTTTTTTTTTTCAATAACATGGGTTTTTTTTTGGGTTAAAAATTAGCGCCCCGTGTGTGTGAAGCTTAGAGATCTTAAAAACAAACTATGCACTAAGTTCACACCGCGATGCGAGTTCGTTTGGAAGAAATAATTTGCAAAAAAAAAACATAAAAAATTAATAAGACCCATAATATGTAATTAATATATATATATACAACTGTACAATGACCTTGGAGGCCATTTTGTTTTTGATTTTTTAAAGTATGTGCAAGTTTATTAAATTTAGACAATTTTTAATGTCGTTGTTTCGGTTTTAAACTATTTAAATAAGCTCATGTTTCAAAATAAAATATTCTGGAAGAGCTTTTTTTGAGTTTTTTCACAGTCTTTATTGCACATGCGTATTTCACTATGCGTCTAACATATCATTTTCATTATGTTCGGTGGCCATTGATAAATCTTCGGCCATGTTATCGTCATGTTCCAAACCAATACCGTACATGTCGTCATGATCCAAATCCCCTTCATCACACACACTTCCATGTTCTAGTTGTTCTCGCTTTATAACGTGCGTATGTGGATCGATACCCATCGATTGATTATTCACCATAGATGTTACTTCGGCATTTGACATATTTTGTAAGTTTGCGATAGACGTTGGTGGCATTCCATTCTCCAATGAAAGACCTTCCATTTTAATTGGATATGATGTACCATTCACCGGTGATCTGTATTGAAAAGAGTCAAAACTTTAATTGAGAGTTGACGATATGAACTTGAGTGTCTTAAATCCGTACCTGTTATTTTGTATGGGTGATTCGGATCGACCTCGTGGTTTATCTAGACGTGATGACATCATACCACCGCCCATTGGAGGTGTTAGGAACGCCATACTGTTTTCTTCCATCAATGCGGCCTGGATTTTACAAGAAACAAAATTAGGAACAGATCTATCTATCGTAAATTGGCTTGAGCAAAAATGTTCAATTATAATTAAACAAGATTAACAAAGTTGGAGAGAGGCAAGGCTTTGATGCACGAAGACTCTTCCAAACCCCCGTGAAGTAGCACGAAGTTGGGCGAGGAACGACTTGTGGTATGTCGCCCGTCCCTGCCTTGTTGAGTGCTTTATTTTGCCTAACTTTATCGAATATACTCTGCGATCCATGCTCTCGATACATCCATACGAGAGTATGGATGGGGGTTAAAAAGAACTAGTTTTTAAGAGGTTATATCCAGTTGCGAGCACAAAAAAATATTTTTTTTTGGGACTCCTGGAGGTACTCCAAAAAAAAGTGTCTGGCGGTGAGCACCATATCTCTGGCTTGGATTCCAGAAAGAGATCAGCTACCTTTTGACCTAAATATGTTCCACCTGGACAGCTATTGCAACTTAACGTAATTTAGTACTGGGCGATGAAAGTTAATGTTAAATTTGGGCTGGGAAACAAATTCAAAATTTGTATACTCACGTGTAAATTTGCATTCAATGCATCGGCGTACAAAATTGGACTATGTGTTAAGGTGGGACGTTTATTAGACTGTTGAGCCCTGTTGAACGAAACTTGAATTAGAATCATAATAACTAAATTTTGTCGTAAAATTAAATTCCTTAAACTTAAAATTAAACGTATCTTGCGTCATTAAACTTTCATCTAAACATAAATTCCATATCATTCCATTTTATATAAATGCAACATTCCAACCTAATTTTTCCTTCTAAGGAACTAATTTCGTTCTCAAACATGCACTCTAATCTTACCTTTTTTGGGATAAATTGTTGATCCGTCATCATGATTTTTGGGGTACGTGTTACTCACCTGATTGGCTAAATTTTAATAATTTTAGGAGAATCATACAGAATTTTAGATTTATGGAAATTTTTCTTCAATGATAAGTTCGTTGATAGCTCATTGAAATTCGTAGCTGAGGGTGCAACAATATTGTATCTAGAATTCTCTAAAGTTCCTTTAAAGAAACTTTTGAGGCAAACTTTTTTGGAATAAAGTTTCGAGCTTTATTGGTGTATAGTTGCCTTGATTTTTTTTTACATTGGGCATCCAATTTATGCTTTATTTCGCCAATTGTCAAATTCATTTGGATTGACAAACTTAAAGGGCCTTAAACTTGAAATCAATTTATTGATATTCGTAGCTGGCAATATCTTGAAATTGGCAAAGTGTGACATAAATTAGATGTGTCATTAAAATTTGGGTCAGAAATGAGTAATTTTTGAAACATATAAATAATTCTAGTTACAGTACTGGAAATTAGACCAAATTTCGTTTAAAATTTGGCTTAGTTATGAGGGACGACATGCAGCAAAAAAGTATGCAAAAAGCAATTTTGAGTTATCAACGAAAAATATTCTGTATGATTCAGAATAACAGTTTTCCAGTAGCGGATACCAGAGACACGATTTGTTTGAAGGATGGGGTGAATTTTCAACCCCTCTCTGGATCCATCACTGGTTTTTTTTCTATTTGACTTCCAAAAAATTGTTGAAAGCATGCTTTAGAAAAACGAATTGTATTCTTAGACTTAAAATTATCAGACATTCAAATTTGTTACACCAATCTCACATTTTATAATTGAAAATGTGAAATTAGATGAGAAATTTGAATTGAGCATGCGTAGTATAAATTCTTAAAAACTAGTTTTCTTTAAACTCTAAAACACAAAATGTTACCTTTAAAGCGAGAATCTCACCATTATAAATTCTAAAATTTATGAGTTTGCTCCACAGCGATTTTCCTAGTGTAAACTGTTTTTCCCATCATTGGAAAAAATTGTCTTGCGAAAATTACAAATAAAAATTTATTGATAACCCATTTAATTTTGGGACGATTTAAGTTACTTCGCTTAACAATTTTGTTCAATGATCCAAAAAAATTGAGTTCGTGGTTTTCTTAATAAAAATAAATACTCAAGAATGACGACAGTTAACAGAATTTGAGGGTCGCGATCAAGAAAAATAATTGAGAAAATGTGGTCTTTGATATAAAAACTTACAAGTGAAAATTTGATAAAAATTTTTAAGGAAATGAAAATATGTTGAATGGCCGATTTCAATGACGATTGTTGAATTGTATGCCGGCCTAAAAGCCTGTAAAGTAGATTTAGTTTATTTTCAGTAATTTTCTCATTTTCAAGAGAGACGTAGATGTGTTGGGAGAATTGGAAACAATTTCGTTGAAGAAGGAATTATTTTTTAAAATATTGAAAATTAGCACTAAAATAATAAATTATTTGTTCTGATATCGTTTTCAAGTGCAAAACTAAGCGATTTTTTTGTTTATTTAAATCTGTTTTTTGTTATTTTTTAAAATAATACACAAGCACTTTTGAATTTTTCTTTTAATTCTGATTCGTGCATAAGAGAAAATGATAAATGAAAAAAACCTTTTCTGTTTTTGTTTAAATAAAAAATTTGTTTGGGACCTCTCATTCCGCAAGACTTAAAAAATAAAAAATAAATGTACTCAAAAAGTCGTCATCACAATGAAATCAATCCAAAAGAAAAAATCATTCCCAAAAGAAAAATAAAAATTAAACCCTTCACAGCCACTGATTTTGGTTATGTATTTTTTTTTACAGGAAATGCTCCTATAATGTATCAAATTTGTTTTTCTCGAAAATTTCGCATGCAATTTTTTTGTTTAGTGTGTATTCATCGTGAGAAAATGCAAATTTTTATATGTGTAAATGATTTTTCAAAGCAGAGGTCCGTTTTTTTTTTCCATAGCAAATGTGATTGGTAAGTGTGTAAGTTTCATGCGACTTTTCATGAAAATGAAGAATGCATTTCATTTTTTGTGTAGGATGCAAATCTATTTTTCATTCCATTTGTAGTGTGTGTGGTGTAGTGTATTGTTCAAGACCCATGCAAATTTTCGGCTTGAGTGTTTGGAGAGAGAAAGAGTATTTTCATGCCATTTCTCATGTGTCCTCTACAACTCTTTCTCCGGCAGGCATCATTCACGTGACAATAAAAGCAGCAGCCATAAGCATCGAGCAGGATATTTTTAGTTTTATTTCGTGAAAGGGGGGAAAACTGCTACATTATGATGTGAGAAAACATGCCAGTTTTTGGATGAATTTTAAATGATCTACTATAAACTACGTTGCGTATGTGCTATCGGATACTTGCTATAAAAGTGTAGGGATCTAACTCTAGCATAAACATTGATGGTCAGACATCCAGTTTTGCTATAAGTATCATTGATTAAACAAAAGGAATATTGTCGAAAACATGTATTTTTCGACAATATTCCTTTTGTGCTTAATCAATGATTCTTATAGCATAACTAGATGCTTGACCATCGATGTTTATGTTATAGTTAGATCACTACAAAGAGCAAATATTTCACTAAGGATGCAAAGCGTTCGATTCATTTTTTTGCGATTTTGATTTAGTAAATAAAAAAATTTGAAGCACTATTTAATCCTGGATTAAAAAAAAAAATGAGACCTAAATCTACAGCACTAAATGATTTCAATAATCTAAATAGCCACTATTAAGGATCTATGAAAATTTGGCAGAATTGGATATGAAAGATCTGTATTAAATTACAGGAGATTAATTAAAAAAGGGTAAAATTGAAAAAAAAAAAAAATAAATAAATACTACGGGAAAAGATATGGCGGCAAATATTTGGCGTCCGCTTAAACAGAAATAAGTCGAATGATCTTTTTAACAAAGATCATAATTTAGTGTGTGCTTACTGTGCAGGGTGGGTCGTGTTTGGTGGAGTAGGTGATGGGGTTGGATCATATTTCCTAGGGCGACCCCGAGATAGATGTCGCCGCTTGACAAATTCAGCATCATCCACCATCCAAAATGATCCAAAGTCGTCTTCATAACGCACAAAACACTTATGCAGTGACAGGTTCGTTCGAATCGCGTTCTGTTTGCCACCACCATGGAAACAGAAGCATGTTTAACAACAAAATTTCCAAACTTGTTTTTTTTTTTTATTATTATATTTTGTTTAACGGTTTTTTATTTAAAATAATATTATCCAAGTTATTTTTATCGCCATAAAAATATGTCCATGCTTTTAGTTAAAGTTATTTTACCTGTTTTTATTCTGGAACACCGTTGGAACACCTTCTGGGCTAGAGTGACTTTTGTATTCGTAAATTTCACAAACATACTCGATCTAAATCAGAAAATTCAACCACATTTTCGAAATTTGAGCTTCAAAACCCATAGACATGTAGTTAACCAATAGACAGCTCTATGATTTAACACACTTTGTGAGCCTTGACAAAAGAGTAGTTTTCCAAAAATTTTGAGTTTGAAGATGTTTATCTCAAGTTTCGTGCCCAACGTTGGGTGGGGATTTGTGATTGGTTCAATTTTCCGAAAAACTAGATCCCACTTTCAATCCAAATAAAAGATAAAATAATCAAATTACAAAACCAGAACACACTCTTTATCACGCATGATTAAAATCAAAAAAGAAAATTTGTATACAAAATACGAGAGAGAGCAACACGCAAGCCATTTGATAGAAAGAGTTAGAATATAATAAAAAAAGTGAAAAATTCACACGACATATCACTTATATTTGTATTGTTAGTATATTTAAAAAAAATAATAATGTGAAATAGTTGTGGGGTATAAAATGGCGGCCCCCGAGACATACCCCGCGGATGGTAACCCTTGGACAGCGGGACCGGCTGAGCCGCCCGTCGAACATCGTTGAGGTCTACGTTTATAAAATTCCACTTCATCCACTGTCCAAACAGCACCTTTTACATTTTCGACCCTCATGAAACATTTGTGAAGCGACAAGTTGTGTCGCACTGCGTTCTACCATACAACAAAATCAAAAACAAATCATAATAAGCAAAAAATAACAACTAATATTCATTTGTTTATCGTTTGGTTTTTATTTTTAGTGCGCATGTGCACTAAAAACAAATCTATCACTTTTTAATTATTTAAATTACACATTGAGTTTTTGCTACTAAATTATATTTTTTATCTTGCCCAATTTGTTAGAATATTCTGTCTTAGGATTCCGAAATGCCTCTCCAAAATTTTTCTATTTTAAACAAATTGGACAAGATAGATTTAGCTTCAGTTTTTATTTAAAAAAAAAAAAAAAAATTGAATTTTGAAAATTAAATGAAATTAAAATTAAAAAATAAATCGTAAAAAAAAATTATGGAGTAAAAAATCGTGCAGACATTAAAAAATTTGAAATCATGCTAAACAATTTAAATTAAAAAAATGGTTTAAAAAAAATTTTTAAACGAAAAATAATTTTGAAATAAATAACCTAAAATCATGCTTTCTCTTGAACCGATTAAAATGAAAAAGATTTCCTCTAAAAACTTTTTGGAAAAATTCTTTCAATTGAAATTCTTTGAAACAATTTTTGACAAGTTTTTATGAAGTTCTTTTAAAAAAAAGAAAAAATTGAAAAGAAAAACTAATTTCTCATGCTTAAAAATTTTGATATCGTCGAAATTTTAAAATAATTTTCTTTTGCATGCAAGCTCCAAGCAATAACTAAGAGCATTCTTGGATAATAAAAAATGGAAAGCGACATTAAATAAAATTATTTCTGAAATGAAAAAGTTCATTAACTTATGAATCACCTGTAAAGCTCATAACTTTTTTTTATAAAAATTGTATTTTTTTTTGTTGGACCTAAATATTAGTTTTATTATATAAAAATCGATATCATGTATATAATTTTCAAAAAAAAAAATAGAAAAATCCAAGAAAAATTTTTTAATGGAAAATATTGGAAAATTTTTAGTTTACCTTCCACGTAGCTGCGTTTCGTCGAAAATAGCAAAATGTGTTTTGAAACCAATTGTATATTTCATTTAACGTTAATTGCTTATCGGGAGATTCAATGATACTCTGGAAAGAAAACAATGAGTCTCAAAATTTGCTCTAAAGGTGATAATTATTGCCGCTCTACAAAGTGTCCTAATAAAATGTATACACATTTTTTTTTCAATATCTGCTTTCAATTGTGCTATAAACTTTGTGCTTGGCATGCTTCCATAGAAAAAAATTTAAAACTTTGGAAGAACTGTGTTTTTTTTTCTTGATTTTTGAAATTAAAGACAGTATGAATAATTAAAACTTATTACAAAACTATTATAAAAAAAATGTGATGACTGGGCTGGGTTTCGAACGCAGGTTTTTGTATGGCAGTCCAGCAGCGATGCCACTGACCTAGGTAGGTTGAATTCAGTCATTTTTAGCGTTTATTTTCGACATTTTAGCGTGACGGTCACGAGAGCTCAGTGATTTAAGACATTTTCACTTCAAAAATCTGTTTACTGAAAGACTTTGTAGAAATGTGTTGTTGAACTCTTTTGGGGTCGATGTATACATTTATTTTTTGGGACACTTTATGTAAATGGCAATTCTTACCTGTCGAATTAATGAGGCATATGTAAACGGAGGTCGTACATCAGCATTTTTATAAAATTCTCGATTCCTCTGTATTTCTAAAAAAACATGAATAAAAGGGAAAAATTTTAGTTAGAAAAAACCGTGAACAAAATTGTAATCAAGTACAGTCCAAAACCGGTTATAACGACATTGAAGGGACCTACAAATAAAGTCGATATATTCGATAGTTATTATAAGCGATATTTACATTTTAGTTAAATGGATTATTTCTCTTCTGAGGGAAATGTCACTACAACTTTGGATATCTTAGCCCGATCCATTTGTGTTCTAGCTCTTAGAGCTTGTTTTTTTCTTCGGGGAAAAATGATTTCACCGTAGAAGGAAATTAACTGTTCATAAGTTTTAAAAAAATGTGAAAACGATTAAAAGTTACTAATGTTCAAAATAATAAATGTTGGTCGTTATAAACGACTTATTCTAATAAAGGTTGGTCGTTATAACCGATATATTGTTTTATTCGATGTTATTATAAACGATATGTTTCTAACTTTCCAATTCGTCGTGATAACTGATTCATCATAAACAGCGATGTCGTTATAAACGATTTTGACTGTACATGAAAATAATAAATTTTACCTTGCTGTACATCTAAACCAGCTCTTTCAAGCATGTATGGTAATCCTTAATTTGAGAAGCATAAAATGAAAATTTAAAAACAATTTTATTTTCGTGGATTTATTTTTATTTAATTTATGCGAAAATACGAGAACTATTTTACAAAAGAGGTTTATGATTCTAGGTAGAAATTTTTTTCGAGAAGACGCGTACGAAATTTTTTTATGTACAACAACTCAAGGCCAAATTGAAATATATTGGATTTTAAACATATGATTTCGATAAAACTCAAAGTGTATGATTTCGAAACAAAAAATATAGGAATTGTGTCTATTCCACGATTTAATGGCTAGCTGTCAAAATGCCTTCGTCTCGAATACGATAATCATCTGAAGTCATATTCGTAGATGTTATATTTCAACAATTGTGTATCTAATCGTAGAATGGGCGTAATTTTTGCATTTCTTGGGTTCAAATTACCTTATATACTGAGTTTTATCCAAATTCGAATCGAAAAAATATTCGAAATTTTTTCTAAGGGAAACCCCTAAAGAAAAATGGTAAAAATAATTTTGACCCAAAAATTTCCAAAATCGTGTTTATTTAACGATTGGAATGATAGTAGTCCCCAATTTTTGCCCCGGAACTACAAAGATCTCGAGTCCAAGCCAAATCAAGATGCTTGGACTATAAATGTTCAACAATTAAATTGTAACCTTTTTTGCAGCGATCTTACTGAAAAAATTCAAAGGTTTTATTTTTGGAAATCAAAGGCGAAAATAAATGTCCACAATGATTAAAAAGTTGAAGTATTTAAAAATATTCGTACACGACCGTTTTGAAGCATTGAAATAAAAACAAATTGAAAAAAAAAATCGAGTACGCACCACCAGCTAAAGATAACGCCGATTTATCACTGATCCTTCTTCGTATTGGTCCGGTTAAATTTTGTGTGGGTGATTGAAGTACGGGTGATCGTACGGCTGACACAAGTGCACTCATCGATACAACAGGCGGTTGAGGTGGTAACGAATTCTGTGCCACAGAATTTGGTACAAAATTCGGTGGATTTTGATTGATTAATTGTTGTTGGGTAGATGCTAATTTTGTATTTGGTGTGGATTGATTTGTGCCAGTCGTTGCGGGCGCATCATTTTTCATTGAATCAGGCGAGCACATTTGTTTTGCCATATGTAAGTGATGCATCATCGCTTGCAAACGATCACGCTCTTTTTGCAATTGTAATTCTAATTGTGAGACAACTTGCATTTGAACGCGAGCTTGTGCCGTTGATCGATCGTCCAATGTATGTTCCGTATTTAAGTGCCTGTAAAATATTTTACAATAAACTTCTGAAATACCCTGTCGTCAAAAATGGTAAGGAATCCTTTCTATTTAAGTTTAAATAGATGAAAAATGGAGATAAATTATTAAAATTGGGTCAAAACTTGGTTGTGATTCTTTAACAGTCGAGTAGAAGGTGCCCGAATTTCTGAATCTCTCTGTACATTCAACAAAATCAATAAATATTTTCTGGTTCAAATAGTTACTAAGTTACTAACAGTTTTCTGCTAACAAAAATAGATGTCAGATGTGGTTATTATAAAATGTTGAAAACTTGACTAAGCAAAGAAAATCAATAATACATGAAAGTTAAAGCTTTTGTATTTTTGTGAATAGATGTCTCTGTAAACCAGATAATACACCATATTCTGAAAATCAATAATTGTTGGTTTATGTCTTCACTAATAGTTCTGAACTCAAAGACATAGATGTCGGTAAAGGTTTTGTATTTGAGTATTTCTTAATTAAACACAATAAAAAAGTCATAACAAAACAAGCCGAAAAATAACGAGATAAGTTTTATAAGTATTATCAAAGATAATAAATGAGAATTCTAGGATTTTTCGAAATTTTTTTTGAAATAAGTTTTTGTTATTCAGTATAATTAATTTTGAAACCTTCTTGAATACAAAATTTCAAATAAGCACTTATAAGAAACGCCATTTGGTCAATCTTTCTAAAGTTATTCTGATCGTTATTGAGGAGAAGCTTAAAAATCTTTTAGAGCATAGAAAACTAGGGTTTGTTAATAATTAACAAGTGATAATTAATTGTAATGTGCAACGAAGATAACTAACATTCGAACTTAATCAATATTTTAAAGAATCTCGTTTAGAAAATAGGCCTTTCGTCCTAATAAAATTGATAATTATCTTGATAACTATTAAAAATCGATAATTATCCGAGATATAGAGATATCGTAAATATCGGATTTTTTCGAGCTGGGTGGATGTTTAAAGTTCGATGAAAATTCAATTGGCGTAACTTTTGAAACACTCTGTTTTATATAATGAAAAAAAAGTCATTAAATTTTTGAAAAAGAATTGTATACACCCTTCTTGTATCATCAATAACCAAAGATAATGGCTGGTAATTATTGAAATAATTGTACAGGATAAATTTATTTCGAAGACACACATTGTGTTATGGTCGATTTAACTTTGCGTTCTGCCTGCCCTGCCCGTTACGAACAACGAACAACCATGCATATGATCACAAAAGAAAAATATATTTTATAACTCTGACATTATTTTTATTCATTTCTCATACAGAGAAAAAAAAAACTGAAACAAAAAACCCGTTGTGTATTGTTTTTTTATTTTTAATTGTTATACAACTCAGAGCTTTTTATCCATTAAATTAAAATAAAATTGAGACGAATTTATCGCCATTAAAGTCAAATGCATGAGTTTTGTGTGTGTATGTATTAAAACAGGTCCTTAAAATAGTCCTTAGATAAAGTAATATCCTTTATTGGCATAATGCACGGCATATGATAAATGATTTCTTGGGTGCACATTGCTCTTTTTAATTATTTTTCCATTCCATTTAATTTATAAAATATCGAATAACATCGAATCACGCTATTTTTACCGATACATAATATTACAGGGTGCTTTCTCTGATTCCTTATAGAGGTTATAGAATTCTTTCTCATTTAAGGTGATTGTTTCCCTACAGTATTGTAAAAAAGTTTTGGTTTATTGCACGATACATACATATAAACCAAATATATGTTTTTTAGTCAAGTGATGTATTATTTTTAACTTTACAATACCACGCAACTACAAAAATATATAATATATTGTGTGCAAGTGATGCTTATAAATTTGATAGTATAGATATCTCTCTTCAATCATTAATAAACTAACTATAGTTGTTTCTCTTCAACAAATGATAGATCTTTGATGAACTCATAATTAAATTAAAATTTTGTTTTGATATCATCGACCAACTTATATTTTGATGGTAATTTTTATAAACTACAAGATTGTCTAAATATTTTAGATAGTTTTTTATCACACTTTCTAGATTTTTTGATATAGAAATATCCAATCGAAATGAAATCAATCGAAAACTTAAGTTGCCTTTTTTTTAAGTCCTTTATTAAACTACAAGTACCTACATCATAAAATTCAAAAGACTGCAAATCGATAGAACTAAAGACACTACTATTATTTATGACTGTATATCTATTTATGCCTCACTCTGTTTGTTGATACCATCTTTTTAAAATATAATATGCATATAAAATAAAAATAATTACGGTACTGTCTTTTGTTTGATTTGATGAAAAACACAAAGTTAAGAATATGAAAAAGAAAAATTCTTTTGTAAAGACGAGAGGAAGAAATGTCAATATTCATCTAAAAGCTTACATTCAAGCAACCGTTCGTACAAATGTTGTGAAAATAATTATAAGACTTAAGAATTAAGATGCAGACATTATTAAGACTTTTTGTAGACTGATAATGTTTACATTTATACTCTTTTTCAAGATGAAACAAAATTTTTACATTCAATTTTTTTTTTTCTGTTTAAT
Source organism: Chrysoperla carnea (assembly GCF_905475395.1). Classification (NCBI taxonomy): domain Eukaryota; kingdom Metazoa; phylum Arthropoda; class Insecta; order Neuroptera; family Chrysopidae; genus Chrysoperla; species Chrysoperla carnea. The sequence goes on from NC_058342.1 coordinate 34,980,212, forward strand.
ATAAGAGGGTACTTATCGATTTCTGTTACGTAATTTATTAAGGATGTTAGTGTAAATATTAATTTTTTTCTAGTGAAATTATTGGTTTTTTTTGTTTTTACCCCACCTACGACGAGAGTTCTATTTAACAGTCTTATATTATTTGTAATTCTTCACAAGTGTATGTGAATCAAAGTACCATGTAGAAAGCACCAAAACAAGAACCTCGATATTTATATATTACATATCAAAAAATTATATATCTAAATTATTCTACTGCACCAACTGCCTTAATACAAATAATGATATAAATATAAATTTAGAAAAACTTACTTGATAAACGCTGGTATATCGATACAAATAACTTCACAACCGGGCCATTTGCATACACCATGTCCATATAACGGGTGTACTTTTTCTGTGGGGGTAGCTCCACCACCGTCTGGTGCACTACCTGAATTTTCAATACCTTTTTCTTCTGGCGGAAGTCCAGCAATTTCTTCTCTACATCGACCTTTAATCGAAATTATTCAATTCAAAATTTATTTTTGGGGTATTTGAAGTCTCTTATAAATACTAGGATTTAGCAACAGATCTTGATCTGTCAAAATTATTTTGAACTAATAACAATCTCAGCCTTAAGGTCCTGTTCTGTAACGCCCAAGTTTCCAAAGTTTGTATAACGCATAAAAATATTGATGCTATGAACACAATTTTGGTAAAGTCAAGGTCTTCAACGCATTCAACAGTTTCTATACAGAATATTTCAACAATTAACTCAGTCAATGGTATTTGCCCGAAATCCTAATATTTATTCGAGTTTTTATGACAACATATGTTGGAAAATTTGGAAAATACCGTTTAAGTCAGAGCTCGATTTATGGTTTAACGGCACATGAGATTCACTTGTTAGAGAGTCCTTCCATGGACTTAATACTTCTCTTGGTATCATACCTAAATAAGAAAAATGAAAATTTTATAAAAAAAGAGAAAATCTAAATTTAATTGGGTGAAATTAGACTTGAAACTGAGAGAAAATTGTACTTAAACTCACACAAACGGTTAGTTTCAAATCCAAAGATTTCTTTTCTAAAAATAAACCTAAAATTTTACTTTTTAGATTGAGAAAAGATAATTTACAGCAAATGTGTATCAAAATTTTATATAGTTTGAAAAAGGTCTTCTTAAGAGGGTTCTGTAGGGGATCTTTGGATTTGGAAAGAACCTTACAATCAATTTTTGTGGATGAAAAACCAAATGGCAGTTGCTTCAAAAAAATTTAAAAAGTTGGAGTGTTGAATGTCTGTATTCCTTGAATAAGAGTGGATTCAGTGTTAAGGATTTTGATTACACAAAAAGGATAAAGGAATATTTGGATGGGCAACTGCCATTAGTTTTATGTCCATGATTGGTGTGAGTTGAAGTATTTTGCTTTGATAAATCCATATTTACAATATCCAGGTCCGGTATGGAAATTTTGGGCTCTAAAAATACTACGTATCATCAACTCAAAATTTTTACGGGAATAAAATTTATTGACAATTGCCCAGGTTTACATAAAACATAAAATTAAAATTAAGGAAGGAAAATGGTTTTTTTTTATAGGAATACATACCTCAACACTTCAACTCGTAAAAATAACATATAATTTTTGTTGAAGAAAATTGTTTTTCATTTTTCTTTTTGATTGTATATTATTGTAAGCAAATTATATAGTGAATTTATTTGATTACTTATTAAGTAATTAAAGAAAATTTTTTAATAATTATATTTCAAATTGATTTTTCATGCAATGTATATAAACTAAAGGAAAAACTAATGTTTCTTCTTTTTCTTCTTGGTTTTCATTATAAAGAAATTTAATTATGAATAATTGATTGTAAAAAATGACAATAAAAAAAATTAAAACAATTATTTCAAATTCTAAAGCAGTAATTTTCAGTTTCTGTGTGTTCGAGAATATTCGATGTCACGTTTTGCTTAAGTTCAATTTTCTTTGGATACCTAGTTATTAAAAATGTAATTTTTTTTAAAATAAATATTTATTGGTATAGTTTTTCACACGCAGCGAGCAAATTTTTCAGAAATATTTTTCTAAACCTTGGTAAACATTTTCAGTTCCATTGTAATTAGAAAAATTGAATTTTTTGGTAGACATTTTTTTTAGGCTCACATTATGCAAAAAATGTTTCTTGTCGTACTTTCGTGCTGGAATGTTTTCAATTCCCAGTTTAATGCACGAGAAAATGAACGTGTTTGAGATATAAAAACATTAAAAAAATTATATTTTCCAAAAGTTTTAAAAATTCGTAAGATAATTATGGATTTGCTTCATTCTAATGGTTCAATTGTTTTCCCACAAAAAAATTTTCTATTGTTATCAAATTTGTTCGTGATTTTAATGCCAGGAACTTTCGAAAATCATATTCAGCGCATAAAAATATCTAAGAAAAACTAGGATGCACTCTTGGATATTTAACTACGAAAAAATAGTATCCTGATTCAATTTAGAGTTGCTCGCTACGTATTCAGGAAGAAATTATAATTTTTACTGGAATAAAAATTTGTGTACAAACCTGATCCTTGCGCTTGGGCTTGTGCAAGCATAATAGGTTGCATACCCATTCCCTGTTGCACCACATATTGTCTTTGGGTCATCTGTAATTGTTGTATTAATTGTTGCTGTTGTAACGCTAATTGTTGTAGAGGGGCCGATGCTTTTTTCTTTTCACCCGATTGTAAAATATGTGTTTGTTGAAATAGGTTTAACTGTATTTGTTCGTGTAATTGTTGTATTGTTTGCTCCAATTGTTTCTTACTGATTTCGGCCAATTGGTGTTGCTATTTAGAATTTTTTTTATGTAAATTGAAAATTTCTCAAAATAATTGGGGTGGGAGGGTATTACCTGATGATGTTGATTCTGTTGATGCTGTTGTATATACAGTGAATGTTGTTTCATAAATGTTTGAAGTTGGGTAGGACTTAGGACATGTTGTTGTAAAAGTTGCTGCATATGATGTAATCCTCCGGCTGGAGAAATCATCATCTGAGATGCAGCGGCAACCGAAGCAGCACTAGGTGGTTTAGCTGCAGATTGTACTGGGGATTGTGGTAGTCGTGGCGGAGATTCTGGACTTGTAACCCTCGACGTTGAAATATTTTGTGAATGCGGTGAAGCCGCTGCCATCTAATTAAATCATTTGTATTTAACCTTTTTAATTTAGAAGAAATTAAAAACAATGGAATCTTACTTGTGGTTCTCTAACAGTCGATGCTGGTATTGGAACTTCGTCTCGTGTAGAGGCAACTGGACTTGCTGCACTGCCATTTCCTTGAGCTAGAGGGACCTCGCGCTCACTGCCCGAGCTAGAGATGCCGCTGCTGCCACCCCCAGAGGCAGTGCCGGCTCTGTCTCTCGGCAGATCGCGTTCACGTTCCCACGATCGCTCCAGCTCTAAATTTTCCAATTGATGTGTGGTTAGCGCTTTTTCCAAAGACGTTGCCTGTAACAATAATTAAAAAAATATATTAATTAGATTATTCGACTCGAAGAATTCAACATCTTTATCTACCAAAGTGTCAAGTTACATGGAAATCTTTCAAAACCTAGACAATTCTGATATTTTAGAAAAGATTCATAAGAGTACTGCTATTATTTTTTTAAATTGGAAGCAACTAACTGCTTTACCGACACTGAAACGTTAAAGATAAGTTTCAGTAGATGGCATTGTTACACGATTAGTATGCAGGGACGAAAAATCAATGTAGCTAGGTTTTATTTTAAGAAAACGTCGTTTTCTCTCGAAAACTTTAATTTCTAGTACTATACCCATTATATATTAATAAATTCGGCTTGATGGACCAAATATCTTAATTTATTAGAATGTGCCTCTGTAGATATAACACCGATTGGAAGGAGAGGGGTTAAAAAAAAGTAGGATGATAATAGTAAAACAATACTGCCAATCAAATAAAATAATTTTTTTATATTTTAATAAAACAATATTTATTTAAGTAAAAATTGATATGAAAAATCAATTATTGTCAATAAATAAACATTTATATGATTCAATAACAAAAAAAAAAAAAGTATTTGCATTTATAGTCATACTTAATAATGTGGTTTTTGTGGATTTAAATACTGTCGTTTCATAACTGTATTCGTGGTAGCAGAGCGCGTGGTTGTGGAGTATGAGATACACTTTCGTAAGTGGGGGTAGGTAGTCATCAGACCAACATTGGGGTGGTGATCGCAATAATAATACAACGCGGTGTATTTGTTATAGCTTACAGGATATAGTGTATAATTGTATATGTTTTAAATGACGCGATGTTCGCTATCCTCGAAGCATTGGTGGGAGTAAGTAAGGGGGGAGTTTAAGACAAACAACAAAAAGCGAAATACACAAATGCGGACGAGAACGGTCTGTTTTCATATACATTAATGATTCAATATCAATTAGTAACTGTATGAATTATGTAGATTCCAATCTAAAAGCGATGGTATTATATCCAGCCAGTTTGTACACATAAATTCTGTTTTCTATCTCGCTCCTTTAAGAAAATCTTCTACCCTTAGTTTTCTATGCATCTTCATTAACTTCCTTATTCTTAGTATAATGAAATCGCCTTATATAATCGCAACACCGATGAATTTTTTTTCACCGTGTATATTCACCTTATTTAATTAAGTTAATTTTTTAATTAAATTCAACTTTTTTAAGGGTTGCTCAAGTTTTTTCGAAGTAAATAATCCATCTATCTTCGAGAAGAAAATTTAAGAGTTGCTGAAAATTATATTTTGTACATAAACTAACATGATAACAAGGAAATATTTTCTTCTAGCGAGTAAATTATTTCTTGGTTTAAGAAAATTCTTAAGCAAATCTTTATCAACAGTTGTCTCTGACACATCCTCAACATTTATTGGCCCAATACGATTTCCAATGAAAACCTGCTGGACACCTGTCACCCAACTCCAGTAGCACACACCATCAAGCAACGCAAATATGGTTGGATTGGTCACACACTCAGGCGAAACAACAGCATTGCCAAAGAAGCACTTGAGTGGAACCCCCATGGAAAAAGAAGGGTGGGACGACCTCGTCATACCTAGCGAAGAACCCTGGAGGAAGAAATTACTGAAGAAGACAAATCTTGGGGAGAAGTCAAGTCCATGGCACAGAATCGACTTCGTTTGCGAGCATTTGTTGAGGCCCTACGTCCCCCTCGGGATCATAGGACATAAATATTAAAAATATATATACTTATCGAAAATTATTAATAACAAAATATTATTTTGAAAGTTATTAATAACGAAGAATTGTGGTTATAAATAGTGTCGTTACTCTAATTCTAGTATATTGCCACTTGGCACATAAATCCAAGTCAAGTGATTTCATTATAAACACCCCGATAAAGTGACTATAAGGGTGCATATGTGAATCTTAATCAGTACCACGATTTCACTTATTAGACAAACAGGTATTTATTTAGGATAAAAAAAATCTATGGATCAAGAAGAACGGGAGGAATCATTCACCAAAAAAAAAGAGAAATGTTTTTAAATTGAAACTTTGAACATAAATACAGTCACAATCTTTTATAGCGACATGTTTTATAAAAATATTAATCGAAACCAATTCAAAATAAAATGGGGTTTAACCTCCGTTTCTCCGACATATACGCCTATAACAGAGGCCACCCACATCAATATTTGTTAATCTTTATTTATTTAATTACAAACATATTTACAATTACATTTTGATGTGAGTGGAGTCGGTTACTTCGTTCTTATCCAAGCGACGACAATGTGATCAATGCTGCACTCCCATTAATTATAAATTGTTCACATTGCCGCTGCCTGGATTCGAACCCGCAACCTAAGTCTAAATAGACAAACAGACAAAGACAAACGCCTTAGACCGCTCGGCCATTTAGGCTCTAAGAAGAGTTATTACAGATAATTTTATTCTAAGACTTTAAGACGTAAGCGCAAAAAAGATTTCATCGTAGCATTCTACTACTTTTTGTACTATAAAATAACATTTTCAGTTAATATAAAAACATAAATATCGGATATAATGACTATAATTATGCTTCACGTCAATGTCGTTATAATCGATTTTGACTATATTATAAGAAAATTTACATATACCATCTTCCCGTATTAAAATATTGCGAAAATATTATGTAAATAATGAACAAATAAGGGTAAAATTTCATATATGTTTTGTATTGTGTGTGATTAGAGGGTTTGAGGGGGGTAGTAATTTCTGTCTGAACACAAAAAAAAAGTTTATTTATATAAAACCACCCGCATATATAGAAAATAAATTTGTGTATATGTTCCCGAAAAACATAGAAAAAAAAAAGTGTAAATACAACACATTTTTAAAATCCTGTTTATTTATGTGAAAAATAATTTTTTTTTTTTATTATAAATATATACCAACCCCCATACAACTATTTAATTAACCTTTTTGAATATTTAACATAAACCTGGAACAAGAAACAATTAACAAAGTTAACTGTTTAAATACTCTAATTATGGATTAAAAAATATTAATTTTAGGATGCTAAATAAAGTTTTTTTAATTCAATCCCTTGCAGTAGCCCAAGATCCAATATCTCGAAAACTCCAGGTTTCCCAGTCAAGAAGGGATGAAAAAAATTTTGTCTCAAATTTAGATATCAAAATTTCGATTTAGTGGCCTAAAAAATACCAAGGAAATCTCGAATTATATACTCGATTATCCTCAGTTTCCAGAGTGTATATACAGGAACGAGGATTTCGAATATAGATTGTTCAGGAAAAATTCGAACAAAAGGGTATTTTATGAAAACGATATTGACTTTATTATTGTATTAAAATAATACAATAATTATATTATATTTCGAAGTCTATTTAAGTTTATTTCGAAGTGGTGTATGAATTGTTCTGTGTAAACATATAAGCACCAAGGAATATATTGGGTATAGAAATATATTGTCCATTGTTCAATTGGCTTGTCGCCAAAATATTAAAACAAACAAGTTTACTCTTAACATGTACACTTCGAATATCTTAGAATTGTACACGAAAAACATGGGGAAGGAATATTATTGATATTTTAATGTGATATTGAGAAATCAAGAATAATATATATATATATATATATATATATATATATATATATATCTATGTATATACCTTCTTGAAGACAACAACTTCTCATACCTCGAATCATGTTTTACTTCGAATTATAACGACAAATGTTGTGCTTTTCATAACGTTAATTACTTCTTTCCTTTATTTTTCCTAGGGTTTACCAAAATCATTTCTTATTTTTGGTTTTAATACAAAAATTTCTGCTTGCCACATTTGATTGAATTATAAATCAACTGTAATGAATATAAATTATGTCCGCCGGAAGGGGTAAACTTTCGAGTGGAGCCAATATGAAACCAAATACCTTTTAATGTATATTTCATCATGAGAGTATTCCTTTAAGGGTAGTGCCAAACCGAAGAAGTATGACAGGGTCATTTTTCAGGGGACTAAATTTTTTTTCTTAGTGCACACTCTAGTAATAAAATTTCTTCTCTGAAGGCCCCTAAAAATTTAACTGGTTAATTATGATATAATAATGGACAACTATGCTAAGTTTCATTAAATTCTGAATGCAAAGTCTATTACCTTAAGGATGTATGAGCATGACAACAATGTTTGATTTAAAGGCTCAAAATTTGTTTGTAGGTAGTCTTTTACTCAAAGAATATGTGGTTTAAATTTCAGCTTAGGTAACCGTGCAAATTTTTAAGAAAAAAGTCATTAAAAATCGATATAAAATACATTGGCTCTTATGGAGGAATCTCAAAAAACGACATATTTTGGAAGTTTTTGATAATTTTCATTTGGAATGAATGAAAACAAACTAAAAAAAAACTTTTTAATAGAAAGTAACCTATTAGCAATGAATTAGAAAAGAAAAAAATTAAGTGTCACCGTCCATATAAGGGATGTAAGAGCAGGGTAGATTAAGGGTTGAAATTATTTTTATCTTATTTTCAACTTTGAAGATGAATTTTGTTATAACTTCATGAATGTGGACGAAAAATAAGAATAAAATTTTTCGATATGTGTCTTGGTTTTCGAAATATCGAAAGCTAAATAATTAAACAAAATTTTCAATTTTCGATATTTTGAAAATTGCTCCAGATATCGAAAAATTTTATTCTTACTTTTCGTCTTATATCGTCCAGTAATAATATAAATTTATCATCAAAATTGAAAATATCTATTTTTAAATTTATGCCCCCACTACCATGCTCATACATCCTTAAACAACTTAGGTTTACTTTTCGAAAGAAATATTGGACATCCATAATCGAAATAATACACAAAAGACAACAAACAGTATTATATGAATAACCAAAACTCATTCTGTGAGTAGAAATATTTGGTGAACATTATGTATATATTTATTTGAAATCTTATTTCGTATGTCTGAATGATATTTACCCATAATATCTTACACCGACTTCATACTTCATACTTCTACTGATTCTTCGTTTATGTAGGTAGATGCTAGGTATGTATATTTCAATTTCATTATTATTGATAAGCTTGGAATATATGAAAACTGAATTTATAATCTAGGAAAACAATACTATTCGTGTAAAACAATGTTTAACAATATTACAATTAACAGGAGTTAGATTTATTTTGTTTTATCCATTTTCAAATATACTTCCATATTTCATTTTTTTTAAATTCATATCAGTGAAGTAAGCGATCCGTTTTCCTTCGAAAAAGCTGTTTGCGGGATGGATTGACTTACGGGTTTTTGCATTGGCTTCAGAAAATTAACCTAAAAGCCGCCTAAAACCCGCCATTGGGGTGAAGAGGGTTTATATCGTAAAGTAAATAAGATAGTTTTTAAAAGATTTTAAAAAGGTCAAAATCCTAAAGTAACCCGAAATTTAAGCTATTGCTATTAATCAATTCCTTTTTGCTCCTTTCGGAGATCTGAAAAACTATCATAACGAAATAGACCATTTCTTTGCAAGTTAAGACTTGCAAAGTCTTCAAGACAACCCCTAAAATTTTCAGAATTGATTTAGACTTTTTTAATGTTTTCTTACATCATTTTTCAGTTTGTTCAAACATTGTGTTTGGAGTGTTTTTTTGAGAATAATAAATGATATAATTCTATTTAAAAGATAATCTAGGAAGCGTTTTTCGCGTAGATGTATATGGGAGTAGAACGATGTATTAAAGGCAAAAATGTTTTACATATTACATGAGATACCGGTACCACTAATTAGAAACACAATTATTTTATTCAGACACGGTGATATGATATTATTTTCTAACAGAATATGAGTTTGAGTCGCGAAGGGTGTAATTTTCTGTTTTAGATGTGAAACAGTCATAATATTGCAATACCGTCATTTTTTAGCGATGTAGATGTAGATTATGGTGATGATGATGATAGAGAGGCAAGGGGATTATATTTGTCGCGACTCAGTGAACACCTTTTAACTTAATACAATTATAAAATGTGTAAAACCTCAAGAAGTTATCTTGCTTATATTATATAATTCTCATACCAATATTCTGATTAAGAAAATGTTTCTTGCTTATTTTTATTTTCTGCGTTGGAAAAATTTCAAGTTTATTTACTTTTCTGCATTGTTGCAATTTGGAGTGAGGTTTCAGCTGTATACTGCATCGTACAGTGGAGTATTTATACAAAATTTCCCGACAAAAGTCTTTTGTTTTGTATTGAAAGTTGTTTTTTGGTGTAGTTAGATAACCATTCCATCACAAATAGGTCTTAACCTCATCCCCAGCCTGTTTTGTAAGCAGCAATCTACCTACTCTAGGTGCTCTCGATTTACCGTGTCATTCAATTTATCTTTGTTGTATTTGTTAATGCAATTAAGTAAGAATTTTTTTTTATATTGAAGATGACGGTTTGTGCTTTATTTAAGTATTTGTGATTCATATTTACTGTTAATGCCCGTTTATAAGGTAATTTGGGCCCAAGAAAAACACCAAAATCGGTTTATTTAATAATTGGGTGAGTAATTTCTGAAATATCACTTGAAATTCTCTACAAAGCCATATTTCGGAGCCATTTGTTGTGATATAGTTAAAAGAGCTTCCCTATACGGCAAATAAATTGAATTTTTGAAGTATTTTGGGGTTGATTACTGAAAGTAAGCGAAAACAGGTACACTTTTAGAATCAGATGATAAAATCACAAAATAATAAATCGAAAAATCACAATACTTCATTTTTATTGAAAACTTTAAACATCAAGCTTTTACATTTGTGTTTTTATTTCTTAAATTTCCATACAAAGAGAAATTAAAGAAAATTCAAGCATATTTTTCCTTTCTATTGATAGAAAAAACAATAATATTTGGGAAAAAATAAAATAAACTAATGAAAAATAAAATAAGAAAAAAAAAATGAAAAATGGGCAGACAAAATAATATATTAGATTTTTCCGTTCGTCATAATATTATTTGTTATGAGTTTCCGACACCCCTGATGTTGTTTTCTAATTGGTATGATAAAAAAAAGTTGATTTTCCTTTACCGAAAAAGAATCACCATCAGTGTTGTATTATACACGTCGTCAGATATTGGCCGTCACAACCCCTACCCCCCCAAACATCCATCACCACATTTAAATAGGTCTCATGAAGAACAGCATGGGAACACCTTTTGAATTGAATCACATTTGTGACGATATTCTTTGAATGAAGAACGCACCCTACCCTCACTGATAACGGTGGAGGGTACGTTCATACCACTACTTAAATGCAATGACATTATTAGACACTCGACTGACTTTGTCAATATTCTCAATTGTATTATAACATTTTTCGGTCAATTCTATAAAGTGTTATTTTGTGGTTCTGTTGGTCTTGATCTGCGCTGAATATTTCGATACAAATGGTCATGCTAGCAAAAAAACAAGCGAAAAATGAAAGGCTGTCTTGGGGTGGGATACACTTAGACCATAGGGTCCGTTGTGATACCGTAAGTGAGTTGGTCCATCCTCGGAGGACTTTGACGTCGACTGACTTTCGGTCGGAGAGGTCGTCAAAGAGAGGGTGGCTCAAGTAAGTCCATCTCCTCATGACAAGAGCTGGGCAGTGACAGAGAAGATGAGACATTGTCTCCTGCAGTAATCGAGATACACTGCCAGGCCTAAGCGTTCAACCTATGGCAGGCTATAACTGGGCTATAAAATTTAAGCTGTTTTCAAGAAATGTATGACAAGGTATGTCTTTTGTCTGGTTAGAGGGTTCTAGTAGATTTACCTACGTACCCAAACAATCGTATAAAATTATAGACAGATATACAAATAAAGCTTTTGGAAAAAAGTGAGGCATATTTCACGAATATCGTTTTCTTTGTTATACCAATAATATTCTCTCATAGATTTTAATATATTTAACAAAACAAATTAGAAAAAATACGGGTATACACGGGGGTAATTTATATTGGAAATTGCGATATATATCCAATTTTTCTTTTTTTTTTTGTTTCAAATTTTTATTACCTTTGAAATATCACACTGATTGTTCTTTTTAAATAGTTTGATAAAGATAATCAGTACGGGTATACGGGCGAAGGGAACAGTTCAATCTCTATTGACGGCTAAATTTGAAAGAAACAATTTATTTACTGGAAGAGTACACGTTAATCTTTATTCATGTATACTGTATTGAAGGAATAGTAACATTAGTAATAATTATGGCGGACGAGTCAATGCAGTATGGATGTCATCAAGGTTGGTGATGTCCATAATACTTCTGGTGGATAGCCATTTTCAACACTGTAACATTTCTCATGCTAACATTGATATTATTTGTATATGATTCTAGACCATACCAGCATTGTAGTAAACGTCATACATTTGTCATAAGAACTCCATGCTAAATGTTTTGCAAGAAAAAGATAAAAATCTTTAAAGGCTTCTTGATTGTTTTTACAGTTATTCGAAAAATCACTTACTGTTACATGAATGAGCTTTTTTATTTTACCAAGCTACAAAATAAAGTACAATTAACTTTGATACATTCAATTGTTTTCAAATTTTTTAAGTATCACTCTCATTGAAAGACCCTTTATTCATTCTAATATAAATGTTTAGTTAACGTTAAATAATATAGATGTCTCTGATAATTGAATGACATATTCATACCAATTTGATATGTGAAAATGTAGACAGTCATTTTCATTTACTTGACTACCCTATATAAATGCTTACCTACATATGTATGCATTTCATTCACACCCCCTCCCACACCAACTTTTTATTTAAAATAAATTTAGTATTTTAGTGTTTATTTAGTTTCATGTGTACCGATGTTGAGTTGATACGATTATTAACTGTGAGCATTCAAATGCGATAAAATTTAATTTTTTTCTTGTTGAAAATTCATTGGCTACGAAATTTTTGATACTTTTAATTTGGGGCAAACTTTGGGACTGTATTTAGTGTTACTCTCTCCAAATTTGATCGGGTAATTTCACTATCGATATCACTGTAAATCCTTCAGAGTTCAATTAATAAAGAGATAATTTGGTAATTTGACGTCGCTTTCGATTGAATCTATTGACCGTCGGATAAACTTCCAATTTGTAGAATTTTTACGTCATATTTTTTTCTTTGATTTAGTATCACCAGCAAAATGATAATTTGAAGGTGGCGAGATTTCAAATGTAGAACGGAATATACAACAGATAGAGTATTGGTCCAAATAGGTGAACCTGTGGAACCCCTGAATAGAAAATGCCTAACTGTCTTGGGCGAGAAACTGTCTTTCATTGTTTTAAATTTGGATTACATCAGAAAGAAAAACCAGATAACAATCACTGTCAGTTTAAAAAGAATTTGAACAAAGCTAAAAAGATAGATTGAAATAATCAAAATTTAAATTTACGATTTATTATTAGCATTGAGTTGAAAAAGAAGACACACGACACACGAAACACGACACAACGATGAACGAATGAAGACACAGCAAGAAAAAAAAACCTTTGAATATTTTAAAACAACAAAAAAATATGATAAAATGAATTTGTAATTACAATCAATTAAATGTCTTGTCTAATGGAGATTAATGTTTTGTTACGGAGAAAAAAGGAAATATGCAAATTTAGAAAAGTCATTTTTAATATCATTTTTATTAAAAACTATTTTATGTGGCCTTAATTTAAATGGATTGTTTTTTTTTTATATAACACAAGATTTTCTTTTATTATTTAACAAATTTTCTTGGAATTGTTACTGACGATCAAATCGAATCTGTCTGAGTTAACCGAAATGCTATTTTAAGAACACCAGCTTTGAATTGCAACTGAAAATAGTTTTGTCTAGTCAGAAGCTGGATCATTCATTTTATTATCATATAACAACGGTTCTATGGTGTAATGGTTAGCACTCTGGACTCTGAATCCAGCGATCCGAGTTCAAATTTCGGTAGAACCTAAACTTTTTAATTATACAAAAATAAAATTATTAAATCTATGTAATTCATGAATAAAAGTTTTTGAAAACTGAACATATTTTGGCTCTGAACTTTTTTTCTCTCTTAAGATTCAATAGATAAATTTTTGTTATCGATTGCAAAAATTTTCCCAATAAGGTAATTTTGTTTCAGTACTAAGGAAGGTATGCTTATCTTTAAACGTTTAAAGTAATCCAATGTAATTTATGAAAAATGACACAAAAACTAATTAATTTAATTTCGATTTTCAATAAATCAAACTTTAAAAAAGAAAAACGAAGTAAGAAAAAAAGCTTGAACTTGATTAGCATGATTTTCATAACACCCAACCTTACACAAGAAGAAAAACTAATGAATATACATTTCCATGTGACACATTGTAAAAAAAAAGACGATAGGGCAATTTCGTAAAACGGAATTAAGAAGAAAACAAAGCATCACCACATTGTCCTTAATATTCTCACCCTTATTATATTTCCACATTGATGAATCTCAGAGTCAAACATCTCATTCTTATTTCTAACGTGAACGTAGGCGAGCAAGCGAGGGCTCAATGGTTTAACCATTATTTCATATTTTTTTTTATTTTCTTAAACATAACAATCTCCCTTTGTCAATGTTATTATCCAGTACTTTATAAAAAAAAAGCACCCTCTCAACCCATCTCCTGGTTTGACTCTGTTTTCTACTCCATTCCATATATACAGTTTCATTCCTAATTCATTCACTCATTGCACATGACTTCTTCAAAATGTAATAAAAATAAAGAAAAGTATCCGACGTAAGTCAGGTTATTTAATCTTGCACAGACTTATTATCCTGTTTTAAAGAAAAAAATCAATTTAAATAACCTATTAATAGTGTTTATAAATCACACCGCCTAAGTAGGGGTAATTTTTTCTTATGTTTATTGGTTAGAATTCTTCTTCACTTTTGTCTTTAAATGTGGCATATGCCTTACGTGACCACTTTATTTTTTACTCAAAATGGGACATTGCCAAAGTAGCGGCGATGATGCGTACGTAATTTACAAACTTGTCGCCAGAATACACAAAATAGAGCCTAAATGGTCGAGCGGTCTAAGACGTTTGTCTTAGAACGTTGGACTATTTAGACTTAGGTTGTGGGTTCGAATCCAGACAGCGGCAGTGTGAGCAATTTATAATTAATGGGAGTGCAGAATTGATCACATTGTCGTCGCTTGGATAAGAACGAAGTAACCGACTCCATCCACATCAAAGTGTAATTGTAAATATGTTTGTAATTTAATAAATAAAGACTAACAAATAATGATGTGGGTGGCCTCTGTGATAAAGCATATGTCAAAAAAACGAAGGTTAAACCCCCCCCCCTTATTATTATTTTTATTATTATTATTATTAAAATTGTTGCCAACTCTAAAAAAAACAACATACTTCTGAGAATGGACAAATTGTTTATAATCGGTAACAAAAATTCCTTTTTAATCTTAAAAGTTTCAAAAACAAACAAAAAATTTTCAAACTTTCAATAGATTTGATAGTTTTATATATTTAAAAAAGTTAGGTCCTACCGAGATTTGAACTCGGATCGCTGGATTCAGAGTCCAGAGTGCTAACCGTTACACCATAGAACCGATGGCATTCATTAAAAACAAATGATTGAATTCCAAGTGGTTTAATAAATTTTTCAATTTTTAATAAGCAAAATTAAAGGTTCTACCGAGATTTGAACTCGGATCGCTGGATTCAAAGTCCAGAGTGCTAACCATTACACCATAGAACCGTTGTTATATGATAAAATAATGAATAATCCACGTTCTAACTAGACAAAACTATTTTGAAAGTATTTTGGAGACTCCCTCACGTGTAAAAAGGGATGGTTAGGAATAAATATTTCAAACAAAAGTTGTTAATTTTTTTATAAGGATTCTTCAATGGATGCTTTTTCATTTGCTTGATAGAAAAAAAAATTCATTTTAAAATTGGCACATCTTGGTAAATTTTGAAGCTTAAAAGTCGAAAAAAAAAAACAAAAATGGGCACAAATACTTCAGCTAGAACTTTAAATTGTACTTTTTTTAAATAGGATGTATAGTTTTTTTTGTAATTTGTAAAAAACAGATTAAAATCACCAAACTACCCCCCAAAAAAGAGGGTTAGGTACGTCTCTGAGAGGTCGAATTTTGGTCGAAGTGTTTACAACCTAATAAATAAAATTTCAAAGATGCATTAATTTTTTCTTTATAACTATGATATTCTATTTAATTTTGTTGTGCTATTAAAGTTCAGCGAAAATAGAATACCTTCAATATTTCAACGGTTATTTTTTCTGTACAAAATTAAAATAAACTCAGTTAATATTTTGTGCTAAGAAATGATAACTTTTCATTATTTCTTTGAATCAATATTATGTATAAAAAACTATATAGTTTTTATTAGGCGTTAATCATTAAAATAGCCTACATCTACAATAAACCTGGTAAGTATAATACTACTATAGCAAGCGAATAACAGCGACATGTTTGTCTTGCAGCCTACATAATAATGTATATAAAAATATATCATAACGGATAGTTTTAAAAATGTCGTTGGCTATGCGTAAAAGCAATACTATTTCCATATTTTTCCCATAACATTATAACGAATATCGCATCTATATATATATACACGGGTAATGCATTCAAAATACATATCTTTACCATTTATTATCGCGTTTTATTTATGAATACATATTTTTATCTCGTAAGTATCTCTCTATGCGTATATGATATCATATCATTCCCATCCATCCGACCCCCCACTCCTACTCCTATTACTGTGGTTAGAACCTGTCTATTTTTTTTTTATTTCAACACCTGAATTATTTAAAGTATGGTCCTTATGTCATTATAAAATCATATAGCAAAGATATGGCAAACAATTTTTTATTTATTACCCAGTCATGATAGAGGTGCGTTATTTTTTTTGGTATAATTTTATTGCTTGTTTAAGAATTATGTCTATGAATTTATTATGGATGTTATACCACGAGATGGCATTCTAGTCTTTATATTATTAAATGATATACATGGATGAATGATGGTAATGTAACGGAATATTACTTCAAACGACCTCTGTACCCAGGTTTAAGGTGGCAAAGGTGATCCAAGTTTAGCTTCCTACGTTTTGATTGAAAAATTGATAAGACGAGTCTCAACTCAGCATTTAACTACTTGAACAGTGGTTCTATGGTGTAATGGTTAGCACTCTGGACTTTGAATCCAGCGATCCGAGTTCAAATCTCGGTAGAACCTACAATTTTTTGTTTTCAATAACTGAAAAATTAATTAGAAAAATGCGATCTTTCAACATTTATTTACCTCATTTAACATCGGTTCTATGGTGTAATGGTTAGCACTCTGGACTTTGAATCCAGCGATCTGAGTTCAAATCTCGGTAGAACCTAGTTTTTTCTTTTCAAAAACTGACAAATTGAAAAATGCGAGGTCTCAACATTAATTTTCCTTAATATATCATCGGTTCTATGGTGTAATGGTTAGCACTCTGGACTCTGAATCCAGCGATCCGAGTTCAAATCTCGGTAGAACCTGATTTTTTTTATGGACTTATTTAAAATTCTTGAAAATAAATTAATATTATTAAAATTAATGAATTTTAAAATGTAATGCTAAGGAAAAGCGATAACTCAGAAACGTTATAACGACAAAAATTAAATATCAAATACAGAACCTCTGTTTTATGAACTATATATAGAGGTAAGACGAAGTCTAAGATCATGTATTTTTATAAGGTAAGTAAATATTTATTTTGAAAATATGAAAATGATATACGGCTAATGGTAATTTTTATTACCATCGTTCGTCGAATAATATAAATAATTTTAGTTTTTCTTTAGATTAGACAAGTTTTTTATTATATATTTTCACTGACTTCAAAATCAGGAGGGAGGAGCTATCTATATGTCATGTACAAATAAATTTCAAAGTAGAATCTCATGTGAATTTGATATAGTTTTAAATATTTGAAAAGTATAATAAGCTGGAAGCATTCAATCTATATATTCATACAATGAACCCCTTGGCGGTTTAGGATTTTTTTTTAGATAAGAAAACTATGCTCTTTCACTACTTAGAAATAATTGTCTTGTTATCGGTTCTATGGTGTAATGGTTAGCACTCTGGACTTTGAATCCAGCGATCCGAGTTCAAATCTCGGTAGAACCTTTTTTTTTTAATTTGATTTCATTCAAAATTTTTATGATATTTGTTAAATCTAGTTTATTTAATTTGCGTTTACTTTCCTACACCTTAGGTTTTTGAACAACAAATTTTATGTTATTTATTAAAAATTTTAAAATTACATAATTATCGAGCGCTGTCGGAAAAAGCCTAAGAAATAAAAACAAATACTATCGAAAAATCATAAATATTATAATAATTTTTTTACAGCATTTGTTCCCCAACTTTGCCATTGCCATCAAGCGAATTTTGTTATAAGTGCGACAGTAATAATGGTCTATAAAAACGCAATAAATTATAATTTCACAAAAATAAATTATATTTTCCAGAAAAAAAAAAAGAAAAACAATAAAAGAAAAGTTGAAAAATAAATATGAGAAAAATCGAGAGAGTGTCTGAGAAAAAACATATATAATAATAAAAAAACGTAAATTTCAAAATAAATAACTGAAAATGTCAAAATAAAAGCGTGAAAAGTGTATGGAAAACTGTGTATAGTGTTTTTGTTATCATCAAAAGGAAAAAACTACATGAAGGCCACCAGTATTTTATTCTGTTATATTTGTGCTTGACTAACTTTGTTAAGTTGCTTCTCGGGCATCCAAGTATAATTCCATCATAAAAAGTCGTGGTGAATATGCCCTTTAGTAACTTCAAAAACTTTCTAATAAATTGAATTAGGAAGCTTATTAACGAACAGATCCAACTTTAGATATCACAGATCTTCAACTAGAAACGAATAAAAGATTTTGTAACTAAAAGTGGGTTCCCTTGTAAAATTTATTTGAAAAAATCATGGAATTCAGTAGGCTAATAGGCGGGATACTGACTCAAAAAGGAACCTCGCAGTCTTGGAAATTGTCAGTTGATCATAATTCACCAAATTAACCATTAGTTAGTATCAAGAATACGGTAAGAAATGTATGGCGTTTACTACAATTCTGGTATTGTATAGAAGCAGATACATATATTATCTATACTAAGTAATATTACAGTATTGAATAGCGCTTTCCCCCTAAGTATTCTCATATCTTCAACCAGTATGGGCTTGACGCCATAACTACTGCAAATGTTACTATTATCTCATTGGTTAAATTAGTATGGCGTTCATACTGATACTAACCCACAGAAAATTTCTTACCGCGAAGAAGAAGAAAATGTTTAAAAAAAGTTAAATGGAATTTCCGATTTTTGATGAAATCGAACATATTTTCTTAAAAATCAAATTTATCAATCCAATTTTCGTGACGAAAACAATAACTTGACGTGAGAAAGTTAATAATCAGAGTATACGCTTCTGTTCGGTGTATGAAGCTCAATGAATGAAGGGGAGGGGTGAAGGTGCTGTTTTGTTAGGACACAAACTTTTAGTTATGCAATGAACACCACGAATCAACCATAAATAAAACTGATGTGTCTAAATATATTATAAAGAGATATCTTTCCAAAAAACCATACCTCCCACTACTTCTCCCTCCTTTCTTCTTTACCTATTCTTTTTATATCATTACCATCCTCTTTTAGAATAATTTTCAGTATACATATTTTAGAAACAAGAGAGAAGAGATAGGAGGGGTACGGTGTTTCGTGTAACTTTTTAACATTCTTGTTGTAACTATTTACGAATGGAGGTGGTTTTTGGTGGCTTCACAATTTTTTTTTGCTCCATGTCTTATTACGTAAGTGTTCAGAGTATTTAAATAATTTATTTATACGTTTCAATTTACAGTAAAACTGTGTGTTATTTTGTTTTTATTAAAACGCTTTCTAACATTCATTATAATCAAAATAAATATTTTGTATGTTTCTAAAGCATCTTTTTTTATTTGCTTATAGCCCTTACAGTAAAACTGCACTTACACAGATTTCAAAATTTCGCATATGAATAAATACTATTTAACGATAGGCACACTATGGACTAGGTGTGCCAGGGTTTTGTTTTTTACTGGTGTGAAAGATATTTTGGTCAAATTTTAAACTGTCACACCGAGATATTTCGAAAGTAGAACTCAAAATGAACAAATTAAAAATAAAGAATAATAATTCCGCGATAAAGGTAAAATTTTATGGGCTTTATATATTAAAAATCGATGTGACAGACTTTTCTGCTACGATAAGACCTGTTACACCAAATTTTCTTGAAAAGGGGGTTAAAAAAATTTCATACAAAAAAGGGGTGGTCAACACATTTAAAGAAAATTCGATTTCCTTAAATTTTTAAGAAAATAATAGATTGACGATTTAAATATATTAATAAAAATTATATTTTATTTTTCAATCCTTCTAATAATAAGGGATGATTTTAATGTAGATCAATTTCTGCGATGGGGGTGGTTTTTTTATTTTTATTCTACGTTGACATTTGCCCTATTATTATATTAAAATTAACAATATCAATAAATTTTCACACTTACGTGCAGAAATCATCCCTTTATTTTTCTGTATGTTTTTTAACCCCCTCCCTTTTAAACATAGTTTTTTTTTCTATAAATACGTAATAATTTTTAATGATATTTATTTTATTATATTGACTAAGCCAGCGGAAAAGGGTTGAGAAAGGTGAAACTATTTATACAGAGTGCATTTTTAGACATTTTACAAAAAAATTCTAATATAATTCATTTAAGTTTTTAGGTTAATTTTCAGGAAAATACTGTTTTCTTTTTGAAATTGTTTTTCATCAAATTTTAATATTTTAAGAAATTTTCATAATTTTTTATTGAGAATAGTTAAAATTGGATATTTAAGATGTGCCAGTCAGAAAATATAAGTTTTTCTCAAGTGAAATTAAATTTTTTTAAATAAAGTTATAAAAAGTGAAATTTATTACAATCTACCCTCTTAGAATATTTTTCAGGTTTCTAATTTAGGAGATATGTACACTAACAAATTTTTGCAATTTTTCGCCAAAAAATAATTTATATTTAAGAATTTTCAACGTTGAATTTAGAGAAAAAATGCCGAAGGGATAAACTTGAATAAGTTTGATTTCATAAATTTTTATATGAAAATTCTCAAGATTACAAATGAAAATTAACGAAGTCTTATCTCGTATGTGAGTTCCGAAACTTGAAAAGGAACTTTCTTCTGAGATTTTGCACCTCTGATCTTCAAATTTAATAGAATTGAGACACTCCATACAGCAAATTTCAAATCGAATAAACAATGAAATCTTTATATTATACTAGAGTGATACCCACCCGCTTCGCTGGGCTTAAGAGTAAAGATTGATAAAGATTGCTCTCGCTTATCTCCTTTCTATAACACTCGAAATAATGGTAAGGATTGTTTTACACAGGTAAAATATATGTATGGTTTTCCTTTTTTTTACATGTATTATAGTCGTAATTATTCATTGAGTATATCAGAAAAGATGGCCGTGAAATATTTTATATTGACTAGTTTTACAGAAATCTGTAATTTATGGTAATGTCAAATCAAATTAATGAAAAAAAAATTTATTTTTTCTATTAATATATCTTTATAACTTATATCTCATGTGTTATTCTGATGTATCAGCTATATTGCTGTACAGTTTCATTAAAAACCATTAGCTAGTTTTAGCGTGAAAACGTAACAAACAAACAAACAAACATGCTTACTTTCGCATTAATAATATATAGAGAAGATTGGAAGTAATGGTTAAGATTAATGATGTTTTTTGTTTTTTTGGGTTAGTGAAAAGAATTTTAAATACCAACCGAACAGAAAAAAAAAATATATATATATTTATTTTGCATATAAAAAAAATGGAAAATGGGAAAACTCATTGAAAAAGTTGACAAAACAATTGTGAATTCATTAATTCAATACATCGAAGAAAATCATGCAGAAAAATTAATATAAATCATATTTATACGAAATGTTGGCTGATAAAACTTTATGAAAAGATCAGAGCATCCAACCAAATAAAATAAAAAAAGAAATTTCTTTTTTTTTTGCTGTTTAAATATAACTCAATATAAATAAGATGATCGATTTGTTTTCGAAGTAATATTTTCTTTCCGACGGTTGAATTAAAATTCTCCGAAGTTATTATCTTAAATATTTCAGAATTTTAATAAATGCACGCATAAAATTTAATATTTGAGACAGTTCTGCATGTGATTTTTGTGTAACTAAAATGAGGATTCTTCCAAAAAATGTTGTTTTCAAAATTTTTTATATTTATCACTCCAGAACCCTTTGAAGCTTAGGAGATGGTTTTCGACACAATTAAACTTAAATTGGTGATCAAAATTAACCTAGCTTTAATAGCTTTCAAGAATGTGGAGTCCCTGTCACGAAATTAAGCAAATAAGAGGTAACAAATGAAAAACTGATATCACAACTGAAAAGAATGACCAAAAATGAGTGGGTTTCAAAAAAAATTCCAATAAGATCGGATCAAATTTACCTGTGCTATCAAAATAATTAAATTTTTTAACTTGATGACGTCATCAGAATCCAAAAAATTTAATTTGGCTCTATCACATCCAAATTTTATACAATTTTGATAAACCAAGTATGTAATTCTACTAAATTTGGGTCATACTTTTCAAATTTATGATCAAAATTAACCTAGCCCTATTAGGTTTCAAGAATGTGGAGGCATGGTCCCGGAATTAAGCACATAGGTGAAAGCTAGCGAAAAACTGACATCACAGCTGAAAAGAATGTCCCAAAAATAGTGGGTTTCAAATAAAATTCCAATAAGATCGGATCAAATTTGCTTATATTATCAAAAAAAGGCAGCCGGTAGGAAAATTATGTCGATTCTAGTACAATTTAGTCCATTATATGTTATTTCCCATGAAATAAAGTAGATTTTGTAGAAATTCGCTAAAGAGCAAAAAGGTCGGACTTTTTAAGTAACTTCAAAACTTCAAGTTGGATTATTTCCCAACATGAATCAATCAACTGTTACATATATGCAAGAAAAAAAATCAACAAACAACTGTCGAACTACACAAAAAAAAACCATCCCTATATTTATAAAAATTTGCATATTTAGTGTAAGCATGAAATAAAGTTTAAGAAAAAAAGCTGTGAATGTTTTTTACCCATCAATTTTTTCTTTTCTCGTAAATATATCTGTCATTTTTCATACAATTGAATCACTATGTTGTTTTGTTTTTCCAAAGGTACACCACCCATAAACAAGCAAAAAAGAACAAGGAAAGCGGTTGGAAAATAATAAAAAAATTTAATAATTCATATACAAATTATTTTTTCTTATTTTTCAATAAATGTTTTTATTAATTTAAGTTCATTTAATTTGTCTTTTTGTGTTGTTTTTCATGTTAATTTATTCAGGTTTTTTTTTTGTATTTATTTTTCTTTACGAGAAAAATAGAAAGAAGAATGTAATTTAAGAAACGAGGCGTTTTAAAAGTTTTTAAAGGAAAATCAAATACGAAAAACCAGAAAGTATTCACACAAATATTCATTCAATGAGATTTGATACATTCCAATTTTCGTGGCGAAATTTCTTATATTAATTTCAATAACGTTTCAATTCCGTCCGCGGTTTCCTTAGGGTAGCGGGTTCGATTCCCGCCGTCGCAACAAAATTAATTTAATTAATAGTTTTGATGGGCTGGTGTAGTGACACAATGAGCTGGTGGAAACACAAATATGGTATCACAATGGGCTCTCAGCCTAAGTGTGTCCTTTGTGGATAGTCTTTATAACCTAACCTAACCTAACCTTCAATAACACTTCAGCAGAAAGAAAATCTAACTGTTTAGCCAAAAAGAGTACAAAATTAAACTAAAGAAGGATTCTACATCTGCCAATCGTTTTTTCTTGACTAAAAAATATAAAATTATTTATTTTTTAAGGAAAATTGTTTAATTGCCAGTGAAAAATTATTTGGATGATTATTCATTAAAGAAAAAACAAAATTAAACATTTTCCAAAAAACAAAAACAAACATGTGGAAATTTATTAGCCTAAGGTGAATTTTAATCCTTTTTTTTCACTTCACATAATTTTCTTTTACTTAAATCATTTGGAAAATTATTACTTTCCTTCATTCACTTTATATCCCTTGTGTGTGTGTGTGTGTGTATGTTTGGTTATGTGTCTCTGGTCACATTTCGACCATTTGATAGGTTACACAATGAATATAAATATATATGACTTGACCATTTCCGCCGGAAGGGTCAAATCTTTGTAAAATGTATCATTGAACATATTTTAAACCCATACTTTTTGGCTTGCTATAATTCTCATTTATTATTATATTATTATTATTCATTATAAATCAAAATATTTTGTATTTGAAAATTTATTATATTTTCAACAAATTTCCATTCCGTTTAACCAAAATTAATTCATTCGGAATCGAATAAATCGAATTGTTAGTGACTTCGATTCAAACAAATCAATTTATCTGATTTTCACGAAATAAGAAAAACAAATTTGATTTTTCTATTTTTTACTGAAAACGTGCTATAGTTAAAAAATGCAGTCTTTGGATCCAGTGAATAAAGATTTTTGACTTTGATTTAACATACAAAGTGCAGGGTTAGATTCAGAATGTTCGAGTCCGAAATATTGGTTCCATGTATCCGTCGGAGAATCTGTGGACTTTCTGTGTGGCGTCTGACCTCGACAGAATTAATTTTAATAACCCCTCCTACCCGAAGACACCTCGTCTTCGAGTGGCAGGTCGTTCTCAAGGAGGGCACAGAGGACTTTTTCTATAGGTGCTAGGGACCCATTTGCGGTATGCCTCGTTTGTTTTATTATAATTAACATCCCAAGTTAATTTTTGGCCCAAAGCGTTGTGAAAAATGGAATTCTTAGTTAGAAAAGCAAGTTTGTTCGAGTTATTCCAGTTTGAAAATTTTTGTTTTGGGGGTAAAATATTCATTTGGGTAGAACCAATTTATCATGACTTTAAGTATGAAATACTTCATCCAAGGAGACTTTGTACTTCTTGAAATTTATGAATTAATTAATAATTGTCAGCGATTTCGATGAGAAATATCTCAATCAAGATTTAAACAAATCAAATCGTTAAAAAGACCATTACTGAAAATTTCAAAGGTTGTAACTCAGATCCTACGATAATCCATAGAAACAAGTTTTTCTATAAAGATAAACCACTTAATAAATGGAGCTATTTCCACTTGAAGGGTTATTATAGATTCACAATTCGAAAAAAGTCGAATTACGTTCTGATTCCTCAAAAAACCCACCCTTAATTTAAACATACGTAAATAATATTAATTAAGCACAGTAAAAAAAATTATTAAATTATGGAAAATAAATAGTAAGATAATTTAAAAGTGTTTTAATTAATTAGAATAAATTTTCTATTTAAAACAAAAGGACGGTTTTCGTATAACGAAATATAATTTATAATAATGGCACATAAAACTTATATACCTAAAGCATACACACATATTATGTTTTGTCCATGTTTGAGATCACCTCTTGAGAAGCTAACAAATGACTAGTGTCGCCAACACACGCGGTCAGTCAAAGTGCTGATTTAGAGGGATATATGTAGGTGGCTATTGAATATATTTCCTCTATTCCCTCTTATTCCCATTTTCGGTTTTCATACGACATTACTTAAACTCGTACCAATCGTAAAAAAAAAAAACGTCTATCCAACTTTATCATTTCGTATATGAACTAAATCACACATCACCCTATAATAATATCACCACTCATGCCTCCTCCCACTCTCATCCCCACTCTAACCCCTTCCACCTATGCCTGTATTATTGTATTCAAACATTGAGTTTGATATATGATAGCCTATTTATATATTAAATTAGTTGGTACCATAGGGTCAATTTTCTAGATGTCTTTTCATGCTTGTGTTATATACAGTGTTTTAACAATTTCGTCATTTTATGTTCACCTTCAAGATTTAGGTTTTTTTTTTCCTAAATGGACCTCATATGGTCCTTATCAATTAAGGGTTTGTTTTATTTATTAGTGTAATTAGTATTGGTTTAAAATCGTTTAATAAATAAATTATTTCGTGGTTCATTTGTTATTTTTGTTTTTAGGGGTAGCAAAACGGTAAAAGGACAGATTAGATTCTATAATTTATCCTAGCAAAAGCTAACAAGAAGACTGATTTTAAGAATTATTAATGGTTTTAAGCGACATAAAATTATTAGCTTATATCAAGTCGCGAGCGACGTTTACAAATTTAAATTATATCATTAGCTGTTTGTCGAAAATTGGAAAACAATGTATACTATTTTTCCCTCCCTTGCAAATTTGTCGAGTTGCAGTCACTAACTATCTTCTAGTAAGGGAAAAATTCAACTTACGACAAAACCCAAAATTTTCTAAATCCTTAATTCTGTAAGAGAAAACAGTATAAACTGATCTTCGATATTTTTTTAATTATTCATATTTGATTTGGCTGAGATAATGGCAGCTTTAGAAGATTGTAACGGCGGCTTGAAGAGAATTAAACTTGATAAACGAACGCTTCAGTAAAACTGGATTCTTGTAAAGTTTTTTCATAACTAATAAAATCGTCGGGGAGGTCTGGAGTAAAAATTAACGGGTTGAAATTGTTACCGCTAGGGATACAAAATTTTTCTTTGGAAAGTTTTTCCAATGGAGCCTTTAAATAACTTTAGAGATAACTTTGTAAACCAGGCCTTCGAACCACTCCTACTCAAAGACAATTAAGTAGTTCTACCAATCGCCGTGGTTTAGAGTCAATCTTTAAACCTTTCTAAACTGGTATATTCTCATTTTTTTAGTGTTATCCAGTATCTCGGCATCTAAATGTCTAGCACAAATCGATATTAAAATTTACTCATGAAGACCTTTCCAATATTTGGTTAGATTAGGAGAGGTTAGAGTGGGTGTCCTGGGGGTGTCCTGGGGGTGAGACACACTTAGACTCTAGAATCCGTTGTGATAGCGACAAAGGAGATGGCTCATTCCCGGATCAGCAAGAATACTTTAAGGATGTACTAGCGCCAGGGCAATGTTGGATAAAGGCTTGAAAGGCTAAATTTTAGGGGGTGGGGTCTAAACTTGCCTTGACGCTAGTACTACCTTAAGAACAGCAAGATTCAATGTTTTCATGGTAAGAGCTGGACAGTGAAGATGAGGCATTCTTCCTTCCCTCCACAAATATTTGGTGAGTTATTTAATTAACCAAATACAAGTAAATTTGACGAATACCTTTAATTAGTACATTTGTCAAAAACTATGTCATCATGGGATGCAGTATCACATTGTTTTTTTTTTTTAAAGAGGTGGCACTTAGGCTACTAATTGAAGTTCATAAAACACAATTAGTTTTAAACACAGGGTATAACAAAAAAAAAAAGGATAAATAAAAAATTCAGAGGACAATAAAAACATTCGTCAATAAAATTTTGACAGTAATATTTCTGTTATATAATACAGTCGGACATAATAGTATTATATTTTGTGACCAGTACAGATCGAATGAGTATTGAGTAGTTGTGAGTTGTGTTGTAATGTCTTAATCAAGTAAATCGTACGATAAATTATCAGTAGTCACTTGTTTGACAGTGCTCACAAATGTGTTGAAATGAAATAAATAAATTTAGTAGGTATTTTTTTTTTTTTAAAGGGAGTCCCCTATTTTCACATCAGAATGTATAAATCATAAGTTTATATATTATTTTTTTATATGTATTGTGAGCAATGACCGTAGGCTACTTTGTCGTCCTAATGGTTAGATGGTTAGCAGGCCACCTCCACCGATTATGTTGTTCTTTTTTTGATATTCGTATTATTGATACACCTTTTTTACAGGACATTATTATATCCAGTGATTTTCAAACAACATAAGATTATTTTCCTTACACATATGAATAAAGATTTTTAGCCTTCACATTGGTTTCTAATTAGCAAAAGATGGATAGTAGTTCGCGAAAACACTCCTCCTTAAATCATTATCAAAGTGATGGTCAAGGACATGGACAAGGACAGATGAGACGAAAAAAAATATTTAGACAGCTATCATTATATATCGACTTGAAAATATATCGATTTTAATTTTATTTTCTTTAGGGCACTTTTAGTTTCTTTAGGTCACTGTCACAAAAAAGGAAAGACTGCATCTACTCGGAAGAGGATTTCTTACTTTTTTTTCTCTAATTAGGTAAAAATTTACAATAAACTTATTCATTTCAAAAACAGTTCAGTTCTAATCATTATAAAAAAAAAAAACGCTATGGAAAAATCGTTTATGCAACTGTCATACAGAAAATATAGAAGAGCCACTGGCATCTAAAGTAGGCTCTACAGAAAATCTAAGCTAGATGACGGTTTTTGTTCTCGAACATGACGATGATATATTCTAAAAGCAATGTTTAGAGTTGTTATCAGACGACCAGGCAGCATACATGATGTCGTTATTATTGTAACTGATGATTATTGGACGATGCTGGTATGGTGGGGTACAGAGTGGGGGGTGTGAGTGAGAATGGGGGGTTGATGTATAGTGAGTGATGGTTGAAGGAGAGTAGAATACACTACAATGGTTTTGTATTCCACTTCTGTTGTTTAATATTTTTGTTATAAACGCCTGTAGCAGTTTTAGATAATCTAACATATACACATAATTATTACATTTTTGTAACCTATTATTTGATGGTAGAGAGATGATTTTTTTTAAATGTTTTGTTTTTGATTATGTATGTTACGAGAATACTTCCGATATAAAATCTCATATCTCTTCCACACAGAAGCACAAAGTCGGAAGAGGTACGAAAATGTGGAAGTGATACTTGTGGTGTTTCGCCTTGTCCTACTTCCTTAAAAAAGCGGTTTTTTGTACTTTTGTACTATTGACAGTTCGATGTCAGCCATAACAATGAGACACTTGCGAAATAAGATGAAAGTGTGGTAGTGAGTGCTTCACTTTGGCGAGGATACTCGACGAGAAAGTGGAACAGGGGTAACATGATGAAAGGTCTTGATTCTCGCTTTGTGAAGCGCCTAAACTCAACTTTTTGGTCAGGCTTGTTTTTTCACGTTTGGCAGTCATTTTCCCTCGTAAGAGAAGGATTTTTAGTTAAAGACCATTAACTATTATTACCTATCTCTTTCAGAAGATAATTATTACAGATAAATAAATAATAAATATCGCTTAAAACAACTATCGGATATAACGACCAATAATAGACCATTGACAATATAATTAGTTTTGACTGTAGCTACGTTTTCGTCGACTCTGCTTTATCTATTTAAAATCGAAAATTACAAAGAATATTTATTCTACGGAGTCCTCTTTCAAAAATGGAATGTATCAAAAAACTTTAAAGGGAAATTCTTCCTAGAATTATATCTTCTATGTTTTGATAATCCAAGGGGACAATTTCGGGACATTCTATGTATAAAAATTGCTAGATTTTGTCACATTTTGAAACTTATATCAAAGGAATGAATCAATCAAATGCTCGAATCCATTTCGTAGTCATTCGGCTAATTTTCATCGAAGCGCCTTCTGACTTACGTTGAAACGATGTGTGTTTCTAGGTCTCCTTTCAAGGTCTACTAGGTTTCACGGTTTCTAGGTACAATTTTTCACTGCATATAAAATTTTAAAAATATCAAAATGATACTTTCAGATCTAGGTTAGGTTAGGTTAGGTTATATTGGCTGTCCACGAAAGACACACTTAGGCTATAGAGAACCTTTGTGATACCATATATGTGTTTTACCACCTTTTCCGCTGATTTCATTTATCAGCTCCTTAATTTCAGAGGCTGAATGCACCTCCTTCATGCATAAACCATGCACTACACCAGCCCATCACAACTATTAATTAAATTAATTTTGTTGCGACGGCGGGAATCGAACCGGCTACCCTAATCTGAACAATTATCGGTTAAAAAGCAATTTTGAGGGAAAAATTATAAAAAAATGATAATCGGAAGTACTCCATTCTAGAGAAGTATTATTACATAAATAATTATTTTTTTTGTGTTGTAAACACTTTGCATATATTAAGATAACATAATAGAGTAAAAAAAAAAAAAATTAAAACCAGGAAAAATTGTTTATGTAGCCGGTGACATGTTTGTCATTTTTATTTTTCTTTTAATTTTTTTTTTCTGCGTTAGTAATTTATTCTCATCTGTCAACAAATACAATTTTTTTTTTGTACTTTGTACATTAATATTTTTGATGTAGGAAAAATTGTGCTTTTGAAACGTTATGAGAATTGTTTATGAAACCTTTAATTTCCATTTTCTCAGGTTGTTTTTCGATTAAAAAAAACATTATAAACAAAAATTTTAAATATAATTATTGGCAACTAAAATTTTTTAAGGAAATTTTCAATTTTTACTACAAGAGACAATTTTTTACTGGGTTATTGATAAAATAATTTTTAGGAAAATGATTGAACATATATTTAAGGTAGTACTATCGATAATAGACTTTGCTTTCAGAATTTAATGAAACTTGGCATAGTTGTCCATTATTATATCATAATTAATCAGTTACAAGTTTTAGGGGCTTTCAGAGAACTCAAAAAAAGATATTTTAACATTGATCCTTATGAAAAATCACAAATTTTATTTTATTTCACAAAACTGGACGTTCAGATTTTCATTTCTCTGAAGGCCCCTAAAAATTGAACTGGTTAATTATGATATAATAATGGACAACTATGCCAAGTTTCATTAAATTCTGAATGCAAAGTCTATTACCGATAGTATTTACTTAAAGCACAGCTATTTCATTATTGAAAATTTTTAATCTATTTTACAAGTCAAACTAAATATGAAAAATTTATTTTCGAAAATATCTAAAGAAATCTATATTTAGACAAAACCGCATTTTTGTTTGAAATACATATCAAAAAACGGTTTTATAGTGTCTGCCATAGTTTTTGCTAAGCTGTGTTTAATGCAAATTTGCACTATTTCTTTCCTAGCAAGACCCTGATGAAAATGTGGATACGCTGTAGAGATTAAAAGCATTCTTACAGTAATTTTAAATTGAGTTTTTCCTAGTGCAAAATTTGCACACAATTTTCAACATTTCATTTGTTTAATCCAAATCCTTTTTTGAAACAAATTTTCACAAAACGATGCCAATAATTTAGCAGGTAAAGTAAAAAAATTAATTTAAAACACCTTTTGGAAAATATTGGTGAAAGAAAAAGTCGAAATAGAACGCATCAGGGCATCGAAAGTCTGTGTATCTTTTCGAATTTATTTTCGAACTTTTAAAAAATCATTCAAGGAATTTTCATACATGAATATTTCTATGTTTTAAGAAATATTAACAATTTTGTTCTTGAAACTTTCATCGATGAATAATTGGGAATTTATTTTGCGATTACTTATTTTATCTCGAAGTTTTTCGAATTTTCGTTCAGTTATTCAGTTATCTAGATGAAACGCAATTTTATTATATTTAGAAATTAATTAATTGTAATATTCGTTTAAAAAAGACATACTTCTGATTTAGTAGTCAACCCAATATGTGCGTACATTACCTTCATTTGGCTTAATCAAGATATTTATTATGACATAACATAAAATTTCCTTGTTTTTACTTTAAATTAT
Source organism: Chrysoperla carnea (assembly GCF_905475395.1). Lineage (NCBI taxonomy): Eukaryota > Metazoa > Arthropoda > Insecta > Neuroptera > Chrysopidae > Chrysoperla > Chrysoperla carnea. Next base: position 35,011,457 of record NC_058342.1, read on the forward strand.
CTCTATTATCTTTAACTTCTTCTGATAACTCACAACTCATTTTTTTGAATGAAAAACATAAACTTTGGACAAAGAATATAAATGGACAGATTGTAAATTATTTTCAAAATATTCTCAAAATTCATGGCAAGTTGAATCGATTAAAAAAGATTTAGTTTCCAAGGTAAAACATCGTCGGATTTTGGGGTCGTTTTAAATTGGTACATTTATTGGTTTTACCTAACAACCAGCAAACAAATTATAACGGGCGTTAAGGAAAATTTTTTAGTCACAATCCAAAAAATTTCCTAAAATTTAGCCAGTAAAATCTCAGTTAAAAAATGATTTACGTACACAAAAATAACGATAAAAAAACACGAGATTTGATATGTTAAACACGTATATTTTCCACGTGTTACTGTTTATACATAAAATCGGTTATATCGTCATCAGTATCACATGGTGAATGTTGAATGGTGAATACAACAACAACATAACAAGGCCGCGATGCGACGGCACTTCAACAACAACAACAACAACAACGAATCATCGTATAACGTATAACGTATCCGTATACAACAACATTGTTTGTGTTGTTATATATTGTTTTGAAATATACTACAAACTTCTCCCCCTACCTACTACGAATACGATATACAATACATTATACAACAACTGAATGTTATGGTGCCTTTGGTGGAACCTATGTGTAATACATAGTACCTTTTAAACTAGGTGGAATTGGCATAGGTATCCATATTAATCGTAAATAATTGTAAAGAGTATTCAGATTTCAACTAAAAACTCAATGATTTTTGGAATTATGTTCCTTATCGCAAGCTATAAGTTGTTTGCTGGTTGGTTGGTAAAACCAAAAAATATGCCAATTTAAAACGACCCCAAAATCCGACGATGTGTTACCTAGGAAACTAAAACTTTTTTAATCGATTCAGCTTGCCATGAATTTTTGAATATTTTGAAAATAATTTCTGTCAATTTATATTCTTTGTTCAAAGTTTATGTTTTTCATTCAAAAAAATAAGTTGTGAGTTATAAGAAGAAGTTAAAGATAATAGAGATAATTTAAAGTAAGAACAAGGAAATCTTATGTTATGTCATAATAAATATCTTGATCAAGGCAAATGAAGGTAATGAACGCACATATTGGGTTGACTACTAAATCAGAAGTATTATTTTTTTAAAACTAATATTACAATTAATTTCATAAATTATGGAGTTAAAGTAGCTAAACCTAAAATTACCAATGCTCAGAAACGCAAACAGTATCGTGAGAGAAAAATTAAAAACAAAATCATTTACAAAAAACTAAATTGAACATCAATCAAACTAGCAAAAAAATCAAAGAAAATCTTTCGTTTTTCATTACTCAATTAATTCAAACAGGAAAAACTGAGTGAAAACTGAGAAAAAATTGTTCATATTTCTTTTAAAAGTGGCAAAAATATTTGTCAAAATATCCAAAAAATATTTTGTTAAGTATGAGGTTAAAATTGTAAAATGTATCAAAATGTCTAAAATATTTTGCAAAATTTAATTATTTTAAATTTCGAAATCATTACTTTTTTTTGATTAAACATAAATCGTTTGTGATAAACCAGAAGTATTTTTAAGAATTTGTAATTCTTAAGATGAATAAAATTGAAAAAATTTAATTTTTTTGTTGATTTATACCAAGATTTCTTTTCAAATATTAGAAATTATTCAGAATATTGATTCGCATTCTGTTTTTTTTGTTTTTAAATTAAAATTACTAGTTTTTATAACGATTAACTTATATTTTAAAAATACAGAGAAATTCTAAATCTTTCGTAGAAAACGTCCATTATTTTCAAACGAAGCGAAATTCGAATAAAGTTTTCTGTTTTTGTAAAAAAAAAGAAATTATCCGATTTCAAGAATAGCACTTTTATTTTTGAGAGATTTTAAATTGTATTTAAACTTTATGATTTTCTTTATGATAAATTTAACATTGCTCCATTTCACAAAAATTGTTACAAAATATTTAATTTTAGTTACATTTAAATTGGATTATTCCAGATTATTCAAAACAATAACATTTTTCATAAATTAACATAAAATTTCAAGATTGAAAAATAAGATAGAGTGCACAAGCCTAAAGTTTCACGACTGATCTTTAAATTTGATATTCTTTGTGATATATATATAAAATATTAAAAAAGATAAAAATTCGACCGTTTAGTTTACGAGATAATACTTGTAAAAGCTACTTTTACTAACACTTTATGATCAAAACACACCAAAATTTCACACGAAATCAAAAAAATAATAATTTCGACCACGGTTAAGTAAATTGCTGCTAAAAATCGAAAATAGTTTAGATAAAAATTATTAAATTTCATCAATTTGGATAGATTTTATTTAGGAGGAATTTTCTTAAATTTGAATTATGATTTTGAATCCAATAAATAAAAGAGAGAAGTTGAGCATTAAGAACCAAATTTCAAACTATTTAGGAGCGTTCTAATATGTGTTTTATTGGGGAAAAAATTTGTTTTTCCAGAGGTTTATAACAATTAATATCCCACAAAGTAATTGGCCGAATTTACGTTTGAAAAGATTTGATATTTTATGGACTCCAAAAATTTATTCAGTAAAATTTCTATAAATACAGTTTTTTGAAGAATTATATAATTTTTGTTGATTTTATTATCTTATACAAATCTAAAAATTCAATAGTTTTTTTTATCCGAGCTGAGCATATTTTTGAACGACTTTCAAGCACAAATTTCATAGTTTATTTCTCAATTATTCTCCCAACAAGTGGAGCTTTTTGAGTACGAATAACGTGTGTTGATATGTTTCTTTTTTCTTATATGAACGGGAGAGTTTTTGAGGAGCCTTCGAGTCCAAATTTTTTAATTGTAATTGTTTGTGTAAATTAAGGCATGGATTGAAACATGTTATGTTTCTGAGGTAAATGGCAGGATTTTTTAGAGACTTTTGTGCACAAATTTTTGAAATTTTGTCCAAATAGTCTTGTTGTTATTTTTCAAGTTGACAACCCGATGTATACCTCGATTAAGTACACATAATACCGTATAATGTTATTTTTGTTGTGACGTGATCACAAAGAGAAGGCAAAACAAGTGAGACGACATTATATGTTTATAAATATAAATATATACCCTTCTCTAAAAGATACACAGCAAATAACAATAAAACAACACACAAATTTCATTCATTGAAAAGTTTTTTTTCAGCTTGGGTATATTCAATTCGTAAATATTCATACGCTCCCACGAAAAAAATTTTCACTGTTTTTATCACATTTCTTTGAAAACACATCACTTTTACAAAATTTTCCGGTTTTTTCGTTCACAAATTTCTTCACAGTATTTAAAATATTTGAATCCTACGAAACTGTTACTTTTCCAAGGCAAATATTATTTATATTAAATCACTTCTAAAATTCTACAAAATACCTAAAATTTTTTTATCAAATTATGTTTCATCAATTTATTAATAATCCCCAAAAATTTTAGCAGTGAGTTCTCTTTTCGTTATAAAAATTTACAAACGAAAATACAAGCTAGTTTTCTGAGCTTTATATTAGACAGTTTTGTAAAACCTAAGAGTCAAAACACATACAATTGCAATAAAAGCTTGAAAAAGAAATAATAATTATTTTGAAACGTTTTAGTTTAATTATCAACTCTTTTCTAAAATACAAAATACACTAAATACGTTTTTACGTCATAAATATTTTCCCAAGAAAGTCATGTAAGAAATTCCAAGTAGAATATTAGATCGAAATTTAAAGAACCAGTGTTAAATAATCGTTTTAATGAGATTTCGTAAGAAAGAAGAAATATATTTTTAATTATAGATGTATTATTAAAATATTATATAATACTAAAATTTTCCCGGGGAATAGTTTTTCATAGATTAAAAAATACCAGGTTACAAAAAAGTGCATTTCTTCCCCGCGCTAACACCATTTATTACAAAGATGTACCTATTTTTTAACAATAAAGTATGTTGAAATGTTTTTTGGGTGCAAAAAAAAAAAGAAAATTTTTTTACCTTATGGTTTCATTTAAATTGAGATATATGATACCAAAATATTGAATGAATTTGATATCCCCGACGGGGTATGTAGTTGCAATGTCTCGTACACTGTCTACTTGTAAGCATGATAGCCGACGGGGAATTCCCCATATATTGTTGTTGTGTGTACGAAACTAGGGCGCTTGTTTATGTATATTATATTTGTTGTGTATAGAATAAAACGGAGTTATACAAGTACGGTGCAAGTGGAAGCGAGATGTAAATATATAAATATCTATTGGTGTTTATATTTACAACAACGAAACTCAACAACAAAATATAAGCGACGGTGATATTATTTTAGTCGGCAAGTTGCGACCGACGAGACTGTTTCATATACACCAGACACAAACAACAATTCTCGAAAAAAATTTATTAATCGAAAAAATTTACGTAAAATTTTTTTTGAAATATCAAATCCATAAAAATTTTTTTCAATTAAAAAAATATTCGGCCATCTTGTATTTCAGAGAAAAAAAAACACACACAAAAAAATTTAAGGCGTTCTCAAATAAGATAATACAAACCCCCCACCTATTTGCACCCATCACACATATAATAATAATCATCATCATTTATTAACTACCCTTTCCTCCCATCATAAAAATTATACCCCCTCCACTGAACTCCCCCCATTTTATCCAAACACCCCCACCCAAACTACCAAATTTCTATTGATTATATTAAAATAAATCTAGACACTATTAAATTTGCACGAAAAAAAAAAAGTTATCTATGATTACATGCGAAAATTGGTCTTAGTTATAAAGCACTTACCCGCATTTTTCGATAATCAGTTTTCGGTAGATACCACGGTGATCTTGTTGCATTGTAACAATGAATTAAGTTCATAATTTTTTGTTCCAAAATTAATTTAAAAAAAAACAAAAAAATAAATAACAAATAACTTTTTTTTACAAATTAATCAAAAAACGTAATCATTTTGATTAGACGTAACGTATAGTTTTTAAAAGGTTTCGCCAATGTATGAAAATAAACAATAAACAATAAACAATAACAACAATAAACTTGTAACTGTATACAACAATTAATATAAATACTCGTCGTTACGTACAACGAGTATTGTTTAGAAATTGTTGTTTTGGTCGTCGAATTGATGGACCCCAGAATCATACTAAAGTCGTAAACGACATAGTCTTCCCACTCCTTGACAAACAATATTAAATACAACAAAACAACCAATATTCCTATACAATAATAATATTTTCGAAACGAATTCAAAACAGCGACCAAATATAAAGTTTTTCCCGAATCGGTATAAAACGATATACGTTCATCTCTCTTCAATACAAAAAACAGAGAGATAAATACATGATACAACAATATATTGTTGTCTTTATCATATATAAATATTATGCGCAATTGTTTATCTTTGTCAAGCACACTAGTTTGTAATATTGTGTTGGAAAAGTCTCATACCACCCCCCTCTCTTCTCTTCACTCCTCTCCTCTTTATGATACATCACCACACAGTGTTGTATACAATACTGTGTTTAAATGTTTCGTATATTGCGAAAGCTTTCGTATTGTGTAGAAGACGGTTTGCTTATATGTTAGTATAAAATTTTAGAGAGTAGCTAATGCGTTTGCGCATCAACTGTGTATATAAATATACACAGTATATTTAGTAATCGCGCTTTTTAGTATCGCCTCCTTACAGTGCTATAGCAAACCTCCTTTTTGTGATACAAACTAGAGATCATCATGCTTTGCTTTTCTTTATTTTCAAATGTCCGTATGCATTGCGCTGCCTGCTTGCTTATACTAACTAGTTATAGTATATGGCGAACCGATTGCATTCCTGTACACTGCCAGAAAAGCACACTATACTACACTGATGGTGTGCTGATGTGTACCTCATATCAGTGCCGCCTGCCTCATATAAAAACCACCCAGGTATACAATGCACGAGGTATTCTCAAAGCTCCGACTGGAATGAGGTCTCAATGTGGAGATTGGTGTTTCGTATCAAATGTTAGTTATGTTTGTGTTTTTCTCTTTTATGCTGGAGGACGAGAAGAATAAGGGGGGGGGGAAGGAAAAAGTGGTATGAGGTTGTTGAGGTGATGTTGGGGGTGGTTTCATGGATGCTTCTCTACCCAAGATATGTGTGCTACAATATTTTTCATTGGAAATTGTATCAAATTATTTTTATTTTTCAATGAAAATTATTCATTTGTCTGAGAAAAAAAAACGTAAAGCTTTTTTTTATTTTGCATTCCAAAGTTTGTAACGGTTAGAAAAATTGCTTGCAAATAAACAAGGCGTGTGGTGTTTTTTTCTTTTATCAAGGAAGTGGTATGAGATTTAATTTATGGTAATTTTTAAAGTCCTTGCATTTTGGATTATATCTTACCCAACTGTAAAATTATCCTGATTTTTGTATTTTTGGGATCAAATCATAAAAACTGGGTTTAATAAAATCTTGAAAAAAAAAATTGTGATTTTATCGATATTTTCTAAGGGGTACCCTTCCGAAAATCCTTAAAAAAGCTTCGAAAAAATTGAAGACAATCCAGTTTATTACAAGATTGGGTGTGTAGTTCCTGAGATATGGATTGAAGTTCTGGAATTTTGGGCTATATATCAGAAGCTATCCGCCTTATCGTAAAATTATCCCCACTTATGTATTTTTAGGGTCATAGTTACCTTAAAAACTGGGTTTAATAAAATCTTGAAACAAAAAAAATTTGTGATTTTTGTGATTTTGAGAAAAGTTTGTAATGATTAGAAATATTGCTTATAGATAACGTATTTTTGACAGGCGTGTTGTGTTTTTTGTCCTTTATCGAGAAAGTGGAATGAGATTTAATTTATGGTATTTTTTCCCCAAAATTTATTGTGATTTGAAATTTTCATGGTGGATAAAAATTTGATATTAGGGCTCATAAACTGATCTAAAATTTCTAAATTTCACCTAATTTCCGAAAGAAAATTTTTAGGGAATAATGAAATTGATCTTTAATTATTTATAAATTGTTTTCTAGCAATTTTTATTAAAATAGTATATACAAGGTATTTTAATAATTATCTTGATTATTTGTTACTAGTAAACTTAACGTTAAGTGTGTTATTAAAAACTTTAAACTATTAAATGTTTAATATTTAACATTTTTATGGTTTAATGTGTCAAACAATTTGATATTTTATTCAGACGTAATTACGTTTCAATTGCATTAAAAATGTACGTTTTAGATTATTAACAATTTTATGCGTTATATTCTTATACATAAGAGTGATGTTGTGATGTTTTACAGGGGAGGGGAGAGAAATCTTTGTAGGTCAAAAATTTATCAAATATTGTTTTAAAGCTCTATGTTATTCTGTTTTTTAATTTATTTTTCGCTTATTTTTGATTTTATAGGGTAGACTAGCCTCAAAAAACTTTGCTTCAATATATTGATCTATCATATAGGATTTTTTATCGATATCTTCTAAACAAATCGTACAATTGTTAAATAATCAGATTGTTATGATTTTTGGGTCAAAATTACCTATTATATTGAGTGTTATTGGCTCCAATTTTTGTATCTTCTAAAGGGAGCTAACAAAATAGAAAAAAATATGACTTGATGTCCTAAAATTTTGGGCTTTAGATAGGAAACTAATCGCCAAATCGTAAAATTTACGCGATTTTTGGATTTTTATGGTGAAAATTTACTTTACAAACAGAGTTTTATCGAATTCAGAAACAAAAAATTTTTTGTGATTTTTTCGATTTTTTCTAAGGGGTACCCCTTAAGAAAATTTCAAAAAATCGAAAAAATTTTTTTGTTTCGGAATTTGATGAAACACAGTTTATAAGGTAAAATTGACCCAAAAAATTCAAAAATCGGGTTCATTTAACGATTGGGCGGCTAATTTTTGAGATATCGACAAAAATCGATCCAAAAACTCGTTTTTTTCAAACTTCTACTAGCTCAATCGTTAAATGAACCCGATTTTTGAATTTTTTGGGTCAAAATACCCTTATAAACTGAGTTTTATCGAATTCCGAAACAGAAAAAATTTTTAGATTTTTTCGATTTTATTCAAGGGGTACCCCTTCAAAAAATTCCAAAAAATCGAAAAAAATTTTGTGTTTCAGAATTTGATGAAACACAGTTTATAAGGTATAATTGACCCAAAAAATTCAAAAATCGGGTTCATTTAACGATTGGGCGGCTAATTTTTGAGATACCGACAAAAATCGATCCAAAAACTCGTTTTTTTCAAACTTCTACTAGCTCAATCGTTAAATGAACCCGATTTTTGAATTTTTTGGGTCAAAATACCCTTATAAACTGAGTTTTATCAAATTCCGAAACAGAAAAAATTTTTCGATTTTTACGATTTTTTTCAAGGTTTTTTTACCCCTTCAAAAAATTTCAAAAAAATCGGGAAAAATTTTTTGTCTCATATTTCCATAAAATTCAGTTTATAAGGTTATTTTGACCCAAAAAATACGAAAATCCAGTTTATTACACGATTGGACACGCAGTTTCTGAGATATGGCTTCAAGTTATTGAATTTTTGGCTATATCATAAAACTAACCCGATTTTTGTATTTTTGGGGTCAAAATTATCTTAAAAAACGGGATTTAATCATATTTTGAAACAAAGATTCAGAAATCGTGTTCATTCATCGATTGAACGATTAAATCCTAAGATATCGTTGAAAGATAGATATCATTTTATTTTTTTGTGGATTCTGCAAATAAAAAATTAAAATAATTTTAACATTCCTGCTACCAAATTGACTTTGAAGATCAAAAACTTCCAGAAAAAATATTAAGGAACTCCAAAGACACGAAATATGTTAAACTCAGACTTAAGAAATACTTAATTATAGAAATAGGTGGTTCAAATTGTTAAGTCAGGTTGAAAACCACACAACACGTTTAATGTGCGTAATTTCAACAGACGTTTATTTCAAGCTACATTAAAGATCTATTTAGGTAAAACCAACAAACGTGTGACCTCAGTCTTACATAATATCCTTTGTTAAGTATATTTTCGAATATTCGAAATAGCTTCATACGTAAATCGAATTACATCACAAAGCTTTAAATAAACAACCACAATATTTCAATATCTTTCGTAACATAATTACCCCCTACAGACATCACACAAAAAAAAGCTCTCTATCCCCATACAATATAAATTTATGATAAAATTATCACAATTCTTAATCACATTATCGCACTTATCGTAAATAATCATGTAATTAGCATTTAAAATAAGGTAAAAAACAAGTAAAAACAAACAATTGATTGAGTTAGTTGTTAAAATACCATGTATAGATAGTTTTGCTTACTCTGTCACATTACACATACATACATGTCACACATACATAACTGATATCCTCATATTAATACATACTATACAATTTGTGCATAATTTGCGCTCTCGCGGGTAAACAGTGATGTTTACGAAAAAATGTTTCAAACAAAAGTTGTTTATTTTTTTATAAGGTAATTTTTTTAAATTTAAACTAACGGCTTACAAGATGGGTCCTACGGATCCAAGACCCAATTAACCTATATTGCTCATTTAGGAACTTGACCTCACTTTTTACGTCCTAAGCACGCTTTAAAAATTTCAGCTTGATATCTATTTTTGTTTTTGAGTAATCGTGACAGACAGACAGACGACTGGCAGACAGACAACAGGAAATGGACTAATTAGGTGATTCTATGAACACCTAAACCAAAATTTTTTTCGTAACATCAATATTTTTTAAGTGTTACAAACTTGGGACTAAACTTCATATACCTTGATACATTTCATGTATACATGGTATAAAAATGTTTAGTTTTATTTTTTTATTTTGTATATCAAATAAACATCTTTTTAAAACAATTGTTTCGCATAATATTTAACATTTATTATTGTAACGAGGGGGTGTCATTTTGTACACATAATAAGGGGTCGTTGTTAAAAACAATACAGGGATGAATATAAAAATGATAATATTTACCATCCAGGCACTGCGTTGTCTTAGGGAATTTGCTTTGGTCAAATAATATACATTTTTATTAACAAAGTTTACAAAAATCACAAAAAATTCTTAGGTCATCGGGCTTTTGATTATTATTTTATCGTTCAAAGTTGGCTGAAAAAATGATGAATCCTTTATCACTTGGATATTTCTATATAAAAAAATCTAGAGAGTGTGATAAAAAACTATCTAAAATATTTAAACAATCTTGTAGTTTATAATAATTCCATCAAAATATAAAATTGTCGATGATGAAACTAAATTTTAATTTAATTATGAGTTCATCGAAGATCCAATTTTTTTATGAACAGAGACGACTATAGTTAGTTTATTAATGATTGAAGAGCGATATCTCTATTATCAAATTTATAAGCAGAACTTGCACACAATATATTATATATTTTTGTAGTTACGTGGTATTATAAAGCTAAAAAAAATCACATTATTTGACTACAAAACATGTATTTGGTTTATATGTATGTACCGTGCAATAAACCAAAACTTTTTTTTACAATACTGTAGGTTTACAATCACCTTAAAGATAGAATAATAATAAAATGCCCGGTGACTTAGGAATTTTTTGTAATTTTTAATAATTTGATTAACTTTGTTCAACAAAAAATGTAGGTATTTATAAAGTTTTATTGAAATCCCTAGTATTATTCAATTCTTGCATATCTCCTTTATTTGAAAGATTTGATTAAAAGAAGAAAACGCTCTTAATAGTGGGGAAATAAAACCAATAGCCCACATTTTCTAAAAAGAAAATTCGTTAAAAATAAAAATTTTACAGACATTTTTTAAATTATGATATTGGCATTAAATCAATATCATTTATTTTGCTTGAACGATCGACGAACCCCGCATACATAGTATGTGATCTCATACGTATCCCTCGATTCTCTGTAAGAGAATCAACACCCTCATCCCTCTAACTACACCTTTTCTGCATTTTTAAATTGTAGTAAACAAGTGGATTGACTCATACCTTCCCGTTTAATTCGATCATAGTTTAAGGGTAGTTGCAACGAAATAAAAATATAAAAAAAAACAAACATACTCCCCATACCTCCGTACTCTCTGCTTCTAATAATGGAATTTATAATGTATGTCCGTTTTTAGAGTGTCTATCTGTCTGTTTGTTGGGGGTGGGGGTATTTTTTTTTTATTATATTATTATGTGAGATTTTTACTGAGAGAGTATTAACTTTCCCTGCGATATCCACTTCTATTAATATGTAAAAATTAATATCCAGCTCACAAAGTATAATTTTTATCCGTGATAAAAATATCTACTATCGACTTAATTGATGAAAAGTATACTAATTTTTTCAATAATTTATGGTATTAGTAGTGTCTAACAGGATTACGTGTCTATAAAAGTATATCATTACTTCAGTATTAGCTTGTGCTTCATTGAATCGCTTGATTAAGGCAATAAGTTATGCACTTGAAGAAAGTGGGTCGAGGAGAAGCTTCCAATGCTAAATGTATGGAACTTCTTTGCTATTACCATCTTTAAAGAAAAACAATTTCATCGAGTGAAATTTTAATAATAATTGCCACACAAGCATAAAAACCCTTTAATATTGCGTAATATTGCGTGATAATAATTAATTTACAGTCAAACCTGGATAAGCGAGGGTTCAAGGGAGCACAATCTCATTCTCGCTTATAGAGGTTTCTCACTAACCCGAGTTTCACGCTAGTGCAGGTACATGGGTAGCGTTTCTCTCATATAAAGGTACGCAGCAATAACAAGTGACAGGAGGTACGAATGTAGTAAATATGGCTCCTAAACAATATAAATAAATAAAGCTCGACTATCGCTTAAAGAGGTATAGATAAGTAGCGGTCTCACTTACGGAGGTCCATGAGGAAAAACGATTCTCTCTTACAGAGGTCTCTGTTTCTCGCTAATAGAGGTTTTGGGAGCTTAAAATGACGGGTCCTGGCTATTACTCTCACTTATCCAGTTCTCACTTACCCAAGTTTGACTGTATATGTATTTTAAAAAAAATCGAAAAAATCCGGAAACATTTTTTTATACTAACTCGATAAAATCCAAAAAGTTCAAAAGTCGGATTTATTTGACAATTAAACGAATATTTTCTGAAATATCGATAAAAACCCTTTGTGAAGAGCGATATTTCGAAGCGAATTCAGGCAATTTTTCGAAGAATAGTATCCTTTTCGTCAAACTAACAAAATTTCTATGTTTTAAGGGTTATAATTTCCGTTTAAAATCGAATAACAGAGTAAAAATTGTTTGATTAAGTTAAATAAAAAGTAATTTTTTCGAAATAATAATATGCAAATAAAAATACCTTGTTCGAAAATTTCTATGTCATATATCTGGTTGTTACTCAATAAAATAGAATGTTTCTTCGTAATGTACATATGGAAAAAAAACCAATTCTACATAAAATATCCAATAATATTCGGAAATAACCGTAAATATTCGTTAAAATTCGTTTCCGATTATCTTAAACACTTATAAGAAATTCTTTTTATACATACATTAAAACTGAGCTAGAAATTTCTATATTCTATAAATTGAACAAACTTTTGGCTTATTATTTTAAAGGAGAGCTTTACTCGATTCAGGTGATTGTAAACCTTCAGTATTGTAAAAAAGTTTTGGTTTATTGCACGGTACATACATATAAACCAAATAGATGTTTTGTGGTCAAATAATGTGATTTTTTTAGCCTTATAATACCACGCAACTACAAAAATATATAATATATTGTGTACAAGTGCGGCTTAAAAATTTGCGTATATAGATATCGCTCTTCAATTATCAATATTCTAACTATAGTCGTCTTTGTTCATAAAAAAATTGGATCTTCGATGAATTCATAATTAAATTTAAATTTTGTTTTGATATCATCGACCAACTTATATTTTGATGGTAATTTTTATAAACTACAAGATTGTCTAAATATTTTAGATAGTTTTTTATCACCTTCTACAGATTTTTTGATATACAAATATCCAATTAAAAAGGATAACCAATATGATTCATCATTTTTTCAGCCAACTTTGAACGATAAAAAAATTAATAAAAAACCCGATACCCTGAAATTTTTTGTGATTTTTGTAAACTTAAAAGTTTTATTGAAATTCCTAGTATTATCCTTGCATATCTTCGTAGGAAGAAGAACTTTCAAGTTAGTTCGAACAATTTTTTGAAAGCCACTGTATTTTGTCTTAAATAGACATTTCCGTTAAATACATTTATATGGTATGGTATGGAGGATAGCGGGCCATGCTCGAGGATCGCGCCTCGAAGCAATGGTTCAGAGCACCTAGCCAAATAGACCCTTGTACTCTATCCCCGCTACACATTTCAGTGGCTATTATAACCAACTGATGTACTAAAATCCAGGATTTGCCTAGCGCAATTCCTAATTTCTTCTGGTTCGACTATGGCCGGACGACTTTGGCCGGAATACATATATAGAAAATTTTCTTTTCTCCAAACGCCAATAAGTTCAAACTACATGAAATAGACAATATGTTCACAATATATTAAGCAGTGTTGCTACTACTGTTTTTCATAGATGGGTATGTTATAATATCTGTGGTGTATCTATGGATTGTATATAATGTATACATACATGCATAGACTGTATTTCCATAAGACTAAAGACGATTTGTATTGTATTAGGAATTGAGCCCAAGGGGCAGCTCTGAATCACTCAAGTCATGATACGTACTATTATTATACATATACCCACAAGAGGCGAATTTACAATATACACAATGTATTTTACTCACAATGTTTACATACATCAGATTACAGTGTGGAAATATCAATTTTTTTTTGTACTCATTCTTATTTTTCCTTGCGTTTTTCTCCTATATTATATTTTATTGTTTTCAATGAATTTATCCTTACAAGCGTATTTTACACTCAAGTATGTTTTTCTACTCGCGAAAATCTTTTTTTTTTACTCATATTTTTTAAAGGTATTTTGATTAATAGTTTAAAATGACATCAGATGGATAAAAAATTTTAAATGTTGAGAAGAACAACAAATAGGTGCAGCAAAACGTCTTTTGACAGGTGAAAACAAAAAATTGACTGAGTTAATTGTTGAAATACCTACTATTAGCTCAGTTGGTTAAGGCGTAATCAATTCCGTCCGCGGTATGCTCAGGGAAGCTGGTTCGATTCCCGCCGTCGCAACAAAATTAATTTAATTAATAGTTATGATGGGCTGGTGTAGTGCATATTATATGCATGAAGGAGGTACACGCAGCCTCTGAAATTGAGGAGCTGATAAATGAAATTATCAGCGGAAAGGTGGTAAAACACATATATGGTATCACAAAGGTTCTCTATAGCCTAAGTGTGTCCTTCGTCGACAGCCAATATAACCTAACCTAACCTACGTTAAATGATTTCAATTTTTGTTTTTTTTAAGGTCAAAATTTTATCGAAACATGAGATAAAAATTTTATAAAAAACGTCGGTTTCTAGAAGAGAATTTTTTAAAATACAGATGGAAATTTGAGTTTGAATGAAAATGACACTAATTATGCAATAACGTGTTTAAACAAATCAAAACTTTTTTTTTGGGAACGATAGAAAGTTTCTAAACATTTTAATATGAGAATTTCGAAAACATATTGTGATTACTCGAATAATTCGAACCATATAATTTGTAACAATAGAGTCTCCGAAATATAACAAAAGAAAAAAAAAATTACTTCCTTCACAATTTAATCGAATCAATCGATAAATATGGCCAATGAATCTCCATTGAGTCATTTACAGTAATAAACGAATATTCAATTTACACATCATCATATATTCATGTATAGTCCAGTCAAAATAGACTATATTTTTTTCATTTCAATATATTCAATTCAATCGGATATGTTTTTATATTTTTGTACAGAATGTTTCAAAACGGTCCAAGCTACAATTTTTAGGCAGACACTTTTCGTGTAGGGAATAAGAATTGACTTGCGTCGCGAAATGGTAAAAATCCAATCTGAATTCAACCTGCCTAATGGATCAGAGATATCCCTGCTTGACTGTCATTCAGAAAACCTGCGTTCAAAACCCATCCCTGCCTAAATATTTTTTAATTATGTATATCCACGTTGATAATTTCAATTTACAAATTATGATTATTAATAATTAATTTAAAAAAAAAACACAGTTATTCCAAACTTTTAAGTAATACTAATAAAATTCACTAGGAATTTCACCAGCAAGAATTATTGGAAAAATCATGATATTGGTTGCCAAGTCTGTAAGACAAAATGACTCATATGATATCTAGGTTAACGATTAACGTTAAGGTTAACGAAAATTGTCAATATTGAACAGAGAGCAATTTCTAAAGGAGTTGGCTCGTAGAAGTATATGAAAAAGGTAAAGCAGATAACATTATAAAAGCTCTAAGAAGCTTTATAAAAGCTTTTTTCCAACCAATTAAACTGTACTAAAGTAAGTGAAATAACTTTGTGCAAAGGTGATGATGCAACTGAATATGTGTGGAAAAGAAGAGACGACTGAAGGGTGGGAGTAAGAGAGAAGAAGTGGGGGTTGATGATATTTTATATGACAATGTCCATATATACATATACAAACCCTTAACTAGTGAATACATACATACATTACACAAAACCAGCACCCCCCCCCCCCCAAATAACATATCCTCAACCTTACACGATCACACATCTCTGATGATAATGATGAAAATAGCCAACCGCCGCCACCTTCAATACAATTTTCATATGGTATGAGAAAATTTCTCTACTACATGGAAAAGATACAAGTTAGTAACTTTGCTAAGTCAGCAGTCTATCTATGTACTATTTTGTGGTATACCATTTTTGATCTTTCAAACTATTTACAAGGGGTGTACAATATTTTTACGAAATTTTTTTTTCTAACCCTTTAAAAAATCTTCCTTTTTGGGTAAACATATCATAGACCCAAATATAAAATTATTCTTTAGTAATTTTGCTTATCTGATGCTATATTCTATATTATAGCCCCCAGATGTGCCAAACTTTTATCTCAAAAAAAGCATTAGATTGGAGAAAAACTTTCTTAGAAGAGGACTTTTCCTTTACATCTCAGAAATTATTCGCTTAATCGACAAATGAATGCCATTTTGTATTTTTGGAGCCAAAAACCTTATATACTAAGTTTTATCGAAATATACGACAACAATTTCCCCCTAATTTAGTGGAAAGTTTATCCAAGCGACGACAATGTGATCAATTCTGCAATCCCATTAATTATAAATAGTTCACACTGCCGCTGCCTGGATTCGAACCCGCAACCTAAGTCTAAATGGACAAACAAACAAAGTCAAACGCCTTAGACCGCTCGGCCATTCAGGCTCTAAAATTTCTTATTTTCAAAGATATGATGTTTGTATAATCCAAGGGAAAAAATGTTAGGAAAAGAAATAAAATAAAGATTTTGTAAACCCCTAATGATATATCGTTTATGTATTTTTTTTTTCGTAACAAGAGATTTGTGAAACCCTGTTGTTAGTGGTCAAATGACACGGCGAAAGGACAATTCTGTATCAGAGGCGGTCAGTTGTATTAGATGAGTAAATGTTTTAGTAGATTTAGTGTAACTGATGTGCGAATAGTGTGAGGGTATTGAAGAAGGCAGGTGACCATCACCGATACATTGTACATTGTTCAACATACTAGTGGACATTCGAAAGCTTTTCCCTATTAACACAATATGTCTCATTGAAAATGTCTCGAAGCTTATTCAAGTTCAAACACACATAATCAAAGTTCAAACTATGTACACAGGAATTTATAATTATCTTTATCCGTAGTCTTACAGAGTGCTCTCTGCTTTCAATTACGGGTCATTCGTAATGATGAGCACCAAGACTAAACGAAAACTAATTTGACTGTCTTTATCTTACACATTTGTGTGTGAACTTTGCTTTTTCTCTTCCCTGATAAAAAAGTCCGATTGAATTCCGATTCAAATTTTCAATTCATTCTTCTTGAATTCCAATTCAATCCAATAGAACAATATGAAATTTCCAATTCGATCTCATTCATGAATTGCAACCAATTGGAAATTTCCGATTAGTTCATTGGGATTGAATCAGAATTCAATCGGAATGAACTGGAAATTTTTTTTCCAATTAAACACGATTCATTTCAATTAAATTTCGATTCAAAATTTTAATTGATTTCAATGGGAATGAATCAAAACTTTTTTTACAATTGATATATTTATATATCCAATTATATATTAGTATTAGATGTAGCTCATAGATGGTGCCACTGTCTCTGCATATATATTGATATATACATTGTAATAAATAAAAAATACTGTTGTTTTTTATTATTTATATAATTTTTGTACCCGAGTCTTATCTGAAAGTCATACGCCTTTATTCCATTCAGCTTTTTAATTGTTTGGGTGGATTAAATCTTTGAGACATTTTGTAAATATCGATATAAACACATTTAGCTTACTTCTGTTGTACATATATACTATGGTCATCTTTCTTCGTAATGTCCTGTGCCCTTAAGCTAAACTCACACTATAAAGTATTTCGAAAGCGATTTGTATCTTACTTATACGACAAACATTTAGTAGCTTTGTTTAACTATTAATTTCAAGTAATATATTATCACAAAGCTATTTAGAGACAAAAAAAAAAGTAGCCGAGAGTAATTTTTCATTTGTTTTGTTATTTAACAAAAATTATATTTTGTTATTAATGAGATCAAAAAGGATTATTTTTAGCAAATATCACAATAAAAAAAATTACTGGATTTAAGTCAAAGATGTTCTTATAACTAATAAATATTTCTTTAGACAACAATCTGAGTACTTAAATCAAGAAAATATGTATGCTTATTCTAGTACTTTTTTTCAGTGTTCGATTTTTACTGTGAATAAAATTTTTTACTTAATAACAATCAACAGAGTCAATTGTTTCAAAAGCCAGAATACGCTTGGTTATCAAAGTTTGAACTATTTTATAATACAGATGCTAAGTATGAAAAAGTTACATTCAATCGAGAATCGATCCCACAGTCTCTGTCTTGCCTGGCTAACGCTTTACCGCCTGAGCTACTTATTTTTAGTAAACAGGTCTTTCATAACGTATATCCGCCCATTCTTACACGGTAACCAGAGCAATATCTATTAAAATGACAAAATAGGTTAAGAATAATAGAGTGACGAGCTTTGTGACAACAAACATAGCGTTCCAAAGTTTTTATACCATACAGTATTGTAAATAACGCAATAGATGAGTTTTTATCAGATAAGTTTTTAGTATCTGTCCTTATGCCATACCAGCATTGTAATAAACGCCATGATTTTATTACCGTGTGTCAAATGGTTCTTACAAGGGTATATTTTTACCGATGGAGAAAATTTCTGCTTGGTTACTTATTTTTGCTTTTCGTAGTATGTGAAAAAAATTGCGTAATATGTGAAAAAAAATACACTCGAGTGGGGATGTAATTCATCGCAAATAAGTTGCTGAACCAGTGCTTTATCATCTAAGCTGTATATATTTGACGTTGCGATGGCCAGATAGAAAATTAGACGAGCAGTCAGTAAAAAATGGATTCCAAAATGGGTTCCAATCAAAATTTAATACGCAAAAGGAATATTGAAGCTGATTTGAATTAAGCTTTAGAAAATTTGTTTGAATTTTTTTTCTTATTTTGTATCGTTTGAATTGTGTTCGAAAACGCATTGGTTTCTGGATACAACTACCATAGATAGAAAAACTACATTGGTCATTTACTATTGTTAAAATCGGGACAAATGTATACTATATACAGTAAAAATAAAAGTCAGCAAAACCTTTTGTTTAACGTTCGCCAGTCACTCAAACTTAAATACAGTGGAACACCGTAATGATTTTTTGCTACTATTAAAAAAAAACACAGTCTATACAAAGAAGCAATATAATGTTTTTCATTAATCGAATTTAATCTGATGTTTTCGAAGTTTTTCGACATTCTTTATTTTTGAAATTAAATTCAATTTTATTATTTTTAGATTTCGAAAAAAAATTGTATTTCGAATTTTCTAGGTTTAATCATACAAGTTTTCGATGTGTTTCGAAGTAAGAATCATCATCACATCGTGTAACTAATAAAATAAATATTGGTTTCAAAACATTAATTAAAATTACAAGATTCGAACTGGTTGACCTCGGGAAAATGGTTACCAATTTAAATCCAAAGTACATGGGAAAGGTTGGTTAATATTAAGACGTGTATAGATCCAAGTAACAAAACTGATTTGATATTATTAATTCTACATATTCGTATGAAAGTTACAGGACCGTATTCTATTTAGTAAGGAATTTTATAAAGAAACGAAAGCACACAAACAGGTCTAAAAATTTCCGAAGTTCATATTTTTTTGCTTACACTTTTACTCTTGTGATGAGAGAAATTCTTACAATTTCTGAAGGACTTGAAAAAAAATATTTTTAACTGTCAGTAAGTTCAAAAAATTGGAAAAATTCCTAGCTCGAAAATAGATAAAATATATGATAGAAAAAGACAAATAGAAGTAGGTAAAAATTGGTTTCTACGATTTAATTACATTGTTGGTTAGCCAGTTCGTTACAAGTGAAGCTTAAAAAGCCTGTTAAAAATTATCAAAATAAGAACTTCAGTTCGAAATTCTCTGTGAGATTTAAAAATTTTTTATAATGCTGGTTAAAAAAAAAAACTAAATGAAAATATTTTCGTTACGGTCCTGTTGATAGTATTACGAAAGAGGAAACAATATACTCAACATGTCGTGAGAGTATCAACTCCTTAAATTTCATTAGATATTCAACCCTTTCTAAACAGTTGATCTCTCTTAAAGTAGGGGTGAGTTTTAAATGTTTCTAATATGATAACAGGAAAAAGGATGGAAAATCAACTTTCTTTATTTAATTGAAAATGAAATTATTTTCTAAAAAGTATACTATTTACTGTCCTTAAAAAATGTATAAAAAAATATTAAATTTAAGCTCGAATTGTTTCAATAGAATTTGGTAATTTTCAATTCCATATACATATGAATAAATTATGAAGCTGAAATAAGGAAATTTAGCGTTGAACTGCCCCCGCAAATTTCTAACGCTGAGAATTTCTGGATCCACAGAAAAAGAGCGGCTGGATCCGCCCAATCGCTAAAAGAGAATGCGAATCTGTTGGTTGTTTTAGAGTTGTGGTAAATTATATTCAAACGTTCTGAACTCGAGTCACCGTGACACTGGTTTTCGGGACGCAAATATGTGATGAAGCGCAAACTGTGAAAGTTAGAAGCGTATCAGGACAGCAAACAGCTTCAGGTGAAAGATCGTTAGACAAAATTATTTGCAACCATATAGAAAAACGCAAAAAAATTTAGTTTCCTTGAGCCAAGAAAATCGATTTTCCTGTGTATTAAAATTGAAAACTGAGTTGGAAATAAATGCTACATTTTATAAAAATTTGATTTCCTTAACGACTTAGAAAAAGCTGCAGTTTTAATAGTTACGTAACCTGACATGAAGTCGATAAACTTTCAACTTATAATTTTATTACGAAAGATAAATGATTGATCAAACGTTGTTCTTGCATTCTTTCTAAACTCGTCTAAGCGGAAGGACATCGAAATTCCTTCAGGATATAACATAACATACATATATTATGTAATAATAAATAACAGAAGAAAACAAGATTACATAATAATACCGGTATAACCTGTAATTATCTAAAACCATTAATTAAACGTCAAAAAAATATATTAATTTAATTAAAAAATGGAGAAAAAAAAAGAATTATGATAATATAAATTATAACCAAATAATAACATTTAACGAAAAAAATAAAATAGAACAAAAATTTTTTAATATAAAAAAAATAAAACGCATAAAAAAGATAAACTGTTTCTTTCCAGAAAAAAAAAATTCCCTAAAAAATAAAAGTAGTAGTTATTTATTTGAAAATCGTGGCACAATAATAAAATAAAAAGTTTTTTTTTTTTGGTACAAAAATGATTACAATAAGCAAAGTAAAACGGGCAGTATTTTCCACACACTATAATAAAAATCGATCAAGACAAAGTGGACTTCATTTAAGGGTTTCGTAGGTTTAAAATCAATTACGCCTTAGCTATGTGATTTACTAGACTATTGTTGCTGGTGTTGAATATTTTGATAATTTATACGCATGGACGCTCGCAGAATTATTTCAGAGTCAGTGAAATTATTACCAGTAGTTATTTTGTTAGAGAAGATCTTGTGAAGTTCATCAAATCACAGAGGCTGAGATGGTTCTGATATGTGCAAAGAATGGAGGAAGGAAGGATGCCCAAGAAAATATTGCATGCCAAAGTGTACGCTACACGAAAAAGAGCCAGGCCTCGACTCAGATGGTTGAACCAAGTTATCGATGACCTGAAAGTGATGCGAGCCACTGGATGAGGATTTGCTGTCAAAAACCGAGCTATCTGGAGGAGAGTGGTCGAAGATGCCAAAGCCCATCCCGGGCTGTGGCGCCTGTTGGATTGGAATTATTATGTAACTAGAGGCTAACTTGGAGGTTTTTCACTAAAATGACTCTTAATCGATGAAAAACAAAAAGTAGTCAAAAAAGAAGCTGCTCAAATAGGATCGTGGCAATTTGACCTTTTGGCTGTTCATTGGTGGAGCTTTAATTTCTTTGCCGGAGAATGACTTTTAATGAAAAAATCACCAAATTAGCTCCTAGTAACCTTTTTTACAGGAAGATTGAGGATAGAAAGCCTCAAATTCAACCATTTGAAACTACAGCTTGCTTTCGGACCATCATATTTTCATTTTTCTTCGGAGAAGGTTCAGTTTTTCATCAACAGAATCCTGAAAAACAAATAACATTGCAACGGGTACTGGTCGAATCAGTAACGGTGTTTTTTTTTCCATACCAGAAGAAAGGAAGTTTTTTTTCGTTGTCTTTTATTGCTGGTATACGCATAGAAAAAAAAAATGAAGGACTATTGTCCTTTAGTAATATTAACTATAAATCTTGGCGGAACGCATGTCACCTTTATACTCGTATAATACATGAAGGAATGGGCCTATATAATCGAGTCTTTAAATTATTACACGGATGCATTTTGAAATAACCGAATATGAACTTATATTCAACAGACAAAGATCATATGATATTCACCAGCGGCGGTACAGCGTGTATTCACAAACTACTAAGATAATGAGATAATTCCATAGACTATGAAAATACATAGTACAGTTACAGACCGGGAAAGTTTTTAAAATTCTTAAATTTAATGTATTTTTATACCATGTATATATAAAATATACATAGTATATTCAGTTTAGTCCCAAGTTTGTAATGAAAAAAATTGATGCTACGAAAAAAAATTTTGGTATAGGTGTTCATAAAATCACCTAAATAGTCCATTTCCGGTTGTGTGTCCGTCTGTTCGTCTCTTCTGCCAATACGATAAATCAAAAACGAAAAGAAATATGAAGCTGAAATTTTTATAGCGTACTCAGGACGTAAAAAGTGAGGTCTTGTTCGTAAATGAGCAATATAGGTCATTTGGGTCTTGTGTCCGTAGGATCCATCTTGGAAATCGTTCGAGATATAACAAAAGTTTAAATATAAAAAATGTTCCTTATAAAAAACTAAACAAGTTTTGTTTGAAACATTTTTTCATAAACAGCACTGTTTACCCGTGAGGGCGCAAATTTGGCGTAAATTGTATGGGAATATCTGTTATACATGTGTGACATGTATGTATGTGTAATGTGACAGAGTAATCAACACTATCCATACATGGTATTTCAACAGTTAATTCAGTCAATTGTTTGTTTTCACTAGTTATTTTGAGCATAAGCCCATAACCCAAGCCGAATAGCCGGTATCGAAGTGGAAAGCGTTGCTGTGATAACTTTAATATTTTTGCCTTTTTTTTTGCTTTACAATCTTGAACGTCAGTGGTCAAGTTGTCTGGGTCTAGAAACGTGTTCACGGTGAGTAAAGTCCAGGAGTAGGGCAAGTCAAGGCGAGGGCAGATGCAAGAGTCTGGTGAATGCTTTACACTGTAGATATAACGAGAGGGCGGTTTTGTTTTGAAAAGTTTTTTTGGATTCTAAACAGGATTTGTGATTCTTTTGCTATTCGAGGAATTCTTCCCCACAAGATAGAAAGATCATTTCTTAAGTCAATTACCTGATCAGAAAAGCATTCAATATTATGAATGCTCGAAGAAAGACGAAGCTCTGAATAGACCAGACATAGTGATTGCATGAGCAAGTATTCCTGAATAAAAAAATGTGTAACCAAAACATATTTAGATATATTTTTTTGTTTTAAAAATTCACATTCGAATGGCCATGCATGGCTATAATTGACAAAATGTCAAGTAAGAAAAATAAAAAGCAATTTAAATGATACCAATCTTTTCATTTTGTGTGTGTATTCACATAAACCTCTTCACTCAACATAGTCCTCACCTTATTCCACTCAAATTCTTCACTAGATCAAGTATCATAAACGTTCAATATATGTATGTATGCTTGTGAGGTGTTAAACGGATGTTTACAGTATGTGGCGAGGGAGCGGGGGGGGGTCTATCAAAGTGGGGGATGAGTATATACTTCAATACGATCATCGTTTTTTTTTCTCCACTTTTTTTTATTATAAAATATCGATATTTTATCATAAGATTTAAGTAAACGATACTTATATCTTTTAGCTCGTGTTTAAATAAATATATATTACAAAATATATACAAAAAATGTTTTTCCCATACAATCTGTTGGATTGAGAGGTGGTTTTAACACAGGAGGGTACCGTTTTCATAAAAAGGACTATTATTTAGAATATGTTTCTGTATCATTTTCTGAAACCTGTAACTTTTGTACCAACTTCTTTGACTTTTCTGTTAATCTTCTCCACAATTGGAATGTCTGCTACGATTATGTCTACGACAAGTCCATCTTCATTATTGGGACTTGTGACAGGCTAAGCTGTGTATAACCATAGCTAGGCCATCCGACTGTGCTCATCTGAAACCTACTAGAGCACAGTTGAGAAGGGTGGTGGGATTCTTGAACTATCACCTTCATAACTTGGGGATCTCTAATGATCCCACTTGTAGAGTCTGTATAGAGGATGACGAAATCTCCATACATGTTATTTGCACCTGCAGAAATCCGCAGGACGTTAGATTAAGAATGTTCGGGTCGAAACCTTGGATCCATCTATCCTGGGAGAGATCCCGACGGAGACGCTCTGAGCTTTCTGTGTGGTATCTGGCCTCGACAGAATCCTATTAGCTTCATCTGATTTTAATAGCATCTCCTCGTCTTCGGGTGGCAGGTCATTCTTAAGGAGACCACAGAGGACTCTTGGTCTAGGTGCTTGGGACCCACCTGCGGTACCCCTCTTTTGTGTCATTAATATGATTAGAAATGTCATTAAAATGCCAAAAAACAGTGTTAACTACATTATTGTCAAAACCGAACCCCATATTTAGCTATTCAGCTCACGGAGACTACATAAGGAGATTCAACTCCATGTTACCAAAAATGTGTCACAAATAATATGTCAGCAGTGTCCCTTTTGCGCCGGATAATGGAGCAGGCTTAAGGCGCGAATTTGATTAAAAAAATATGACGCATTTAAGCAGTATTTATTTCGAGTTTTCTTCTGAAATAGGTATAGAAAGAAAATGAGTAAACGTTTGGGAAATCTGACATAGCAAAAAAAAAATAACGAAAACCTACATTTCCACAAGATAATATAATTAAACATAATATTTTAAAATTTTATGATATTTGTATTACCAACCTTATAAATTTAAAGCAAAACTAAAAAGAACAAGCGATAACAGAAAGTACGAAAAAAAAATCTGTGTATATAAAAAAAAAACTTTGAGGGTAGTTTCCATAAATTTGAAACAACAAACATCATAACCGAATTTAAACACTCATAACCTAAAATGTCGTTCTTACAACAAAATACTATAAAACAAAAAATAATAGCCTCTTATAAACACACTAAAAAGGTGGTGGGGATTGGAGTAGGGATGAGTGAAAAGACATAATAAGCATATATTTATGCTGTATATATATATATAAAATATATGACTATACGTGTGACCAGTAGTCTCTTTTGCAAACGTAAGCATTCTCATCTATAGCCACAACTGTTTTTCCCTTGTATCCCTCCCCTCTTTGAATGTTCCTTTTGAATGCAGTCCGTAATATGTGTATATTGTATATACATGTATGTAATAATACTTACTTAATAGCCTTGGAAAATATACTGTGAAAATTCACATAACTTCATATATTAATATTTGTTCATTTTTTTTTTGTGTTCATGAAGTTTCTTTTCACCAAGTGCCAATTTTTATAGAAATATACAAAGGTATAATAAGTTTAGTCCCAAGTTTGTAACGCTTAAAAATATTGATGCTATAAACAAAATTTTGGTATAGGTGTTCATAAAATCACTCAATTAGTCCATTTCCGGTTGTTTGTCTACCTGTCGCCTGTCGTATGTCGGCTGTCGCCTGTCGTCCGTCTGTGGGTCTACGGACCCAAGACCCAATACCTATGTTGCTCAATTACGAACTTGACCTCACTTTTTTCTTCCTCATCACGCTATAAAAATTTCAGTTTGATATCTCTTTTCTTTTTTGAGTAATCGTGGTGACAGACGGACAGACGACAGAGAGACGACAGACAGACAACAGGCAGACGACAGACAGACGACAGACTGGCGACAGACAGACGACTGACAGGCAGACAACCGCAAATGGACTAATTAGGTGATTTTATGAACACCTATACCAAAATTTTGTTCATAGCATCAATATTTTTAAGCGTTACAAACTTGAGACTAAACTTAGTATACCTTGGTATATTCCATATATACATGGTATAATAATGAAAATCAGATTGAATGTGTTAGTTATGTTAAGATATCCCACTCTAAATTTCATAATTTAAGTGACTCTGATTGAAGATAAATTATTCAAACATCCGGAATCTTTTAAGAGGTATAATTAATGAAAAAAGTATTGGTAGGCGTTAATAAAAATAAAATAAATTAAAAACAAAAAAGGCCATATTTAAGAACAATTTGCGAGTTGAGTTAGAGGAGAGAATTGACCACTTAAAATAAATAATATCGTAAACCCTTTAAAATAGCAATATTGAAATACAGAAAATGATAAGTGCTCACATATATATGAAAATGAATGATACTTTCACAGTGGTCACATAAAATGTTAGTATTTTCAGTCACTTGAAAATACCCTTTCATAAGCCCATCATCACAATATATAAGTAGCAAGAGGTTTACTTACTATACAAGGCAACACACAAGTATAAATTCCAAAAATCATCATATTTGAAAGACTGTCAAAGTTTTGCAACCCCAAATCAAAACCGATTATAACGATAAAGAAAGCTCCCAAACGAATTCCTATTTTACACATACACTAACCAAGCGTATATCGACTCATTTCGTTTTCCGGGAATCTAATACTCAGTTTCTGTCACTTGCAAGACGACCTCAGAGCTCTAAGTGACAAAATTGCCTCTGGAACAAAACGAACCGAAATGTGGATCACATTTTATAATTCTTTTTAGATAATCAGTTTTACCATCAGTTTTACCCCTGGCACACACTCTTAGTCGCAGAAACGAAGCAAAATTAGAACCCTGAGTCGGATTTGAATGCGTTTTTCGGCATTCGGTTCGTTGGAGCGACAAATTGTAAACGGGTAAACGGTATCCCCGATATCCCCCAGGGTTAATGGTATCCCCGTCATCTCCTGGAGTTTCCGGGAAATACGTTGTATAATCAGTCCAAACTTGTTACTCGAGGATTTTCGGAGTCGCTGAGCATGAATATCGCGACAGAATTGATCTCCGAGATACCTGGTACCTAAGGTTCCTCGGGTCTCCGGGGTACCTTCAGGGGACATTGGGGAC
The DNA here is from genome assembly GCF_905475395.1 of Chrysoperla carnea. Classification (NCBI taxonomy): domain Eukaryota; kingdom Metazoa; phylum Arthropoda; class Insecta; order Neuroptera; family Chrysopidae; genus Chrysoperla; species Chrysoperla carnea. Next base: position 35,038,505 of record NC_058342.1, read on the forward strand.
ACTGTTTATCCTACGCAATAGGTACCTTGGAGACCAATTATGACGCGATATTCATCGAAAAACCCCAAAAACCTCCGAGTGATAGTCTGCGAATATCTTGCGAAGTATCCTGGCCAAGTATACTCCTCAAAGTAAGCCGAAGTGAAGCACTTACTACCGCACTGTGGTCTTACTTCGCAAGAATCTCATTGCTGACATCGAAGTGGCATCAGCAGTACAAAAAAGTTTTCTTAGAAACGAGCCGTCGTTAATAACACAATACTTTGTTATATAAGCCATAATAGCAACAGAATTAATCACGAGAATGTGAAAATGAAGTTTGTCTTGTACTTGCTTTCGTACCTCGTGTTCATTTTGACTCGAGTACAAAAAACCTCCTTTTTAGCAAAGAAGGACAAGGTGAGGTGAAGACAGTCGAGACACTGCAAGTATTTTCAATATGAGAAACTTTTCAATTTTCATCAAATAGAATCAATATTTTTATTTTCAAAAGTATTGGACTGACTTTTAAAAAAGTAGTTAACTTTTAAGATACATTGTAGATGTATTTCTGGTATCACATTCTCACCCATTAGAATATAATTAAACGACCATGATGGGCATGGGCATAGGTATAACACATAATAATTGATGCCAAACAAAACCTTATAAATCCCATTTTAAATATTACGATTAAAACAATTTATTCCAATCTATTTTATATAATAACTAAAGTGATACCCATCCGCTTCGCTGAGTTTAAATGTAAAGATTGATAAAGATGGCTCTCGCTTATTCCATTTTTATAATACTCAAAATAATAATGAGGATTGTTTTACACAGGTTAAATATATGTATGGTTTTTTATTTTTTTAAAAGTATAATAGTCGTAATTATTCATTGAGTATATCAGAGAAGATGGCCGTGAAATATTTTATATTGACTATTTTTACAGAAATCTGTAATTTATGCTAATGTCAAATTAAATTTTTAAATTTTTTTTTATTATTGTCAATACATAGTATAAAACAAAGTCGCTTTCTCTGTCCCTATGTCCCTATGTCCTTTTGTATGCTTAAATCTTTGAATTTACGCAACGGATTTTGATGGGGATTTTTCTAAATAGATAGAGTGATTCAAGAGAAAGGTTTCTATGTATAATACATTCATATTATAGTAGAGTAAGGGGTTGAAATAGGGGTTGAAAGGGATATGCTTCAAAAAATAAAAAAGTTGTGCATCGATTAAGCTAAAATATTGACACGATATACAACCAGCTTCAAAGATCTATTGTTTTTATCTACTTTTAACCTTCGGAGGGTAGAAAGGTGTAGCGAGAAAGTGGGAAGGAATTATCGAATATTTACAAATATACCTAAGTGGGGTATCAAATAAAAGAGCATGACGTGTACATTACAAAACTGTTATCCCACGCAAGGAAATGTGGAGGGAGGGGTGCAAGTGGGGATGTTGCCCACTTGCAAAGCGGGTAGTTCACAGCTAGTATTTTTATAAATTATATCTCATGTGTTATTCTGATATATTAGCTATATTGCTGTACAGTTTCATTAAAAACCATTCGTTAGTTTTAGCATGAAAGTGTAACAAACAAACAAACAAACAAACAAACAAATATGCTTACTTTTGCATTTATAATATATAGAAAATAATAATGTTTGGGTATTTTAATTTTTTATTTTTGAAAAATATTTTATTTAATATAATATTATTGTACCTGACTGATCCTGTGTATCCTGTCTGTATCCTGTGTGTTTCTAAGGATAATTAACAATTTGATCATTAATTATATTTCAGATAATATATTTAAATTTATGTTAAATATTATTATGGGTAATTTATTACGAATTATATAAGTGAAATATTTCTGTTTTCTATCATTTAAAAATGTCACTTTGTTGAGGTTAAGGATGTATGAGCATGACAACAATGTTTGATTGAAAGGCTCAAAATTTCTTGTAGGTAGATTTTTACTCAAAGAATATGTGGTTAAAATTTCAGCTTAGGTATCCATGCAAAGTTTTCAAAAATATATTTATTCAAAAATAGCAAGAACTTCTGGGACTATCCAGTAACAAAATCATTAACGTCTTTAATTTCGTGGTGTTTTTACTTTTAGAGTACTTTTCTTCACGAACGTCCCAAAAAGCTTGTTGATCGACAATAAAGAGTAAGAAAATTCCCTCCCCTCTCCTTGATTTCCACAGTATGCGTTTTATATAACATACACGGGATGTTGTTATATAGTTTTTGCATCTGGATTTTTCAAAACGAATGGTATGAGTATGCTTGTAATATCGTTTCAGCTGGACTTAACTGAACTGGGTAGATCGTTTAAGATATAAATGGACCCAACATTGCACGAAAGAATTATTCATATCAACCCATATACTACTAAACTACATGGTTTCATATTAAAAACTAGATGTATGCATATATTTTATTTCATTCCTGATATCTATCAGGGGTGGATTTAAGTTTATATTTATTTATCCTATTTTTGTAAATCTTTTCCTGATTGTACGTGTTTACGATTAACTTTTAAGCCTCCTGATAGGAAGAACTCTATATAAAATGTTAGTATTCATTATCAAAACGAAACTTTGATTTATTGATGTATTTCGAATATTTAAATGCCAAATTTGGCCTGTTTTTTTATATATATGCGAAGAAATATGGACAGTGCCAACTGCTGCTGAAAAATTACTAGCTACAACAGAAATGTGTCGTTTCCAGTTGTTCTTGTGTCTCTCCCAGCTGATATCAGGGACCCAACGAATAACAAACCAACGTGTTCTATAAAAAGCTGGTGTAAGCTGTGAACTGTGTTAATTCCGGGACCTGGTCTCCACATTCTTGAAATCTATTAGAGCTATGTTAATTTTGATCATAAATTTGAAAAGTATGACCCAAATTTAGTAGAATTACATACTTGGTTTATCAAAATTGGATAAAATTTGGATGTGATAGAGCAAAATTAAATTTTTTGGATTCTGATGACGTCATAAAGTTCAAAAATTCGACTTTTTTGATAACTCAACCAAATTTGATCGGATCTTATTGGAATTATTTTTGAAACCCATTAATTATGGGTCATTCTTTTCAGTTGTGGTGTCATTTTTTCGCTAGCTATCACTTATGTGCTTAATTCCGAGATCAAGACTCCACATTCTTGAAATATATTAAAGCTAGGCTAATTTTGATTACAAATTTGAAAAGTATGACCCAAATTTAGTAGAATTACATACTTGGTTTATTAAAATCGGATAAAATTTGGATGTGATAGAGCAAAATTAAATTTTTTAATTTTGGATCCGATCTTATTGGAATTTTTTTTGAAACCCACTAAATTTGGGTCATTATTTTCAGCTGTGATGCCAGTTTTTCGCTAGTTATCACTTATAAGCCTTATTCCGGTACCAGGACTCCACGTTCTAGAAACCTATTAGAGCTTTGTTAAATTTGATCACAAATTTGAAAAGCATGACTCAAATTTAGTAGGATTACATACTTGGTTTATCAAAATTGGATAAAATTTGGATGTGATAGAGCAAAATTAAATTTTTTGGATTCTGATGACGTCATAAAGTTAAAAAATTCAATTATTTTGATTATACAGGCAAATTTGATCTGCTTAAAAATTAAATCTGAATTTGACCTGCCTGGTGGATCAAAGATTTTGCTGATGGACTGCCATTAACAAAACTTGCGTTCGAAACCCAACCCACTTTTGCGAAAGTGTAGGGAAGGCTTAAGTTTATTGATAAGAATGATCAATACAAGGTATGCAATAGAAATTGATTACTTTGACTCGAAATTCCCAGGTGACTATTTACTAAAAATCCAATACTGTAAATGATTTGTCGTCTTTTAAAAATGACAATTTTATGGAAGGGACCATGTCAATGGACATAATATTATGATATGCAATATGTCGTATGAAAAATAACAAATCGATGCCATGGAGAAAAAAAAAGGAAAAAGCAGGAGGAAAAACTTAATGCGATATAAGATGTATGCTGCTTGTGTGTGCTTTAAGAGTGTGGCGTTATATTGAAAATATTTATATCCAACATATAACGATTTCAAATAAACATAATATACACCTTACCCAATACAATATTGAAAGTTTATAATGTTTGAACGTTTATTTGTGTGGGTATAGGGTAGAATGGGGATATTTACACCCACTTATCCATACATAATACATATACTACATATATTCACTCAAAATCATATACATTATTATTGCACGAACGTGCATTGAAAAAATAAATATTGTTATGTTATTGTTTCTTGTGTCAGTCGAACTGTGAGTGTATTTTCACATTTTCCCCGACATTATATTTTATATTATATATATATATTTTTTTTCTCACATTTTTACATTTGTCACACAGGATGTTTTAAGAACTTAAATAAAAATGTGACCACTATCATTGAATATCAATTTTTTGTGATCTTGTGAGCTGTTTTTAAGGTCGTTATTTTTATGGCAAGACAATTCTTTAAGGAGGTACGAACTGACTAGAACTTTCAATAAAATTATTAATTTTTAATATATTCTTTAAATAAGTTTAAATGAATCCTACAAATTTAAGGAGGTTATTCGATTATTTACCATGGGTTATATGACAGACAATGCAGCTGATATGCGAAAATTTTGATTTCACTTATCAGCTTATTTCTTCGGCATACTTGAGAGGAATAATAACTTTACACAAAGTGACTACAGCACAAAAGTATACACACTCAATTTAATCATTAAACGAAATCAAAATATATATTTTGTATTTTACAATTGAACAAAAATCAAAAAATATATATTACATTTTTTTGTTGTCATTTCCAACGGTGAGCGTGGTTGCTTGGTAGAGTATTGGACTTCTAATCCATAGGTTTAGGGTTCAAAGCTCATGCAAGCTGGTCACTTTCAATTGTTCAATCAATACTCAACGTGATCTGGAAGTGGTTATCTGAGGAACGCATTACTATGGGCACTGATGGCACAGTTCCGATTCGTCTCGACGGTAGTACAAGTACGCTAAGATTAACCCGCATCAGATCATTCTGTGGCCAGATTAAACAGTTGAATTGAAGAACAATTGTGGAGCCGTTTAACTGGCTGTCTGATGTTGATAATCTCAGCATCACATACAGTCTTTTGTTAAATTTTTTAAAAATATTTTAACACAGCCAAATAGATGTCAATTGTTTGCGGATAAAAAGCACAGAAAAACTTCTGGAGACAGTGGAGATGTAGTTTTTTTATTGACGAATTGAGCGTAGTGAGACATTAATTTTTTCGTATGTGACCGAGATGGAAAAGAGTAGAGGACGGTAATGAATTCTCAGTGGAATCGTAGCCCTTAAACGGTCGAACCGACTTGATTGAGAACCACTTTTAAAATGTTTTTGTAGTTTTGGTAGCTTCTTGTTTAAGAAATAGTAAATAAAATTCAGATCTTTCGCAAGAAGATTGGTTATAAGGGAAAGGAGGTAAAAAGGGTAAGTCATAATTATAATTTCAATCTTTTCAAATAAATAATAGAACTATGAACGCTGTACTCGTATATGTTTGCACGTCAAGAATATTCACTCAAAACATTTTCATACACACAAAGTTATCTTAACAAAACATTGTTGAGAAACAACATTTATAACATATGTAATTCTTTGCAGATGTAAAAATAATACAAGCAATCCCAATGGGAATTACAGTTGTGGAAATGGAAACAAGCAAACGGCAAAGCACGGCACGGCCGATTTTAAAATGTAAATAATTTATTATTATCACAGAATGGTGAAACAATACTATACTATATATACAGGGGGATCAAAAAGCGAAATCACCTTCCTGGATTTTAGAAAATAATGACCAAGACGAGAAGAAGGAATAAGATTTCTGAAAATCATTTCGATATTTTAGACCACTTTGAAGTTGGAAATTTTGTGAGGAATTTTGATTTTTTTTTTATTGGTGGTCCCATTTTATCAAAAATTATAATTTCGACTATTCCTTCGATTAGAATCTGAAATTTTCTGAATTTGTTTCATTTTAAATAATCTAAACCGGAGATATATGGTGCTCACCACTGGAGACTTTCTTTTTTGGAGGATCTGAAGGAGACCGCCTAAAGGAAAAGTACTGTATCAAATTTTTGTAATCGGACAACGGGATCTTAAATGGTCTTCAGAAAATAAACTCATAAAATAAACTTGCTTTTTTTTGCGCTCACAACTGGATATAACCTCTTAACCTACGAACAAAATTTTGACAGCTTTTGTCTTGGTTTTTTATTCAGTCATTATACCATGCATATATGAAATATACATAGTATATTAAGCTTAGTCCAAAGTTTGTAACGCTTAAAAATAATGATGCTAGGAAAAAAATTTTGTCATAGGTGTTCATAAAATCACCTACTTAGTCCATTTCCGGTTTCCGTCCGTCTGTGGACACGATAACTCAAAAACGAAAAAAGATATCGAGCTGAAATTTTTACAGCGCACTCAAGACGTAAAAAGTGAGGTCAAGTTCGTAAATGAGCATCATAGGTCAATTGGGTCTTGGGTCCGTAGGACCCATTTTGTAAACCGTTAGAGATAGAACAAAAGTTTAAATGTAAAAAATGTTCCTTATCAAAAATTAAACAACTTTGTTTGAAACATTTTTTCGTAAACATCACTGTTTACCCGTGAGAGCGCCAATTAGGCGGAAATTTTATAATATGTACTATACTTGATTATCAGTTATGTATGTGTCACATGTTTGTATGTGTAATGTGATAAAGAAATCAACACTGACTATGCATGGTATTTCAATAATTAACTCAGTCAATTGTTTGTTTTCACTTGTTATTTTCTAAATTCAGTGGGATCTCGAACTTTTTGAACACCGTGTATATATAGTAAACCTCACTAACTGGTAGTAGCTACTATGAATCTAGTACACTCATATATACATGCATTAGTCACATATTATGTTCGTTTCGATGAATTCAGACGGTTTCTTGCTTCAAATAATTGTATGATAACTTTTATATTTAGTTGAGAAAGGCTTAAAATGAATTTTGTCTGGTCTTTAAAACCTTTTTTCGAGTAATTCATACTTAAGTAGACTATTGGTCAAAGGAAGTGGAAAATAAGGTATTGTATGCTTAATTCGAACCGGGAGGTTTTATCGTAGTTAATGATTTTTATGCGAAATTTTTCGATCAATTCATAAACAAAATAATAAATTGGTTATATGGAATTTAAAAATTGGGGTAAACTTTCCTACATTTTAATAAATAAAATTTTAAGTTTGTCATTGAGATTCTTTTGATTTCCTTAATGGTACCAATACAAAGTTGCTGAAAACGTACAATTAAATTTCTATACTAAACATAAAAATTATGGTATAGTTTTAGATAGCTATTTCTGTTATATTTTTATACCATGTATATATGAAATATATCAAGGTAAATTAAGTTTAGTTCCAAGTTTATAACGTTTAAAATTAATGATGCTACCAACAAAATTTTGATATATGTTAGGTGTCCATACAATTATTTAAAAAGTCCATTTCCGGCTGTACGTCTGTCTGTCTGTCTATCTGTCCATTTGTCCGCCGGTGATCATGATAACCTCAAAACGGAAATAGATATCAAACTAAAAAAGCGTTCTTAGGACTTAAAAAGTGAGGGAGGCCAAGTTCGTAAATCAGCAAAATAGATCAAGTGGGTCTTGGGTCCGCAGTACCCATCTTGTAAACTGTTAGAGATAGAACAAAACATTAAGCGTAAGAAATGTTCCTTATAAAGAAATAAACAACTTTTATTTGAAACATTTTAGCTTAAACATCACTGTTTACCCGCGAGGGAGCAAGTTAAATTTATGCGTTACATAGATTATGGACGTGTTTGTTTGTTATAGAATTTATATACTATATCCACTGAGGAAGTTCGAAGAAAGATACTCTTATTACTTTGTGTGTAGGAGTGGTTATCTTTCTTCTACTTACATGGCGTAAAAAAATAAACGATTTCATAATCAATACTGTCTATACATGGTATTTCAACAATTAACTCAATCAATTGTTTGTTTTCACTTGTTTTATCTTATTTTTGGTTTGATTTTGAGAAGAAAGAAATGTGTTTGGAAGTTAAAAAAAACAAAAATGCTGATACAACTTGAAAACAATTATATTTTTCAAAAAAGCAATAAGCTAGAAAAATTCAATTGAATAAAAGGTATTACACTTATAAATAACTCGAAAATTTCGATTATAACAACATAGAAAATGCAACGCCATATAAACCAGTAGTTACAGATACAAACATGATATGTAACGATGCTCGTGAAGCATGAGGTAGCGTAGAGATGATGATAACATGCTATACACCACACAATTGTTACGAGTATAGAGAGTAGCTAGTTGGGGGGTACGTTGAGTGGGAGGTGGGTGTGATGGGGTGGTCTATGATGTAGATTCGTTTATTTGATATATACATATGATCTAACAGTTACTTGTATTGTAGATATACATATTATAGCATTCAGAACACCTCCGTTACCTCGTTGTCAGTCGTTACCATCTTCATATATACACCCAATTCATTCTTCCCACATCATGTTCCCATACTCTCCCGTCCCATGTACACTTCTTCTACTATAACTATACTATACAGTAGGGGGCAAGTCGTGTACCTTTGAACGATTGTATCTTGAGACAGTATCCATAAGTTGACAACGATCACTAAATCGATAATCGATTAAAAAAATCAAAAATATTGTGTACATTTATTATAACACAAATGTTTATAAAATTTAAAACACCCCTGACAAAGTTTTCGGCTACGGTACCCTAGCATTCGCATTTGAACCATATCTAAGAACTCTCTCCATTAAATTGCCTTTTTCTTTAAAGCCTTTTTCAAACTGAGCCGATTTGGAAGATCATTGCCAATTTTTAGTTTTTTCGGGTACGGAATCCTAAATTCACAATTGAAACATAGCTTAGAACACTCTGCATTAAATTAACTTTCAAATAAAATCAAAAACATTCAAATCGGTTCATTTGTTTAGGCGCTACGGTGCCACAGACAGACACACGTACACACACAGAGCGGTCAAACTTATAATACCCTATTTTTTAGTTTAGGCGTTATAAAAGATTTTACACTCTGTGTCTGAAGGTACAAAAATGCTTGTCTTAAGGTACATCCAATTGTTGATGTATCATAAGACAAGAAAATGGTGATAATTTTAGGGAAGTGATCATGAAAATTACAAAAAAAATTGGGCTATAATTGCGCTAAACATCAAATCTTTAGGGATTTTAGTTAAGCGTAAAATGTATTTTAAATTAAAATTTGTTTTAAATGTTCAAAGGTACATGACTTATATCCCTGCCTATAACTACCGCCAAGTACCCAAGTCAAGTGTCAATATTTGTTTTCTGCCATAATGTAGTACTCTATTCTCGTTTGCTATAACATAGTAGAGCATAGCTCCTCGATACTGTATGCTTTTTCATGCTTTACAAAACAGGATTGTCTTTAATAAACAACATAAAAAAGTTTCATATAAAAGTTGTACTTGCATAAGGCGAAAATTTGTGAAATAAAAGATGTGGTAAGAGTTTTGTAAAATAGCGTCAGACTACTAGAGTCGGATTACCCCGGTCTGTGATAATTTAGTCAGGTAGTCAGGTTGTAATTATATGACCCGAGTCTGAGTGGAAAGTATTGTTGACAAGATCCAACTACGCTAAATTTAAAAAAATTAGCTTCATCACTAGGGAATAATACTGTTTAAATTATAAAGAAACAGTTTAAATTAGAAAGAGCCTAAATGGCCGAGCGGTCTAGAGGCTAGTTTTAGAATGTTAGGCTATTTAGACTTAGGTTGCTGGTTCGAATCCAGGCAGCGGCAGTGCGAACAATTTATAATTAATGGGAGTGCAAAATTGATCACATTGTCGTCGCTTGGATAAGAACGAAGTAACCGACTCCACCCACATCAAAAATGTAACTGTAATGTAAAATAACAAATAATGATGTGAGTGGCCTCCGTGATTAGGCATGTGCCACAAAAACGGAGGTTAAACCCCCATTATTATTATTATTATTTATAAAGAAACAGCAAGAAAGCGATTACTGAATGATAATTTTTTTTTGCATTACAGAAATAGGAAGTGTTTCCTAAAATTTGAAGCATTACAGACACGATAACTAATGCACAGAATGCGGAGAGGAAAAAAACGATAGATTATCAGGGCATGGCGATGCTCAGTAATGAATGGAAAATATGAGCTTTGCTCAAAGAGGTTACATAACATAGAGGCTTAAAAGCATAGGAAACGCAATAAGTGGAGGACCTTCTTCCCTCTTTGTCTCGCAGCCTGGCAAAGGTGAATATTAATATTTTGAATGATTGTACAAACACGCACATGTCTGTGTATTTCATTGAGGTAATATAAGACAGATGAAGACAGACGAAGACAGCTATACGCGTACTTTTTTTAGGTCTCTCTCTATAACGATCGACCGTTTGGATGACCACATTACGGATCTATGTTATTACGTCTATGGCTTTGATACAAATTGGTAATGATTCAAAGCAATGGTTTAATATAACCCAGATTTTAGGTGTTTCGTGTAAGGGTAAGAGTATAAGTAAAGAAATCCTTTTTAGAGGTTCACATCTTTCAGGTAGCAATATTCTTTTGTTTGGTAATCGAGTTGACAGTAGACAGTTGCTTTGTAGACCACACTGTAGATTATTCTATGGGAAAACATCATATTTATTATATGAAAACTCTTGTGATAGTTACCTTGTGTTTTATTACAATCGTGAGTTTTCCATTTTTCCCTTTTAAAGTTATTTTATAATCTTATGACAATATTTCTTTCATAACTGTAAAGCATATGATAAATAGAAACCAGAAAATCTTAGAACTATTCAGTTTCGAAGAATAAAATATGGAAAAATGACTTTTACCAACCTCTGTGTACAAATTCAAAGCACACATTTAAATGAAATCTGAGCTACTCAACACCAAAAATTTTATTTTTTAATTGGTCAGTGCATAAGATTTTGGACGAAGGCGCAAAAAATATACTTTTTAAGCTTGATCTGGAAGTACCGCGTATCAGATCATTCTGTGGCCATATTGAAGAGCAAAATTGAAGTACAATTGACAAGCTGTTTGCAGTTTTCTGAAGACGCCTAAGACTTTTAGCTGGTTAATTATGATATAATAATGGACAACTATGACAAGTTTCATTAAATTCTGATTGCAAAGACTATTACCGATAGTACTACCTTAACATCAATTAAAAAGTGAATATTCAACTACGAAAATATCTTAGGATGATATTTTCACTGACAATCATAAATCAATTTTTAAGGTGACGTTCGAATCATTTATAGTTGAGCGCAAAGTTTAATATAAATAATTTGATGTTGTAACATATGAAATTCAACGAATTGGGTACAGTTCACCCACCAATATGTGAAGAATTCGTAAGTGTGGGTGGTTCGTTCGCAAGGAGAACAAATCACTGTATGTATATACGTGCGGTGTATGTAGGAGTGTAGGTTAGGTATGTTGGAGTGTTGTTTAAGAAGCAGATGTAGTATGATGGGAGTGAACTCACCCTTTTCTTTATAATATATAGAATATTGTTTAACCGTATATTTATATATATAAACCATACCCATTATTTTTCACCGCAATATCGAAAACTTTTTGACATAACCTTTAATATTGTTTTATGTTTTATGTATAATATTGTATAGAAGAAATTACTATTTACCTTATGATCGAAAATATTATTTCGGTGACATCGATAAATAAGTATTTTATAAAGAAAACTATTTTAAAATTTTATCCGATTTTAATGAAAGATTTCTAAATTTAATACTACCGCATTTTAGGGAAATTTTCTCAGGAAAATGTTTAAAGATTCAGCTATTGATGTACGGGATTTTGCAAACAATAACACGATAGCTCACAAACGAAAAGAGATATCAAGCTGAAATTTTTATAGCGTGCTCATAATGTAAAAAGTGAGATCAAGTTCGTAAATGAGTAACCTTGGTCAATTGGATCTTGTGTCCGTGGGACCCATATTTTCTTTCTTTACTTACATGTCTAAAAATACAAATAATTACGTAATCAATGCTGTCTATACGTGGTAATTCAACAATTAACTCAGTTAATTGTTTGTTTTCACTTTTTTTCATTGAATCGTGTACTTAATGCGTAGAAAGGTAACGACGGCTGCCAAGAAAGGGTATTTTGAGGGCGGTCTGGAGCCTCACCCTCAGCACAATTCAGGACACTTGTCCAAAAAAGACCAGTGAATTATGTCTTCCTTTTAAACTTTCGGTGCAAGAAAAATTTTCCATTAAAAAAAACTAAACGTTCAAAAGAAAAAAAAAACTTGAGTAACAAAATTCACAGACGTGGGTTAAGAGATTGGAGAAAGATGTTGGGTTGAGGGAGATGAGAGTGTATTGGCATTTTCCTAGCGTGAATTTTTCTAGATACAGTAGCTTGTATTTGTATTGAATTTGTCCGTGAAAAATCGTGAAAATGATGAACAAATACGAACAAACAAAAAATGATAATAAAACAAATACAATATTCATCTTATAAAATCAATGAATAATCAATTACATGGCAAACGTGTACCAGAATCCTGTTTTATATATTTAATTCTAAACCAATATTAAAAATGTATGACAAATATTCTCTCCCGTTTTCCGTTGTATCCCGTTGTTCCCACTTTTTTTTTTCCTGTTTTCGTACTGTACTCGTGTATGCTGTTGTACTGTGACTCTCTCTACTGCAATGATAACATTCTTTCGATTACGAAACGAAAATGCAATTGTATGTCCGAAAATAGATTGACGCCGGACATTGTAAAGAAGGGTACGGCGTTACGGACAATTGATTGGGAGACATATCTCGTATGTGGGAATCGGACTAGATGATATACTCTCACAATAGAGGATTCTTCAATTAAAGCTTTATGTTTATTTAGTAGTATATATATACATCTATACATCTATACATCTACCCCCACTTTTACCCCCACCCATCGATATGAATCTATATCTGTAGTATAATATACTTGATGTGATACTAACTACCAAAGCTTTTCTCATTCGATTTCGAGACGACGTATGATTGAAAAATACACAAATGATTATAGATTGGTATGTTTTATAATATACTGGTATACTACAGAGTGTTCAAGGTGGCTTTGATAATCAGTCTAACATGTCAAAGGTGTCAGATCTAGTTTATCAATTATCAATTCTAGTTTATAAATGAATATCGGGCTAAAATATCGGAATAAATTAGTGCAGAAGTCAGTGGCGTAGCGAGCTTAATTCGCATCCGGGGCACAATACCCTTGTACCCCCCCTCTTCGTTCGAAAAACGAATCGCAAATTAATGAATAATTAAAGTAAAGTCATAGGCTCAAGCTAGGCTTTAAATTTAAGACAAAAATGTAGTTGAGAAAACAAGACTTGATTTTGAAATGTATATGATCATCTAGAGTTCAAAAGATACGTCTTATTTATCTCTAGCCAACTCTCCGGGCATTTTGTGGCGTCTTCTTACTCGTATTGTTGTATCAATATCCCATTTTTCACAAAGAAACTTCGTTTTTTCTCTTGGACAGAGCTTGTCTCAAATTTCGGCTAGTTCAATCGCTAATGATTCAAGATCATATCTAACATATTATTTTATCGGACAAATCAAGAAAGGAGATAATTTATGTAACCAAACAGCGTAGATGACATAAGAAAGTGCTGACAGGCACAGATCTAGTCAGCCCTGCCAGTAGAAAAGACGTGCCATTTCTATTATGAATATATTTTCCAGAAATCAAATATAATAAAAAATTATCAAGCAATTTTTGTTTTGCGGACCATTTGGCGCCCTTTGTGAGTAGCGCTCGAGGCATGATGCACCCCCTTGTTAATCCGTCGCTTCGCGATTGGACGAAGTGTGCACCATACCATTCGATTTCGGATCAGTGCTGAGTGCGGTTCCAATATGGGGACACAGAACGTAACACATTTTGTACGTTTTTAACCAACCAAAAAATGGTATGGTAACTTTAATTTTCAATAATAAAAATATACAATATTTCAATTAAATGATTTTCAATAAGTTTTCTCGTAATATAAAATATAATATATATATATCTATATATCTTTTATACATTTTTTGATTTGTATGATTATTATCAGCTTGTATAACATACAACCTCCCCTAAAGTTTACTCAATTTAACCCCTTTACTAGTAATTTTATTACATGTATAATCGGTGTGTAAAGGGTAGCTGTTTTTTTCACCTATATGCAAAAAAAAAAAAAATAACAAAAAAAATAACAAAACAAATGTTTTAAATTTTCCTATTTATTTAAATTGTTTGTTATATTTGTTTTGGAAAATCTGTCGAGAAAAGAAGAAAAAACAGTAAATTGAAAAATAAATTTTTATTGTGAAAATGATTTAAATGTTTTTTGTGTTAAATTAATTAGTTTTTGTAATTAACAAAACAATGGAATGTAACACCAACTTATGATGCAAGAAAGAAATTTCAGTTGCGAAGACAACTTTTTTTATACATTTTGGGTCATTTTACAAGCTTTTATTTAACTTTAACCTCAGCCGATTAAGTTGGAATTTAGTATATGCGTTAAATTTGGATGAAAATGCATGATTAACTAAGTGACGTCATTCTAAATCCAATATAACGGATCTCCCAAGATGACGACCTTGTTGCTTTTAATGCACTTCCATGATGTGGGTATCAAAGGAAAGGCCTTGCTCAGCAAAATATGAATAACATATGTTCATTATGGTTAACAATACATTTTTATGGTAAGCCTGAATTTTTCCTTCACCTCCACTATATTTCATATATCAAAGTCTGGGACAATACTAAGTTTAGTCCCAACCTAGTAACGCTTGAAAAAATTGATGCTACGGCCAAAATTTTGGGTGTTTATAAGATGCATGTTCGGTTTTCCGTTTGAGTGTCTGTCCGCCCGTCTGTCTGTCTGGCTGTGAACACGATAACTCAAAAACAAAAAGAGATATCAAGCTGAAATTTTTATAGCGTGCTCAGGGCGTAAAATGTGAGGCTAAGTTCGTAAATGAGCCACATAGGCCCATTAAGTCCTGAGTCCGAAGGACTCATCTTAAAGCCGTTAGAGATGAAACTACAGATTACATTTAAAAAATGTTCCTTATAAAAAATTAAGCAACTTTTGTTTGAAACATATATTCGTTTACGTCACTGTTAAGCTGCGAGAGCGCGAATAAGGCGCAAATTATGTAGTATGTATTATATGGGAATGTCAGCTATGTGCGTGTATGACATGTATGTATATGTGGCTATCTAAGATTGGCTATCTTTCTTTGCTGACAAAACGTAAAAAAAACAAACGATTGCGTAATCAACATTGTACATACATTGTATTTTAATAATTAACTCAGTCAATTGTTTGTTTTCACTTGTTTAGTATTGTATTAAAAATTTATTGTAGGTACTAAAAAGTAAAAAATAATTATCACTCATACATAAAACACGTACTTAACTTGTAAAGTTTGAGGCACTTCGAATCATTTTTGATACTTTAAATTGAGCGCACGCAGCTTTAACAAATAGTAGGGTATGAGTGACTTATAGAAATCATTATTTTCTCCTTTATCGACTTTTTACATGTACATGTAAATAGTTTCTCGACTGTAATGATTGCTCAAGAGAAGTTTGACTGTAAATATATAAAACCAATGAATGATGATCGCATAGATGATAGTGTATGAATATTGTGGTATAAATTGTTTCTATCGAAGTCCTGGAGGCCATATCGTCATGAGTATATTATATCCAGTCCAGTTTGATATATATACGGGCTGAACTGAACTAGTGTATAACTATGACTATACCTAAACAATATTGAATAACTCATGGCTATCAAATATTTTATTATATAATTGGCTTTAACGCGATCCGTAGTGGTCACACCAAGCTCGCAAGTTTTTTGTATTGCAATGTGTGGAGAACCTTTTAACATATAGTAGTGAAAATGATGACACCACGAGAAAGCTTCTGTTTCAAACTATCCGGGCTTGGTTTATGCTATTTTAATACAGGAATTTTTTTTTTTTTTTTTGCATTCATGTTATTTCAATTTTTCACTTTTTATGACGATGAGACAGTTTTTCCTAGTTTTTTTTTGTTACTGTTTTTTAGTTCGATATACAATGGGATTAGAGGAATTTTCATTAATTCGGAAAATAAATGAAAAATTTTGTTTTGTTTCTCTGTTATATTTTTGTTAATAATAAAAACTATCCCTTGATTTTTATTCTATTTGTGTCTAGAGACATATCCACAAATTCGTGGTTATATTATTGACAAGCGAAGAAAATTAGTAACCTTTTTCTTTTCTAGAAGATATGCTTTTTATTAAATGAAGACAATATAGGAGGGAAATTTGTAGCTTTGAGAGTGCGAAAACTTATAAAAACTTCAAAAGGTACTCCTTGGGCAATAAATAAATCCACAAACATATTTTCAAACCTCCTAGTTCCATATTTTCGCATTTATCAGCTCCACTTGTAAATAGTTGCAAGTGAAGCTTAAACTAACGAATAATATAGTTAATTAAAAATCTATTTCTAATTTGAATGTGTGTGGTTATCTAAGAGTGGATATCTTTCTTTATTTACATGTCTATACATGGTATTTCAACAATTAACTCGGTCAATTGTTTGTTTTCACTTGTTTGCCTAAGAAGCTTAGTTTTGGAAATAACAATTCTTGAAAAATTAAAAAATGCAATATTCGATTTTTAAGAAAAATATGTTATTTTTACTATCTCTGAGGGAATTCCCTTAGCTAACGCAGTTCCTCGAAGTTTTTTTAGGTGATGCTGTAAAAGATTTGCATACAAGTTCAATTTCATAACAAATTTTGTCCTTTCTGTATTAATGTTGAGACATCAAGATGAATTTGATAAGTTCCAAGTTATCTTCACATAAAAACAAAACAAAATTTTCTATTACTATGTTGACAATCGCTTTGATAAACTGTAAACCATTTAACCTCGGATCAAATGCTATCAACAACATCCACACCAAAACATGTCTACAAAACTGATTGGGTTATTTATTTAACCACCAACGATAATAAAACATAAACGACAGTCGTATATATTTTTTTTAAAAGGTGAAAATGTATGTGAAAATCACCCGTATCTATTATTTATATAAGAAAAACATGATGCAAGGGATGGTTTTTTTTTATCACATGTTTTAAGAATGTTGTGTTGTTATTTGTGTGTAGACGGATGGACGAACAGACCATTGGTCAAGAAAAAATATCTATATAATCATGATTACTCATTTCTCAGTCAAGAGAAATAGAAACATTTTTAGGCAACTCAGTTAAAAGAAATCTTATCTCTTGTACAAACGTATTTTAAAGGTTGAATATTCGTCAAAGCTGTGTATATTTATATATATAATCATTTCTCAATGTCATGTTAGGATTTGTACAATTCTAACAAACTTATTGTAGTATTTCTTTTCACTAAGCCGATATTTTCATCTATCCTTGTCATTCGTTATCGATTTTACTCGAAACATATCTAACACGTACTAAATTATGCGTTTTTATAGCGAAATTATATTTTTTTTGACCGGCGGATAGGATTCTCAAAATTTTTAGATTTGGTTATATTTGTCTAAACTTTGCGGATTTAAGTTACATTCTGATGAAAAATTCTAAATGAGTAATTTTTGTTTTATAATTAAGTTCATAAAAATATGCATCTATAGATGTGTTATTGTACTTAATACTTAGACATTATATGTATACATATACAAATTTTACACATACAACGACAAATTTAACTTAAATTCCAGTTCATTCCGATTGAATTCCGATTCAATCCCAATGAACTAATCGGAAATTTCCAATTGGTTGCAATTCATGAATGAGATCGAATTGGAAATTCCATATTGGGTTCTATTGGATTGAATTGGAATTTAAGAGGAATGAATTGAAAATTTGAATCGGACTTTTTTATCAGGGTATGGCAATCTCACAGGAGACATTGGCGAGATATCAGGGTAAGCCGAAACTGGTCAAATGATGTTTACAAAATGATGTTTATGTAGGTAAAATTGACCTCGAAATCTAACCAACCATCTTGGAAGTATAACCATTATTTTAAGCGTTGTACTAAACTTATAAAACCATTATATATTACATAGCCGTATATTGATTTTGTGCGATGTATATTAGCATTAAACATTAAAGTATACCGAAGTTTTCAAAGAATTCTAGGTGAATTCTAGGATATACAACTTCATCACTACATTATTTTTTAAAATCATCATATTTTTTTAAGTAATATGAGAGCATATCTTTTTTATTTTTATTACTTTAACACATTTCAAGAAAAAAAAAAAAATGAAATTATTTAAATAATCAGAAAAAAAAAGGAGTACGATCATTTCTGGTTGTATGACAGAGATACGAACATCAAACGACATGTGTATAATATTTATTTTTACGAATTTCATAATAAAAAAAATTTAGTTTTCACAGAACATTCAGCATGCTAGTAGTAATGCTATAAAAATAATTGTATATACCACACAAGCATGTATATGTGCTTGCATACATTCTAGGATACGACCGACAACAGAAAATAAATTAGATTAGGAAAAATGTCTCTTGGAAAAATATATTTCTTTTATTATATTTGATACCGAATAATGTATATAAATACGTCATCATTCTAAGATAACACTTACCATAAAATCTTACCAGAAACTTGGGAAGACTTTGTACCTATACACTGTGAGAAAATAAATATATTTAGTTTTCTACAAGTCCTCTTTTTTGCATATTTTGAACTCTTCCCATTTAAATTAAGGGGCGTGTAAATACTTAAACAAGAAATAAACATTACTAAGGATGCGTTGCCATAAAAGTGTAAAGATAAATTTTTATACTGATTGGCAAACGGTATACCACAGGGCAGTTTACTGGCCCCAAAATTCTTCCACATTTTAAACCATGTATATATGAAATATATCATAGTATATTAAGTTTAGTCTCAAGTTTTTAACGGTTAAAAATATTCATGCTACCATCGAAATTTTGGTATAGGTGTTCACCTAATTAGTCCGTTTTCGGTTGTCTGTCTGTCAACACGATAACTCAAAAACTAAAGGAGATATCACGCTGAAATTTAAAGCGTGCTTAGAACACAAAAATTGAGATCGAGTTCGTAAATGATCAACATAGATCAATCGGGTCTTGGGTTCATTGGACCCATCTTGTAGACTGTTAGAGATAGAACAAAAGTTTAAATGTAAAAAATGTTTAGCTGAAAAATTTAGCTCACCTGGCTTGTTAATACAGCTCTAAAAATTGACGATAAATTCTTGTTTAATGTTTTAGCAAGTTTAAAACAATAAATTGTTTTTCTTTCTACGGAAAACTTTTATTTGTTTTATTTAAGTCGTTTTTTTTTTTGTTTTTCCTAGTGCATTGAACTGTATGTGTATATTTTAAAAGATTGAAAATCGAAGTTTTCGCAATGTAAGGAAAAATTTTATAATATATGCTATTTATAGTCGTGTCATTTTAGCATTTCATAGATAATGTTTTTGTACCTCAACGTATCGAGCCAGAAACGTATATTCGGAGGTTTTCGGGGTCAAATTTTCGATATAATCTCCCCCTCTTAGGTTAATTTACCTCGCTGGTCCAAAATTGCAATATTCTGTAAATATTCAACAAAATGGATAAAAAAAGTATACTCTGGGGTTTTTGGGGTCACTGAGCACGATTCCGAAGTTATAATGGGGATAAACTCCCCCCTTCTTAGGGTTTTTCGCCCTTCGTTGACCTAACAATGCAATTTTCTGTAAATATTCAATTTGGACCAGTGGGGTGAATTACCCCAGGAAGGGGAAGTATATCGAAAATCTGGCTTCAGAATAATGATCAGCGAAATTTTCCAAAATCTCCTATTATAATAATGGGCTTTTTTGGCCCATAGCAATGGCCAAACTTTCTAGTGGCAAGAAGTTAGATGTAAATTTTGATATATGGACCTTCCTGAACATTTAAAAACAAAACTGGCCCGATAGGTTGAGGTACATAAAAATTCTTCATTTTAGCCTTTTTTGATCTAAAATGATTCGTCTATTACTATAATATAGAAAATTGTATAAAACAATTTTCTATATTTGATGAATTATTAGTTTCGACTATTTGAAATGACACACGTTATTTAATCACACAGGTGAAGCACTAATGTTTATTAAATTATGGTTTATTTATGAGAAACCTAATTGAGATAAACGTTTTTAACCGTTTTCAAGTTAATGTTGTCTCATTCTTTGTAATTTATTGGCGATGGTTTAGCCATTGAAATTACGTGAGGTATTTGGGGGGGAGGGGATTTGGTCGATTTGAATCTTACTATATCTCACTTCGGGGAGAGGGATGGTCTTGGCAAATATCACGTAATTTTTTTCAGCGGAAAATGTTGTAAAGCTGCGTGAAAATTAAGTTTAAAAAAAAGTTAAATTCTAATCGAAAATTTTCAAACATTTAATTTAAATTTGGTTTCGTTTTAATACAAATATAAATTTATCGATTTAAAGACGAAAAAAAAATCAAACAAACTTTAAATTATTTTTGTTCTTACGATTCAAATGGAAAGTACAATAATAGTATTCAGCCACTTATTCAAGAACTGTTTACAAGCTACGAAAAAACTTATTTTGCAATCATTAAAAAACAAGAGGTTCAGATTTATAATATCGCAGGATTATTTCACACGATTCATTTTTTAGTTCACTTCATGGCTTGAATTTATGGGTATATTTAAGTCATTCCAAAGGTTTACCGCTTAGAAATATTGATTATAGAAACTCTATTAATGTAAGATATAACAGTTTCTTTCGAAATTTCGAAAATCCGGTCCATTTAACGATTCGATGGTTAGTTTTTGAGATATGACTATCGATTGCTCGATTTTAGGCATTATCTCAAAAACTACTTCTCCGATCGTTATATAAACACGATTTTTGTACTTTTTGGGTCCAAATTACTAAATAAACTGAGTTTTATTCAAATCGATAACCAAAAAATTTTCTCATTTTTTTGAAATTTTCTTAAGGGGTACCCCTTAGAAAAAATCGAAAAATTTCGAAAAATTTTTTCGTTCTGGAATATGATAAAACTTAGTTTTAAAGGTAAATTTGACCCGATAAATTCAAAAATCGGGTCCATTTAACGATTCGATGGATAGTTTTTGAGATATAACCAAAAATTGCTCGATTTTAGGCATTATCTCAAAAACTACTCGTCCGATCGTTAAATAAACACGATTTTTGTACTTTTTGGGTCCAAATTACTAAATAAACTGAGTTTTATTCAAATCGATAACCAAAAAATTTTCTCATTTTTTTGCAATTTTCTTAAGGGGTACCCCTTAGAAAAAATCGAAAAATTTGGAAAATTTTTTTCGTTCTGGAATATGATAAAACTTAGTTTTAAAGGTAAATTTGACCTGTTAAATTCAAAAATCGGGTCCATTTAAAGATTCGATAGGGAGTTTTTGAGATATGACCAAAAATTGCTCGATTTTAGGCATTATCTCAAAAACTACTCCTCAGATCGTTAAATAAACACGATTTTTGTACTTTTTGGGTCCAAATTACTAAATAAACTGAGTTTTATTCAAATCGATAGTTTAAAAATTTTCTCATTTTTTTGCAATTTTCTTAAGGGGTACCCCTTAGAAAAAATCGAAAAATTTCGAAAATTTTTTTTTATTTCAGAATTTGATAAAACTTAGTTTTAAAGGTAAATTTGACCCGTTAGATTCAAAAATCGGGTGCATTTAAAGATTCGATGGTTAGTTTTTGAGATATGACCAAAAATTGCTCGATTTTAGGCATTATCTCAAAAACTACTCGTCCGATCGCTAAATAAACACGATTTTTGTACTTTTTGGGTCCAAATTACTTAATAAACTGAGTTTTATTCAAATCGATAGTAAAAAAATTTTCTCATTTTTTGCAATTTTCTTAAGGGGTTTAAAAAATTTTAAAAATTTAAAATTTTTTTTCATTTCGGAATTCGATAAATTTTAGGTTTTAAAGTAAATTTGATCCGTTTGATTCAAAAATCGGGTCCATCTAACGATTTTTGGAGCAGTTCTTAAGATACTTATGCGAAAATCGATAACTCCTAATCAACAATCAACACTCAACGAATATTGGATCGTCTAAATTAACAACAAAGTAAATGTATCTTTTTTATCTGGTTGTTAAATGTTTCGCCGATATAAAGCAGTATTGAATATCTAATAAATACACATTCAACTTAAGAACTAATTTATCTAGATTTTATTGGTACGGAAATCTAGTCATTGACGGTACGGTACGGTATGGTGGTTCTGTGTGTCGATATCGATGTCGAAGGGAATATATAGAAACATAGAAAGACAGTAAGCAACCCCCAAGTGGTTTGCCGCCTTCAATACAGTTACAATGAAGAAGGTGTTTTATTTGTAACTATACTGTACTTATACTAACTGTGTAGTGTGTATAACATAAACAATATATCACTCACTCAGATTCAACTCACATTGATAATATAAGAAATAAACTGACATTATTCGTGTCTTTACAATACCAATTAGCATAATTAAACAAATTTATATAGTGATTGCCAATTAATTAGGTACCACTACCAACAACCATTACACTATTACGATCAGTATAAGTGTCATGTTTTTAAAATACTTTTATCCATTTTAGAAGTTAATACAAAAGTTTATATTAATGTGATTAACCCGTCAGCACTCGCATGATGAGAGTTATACATTCTTTCTAAATCACAACCCAGTCATAATTATACCATGTATATATGAAATAAACATAGTATATTAAGTTTAATCCCAAGTTTGTAACGCTTAAAAATAATGATGCTAGGAAAAAATTTTGTCATAGGTGTTCATAAAATCACCTAATTAGTCCATTTCCGGTTGTCCGTCCGTCTGTGGACACGATAACTCAAAAACGAAAAAAGATATTGAGCTGAAATTTTTACAGCGTACTCAGGACGTAAAAAGTGAGGTCAAGTTCGTAAATGAGCATCATAGATCAATTGGGTCTTGGGTCCGTAGGACCCATCTTGTAAACCGTTAGAGATAGAACAAAAGTTTAAAGGTAAAAAATGTTCCTTATCAAAAATTAAACAACTTTTGTTTGAAACATTTTTTCGTAAACATCACTGTTTACTCGTGAGGGCGCCAATTAGGCGAAAATTTTATAATATGTACTATACTTGATTATCAGTTATGTATGTGTCACATGTTTGTATGTGTTATGTGATAAAGAAATCAACACTGACTATGCATGGTATTTCAACAATTAACTCAGTCAATTGTTTGTTTTCACTTGTTTTGAATTAAAAACAACTTTGGACAAAAAAATATAAATTGATAGATTGCATTTTTTTCAAATTATTCTCAAAATTCATGGAGTTGTTTTAAATTGGCATATTTTTTAGATTTACCTCCCAAACTAGCAAACAAATTATAACGTGCGATAAGGAATATAGTTCTAAAAAATTTTCAATTTTAAAGACAATTCTAATGATCAACCCACATAAAATATTTTCACAAAAGAAAAATAAAAAAAACATTTGCATGAAGACTTAAATAAATAACAAATTTATCCATTAAAGATCACGTATATTAACGTGTAATATATATCCTTCAATTGTGAGAAGGTATACTTAAAAGGATTTAAACAATTTATAAAAAGAATAACATACATTGCCAAAAAAAAAGGAAGAATATCCTTGCAAAATATTTTCATTTTTCTTTCTCATCGGCTTAAGATTGTCTTTAAAAACGGTGAGGTATTAATACACACAGATAATGTACAAATATACAGGCAAAATTCATTATAACGACATCCGCAAGTAGTAAAATTAAACTTATAACAAGTAAAAATAAACAATTGACTGAGTTAATTGTGGAAATACCATATACATATCACACATACATAGCAAATATAGCTGATAATCCCATATAATACATACTATACAATTTACGCCTAATTTGCCTCCTCACGAGTTAACACTGATGTTTACGAAAAAATGTTTCAAACAAAAGTTGTCTATTTTTTACATTTAAACTTTTGTTCTATCTCTTACGGTTTACAAGATGGGTCCTATGGACTTGACCTCACTTTTTACGTCCTGAGTACGCTATAAAAATTTCATCTTGATATCTCTTTTCGTTTTTGAGTTATCGTGTTGGCAGACAGACGGGCAGACAACCTGGAATGATCTAATTATAGGCCATTCTATGAAATTCTATACCAAAATTTTTTTCCTAGCATCAATATTTTTAAGCGTTACAAACTTGGGACTAAACTTTGTATACCTTGGTATATTTCAAATATACATGGTATAATAATGATCAAATTGGTCGCTATAAGCGATATGTCGTTCATATGTATGTGTTTAAATTCAACTTGAACGACTCTAGTTCCTCGTAATAAATGATTCGTCATTATAAGCGATCTCGATATAATCGATTTTGACTCTATATAATATATATAATTTTTTTTTGCAAGTTCCCCTACTCCCACCTGAACGCCTACCGCCTCCTAGTGGGTAATTTATTCATCATTGTAATCGATATGCTATTGTATATGGTATAAAAAGAAACACACAACATAAGAAAAACTATGTACGCCATACATTTACGTTCAAGAAGGTTGGGTATTGGTATTGGTATGTGTTTGTGCAGTACTGGATGTGGTGGTACTCCACTTTCGATGGTGGCTCTCGTTGCTTTGCATCTTCCATGGCAGAGTGATGAATTTCAATGCATAATCAAAAAGCAATCATTAGTGTTATTTAAATAGAACAAGAAATAAGAATATCATTCTGAAATATATACATTACATGTTGATTTGTAATCAACAATACTTTTTATTCGTTGTGTGCGTAGTCATGGTAGGGACAATAAAATCGATGCCAGCGCTTCCAGTGAAAAATTTTGGCGTTAAAGGTGCTATTATGACTAATTTGCAATTCTTCACATGTTATAGAGAATGTCAAATTAAAATTAATGAAAAACACTAATTAATAAAACTTAATGCATTAAAAATTATGAAAATAAGAAATCAAATTGCACAAATATTATTTTTTAAATGACAATTATCATAATTATTTATTTAAATTTGTGAGACAATTATATTAAATTTTTAATGTAAGTCGTAAATGCAACCCATACAATTATATAAACATGCATACAATTCTATAATTAAAGTAGTGTGTCGTTACCATGGAAACGCCTACAATAAAACTCACGCACGATGCGACTAATATAAAAAGTGAAATTTACAAAATTTAAAAAACCCCCGACAACTGCGATTTATTCTTTGTAAACCGATTTTTGGAAACTTAGCTAGAAAATATTCTCAATCAAGTCGGTTCGACCGTTTTAGGGGCTACGATGTCACTGAGAAACACACAGACGCACAGATAAACACTTTAAACTTTTACACTCCTTCTTAAGTCAATTTCAAAGTGATGGTCAAGGACATCAGATGAGATGAAAAGGATACTTAGAGAGCTGTCATTTTTTGGGACAAATTTTTGGAAATATTTTAATTGAAATTGAAATATTTGAGTTGACTTTGTTCTGTTGAATTATTCTTTGGAATTACATAATTATTTAACCATTTCACTTTTCGAAATAAATTGATGCAGGTTTATTTGGTCATTCATTTCCATAGTAATTATTTATATGTTAAAATTATATGCCATGCCTTTCGAAACTGAATTGATTTTGAAGATAATCGCCAATTTTATTAGTTTTTTTCGGGTATGTAACTCTAAGCTCGCAATTAAGCTAATAACACTCTCCGTTAAATTACCTTTCAAATGAAACCAAAAACATTAATATCGGTTCATCTGTTCAGGCACTACGATGCCACAGACAGACACACATACACACACATACCGGGGAATCGCTGAATGTGTTGCTAAGCGAGCAGCTGAATCGATTTCGCTAATTCTTTTTTAATAATATTCCTTGAAGTACGAGGATGGTTGATACAGAGAGAAAAAATTGCCTGAAAACACCACAGTTTCCTTCCTAGGAAACTAAAAATATTGCGTTTTGGAAGTTTTTGTGGTACATTTGGAAGAAAATTTAAAAATATGTAATAAATAAATAGAAGAATCGTCTTGTACACGTAAATACATATATAACCAAGTAACTGCTTATTTATACACGTCTCTCGTTGATCCTGGCATATATCCTGTGTATTATACTCTGCAATAGCATCATCATTATCTGTTAAAGGAATATATCTTGAGATCTAAACGTAAATCTGCCTCTCACATATATACACAAGAACAAGACACAACGTAGTGTATAACGTAACAGTAGAAATGGAAGCAGAGCGTATATTGCACATAACATACTACCTTATTATTACTAAATATATGTGCGCTTAAGAGTAAAACTCACTACATTGCTGCTAACTTACAAAATTTAATACACCTACAGTTAAAACCGGTTTTAACGACTTTCAAGGGACCTACAGTGAATGCCCGATCGAAAAAAAAGATGCTGCAATAACTGTGTAAATGAAAAATCTGTAAAACAAAATTAATTTAATTAATAGTTATGCATAGGTGCATGGTATATGCATGAAGTAGGTGCACTCAGCCTCTGAAATTGAGGAGCTGATAAATGAAATTATCAGCGGAAAGGTGGTTGTTTCGGACAGTTTGTTAAAAAACTAATGTAATAAAATGAATAACAAATATCTTGGGTCTTTGTCCAACTTATTACTGTGTGTCCGAAACAGTAATGAATCGTAATTGAAATGAAAAGGACAATTTCGGAATAATTAGATTCAATGCGGAATAATTTCAGTGACTGAACGGAATGAAAATGTTGGATCTACTGTCAGATTCATAAAATATCTCGAAAATTACTCATTTAATGGTCAAATAAACACGATTTTTGTAATTTTCGGGTCAAAATTACCTTATAAACTTAGTTTTATCGAAATCGGAAACAAAAATTTTTTTTACACTTTTTGCAATTTGTAAAAATCGAAAAAATCATAAAAAATTCAAAAAAACACAATTTTTGTAATTTTTGGTTGGGTTGGGTTGGGTTGGGTTAGGCTGGGTTAGGTTGGGTTAGGTTGGGTTAGGCTGGGTTAGGTTGGGTTAGGTTGGGTTAGGTTGGGTTAGGTTGGGTTAGGCTGGGTTAGGTTGGGTTAGGTTGGGTTGAGTGTGGGTGTTGTGTGAGAGTGGGTGTGGGTGGCGGTGGTGGTGGTGGTGGTGGTGGTGGTCTTGGTGGTGGTGGTGGTGGTGGTGGTGGTGGTGGTGGGTGTGGGTGTGGGTGGTGGTATGGGTGTGGGTTGAGTTTTTTTGTAAGACCTCCAGAAGATCGCCTACAGGAGCAGTACCATATGAAATTTTTGAAATCGAACAACGGGATCTTAAAATTATAGAAAGGTCCTCTATATATACGTTTTTTATATTTATGTAAAATAAATGGTCTTCCCAAAAAAAAAACGAGTGTTTTTTTCGCACCCAACTGAATATAACCTCTTAAACAGCTCCTAGTGGTTCATGAAGTAATTGAATAATTGATTCGTCCAATACAAGCAGTGTCGTTACAAGTGATTTTGTCTATACATACTTGTAAAGTATAACTCCAGTATATCGCTAACTTAGAAAATTCAATATAGCAACTGATATATGATATTTTATTATCAATGTGTAGTCTTACACGTCATTGAATTCATTTAATTATGTAACTAAATAAATAGGTGACACTTATCAAATAATATGAAGGTATGTTAGAGTTATGTATTTACTAATTCAACTATCTGCTGATCTGATCATTAAAAATATTCACTAAATTTTTAATTAGGTCATATATTGTATATAACTTTTATATCTCTACAGAAGTATGTCTTTCAAATTAAACCCAATTAACAATCATGAGTGCCTTATGAAAAAAATTATATAAATACAGGCGTTAGACTCTGACCGTTCGTCTATCTAGACTCGCTGTGGGTTCGAATCCAGGCAGTGTGAACAATTTATAATTAATGGGAGCGCAGAATTGATCACATTGTTGTCGCTTGGATAAGAACGTAGTAATCGAATCCACCCACATCAAAATGTACTTGTAAATATGTATGAAGTTAAAATCAATAAAGGTTAACAAATAATGATGTGGGTGGCCTCGTTTATAGGCGTATATGTCAGAGAAACGGAGGTTAAACCCCATTATTTTAATTATTATTATATTATATTTATATAAATACACCTAAGACGGGAATCTAACCTTCGTCCTCAAACATTTCGATACGTCCTTTCAATTCTCCTCTATCTGGCTGCACTCTTGTATTTTCCACTTTTTATTTATCTTATCAATTGTTATCAAGAGTGTTTAAAAGATTATATTTTACTATTGCGTGATTAAGACAAATTTATCTACAAATCTATTTTGATTGCGTGTCAAAACTATTTAAAAAGAGTGTATTTTGAAAACGTTTGATAAGCTAAGAAAGAAATTTCACCCAGGAAATAGTTATTTATTTCACAGTTCAATCGTTTTTATATCTTCCGTATTGCACAGATGATTGAAAAGTACGAAAAATCTTAAAATATTACTTTTTCCCTACCCAGAGTCGTACTTATCTCATTAACATACCGTTCAAATATGCTTTAGTGGATTGCTCCTGTTTCAGATCTTAAGAAGTCCCAGTTTTATAAGAATTAAGTTTTATTTTCAGAATTACCAATGCACAGATATGCAAACAGTACCGTGAGAGAGAAAAAACACTATTTACAAGAAACTAATTCGATAAACCTGCCATATAACGTACCACAAAACTAATATTTATTATTAATTACTAATACAGTTATTTGTATTTTCAAACAATTTTTATCTTGTTGTATATTTTTCATTTTTTGGAATTGTGTTTTTTTTGATAGCAAATCAATTTCAAGGCACACTGAATATCTTAAAAAATAGACAGGCAAACAAAATTGAACATGTACATAATCAATCATTTAAACCAGTAAAAAAACCGCTACATTTATAATATACGAAGATACGATAGGAGATAGTTCCAACCGGGTGTCCTTCGAAACCTCTCGTTTTTTAATGGTGTTTATACACGTTTTTCTAAAAATTTAAAAACGAAGATCAGTGAAACATTCGCATGTAAGAAAGAATTGATTTTTTGAAAATTTTAAATGAGATGAGAGCCGCCTTAAAAACTGTTTAGTATTTATCAAGTTGGTATCTCTAGCTGGAGAGTAGAGAGCTAAAAACAAGACAAGTTAAAGTAGAGTAAAGTGTTGATAATAATAAATTGTAACAAAAACATTTATAATATACTATTAGGCATAAAACTATTAATTATTGTGAATTAACATGCATACCGTTCGAATGTCAAAATAGGCGCCATACAACCCTTTACAACAATTATTATCAAGGTTTAATCTAATTCTTCAGCATCCCGAGCATCAACAAAATATAACATGGCAATTTGTCAGTAGTCACTAAAAGCAATGGAAAAACGTAGAAATTTGTGTGATACTTTTTCTTATATTTGATGCAAGATGATCTATTTTATCCAAGATATAGTGTTCAGTATGTCTTAACTTTTTACGGTAAGACGTCTAAACAGATTTTCATACAGTAAGTATTTCACGGAAATACCGCTGAATCGATCATGATTAAGGTGATTGTAAACCTACAGTATTGTAAAAAAGTTTTGGTTTATTGCACGGTACATACATTTAAACCAAATACATGCTTTGTAGTCAAGTAATACCACGCAACTACAAAAATATATGATATATTATGTGCAAATGCTGCTTATAAATTTGATTATATAGATATCACTCTTCAATCATTAATAAACTAACTTTAGTCGTCTTTGTTCATAAAAAAATTGGATCTTCGATGACCTCATAATTAAATTAAAATTTTGTTTTGATATCATGGACAACCTTCTATTTTGATGGTAATTTTTATAAACTACAAGTTTGTTTAAATATTTTAGATAGTTTTTTATCACACTCTCTAGATTTTTTGATATAGAAATATCCAATTGAAAAGGATAACCTATATGATTCATCATTTTTTGAGCCAACTTTGAACGATAAAAAAATTAATAACCCGATGATCTAGGAATTTTTTGTGATTTTTGGAAACTTTGTTAATCAAAAAAATATATTTATAAAGTTTTATTGAAATCCCTTGTATTATCCAATCCTTAAATATCTCCTTAAATGGCGAATGGAAATGATGTTTTCATCTTCGTCCCAGCGGAATCTTTGCATGGTCCGCCTACTCAAAAAGACTAGCAATTTTTTCTACCCTTTCGACAATTAAACCATATTAAAATATACAAATTTTTTTTTCTGAAAAGGATTGATTTACAAGTTACTATCGAGTTTTTTTCATTTTCTTATTTTTCTCAGATACATTACACGAAGAAAACAAATTTTAATAAGTTTTCCCAAAAATAATTCGATCACTTTGTGGCAAAACGATCTTACATGATTATACATTTTCGTGTATAGAAGAAGAAAAAGGGTTAACATTTTCGCACTGTTGTTTTAACAATAAGGGAAAATAATACAATTTATTTTTTATCTCATTTTCACTCACACACACCCCCCTACATAAAGATGTAGAGGGTAAATATTTTTGTGCAATGTGACAAATATTTAACAGTTTTTAATTCAAACGGACATGGATACTTTTCTTCTATAATTAAAAGAAAGTTATTATCATCATCATTGTATTTTCCATACGAAAACGGTGAAAATTAGCAAGAAGTGGAGGTAGATGGAGAATAATGTGTTTTTCCTTTTTTCTTTCTTGACCTGTTGTTTCTATATTATAATATTTAGCTGTTATTATATTTGTTTTGGTTGATTCTTAATTTGAAAATTTCATATTTAAATTAAAACACACCCCGACTATGTAATTTTGTTTTTCTTTACACAGAAAACGCGGAAATATACAATTTTCTTATAAAATTCTTTAATCTTCATTTTATATCCTGTTTTTTCACGTATCGCATGCTTGCCAGAGTTTGCTTTTAACGTTAGTAGAGACGTTCGCCTGTCTTGTAGGCTGCAATAATATAGTCTTGTTCTTGCTCTTAAATTTTTGGTACAGGTGTTGATAAAATCAGCCAATTAATCCATTTGAGGCTGTCCGTCCGATTATCCGCCTGTTCGTATGTCTTTGGATATTATAACTCCAAAACAAAATGAGATATCAAGTTGAAATTTTTATAGCGTGCTTAGTACGTAAAAAGTAAGGTTGAGTTCTTAAATGAACAACATAGATCAATTGGGTCTTGGATCTGAAGACCCATCTTGTAAACCGTTAGAGATAGAACAAAAACTTTAACATAAAAAATGTTCCTTATACAAAAATAAACAACTTTTGAAATATTTTTTCGTGAACGTCACTGTTTATCCATGAAGCCCCGAATTAAGACGAAACTTTGTTGTCCATTTTCTCCAAAACTTTAAAGGGCAGAGAGTTGCAAATTTGCAAGTAGCTTCAATTAGTGGTATTGTGAATATTCTCAAAAAACGAAAAAATTTCTCGAAAATTCTTTTGAAAACTAAATAAATAGAGATTTTAGTCGTATAGTATCATTTAATGGCGTATCTTTCGATTATTTAAAGTAGGTATTTAAAAAAGAAAATTGACACAATATAGATAAACGAAGGGAAATCAAAATAAATATAATTTTCATTAAATAAAACTGTTCTGAATTGTCATCTTATAACCTCCATGTTTAAGCTGCAAATATGTAGGGCAGAGATAAGGCGAATTATCACTGTATTTAAAAAGTTTCCACGAAAACAGATAAGTGGTATAAAAAAGTGTAAGTTTTAAAAGAATTGATCTAATTCATAAGAGAAAAATAAAGATTTTCCGAGTAATTTTGCATTTAAATCACTCCTTCTACTATGATAAGACTCATCCTCTGTTTAAGTAGTGTTTTATTCGATGATTTGATTTTGAGGAATGTATTTTTTATTAATTGATTATAATAAGTGAAGGGTAATTATCTCGTAAATTAGGCCTCAGATCCAAATTTGGTAAAGAATATTTTCTTCTTGCTTTTCTCAGCTTATTCAGGACGCAAAAGTTCTCCAGTCAATAATAGAACAGCCTGTATAACATAGGTCAAAAAATTAACACAGGTCAAAGTTTTCTTGGATGTGGTAGTATATTAAATACGGTATTGTTTGTATATAGACGTAATGAAAAACAACAATTTTAATTTCACCTTCTTAGTTAAAAGAAGATAATTTAAAATTATAATATAAAAAATGTTTTACGATAATTGCTTCTTAGCGAGAGTTGTTTAAAAAACGTAACGAAAATAATCATCACAAAACAAGACAGTGTTAAAGTGCACAACAGTCAGTTAATATATACACTAACACTCGAATTCTGTTGAGAAGAAAAACGATTGAAAATCAGCCACAGTATTTTTGTTAAAGACTTCGTTTTCTTTTCTTTTTTTTACTAAGAGGGGTAGATTTTTGTGAAGTGTGTAAAAGTACTTTTTTTAGTATATAATACACAATAGTGATGGGACGAATGAACTCAAATTTGTATATTTTTTTTGCACAAACTTGCATCTCCAACTTCACTCTTTTAGAGGGGTGAATTTCAAAAAATCACGTCTAAATTACCACCCACAGCATAAAATTAATATCCTCGCGAAATTCAATTTATCATTAGTCATTAGGCTGGGCGTGGATGGACCAGTCGAGACTTTACCTTTTCCCTGCGACTAGGAAGGCAAATTTCAGTTTTTTTTTTTTTTTATTTGAGGTTAGTTTGCTATAATTGCATTTGTCAAATTTAACTGTGATTAAAAAGAGAAATAAAAATACGAGTAAAGTACATTTTGGGGTTATTTCGCAAAAACATTCGCATGGTTTTTTACGAATGCGAATATTCGTCCCATCACTAACACAACACACATCTACAGAGTGAACGTTGTGCATGCCACTTAAGAGTGGAGTGGGAAGTGGTGGGGGGTTGATTCTTTATGTGAAATGATGAGGGGGCAATGGTATATACTTTAATTTTGCACATAATAGGAAAGGGTGTCTTGATCATCACTAAATGTGCAAAAAAAAAAAAAAACAGGAATTATCAAACAATGGTGTCTATTGTTGGGAAATTTTGAGAACGTCATTTATTTTTATTTCGGGAAGAATGAGTTTTGTTGGATTGGGAGAAATAAAAATAATCAATTTTGATTGAATATAAAATTCTTAATATTCCGAGATTTTTGATTCGTATCAATCGAAATGCTAAACGAAATAATTTGTTGGGAACTTGTCTTCCTTTCAAGGGATTCTATACGCAATAAAGATAACAATTGCTACAGGACACTTGCTGGAAGGCAATCATGCTGACCAACAATTCAACTTTTCAACAATTTATTAAGGTTTAAACTTAATTTCCACCGACTAGTTTTGGAAAAGTCTATGAAAATATATCATCTGTCTACCGTTTTACTATAAAATCAATGTTAAATCCTACTTTTGCAGTCATTGTCCTGGTGCTCATAAAATCCTTAACCAAACAGAATACTTGGATAATAA
This sequence comes from Chrysoperla carnea, assembly GCF_905475395.1. Classification (NCBI taxonomy): domain Eukaryota; kingdom Metazoa; phylum Arthropoda; class Insecta; order Neuroptera; family Chrysopidae; genus Chrysoperla; species Chrysoperla carnea. Next base: position 35,072,293 of record NC_058342.1, read on the forward strand.
AAATACCTATAGACTAAAATTCTTTTTCAATGAAACACGCATACGAAGTTGCAACTGAGAAAAACTGCCTCTTTAATGAAAAACCACATTTAATACAGAAATTATGACATATTTTTTTTGTTAAAATCCAAATATCATTGTCAAAAAAATGCATAATAAGCATATGAGAATATACGAAGTGACGAAAAGGGAGAGAGGGTGTTAGAATTAAAACAGACAATAAACAAAAAAAAAACGAAGTTTTGTATTCGATGTTATTCTTTTCTTGCGAGTTTTTAATTCCAAGCAAGCAAACTGAATTGATTGAGGCAACATACAACACAATCCCTTCAGTGGTTGTGTCGTAGAAGACATCTGATGATGTGAAGGAGGTATCATCAACACCTCCTAGTGTTTTGTATTGTTAGTCCAAACAACCACATAATCAACTATAAAATAGCTTTTCGTAGTTAATTCGTGGTGTCTACTTTTTTTAACGATTCTTTTATGTATTCTTCGATTTTTTTCTTTCGATAGAAAACACTATTTAGAAAATACTTTAGGGTTCTGTAAACACCATTTTTGGACGATTTTCATAAAGCATTCTTAGCCACTTATTTATCAACTTGGGACTAAATTTAGTATATCTATTTTGGCAAAGTAACAATTAATATCGGTTCTATGGTGTAATGGTTAGCACTCTGGACTTTGAATCCAGCGATCTGAGTTCAAATCTCGGTAGAACCTTATCTATTTAATTTTATAACACGGGCCTACATAGCCAATTCCTTTTTGATAAGGAATTCTAGTCTAACATTTTTAGTTATTTGTGCAATTCGTCCAGATTCGGGTTAAAATTTAACACCCAACATTTTTCAAATTTTATATTAGTACTTTTTTACAAGCTTTTATTTAGTTTCACGTGTCCCGTTGTCTGTCTGTAATCAAATCTTGCAAGTCAAATTTGATACACTTCCCTGTTTGCGATTGAGCTGAAATATTGCATGCAAGCTTAGTTGGGATGACAATGCATGGCAAGGTTATGGTGTCTTGATTTTCCCATCGCTTTCACCATACTTGATCTTGTTTCTTTTTAAGGGACAAGCTTTTTTTGTACTAAAAAGTAGAAAATAATTCTATCTAATCTATGAGTCACTCATACCCGACTATTGGTTAAAGCTTGAGGCGCTTAATATCAAGAATGAATCAAAAAATAATTAGGTATGTGCAGTAGATGAGGCGTTCTGATTCATTTTTGATATTTTAAATTGAGCGTCTCAAGCTTTTACAAATAGTCGGGTATGTGTTACTCATAGATGAAATTATTTTGTACTTTTTAGTACAATATAACCTTGCCCCTTAAAAAGTATTATTTATTAAAATTTTTATTTTAGTAAATGTGTGTAATAATTTACGAAAATATTTGAAGGAAATCTCCGTTCAATTAAAATATATTTTTCTTAATTAAAAATTGAAAAAGAATGCCAACTAATTTTGATAATTTGGGTCAAGAATTTTATATGAAAATTGATAACTAAATTGATAATACTTGAAATTAAAGAAACTTTACGAGACATGTAATAGCTTTAATTTCATTTCGAAGTAAGTATAGTGTTTTCTAAATACATAAGTAACAAATACATTTGCAATCAACAAATTTAATTGTTGAACTTAATACATGGTAACACTTGCCAAAAAATACTTGAAAGCTTTCAATGTGCAATATCAGAAAGCTTATCCAATCATATCTCTTGTATGTTTACATCATAAAATTATTTATTACATACAATGATTTGCAAATATCAACGTTATAGGTTCTTTAACTATCCAGACAAACCAATTTTACAAGCGACAAGAAGGTGGGAGGGGAACAGCAGTGAGGAGTATCAAATATTTCTATTTTCACCCCTTATTGATTAATATATGTCGAAAATATAAATTTATCAAAATACAACAAAATACGGGGATCATCTTTGTGAAAAGAATTTATAAGAATTTTCGTGGTTTTCTTCAAAGTGTTTGGTTAAACATAGTTTCTCAAAACAACCATAAATTAGAAAAGGATTAAGGAGATACATATGCAAGGATTGAGATACATATGCAAGGGATTTCAATTAAACTTTATAAATACATTTTTTGATTAACAAAATTTCAAAAAAATCACAACAAATTCCTAGGTCATCGGGCTTTTTATTAATTTTTTTATCGTTCAAAGTTGGCTGAAAAAATAATGAATAATATAGGGGATCCTTTTCAATTGGATATTTCTATATCAAAAAATCTAGAGAGTGTGATAAAAAACTATCTAAAATATTTAGACAATCTTGTAGTTTATAAAAATTACCATCAAAATATAAGGTTGACGATGATATTAAAACAAAATTTTAATTTAATTATGAGTTCATCGAAGATCCATCATTTTATGAACACAGACAACTATAGTTAGTTTATTAATGATTGAAGAGCGATATCTATATTATCAAATTTATAAGCATTACTTGTACACAATATATTACATATTTTTGTAGTTGCATGGTATTGTAAAGTTAAAAATAACTTATTATTTGACTACAAAGTATGTATTTGGTTTATATGTATGTACCGTGCAATAAACCAAAACTTTTTATATAAGGTTAGGTTAGAATTTCCATGGGGTGGGATACACTTAGATTATATACAACTCTATGAATTATTTGGAGCTAATGTTAAAGAACAGCTGTTTTCGAGTTTCAGATCAAAATGGTCTTCAACGAAAGACTGACTCAGATGGGTCCATCTCCTTAGGGAAAAATCTGGACAGTTGTAGAGAAGATGAAACATCGTTTCCTTAACGATAATTTTCTGTAATAGCCACAACGATTTTGGTTATAAAATCCCTTTGACGGAAAAGAATTCGATATGCGTTGGGTATAGAAATATATTTCTTAGTAGAAGAATTATAGCCTTACAATAAATTTTCCATATACTTATTACATTATCAATGTAAAGGATACTTAAACGGAGATATTATATAATTCATCCCGTAAAAAATCATAAAAGAATACTTGGAAATAAAACGGTTGGTAATAAAGCATCCCCCTCATAGGTGGGAGTAAGTAGAACCTAGATTTATCCCTTTAATTATATGCATTTAAAAAATTTACGAATAACAAAAATGCGTGTATATATAGACGTGCTTTTGTTATGAATAAAAAAAAAAAGAAAATGTAGGTACTGTTATGTGGAAATTATGAGGAAAAATTGGATTATTTATTAATTTGTAAAAGATACTTTTATCATATTTTTTCAAGAACAAAATAAATATTGTCTCGAAAATTTATTGTACAAAGGTCATCTATATACATGCTATAGGGATTTTTTTTTTTGTAATGTATACATTTTTTTTTATATTAATAATTTAAGTTGGTAGTTATTTTTGTACCCTTAAAAATTTTTATTAGATAAAAATTTGTATTAATATTTTTTAATTGTGTTCGAGTTTTGTAATAATTACTGGTGTATTATTAAACAAATTATGGTGGATATTACCTTTAAAAGTCATGTCAATAACTTTTTGATTGATAAATTATAAACTCATTTTAACCATTTGGAGAACATCATTTGACCTATACACCAAGAACGCACTCCATCTGTCAAATTATTCAATGTCATTGCCTCATTTTACGAATTTTGACAGTTAGCAAATAAAATTTCTTGTGTTAAATGTTCAATTGAACCTAATTAAATTATATAAAATCAATTTAAAAAAAATAGTAGTAATATTCCATAAGTTTGGGGCTAGAAACTTCGAAAATCGCATCCAAAATCAAGTATTTCGTCATTGAATCGTGTACTTAAGCCTAGAATGCCCTGTCCAATTTAGGAATTTCTTCAAGTTTGTATTGAGCAAACAAAATTGGATCTTTAGTTATGATATCTTAAAAATTCGGTTCTATGGTGTAATGGTTAGCACTCTGGACTTTGAATCCAGCGATCCGAGTTCAAATCTCGGTAGAACCTAAAATTTTTATTTAAAAAAACTTGATTAGTTGAAATCAAAATATTTTTATAATCTATATTAATAAAATTGTGTCTAAGGTGTTTATAAGATAAGTAAATTTCGCCCACAAGTATTCCCTCCTCCCACTTGGGAGGACCTATCTCCTCCCAAGTGGGTGGAGGGTAGATCATTGAATTTACTTTCCTTTTCTATGGTATAGATTTGGTACTTCAGAGACCTAAGAACAACTTTCATCCACCTCTCCTTCTTCGACGAATTTAATCTAAAATTAGGATGATTATCGAAGTATATTCAAATATTTTGCCTAATTTAGAGTATCACTAGCCAATTGTTTGTTTTCACTTGTTTTTTACTAATATCAATATCTTGAAATAATCTTATCAAAAACATACAAATATTCGATGAAATTTCGATAAAGAAAGATTATAGAAGGAAAACCACAGAAAAAAACCAAAATGAGATACGTTTTCAAATAAATAAATTTGCGAATATAAAAACGAAGGTAGAAAAAAAAAATCAACCCTTATTATAAGGGGATGTATATAATAATATACAATAGTCATCACACTATGAATGTCAAAGTATCGTCTTTTGTATGCTAGGGGTAAAACGCAATACACAACAATTCCTCTCTACAGGAGTACAGGAGTAAGTTGTGTGATATCCTCTCCTGCTGTTTATATAATTTGCTGAGCATTTAAACGGAGGGGTTCTGTGTAAATAGGTTAGTAGGCTAAACTTTTATATCTATTCTAACATAAATGTGTGCAAATTATTCTAAATTTGCGTACCTTGTAATTTCAATAAAAATAATATGTGGGTGATAATGTAAGGGTAATCACCTTTTTTTGTTGAAATTTTAAAAGAAGGATGAAGTGTTTTATTATTTATTTTTTTAAGGTGATTGTAAACCTACAGTTTTGGTTTATTACACGGTACATACATATAAACCAAATACATGCTTTGTAGTAAAATATTGAATTATTTTTAACTTTACAAAAATATATAATATATTGTGTGCAAGTGATGCTTATAAATTTGATAATATACATAACTATCTCTTCAATCATTAATAAACTAACTATAGTCGTCTTTGTTCATATAAAATTGGATCTTCGATGAACTCATAATTAAAGCTTCCTTCATAACTTGGGGATGTCATGTGAGTCCCTTTTGTAGGGTCTGTATTGAGGGCGATAAAACCTTCATACGTGTTATTTGCACCTGTAGAAACCTTTAAGATCTGTAGAATGAATGAGTCTAAGACCTTAGACCTATCAACCATGGGAGCAATTCCAGGGAAAAAGTTGTGGATTTTCAGCTGGATTAGGTGTTTCAGATGGATTGGATTGTTTTATTATTATTGGATTATTGGATGTTATTGGATGGATTGTGGAATTAAAATATGATAGAGGTAAACATTTGGCTTAAATACCAATTAATACAGAGCATTAGAATTGTCGAAATGAAGTCGAGTTTGTTAAAAAAATTTTAAATGATCTTTTTTGTATTCGAAAAGTTTATGTAATACAAATAAAAAAAAAAAATTATTTTTTAGACAATTTTTTAACATTTTGATGATAAATGACTATCGTGAAAAAATATTGTATATAAGAAAAGTACGCCTTGGGCCAACTTTCCAATTAACGAAATATGAACAAGGGTGGTGAAATTTTCCAGAGTCAATGCAGCTTAGTATTATGGTATGAGAGATGGGGAGGGGAGTAGTACTCTCTCGTGCCATATATATTTATATAACGTGTGTATTATTATGGAGACACAGTGATTTGATGGTATATTCAAGTTTACTAGTTATATAATAGTTTTCGAATGCATGAATATAGTGAAAGTTATGTCTAAAGTCGAAAAGCGAGAAGAAAAATCAAAAACTTGTCCCTTCAAAAACCTTGAAAAAAATGGCCTTCATAAAAGAAAGTCGTTTTTAGGTTTAAGGAAAACAAACAATTCACAGAGTTAATTGTTGAAATACCATGTATAGACAGAGTTGAAAATCAATGTTTGCATTATTTTTTATAAATAAGAAAAGTTTAAAAAACCAGTACAATTATGGCCATTTGTTGGGTTTGCGAAATTTTCGAAGGTGTTTCCTAAAATTTTTTTTCGTCTTTCGAGAATGTTTCATAAGACCATTAGTTTTGGAGAAATGGGCAGCAAAGTTTTGTCCTAATTTGTGCTCTCATGGATAAACAGTAACGTTTACAAAAAAATGTTCAAACAAAAGTTGTTAAATTTTGTATAAGGAATACTTTTTATATTTAAACTTACGTTCTATCTCTAACACGGTTTGCAAGTTGAGTCCAACGAACCCAAGGCTCAATTGACATGTTACTCATTTACGAACTTATCCTCAATTCGTTTTTGGGTTATCATGTCCACAGACAGACGGGCAGACAACCGGAAATGAACTAATTAGGTGATTTTATGAACACCTATAAAGAAATTTTATTGATAGCATCAACATTTTTAAGCGTTAAAATTTGGGCTAAGCTTAATATACCTTGAAATATATAACATACAGGGTATAAAAATTTAGAGGGTTCAGTAAAATTACAGTGAACCCACTGTCCGATGAACGTCCATGTGATAAAATTCTGCTGAAATAACTTGGACAAGAACATTAAAGATGCCTTGTACTGTATATATATATATATATATATTGTTTTTTTGTATACGTTACCCATTATTTACTTTTTAAGAGAGAGAAATATTTTTCGACGAAAAATATACAATAGATTTTCCATATGAAATACGAGAATACGAAAATTTATTTTCAAACTCAAATAGAAAACACTATATATAGTGAAAAATAAATACTAGAATATTTTACTATGTTTTACTACAGTTAGTGTATATCTATCTATACATAATCATTAAAATAAGAAGTAAATTCATAGGGTTTTACAATTTTCTTCTATTTTTTTTTTGTCACAATGATTTATGACCGTGAAAACTAAAATTTTCCGAATAAAATTATTAGCTATTATCTTGTTGTTAAATTTAGATTTTAATAATCGTTAAACAGGAACGGAACATTATGCTTTTATAAAGCGTGTTTCTAGGTGTTTTTTTTTTATCCAAATGGCTGAAGTGGTTAAGGAGATATGAAAGCATTGGGTAATACTAGGGATTTCAATAAAGCTTTATAAATAAATTTTTTGGTTAACAAAGTTTACAAACATCACAAAAAATTCCTAGGTCATCGAGCTTTTTATTAATTTTTTTACCGTTCAAAGTTGGCTGAAATGATGAATCATATAGGTTATCCTTTTCAATTGGATATTTCTATATCGAAAAATCTAGAGAGTGTGATAAAAAACTATCTAAAATATTTAGACAATCTTGTAGTTTATAAAAATTACCATCAAAATATAAGGTTGTCGATGATATCAAAACAAAATTTTAATTTAATTATGAGTTCATCGAAGATCCAATTTTTTTATGAACAAAGACGACTATAGTTAGTTTATTGATGATTGAAGAGGGATATTTATATCATCAAATTTATAAGCATCATTCTCATTCCCAAAAGTTATTTACCCAATCGCCAAATGAACTTAATTTTTGTAGTTTGTGGGACTCAATTAATCTAAATAATCCAATTAACCTAAAAAATCACAAATAATATCCAATATACATATAAATGAACTTACGACATTAGACAATTAGTTCCCGGATTATCTACAAAATTTTCCTTGCCTCAATAATTTACGCTATAAGTTTTCTTAAGCAAATATTTTGTTTATAAAACGAACCTTTCCCAATTTTTTTTCTGGGAAACAACCCTTCTCTAATCAAACAACAACAACTGTAAAATTGTTCCAAAATTAATATATACCTAAGTGATAACAAAACAAAACACAATCGTGTAGATTTTCCATCTCACTTTTAAATTAAAATAGAAGAGGTTTTATTTCGCATAATTAAATGAAAATATAAGTATTTAAATCGTGTAAGACGTGTACAAAATGTTATTACATGGGAAAATTAGTGTAAATAGCTAAGTAAATGATATATACAAGTGAAAAATAACCATGAAAATTTATTTGTATACCTTCATGTATGTATGCACATGTATAGTGAAAACTGTTTATAACGATATTGTTGTTACAGTTTTAATTCATTGTTTACACCGTTATAACATAGTAAAAAAATATAAATATTGTTTAAAAATACTACAATTAAGTTTAACAAGTGAAAACAAACAATTAACAACAGTTGGGTTGGGTTAATTAGGTAATTTTATGAACACCTGTACCAAAATTTTGTTCATAGCATCAATATTTTTAAGCATTACAAACTTGGGACTAAACTTATATACCTTATACCTTGGTATATTTCATATACATGGTATAAAAAATATTTAACATAGAGAATAATTTTGAGATGTTTAAACGCAGTCCTTTTGACGCTCTCTGTTGATGACGTATTAATATGTGATCTGTCAATTGGTGACAGTTCAATGTGTAATTTACACGTTAAAAAAATGAATTACCAATACAGAAATTACACACGTTATTATTAAGTTTTCTAAGAAAAAGTGTTGTTTCGTAGAATAACATAATTCAATGTAATTCCATACAACATATAAGTATTTAATACCATACAGTATGTCAACAAATCTGACAAGCCACATACTATGACGTCACGTACATGTGAAAATTTGAATTTCCGTGTTCGAAATTTGAATTTCAATCACTGAATTTGTACAGGTCTGTACGCTGAGTGAATTTCGTATATATTTACAGGTCTCACCAAACGAGGATTGTACTTAACGTATTTCGACATATTTTTCAAAAAGTTCGAATTCAATATTCACTATTTAACAATTTGCCGTAATAACCAATTTGTTGGTATATGTCGATATAACCGATTTTGACTGTATGTTCGAATGAATGTATGTACATGTTGTTTTAACAAGAATTAAAAACATGTTTTGTATGCCTTCTAGACATAAATACAAGCAAATTATATTCTTTATATGGTTTTAGAATGGAAACGTTTTATGAGAGAACGGGTGTGGAGGTGTCTCATGAGTTTGGGGAAGAATTGTTTTATGTGCGTGGTTTTTTCCAAAATTATTTACAATATGGTATTTCAATTTTGTTGTTGTTGATGATTTTGGTTGATTTAACGACCCAAAACACGAATCAAATTATTCATTTTATCATTCGACGAAATAGTTTCTAATCTATGATCTAAAATCCCTCTGAAGAAACGTTGTTGATATAGAATTTTAAGCGATATTTCAGAAACTACTGTTATAAGAAAATAAACAACTTTTGTTTGAAACACTGTTTACTCGTGGGACCTCAAATTAGGTTAGAACAATATATAGTATGTATACTATGTCCATTGAGGAAGAAAGAAGGAATATTCTCTTCTAACTTTGTGTGTAAGAGTGACTAGCTATGAGTGAAAAAAACAAACGATTGCGTTATCAACACTGTCTATACATGGTATTAAATTGATGTATTGTAGAACAGTATTTGTAGCCACACGGTAATCATACATGTATAATATTAAAAAGTATGAGACTGGCACACATATGACCTACCTTTCTGTAGTAACTAAATACAGCTATGATTTTCATTTTTCGCAGGTATATAGCTGAAGCTCATAGAAAATTAGGGAAGAGTTAAAGCTTTACATGAATGTAGGAAGTATATACGTTAATATATATTTGAGTAAACATTGAGCTTTTTAAATCTTAAATACGTGAAACAAATATTTAACATTTATTTTTGGTTTTTCTCTTTATAAATTACAAAATAAAATCTACCGTGATACCGTCCACTTTACCGCCCTTCCCCGACTTTCTCTTAGATGTGTATTCAAATGTAAATTATTTTTTATCACCCAAAAATGTTGTTATCAAAACTCAACCAATGTTTAACCCATAAATATTATACTTAATTAATTATTATATGTGCATAGGTATACTTCATTTCATTTTATTTGAAACATCGGTAAAAATAAAATAAACAAGTGAAAACAAACTACAAAAATATATAATATATTGTGTGCAAGTGCTGCTTATAAATTTGATAATATAGATATCACTCTTCAATCATCAATACTCTTACTATAGTGGTCTCTGTTCATCAAATGATAGATCTTCGATGAACTCATAATTAAATTAAAATTTTGTTTTGATATCATCGACAACCTTATATTTTGATGGTAATTTTTATAAACTACAAGATTGTTTAAATATTTTAGATAGTTTTTTATCACACTCTCTAAATTTTTTGATATAGAAATATCTAATTGAAAAGGATAACCTCTATGATTCATCATTTTTTCAGCCAAATTTGAACGATAAAAAAATTTATAAAAAGCCCGTTGACCTAAGAATTTTTTGTGATTTTTAGAAACTTAGTTAGTCAAAAAATGTATTTATAAAGTTTTATTGAAATCCCAAGTACATATTATTCAATCCTTGAATATCTCCTTTATTTGAAAATTTGTCGAGTAAGACCAAAAATTTGATTTATATTAATTAATGGAAAGATTTCAAGGAAAAATGCTGAATGGATCTGATTTTTTACACCCTTTTAAAAAAGCACTAAATATTAAGATATCACTCTGACAACAGCCATTTATCAGTTAATGAAATAATCTAATTAACCAGAGCTAAGAAAAATATAAAAACCAGAAAAGATAAATAAAGAAAATTATGTTTATTCTTAATTAAACAAAATAAATTGATACCAATAAACATTTTAACATTTGTAATATGCAAAAAAAACACATTCCAGTTAAAAAAAAATTATATAAACGGAAATACGAGAAAAGAGTAAATGGTGGGGAGGGGGGGGTGAAGAAAAAAATACACGATAGGGTTGTGAACATGTATTGTTGACAAAGCATATTTTTTTCCTTCCCGAAACTACATTTTAATGATGGTAATATTTCGTCCGGCCAAACTTACTTCCAACGGACAGGTCATTAATGCTAAAGAACTGAAGTTATTCTTGATTTTTCTTTAACTTCGTTCCAGTTAATAGAACGACATAGTGAAAGGGTACTAACATTGCGTATACTCCTGGTGTCAGGAACATTTTTTGTAACCGATCGATGTCCAAGATGAGATGAAAGTTTTCTCTCGTAACTTCCTTGTAGTCTATGATGCTTGGTCTATACAAAAATAATACAAATTTCCGGTTGGTCATTACACAAGTTTTGCTTGAAACGATTTCTTTGGCTTTTTAAATTCTTAAACACTAGGGAATATTCATGAAATTTAAATTTGGTTCAAATTATTTTGTTTCCGTAACCTTATTGGCTGGACATCTCAATTAAACTATTATTTTAGTAATTAATATCTTTTTAATTCCTTAAAATTAATTAATAAAAGTACAAATTCATTGAGAGAAATTCAAATTTCTAAGTATGTGGCTTGTCAGACTTGTTGACATACGGTATGATATTAATAACTTATATTTTGTATGATATTACCATGGATATATACTATAATAACTACATCTGTGGATATTACACCTGTAATAAACAGTATATTGAACTGTCAAAAACTGACGTTTTCACGAAAACCATTCTTCCAAATGTTAAATGAACCCTATTTTTGACCCTATAAGGTCATGTTGACCAAAAAACTTCAAAAATCGCATTCGTTTAGCGATTAACATTATAGTTTCTGAGAAAAAAACGATATCTTTCATCAATTATGTTATAACGGTGTAAACAATGAATTAAAAAAATATTTAAAAAAAATACATGAATATTCCCTATTGATTCCAGTGGATAAACTAATGGCCTGGCTCCTTGAGTATCATTGCGTATGTACGTACTCTCTTGTAATGATTAACTTTCATAGCATCACCGATAAGCGTGCTGTATACATAATATTCAACCCCATTCTACTCGCATTCATAATTTAAAAATATAAGGGTTTTTCTTAAATCATTTCTTGGAAAAATGAATTTCTAAGTAATTATTTTTATTTTTTGATATAGAATGATTTATTTTATAACAGCCACTCATTTAGGACGAACAAGCAAAACTTTTAAGTGGATATTTTTCATTAATTTTTCCAGACATTTCTGACGTTAACCGAATCATATATTTAGTATAACGAAAAAAAAAGAAAGCATTTAATTATTTGCGTAATAACTTTTCATATAAGAAAATTTTTTAACAACAATCTTTTTTTTGATTTATAAATTGGTTCAATTGACTTTAACTGACTGTGTTTTTTTAAAACTTTTTTAATTGTATTTAACAGTAATTACTCCGGTCTTATGTATTTAAACGAGCGCTAACTGGCGAATAAAATATGTACTATAATCTGTTATAAATTATTTATGAATGTATAAGGGTTGTTTTACAAACTAAGCAATTTTCGGCTATATTGTATAACGAACGAATTTTTTTTAGAACTAGTTCAACTCGTGAGGAATTCAGCTCATGCCTAATTATTTTTCGATTCATTCTTGATATTAAACGCCTCAAGCTAATACAATAGTCGGCTATATGATTCATAGATAAAATTATTTTCTACTTTTTAGTACAATAAACGCTTGTCCCTTAAAAATAAAGACTAAAAAAATGTATATATATCAGATATGGTGGATGCGATGGGAAAATCAAGACGCCACAATCTTACCATGTATTTTCATCCAAACTAAATGTGCATGGAAAATTTCAGCTCAATCGAAAACTGGGAAGTCAATTTGACGAGCAAGATTTGATTACAGACAGACAACGGCACAAGTGAAACTAAATAAAAGCTTGTAAAATAGGTTTCGAAAGACTCGCTCTAATATAACTATAAACAGAATTTTGAGTAATATAAAATGTCAAAAATACTTCGCTCGTTCATATAAAAGGAACAATTTAATTAAGATAGGGCAGAAAGTCAAGGGAAATCTTGTAAACTAATTAAAAAACAAATTTCAAAAGAAAAATAAATGTTTGATTTAACGAAAATTTTAATATCTCTTATTTTTCAATGAAGAAAATTTAATAATTGAAATAAATAATTTAGTATCTAGAAACAAGAAGCGCGCACGCTGCTAATTAAAAAATAATAAATATATACACCAAAATAAAAAACAATAATAATTTATTAAAACACAAAATTGTTTAACATGTGTTTCTTATGTAGTATGTACAGAGTGTGCCATGATTTTTTATATATATAGTCAAAACTGGTATGTATTCGCGATCATTTCGTCCTTGGAAGATCACACCGAAAAAAATTCTTAATACCAACCAATATGAGGTTGTCTCAATAATGGTGCCACGAATGTGATACAACTGCCATACGGGGTTGAGTGGTGAAGTTGACACAAACGCATCAGTTGTTTGTATGAAAGTAATATACTGTCTAACAAATTTCAAATATTGTTATTTTGAAATGCAACATAGTTTTAAACAATTTTTTTTTTGATTAATTCTACCTCTTATAAATATTATTACAAAATACTTATGTGATTGTCACAACTACATGAGTAAGTAAAAAAAATAAAAGTTTTAAACATTCTAATAGGTTTATTAAAAAATATATATATATTTCTTCGAATCTACAGCTTAACCAACTGTGCTACCGATGATTGTTATATATATACCAAAAAATATGGTCTATATTATAAAAATGATCTATTAGTTTATTTCAAACTTTCTGTAAGTTAGTGACAACGTTTAGTTGTTTTAGCAAGTAATTCAAATAATTGGGCGTTCATTTTTCTTCAGAGAAGGATAAACTTCAGTGAAAGAGTCACCAAATTAGCTACTAGTGACATTTCTCTCAGAAGCTAATCTAAAAATTTCATGTAATCTCAAAGACTTGAGCTGAGCCTTAACCTGACCTATCTGAATTGCTTTTTCCTCGCAAAATGATGATTTTAAAAAAAGACCGTCAATCGTTTCACAAAATTACACCATAAATGAAACTACTAAAAAATGATTTGGAAAATAATCAGAAAATATTTTTAAACGTAGGAAAAACAGCAAATAAAATATGATCCACAATGAATGTATCACTCTGTTCGCATGAAAGATGGGCCAATGTTGTTCTGATTCGAATACATTTGAGTTGTAGCTACTTCATATTATCAAGTAAACATTTATATCTCACTCGAAAATCTAGTAAGAGAATAGAATAGAAGGCGAAGTAGAAAATATAATGTCTTGCCTTGCGGCAATATAAAACGCATTCGTCCGATATTGTTAGACTTGTATATAATAGGTATAGTGTTTATTTCGTATAAATGCATGAGATTTGTGTGTTTCCCAACCTTATACAGTCAAATTCGGTTTTAATGAAATTGGAAAGACCGGGTACAATCGAAAAAATCGAAAAATTTTTTTTGTCACAGAATTTGATGAAACGTAGTTTATAAGGTCATTTTGACCCAAAAACTTCAAAAATCAGATTCGTTTTGCGATTAAGGTTGTAGTTCCTGAGAAAAACGATATCTTGGATCAATTTTTGGCGTTATCTCGAAAACCGTTCTTCCAAACGTTAAATAAACCCTATTTTTGAAGTTTTTGGGTCAAAATTACCTTATATTATGTGTTTTATCCGAATCGTGGACGAAATATTTTTCTCGAATTATTCGAATTTTTTTAAGGGGTACCCCTTCAAAAAAATCGAAAAAATCTAAAAAATTTTTTTGTCACAGAATTAGATGAAACGTAATTTTTAAGGTCATTTTGACCCAAAAACTTTAAAAATCACATTCGTTTTGCGATTAAGATTGTAGTTCCTGAGGAAAACGATATCTTGGATCAATTTTTGACGTTTTCTCGAAAACTATTCTTCCAAACGTTAAATAAACCCTATTTTTGAATTTTTTGGGTCAAAATTACCCTATATTATGCGTTTTGTCCAAACCGTGAACGAAAAATTTTTCTCGAATTATTCGAATTTTTTAACCCTTTTAAAAAAATCGAAAAATTATTTTGTCACAGAAACGTAGTTAATAAGGTTATTTGGATCCAGAAAATTCAAAATTGCATTCGTTTAGCAATTAAACTTGTAGTTTCTGAGGAAAACCATGTCTTAGATCAACGTCAACTTACGTCAACGACTCGTCATTACAAGCGCCGTCATAATAAACGGTTTTGACTATACTCCAATTCCACATTTTGTTGATTTAAATGAAAGAAATATAATTATTATAAATATTATCTTATATTAATCGAATACTTTTCCCTAGCGTAAAATGCTACAACCAAAATCTCATACTACTTTAATAATAATGTATACATCCCCCACTCTCTTTTATATACATAAATACAAAATAATAAACCAACCCCCTCCCACCAACTCTCATCCCTACTACTTCATTCATATCATTATTATATTTACGTTGAATTAATATTTTGTATTATATAATAAAGATATTTTCGAATGTTAACTAACCATCTTTTACCGTTTACCATATCGTATTTTATTCGTGTGTCCTATATAATACAAGGTGATAAAGGGAATCGGCCACGATTTTTTTTCTGGATTGGAAACAAAAACTCGTGATACATTTCAAAGAATTTCTAAAAAAAAAAAACAATCTTCATGTAGTTGACACAATCACATATAGACTAGCCATGATAGATATGTGATCATAATAACCAAATTCTCTATTTAAAGGAAACGAAAAGAAATTTTCTTTTAATTCATCGATTCGCTTTATTTACACGATTATATATTCCAACTAAGTACAATTTTAATTTCCATCAATAAAATTCATGACTTTAAACTTAAAATCATTCTTTTTCATAGAAGTTATGATTTTGTTTATTTTTACTTCAGTGATTTTGTATCAATGAATTCATATTTTAAATTCAATCCCATTCTATTGTAAATACAAATATTTTGCTGTACTTGTTTCAATCATTAGGAAATTGTTTGAAAGTATTCTGACTTTATTTCAGAATGAAACGGACAACTTCGGGATGAGGTTGTCATTATTTTAATTTTTTTCAGTATACGAAATCCCAGGCTATACTAAACCTCGTAACCCATGCGCAAATTTATATTTTAAACATGAGTTTGAAGGTTCGAGGTTTCAGCTTTCTTTTGAGTAATTGCCCGTAGTTTAAATCTTGCCTAGTAAAATTTTATTGGGGAATTACTCATCTAGTCTAAACCAATTTTCCACGGCCTCTGTATTTCAAAACCTTACCGAAGAGAATTGAAGTATAAATGTTTTCAATCAACCTAGGAATTCATTGACAGAATTAGCAGCCTGTTTTTTGACAGATAATGGCCAACAATTTTCATCATTTTTAATGAATATTTCATGAAAATTTCTATACAACAACAACAAAAAAACTTTTCTCGTATAAAAATAAGAGTAAGAGTGAGTGATATTCATCTTGATTCGTTACGAAACATGTGAAAATGTTTTTCAATGATGGCGTTGTATGTTATGTGTGTATAAAATTTATATAGATACTAGCTTGATACTCGCCCGCTTCACTGGCCTTAAAAGTAAAGCCCAGCTAAAATATATACACAGTTTTCAATTTTTTAAAGTTTAAAATAGCCATAATTCATTGAGCATATCAGAAAAGAAGGCCATGAATTGTTTTACATTTAATTTTTTTAAATGTAACTTAATAAATTAACTAGAGTGATACCCACCCGCTTCGCTGGGTTTATCCCGCTTATCCCTTTTCTATAACACTCGAAATAATGATGGTAAGAATAAATTATGGTAAGGATTGTTTTACACAGGTGAAATATATGTATGGTTTTCTATTTTTTTTAAATGTATAATAGTAATTATTCATTGAGTATATCAGAAAAGATGGCTGTGATTTTATGTTGACTATTTTTACAGAAATCTGTAATTTATGGTAATTTCAAATGTCAAATTAAATTTATTATTTTTATTTTTTATTTTATAAATTATATCTCATGTGTTATTCTGATGTATCAACTATTTTGCTGAACAGTTTCCTTAAAAACCATTCGCTAGTTTATGCGTGAAAGCGTAACAAACAAACAAACAAACAAACAAACAAACATGCTTACTTTCACATTTATAATATATAAGGACAGATATGTTCCACCCGTTTTTGCCACCTTGCCCACACATGATTTGCCCAAAGAACAAGACGATATGCAGAGTTATAATCGTAACATCCATTTAACATTAGTAATGGTATGATGGTAATGGTATGGTGTGAGATGTTGTTTTGAAACAGTTTAAATAAAACATACATAAACCATATATTTATTTAAAATTTTCTAGTATTTGTATTATCCTGCTACTCCACTCCTAGCTAGCATAGTATACTTGATTTGCATAGGGGTCCTATATATATTATATATGTGTGTTATTATTATATCTATTTGTGTAGTTGTTTAAAACTCTGGGTTCTTCACTTAATTCTGGATAATGTGATGAAACAGGTCCGTATTTATTTTATTCAAAAACTTTGACCATTACTTCTTTTTAACGAAACTGTCTCCTTTAGAATTGAGAAGAAAAACACTTTGTTATAGAAAAATTTTTAATAAAAAATACGTTTTAAGGGACAAGCTTTTATTGTACTAAACAGTAGAAAATAATTTTATCTAGTAGTCACTCATGCCCGACTATTTGTACAAGCTTGAGGCTTGTTACAAAAATTAAAATGTCAAAAATGTTCCTTATAAAACAATACTACTTTTTCAACAACATTTGTTTGAAACATTTTTTTGTAAACATCACTGTTTACCCACGAAGGCGCTAATTAGGTGCAAATTTTATAGTATGTATTAATATGGGAATATCAGTTATGTATGTGTGACTATTTAAGAGAGTAATTTAGATATCTTTCTTTATTTATATCATCAAAACTGTCTATATATGGTATTTCAACAATTAACTCAGTCAATTGTTTGTTTTTCTATTGAATTAGATTTTAAGGAAAACTAATTGTACGGATGGAAAAGTACCTTAATTCAATTGATTTGCAAAAGTTAGTGAATAAATATTTTATTATATTTTTTTATAAATAATATTTTCATATTTTTTGTTCATAGTTTTTTTTTGTTTTTGAGAGAGAGTTTGAACATTTAAAATAAATTGTAAGTTGTTTTTATAAATTATAATTAACTTTTATTGCTGTAGGCATTGTTTTCTTTAATATCTTTCACAAATACAATTTTTCATATATTATAGATAGATGCTTTGCTTATATTAATATGTTATAAAATATATAATATATTTTCTACCCTTTAATTCTTCTTCCAGTCGAATGTTCGAATGTTCGAATGTTTATATTCAACAACTGTTTAAAGTAGTTAAAATTATTGTAAACAACAGTTTTCTTATCATATTTTGTTTTTCACGATTTTAACGAACAAATAGTTCAAAAACAAAACTAATTTCAGTTTTTTTGGACAAGTGAAAACAAACAATTGACTGAGTTAATTATTGAAATACCATGTATAGACACTGTTAATGATACAATTGTAATGTAAGTAAAGAAAGATATCATCCACTCTTAGATAGCCACACACATCTCTATATATTATAAATGCGAAAGTAAGCATGTTTGATTGTTAGACTAAGCGAATAGTGTTTAATGAGACTGTACTGTAGAGCAATATAGCTGGTATACCAGAATAACACATGATATATAATTTATAAAGATATATTAATAAAAAAATAAAAAAAAATTTAAAAATTAATTTAATTTGACATTATCATAAATTACAGATTTCTGTAAAAATAATCAATATAAAATATTTCACAGCCATCTTCTCTGATATACTCAATGAATAATTACGAATATTATACATTTAAAAAAATAGAAAACCATACATATATTTCACCTGTGTGAAACAATCCTTATCATTATTTCGAGTGTTATAGAAAGGGGATAAGCGAGAGCAATCTTGATCAATCTTTACTTTTAAACCCAGCGAAGCGGGTGGGTATCACTCTAGTGTAATATAAGGTACAAATAATTTCAAACACATGTCTTAATTTGCCTTGGCGCTCGTACTACCTTAAGTAAAATATTTACTTTAATTCTAATTTCCACACTATATCCTAACAGTTATGAAAAGTAATGACAATCGTTTTGATATTCGATTTTAACGAATGTACTACCTTAAGGACACTCACATATCTGAATTCTATAAACAACGAGACACCTATATTTACACATGTTTGTTATATAAAACAAAAACTAACGTGTGAAAAATTTGTGGAAATATTTTCTTATTAAAAGAACACATTTTCTCCATACAACAGAGTTGAGAGTAGTAACAATGTACCGTTTATTTAATCAGGGAAGAAACGAAAAACGGACATGAGAACAGCGTGGAGATGGTTTAGTTCGTTCGTTTAGTAGGAGTATATATGTTGGTTTTAAATGTATGAAAACTATTCACATATATCGGGGTTGTTCGAGCATCTGGATGCTATTTCTAGTAGAATAAACAAGTGCTTGTTTTCTTTGTGCCAGTAAACTAAACAAACGGTTTCAGAAATGGGTGGTTGGTTGATTCGTACGAATTCAAATAGAGACACATAACCTAACTAAAGTCTCTCATACCTTCATACTTCTTCATTTGTGAGATACACATTCAACATCCATATTCACGTTAACGTTAACGTTTTATGTATGCGAGAACCACGAAGGCAGCAAGTATTAAAAGCAACTACCATTTTACTCGATTTGCAAAACAGTGGAAAGCTTCAATAAATACAAGATGGCTTCTCATCATAAGTAAAATTTATAAAATTTAAAAAACCTTCCACATATTTTTCGAGTACGGAATCCTAAGCTCGCACTTGAAACGATTTTAAGAATACTTTCCATTAAAATACCTTTTTTCTTAAAGCATTCTCCAAACTGAACCGATTTTGAAGATCATTACCTGTTTTTCAGTTTGTTCGGGTACGGGACCCTAAACTCGCACTTGAGCACATAGCTAAGAACACTATCCATTAAATTGCCTTTCAAACGAAACAAAAAAAATAAAAATGGGTTCATCCGTTTAGGCGCTACGAAGCCACAGGCAGACAGACAAACACACACACATTGTGGTCAAACTTAAAACACCAATCTACAGTTTTAATAAAATATATTTCATTTAAGTCATTCAAAAAATTGTGAGAATTTCTCTCATCACGAGAGTAAAAGTGTAAAAAAAATTTTATCTCGGAAATTTTCGGGATTGTTCGTGTACTTTCGTAAGTTTAATATAAGTCGTACTCAGTAAATCAAAAAAACTTGTGATAGAAATATGCTTAAATTAAGTAAAGCTATAATATTTTCATTCTCAAACATCATTCAATAATAAGTAAAAATAAGTTTATTTAAAATTATGTAGAGGTTATGATTTAAAAAGTTTAAGAATATTTACGAGAAAACGTTCTGCAATAAAGACAATGTTTTTGGCTGGGGGTGGGGGGACAACCTGTAAATATGTAACGATGTATGTAGGATACAGTGAACAATCATCAGACGGACCATTCGCTCGGTTAGTTTTTGGAATATACATAGAGTTTTAAGTTCTCGACATTTAAATAACATCATCATTTACCTTCGTATCATGCCCTCGCGTGATCTAGTATTGTAATGGTTATTTATTTAACTCATTGGTGTAGGTAATGAGAAACAATTCAAGTCATGGAAGCATTAAAAAGCGTTCATTCGATATTATCAACTTATTTCGATTATAGATTACTTCGAAAACTATATACACTGACAAAAATGGTTGTTGAATTTTTACAAACTTTTAAACAAACTTCTGAATCTTTTCGAAATTTGCAAGTTTACGTTAAATATACAAATTAACATACAGACGCAATGAAATTGAAATACGCTGTAAAAAAAATTACTGGTTTGAAGTAGAAGCTTATGTTTTTAAAACAAGTAAATATTTAATGAGTCAATGATCTCAATACTTAACTCAAGAAAATTAGTTTTTGACTCTACAAATGCTATAATATTCGTTTTTTTAAACGAAATGTTCCTAGCAGTTTTGTGTACTAAATGAAAAAGATACAAGATTGACTAATTCTTAATCCATACACGTATATTATAAATGTGAAAGTAAGGATGTTTGTTTGTTTGTTTCTTTGTTACGCTTTCACGTAAAAACTAATGAATGGATTTGAATGAACTTTAACAATAATATAGCTCATACATCAGAATAAAATAGTAATAGCGAAAAACTCATGGCCTTCTTTTCTGATATACTCAATGAATTATGATTTAAAAAAATTGATACTGTACATATATTTTACCTGCGTACACCAATCTCTACCATTTTTTCGAACTATGGAAGGGGAATAAGTGAGAGATAGGTGGGTTTACCAATCTTGACTTTTAAATCCAACGAAGTGGGCGAGTATCAAGCTAGTACTTTTATAATTAATTGAAAAAATTAATACCTTTTAAAGAAAAATTAGTTATGACGCTTGTGTGCGATCTTATTTTCTAACTGCTTAGAATTTCTATATTTTTTTCATGATAAAAATGTAATAAAAAATGATAATTCTCAATAACATATACCGGTATAATATGTGCGCGATAAAAAAATTTATTTTTTTTATTTTTAATGACAAATACGATTGTAACGATATTTAATACCATGGAAATAAACTTAGTTGGGTACTTTGAACACCGTGTGATATCACTCCAGAAGCTGGCGACACCTGGAGCTGTACAAAGACAAAGTTCAATATTTTAGTACTTTTCCTTACATATAGGCAATTACATGAAAATTGGCGATGATCTTCCAAATCGGCTCAGTTTAGAAAAGGTTCAAATGCGAGTTTAGGGTTAAGTATTCGAAAAATTAGTAGGGGGTTTTTTAAATTGTGGTAAGGGAGTTTTGTCTGTGTGTGAGTCGAATTCAAACTCAAGTAGAGAGAATTTTCAAGAAATTTACGGAAATTATCCGGATAACGCTGGGAAATAAGTGGCATACTCGAATGTCACCAGCTCCTAGAATGAATACAGACTAGCGAGAGGCATAAGAGTACTGAGATAGTATTCTCCGTTGAGTACGGTGCGGTTTGTAGTACAATAAAAGAGGCGATGGATGTTGTCCATTTGTTTTGTTAACAATAAACTTGTGTTATAACATCGTTTGTATGTATGCATGTATGTAAATTATGTAAAACAAACGTCAAAACTTGTTGGTTATGTTCGCAAACTATATAATAAACACAATCTAACTATCAAATACTACTAATATTTGTCTGTTTAAACAACTTTTTATCAAACTTTTTTTGTTTTATTTCTGTTTTTTTATTTTTTTTTTATTTTTTTTTTTATACATCATCAATCAATCAGAAACCACCTGTGAATTAATTTTATTACTCAAACACGAATTCTACATGATTTGACGGACAATTTTCGATATAACCTATTTGGATATAAATTAATCTCAACTCAATAACACCATGTAATATTTTTACTGTAGGTTAGGTTAGGTTAGGTTATATTGGCTGTCCACGAAGGACAATCTTTCACTGATAATTTCATTTATCAGCTCCTCAATTTCAGAGGCTGAGTGCACCTCTTTCATGCATATACCATGGAAGATTCTGTCCTTTCGAATTTATCACTGTTGGCCAAGCTTTTCAACCAAACTTAATCATCATAATTTAGCATGAAAATAATTGCATACCCAAAAAATTAATAAATCAAGAACATAATAAGAAATTCGAACTGATTAAAATCGAATACACAAACAATTTTAAATTTTTTTTAAAAACGTCAATATTATTAAACATAACCTCCCCAAGTTTCATTTTAACTCAATGACAGTGACAAAAATAAAATAATGGAATGTACTTCGAAAAAAAAAAACGTACACCCTCTTATTAAAAACACTGATTATGAAAATTCTTATACTTCGATATATGCTTAGTCGTGTCATTTTAGCATTTCATAGAGAATTTTTATGTACCTCAACCTATCGAGCCAGTTTTTTTTAAAAATGATCAGGAAGGTCCATATATCGGAATCTACATCTAACTTTTTGCCGCTAGAAAGTTTTGGTTTTTGCTATGGACCCAATAGGCTAATCAATAGAATTCATTTATGAGGTAATTTTTGAAAATTTTTAAACCTTGAAAATATGGGCCAGAAACGTATATTCGGGGGTTTTCGGGGTCTCTGATCACTAATCCAAAGTAAGATTGAAGGTGTACTCGCTTCTTCTGGGGTTATTCGCCCCCGTTGGTCCAAAACAGCAGGATTCTGTAAATATTTGACAAAATGAGCCAAAAAAATATACTCGGGAGTTTTTAGGGGTCACTTTTCACGATTCCGAAGTTATATTCGGGATAGACTCCCCTCTTTCTTAGGGTTTTTCGCCCTTCATTGACCTAACAATGCAATTTTCTGTAAATATTCAATTTGGATCAGTGGGGTGGATTACCCCAGGAGGGGGGAGTATATCGAAATTCTGGCTTCAGAATAATGAGGCGATCCCGAAAACCCCCTACTGTACGTTTCTGGCCCATTTTGTTGCATATTTTCAAGGTTTTAAAATTTTCAAAAATCATCTATTATAATAATGAGCTTTTTTGGCCCATAGCAATGGCCAAATTTTCTAGCGGTAAAAAGTTAGATGTAGATTTTGATATATGGACCTTCCTGAACATAAAAAAAAAAAACTGGCCCGATAGGTTGAGGTACATAAAAACTCTTCATTTTAGCCTTTTTTGATTTAAAATGATTCGTCTAGCTACAAATGTGTCGAGTTCTTTTCTAACACAAGCAGCAATAGAGTTGTATATAAATCGTACAAACAAACACTTGTATGGATGTATGAAGTATGAAGTATGAGAGCGTTCTTAAGCGAGTGAGTGTTTGAATACTGGTTTGAAGGGAAGGGAATGTTGTTCGTATGAATTTGTGTTTTAAAAAGTGACAAGTAATTTTAATTAACACGCGTCCAATAGAAGATGCTTTTCGCGGGTAAAAATGTTCATAAGACAACTGCCGTTATTCTTTATTTTTTAATTTCTCATTACACTTGTGAATGTGAAATATTTTTTTTTTTTTATACAGGATAATTTCAAATTTGTTCCTGGGACCAACGCAACGATTTAATTTGATTTGATTAAATTTGAGGTTAAAGTAGGTTAGGTTAGGTTAGGTCGCCCTATTAGCTCCGTTGGTTAAGGCGTAACCAATTCTGTCCGCGGTATGATTAGGGTAGCGGGTTCGATTCCCGGCGTCGCAAGAAAAATAGTTGTGATGGGCTGGTGTAGTGCATGGTATATGCATGAACAAGGTGCACTCAGCCTCTGAAATTGAGGAGCTGATAAATGAAAAGTGTGTGCTTCGTGGACAGTCAATATGACCTAAACTTACCTTGCCTAGCCTAACCGAGGTTGAAATAAGTCTAAGAAGATATTTTCTTCAAAGGTGCTCCATAAGCCCTACAGCTTTAATAAACTTGATTTAACTGTAGGTATTTACGAGCAAAGACAGGCGTATATCTATTATCTCCGATGAAACTTTAATAATCCAAGTGGGTTGTCTTTTATTTTAGGGACCAGGAACAAACTTATGCCTTGTGTAATATTTGGAATTCCACAACCACAAGAGATTCTCTTTTAAGTTTGAAATAGTGAAAGTAGTGACTATTCACTAACAAATA
This sequence comes from Chrysoperla carnea, assembly GCF_905475395.1. Classification (NCBI taxonomy): domain Eukaryota; kingdom Metazoa; phylum Arthropoda; class Insecta; order Neuroptera; family Chrysopidae; genus Chrysoperla; species Chrysoperla carnea. The sequence goes on from NC_058342.1 coordinate 35,096,889, forward strand.
GTCACTACAAAATAGTGATTTTTTATACTTTTCACTATTTCGTTTTTAGAAGGTGTATTTATTTTTCAAGGAAATAACAGCCATCTCCCTTCTTTTAATTGCGGTAATGTATTTAATATGCCAGTTTTACGACGATAAGGACTCATATTCTTGCCTTAGATAATTATTCCGAGTATGGTCTACATCCAAAGTCCTAGATATTTTACGCAGTATTCTGGCCTAGAAATTTGATGAAATCTTTTTTTTTCCCTTAAACGAATTTTTCTAAATTCTATTTCGGGAGATACAGCGGATTTTCTGGTAACGAAGTTCAAATTGATCGCTCTGTACTGCGGGCTACTGCTGCTTCAAAAGAAGGAAAACCAGCTCGGTTAACAGAAATAACTTTTTCAAAACATTGCATATGAAGTAGAAGAATGCCCAATGTATGAATCTGGGATCGCCGATTAAACCAAAGTGAGTACCTTATATTATTATCCGAGTTACTTGCCGAAATTGTCTCTCACACTTAAAACGCGTTTTTCTTGAAACTTCATTTTTCGAGGTGGTTGAAAATTTTTAAATAGGTAGTTTAGTGACAGATAATGGCCTTCTATTTATAAAATGGGTATAAAATTTTAAGAAAATTACTATAAATTAATTTTTTAATTTATTTTCAGTGCAATACTTACAATGTTGAATCATTCTGTACATATTGTCGATATTAACAAATCTCATCCCTGTGATTTTTTCTCATTGAATAAGAGAGAATGAGGAAGGGTGGGGGTAGAGTAAATGGAGAGTTATTTTATCATCACTAAATGGACGTCCCATTCATAATTAATATTTAAGGGTTGTTTATTCAAGAGTTAGAATGATTTTCTTTTTCGTACTTTTTTTTCGTTAAACATTTAATGAATATATGATGGATTTTTCCAACTTATATAAATATTAAAGTGTATTTTTATTTTATTTTTTTATTTTCCCAAATATAATGAGCACATTTTTTAATTGAATCGTTGCTTCTTTACGTTCCCCGTAAAATTATTATGTAATTGTTTGAGTTTGCTATTAATTAATACAATTAAGTCCTCGCATGCTGTGTGTGTGTTTATCTATCGAAATGGTATTGTGAACGTACCCCAATGGATCAAGTAGCGGCGTTGTGAACACATTTATTTTTTCAAGTAGTAACAGTTAATAAATTTTTAATCAGAGAATATAAATTCAATTTTTTTTTTCGTATAACAAGACCGATAATGAATAATTAAACTTTTTGTAAACTTCATATATTTTTCTCAATAATTCATGTTAAAAAATAAATGCATGGGACGTTTGTGATAAAGATGGAGTTCTAGTTGTTCTCAATACCTCCATATACTAAAAATGACATCGTAGCTAGGTGGCTTTTCACAGAAAATTTAAGATAAGAGAATGAAAAATCATGATCTAAATATATTTTTATATTTTATTTACTGAAAAGTAAGTCGACTTACTGAAATAATAGAGATATTCGCGATTTTAATGTTATACTTCCGTTTCTGATACAATATAATCTAATTTATTGATGAGAGTGTTATCTAGATTGATAAAGGATGCTTAGTTATAGATTCAAAGGCTACCAAGCTAAAAAAAAAGTTTTGATTCTGGTTACAGCAACTTTATTTTTGAATTTAAGCTGACCTGATAAAAGCATATTCTTGTAAGAAACAAGTGAAAACAAACAATTGACTGAGTTAATTGTTGAAATACCATGTATAGACAATGTTGATTACTTTATCACATTACACATACATACATGTCACACATATATATAACTGATATTCCCATATAATGCATACTATACAATTTGCGCATAGTTTGCACTCTCGCGGGTAAACAGAGATGTTTACGAAAAAATGTTTCACACAAAAGTTGATTATTTTTTTATAAGGAACAATTTTTACATTTGTTCTATCTCTAACGGTTTACAAGATGGGCCCTACGGACCTAGGACCAACTTGACCTATGTTGATCATTTACGAACTCGACTTATTTTGTTACGTCCTCAGGAAGCTATAAAAATTTCAGCTTGATATCTCTTATCGTGATGACAGACGGACAGACGACAGACAGACAACCGGAAATGAACTAATTAGGTGATTTCATGAACACCTATACCAAAATTTTGTTCATAGCATCAGTATTTTTAAGCGTTACAAACTTGGGACTAAACTTAGTATACCTTGATATATTTCATATACATGGTATAATAAAAATACGAAATTCTATTGAAAAATCAAATACTAGGAGCTGGTAAAACCGAAGCAGTCATTTCTTGTACACGGAGGACATGTCACGATTTGATTTGTATTTTTTCTAATTAGAACACAGAAATATCTTAATTTCCGAAGGAAAAAAATATAATGCATTGATCATGGATGAAGAAACGGAATATACATAATATATATATATACGTCTTCGAAGTTTCTACAACGAATTTTAATAAATCACGATATAGCACATCGAATAGAAAAAAACAAACGTGGTAAGAATAAAACTGCAATTGTATGCTACATATAACTGCCCTTATAACAATTGTGTTACTTTCTTCATCCCCGCTTAACGAATTGCACTTTTAATTTACACCTGAGGACACGCCGCGCTTTGCTCGGCTTGATAGATGTCATTAGAGAATTATTATTGCAAAATTGTATTTTTTTTCTTCTATTTTTATAATTAAAGAAACGTTAATTGTAAAATTTCCGATTCGAGGAAAATAATTGAAAATTAGTTTGTTTTCTTGCATAGCATACTTGATTTCGGTCTTAAATACCTGTTAAACTTTTACATAATTTGTCTAACTGTTTATTCAAAAGAAGGATCATACAAAAAGTGAAATTTAAAATTTTTTTAAATAAACCCTAAACTCATACTTGAAACACATCTAAGAACACTCGCCATTAAATTACCTTTCAAGCGAAACCAAAAAAATCAAAATCGGTTCATTTGCTTAGGTGCTACGATGCCACAGACAGGCAGACACACACACGTAGCGGTCCAACTTATAACATCCTTTACTTTAGTTCGGGGGTTGAAAATTGGGAACAATTGAGGGAACGGATGAATCGTCGAGGCAATTTCTTTGTCATTAATATCGAAAATCAAATTTTTTTTAATGAATAACAAAAAAGTCTTTGTCATTTAGATAACTTCGAGTTTGTTTAGATTATGTCGAGTTATCGCATGTAAAAAAAGGCTAAAGTACCTGTGCTTATTATGGCTCTATTTCTAGGATGATCCATTTCCAAAATCTGATACTTGCTAGCGTTCGAATAAGTTTAAATTTCACGTACATGTTTGGTTAGTGCCATAAATAAAAGTTCACAAGTTCATATCAAAAATAGGATTTTACACGAAGATGGTATTTATGGAAAACTATCAATCAGAGCCTGAAATGACCATAATTTTCGTATTTTTTTGATCATTTTTACTAAGTATAATGAATTTCATCGAAATCGAGAACAAGAAATATTTTCTGGGACACTCAGTAGAGGAAAACTTTGCATGTGAATAAACTTCATTTCTTAACAAAATACCATCGTAGAAAAAGTATATAAAAAAATGTATCAGACTAAGTTATATGAAAAAAAAAGGGTTTTTTTTATTTTTAATTTGTAATTTCCGTCCATAAGTTTTCTTGTTACTTGCTTGTCGACAGCGGCATCGAAAGCGTTGTTCGTTTACATAGCATACAACTTAGAATGCGAATATGTATGTTTTTAAAATGAAAAATTTCTTCACATAAAGTACAGTCAAAATCGTATATAATGACATGTATTCATCAAGTAATTCGTACAATTATATCAGATAGTAATTAAAGAGAATCGAAATAAAACAAACATACCAGAAGTTGAATTCGGGTCTCTTGAATTCATGTTAAGCGCCATATATGCTCTTGTATCATAAAAAACATCAATAATAATCGAAAGACTTTGACGTTTAAAATTGTATACAAAAATTAGTAAACAAATATAAATACATCTGGATAGTCTTTATAGGTTAGGTTAGGTTAGGTTAGGTTAGGTTAGGTTAGGTTAGGTTATATTGGCTGTCCACGAAGGACACACTTAGGTCTTATAGTCTTTATAAGTGACATGTACATTTTATCGCGACGTAATAATTATATTCTGACAAAAGTGTCATTCGGAAATAATTTGTTGAAGCTTATACAAAAAAAAAGCGTCAGTCTCTGAGGGAAAATGATGCAGGGTCGTTAAAAACACACTGAAACATCAAATTTTTTTCAAATTTGGATTAAATTGATACCTTTCCAATTCATCGTAAGAGACGATTGATCGTTATAAGCGCGATGTCGTTAAAACCGATTTAAACTATACGTATGTTTTTTAAAATGAAAAATTTCTTCACACACAGTATAATAAAACATTGTTGTTTGTTCCTTACTAACCCCCCTAAACTTCAACCCCTTTTGTGTACCGTGGCATCAAAAACTTTTTTTTTTCTACATTATTAATTAAAATTTCGCAGGACAAATCAGTATTAAATTTTTTTCCATCCATTCTTTATAAACACTTTATTTTCACCCTCAAAGGAGTTAAATTTATTCATTTTCATGTAGATTTTTTTTTAAATGTTTATTGAATAATCTTTTTATTTATTTATGAAGGTCATAATATGGTTGAGGTTTTGTGGGTAACCACATATTTTGCACAAGCCGTGCCGCTGTTGTAATATTCAACACTTTTTTTTTATAATTGTTTAAATTTATGATCCTTTTGGCGAGTAAAATATAACATTGAAAATTTGTATGATTATCTGTTTGAGAATACAATCCTGACTCCTGTTGGGTGGATAATAATCTATTTAAAAGTGTCTTTTTCTCGTTTTTACAAGCTTTTATGTAGTTTAACCTGTCTCTAATCAAATCTTCCAAGTCAAATTTGATCCACTTGAGCTGAGCTGAGCCACCCGGTTTCCAATTGAGCTGAAATTTTACATGCACATTTAGTTTGGATGACAATGCATGGTAAAGTTGTGGCGTCCTGATTTACCCAGTCAGAAAGGTCGTCAAAAAAGGTTTACTTAAATCAGGCATCCTTTTTTCTTCTTCCCACCACGACTTTTCGTGCAATAATCGTGGGCGCTGATAGGCCTAGTCGTTCAGTGTGCCTGCCGTCTAGCCACAGCCTTGTAATAGCCGCAATAATTTTGCTTATAGAGAAACTTTGAAGTGATATAGGCTCTTCGGAACGCCCATGATTGTACTCAGACATATTTGTCTTAGGACTTCAGATATCCTCAGCTTGCAATTCGCAAACTCCCAAAATCATAATGCCCTGAAATGTCTCTGAGGCCTGGTACCAATATCAGGTTTACATCTTATTTAATTCAAACTTTACAAACCATAGAATTTTCTTTAAGGATTTAAATTTAGTAAACTTGATAATAATTTGATCAGATTTACCTGTATGTCTATTCAACTACAACCTAACCTCACACTATTTTCTTCGTCTGACACAAACAACAACAAAAAAACACGTGACATAATACAAGCCCCCCTACCACAAAAAGACATTCATAAAAACGTATAAATACTAATGTATGCAAATGGTATGCATAAGATGAAGAAAATAAGTACCAACATCATCTATATTTGCAGCATTCATACGCCCTCACTCCACTGACTCATACTCCAATTTGGCAATTCTTCTTGTTTCAACTCTACAATCTACTTTGAGAGTGTAATTCGTGAGAGAATTGTCGCGTTAAAGAAGGAGTTAATATTGTTCAAGAATATGGTATGATGATGCTGTGTGTGTAGAAGAAACTAAGATATCGAAATCGATGGGATGAGGTTTTTTTTGCATTCTGTGTGTAATGATTACGTTTGTTTCCTTTTCAATGTTATAGGGAGTCACTTCTGATAACACAGTATTTTCCAAGATTTTTTAAACCCATTTACCTCATTCGACTGTATTCAGCTTGGGGATCTCTGATGATCCCACTTGTAGGTACTGTATGGAGGACGATGAAAGCTCCATGAATTTCACCCCGAAACCTTGAATTCATCGAAGTCTGACCTCAAAAACCTATAGCTCATCTTCTCAGAAAAACTGAGTTTCGATATAAAAAACAAAGAATGAAAAAAAGGTGTCAAAAGCCGAACTGAAGAACATAAGATAAATGTACTAATTCAAAAAACCTAACTGTTTTCTCCAACCCGAAATTATTTCATTTTTTAACTTAAAAAATAAAAAGCAAAAAGCTTGATTTTCGTTCTGATTTTTTGGGATACTTAATAAGACCTCCTTTTAAATTGATAATAGGGAATTCTATTATGTTTGAAAAAGTACTTTAAAATGTTGATTTTCCTAATAAAAAGCAAAAAAAAATGTATATTTCAGCAAAATAAGCACGCTTTCTTACCATAAAATTAAGTTGAATTTTAAACCTTTTTTATTATCGCAAAAACTCTGTCAGCCATTTTGATGACATAATATTGGTAAAAACAACAGTCGTGTATGTAATTATTAGATGTATAAATAAAATGTATATTAATTTTGCCTATATGATGTGACACCTCTGCGGCTAGTGTTTTAGGTCATGTGATAAATCAGATTAAAAATTACGACTTTTAATTTTAATATAATAAAACAAAAATGTGCTTTTATAACTCAAAATCAGAATATTTAAGTATATCTTTACATAAACTTTAATTTCTATACCAAATTTTTACCGAAAGTACCTTAGTACGAGGAATGTTAAAAAATAAAGGCCACCCAATAATAATTCACGTAGCCCTATAATCCATTGGTATTTCTTAATTGAAAGAGCTACACAATCTTCTTCTTCGAGTACACTCTGCACTTATATAGCAGATGTTTTCGATATAAAAAAGATATTTTGAACAATAGTTATTGTGCCAAATACAATTGGAAAATGTTATTTTTTTTCCTCTTGCATTGTTAAAATATTGATTTTTTTTTTCAGTACAATTTTTTATTGTTTCTAATGAATTTTTTTCTTTTTTTTTTATGCATGCAGTATAATTAGAAATGACATAGAATATATTTAAATATTTTTATTTAAGGATGTATGGGCTTTATATTTTTGAAGCTACTATGCTTGCAACATCCTTAAAATAATAAAAATTATAAAAATCTTTTTCGTAGATAAATTAGATATTTTATTGTTAATTTCTTTGTTCGCTACCAGTTTCGAATCACATTTGATTTTTCTTCAAGCAATCTTAAAAATTGATAGGAAATATATAACTAACCTGTTCATCAGCAAAGTCGTCGTCAACACCGTTTGGGGTCGTTGTTGTTGATGGCCGTTGAGATGTGGATAAATTCAATGCACCGTCACCATCCAACGCATGATCCATAATCGAACCATCGTCCTAAAAACACACAAAAATACAAAATCTTTAATCGAATATTTACTATGGAAGTAAAACTTTTTTAGTCATGCTTGACTTGGGGAGAAAGACTGGAGAATACATGATCGGAATGTTACGACAAAGTGAGATCAAGCTTGTTACAAAAGGTGTGGTCAAGTTGAGAGGGAGATATAAATTAGTGAAGATACAAAGATATACTTATGTCATTAACACAAAGACCCAGTAGCTTAGTGGCAGAACATTGGGCTCCGGTCAACCAGCATATGTATATTAAAAACTTTGTTTTTTACCATGTATTTACATCAAAAGATGGAGCTAAAATAGTTTTACTTTAGTCGTGTGGTCTAAATCACACTCGCTTTTAAAAAATTATGTTCTTCACTTCAAAGAATCGGAGATCGATTTATGTTACAGAACTTTTCATCTTCCTCTTTCATCTGTGAACCAATTTTTATGTAACTTCATCGATTTCTTCGCCAACTGCAAACCGAATTTGATATTTCTGTATTTAAAAGGATATACTCTCCAGGTGGTCCCATAATTGTTTCATCAAAATCGGTTAAGTAGTTTTTAATGCACAAAAAAGTAAAAAATTAATATTCCGGATTGTTTACCTTCTAGTAGTTGAGATTTTGGATTCATATATTACAAAATAAATGTAAAGGTTTATAATTATTAGTATCTTAAAATAAATAAACGAATTAATAAATTTTAATTAGAATGATTTGAACAAAAACGAAATATTTCGTTACCTGGGACACCAAAGACTATACAGATAGTATTCGTGTTATTGTCACGTGCTTAGAAGTGTGTTCTATACTTTTGTACTTATCATAAATATAACCTTAAGCGTTTGCTGACTCTTAAAGCTTTTATTTGAAAAAAAAAAAACTTTACAAAGTATTCAAAAATTAGACAATTTTTCAATAGATTTTAAGAGCTACATACAAAATTATTAACTTATACGCTTCGCTTTTAATTTAGAATGGGTCATTGAATGGTAGCTTTAGAATAGAAAGAAAGCTAGAAACGTTATAATTTATTTGCTGGTTGGGAGATAAAATCAAAAAATGTGCAACAAATTCAAACTATCTCAAAAACCGACGATGTGTTACCCAAGAAACTAAAACTTTCTTAATCAATTCAGCATAGACATGAATTTTGAGAATATTTTGAAAACAATTTACAATCTGTCAATTTATATTTTTTGTACAAAGTTTAGGTTTTTCATTCAAAAAATAAGTTGTGAGTTATCAGAAGAAGTTAAACATAATAGATAAAATTTAAAGTAGGAACAAGGAAATTTTATGTTATGTCATAATAAATATTTTGATCAAGCCAAATAAAGGTAATGTACGCAAATATTGGGTTGACTACTAGATCAAAAGTATGTCTTTTTTAAACTAATATTACAATTAATTCACAAAGTATATAGTTAAATCGAGTCGTAAAACTTTTGATAGCGTGTGTATGTTAGGAAAATACTTAATGTCCAGGTATTATTATTGTGTAAGGTAAAATAGGACACAATAAATGAAGGGTAAACAGTGGTAGTTGGTAGTTATTATAGTCATTCGTAAAGTACAAACACTGCCACCTCTCAACAGATATCACATAAACAGAGCATATAGCAACCATTATCCGGCTTATCTTTACTAAACGAAATAAATGACCACTTGGTATTTGTGATATCGGTAGTATGGTGATAATAGGGTGGTAAATATATATATACCAAAGGTTTTCCATTTAAAATGATAGAAATTCAAACTAAACAAGTTGTATGTGAGATATCATGATTCTTTTATTTGAAAGACTTTTTTATGGCAATCATATACATTATCACTCTGTTTTTTTTTTCTTATTTCTTTATCAAATTCCGTGATTCACCCCCCCCCCCCCCGCATTTTCTAGGTTTGACGAAAAATATACTCACGGTCTAAAAATGTACCGCTTAGAAAAAAACAGGCTAGACAAATAATTTGAACGAAATCATAAATTTAAATAATAACTATTTAGGTATAAAATTATATCTATTTTCACGGAAAACCTTTTGATATATATATAGATACATCATGAACCTAATAACAACTATCTTTACCAATATATATGGTGTATATGGGTTAAAATTAAACCACTGAAATACTACTGGATTGTTTTCAAAATCTCTCTCTTCTCCATTTCCATTCACAGGCCATCTCTCCCCCCCTCCCCTCTTACCGCTGCTGCATCAAATAACATTTAATTCTGTTTCAATAAACTATATTATGGTGGTTTTGCTTTGAATTTTCTATTACAATTTATCGAGTTTAGTTTATTAAAATTGTATAACACAATGGACAGATTTTTCAAATTTACTTATGTTTTCCTATATGAAAACGGAACTCGGAAAATTATATTCGAATCACTATTCTTAGCTTAAAAATTGTGAATTAATGATGAATTATAAATATTAAAGGATCCCAAATTTTCAATCAATTTGAAACGTTCGTCTCATTAAGAAATAAGATATTTCTGAGATAATAGAAAATTTTCACAAAAGACAAAATAATTTTTAAACCAATTTTTAAACCAAGTTACGTACATTGCCTAATCTGGGATATCTAAATTATTCACCCATTGTCAATAGGATTAATATGACAACTAAAAATTATCAGAAAATGAAATCGCTGATGAGTTTCCAAAAAGAAAAACGTTTTCGAAAATTTAGTTATACTTGATCATATCAAATTATCAGTTAAATGGGAGAAATTTTTTCTTCGAAACTTTAAAATTTAAAATAAAGAGTCAATTTTGGAATGTGAAAATCGATAGAAAATAAAGAAAAACATCAAAATATTTAAATGATGGAAAATATTTCCAAAAGAAACTAAATCAATTAAATGTATTAAAAAATTTTTCGAGATATTTACAATAAAAATAAATAAACTTTAAGTACATTATTTTTATTACACTATAAAAATAAGACGAAAATTCGAGGTACACATATACACAATAGTAGTAGAAAACTCAACCAAAACTTTTTTGATTAAACCGATTTACCAATGAAGCTCGTAAATATTCGATTTTCTCTAAATAAATAATAACCTGGTCTAGAAAAACAACTACGTCTATTGCCGGCGTCGGTGACACGATAGTTGCTACCAACACAAGACCGTCATAAGGCGACCGACTCGCATTGTGTACAGTAGAGAATATCAGTAAACAACAAATACCCTCTTAGTACCCATTCCAGAATAGTATCCATTCCCCATATACACATCTAACGAGGAACTGCTGCTACTTTTACCATAAACAGAGTGTAAAAAAAATACCGATACTAAAAAATAACATGGAAATTAAGAAGCTAATACGAAGTTTTGCTAATAAAAAGTCACCAAAAATTTATTTCGGAAAAATACACAAACTTTCTTGCCAAAAACTTAAATTTTAAACCTTTTTTAAACTGTCAAAAACGCGGGCATCTAATTTGATGACGTAATATCGGTATCTTTATACGAAATAACACAAATAAGTTTGACAGATATATTCATAGACATCTGATTATAATAAATATAAATACTTATTATCTATGTATATATTATACCCAGCTGTCTACACTGAACTAGCTGATGGTCTATGACTCATACCACTATGACATCACAGCAGGGCTTACCCGCGTTTTAGGTCACGTGATATACAGTTTAAAAATTACGATTTTTAATTTTAATATTTTAAAATGAACCGTTCAATAAAAGGTTCATAGCATCTGATTGTAATGGTGTATTCTAAGTGTTTCACTGTCTCTGTACCGATTCTTTTTTTACACCCTGTAAAAATATATATTTACGCCTCATGGTATCACGTAAACAAATAAATGTGTTGAGAAGGGTAGATGATTTGAAAAAACCACCCTTCAATAAGGGAATAACAATAACAATACATTTTCACTAATATATATAAATCAGTCCCTCAATCGTGAAATTTTTTTCATCAACTTAGATAAACAAATGAGGATGCATAAAATGCGCCTATGAACTTTTGTTTAACAATTGTTATTAAAAAATATTAATATTTGTTGATTTTTCAAAATACTCGCAAGTAGAGATCGGATTATGTACTTTTTAAACAGAGTTGGTTAAGAACAGAAAACATTGGCGACCTTGGATTTCATTTTAGAACTCCTGTTCCTGTCCATGGGAACGATAACCATGGATTTAGAAAAAGGACAGAAATATTCTTGGAGCAAGAAGAAATTTGCGTGTTAAGAATAATTCAAGAAAGGTTCAGTTAATACAAATAAAGTTTTGATTAGCCAAGAAAAATTCTTCACTACACAAAAATCGAGCAGGAGCAATTTAAGCAAAAAAATTGTTAGTGAAGCAATATTTCAACGAGAAATTTATGGTTTTGAAGGCTTCCTTCACATTCTCGCGAAGTAGGACTTCGCTAAAATTTCAGTTTTTTGTATTCGAGTCCATGATAACACGTGACACTCAGACGAGTACAGGCGAGCTTCTTCTTCACATTCTTGTGACTAATTGTGTAGTCAATCCTGGTAGCTCAGTTGGTTTAGGCGTAACCAATACCGTTTGAGGTATGCCTACGGTAGCGGGATCGATTCCCGCAGCAACAACAAAAATTAATTTAATTAGTCGAAGTGATGGGCTGATGTAATGCATGGTATATCCATGAAGAAGGATCACTAAGCCTCTCAAAATAAGTAAGGAGGTGAATAAATGGAATTATTACCGGAAAAGGTAGTAAAATACATATATGATATCACAAAGGGCTCTATAGCCTAAGTATATCGTTTGTGAACAGGCAATACAACCTAACCTAACCTGTGTAGTTCAGTAGCTATTGTGGCTCATATAAAACACGAATTTTCAAAACTCCAAAATCTTAAACAACATCCCAACATATCAGCAAAATTGTCTACACAACAAACCCTCATAAACAATATCTTAAATTAAATTACAAAATTAATCACCAGATGTCTCGACAATAAACTATATGATTGCAATGTATCCTGATTGTATGACCTTCATTATCCTTTGATAGAGGTGAAAGACAAACAGGATATTCAATAAAATATCCAGTAAATATGAATATATATACGTATTATATATATTATATAATATATATATATAAACTATAATAACCATAGATAATGAATATTTTAATTCTATGTGACTTATGTTTGATTCTATACGACTTTATGGTATTTGAGTAGAAACATGGGGGTAGATTGAAAATGTGTATACGGGATTTAGAAAACTAACTTTATATTTAATTAAATAATATTTATGCTACTTCGATTTGTATTTTATATATAAATTGTATAGGTAGTTTCGTGAATGCTCAACCCAACCGCTATTTTACGAATAATATAATATATTCGATTTTTTGGTATCGGATACTCTAGCCGAATCATGATTCGAACTTAATATAATTTAAGAAGATATGCAAGATTTAAATAATACTAGGGATTTCAATAAAACTTTAGAAATACATTCCAAAAATCATAAAAAATTCCTAGGTCATCGGGATTTTTATTAATTTTTTTATCGTTCAAAGTTGGCTGAAAAAATGATGAATCATATCGGTTATCCTTTTCAATTGGATATTTGTAAATCAAAAAATCTAGAGAGTGATAAAAAACTGTCTAAAATATTTCGACAATCTTGTAGTTTATAAGAATACCATCAAAATATAAGTTTGTCGATGGTATCAAAACAAAATTTTAATTTAATTATGAGTTCATCGAAGATCTAACTTTTTTATGAACAAAGACGACTATAGTAAGTTTATTAATGATTGAAGAGCGATATCTATATTATCAAATTTAAAAGCATCACTTGCACACAATATATTATATATTTATGTAGTTGCGTGGTATTATAAAGCTAAAAAAAAATCACATTAATTGAGTACAAAGCATGAATTTGGTTTATAAGTATGTGCCGTGCAATAAACCAAACCTTTTTTTTACAATACTGTAGGGAAACAATCTTCTTAAGATTTCGATTGAATGTTCCACAAAATTATATGAAAAGACAGATTTTCCACATTAGAATCGAGCGCTGGAATTTTGTGTTAAGCAGTTAATTATCTTGTGCGAAGCTGCAAGTAACAGCTAATCAGATAAATAAAAAATAAAAATTGATAGAATAGTGCTTTTTATGAAATAGGAGTCGAGTAATATTTATGGAAGCGTGAATGAATTCAAAGAAATCGTTAAATAATATGTGAAAACAATATTAATAAAATGGTTAGGTGCGTTTGCTGATACACAAATAAGCGACGCTGATTCTAAGTATATTTAGAAGGGATTGATATGTATATATTATGTATGTATATGTTACCGGTATTGTATATAAAAAGAACCGCAAGGTTTCCAAAAATTTGTCCCAAAAAATGATGGCTCTCTAAGTATCTTTTTCATCTCATCTGATGTCCTTAACCATCACTTAAATGATTTAAGAAAGAGTGTTTAAAAGTTCAAAGTGTTTATCGGTGAATCTGTGTATTTCTCAGTGGCATCGTAGCCCCTAAACGGTTGAACCTACTAGATTGAGAACATTTTATAGCTTCCAAAAATCGGGGTTTTTTAAATTTTGTAAATTTCACTTGTGACATTTTTATTTAGCTGCATTTATATTTTTATAAAACTACGAATCTTTTACTTTTAATATTTTTAATAATTACTTACATTATTTTATTTTATTTTTGTAAGTTTTTGGAATTTGTACATTTTAATATCAACACTTAACCCACAAAGAATGTTTATTTTGAGTTTTTATTCATTTTTTGTGCAATTTTTGTCAAGTCACGAATAGAAAAGTGACAATATTTAATTACACCAAAATTACACCTGAATCGATATATTTTTAAAAAATAAAAAATAAATTTATTAAATAATTAGAATAATTTTTATCCACTTGACCTTGAATGTAAATAGAAATAATTTTAGTAAAATAATATTTATTTGTAACAAAATATTGAACAAGTTGTTGACTTGTTTTTTTATTTTTATTACCTTTAATTACATAACAAGCAAATATAAACTTGTAAAAAATTTTTAATGTTAACTTTATGTTCTGAAGATGATTAAATAGATTGAATACTTAAAAAATTTTCTTTTGAAAAATTAATACAAATATAACATTTGTTGTTATACCATGTATATATGTAATATATACCAAGGTATATTAAGTTTAGTCCCAAGTTTGTAACGCTTAAAAATATTGATGCCATGAACAAAATTTTGGTAAAGGTGTTCATAAAATTCATTTCCGGTTGTTCGTTTGAATGTCTGTCCGTCCGTCCATCCGTCTGTCTGTCTGTGGATACGATGACTCATATGGGTCAAATTGACCTTATAAATTGAGTTTTTTATGGGGAGTTTTTTAATCGAAAAAAATTTTTTGCTTCAGAGTTAGATAAAACAGGGTTTATAGGATAATTTTGACTCAGAAAATCCAAAAATGGGGTTCATTTAACGATTGAGTGAGTAGTTTCTGAGATAAACGATATCTCGGATGAATTTTTGAAGATATCTCGAAAACTATTATCCAAATCGTTAAATAAACCCGATTTTTGTGTTTTATGGGTCAAATTTACCTTATAAACTGAGTTTTATTAAATTCCGAAACCACAAAATTTTTTCGGATTTTTGGAATTTTTT
This sequence comes from Chrysoperla carnea, assembly GCF_905475395.1. Taxonomy (NCBI): domain Eukaryota; kingdom Metazoa; phylum Arthropoda; class Insecta; order Neuroptera; family Chrysopidae; genus Chrysoperla; species Chrysoperla carnea. The sequence continues at coordinate 35,111,939 of NC_058342.1, forward strand.
TAAGGGGTACCCCTTTGAAAAAATCGAAAAAATCTAAAAAAAATTTTTTGCTTCAGAATTGGATAAAACATGATTTATAGGATAATTTTGACCCAGAAAATCCAAAAATCGGGTTCATTTAACGATTGAAGCAGTAGTTTCTGAGATAAACGATATCTCGGGTTAATTTTTGATGATTTCTCAAAAACTATTCTCCTAATCGTTAAATAAACCCGATTTTTGTGTTTTTTGGGTCAAATTTACCTTATAAACTGAGTTTTATCAAATTCCGAAACACAAAAATTTTCTCGAAAATTTGGAATTTTTTTAAGGGGTACCCCTTTGAAAAAATCGAGAAAATCGAAAATATCTACAAAAAAAAATTCTGTTTCAGAATTCGATAAAACATGGTTTATAGGGTAATTTTTACCCAAAAAATCCAAAAATCGGGTTCATTTAACAATTGAGTGAGTAGTTTCTGAGATAAACGATATCTCGGATGAATTTTTGAAGATATCTCGAAAACCATTTAATCGTTAAATAAACTCGATATTGGGAATACATGTATTAAAAGTAGTAATAATATATCTAGAATAAAAGTCTAGAATCTAAAGTATCAGTATTATTTGTTTGTCTAGCATGGTTTTTCCCAAGCGGTACATTTGTAGATTGTGAGTATATTTTTCGTCAAACCTAAACAGAATAAGCTTTAAAATGAGGGGTGAATGATGGAATTTAGGTAGAATTTTGAGAAAGTTTGCATTATATGCTTTACCGGTAACATTTATGCATATATGGTAAAACACCTCCCACGCCTCAAACTCGCGAATCAGTACCTATGTATATGTAATATGTATATATATTCCACAAGGTAGGCGCCACAGATATCTCGAACTGAACACTCTAATAGTACACTCTAAAAACAATATACATTATAAACACTAATAAATTGCATTTCCTGTATACAATTACAAACACTAAAAATTAAACAATGTAACACCCATTTTCACCCATTTTACTCGTTACCCGTTCTTCTCTGCTATCATCCGGCCACCAACCGCCAAGGCATCATCAACCTATTCTTCGATTGTACATTCATTTAATTGATTTTTATTATGCTTTTTTTTTCTCTCTACTAAACGGACATTCAATCACTTTTTAGCTTTAATTATTTGTAGTTTTTATTAAAGTTTTTGCTGTCAAAACATAGTGCTTATGAGAGGTGGTCTAAAAAATATTAAGTTTAGACTTGTGGTTGAAAATATTTTTACCTTATTTACAACTTTGATGATGAATCTTGTTATAACTTAGATGAAAAATAAGAGTAAAATTTTTCAATATCTGCCTTGGTTTTCGAAATATCGAAAGCTAAATATAATTAAACAAAATTCTCAATTTTCGATATTCTGAAAACTATTCACAATCAAAATTGAAAATAAATTATTTATTAAATTTATTCCCCACTTCCGTGCTTATACATCCTTAATTAGTCGGATACAATGGGTTTTTTTGGTTTCAATATTTTATTATACCATGAATATGAAATATACCAAGGTATACTAAGTTAAGTCCCAAGTTTGTAAAACTTAAAAATATTGATGCTATGAACAAAATTTTGGTATAGGTGTTTATAAGATCACCTAATTAGTTCATTTCCGTTTGTTTGTCTGTCTGTCTGTCGTCTGTCCGTCTGTTATCACGATAACTCTAAAACGAAAAGAGATATCAAGCTGAATTTTTACAACGTGCTATATTTTCAAAAACAAACTCAAATGTAAAGCAATTTTCTATAATTACCAGAAATTTCTATTGTTTTTATATAATCAATAAATATTTAAGATTATTGATATTTGTAAAATTTGATTACATTAGTATTATTTTAGTCATTAAATATCCATTACCCATACTGCACAGATACATGAATCAAAGTTAAGTGTTTGTATATAATACCGAAAACAAAAATAGCTTAGATTTATTATGCTTTACATATTATAAACATGATCAATAAGTTTATTTCAAACTCTCTGTAAGTTAGTAACAACAATCTTCATGTAGTTAACACAATCACATATGGACTAGACATGACAACTATGTATTCGTAATAACCAAGATATCTTATTTAAAGTAAACGCAAAGAAATTTTCTCTTAATTCATCGATTCACTTTATTTACACGATTATATATTCTAACTAAGTACAATTTTGTTTTCCATCAGTAAAATGCATGCTTTAAACCTAAAATCAATCTCTTTCATAGATGCAATGATTTTGTTTATTTAACTTCAGTGATTTTGTATCAATGAATTCATATTTTAAATAAGAAAGTCCTCTTGAGTGCCTTTTAAATCTGTTCCTAGCTTCAAGCAAATAAGCTTTGTGGCTCAAACCACATGCATCCTTGGATGATTGATAAAATGTTGATAAATAAAAAATATAATTAGTTCACTTTCCCATACCACGAATAAACGATAAGTCCCGTATTCCCGTATTTAATCAAAACAATTAACTGATTATATTGTGTATATCCGAACAAAATAAAAAAAATATATATTTCTTTAATATTAAGGGAGTTTTCAGGGAGTTTTTCATACTTTTTTTTTCCTTGATATAATTCTTATACATAAATGAATAATTTAATAGAAATTTTTATCAATAGATGTCATCTTAATTAGTACTTCAAATTTGTTCTTGAGTGAACACAAAGAAATTGTGCTCAATAAAATATGACAACATAACTCAAGAAATAATAAAAATAAGTTTAATGAGAACAATAGCCAATAGCCAATCAATTCAATCGATAAGAAAAACAGAATATATAATAATAATCATAATAATCGTACATATAAATGTAATTATTTTTTTTAGTACTGCGTGTGCAAAAACTAAATGCAGCTGTTAGAATTTTCATTTACTGTTTTGAAAAAGTCGATTTAAGAATTTCAACCCAAGCTTATGAAAAAAAGGCGAAATTTTCACGCTTCGGAATCCGATGAAACATGGTTTATGGGGTAATTTTGACCCAGAAAATCCAAAAATCGGGTTCATTTAACGATTGAGTGAGTAGTTTCTGAGATAAACGATATCTCGGATGAATTTTTGAAGATATCTCGAAAACTACTATCCAAATCGTTAAATAAACCCGATTTTTGTGTTTTATGGGTCAAATTTACCTTATAAACTGAGTTTTATTAAATTCCGAAACCAAAAAATTTTCTCGGATTTTTGGATTTTTTTTAAGGGTTTATAGGGTTTATTTAACGGGGTTAAGAGCGATTGCATCGTTACTCGCTCGGACACTTAGCCGGTTAATTGCTCAGCATAGCTTACTTCTTTTCTTCTAAGAGAGAACAATTAACTCGTTTACTTATCCCCAGATTCATGTGCAACCTGAATAGATCCAAAGAAAAAGAAGTTTTTATTTTTTAAACCATCCTGTACAAAACAACTTTTAATAACTCTTAAAGAATATTCTCATCTTATTTTGTACAATAAATTTTTTTCGTTCGGTTATATAACGCATAACATTGGGCCACTAAACAATATGGTCAAATATTGTAAGATTAATGCTAACGATATCCATCTTTTGGAAGAAAACATTACATAAGTAACAAACCTATACATAATAAACCACCCCCCCCCGCATACACCATCCATCTAACCTCATTCCTTCAATCGTGATTGTTCGAATACATATCGAAACATTTCTCTGCTACCCCCATCTCATATAATCATCTCTGTGAGATGCACATCACTATATATTGTAAATGCGAAAGTAAGCATGTTTGTTTGTTTGTTTGTACAGCAATATAGCTGATATATCAGAATAACACATGAACTATAATTTATAAAGATATATTAAAAAAAAAATTAAAAAATTTAATTTGACATTACCATAAATTACAGATTCCTGTAAAAGTAGTCATTTCACATTACCATAAATTACAGATAGTCAATATAAAATATTTCACAGCCATCTTTTCTCATATACTCAATGAATAATTACTATTATACAGTTAAAAAAATAGAAAACCATACATATATTTTACCTGTGTAATACAATCCTTAACATTATTTCGAGTGTTATAGAAATGGGATAAGCGAGAGCAATTTTTATCAATCTTTCCTTTTAAACCCAGCGAAGCGGGTGGGTATCACTCTAGTAACATATATGTATAGATTTAGTGTGTTTGTTGGTGGGGGTTTGATGTGGCGTTTGATGCCTTATCTAACTAATGTTTAAGGTGAATCGTTTGTGAAAATAAGGGTAGTAAAAAGCGATCAGAATGATTTTCCCTTTACTAGGTTTGGTATACTTACCACTGAACTAGTTATGACTACGTATGTCGATTATTAAATTATGCATATGTTTTAAAATTAGATTGTTGATATTTAATTAACTTCTTGATTGGTTACCTATTAATTCATTACGGATATGCTTAAAGGTTCGATTTATTTGGGAATGAGTGTAACGTTCGATTTTATTTCAGTAACTAATTTTACAGTGTTTTATAATTATGTATGCACTAGCTTGATACTCGCATGCTTCACTGAGCTTAAAAGTAAAAATCACCGCTTTATAGCCTCTACCTCTCTTGATCTCACTTATCCCCCTTCCATAACACTCGGAGGGATTGTTTTTCACAGCTAAAATATATGCATATTTTTTAATTTTTTAAGTGTAAAATAGTCATAATTGTGTATATCAGAAAAGATGACCATGAATTGTTTTAAATTTACTATTTTATATTTTTACAGAAATATTTAATTTATGGTTCACAAAGATGATCATAGATGAAGCAGTAAATTGTCTGATTAAATTTACTTTTTTTAATTTATAACTCATGTGTTATTTTGTTGTAAAGTTTCATTTAAATCCAATCTTTGAAAAAATCGAGAAAATCGAAAAATTTTTTTTGTCCTCAGAATCTGATGAAACGTGGTTTATAGGGTAATTTTTACCCCAAAAATCCAAAAATTGGGTTTATTTAACGATTGGGTGAGCAGTTTCTGAGAAAAACGATTTCTCGAACTGATTTTTGATGATTTCTCAAAAACTATTCTCCTAATCGTTATATAAACCCGATTTTTGTGTTTTATGGGTCAATTTTACCTTATAAACTGAGTTTTATCAAATTCCGAAACACAAAATTTTTTTCGAAAATTTGGAATTTTTTTAAGGGGTACCCCTTTGAAAAAATCGAGAAAATCGAAAAATTTTTTTGTATTCGGAATCCGATGAAACATGGTTAATGGGGTAATTTTGACCCAGAAAATCCAAAAATTGGATTCATTTAACGATTGGAGGAGTAGTTTCTGAAATAAACGATATCTCGGGTTGATTTTTGATGATTTCTCAAAAACTATTCTCCTAATCGTTATATAAACCCGATTTTTGTGTTTAATGGGTCAATTTTACCTTATAAACTGAGTTTTATCAAATTCCGAAACACAAAAATTTTCTCGAAAATTTGGAATTTTTTTAAGGGGTACCCCTTTGAAAAAATCGAAAAAATCGAAAAAATTTTTTTGTTTTCGGAATTCGATGAAACACGGTTTATTGGGTAATTTTGACCCCAAAAATCCAAAAATTGGGTTTATTTAACGATTGGGTGAGTAGTTTCTGAGATAAACGATATCTCGGGTTGATTTTTTATGATTTCACAAAAACTATTATCCTAATCGTTATACAAACCCGATTTTTGTGTTTTATGGGTCAATTTTACCTTATAAACTGAGTTTTATCAAATTCCGAATCACAAAAATTTTCTCGAAAATTTGGAATTATTTAAGGGGTACCCTTTGAAAAAATCGAGAAAATCGAAAAATTTTTTTGTATTCGGAATCCGATGAAACATGGTAAATAGGGTAATTTTGACCCAGAAAATCCAAAAATTGGGTTTATTTAACGATTGGGTGAGTTTTGTTTTGTCAATAAAGAGAACAGGAAGAGAGGTTTTAATTTCGAACAATGCAAAAGTTGGAATCCATCTTGGACATAAAACAAACTATACGTCACCTTCGATATTGTTCAGTGGTATAAGAACATATTTAGTTGATATACAAAATTGTATAGAAACTTCTGATATTTAGTTATTGTTAAAACAAAACTCACTTTTTAAGTAGCAACAAAATACACTACAAGTAATATTATTATAGTTCTAAATGCTAGATTTGCAGAAATCATCTTGTAAGTGCTATTACTTAAATCTACTCTATACAATATATACAACGTGCTCAAAAAGTGCGATACCCCACTGAATTTTATTAAAAGATGATTGAAAAACAATAGACCTAGATAAAAGTGAGTAGGTTTGCGTTCCAACACGACCACTTCAGGGTCAAGTCGATTTAAAAAAAATGAGATCGTATATCTTCTTCTTACACAGACGACTATATTATAAATATATTATAAAGCTAAAAATACCTCATTACTTGACTATAAGTATAAACCGTGCAATAAACTAAGAAACTCATTTTAAAAAAATTTTAACTCCGCCTTTAAGGATGTATCAGCATGACAACAATGTTTGATTTAAAGGCTCAAAATTTGTTTGTAGGTAGTCTTTTACTCAAAGAATATGTGGTTAAAATTTCAGCTTAGGTATCGGTGCAAATTTTTAAGAAAAAAGTCATTAAAAATCGATATAAAATACATTGGCTCTTATGGAGGAATCTCAAAAAACGACATATTTTGGAAGTTTTTGATAATTTTCATTTGGAATGAATGAAAACAAATTTAAAAAAAACTTTTTAATAAAAGTAAACATATTAGCAATGAATTAGAAAAGAAAAAAACTAAGTGTCACCGTCCATATAAGGGATGTAAGAGCAGGGTAGATTAAGGGTTGAAATTATTTTTATCTTATTTTCAACTTTGATTATGAATTTTGTTATAACTTCATGAATGTAGACGAAAAATAAGAATAAAATTTTTCGATATGTGCCTTGGTTTTTGAAATATCGAAAGCTGAATAATGAAATAAAATTTTCAATTTTCAATATTTTGAAAATGACGCCAGATATCGAAAAATTTTATTCTTACTTTTCGTCTTTGATCGACAAGTTATAATATAATTTATCATCAAAATTGAAAATATATATTTTTTAAATTTGTGCCCCCACTACTGTGCTCATACATCCTTAAGTGACCTTCAAAGTCAAGGCTTGATCATTTTTTTCTAAAATTTAGATGGTCTTGAAATTTTTAAGAACGTTGTAGATACAACAAACATATAAAATGATCTTCCTTCTATGCTTGTAAATGTAGTAAAACAGTTTGTAATGGCAAAAGTTTTTCACAAATATCGTCAATTTCACATACGATACTATACGATATATACGATATACGATATAGAAATAGGAGATACGAAACATCGAAGAAATCGAAAGAACATCTTTATTTCTTGTATTTATATATTGTTTTGTATACATACAATAAAATATATATAATGTTTACTGAAAATAATCATTAAATTGATTGCTACAAACTTTTCGATGTAAAAGCTATAACGTTAGCTAAGCGAATTCGCTCGGAGATTGAAAAAATAATGCATTTGTCTTAAGGTGCTGACGGTACATACATATTAATCAAATACATGCTTTGTACTCAAATAATGTGATTTTTTTTAGCTTTACAATACCACGCAACTACAAAAATATGTAATATATTGTGTGCAGATGATGCTTATAAATTTGATAATATAGATATCTCTCTTGAATCATCAATACTCTAATTATAGTCGTCTTTGTTCATAAAAAAATTGGATCTTCGATGAACTCATAATTAAATTAAAATTTTGTTTTGATATCATCGACAACCTTATATTTTTATGGTAATTTTTATAAACTACAAGATTGTCTAAATATTTTAGATAGTTTTTTATCACACTCTCTAGATTTTTTGATATAGAAATATCTAATTGAAAAGGATAACCTATATGATTCATCATTTTTTCAGCCAGCTTTGAATATTAAAATGAACACCTCAGTTATCGGAATATATAACCAAATACTAACTTCATGTGGTATTGCAACGCATCAAAATCAGTGATAAAAATACTTTTTCACAAAACACACGGTATAATTAATGAGTTGTTTCTGTCTTGTTTACTAGAATCGCGCGCTAGTGGCAATAATATACCATCGGATATATATTTATATACAATATTATATGCTTACTCAGGAAATTTTTTCGAAGAAAATTGATGTTCTGTGTATATCAATTATGTTGTTTTCAATTTTCGATATAAACAAATTTATTTTATTCGTATGCTAGAAGAAAATATTCATAAAACATTAACAAATGCAAAACAATTTTGATTGCAAGAAAATTCAAAAAATTGATTTCGTCAATTTCCAGCTTGAAATTGACCTATTAAATTTTTTATACTCGTTCAAAAAGTTTGATTACGGTAAAGTTGATGACTTTCCAGGAATCTGAATTACAGCTATATTTTCCTGGTGCTAGGTTTTCAATTCTTTCCTTAGGATAAGTTTATACAAAAATGATTGGGGTACTCGAATCAAGTGAACTCCGAAAATAACGAATTGAGTTTTTAGAGCAACAATTTAAAAACCTCTAACCAAGTTTATGATCATCCGAATTAATGCATCTTCACCCGAAAATTGACTGGTGTTTTGCAAATTTCTCGGAGAAACAAAATTTTATGGTTTTCACCCAGAAAATGTTTGAGAAGCTTTCGATAACAGGTACAAGTTAAGGCTTTTAATTCTGTATTACTAATGAAGTCTCCTTAATATTGTGAAAAGAAACAAGGGGACCAATATGCTATTCCAGTAGCTACAGCTCTTGAAATGTTAGGCAAGCCTCAGGAAAAGCTGTCTCCTACACTTAGAAGAAAAGTAAATGTTCGAATATTCGAAATTTCTTCATAATTTTGTGTTGTAATTAATTGGCATTGTATATTCCACCTTCCGACCAAGTTTATTCGACAAAGCTACCCGAAATGAACTCACTACCACAAATGCTTGCCTGTGCTCGTCTGGGTGCCTGGTTTTGCCTTTGAATCGGGTACAAATCCCACATTTTCATCGAAATCGGACAAGCTGGGAAGGTTTGACTATGTGCTACTTCGCGTCAATGACAAGAATGCTATTTAAGATTCGCATATTTCATAGAATTGCAAAGTACCGCGTGATGACCTTGTTATTTGATAATGAAAGTTACATATAAAAAATTGATTAAAGTCAATACTGAGAATCGAAAAAATAGTATGTCTGTGAAAAATAGTGCACGATGAAAAAAAACCTTACGTGCGTGTATATATATATATAAAACTCGCCACATAAATAAAATTCATTCATAAGAGAGTATTGGAACAACGGGATAGAAAACGAGTCACAAGTGACATGTGAAAGAGACACGGGGATGTGTGAGGGAGGCATTCGATATGGTATAACATATACAGAGTGATTTTTTCAAGTGAGAAGTGTATCGGCTCTTTTATACAGGAAATAAAAATATAGTATTTAGTTTTTTATTACGGGGACATCAAAAAAATTTCATTTTAATTTAAAATCAATAAAATTTCATAAACATATGTCTCATCTGCAGGTTATGAGTGAAGATCCTTATACCGACCTTATACCGCCTCTTAAACCAAAAACTTTTCCATAAATTTAGTTCAGAAACAAGATTTAGAATTAGTTCAGAATTTTTTGGCAAGTAAACGATTTTCTGGTAATAAATTTTCTTTTTGAAAACCTTTTAACTTGAAATTAGGTGACAAAAACTGCTATCTACTCAATGGAAGCAACACTGAATACACTATTTTCATCCTCCCTAACAAAAAAATGGGCCAATGTTTTCAATTTTCGAAATATAAGTGAGTGGAAAATTTTTAAGAAAATCATCCTGTATTATACGTATATGATAGAGAGGAAAAGTGAAATGTGTGAAAGTACGTAGTTATTTAAGTACATGACAGTGATACAGGACTATTTGTGTGAGTGTGTGTAGAAGGAGATGGGAGTTGAATCGAAGAATGGTTTTTTAGAAGTGATTTGGGATGTAAAATATCCGGTGAATATGTCTGGTCTGATTTAATTTTCACCGAAACGAAATGATATTGTCCACTTATTGTCGACCGATAAATTCTCTCATACTACAAGCTCCTCAAATAACCCACACTCCATACCACTATATACTCTCATTTCGAACGGTTTGTACAATTCAAGTGTAGATATATATAACTTATTATTCAATCGAAATTGTTGGTCACTCTTGTAAAATGTGAATATTTTCTCAATATATGGTACAAAATGCTTCAAGCATTTGGGTCTACTCTACACTCTCGCAAAAGGGTCAGAGTCGAGCGAGGAACGTAAATTTAGGTGGTACCTGGGGTTCTTAAATCATCTCGGATTTTTGTTCCCGAGGCAAGTACTTAACATTCATTCTTATTTTTTATATATAGTAAAAAAAAATTACCAAGTTTTGGGCTTATCACAAGTAATTCTTTCTTGAGTCAACGATCTCAATATTTAATTCAAGAAAACAAGTACTTTCCTGCTTTAAACTTATCATAGCAAGTAAATATTATCTTGAATCAAGGGAATATTTAGTTTCTACTATTTCCTTGCAACTAGTATTTTTTTTACTATGATCGATTCTTTTCTAATGAAGACACAATAATTTTATTGAAAATTATTTTTTGCCAAATATTTTTGAGACATCCACTATACGAATTCTGTTAATGTAATTCTATTTGTTTAGGACTTTTCTTGAATTTAACAGCAATTAAAATACTACGATTTTTTTAAAACTCATGTTTTTATTACTTTTTTTACACTGAATTTTCATTGAGTATTTTCATAACAAATTTTTTGAAAAAAATTTTGCTTTCTTGAAGAAATTTGAATTTCTACGTCAATTTAGTTCCAGATAGAATTTAAAAATATTATCTCGGGATCAAAAGCCCCATATTTTCATAGTTTGAAAATTTATGATTTCGAAAATTTTTTTTGTCTCTTTTACGGATAATTAAATTAATCTGATTTGAATCCTTACCTCCCGCCCCCTCCCCCAAAAGTAACTGTCTCCGAATCCTACTTCATCCTACTTCAATCCTTGCATATCACCTTAATTGGACAGAATCTAGATGTTCTGCCGTTACCAAAGGAAATGACTAGCGTTTACCTACTTTAACTTCGTTTTTGTGAATATTTCGATATACATGTCAAAACGATTATTTCTCTTATTACAAAAAAAAAAAACAAAGTCAATAGCCAATAAATAACTCACCCCTTAAAACTTTCTTTCCACAAAGTTGCAAACAACAAATTAGTAAATCATAACAATTATAAAAAACGATTTCGAATGGTTTTATAGCCGTTGATAATAGCTTGAGTAACAATTCATTCACAGTTTTAATAACAATTATATCTTTTAACTCACATTTTATTTGCATCTTACCCAAAAAAAATAAGGAAAGGGTGATAATATTACAGTACATTCCATTGTACGGTGGTAGCAACCCCTACACTGCATAGAAGTGTTATAAATATATGAAAGGGGTATGAGATTAAATAAATTTTTTATATTTATTTTTTTTTTTTGTAACTTACTAAATATTTTCATATCTGTCAAATTCAGATTTTTGGCTCAATAATTAATAATGAAATTTAATTAAGCTAAAAAATAAAGTTGAAAAAAAAAACAACGTAAGAAAAAATATTATTGACGGGTAAGTGGGGATGGCGAAAGATGTAAGTGTACATAAAGGATTCCGTTCTTCAATGGAATATTCATACACAAGTGAAATTTACAAAATTTTAAAAACCCCTGATATTAAATTCCCTTATTCCTTAAAGCCTTTTCCAAACTGAGCTGGAATTTGGAAGATCATCGCCAATTTTTAGTTTTTTCGGGAAATTCGCACTTGAACACAGACTTTGAAATTTTGTATTTTTCATTTTCTCAATCGACTAAAAATTGCTACTATCTTTCCCCTACACGAAAATGAACGTAAATAAATTTTTCAATACTGAATAATTTTCATGTACGGAATCATTAAAAATAAGAAGAAAAAAAATTATATAAGAAAATGGAAAATTTGTCACAAAGTTTATTTATAGGCGTCAGACGCGTGAATTGATCCCGTGGTGAAAATATGGGGATAATAAACTTGAATTAATATTAATCACCAAACGATATTGTAAAAAAGTTTGTTTTAAATGAGCTTGACAGCTCTGTTTCTCACACAAGTTTTCATTGTATATGAAAATGAAATGGAAACATGCGATGCGATGAGAGAAAAACTTTCTGAAAAATTGGATTTAAGCAAAAAGAATAATTATTAAATACTTTTCTTATAATATTTATAACGAACTATGTGCTCCATGCTTGATGGTATTAACCCGCTTAGTCGAGAACAACAACATTTTATTACAAAAATTTTCACGAAATAACCTACAACAATATTCGGTCTGGGTCATGTGTAGAAATTCGCATGATAGAAATTAAGTGTAAAAAACTATTTTAAATCTCTATATATTATAAATGCGAAAGTAAGCATGTTTGTTTGTTTATTTGTTACGCTTTCAAACTAAAACTAGCGTATAGTTTTTAATGAAACTGTACAGCAATATAGCTCATATATCAGAATAACACATGAGATATAATTTATAAAGATATATTGTTAAAAAAATTATGGTCATTAACTTAATTTGACATTACCATAAATTACAGATTTATTTTATTTCACGACCATCTTATACAATGAATAATTACGACTATTATACACTTAAAAAAATAGAAAACCATACATATATTTTACTTGTGTAAAAAAAATCCTGACCATTATTTCGAGTGTTATAGAAAGGGAATAAGTGAGAGCAATCTTTATCAATCTTTACTTTTAAATCCAGCGAAGCGGGTGGGTATCACTCTAGTAGAGAATATTTTTGCGATGTTTAAACGCGGTCCTTTTGACGCTCTCTGTTGATGACGTAATAATATGTGATCTGTCAATTGGTGACAGTTCAATAGATTATTTACGTTTTAAAAAAATGAATTAACAACACAGAATTTACACACATTATTATTAAGTTTTCTAATAAAAATCCGTAGAATAATATAACTAACTCAATGTAATACCATACAAAATATAAGTATTTTATACCATACAGTATGTCAACAAATCTGACAAGCCACATACTTTGACGTCACATACGTTTTAAAATTTGAATTTCCGTTTTAGAAAATTGAATTTCTCTCACTGAATTTGTACTTTTATTAATTAATTTTAAGTAATTAAAAAGGTATTAATTACTAAAAAAATTGGTTTATTTGAAATGTTCAACCAAAAAAAAAACATGTTGAACCAAATTTAAATTTCATGAATATTTCCTATTATGAAAAATTCTGAGAAAAAAAATTCTTAGACAAAACCTTGAGATTCTGAAATGACTATCAAATACTTCACTTGATCCTAGACTATATCTATTCCTTTAATTTATTCGCCACCAATGTGTTTTGATTTATAAAAGTAAAAAGGGGTTGTTGTTTTTTTTATGAAAGGGTTTAAATTCCATTTTATAATAACAGTCAAATGTTAAATTTTTTATTTAATTAATAAATATAACAAAAAAAATAAAAAATAAATTTGTGTCAATTTGATTAAAGTGATTTATTTCTAAGTATCAAAATGAGGGCGAACTTTCTCTCAAGTGAAAATTCTTTTGGTCTTAAAAACCTTTTAAAGAAATTAATCTTCTTAAATTTGTTTAGGGTTGCGACACATTTGATGACAGTCAATTACATTTTTTCACAAATTTTCTTTATTAATTTTCTTTTTTTCATTTTTATACTTCGTGTTATGTAATATAAACAAATGTAATTTGGTTCAACTTGACACAACTCGATTAAATACAATAATGACAGATTTCCAAGTTGCATTTCTACCGAAAGCTAAGAATATCAGTCACGTGAGTGAGGATATCTAAGAGTGGGTATCTTTCTTTACTTTCATAAAGTAAAAAATGAAAACGGTTGCGAAATCAACAATGTCTATAACAGGTACATCAACAATTAACTCAGTTAATTGTTTGTTTTCACTTGTTTTTATATCATTTACAATTTTTTTAAATATTTTCTATCAAATTTTTAATATATAAATATTTTTCCAAACATATTTAATGAAATTGGTGGGGGGGGGGGCGGAGTAGCCTCGGCTGAGACGAGATTTTTGGGACAATTCGTCTCGCCTCGCCTCGATTTTTGGAACAATATAACGAGGATTAAAAACTAAGCCTCGTACCTCGTCTAGCCTCGGTGAAACATTAAGCTACGCCCGCTCGTTATTTCTATAAAAAATACCACAAAAATATTTTTAAGATACATAAAAACTGAGCAAAAAAAAGAAGTTCGTTAGAAGCGAGAATACTAAATCAGTATATTTTCTAAAGCTTCATACTTCGAATGGAATGGATATTACAACACACATATATAAAGCTGTATAAAGCTCTGAAAAGCTACACCTAATATATATGACAGATGTATATACATGTATATATGGTTCAATTGTGTAGAGTATTGTGTTACAGAAATAGCCCTGACTGTGAGGTGGTGGCCACTATCTAGTGGGGCGGTGGATTGTGATATCCTTCATGACTTGTTGTGGCAACCTCTGTGTTGTATGTGCAATATTTTGTTTTCATTTTATGTATATGAGAGACGAGAATATTTCTTTGCCTGTAGAAAAACCGCCCCAAAGAAAATTATACTGCAGCCAAGTATTTTTTTCTTTTTTTTTTTATAAATATTTTTGTAATAACAAGAATAAAGTGTTTTCTACACAATCAAACAATAACAACAAATTGCTGTTTGTTTTTTATGAAAAAAGAAAATATTTTTTCGAAAATTTTCACCAACAGTATGCTCCTTATCGCACGTTATGATTTGTTTGCTGACTGGGAGATAAAACCAAAACATGTGCAACAATTTTAAACAACCCCAAAATCCGACGATGTGTTACCTAGCAAACTAAAACTTTTTTAATTCATTCAGCTTGAAATGAATTTTGAGAATATTTTGAAAATAATTTACAATCTGTCACTTTATGTTTTTCATTCAAAAAAATGAGTTGTGAGTTATCAGAAGAAGTTAAACATATTAGAGGTAATTTAAAGTAAGAACAAGGAAATTTTATGTTATGTCATAATAAATATCTTGTTCAAGTCAAATGAAGGTAATGTACGTACATATTGGGTTGACTACTAAATCAGAAGTATGTCTTTTTTAAACTAATATTACAATTAATTCATAGTATAGAGTTTTAATATTTAATTCTTTAAACAATTCAACAAATATATGACTTTTTAAATTAAAATTTTAAATTTTGAGAATTACCAATGAGAATGCGCGTTAAAGATACTTTTACGAAATTCGGCAAAGATTGGGTGAGTAATAAATTAACCAAGGGGATTTTTCAGGTTTCTGTTTTCAAAGAAAATGTCGATGTTTTTCACTGCCTCAAGAAATCTCATTTCAAGTCCAAAAATAAAACGTTATTAGAAGAATTTTTGGAAAACAATAAAACGACATTTTATTAAAAAACATATCGGTTCTATGGTGTAATGGTTAGCACTCTGGACTTTGAATCCAGCGATCCGAGTTCAAATCTCGGTAGAACCTAGCTTTTTTCTTTTCAAAAACTGACAAATTAAAAAATGCGAGGTTTCAACTTTTATTTTCCTTAATAAAGCATCGGTTCTATGGTGTAATGGTTAGCACTCTGGACTTTGAATCCAGCGATCCGAGTTCAAATCTCGGTAGAACCTTTTTTAAACTATAATTTAGTTTCTTATTTTTTAATCTCGTGAAGTTAAAGATTGTATTCTGTTTGGGCAACGAAGAAGAATTAATAAAACTTTAATAACGTAAATGGGTTTCGATTTTACGACCTCCTGCATGAGAAACGGACACCCAAACAATTTTAAGGTCAATATTATTAAAATTTTTGCCATCAGACCTTAATACGTCTGCAAATTTTCAAAGCTTCTCTAATTTGTGTATTTACATACACTTATCTAATTTGCAAAGTTACTTTTCGTAGCAAAAACGCAAACCAAAAATGTCCAGAAATGTCTTCAAAATAGTATTTATTCCTATCCTTTACGTGTTTAATTTTACAACTTAGAAATAGGGTAAAATCAACTTCTAAGATTTTATTAAATTATTTGTGAATTACAAGTGATTTATTTCAACTTGAAGTGATATTTTTTGGGTGTTTCTTTTTCCAAAATAATGTATTCATTCGTATAAATATATCAATATTTTTCGGATAAATTATCCGCTTTGAAAAGATAACACAACATAAAGAAAATATGATGGGTTTGTTGAAGTTTTTAAAATATAAAAAATATAAAAAACATACAGAACAAAAAAAAAATCAGCGAGTAAAACGTAATATGAACAGTATAAGAATATTGCTGAACTCCCGTCTGGACTCAAACCAGTTGTCCTCTAGCATCTGTGACCACCTACAAGATATTATTATAAACGACAAACGCGCGACAATGGATATTGCAATTTCTTCCATTGTCGAAAAATGATATAAAATATACATGTACACACAGATGCATGGATTATGCTTTCGCTGTGATTTTATAAAATTTATTTGAAAACGAAACAGATAACCTGTTGAAATATCTATGGATCACCTTTTTACTACAAGCTTTTTCACCTGTCCATTGTTTATACTCAAATCTTAAAACTTCAATTCGACCCACTTCAACGATTTTGATTGAGCTAAAATTTTACATTCATGTGTAAAACTTATGATGATATATTTTTATGGTAAATATGACCTGATTTCTCCAAAACTTATTAAAAATTATCACAAAAAATTCTTAGGCCATCGGGCTTTTTATTAATTTTTTTATCGTTCAAAGTTGGCTGAAAAAATGATGAATCATATAGGTTATCCTTTTCAATTGGATATTTCTATATCAAAAAATCTAGATAGTGTGATAAAAAACTATCTAAAAAATTTAAACAATCTTGTTTAAATCAAAAATATAAGATTAGCGATGATATCAAAACTATATTTTAATTTAATTATGAGTTCATCGAAGATCCAATTTTTTTATGAACAGAGACGACTATAGTTAGTTTATTGATGATTGAGGAGCGATATCTATATTATCAAATTTATAAGCAGCACTTGCATACAATATATTATATATTTTTGTAGTTGCGTGGTATTGTAAAGCTTAAAATAACCCATTACTTGACTACAAAACATGTACTTGGTTTATATGTATTTACCGTGCAATAAACCAAAACTTTTTTACAATACTGTAGATTTCCAATCACCTCAATATGTTGAATTATCGAAATCTTAGAAATAAGAAGCAAATAATTTGATTTTCATGACTGCTTGAATAAGATTTTCTATAATTGCGTAATTTACGTATGCCTTATTGTTAGTTTTTGTAAAGTAAAACAAATATGGCTCATCGGACAGTCAAGAATTTTATGTATTTATGTATATGAAATATATACAAAGATTTATTATATCATCTTAAAAATCTGAGAAATAATCAATGTGCTGAAAAAGTGATGGTACCAGATTTTCTTTTGTCGAATAAGATATATTTATGAAGTTGTAAGAATATTTTGTATTGCACTATTTAAATCTTGAAACGGAAAATTAAGTATGAAAATGCTCATCTTAGATTTAAAAATAGTTTCTTTTGAAGTTATATTAAAATTTTAACAAAAAATGCTTTAAGGTAAATCAAAAATTCAATTTTTTTCAAAGCTCACCGAAAGTAAATTGAAGAAAAAGTTGTGTTTCAACTTAAATCAAATTTTTCTGGAACTTTTAAGCAATTTTGTTTTTAAATTTTTTGGAAAACACTTGGAAAATGTTAAATTAGCATAACTAAATACAAAATTGGAATCGAAAATAATGATTCGCCAGATAATCATACCGAACTGATGTCAAAACACAAAAATTCTCTGGAAAAAATGGAAAAAGCTTTTTGGATATTTCCCCAAAACTTTGATCATTTAAATCAGTCTTTTTTAAATTGACATATGCTTAAAACTCGATAAACTTTTATCGATAAAAGTGTTTCAAGTGAAAAATGTGATGAAAAAGGTTGTGTAGGCGCACATCTTACGCAAACATTAAACTTGACCTAGGTTTTCAAGCTCAATGAAAAGCTCACTCAACTCCAAAACTGGTAACAGATAGATGAAACTTTAAATTAGAAAGTTTCCACATTTTTTGTTTCCACAAACCGTACAGTTTAAGCAAAAATGGACTGAAAATTTTTACCCAAAATTACAAAAGTACAAATGTTTCTGCGAAATTCAGACACTCTTCGAAAAAAATTTACCAATAAGTGAATCAAAAGTGGTTTGTTGCTATCAATTAGGTTCTGTCTAAACTATTCGGTTTACAAAAAAATGTTTACGTATTTATAAAGAACAACTTTTTAATTTAAAGCGTTTATCTAAAGTTTGTCAGTTATGAATCAGAGAGAGATTTTAATTGAAACTGAAAATTTAGATCGAAATTAATGCCGGTATAAGATGTGTGCCTCTGAAACTATCAATTTTCGCTTGAAGGCTTTTCCTCGAATTTTATTTATCGAAAATTTTTAAAAACTAAAAGAAAATGAAAAATCGACCCAATTTTTAAAAAAACTTTGAAAACTGCCTCACCAAAATCGTCAAAAATGAAATTTCCCGGGAAGGTCAAATTTTTTTTATCACAAAAATAATAAACACAAAATTTCCATAAGACAAAATGACCTAACTCTTTACAAAACACCATTCCATTAAAAGGAAAAACGAAAACCACCCATAAATGAAAATACACATAAACTACAGCGTGTATCAGCTAGACACAACACCATCCCATCTCGAGATTTCCACTCATTCCTCTGGTTAGTACCCGACCCATCCACAAACGGTTCGTATATATGTGGGAGGCTACTCTGTGTTTTGGGTGGTTTAGATTTGATCCCATTCCCAAGCAACCCACAAAATTATTATTTACTATAATACACAATTGTATTAAACATCATATATTGGACTTGAATGTAACGTATGAGAAAATTCTAGTCTGAAAATATCAAATACTATGTTATAGAAATTGGAGGCGGCTGTAATCGGGAGCGGCAATGGAGGCGTGTCATCATGTATATGCGCAGTATACCTGTTTGGGTACGGTCCATATGGTGTACCGCCCCACAACTTGAGATCATTTACTTGTTTATGATATCTCACCTTTAGAAATTTATATATCCATTTTACGTCATATCAAACACAAACACATTGTAAAATGAGCGAGATGAAGTATAACAAAACATGTATACATCGAACTTTGTTGCACTTATGGTAATGCATTCATCCCATATATTACCATTTATAATACATGTCTAATCAAATGTATTGTAAATTAAAAATTTTGTGATTATATTAAATTTTTATTATTTAATATTGACAATAGATGTTTAGGAATTAAAAATAATAATCATAATAATATCGGCGGGGAGATCGTAAATACAAAAAAAAATCCAGTTTTTCATTGCTAATAATTTTTTATTTACGTAATTTTCTTAAAAATACTGGTTTTTTGTGTGTATTTTTTGGTGGTCAATTATGTAAAGAAAAATGGAACTTTTCTTTGAAAATTTTTGATAATCCAATTTTCTTGGGGCTATTATCATATAAATGGGAAATTTCGTGAGAAAAGGATATAAATTTGTCGTTGGGATTCTTGAGATTAAGCGAGATTAAGATATCCAAGTGTGAATTGTTGATCTTGAATACATTTGAAACGAGACGGGATATGCTCGTATCGAGCAAATACTCGAATTCCCTTTTTTTAATCGCGTTATGAGCATTTTGCTCATGCTCATACTTTTATTTTTCAAATAACACCTGTGGTTGAAACTTTTTTTATCTACATTTGATTTTAATTTTTTTGGAATTATGATTAAATTTTCAACCCGGGTATCTAAAAATTTTTTAATTATTTTTTTCTCAAGTCTTTCGGAAATTATGAGAATTTCTCTCACCTACGAGAGTAAAGGCGTAAGCAAAAAAAATATTAACTTTCGGAAATTTTTGGTCCTGTTATTGTACTTTCATTAATTTAATATAAGTCAAACTCAGTAAATTAAAAATTGTGATAGAAATATATGTAATTACTCAAACATCATTCAGTAATTACGTAATCAAACTATTTTTAATTAGCTAATGATTTACACAGTTAAAGAATATTTATGTGCAGAATGCGTGAGCAAATCTCTCATCACACGCCAAAAGTTTACCCAACGATTAATGGGAGTGATGACGGGTTAACACTGATTTCAATTAAGATTTTATGCGAGAAACGAGCTTTACCGGGAAAGATGAGTCGAAAAATACGACGAATCTCGTGTCGAGTTGATACTAATTTAAGTTCAAATTTAAGGCTACCAATTTAATGTAGAATTTTCACCATTTTCTGTAATACTTAACAAGATATTTCCTCAAGCTATGATTACGGGAAACATCGATATCCACACCTATTTTTAAAATATGCCTTAAACTTGTGATTCCGAAATTATTCTCAATCCGTGTCGCCAGTGTTATCAATAGCGCTAAAATCACATTTTGTCGTATGTTCATTGACATCATTTGGCAAAAAAACCCTGACTTAAGGCAATTGAAGACTTACACATGGACTCAGCGATTACAATGCTATTTACTGCAAATAACCCGAAATTCGCATGTATTTGTTTTTTCTCAAGTCATGTCTCATCTAATCGCGTTCTTGAATTTCATATTTTTATGTATTTTTAAGTGACATGACGGTTAAAGACCTTTCGATATAAAAAACATTTCTCGTTTTTCGGTGCTGTGGCATCAATTATGTGGTCACAATTGATGAATATTTCGAAGTAGATATCGAAGTTTTGTTAACTTTTATCTTTCAGTACAGTTATTATCACTTTTAATATGGACTAATTTTTCGACAAATAGAAAAAAGATTAACTTTGAATTAATTCAGCAGAAGTTAAAGATCGAAGATCAAATTTTTTACTATTATGAATAGTTTCAAAATGGTATCGAATTTGTATTAATCGTAACAGAAAAATATCCTTCGTGAACCCTTGGCCCGTCGTCAGATTCTGATTCAGGAGTGTTCCAGTTAAATATTTGTCTAAGAAATGAAAATGATAAACAAAAATTCCAATTGACTTCGATTCAAAAAATATCAAAATTTTTTCGTGGATTCATGAATTTGTTAATAATGGAAATAAATGAAATAATTGGACAAAATGAAAAAAGTTTAAAATGCTAGAATGGTTATTCTTGACAAAATTTTTACAACCATTAGCGTTACAAATTATGAATAAAAAAAAACAAAAAATGAAACAATAAATGACATACAACGCAAATATCGCAGGTCTGTTTCACCATTAAATCGTTTATAATATGTGATATTTCTTGCGCTTGCGTCCAACATTCGTTATAAAATATACGCAGCAAACGACCCTCAGCCCTTCAAGTGAGGCTTACAGCTTTGCTTAATTTCTTATCATGGTTAAATATCTTGGGCTAGAAAGTGAAGTTATCATAAACATTATAATAAGACCACAAGTTTATTCGAGGTGGAACACTGAAACCAGGAAACGTCATTTCCGTAACGCCAAATCCATTAGAGCTTTTAGCGCACAACCACACAAAAAGTATAATCACATATGTTTTTAGGTTGGTTCAATTTATTGAACTTGAGTGTACTTGTATATAAAAAAATTTACACTATATAGGTAAAAAGTTTTCTTCAGGTACAACAAATATCAAAATAATCTATACATGTTTATTGTTTGATTTCAAGAAGAAAATGTGGAAAATTGGGGGAAAAACGTAAATACCATAATCAAACAGAGACTATATTAGTTTTTTTTTGGTATGGTAGATAACAGTATGATTTTCACCCGAAACAAAAATAAGAAAAACCACTTCAATTCGTTTAGAATTTCAAATAGTTTTTATTGAGTTGGTAAACCTGTCACTTCGTTACATTTTATAAATATGTCTCTTTCTACGAATCTAAATACGCGTATTTTACGATTGTAGGTGTAGGAGAGATGTTCGAATTGTGATGTCGACTATATATATGCGTGTGTGTGTGAACGAACGATGAGGAAAGGGGGTTTGATTGACTTGTGAAGACGTTTTTATTTTTCTTTATCGCATTGGTGGTGTATCGGCGCTATTTACCTTTGTGGTTGCAGTTTCCGCAGGTTCGCTTGCGTGAATATACTCCAGCAACACTCGCGTTATGAGCATTTTTCTTACGCTCGATTGAATCATTTTTTATCTTTCAATATTTTTTTTTTCTTATGTCAAGTAATTCAGAAATTCTGAGAAATTCTCTAATCACGAGAGTAAAGGTGTAAGCAAAAAAAAACATAAGCTTCGGAAATTTTCGGGACTGTTCGTGTATTTTCCTAAATTTAATATAAGTTGTACTCAGTAAATTTAAAAAACTTGTGATAGAAATATGGTGAAATCAGTTAATCATTCAATAATTACGTAATCAAAAAATTTTTTTAATTAGCTAGTGAATTAAGAAATTTATATAAAATTATGTAGAGGTTATGATTCATAATAGGGTACTTACCGGTAGTGAAAAATAAATTATGGAATTTGATGAAAATTAAAATTTATGTAGAAATATACTTAAATATTCTGATTTTGTGTCATAAAGCACATAATTGTTTTACTATATTAAAATGAAAAATCGTAATTTTTAAACGGTATCATCATGTGACCTAAAACACGCGCGAGCCCTGATATGATGTCATATAGGCAAAAACTGTCAGTTCAGTGTAAACAGCTGGGTACATAACTGTCAAATTTAATTGTGTTTTTTCGCCAGTGCATTTCATTTGTACCTATTTATTTATTAAAATGCAAAGGCAAGAGTTTTGATACAATGACAAGTGTGCTGGAAGATTTTTTGACAGAATAAATAAAGAAAAATTACTAATATCAATACTTAAAACATGAACATGATTTTGTCTGCAAAAAAATTAATATCCTCGCATTACGTAACCTTGTGTAGTAAAAAAAGCAATGATTTTGATGAATTTTTGAAGCAAATAGCACATTTTTTTAATGACATAAATATTAGAAACGCAGAATTCCAACTCCGAAACGTTTTGATGTAATGACTGTTGATTTTACCAATATTACGTCACCAAAATGGATGACAGCGTCAAAAAGGTTTAAAATTTAATTTTATGGCAAGAAAGCTTGTTAATTTTACCAAAATATAATTTTTGGTGGCATTTTATTAGAAAAAACAACATTTTGAAGTAGTTTTTTTGTAGAATACCCTTTATTGATTGCGTTGATATAACTTGAAAATGAATGACGTTGTAAGAAATCTCGGTAGAATTGTTTGAGATCCACTGATATGCATAATGATATGCTGATGAGCTGTGTATGTTGTATGTTGTATGAATAAACATTAGTCAACAATAAATATTATTGGATTGGTAAACAAACATGTCTGAAACTCTGTAACTGAATATAATAAAATCAAATCATTTTATTTTATAAAGTTGAAATTTATTATATTGATTTCATCAATATATATACCTATTACCTACCTATTGTGTGCGAACATTTCACCAACCATGCCACATATCTGTGTCTTCAGTTTTGGTCGAATCAAGGAAGTCGAGAATATGAGGTGGTACTTATAGTGTCTCGCTGTATACGAGATCGATAAAATGGAGATTTTTTACCCGAGTCAAAAACATGAACAACATGGACACATGAAGGACCCACTCGAGTACAGGCGAACTTCATTTCCGCATTCTCGTGATTACTTATGTGGTTCGTATAAGTACGACAATAGTATTTATTTGTCGATTTAGATTCAAGTCAAATTGAGTTCGATAACATAGCAAAAGGACTGGAGTTTACTTCTTAAATCTTGTATAGTGTTCTATATTTGTCAGAGTATTGTCAGTTTCAAATAATAGATGCTTTGTTTGCTACACGTACTATATAGTAAGTATACCTTATATATGGTAAGTCAAAGACGTATACGATGTACGTTCGCTTAGTAGTTATGTAGTTACTTTGTATCGATGGGTAATAACTAATCTGTGTCCGTCAGATTATTGCCAATTTCAAACAATAGATGCTTTGCCGACAGCACACAAATATATAAGTTATGCACACACTACTAAAACGTGAAAGGTGCGCACCAAAAATGTAACTAGGTCATTCGATCCCCAGATTTTACTTCTTACCGGGCGCCTTAAATGAAAATCGATTCTTAAGGAGTAAATTTCAAAAATTTGTAAAAACAATTCTCTTAATTTGTAAAATAATTTCCATTCCTCCCGTGGGTTGGGTTGGGTTGTAGATTCTTTGAAGTTTTTCTTGTCTTGTTTTCCAGAAAGGGGAAAAATCAATCTAAAAAGGAGCAAAAATGTCTTGAAGACTGAATAGAAGAGGATAAAACTCGTAAAACTGGACTAAGAACTCAATCAAATTTTAGTAACAAGTTATTCCTATTTCGTGAAACATGTATTAATAACCTTTATATTTTATGGTGTAATTATTAAATTATATATTTTATCGAAGAACAAGGTCTCCTCATTTGATATGGTAAATTTCAGGTAAATAAAACAATAAATTTACGAAATTTCCATCCCTCAAACAAAAAAAGTTTCTTCCTAAATTTTCGATTAGCAAAATTCAAAAATCTAAAAACATTCTAAAAAGATTTCAAGACTAAGTGAGTTTTTTACAAGCTTTTATTTAATTTTCAATATCTAAGTGACGTCATTCTAAATCAAATATGGCGGACTAATCTTTATGTTATCCCATAATAAGGGTATCAAATGAAAGGGTTTTCTGAGAAGAATACGAATAAAAAATACTTTTGAGGGGCAAGCTTTTATTGTACTAAAAAGTAGAAAATAATTTTATCTATGAGTCACTCATACCCGACTATTTGTAAAAGCTTTAGGCGCTTAATATCAAGAATGAATCGAAAAATAATTAGGCATGTGGAGTAGATGAAGCGATTCATTTTTGATATATTAAATTATTTTCTACTTCTTAGTACCATAAAAGCTTGCCTTTTAAAAAATTATTTTTTATTTTCATTCTTTTTCGATGAAATTTGAAAGCACTTAAAAATATGTTCAATTTACCTGAAAAACAACACAACACACATATGTGATTCCCTTCAGGAAACGAAAAATATCAATGCGTATGTAAGAATTTCTCTGTTATATAATTAGCTCTTAAATGATAAATAATGTTTATTGAAAGGGTTGCCCATGAAAATATTGCTATGCCATAAAATTTAATATTGTGTGTATTAATAGTCATAAAATATTAATTTCTATGTATGGGGGTTTTCGATGTTTTCGATGTTTTGTTTATTTGTTTGTCTTCAAATAAACGTCTTAGAATTTAATCAGATATGAGAATTTAGAAAACATATACATTTTATGATTTTACCTAAAATTTATACACTAATAATTTTAAGGATTTATTGTTGTCGACCTTTTTAGCCTACCCGAAGCTTTTATACCATGCATATATGTAATATGCATGGTATACTAAGTTTAGTCCCAAGTTTGTAACACTTAAAAATATTGATGCTACCAACAAAATTTTGGTGTATTATAGGTGTTCATAGAATCACCTAATTAATCCATTTCCGGTTGTCCGTCCGTCCGTCCGTCCGTCTGTGGACACGATAACTAAAAAACGAAAAAAGATATCGAACTGAAATTCAGCGTACTCAGGACGTAAAAAGTGAGGTCAAGTTCGTAAATGAGCATCATAGGTCAATTGGGTCTTGAGTCCGTAGGACCCATCTTGTAAACCTTTATAGATAGAACAAAAGTTTAAATGTAAAAAATGTTCCTTATAACAAAATAAACAACTTTTGTTCGAAACATTTGTTTGGAAACATCACTGTTTACCCGTGATGGAGCAAATTAGGCGCAAATGGTATAGAATGTATTACATGGGTATATCAGCTGTGTGTGTGACATGTTTGTATATGTTACTATCTAAGATATAACAGCCATAGATCTGTATGTGTGTGTGACATGAATGTGTGTGTGGGATATCTTTCTTTACTTACATGACGTAAAAAAACAAAAGTTCCCGTAATCAACATTGTCTATACGTGGTATTTCAACAATTAACAAAGTCAATTGTATAAGTTTTCACTTGTTTTTAAATAAAGTTATTTACAGCGAAATATATCACACTTATATCAGAGAAAGAAATGTATTTCTTTTAAGAAGGAGCTGACACGCATTTTTGTGTAAAAATCACAAAGACGACTCTATTCTTATCATTAGTAAGAATAAGTTAGTCGTGATTACTCTTATTATGAATGTTACTCTTTGCTAATTTGGTGGCGGACTGCACGTGCACGCAAAGAGTAATCACGACTAGCTAATTCTTGCTGACGATGACTACTTGGTAGTCGAAATACTTATTTATAAAATACAAAAAACTGATCTAGGAAATTGGGACAAAAATCGAAATTTATTAATAAAATACATGTCATCTCCTATACTATTTTTAAATGTTTAAAAAAAATTCTGTATAAGTAAAATGGGAAGATTTTTTCCCCCAATTTTCTTTCTCTCGTAAGATTTAAGTTGAATATATCGTATATGTTGCAATTTATTTAAATATCGCTTTTGATAAATATCCGAACTAAATAAGAACGACTTTATGTTTTATACATATACACACATTAAACATTCACTGATTTTTTTCTCACTAACTTTTCAATTTTAAATCTTCACTTGTAGTTGGAAAATTCAGCCACAAAATTTATTACGTGTTTATAAAATGTATTTAAGTTTTTATATTTATTTATTTTTCTTACGAAAATTTTCATGTGGAGACGAAATAATTTTCCTTTGTTGTCTGAATATTCAAAAAACATCAAACTATCGAAGAAAAAAAAAAGTTATCTTTTTGCGATCCCGCACAAAATACTGTCTTTTGAGGAAATTGATTTTGTAGTCGAAAAGAAGTAACGAAGCTCTTAGTGCTTCACAACACCATTTGGTTTGGTTTTTTCAAATTTTGAATAATTACTGAAAATTTGTTTCAAAATAATAAAGTATAGTGAAGTTAGGTAAAAACATATAATATAAACATGTATATATATGTCGCAGATAGATTGCCGAATCAGTTGTTAAAAAAAAAACTGTTAATAGGGGGATCGAACTAAATTTTCTCACTTCAGGTGAATAATTCTCACTGGACTTGCAGAAAAGTGAAGTTGGATTTTCGAAATCTTTACTAGTATGCATGATACGAACGAATTTTGTGGCTTTTTATCAACACTATCCGAAGAACGTTTTGGGGGCGGTTTGAAAAAGTTTCACAGAAAGCCATTTTCCTATCTTATATTGCGGGGTCCTTTCAAATACATACAATATCTATATACATTCTATATAATGTTTCTAACCTAATTTTCGCCATAACGGATAAACCATGATGTTTACGAAAAAATGTTTCAATCAAAAGTTGTTTATTTTTTTTACAAGGAATATTTTTTACACATAATTTTTTGATCTATCTCAAACGGATTACAAAATAGGTGCAACGGAACCAAGACCTATGTTGCTCATTTACGAACTCAAACTCTCTTTTTACATTTTTATAAACAATATAAAAATATTTTATACACACACACACGCGCTCCCACTAGCCCGTACAGGGAAGACACAGGATAAAAAATTGTATTTCCTTGGGAAAAGAACAGCACACAGCTTTCAAACACAGAAGCAAAACACACTTAAACACATACGAGATGATTCATTCAAGTTAGGTGTTTCAATAAAAGAAACTAACGAATAGAATTGAACATTTTTTATCTTCTTGAAAATTAAGAATTGTATCTGATTTAAGTTCCTAAGAATGTGTCACCAAGGATATATCTTCATAGATGGTGGAAGCGCAATTAAGTTATATAATATATCCATTATTACTATGAATAGTATATTTATTTGCGCTCCCACCATAATTATTAAATTGAGTTATTTGAGACAATGAAGATTAATAATCATTATTCTAAATCATTACCGAATTTTAATTAATTTTTTATGTTATATAAAACTTTCAATAAGCACACTTTAAAAATTTCAGCTTTATATTGTGTTAACAGACGAACAGACCGATAACAGACGATCGTACAGACGGACAGACATACGAAAATGGACTATATAACTATTTTATTGAAACAAATATAACTTTTATTTCGAGTCTCGTGGTATTTCAATAACTATGTCTCAACTCGAAGTCAAGAAAAATTCATCCTTAAACTAGGTTAGGTTAGGTTATATTGGCTCTCCACGAAGGACCCACTTGGGCTATAGAGAACCTTTGTGATACCATATATGTGTTTTACCACCTTTCCGCTGATAATTTCATTTATCAGACCTTCAGGCATATACTATGCACTACACCAGCCTATCACAACTATTAATCAAATTAATTTTGTTACGGCGGCGGGAATTGAATCCGCTACCCTAAGCATACCGCGGACGGAATTGGTAACGCCTTAACCAACTGAGCTAATAGGGCGACATCCTCAAACTAACGATTATATAAAATAGTGGATTCGACAATCCATCGTCGACATATACATATATGTAATAGATAATATTATTTTTTAAACAATAAACGTTTAATTGGTAAATAATTCTACGAAGTGAATTTACTATTTATTACATATAAACAGCTAGACACCAAATTCTAAATATACAAAATGCGTTATTAATATTGAATTTGAATAAAAAAATATTTGTGAATGTTTGTTAAATATCAAGACTTGTATATTATAAATTGTTATTATATATTTTATATAAATTATTATTAATTTATTATATTATATCAATAATCATAATTCTAAATCAAATAATAATAATCAATATTCAATTTATTGATTTGTTTTTCTATCAATTAAATATCAACAAAAAATTATACCGCAAAATTATTATTATACATATTTATAGCAAATATTTATATTTCATCGAAAATTTACTTTTGTGGTGTAGGAAACAATGTGAAAATAAAGATTACTGAAAGGGTTGTCCATCTTAAAGCTCTCGGAAGTCGGTAGATGGTGAAATGAAACGAATTATATGATCGCAGCAAAATACTGTACGAAATACATGTTTTGTAAATTCCGTTTTACCATAATTAATTAAAAATTTAAAAAAATAGCTTTCAAATATTAATTAAAGAGAATTGAAAAAAATACACTCGAACCAGGACTCGAACCTGGACTTCTTGGATTCATGTCAACCGCCCTACCAATTAGGCTATTAAGAAGTCCGGGTTCGAGTCCTGGTTCGAGTGTATTTTTTTCAATTCTCTTTAATTAAGATTACTAGACAAGATATTTGTCAATATTTAGTTTACGCCTGTATGTAACATATTACATCAATATATAGTCGAATAGACCATGATGTAAATATCGTGTGCATGATTAAATGTAAACAACAACAATAAGTAATAACCTTCAAAAAATTTTAAAAAATCAGGTTTCGGACAAGCGAACATGGACTACTTAGGTGATTTTTTTATTTCTTACACCCATATCAGAATTTTATAGTTGGGATATATCCTTGGGACTAAATTTAGTATATCTTGATATATTATATAATATAATGGGGTTTAACCTCCGTTTCTCAGATCATGCAGACCATGTCTAAAACAGAAACCACAAACTTCATTGAAATCTTATTTTTGAAAATAGAAAGAACGAAGTTCTTATCCAAGCTTCGTTCTTACCGTCCCCATTAACTTTTTTTTCACACTGTCTCTGCCTGGATTCGAACCCATAACCTGCCAGTAAGTAGTCAAAGCAAGTTACGGCACCTTAACAAGCTCGGCTACTACCCGGTTGTATACATTGATCGTAGAATGACCCGAATAACAAAATAGAATTGAATGAACTAAATTTGGAGGTTACTTTTAAAACACCGTGTAGAAATATGTATGTATACAGTTATTGAATGAATAAAAATTGTGATCTTTATTGGGATATATATTGTTAGCGAACGAAAACGAACGGCACGGCGCGGTGTGGCGTGGTGTGGCGCGACGAAGCAGTATGAGATTATTGATGGTGGTAAGTCATTAAGTGAAGGCAACAGAAAGCAATAGATAAAACAGTAAGATAATAAAAATATAGAAGAGTATGCAAATTTTCAGCGATGTGTGAAATCGGTATTCTTTTTAGTCAAAGACGATTTCATTTCAGAGCAGGAAAAATACTATACTAGCTGGCATCCTTATTGATGCCCATTCATGTGGTATGAGTAGTTTAGTGGATTTAGTGTGTGTGTGTGTGTTTTATAGGGGTGGTAAAATATACATTTACCACCTTATTTCTCTCATTACGCGTATCATATCCCCTCTTTAACCCATACTCTTTTTCTCTTGTCAATGGTTTTATTCATTCCTATTAACCATCTCATCTTGAACACCAAATAAAAAACAATGAATTGTGTTGAATTTCTTAATAAATTGTCGCTTTTATCCGCTTTATTTAGATTTTTTTTTTATATTCTTATTAGGGATTTTTTTTTTTGACAATTTTACTTCTTAATTACGTGTATGAAAATACTGAGATTTTAGAATCATTGAACCATTGGTGCATCGAAAAAAATAGTTAGATTGCACTTATTTTCAGGCAACTGGACAAAGTGATATTCCAGGAAATTGTGAAGCCAACGAGTTTGCTATCTCTCTGACCTGAAGTCCGTTGACGTCAAAGCACTTCTGCTGTTCCTAAACAGCTCCATATGGTTCATGGAATGGTGGCCGGGTATAGGCCAATCCTTTTTCGGTACCACAACAGGAATGTCCTTAAATGCATATCAGTTGAATGTCTGAGTGACATGCATCTTCTTTTCCTGCGTGCTTTGTACATACAGAGGATAATTAGATGTTTCTTATTCGCTCCGTGCGTGAGTTTCGTTTCCATGGTAACGATACACTACTTTAATTATAGAATTGTATGGATGCATATATAATTGTATGGATTGCATTTAAGACTTACATTGAAAATTTAATATTATTGTCTCACAAATTTAAATAAATAATTATAATAATTTACATTTGAAAAATAATATTTGTGCAATTTGATTTCATATTTTCACAATTTTTAATGCATTAAGTTTAATTAATTCGTATTTTACAATAATTTTAATTTGACATTTTCTATAACATTAACATGTAAAAAAACAGCAAATTAGTAATAACAGCCCCCTTTAGCGCCAAAATTTTTCACTGGAAGCGCTAGAATCGATTTTATTGTCCCTACCATGACTACGCACACAACGAATATTGTTTGGCTAGAATTTTTCAATAATTGGACATTTTCCGGTTCTTATTCTGGCCCAAAGTGCACAAGGTTAGAGTTACAACATACGGAAGTACATTACAGCTCCATTATACAAAAAAAAAATACCTATAAATTTGTATTTTTTATTACAATTATTCCAACATATCTATAAATTTTTTTTCCTTTGTATGTATATTTTGTTTAGTATATATCAAGTGGGGTTGCAGAAGGAGGCATTGCAGCATCTTCATATATGTCTTAAAAATGGTGTGAGTGCAGGGAAGGTTAAGTATATGTGAGAAATGACATCCCTATGTTGCATAAATATTCCAGTTATATTTATTTTATGATCTTAGAAAATTTATATACCTCTACAATTTTTTTTTTACCCTTAAATTGGTGGTAAATTTTGAATTGTTGTGTGTTTATATATTATATGTCTTGTTAATATCCATAGAATTATTACAAATAGATCGTATAAGTTTAGACTTGTTGGTTGAAAGTATTTGTACATTATTTTCAACTTTGATGATGAATTTTGTTATAACTTCATGAATGTAGACGAAAAATAAGAATAAAATTTTTCGATATCTGTCTCGGTTTTCGAAATATCGAAATCTAAATAATGAAACAAAATCACCAAGTCAAGTTTTTTTAATTTCCCCCGACTAGTTTTGGAGAAATTTATGCAAACAAATCATCCATCTGCCGTTTTACCATAAAATTAATGTTAAATATGACTACTTTTAAACCGATATCATGTGACCTAAAACAAGAGCGAGCCCTGATGTGATGTCATATAGGCAATAACTGTCAGTTCAGTGTAAACAGCAGTGACAAGTGTGCTAGAAGATTTTTTGAGAGAATAAATAAAGAAAAATTACTAATATCAATAAGAAAAACATGAAAATGATTTTGTCTGCAAAAAAATTATATCCTCGCATTACATAACCTTGTTTAGTAAAAAAAGCAATTATTTTGATGAATTTTTGAAACAAATAGAACATTTTTTTAATGACATAAACATTAGAAATGCAGAAACAGAGACCCAGAATCAACATAGAAGTGGATTATGGTTACAAGTTCC
The DNA here is from genome assembly GCF_905475395.1 of Chrysoperla carnea. NCBI lineage: Eukaryota > Metazoa > Arthropoda > Insecta > Neuroptera > Chrysopidae > Chrysoperla > Chrysoperla carnea. The sequence goes on from NC_058342.1 coordinate 35,144,404, forward strand.
ACTATGGGTAGAATGAATTACTGCTTCGAAATGTTTTGAAGTAATGACTGTTGATTTTACCAATATTACGTCACCAAAATGGATGACAGCGTCAAAAAGGTTTAAAATTTAATTTTATGTCAAGAGAGCTTGTTAATTTTGCCAGAATATAATTTTTTGTGTCTTTTTATTAGGAAAATCAACATTTTGAAGTACTTGTTCAAACATAGTAGAATACTTTTTCGCGAAATGCTGCTGTAGAGTGACAAAATCCGAAAATCTGTTTACCTTTCCAAATCAAAGTATGGCTACAATTCATTACATAATAATTCAATAATAATTTTCACGATATACAATTCAACATTATATAAGCATAATAATAGTAATAATATACCTTTGGCGTGTTATAAGTGACTGTGGCTTGCTTTACTTTGGTGCTTTGGTGTGTAGTCAGTCAGTAGTGTATGAGTATGTATTGTCTGAAGACAGAAGCTCTCTCTTGTATGAATACGGTGCTTTACTATTAATAATAATATAAGAAATATTATTTTATTTGCGGGTATTTGGCCGTGAAATTTAAAAGAGCGTACACGATCTTCATCTACAGTGGCATACAAAAAAAACACTCAAGTCTTTTCAAGAATCACCGAAATAATGAATTCAATCGGAAAATGAACCCGATTTGACGAATCATTTCTAAGACATGGCTTGAAATTGGAGGAATTTAGGCCATATACCGAAAACTACACTTCCAATCGAAAATTTTACATGATTTTGGGTCAAATTATCTCTATAAATAGAGTTTTATAAAATTTCGAAACAAAATGGAAAATTACGAAAAATCGAAGTAAAATTGTTCTCCCCAATTTCGAAAAATCGAGGTAAATTTTTTTCGCCAATTTCGATAAAACTTAATATATAACGTAATTTTGACCCAAAAAATACAAAAATCGAGTTCATTTCTAGATTGGACGAACAAACTCTGAGATATCGTTTCAAAATCTCCATAAAAGACGCATTTCGGGATGATTTTGGTGATATTTTGAGAATTACTCATGGAGTTTTCAAATGATCTTAATTTTTGTGTTTTTTGAGTTGCTGTTACCCAATATGTTCCAAAAATGTAGCCACGAAAATGTGAAGATGAAGTTTTATTTTATTTGTGTCTGGGTTCCTCGTTTGTCTTTAATTCGGATACAAAAAATCGTCTTTTTAGCGAAGTTAGAGAAGTCGAGGTGAAGATAAACAAGACACCAATCACGTTCAAGTCTCACGTTCAACTTTGTACTACTTTTCGAGAGTGTACAGAAGACTCTCCGATATGTGAAGATAAACAAATAATTGAGCGTTCCCCAATTTTGGAAGACACAGTATCTAAAAGGAACACATATAATAATATTTGTATACCAATTTGACTTAGTGTGGAGTGTTATAGTTCTTTTTTTTTATGGGCCTTTATCGTTATGTTATATAAATAATTATTTTATGGTGCACAAAATATTTAAGATGGCTACAAATAATATTACGTTATTATTTCTTGAATTATGGCCTATTTTGTATGCGTACGTACTTTAATAATATTTTTATTTTGTAAATCAAATTTTCATATATTTTATTGCAGAACTGATGATGATTTTGCATACATGTCAGTGAAGAACCACTTAGTGAAACAATTAGCCTAGGACCTAGGTCGTAAAACAAAAATCTTTCGTTTTTTTTGTCCACAATGTAGTCGTGAATTAATAAGAATACTGTAGAGTCTCGAGGAAAATTTTTTGGGTCTTAAGATGATTGTTTTCCTACAATATTGTATAAAAGTTTTGGTTTATTGCACGGTACATACATATAAACTAAATCCATGCTTTGTAGTCAAGTAATAAGATATTTTAAGCTTTACAATACCACACAACTATAAAAATATATAATATATTGTGTGCAAGTGATGCTTATAAATTTGATAATATAGATATCGCTCTTCAATCATTAATAAACTAACTATAGTCGTCTTTGTTCATAAAAAAATTGGATCTTCGATGAACTCATAATTGAATTAAAATTTAGTTTTGATATCATCGACAATCTTATATTTTGATGGTAATTTTTAAAAACTACAAGATTGTATAAATATTTTAGATTGTTTTTTATCACACTCTGTAGATTTTTTGATATAGAAATATCCAATTGAAAAAAATAACCTATATGATTCATCATTTTTTCAACCAACTTGATAAAAAAATTAATAAAAAGCCCGACGACCATGGATTTTTTTGTGATTTTTGGAAACTTGGTTAATCAAAAAATGTATTTATAAAGTTTTATTGAAATCCCTAGTATTATCAAATCCTTGCATATCTCCTAAAAATTCAAAAACATTTACATAGGGGCTAAATCTTCTAATCCTAATATTTTGAAATCGGTTCAATTTTTTTTAACTTTAGAGTATCCACCTACAAGAACATTAAATGTTTCATATAAAAGTTGTTATACATATAATGTCTGTATAAAAAGTAGTGGACATTTGATATTTATTAAAACATAACGCATTAAACAATTTTTTTTTTTTAAATATAATTATTAATAATAAAAATATATTGAACAAGATGCCGACAATGCTTTACAACTAAACAAACAAATAATTGTGTTTCAACTTTAAATGCAACTTTGTTTGCAATAATTGATTATTGAACGGAATATGTACTCATGATGAGACATCGATCAGCAATTTTTTATCAAGGCTAAACAACTTACACGTGCCCCGAACATTTTTAATTGGTTATAAATCCTCCACACAAATTCCATGTACATACTGTATCTAGCGTCTGTCATTTTTATCAAGGTATACTAAGTTTAGTTCCAAGTTTGTAACGCTTAAAAATAATGATGCTACGAATAAAATTTTGGTATAGGTGGTCATAAAATCACCTAAGTCCATTTTCGGTTGTCTGTCTGTCGGTCTGTTCGGCTGACAAGACGCTAACTCAATAACGAAAAGAGATATCAAGCTAAAATTTTTACAGCGTGCTAAGACGTAAAAAATGAGATCAAGTTCGTAAATGAGATGCATAGGTCAAAGTCTTGTAAACCGTTAGAGATAGAACAAATGTTTAAGAGTACAAAATGTTCCTTATAAAAAATAAACAACTTTTGATTGAAACATTTTTTCGTAAACATCACTGTTTACCCGTGAGGGTGCAAATTAGGCGTAAATTGTATAGTACGCATTATATGGGAGTTATCACTGATTTTCTAACACTGTCTATACATGATATTTCAACAATTAAGTCAGTTGTTTGTTTACACTTGTTTCTACTTTGATGGCTTTATTGGTGATACTCTTAAGATACTACAATTTGTCAATTTGTCAATGTGGCAGAAATTTTCATAAATTTTCTTTAAAAAAATACAATACAAATTACATCTATTCAAAACTATTTTCCCAAACAAACATAAATAAAAATTTTCCCAAAAATAATTGTGACAAATATTTCCACACCAATGAATCAAATATCGAAAATATTCATTGTATAATTTTGACACAACAAGAAAAAAAAAGCCGCCAAAAAAAAAATGAATAAAATTATTTATGGACCGTTTAATCGTAAGCACAAAATATAACAATTTTAAGTGATAGTCTCCCTTAGCACACACTATAAGCTAAGAAGCCAATAAGTATAACAATATATACAATTTTCCTGAAGAAAAAAAAAAAAGAAAATATGTATATGCATATACAGTCAAAATTAGATATAGCGACATCGCTTAAAAATTTATTTGAAAATAAAGCACAGCCCATGTGAACGAATTTTTATACCATGTATATATGAAATATACATAGTATATTAAGTTAAGTCCCAAGTTTGTAACGCTTAAAAATAATGATTTTGTGACGCAAGGATACATATCGGTTAAAATGATTAAAAATTGTTTGATTCCATCAATGTCGTCAATACTGATTTCGACTATACAATTTATATTTATATACACATACACGGCTTTTCCTAAATCTTTTCTTTTCATCGTTTGCATTTTTCTTCATAACATTTTTCGTCGCGTTATGTAACGATGAAACGATGTTATTATTATATATATATATTTTGTGATGGCATTGGCATTACAATCTTACGTAATATATATTATATAAGATTCTGCTTGACGAAGCAAATTTTTAAATAGAACAATAATTGTGTATAACTAAGTATATACGTATATATATATTTATTGAGACTAAAATAAACCACCCCTTGCTTGCTTGATACAATATTTTTAACATAACATGCCTATATATAAATATTTTTACACAAATTGTCCAAAAAAAATGGTCCCCTACCCAAGTGCAGATCCAGCCCTCAAAAAATGATGATGGTCACGGCACAGCATCTGAAAATCGACCAAATACGAGTCGGAGTATGAACTCGCTCATGATCGCTATAGTACATTCCTACAAAATATATGACGCCCTGCCCAAGATTTTGTACAGTGGATTTGTAAATTAATAAACCTGTAAAATGTTAGTTTGTTCGGTCACAAAAATTTCAAAAGTAAATGTGAGTTTGTTTACTCATCACAGTGTCACATATAGGCTCTAAACTACTGAATCAATTTTGATGAAAATTTAGAACTTCAAACAAGTGCAAACAAACAGTTGACTGAATTAATTGTTGAAATACCATGCATAGTCAGTGTTGACTTCTTTATGACATTACACATACATACATGTAACACATACATAACTGATAATCAAGTATAGTACATATTATAAAATTTCCGCCTAATTGGCGCCCTCACGGGTAAACAGTGATGTTTACGAAAAAATGTTTCAAACAAAAGTTGTTTAATTTTTGATAAGGAACATTTTTTATATTTAAACTCTTGATCTATCTCTTACGGTTTACAAGATGGGTCCTACGGACCCAAAACCCAATTGACCTATGATGCTCATTTACGAACTTGACCTCACTTTTTACGTCCTGAGTACGCTGTAAAAATTTCAGCTCGATATCTTTTTTCGTTTTTGAGTTATCGTGTCCACAGACGGAAGGACAACCGGAAATGGACTAATTAGGTGATTTTATGAACACCTATGACAAAATTTTTTTCGTAGCATCATTATTTTTAAGCGTTACAAACTTGGGACTAAACTTAATATACTATGTATATTTCATATATACATGGTTTAAAAAGATGAAGGTAAACTTTTTTATTGACCACACAGTATTATATATGTTGTTACATCTCGGCTTATTGGCATATTCGCTTACATCATCCCTAAATGTGTGCAATGGGTACCATCCCATATCAATATAATAATTTTACGATGTCATTTTTGAATATTCGCTATTATTAAAGGTATTTTTTTTTTTATATTGGGTAACAAACGATAATTTTTCCAACGTATTTTCATTTTCTTATATATATATGCCTATATATTTTCCTACTAAAATGTTTACATTTTATTAACGAAAATAAAAATAAAATTTAGTTTAATTTGTATTAATTTATTTAAAGATTTTATTTTTATTTTCCTTAACTTGATACGTTTTGCACATTTTTATGATAACCAATTTTCTAGATTAAAAAAAATAAGTTTATAAACTTGATTTTCATCGTAAAATTTAAAATTATGATTGACTCAGAGCCGGATTTAACATTAAGACAGCTAGATCATGACCAGAAAGTTTCCTGCAATGGAATATATGCATTTTTGAAGGTCGAAAAAATCGAAAAAAAATGTTTGCTTCAGAATTGGATAAAACACGGTTTAAAGGGTAATTTTGACCCAAAAAATCCAAAAATCGGGTTCATTTAACGATTGAGTGAGTAGTTTCTGAGATAAACGATATCTCGTATGAATTTTTGAAAATATCTCGAAAACTATTATCCAAATCGTTAAATAAACCCGATTTTTGTGTTTTATGGGTCAAATTTACCTTATAAACTGAGTTTCATTAAATTCCGAAACCACAAAATTTTCTCGGATTTTTGGAATTTTTTTAAGGGGTACCCCTTTAAAAAAATCGAGAAAATCGAAAAATTTTTTTGTATTCGGAATCCGATGAAACATGGTTAATAGGGTAATTTTGACCCAGAAAATCCAAAAATCGGGTTCATTTAACGATTGGAGGAGTAGTTTCTGAGATAAACGATATCTCGGGTTGATTTTTGATGATTTCTCAAAAACTATTCTCCTAATCGTTAAATAAACCCGATTTTTGTGTTTTATGGGTCAAATTTACCTTATAAACTGAGTTTTATTAAATTCCGAAACCACAAAATTTTCTCGGATTTTTGGAATTTTTTTAAGGGGTTAAAGAGTAATTTTGACCCAAAAAATCCAAAAATCGGATTCATTTAACGATTGAGTGAGTAGTTTCAGAAATAAACGATATCTCGGATGAATTTTTGAAGATATCTCGAAAACCACTTAATTGTTAAATAAACTCGATATTGGGAGAACATAATATATGCATTTTTGAAGGTTAGGTTAGGTTAAATCTATCCACGAAGGACACACTTAGGCTATAGAGAACCTTTGTGATACCATATATGTGTTTTACCACCTTTCCGCTGATAATTTCATTTATCAGCTCCTCAATTTTAACGGCTGAGTGCACCTCCTTTTAGTCTTAAAATGACGGTTTAAATCTTTTATGAATCATAATTAAGTTATATAAAATGCGGTATATGGTATTATTTTTGAATTCTGTTTAAACTGTTGACTCGCATACGTAACTGAACATTTGTAAATGGTGATTGTTTATACAAATAATTTGCATAAACAATACGTGAGAATGGAATAGAATTTCTTGTCCAATAATAAATAATGTCAGCACTATTCAATTTTAATAACAATCATTCCTAGAGATGCTTTTGTATGATTATAAATAATAAATTATATATAAATAACACACTTATATCAAACTGAACTAGGATTTTCAATTTGTTATTGCTGTATCATTTCGGATATTTTGTCTATATTATCAACATTGAGTATTTCATAAAAATTGAACGATCTAAGTTACTTTTCGAACGGATTAAGTTACTGTGTGAACAAAGTACAAAATTATGATTTACCATAGAAATAATAATACCATAAAGCTGCAAAGTCGCATCCAAATGTATATCTGTCTTCGTCTCTCTTACACACTTACAAGTTCTGTCTGACTGTGGTCAAGAATTCACTTATTGCCTTTCCTATGTCTATACAGCTCTATAGTATTATCTCTATACAATTTACCCTCTATAATGTATCTAGAATCACGCTCGATTGTATTTTAAGGTGTTCTCTATAACATGTAATCATTACAGTTCAATCTAGGAGACAGTATCATATTATTTAAGGAAATATGTAAGGATTGGACAATACAAGGGATTTCAATAAAACTTTATAAAAATTCCTAGGTTATCGGGCTTTTTATTATTATTTTATCGATCAAAGTTGACTGAAAAATGATGAATCATTTAGGTTATCTTTTTCAATTGGATATTTCTATATCAAAAAATTTAGAGAATGTGATAAAAAACTATCTAAAATATTTAGACAATCTTGTAGTTTGTAATAATACCATTAAAATATAAGGTTGTCGATGATATCAAAACTAAATTTTAATTTAATTATTTAGAGTTCATCGAAGATCCATCATTTGATGAACAGAAACGACTATTATAAGAGTATTGATGATTGAAGAGCGATATCTATATTATCAAATTTATAAGCATCACTTGCACACAACATATTATATATTTTTGTAGTTGTGTGGTATTGTAAAGCCAAAAATAACTCATTATTTGACTACAAAGCATGTATTTGGTTTATATGTATATACCGTACAATAAACCAAAACTTTTTTACAATACTGCAGGGAAACAATCACCTTAAATTATATTTAAATTGAGAATAATTTTGTAAATTATTTAATTGAATTCATTTTACACGAAATGCTCCATAAATTGTTTGCATTTTAGAGATTTGCAGTATTAGTATCTGATACGTTGTTTATAAAAATATTAAAAAAAAAAAAAAATTAGATCATTTATTTTAAATTCTTTGTTCTTTGTAGTTACTTAGCGCTTGATTTGTAATCGATTTTTGTTTACTTTATAGTCACACAAATAAAAAAATCACCATATTATGCCCATATTTGTAAATTTTGCTTATTCAAAAATTTCTTCAATATTTTTCACATGTGTTGTTTTACAAAAATCGGAAAAAAAATCTTAAAAACTGTTTATAAGGGTAATTTAACCCATAAAATAAAAAAATCAAGTTCATTTCTTTATAGGAAGAAAAGTTTCTGATATTTTTCTGAGGTTTTTTAAATTTTGTAAATTTCACTTGTCAGCTTATTTCTTCGACCTACTTGAGAGGAATAATAACTATACACAAAGTGACAACAGCACAAAAGTATACACACTCAATTTAATAATTAAACGAAATCAAAATATATATTTTGTATTTTACAATTGAACAAAAATCAATAACTTTTTATTATATTTTTTTGTTGTCATTTCCAACGGTGAGCGTGGTTGCTTGGTAGAGTGTTGGCCTTCTAATCCATAGGTTTAGGGTTCAAAGCTCATGCAAGCTGGTCACTTTCAATTGTTCAATCAATACTCAACGTGATCTGGAAGTGGTTATCTGAGGAACGCATTACTATGGGCACTGATGGCACAGTTCCGATTCGTCTCGACGGTAGTACAAGTACGCTAAGATTAACCCGCATCAGATCATTCTGTGGCCAGATTGAACAGTTGAATTGAAGAACAATTGTGGAGCCGTTTAACTGGCTGTCTGATGTTGATACTCTCAGCATCACATACAGTCTTTTGTTAAATTTTTTGAAATATTTTAACACAGCCAAATAGATGTCAATTGTTTGCGGGTAAAAAGCACAGAAAAACTTCTGGAGACAGCGGATATGTAGTTTGTTTATTGACGAATTGAGCGTAGTGAGACATTAATTTTTTCGTATGTGCTTTTATGACTCGAAATCAGAATATTTAAGTATAGTTTTACATAAATTTTAACTTTTTTCAAATTTCATAATTTATTTTTGACTAACGATAAGACCCTATTGTAATTGTTATTATTTTGGATAAAAAAGTCCGCTCTGTTCACTGTAAAATGTTTTGAAAAGATAACTTAAGTAACAAATACGATAACTAAGGTATCCGATTACAAAATTTTATCGAAAGTTAAAAACTCAGTTATTGTTTACAGTAAACATTTTTTGTTCTGTTATTAATATGTTGAATCAAATTACAAAACAAATAAACCGCTTCCATAAAACATACTAAAGAAAATTTTTTTTTTGCGATTTTATTCACCGCTTAAACAATTATTTCGTTTACGATTTTAACATTCAAGATAATCCGCCATTAATCGAAAATTTAATGAAAAAGGTTTCAGTGATCTTTAAAATTTGAAAAAATTATAATTATAATAATTTTGGACATGGTACTTACACTGCAAATAACCAGAAAATTCAAAACGTTGGACATGAAAAAGAAAATCGTACACATGTCAACAAAAGCGCACGACACTTTACGACACTACAACTTGTTTTTTTTGCTAATTTAAATTATATATGTATATTTTTGGATAAGTTATTTTTGAAGGGTGGCTCCCTAAATATTTATACGAATTTTATTTTGAAAATTTCTCCAATTTCTGATCGACTTACAGACCGTTTAGGCACAAAATATGAAAATGATTAGTGAAAATTAATTTTTGCGCGTACAAAACAGACTTTAAAAGGTCAAGATTTGCAGCGATGCTTATAAAAATGAATAAAAATTAAGCAATAATCGTGTGTGACTTTCTGTACATAAATACAATATCGATCAACTAGCAATTACAATGAAAATTGTTCAATATCAACTTTTATTTTGATAAATTTTAATAAATATAAGAAATATGAAAATAAATTTTTTGAAAAGAAACACAAAATTTTCAAAATGTTTGTGAATTTAAACAAACTATTATTTTATCAACATAAATAATATCCGCATTATTTAAACATTTAACCACAATCAAAATAATTGTAATAATTATTTTATTTATTCAACGAACAATTAAAATTTTAGAAAATTTATTAAAAAATTATTACTTATAAATTAATTCAATCAATCATAAAAACACACTCGGTTTTTCTTGGCAGTTTTTTAATATCGTGACATCATTTATTTTGATTACACGGTGTAAAATTGGACTTTTTTTTTTTAATTAGTACACTTATTAACTGATTTTGTATAAGATAAGTGATTAGAACTGGGCGAATGTAATGAGATCATTTGTAACGTTTAAAAAATATCCCTTAAAGAAATTTGAAAGCATTAAGAACATTCCCGATTGAAATAAAGTTCCTGCCGGGTGTCCCACGACATATTTTTTTCTTTTTATTTCATTAAAGATACTTTTAAAAGTAATTAACTTACACAGATCCTAGTAAATGCTCGTTGAGTATGCAAAATTGGTTGTTGCAATGCGGCGGACTGCCACGTTGCAGTTGTTGCCGTTGTAAAATGTGCTGTTTTACTCCAATCACTTGTTTCAAAAGGAGAATCTCCAATATGGCCCTGAAACAAAAAATCATTTATGAAATGGAGCTGATAGATTAACCCAAAAAAAAGAATATTCAAATTGCTAGTAATTTTTTGTTCAAAATTGTACCTTGAAAAAATTGAAACCTCTCTCTGAATTTTATTGCACTTAAGGATGTACGAGCGCCAAGGCAATTTCTATGAAGTCTACATTCATGAAGTTTTAACAAAAATCATCATCAGAGTTGAAAAGAGGTTAGGTTAGGTTAGGTTATATTGGCTGTCCACGAAGGATACACTTAAGCTATAGAGAACCTTTGTGATACCACACCTTTCCGCTGATAATTTCATTTATCAGCTCCTCAATTTCAGAGGCTGAGTGCACCTCCTTCATGCATATACCATGCACTACACCAGCCCATCACAACTATTAATTAAAATTAATTTTGTTGCGACGGCGGGAATCGAACCCGCTACCCTAAGCATACCGTTGAAAGTTGAAAATAAGATACAAATAATTTCAACTCTAAGTCTAAAATAGCCTTGGTGTTCGTACTACCTAAAAAAAAAAAGCACGATAGAATGTCAAACTCTCATCCCTTTATCATAATTTACATCCCCTAAAACGTAAAAATGAAATATATTTCTTTAAATGTTATTTCACAAAATAACATTCTGATTGAATCAAATTGATACTTTAAAAACAATACAAAAAAAGCTCAAGGGTCAACTCAAAACGTAATGACATTTATACTATACAAAAAAAAAGAATACACAAAAAGGGGTAGCAAATTACGATATGGATATGTAAAGGGGTCGTCGAAGGTAGTCAGTCGGTCAGTTTATTAAATGATAGACATTTAAGTTTTAATAATTTAAAATGATATTAAAGTAAATTTTTTTTTGTCTCTTTTTAAATAAGGGTGATATTTTGTTTAATAATTATCTTTTGGACTGTTAAAAAACAAATGAAAACTATTTTTTGGAAACTGATGACGTCATAAAGTTCAAAAAATCGACTTTTTTGATAACTCAACCAAATTTGATCCGATCTTATTGGAATTTTTTTGGAAACCCACTAATTTTGGGTCATTCTTTTCAGTTGTGATGTCAATTTTTTGTTAGCTATCACTTATGTGCTTAATTCCGGGACCAGGACTCCACAATCTTGAAATATATTAAAGCTAGGTTAATTTTGATCAGAAATTTGAAAACTGTGACCCAAATTTAGTAGGATTACATACTTTGTTTATCAAAATTGGATAAAATTTGGATGTGATAGAGCAAAATTAAATTTTTTGGATTCTGATGACGTCATAAAGTTAAAAAATTCGACTTTTTTGATAACTCCTCCAAATTTGATCCAATCTTATTGGAATTTTTTTTGAAACCCACTAATTTTGGGTCATTCTTTTCAGCTGTGATGTCAGTTTTTCGCTAGCTATCACTTATGTGCTTAATTCCGGGACCGAGACTCCACATTTTTGAAACTTATTAGAGCTAGGTTAATTTTGATGACAAATTTGAAAAGTATGACCCAAATTTAGTAGAATTACATACTTGGTTTATCAAAATTGGATAAATTTTGGATGTGATAGAGCAAAATTAAATTTTTTAGATTCTGATGACGTCATAAAGTTAAAAAATTTGACTTTTTTGATAACACAGGTTAATTTGATTCGATCTTATTGGAATTTGTTTTGAAACCTACTATTTTTGGGTCATTCTTTTCAGCTGTGATGTCAGTTTTTCGCTAACTATCACTTATGTACTTAATTCCGGGACCAGGACTCACAAAAGTGAAAATTATAGGCAAAATTTTACTGTTTTAATCCAATTTTGTTTGTATTGCTCTGTATTATTTACTTTATTTATTATCAACAAAATTTTGATTTTTGAGATTAATCAATTAAAGGTCAATTATTTTGACTTTTTTAAAAAGGGTTTTGGTCCTTTTTGGCGGCAAGAGAGACGTATAGATACATACATACATATACATAAATTTTAACGATGGTCATTTTTGACATATATCAGGTAGGATCGATAAACATTTGAGAAATTTTTTCAAAATTCCATTATCAGTACAAAAGCAATTGCTCCATTTCCTTCCGAAATTCTCAAACAAGTATGACATTCACATTCTCGTATCAAACCCGACTTCATGCTACTTCGTGGAAGTGTTAAGGAGGCTTTACGAAACTTCTAACGAACAAACATTTAAAAAAATAATTACCCCGAAATGAAAAAGTATTTAATAGCATTATAAATTTAATTCGAAGTAGGTAGACAACACACGACCGACTATAACCGGAAAAATTTTCTATAATATTTATCTTTTTTCTCAAAGGTAAACAGACGATGAATTTTTGTGAAAAAGGTTTTTCGTATAGGTAATATTATACGTATCAGGGACCGTACAAAAAGACATTTTATGAAAATTAATGTAAAATCAGATTAGAAATATATATATATATATATATATATATATATATATATATATATATATATATATATATATATATATATATATATATATATATATATATATATATATGATTATACTTTTAATTTATACATTGTGTGTATAGAAAAATGATACACTGGTCACAACGCTTGTACACTGGTCAAAAGATTTATATTCTTAACTTATAAATGGGTACAAATGTACCTACTTAAAACAAAGTGGCTCTCATTAACGATTCTACATAACCATCATTTTTATTATGTTAAGAAAATGTTGTAACGGGCTCAATAATTAATAGATTTCCTACTAATTATCCAAATAATCACAAAGTGATTATTGTATAATCGTCGAATAGTATACAAAAAGTTTTGGTTTATTGCACGGTACATACATATAAACCAAGTACATGCTTTTAAGTCAAGTAATGAGTTAATTTTGGCTTCACAATACCATACAACTACAAAAATATATAATATATTGTATGCAAGTGATGGTTATAAATCTGATAATATAGATATCTTTCTTCAATCATCATTACTATAACTACAGTCGTCTTTGTTCATAAAAAAATTGGATCTTTGATGAAGTCATAATTAAATTAAAATTTTGTTTTGATATCATCGACAACCTTATATTTTGATGATGTGATTATAAACTACAAGATTGTTTAAATATTTTAGATAGTTTTTTATCACACTCTCTAGATTTTTTGATATAGAAATATGCAACTGAAAAAGATAACTTTGAACGATAAAAGAATGATAAAAAGCCCGTTGACGTAGGAATTTTTTTGTGATTTTTGGAAGCTTTGTTAATCAAAAAATGTATTTATAAAGTTTTATTGAAATCCCTAGTATTATTCAATCCTTGCATATCCCCTTAAGCTACAAGTATATTTATCCTTTTTTCAGAGGTTACTTTTAAATAATTAAAGTGTTGTTGTGTGGCCAATTATGATAACAACTTTGTCCAAACAAAAATATTCCTTCGGGATCCTCTCATTACAGTAATTATTTAATGTTTTCAACGGGTTAGTTCACAAACCATACACATACAGTTAATCTATTTAGTAAATCTTTTTAATTATCATTTTTCGTAGGTTTTCTGTTATTTATTATAATTATTTTTTCTTGTATATTTAATAATTTTTGTTTGAATTCACCATTTAGTCTAGCAGCGAAAGTACTTAGGTCAGATTGTTCATACATTTTAATGGATCTCATTGATCTTGCATACGATCCTAAGAATCACCAGGTCCTTTCAAACTTTTTTTCTATACTATTAAAGGTTATTGAAAACCTTTCTTACACAGACATTTCATAAAACAAGAAAAGTTTGGCCTAGGAGTTCAACAAAGTAAGTAATGGTGTAATGAGAAGACTTCAGAAATTTCAAGTTAGTTGGCTTAGAAAATTCACTTTAAGGGAATGTAAGATGGAAAAAATGTGGCGATTTCAACTAATCTGGTAACATTTACAAAATCACTAAGCTATGATCATGAAATTTGAAAATACGTGACAAGAGAAAAATTTTTAGCCATCACAGCCACAATTTCAGAAAAAACTAATTTTAGTTGTATTGTAATGTCATGTCAGTATGAAAATTGTTGTCATATTTGTACCAATTTTATTTTGATAATTTGACGAGAAATGAAATTTATATGAAAATTTTACGCCCTTTACGTCTAAAAGTGCATGCATTCTACCTACAAAGCACTAAGGTCTAAGCAGTGAGGGATAAATAATATCTTTTAGTTTATTATCATATGAATTAAATATAAAAAAAAAAACTGTTGTACTTATCGTAAAAGTTTATTCTTCCCAATACCTATACTAACGTCGCCCTATTTGCTCAGTTGGTTAAGGCGTAACCAATTCCGTCCGCGGTATGCTTAGGATAGCGGCTTCGATTCCCGCCGTAGCAACAAAATTAATATTTGTGATTTTTCAAATTTTATTTTCTTAAAAACATTTTTTGAGCTTGATAGAAATTTGGAGGATTTTACCATTAAGGAGTTCTTCGCCAATAACTTAATATCTTATCTGATAAATCTTACCAACTCAAATTTTTCAAAAATCTCAAACTACAGTTTTAAATGAAACGATTTCAAAATTTATCGAAATTTGTAGGTATCTGCACGAAAGGCTAACTTAAATTTTAAACTGAATTAATATACTTTTGTGTAATTTTTTTTACTTGATTTTTTTAGTGTATTTTGTGTTTAACCGGTGGTAGGTATGTTTAAAAACTCTTATCTTTAACATTTTTGATTTATTGCCAAAATGATAACAATATTATTGTAAACAGGTTTACATTTATTTTTGTTCAAATTATTTTGCAAAATATTAATTTATTTTGTAATTCAAGAACTGATATAACAATACAAATTCAATACAATATCGCCAATGATGTCAAATTTTAAATATTTTCGGAAAATTTGTTTGTAAAAATTTTTAAAACAATATTTTGTTAGTATCTGGTGTGCGAATATGATACTCTGTTTGTATTATATTAAAGAAATTATTTATTTAATTATGAAAAAATTCATAATTTATAAATATCAAATCTCTTATCTTTTGATTTACCTACCTGAATTTATTCTAAACAAATTCTAGTTGAAATTTTAGAAATCACAGATAAAATGACATTATTAAAACATTTTTTTGAAATTATTAAAACAAGATCCACGTGAAATGGCCAGTCAGAATTTATTCGCATTGTGCGTGAGTTTTATTGGAGGCGTTTCCATTGGAGGCAACGATATAGTACTTTAATTATAGAATTCTATGGATGTATATATAAGTGTATGGATTGCATTTATGACTTACATTGAAAATTTAATATTATTGTCTCACAAATTTAAATAAATAATTATGATAATTTACATTTGAAAAATAATATTTGTGTAATTTGATTTCTTATTTTTACAATTTTTAATGCATTAAGTTTAATTAATTCGTGTTTTTCAATAATTTGACATTTTCTATAACATTAACATGTAAAGAACTGCAAATTAGTCATAACAGCCTCCTTTATCGCCAAAATTGTTCACTGGAAGCGCTGGCATCGATTTTATTGTCCCTACCATGACTACGTACACAACGAATTAAACAATTTTTAAGTAAAGACATTAATTGTATAAATATATGAATGCCCAATAAATTTTTAAACTACTTATAAATAATTTTCCGTTTTCCATAATCCCCTTTCTCTTTTTTACACCCTTAAAATGTGCCTCTTAATTCTAAACTTCTCAAGCTTTTATTTTAATGATTTACAGAAAAATAAAGAGAAGTCTCGTGGGACACTCGGTTGAAATTATGTTCCTATCGTATCTTCGTATGTTATAAATGTAGCGTTTACTCTTTACTCAGATTCGCTTTGATTTTGTTTGAATGATTGATTGTACAAAAGTTCAATCTACTTTAACTCTGTACTGAATTAACTGTAATATAAGTTTAAAAAAGACATACTTCTGATTTAGTAGTCAACCCAATATTTGAGTATATTACCTCCATTTAGCTTGATATTTATTTTGACATAACATAAAATATTTCTCTTGTTATTATTTTGATTTAAGAATTTTCTTGAACTGATTCCTCAACCAAGTTTCTTTTATCTCTCTATGCACGCTCAGACACGCACAACGGATTTTCTTTTCGGTATTCTTATAAAGCATTATTTTGTTTGAATAATTATGAACACAAGATGTTAATTCAATTTTCTCAAAGACAAATAAATAATAAGAAAAGAGATTTGGTGTGCGTAAATGAAGAGAAAACCGGAGGGGGTTAAATAATATTATTTGTGTCCTAATTACGATCATACAACAATATATACACGCTGCGCTATAGCCCGATGACGCGACGGTATGTACATTCTAATAATGACAATCTGCTGTTACCCATTTGTCATTAACTAATATATTTCATAATTTTGGAGTATCGTTATTGTTTCAAAATATCGTCTATCCTATGTCCGCTACTCACTCATAATAAGGTAATTTTAATTGTCATTTTTAGTATCTCATTATAGAATTTAATCCACTATTCATTTTGAAACTATATTCCTTATCACACGTTATAATTTGTTTGCTGATTAAGAGGTAATATCAGGTCAAACCTGATATTACCTGGATCCCGGGTTGGAACGGTAATGAGAGAGCAGACAAGCTGGCCAAACTGGGAACCACCATAGCTCCCACTCAAGAAAAGCTTGCGAGGTTGCCATACCAAGAAGGTCTTAACAGATTAGGAGATAATCTGAAAAACCAACAATTAAAGGCATGGACCAGCTACAAGGGAGGGCGAATTGTCAAAAGCCTGTTGGGTGAAGGAAACTCGCTCGGTAACAGAGCCGAGGAGATCTTGAAACTAAACAGAGCTGATATAAGAGTCATCGTAGAGTTACTCACAGGGCATGATAACCTGAACAAGTTCCAACATCAGATTGGAAAAGGGCAATCTCCCGGGTGTGACAGATGCGGAAATTCAGAAGAAACATCGATCCACTTTCTTTGTTACTGCCCGACGCTCATACAGCAGCGAAGGAAATGGTTTGGTCCGGCCATAGTCGAACCAGAAGAAATTAGGAAACTCAGCGCTAGGCCGATCCTGGGTTTCAGTACATCAGTTGGTTATAATAGCCACGTTATAAAGCGTAGCGGGGATAGAGTACAAGGGTCTATTTGGTTAAGTGCTCTGAACCATTGCTTCGAGGCCCGATGCTCGAGCACGGCCCGCTAACCTCCATACTCATACTCATACTCAAGAGGTCAAACCAAAAAACGTGCCAATTTAAAACGACCCCAAAATCCGACGATGTGTTACCTATAGGAAACTATAACTTTTATAATCGATTCAGCTTGCCATTAATTTTGAGAATATTTTGAAAATGATTTTCAATCTGTCAATTTATATTTTTTATAAAAAGTTTATATTTTTCATTCAAAAAAATAAGTTGTGAGTTATCAGAAGAAGTTAAAGATAATAGAGATAATTTAAAGTAAGAACAAGGAAATTTTATGTCATGTCATAATAAATATCTTGATCAAGTTAAATGAAGGTAATGTACGCACACATTGGGTTGACTACTAAATCAGAATTATGTCTTTTTTAAACTAATATTACCATTAATTCATAAAGTATAAAATTAAAGTAGCTTTAATATTTAATTCTATAAATAATAAAACAAGTATTTGACTTTTTTTTAAAATTTAAAGTTGTAAAATTTGTTTTTCAAACGGGTTTTCCATTTCCCATATTTAATAATTTTGGCATCGTATATCTGTATCTATATAACCATTCCAACGTTTCTCCATGCAACCTCCTTCCCCGTTTTCAAATCGTACAGACAACAAATGTACGTATAATGCTATTTTGATGATTTTCATTCAACACAATTATCACTTTAAAACTAATTTTGTTGAAAATAATTTTATAACCATTTATTTAATTATTTGTAATATAAACAAGTGAAATTTGTGTTGTATTTTCATTAGTTTGGTTTCGTTGGTATCCCTGTATAGACGAATCATTTTAGATCAAAAAAGGCTAACATGAAGAATTCTTATGTATCTCAACCTATCGGGCCAGTTTTTTTTTTTTTTTTTAATGTTCAGGAAGGTCCGTATATCAAAATCTACATCTCACTACTTTCCGCTAGAAAGTTTGGCTATTGCTATGGGCCAAAAAAAGCCCATTATTATAATGAATTACCCCTCTGGGGGTAATTCACCTCGCTAATCCAAATTGAATATTTACAGAAAATTGCAGTGTTAGGTCAACGAAGGGTGTAAAACCCCATGGGGTTTAGTATATCCCCATTCTAACTTCGGAATCGTGATCAGTGATCCCAAAAACCACCGGGTATACTTTCTTGCCCTATTTTGTCGAATATATACAGAATCCTACTGTTTTTGACCAGCGGGGGCGAATTAACCCAAAAGAGGGGAGTACATCTTCATTCTAACTTGGAATCGCCATCAGTGACCCCAAAAATCCCTGAGTATACTTTTTTGATTCAATTTGTTGAATATTTTACAGAATATTGCAATTTTGGTTCAGCGAAGTAAATTACCCTAATAGGAATATTCGGAATAGTGATCAAAGGCCCCGAAAACCCACGATTATACGTTTCTGGCCCATATTTTCAAGGTTTTAAAATTTTCTCATAAATGGATTACAGTGATTTGCCTATTGGGCCCATAGCAAAAATCAAAACTTTCTAGCGGAAAAAAGTTAGATGTAGATTTCGATATATGGACCTTCCTGATCATTTAAAAAAAAAATGGCTCGATAGGTTCAGGTATAAAAAAATTCTGTATGAAATGCTAAAATGACACGACTAATATGTCTTGCTTGCGTGTATTGTTGGTTGGTACCACTGTACCAACTCCTGTGTCTTTATTGTATATTCAATTTAGTTTTGGTTGTTTAAATTAACCCTACAACATTTCAGAATTACTTTTATATTATTAATTAGCGTAGCTTCTTTTATGGATCGTTTTATGTGACGTGTCGAATATTCGAGATTATTACTTGTTGTAGCCACAAGACGTAAATGTTTTATGTATTGTTCCTTTGTAGGTTAATAAATTGCTTTAAATTGATGGTCTATGGCAGAAATCTCGTTTAATGGTTTCTTTACGAAAATAATTAAGAAAAATTACAAAAAGGGTTCTCCATTAAAAATCATATATTTTTTAATTTAAATTAAAAAATTTGTGTATGAGAAAATTTTGCTATTTTGTGGAATTCCATATTTATAGAAGAGAGTAGCGTAACTCCACCCCCCCCTCATTAAAAAACCATATTAAGTAAAATAAATACAGTCATGGGCTCAAGCTAGGCTTTAAATTTGAGACAAAAAATGTAGTTGAAAAAACAAGACTAGATGATACACCCGCCCCCTTCCTCCTCCCTCGCTACGCTACTGGAGAATAGACAGTTTGAAAATGTCTATGTTGGACGAAACATGCCATGATATTAAAATATATAAATATAAATTGATTATTTGATTAAGTGGACTTAAACAAAGAAACTTTGGAAGTTTGAAAGTTTTATTTCTGGAAAATCTTGTACCAGAGATTTATCAAAAGGTACCAAAAATCGTACCACTCATTTCCCTTTCAATTTTTTGTACGATGTAGCGATGTACATACAAGTTGATTGAATTCGCTTGTATATGAAAATTTATGAAAATTTTTATGATATTTTGATATTTTTAGAAAAAACAAAAGTATAAAAACAATATTTTTGCATATAAACCATTTTTCCATTTTCTTGTTGTAGCTGAAGCTTGAAGAGCTTGAGTACAAGCACATGTAGATTTATGAGAAAATATTATTTTCATTGAGGCTGAGAAATACTATATATGTGATTTGTATGTAACGTAACATATGGCTTATAGAAATACCAGATGCTTTTTCATAAAAGGAAATTTATGTAAATGAGAAACGCATACAATACTATTCATATGTACAGGATGTATCAGTTTATTCAAAACAGCACAGGTTTGTAAACAAATGTACTGAATTCAACAAAAGTACACTGAAAATTATGCAATTGGAGCCACGAATGTGATACTATCTACTGTTAGAATGAAAGTAATTAATTGTCTAACAAATCTCAAATATTGTTGTTTTGAAATGCAGCACAGTTTTAAACAATCGTTTTTTTGATTGGTTCTACCATTTATAAATATTATAACAAAATAGAGATGAATAGATTGTCACAACTACACGAGCAGGCAAAAAATAAATAAAAGGTTTATACCTGCTAAAAAGTTTATTTGAAGAAAAAACTAGATTTCTTTGAGTCAGCGACAAATGGATACGCTACCGATGATAATGATCAATAAATTTTCTGTAAGTTAGTAACAACAATCTTCATGTAGTTGATACAATCACATATGGATTAGACGTGATAGATGATCACAATAACAAAATCCTCTATTTAAAGCACTCGAAAAGCAAAGAAGTTTCCTTTGAATTCATTTCCATCAGTAAAATGCATGACTTTAAACCTAAAATCAATCTCTTTCATAGAAGTAATGATTTTGTTTATTTAACTTCAATGATTTTGTATCAATGAATTCATATTTTAAATTGAATCCTATTCTATTGTAAATACAATTTTTAGCTGTACTTGTTCCAATCGTTAGGAAATTGCTTAAAAGTATTTTTACTTTATTTCAATATGAAACGGCCAACTTTGGGATGAGGTTGTCATTATTTGGAGTCCTTTTTGTGGGACACGCTGTAACATACGTATGGAAAAAAGTGTACAAAACAAAAATCTTTAGATAAAAAAAACAACAGCTATATGGTAAAATAAAGAACCTAATATACACACATGCATATAAAACAAACACCTTCCCCTTAATCATAATCATCCCTTTTCCCTTGAACATTGTTATCATTAAACAAACCACGCGCTTGCATCTTCAATTCTGTCGCATTCGTCTCTAATGTGATTCATATGTATATAATAAACATACCATTTTTGGTTTTAAATCAGGATTTCGCTTTATATTTTATACCCTTCGTAATCAACAATTTACAGGTATAAATGAGTGTCCTTTCTTCCCTTTTTTTAGCCATGAAGGTTTTCACATTGTTTTTTTTTTCAACTTTTCATTTTTAGTGAAATGTAGTATTTTTATATACAGGAAACGAATTTCCTAAAGATTCTAACTTGAACAACTTTGTGTTTTTTACAAGCTTTTATCAAGTTTCATCTGTTCAGTTTGAATAAGGAACATTTTTTACATTAAAACTTTTGTTCTATCTCTAACGGTTTACAAGATGAGTCCAACGGACCCAAGACCCGGTTGACTTATATTGCTCATTTTTAAGAACTTGAACTCACTTTTTACGTCCTAAGCACGCTATAAAAATTTCAGCTTGATTTCTTTTCGTTTTTGAGTAATCATGGTGACAGACGGACAGACAGACAGGCAGACAGACAGACAAACGGAAATGGACTAATTAGGTGATTTATGAACACCTATACCAAAATTTTGTTCATAGTATCAATATTTTTAAGCGTTACAAACTTGGAACTAAACTTAGTATACCTTAAACTTAGTAAATACTTTTTAAAGGGCAAGCTTCTCATACTCGACTATTTGTAAAAGCTTGATGCGCTTGTGGAGTTGATGAGGCGTTCCGATTCATTTTTTATATTTTAAATTGAGGGCCTCAAGCTTTTACAAAACGTTGAGTATGACTAATCGATAAAATTATTTTCTACTTTATAGTACAATAAAAGCTTGTCCCTTAAAAAGTATTTTTTATTAAAGTTTATTTTTTGAAGTCAGTCAAAAAAATATACAAAGATTTGAAACGATAAAGAACCACTATGGCCGTAGACTATTAACGTTTATACAAATATATATAAAATGTATACACACTAAAACCAATTTGTACTATTGTTGTCTGCCTGCAAATATATGTTTACAATAATTTTACGAAAACTAATAATAAAACAAACTAACTTATATGTGAAAAATTTTTAGCAAAATCAATTAAGTCAATAGAAATTATAACTACAGCAGAATAAAAAAAAGTAGAGTATTTTGTTTTTATAAACAATTGTGTAGTAAAATTGATTAATACTGACGTCGATATAGCGTCCGCCGATTTCAATTCTATCGACGCGGTCCATTTCTCCACGGAGAATATATCGAGACTAAATGAAAAATATTATTGCATACAATTACCGGGTGGCCCTATTCAATATTATCTTATAAAGCAGTATTGAAATTATATCTGTTGCAGTTTAAAAAAAAGCACTCCACATCAAAAAATTTATATTATATTTTTTTGTTGTCATTTCCAACGGTGAGCGTGGTTGCTTGGTAGAGTGTTGGACTTCTAATCTATAGGTTTAGGGTTCAAAGCTCATGCAAGCTGGTCACTTTCAATTGTTCAATCAATACTCAACGTGATCTGTAAGTGGTTATCTGAGGAACGCATTACTATGGGCACTGATGGCACAGTTCCGATTCGTCTCGACGGTAGTACAAGTACGCTAAGATTAACCCGCATCAGATCATTCTGTGGCCAGATCGAACAGTTGAATTGAAGAACAATTGAGGAGCCGTTCAACTGGCTGTCTGATGTTGATATTCTCAGCATCACATACAGTCTTTTGTTAAATTTTTTGAAATATTTTAATACAGCTAAATGTCAATTGTTTGCGGGTAAAAAGCACAGAAAAACTTCTGGAGACAGTGGAGATGTAGTTTTTTTATTGACGAATTGAGCGTAGTGAGATATTCATTTTTTCGTATGTGCTTTTATGTCTCATCAGAATATTTGCGTATATTTTTACATAAATTTTAACTTTTTTCAAATTTCATAATTTATTTTTGACTAACGATAATACCCTATTAGTATAAAGGTGTTACATCCTGTAAGGAAATATTGTTAAAATTGATATGTGTATAATATGCACTTCTCTATTTGTATAACTGACGAGCTTGTAGCTTGTAGCTTATAGCTTCAGCGTCGCTCGTAAACACATATAACATTATATTCTATAATACAATTATAAGTATTCTCTTTGTTAATAAATAACTTAGTCTCTACGTCTCTGTCTAATATAACAGTTTACACTTCCAGTCTACATATGTCTACATTTTTTTATAATAATTTTTCATATGTGCACTTTCTTGATGCAGAATCAATCATATTTAAATATCTGTGTTTTTTTTTCATAAATCTGTTCTTTTTTGCACTGTTTACTACACTAAATAACATAGAAAAGGATAGTCTGTTTTACAGTGTAATAAAACTATCTTTTTTTTGTAATTTGTGTAAATAATGGATGGAAAATATGTGTATCGCTTTTGGAACGCGATGCGTGTGGGATGTTTAAAAAAAACTCGATTTATGGAATGTAGGTTATGATGCAAAGAATTTTAAGTAGAATACATTTTCTCAGATTTTCAGTAACTTGTGCCAATTTCTCGCAATTTTGTAAAATTGTAATATTGTTTATTTACTGAACATTCTTTAGATCCGCGGCAAAAAATGCAATCCACATGAATCTGAGTGAACATAATGAATCTTTGCGGTAAATTTCGGGAATAGGACCCAAAAACTTTGAAACTTATTACCGAGAGGTTAAATTTTACAAAAAAATTGGTAAGTATGGCCAATATTTAGTGAGATTACATACTTTGTTTACCAAAATCGGATAAAATTTGGATGTGATAGAGCAAAATTAAATTTTTTGGATTTTGATGACGTCACAAAGTTAAAAAATCGATATTTTTGATAACACAGGCAGATTTTATCCGATCTGAATGGAATTTTTTTGAAACCTACTAATTTTGGGTCATTCTTTTCATCCTTGAAGTTAGTTAAACGCTATCATTCATCTTTGTGGTAAATCTCGGGACCAGCACGTCAAAACTTTGAAACCTATTACAGATAGGTTAAATTTGACAATAAATTTGAAAATAATGGCCCAAATTTAGTAGGATTACATACTTTCTTTATCAAAATCGGATATAATTTAGATGTGATAGAGCAAAATAAAAATTTTTGGATTTTGATGACGTCACAAAGTTAAAAAATCGATATTTTTGATAACACAGGCATATTTTATCCGATCTGAATGGAATTTTTTTTGAACCCTACTAATTTTGGGTCAAGCTTTTCATCTTGGATATTAGTTTGTCCCTACCATTCATCTTTATGCTAAATCTAAAGATCTGGACCCCATCATTTTGAAACCTATTACAGATAGGTTAAATCGACAACAAATTTGAAAAAAATGGTCCGACTTTAGTAAGATTACATAATTTGCATAACTACATTTTAATTTAGTCATATCTGTATGATAGCCATTTTGTCTTGTTTTGGAAGCGTCCAGGAGAAAGACTCTTTTTACTTCAACCTGTAAAAAAAATGGGTTTACGGATATTTCACGTTAAGATTTGGTACATGTGTACTCTAAAACATCGGACAAGAGTGTACATAAATTTGACAAATCATTCTTTAACCCTTCTAACTTAAATGACAACAAAAACCAAATAACTTTTACATAGACAAATATTCGACAATTTATCCCATTCTATTTATCAAATATGTCAAACACATAAGATATAATCAATGCCCTAAACTTTTCACATTCGATCTGTACTTTTTAAAACACCTTTTTTTTAATTAAAATTTTTTTTTCAGTTACATGAAACAAAAGATAGTTGATTGATTGTATTAGAAGGAATAAGAAGTAAGTGGAGAATAAAATGTGTGATTTTATACGCATTGAAGAACTTCGGCACCGATTGTTTGTATTAGACTGGCATCAATCTTTGCATCATAGTCAGACGTTTATTATACATTTTAACTTATTATCTAAAGAATAAACAGTAGAACATGATGCAAATAAAAATAGATGTGCAGACAAAATCAGTTCTAACGACGATGCAAAAACAATACGTATAATTAGTCGTTATTCACCACCACTTATGACGTCTGGTGGTTAAAATCGCAACTATAATTAAGTTGCATGGTATGCTGTCAATACATCTAAAATATTTAATTTTGCTCTATCACATCCAAATTAAATCCGATTTTGGTAAACAAAGTATGTAATCCCACTAAATTTGGTCTATTATTTTTAAATTTGTTGTCGAATTTAACCTAACTTTAAAAGGTTTCAAAATTATGGGGTCCTGGTCCCGTGATTTACCACAAAGATGAATAGTAACGTTTAACTAACATCATTGACAAAAAACTTGACCCAAAGTTAGTAGGTTTCAAAAAAAATTCCATTCAGATCGAATAAAATCTGCCTGTGTTAGAAGAGCGAAATTTCAAAGCAATTTCAACCAAAATTTTGTGTTTTTCCAGTACTGAAAGTTATAGTAATCCAAAACCAAACTTTTTTTTGGGATTTTTTACCATTTTTATCTGTCAATCAAATATATTATCTACGAAGCCTAAGAGCAAATAACACGCTATTATTTAACAATTTGGCTAGCAGTTTTCCAGATTAAAAAATCATATATTACAAAATTTATCAAGTTAGATTTGTTAAAAAAGCATTCACTAGTATCAAAAAGGTAAGTAACTAAAAAATCACTTGTATTACAATAATAAACGAAATTATCTTATCAAATTATTATCATTTCTCAAATCATTTAACAACAAATATCATAAACTGAATTAAAAATACATACATTTTTATTTTTAAACAACGTAGCGTAAGATCTTCATAAGCTTAACGAATTACCTCTTAAGATTATTGAAAAAAATTTATCACGATTTTAACTCACCATCTTTTATAGTTTTTGAGAAAAGGGAAATTAAAGTTTTGCCTAATTTTTTATAAGAAATATTTTTTTACACTGACACTTTTGTTCCATCTCTCAGGGTTTACAAGATGGGTCCTACGGATCCAAGACCAAATGGTCTTTTGAACTTCAACTCACTTTTTATGTCTCGAGCACAATTTAAACTTTCGGCTTGATATCTCTTTTCATTTTCATTGTGTTGATGGACAGACAAACGTAAATGGACTAATTAGGTCAATTTTACGAATATCTATTAGGGACTAAACTTAATATACTTTGCTGGGGACTAAACTTAATATACTTTGATATATTTCATATTTGGGTATAAAAACGAAATCAAATCATTTTCAAAAACAAGTGTTTAGGAAAAGAGTCCCCATAAGATGAAAGGGGAAAAGCAGAGAAATAAATTTTTAAGTAAACGATTTCCACCAGTATAAATCCGGACTTTAGTGTCTGTGAAACCCCAAAATTTAACTCTAAATTCACGAAAATTTCAGATAAATTTATGGTTAAATAAATATAATTTTAAAATAAAATATAAATTTCATACTTTTCCTATTCTCCATAAATCAACTAGCCCCCCCCCCTATTAGCCATCGACTGGCAACGCCCTTGATTTTGAATTTTGAAATTTTTATGTTTCATAATAAGAGTGTACACATTTTTAAAACACTTTGTTGTTGGGTATTTTTGACATCTATTATACAGAATTATCGGATATCTGAAGTAATATTTGTGATCAACGGTACAAATACAATAACTTCATTACCTTGAAAAGAAAATTCACATGAAACCAACCAGCGACAAAAAAAAAATTAAATAAAATCCTACAGAATAATAAATATGTATTCACGAAAAATAATTTTTGGAGCAAGTGGTACTCACTATTTATTTTAACCCAAAACTCAAAGAAAAAAAAATTTAATTTTATTACTGAAAAACAAAACAATATTATCAAAAATTATTTCAATTGGTTTTTATAAATAATTTATGCATAAATATAAATTTCATAAAAAAAAGCCACGCCTCGGATAATTATACACACAAAATTTATGTTATTCAAAGTTAGAGTTAAAAATAAAAATTTAATTAAAAATTTCAACCCAAATAAATCTTGCCAATAAAAGAAGAATTTGCTACATGATCCTGGGATAACGGAATGTTTATTTGGTGTATTACTTTAGATTTTCATACGAAAACACGTAGAAAAACTTTTTTCCCCCAAAAATAACTGTTAGCCGTACCACAAGTGGTATATCAAGTACTACTAAATCGATTTTGAAGATACACCCCCCAAATAACCACCACTTAGACTCTTTTGACCCAATTAAGGAAGGATTAGGATTTTGTTACGTACTCGCGGATGTTCCCAAAGGGTTTGAATTGAATATAATATTTTATTTTTAATATCTCTAAGAAACTGAAGACGTTCTTATTTTTCGGATATTTACACCTCACTTCCAACCATCTTAGGTTCTTCTTAAGGTTATACTTACACGGAAATTACTTCGATTCAGCATAAATACCTGCGGAATTTAACTATGAAAAAACTATCCTTCCTTTTTTGAAACTTATGACGGAATCATTTTCATGACCTAAAGACAAGTGTTTTAAATTCTTTAAAATTTGTATCCTAAAACTTTGCTCCCTTACGATTTCGTCTAAAAATTTTTCGATAAAAAAGTTTTTTCAAGGTTTAGTATAGCCAAGATAAACCTTGAATTACATGCAATTATCGCAACCAGAAGCAAATTTCCACAATATATTCGATGTGACAAGAAAATGTTTAGATATGCAAAATATAATCTAACCACTAATTGGCGCTGATAAAGAAAACTATATCAATGTTATAGTACGGTAGCTATGATGTTATCTTACAAAACATGATCAACTATTTTCATCAGGTAATCGTTACTTAATTTTAAATGGAGCTATTCGATCAACCTGTGCGGAATTCTGGTAAAAACGAGATAAAATTGTTTGATTGAAATATTTTGAAAACTTAAAGATATCGTAAAAAAGACACGCTAGATTAAAAATCTAAAAAAGCTGTAAGTATTATAAAATTCAGTCAAATAAGCTCTAAAGAATGAATATAGCGTACACCCCACGCTTTAATGCATTAAAGCATTTTTATAAACTATAATTTATTTACTTATTTTTTAATCTCGATAAGATTGTATACTTTTTGGGTTACAAATTAGAATAAAAAGAAATTTTAATAATGAGGATGGGTTTCGACCTTCCGACCTTCCGAATGAGAAGCGGATATCCTAGCCGCTACACCATCTCATTGTTGGTATGAATATTTCAAGATAATATTATTAATGTAATAAAGATAAGATTATCGATCCTGGAGATCCTAGTCAGGATATATTTTGAATTTTCATCGGACTTTCATACATATAAAAATTTTCAAGTTGATCGTACAATTACAAGTAGGTTTAAATTGATTTCTAAAAATTTTTTTAGAAGTGAAGCTAATAAAAGCCTGTTACTAATACCAGCAAGAAAATATGCTTTTAACAAGCCAGTAAAAATGTACTTAGTCGAGAAAATATTTACTTGCCACAACTGAATTTTTAATCATCTTAATAAATAAGAATTAAGTTATGGCGTTAAGATTTTACATATTTACTTGTAATAAGATCATCAACCCCAATCCATCGTGTTTATTTCAATCTAGTAATTTTTTACTGTATGTAATAGGAAATTTCGATAAAAAACTACAAAAAATTATTTTTTCCTAAATTTGCTTACAAAGGATATTTTAAGTTTTTTTTTAAATTTTGGGCCTAACATAGTTAAATCAGTAAAAATATTTACATATCTTTGTATTCCCTTCTAAAAATATATATTTTAACAAAAAATTAACATTAAATTAAAATAATTAAATTTATAATGACGTGTCTGTTTATTGGAAAAAAAATTTTAGAAATAATAACGACTTTTTCGAAATTAAAATCATATTTTTAGTTCTGGAAGTAATTCGGTCTTTCAGGTAAAATATTCATATTTGTACCTGAAATCAATATTTATTTTGTTAGACCTTCTCAGACTCGAACATTCTTTGCTAGGATTCCCCGAGGTTCGCGGTTGGAATCCCCACGGATGTGTAATTTTTTTTTCTATCACAATACTATAAAAATTCTTGTACTAATTCGTGTTTCGTTATTTAAACTAATTTTATAAATTTTAAATTTTTGGATAATTCATTTCCCTGCTTGAGAGTCAGAGAAAAGCCTAGCTCTAATGTTTTCCCGCCATATTTTTGAAAATATGAAATTCTGTTTGACACTCGAATCATGGGGTGCAATCCTCTCGACTTGATAGTCGAAGATTTCGAAAGTGAAATCTGTGAATTTTCCAACGTCAAAATTTTGTTATAAATACGAAAATTGAAAGCTCTTCAATCGATTCAAATTTAATAAATTCAACAATCAAAATTTTATCATTTTGGACAAAAAAGTAGTGAAAGTCTAAACAAAATTATTACTAAACAAAATTTTCGATTAAAATAGGCATACCCAAATTTGGTTTCGAAGACATATTTAGAAAATTTACGATTAAGGTTTAAAAACATAATTTATTGGACAGCTTGTAGGCCTAATTTTAATTATTCCGTAACTTCTCAATTAAATGCGTCACATTAACCGAGTTAAAAACAGTCGTGGCGAGATAACTTAGCGATGAAATAACCGCATGGTGATATTTATAGGCGATAAACATATTTAATGTTAACCGCAACAATAAACGTTCAACAAATATAAAAACCCCGCTGAATGATTGAGTCAGTTGCAACAATGTTATTAAAAAAATGTTAGGCCTAAAAATAACTACACAATTTATCAATCTTAGTCCTCAATGAAACAATTTTCGTCAAAATTTATCTAACCTTAAAACATTCATGCGTACTATAAACACTATTGTCAACAGCTTTTTTTATCAAAGCTGTTATCCCACATCGCACACTTCCACACACATGTATGCATACACACACACACACCCCTGTGACGTCAGAAAAAACTTTTACCTTCGAGAAAAAGGTTGTATTATATTTTTGTACCAAACACTCTATCAACATTTCAAAATTTTCATTTTTATAAAAAAAAATGTAAAACTCTCTTTTTAGAAAAAAAAAAAAGCTTTCTGTATACACTTTCACTTCACTTGTGGTGGAAAACTTGTCAAAAAAAAATTGCACTTGTCACTCAAAACTTAAAAAACACGCGCGACACTAGAAAAAACTTTAAAACGGACAAGTTGAGAAATTCAATTGTTGAATTTTAGATAACACATTGAAATTATTGTTTAAAAAAAAATGAGAAAAAAAAGTAAGTTGACTGTTCAATTTCAATAAATAAAAATTGTATAAGGAGGTTGAGTTGTTTAGCGCGCCAGTTTGTAAGTGCTTCAATGTTGTGTTATGTATTTCAATAAAAACTTGGAATAATCTGTGAAGACTGTTGTATAGATTGTTTGAATGGGTACACTACTGGCCACAATTAAAGGAACACTTTTTTTTTTGGTTCAAAAATCTTCGATGAACGCCAAACAACTTCCATGTATATCCTTATATATTATAAATGTGAAAGTAAGGATGTTTGTTTGTTTATTTGTTTGTTACGCTTTCACGCTAAAACTACCGAATGGATTTGAATGAAATTAAACAATAATATAGCTCATAAATCAGACTAAACTAACTTTAATCTGACATTTTGCTGCTTCATCTATGATCATCATTTTGAACCATAAATGAGATATTTCTGTACAAATTTAAAACAGTAAATGTAAAACAATTCATGGTCATCTTTTTTGATATACTCAATGCTTGAGAGATAAGTGAGATCAAGAGAGGTGCAGGCTACAAAGCGATGGTTTTACTTTTAAGTCCAGTGAAACGGGTATCAATATCAAGCTAGTATCTTCTATGAATCGTGATAGATTGTGAAGACGAATGTTTGTTACTCTTTCAAGCGAAAACTACTGAATGGATTTTAATGAAACTTTACACTTCAATATTTAAACTGTCCAGGAAAGCAAAAGTAACTACTAACGGCAGAGCTCCATCGCTAAGGTAATGTTTCCTCCCAATAAATGCTTTTTTATACATGTTTCTGAAACTGTACTTGTTTTGGGTTTTCATGAAGGCCAGATTCATTTAGATTAATTTCGATCCAGAAAAATTTAAAATCGACTTTAAAAATCGCTCAAAGACATTATTTTTAAGGTATGGCCTATAACTGATGGCAAAAATACATAAAATTTATTCCGAAACTCATTTCCGAACGTCTCATTTGCTCATTTACGAACTTGATCTCACTTTTTACGCCCTAAGCACACTATAAAAGTTTCAGCTGGATATCTCTTTTCGTTTTTGAGTAATTGTGATGACAGACGGACAGACAGACTTCTACTAAAATTTTGTTCATAGTATCAATATTTTTAAGCGTTACAAACTTGGGACTAAACTTAATATACCTTGATATATTTCATATATACATGGTATTAAAATGACTTTCATCAAAATCGAAAACAAACAAAATCATTCGATTTTTTTCCAATTTTACAAAGGAGTACCCCTTATTATTAAAGGGGCTTTGATCCTTTAAAAACCGTCTGTTTTCCAACAAAAAAAAATTGGTGTTTCTTTTATGATGACGGATAGTGTACAGATTGTTTAGTTTGAATATACAAGTTGAATGTTGGCCGGCCACAATGACAAATTCAACAAACATATCGGAGTTGGAGTAAACACATAATATTTTTAATATACATGTTTAATGCTTATACAGAGGGTTCCCAGAATTTACTGTTTTCTTAATAAATAACCTGCATCCGACAATATTCAGGTTCTTTTTTTTTTTTGTTTTGTTTCTACTAACTATGCAATGTTGAATACATTTTGTCTATTTAGTGTTAGTTACCGCGTGCGTTTATGTCAATCACTATAACATAATAAATTAGGCACTTATGTTTACCAGATCGGGTAACTCAATTCTTTGATAACATTCAGTTTGGCGATAATTTAAGCTAGAATTATCGTAAACACAAAGAAATATATACTTTTTTATAGAATCGAATAAGATTTTGAATAAATGTTATGACTTTGATGTTAAAAATATTTGCTATCAAAGTTGGAACTAAAAAACACAAAAATAATTTATAAATATGCAGCTTGGTGTGAATAATCTTGCGTTGTCGAAATTTGTGTATAGTTATTATTGCTCTCACCAAAGGTATGTTGAAGTATATCGTATAGAATGCGTGAATTTATGTTATTTGTTTATATTTTTTAACCCCTGAACTAAAAAAAAGGGTTTCATTTGAAAGGTATGTTTCAATTATATGTTTCAAGTGCGGTATTAGTCTTTCGTACCAGAAAAAACTAAAAAATTGGCGATGATCTTCAAATTCTATTCAGTTTGGAAATGGCATGACGTATAATTTTAACATATAAATAATTACTATGGAAATGAATGGTCAAATAAACCTGGCTCAATTCATTTCGAAAAGTGAAATGGTCAAATAATTATGTAATTCAAAATCATAATTCAAAAGAACAAACTCAACTCAAATATTTCAATTTCAATTAAAATATTTCCAAAAATTTGTCCGAAAAAATGATAGCTCTCTAAGTATCCTTTTCATCTCATCTGATATCCTTGACCATCTAAGTTTCCATAAATCGGTTTACAAGGAATAAATTGCATTTGTCGGGGGGTTTTTTAAATTTTGTAAATTTCACTTGTCAGCTTATTTCTTCGGCATACTTGAGAGGAATAATAACTATACACAAAGTGACTACAGCACACACACTCAATTTAATCATTAAACGAAATCAAAATATATATTTTGTATTTTACAATTGAACAAAAATCAAAAAATTTTTATTGTATTTTTTTGTTGTCATTTCCAACGGTGAGCGTGGTTGCTTGGTAGAGTATTGGACTTGTAAGCCATAGGTTTAGGGTTCAAAGCTCATGCAAGCTGGTCACTTTCAATTGTTCAATCAATACTTAACGTGATCTGGAAGTGGTTATCTGAGGAACGCATTACTATGGGCACCGATGGCACAGTTCCGATTCGTCTCGACGGTAGTACAAGTACGCTAAGATTAACCCGCATCAGATCATTCTGTGGCCAGATTGAACAGTTGAATTGAAGAACAATTGTGGAGCCGTTTAACTGGCTGTCTGATGTTGATAATCTCACCATCACATACAGTCTTTTGTTAAATTTTTTAAATATTTTAAACACAGCCAAATAAATTGTTTGTGGACTGTGAAAAAGGACAGAAAAACTTCTGGAAACAGCGGAGATGTAGTTTTATTGACGAATTGAGCGTAGTGAGACAAAAATTTTTTCGTAAGTGACCGAGATGGAAAGGACTTTTTCTTTGTATTTTCCTTCAAGATAGAGGAATGCAACTGCAACCCCTTACACCTTTCCTCTCGGCACGCATGATTTGTGGAAACTTTTTAACATGACGGCTGACATGACAATAGAAATAGAACCTGTAATATGGTACAATTGTACAAAACTTTGACCTAATAACAATTTTTTGAAATTGCATCATAAAATCAAGTGATTTTCCTCTACGTTTGAAGCGAACTTTGAGTAGCCAACATGTATAGAATCTTAAAATGTAAGTGCAAATATGTTGATGTTGCCATATTGTGTGTATTAGTGCATGTGTACATACTTTTGTATGTGTGTGTGTAATTATTGTTTATGGCATATGTATATCTAATGACGTATTATTAAAAATAAATTAAAAGTAAATACATAAATAAATATAAATAATAAAATAAAATATATTTTACAACAAATAATAAGTTTCATCTCTACATTCTACACTCCACTCCATCCATCCATAATGTACTTATTACTTACTTACTCTAGTGCAAGTCGTACTCTATGAAGGAAATACTTCGTTGTCCCTGGTACACGAGAATTGTGCTACATGCTTGCTTAATATACACTATTGGAAATTTAAAATACTCATACTTTCTACGTTCAGAAACAGTCATTTGGTTTCCTAATACAGTAAAAATCGCTTGTACTAACATCACACAGTAAACAGTTACATAAACAAAAAGCTTTGAATTTGATAAATTTAATGAAAAAAAAGTTACTTTTGTAACAACAAATATGAATCACAAATTTTTAATTATATGAATAGAAATATTAACATTAAATCCTAATAAATAAAGCACAAACCTTCATCTTCAGTATAAAAAAATCCTTACTTAATTGCATTAACAAATACAGCAAAGATAAATTGAATGACACGGTAAATCGAGAGCGACAACAATAATAACATACATCCGAGTAAGAGTAGGTAGATTGCGGCTTACAAAACAGGCGGGGGGCGAGGTTAAGGTAACTCAAATGACCTGTTTGTGATTGAGTGGTTATATAACTACACCAAAAAATAACTTTCAATGCACAACAAAAGAGTTGAGTTTTCTGACTTTTGTCCAGAAATTTGGTATAAATACTCTATTGTGCAATGCTCTTTGTTGCCGTGAAAGCTCAGAATGATCCGAAAAACATTTTAAAGGCGCTTTGAAAAAGTTTCACAGAAAGCTGTCCTATGTAATCTTCTGAGGTCCTCTGTCTACGAAGCTCTCTTTCGATTACGGTTTAATAATTGCTCAAACTGAATTAAAATATCGTATCCAAAGAATAAATTGTCGATGCGGTATAGTTTATGTATACATTATGTATTTTGACGCAACAAAAATATAACAATATTTGTTAGTAAACATATATTGCGTTCCCAGAACACGTTGTTTACTGAATAAACAATATTTCAGAGGTTCTCAACATACATTTAATGTATTTATATATATACAGAATACAGATATAATACATGACCTTCTATTGTAAACCATATTCTAAGTAAGATATTTATATTTCTACACATTAAAGGGGGTTTGCTGCAATACAGGAGCTTTCAGATTCATAATTAACAATGTAATAAAATCTTAGAAGTCAATTTTAACCTGCTTCTAATGGTATAAATCCTAACCTATCTTTAGTACTTTTGGTAATATACTTATTTGGTAATATATAACGCAATATGTGATGAGGTAGTTTAGATGAATGAGGCACTTCATAGAAAACATTTTGTCAAAAAGCCTTAATTCAAAACAACTCCGCTGGTAAACAAATAATGGAATTTAAAAAAAAATAATACGAACCCAATTGTTAATCCCACTTGTTTGTTTATTTTTGGAAAAAAAAATGTTTGTGTAATGTTTACAGAGGTCTTTTTTTTTGGTTTTTGAATGCCATGAATGTATAGTACTTAATGTGTTAGCGCGGCGCAACGCTATGCAATTTAACATACATATACACGTAATTAAGTGTATCGGGTGTAACAAAAGAAACGGAATGAACGAGAACTTTAACTTTTCCCTTTCAAGAATGTTTCAAGGGATAAAAATACATTGAAGAAAGGTCTCAGGAAAGTCAACTCCAAAATTTCAAATAGAAACCCTAATTACCGTTAGAGTCCTCTTTAAAAATTAATTAAATTGCCTTACCTCATTAACCCATCAGTACTTGTGTTAAAAGCATTTTGCTCACGCACGATTTGGACATCCCGATAGTAAAATTACTTATGTAAAGGTTATAATCTCTTCCCCCCGCGAAAGTAAATTACCGAAGAGTTGACGCAACTTCTGGCAGGTTACAAAAATGCCTCTCGATCGTAGAACTATACTGATGATCTAATTTTACCCGAATTGGCAAAAAAATATGGGGGTTTGAATTTAATCTTCTAAGATAAAATTTATTAATGTTATTCATGGTCATTTTACGGCTGTACTACTTTTTTCCGAACTAAATAAATTTTTTAAACCCTTGAAATTTTTGTCTGAAACATTTTGCAAACAAAAGCTTTTTTCAAAAGTTCTTTAGCTGTCCGGGTACTTTTGTTACACAGTGTATGTATGCATGCATGCATGTATGTATATTGTAATATTAATAAAATAATAAAAATTTTAATTATTGAAAAAACAAATTTATCAATGTGCTTATAAAAATTCATAAATATTTATTTTTATTTATTCATAAATGTTTTACACAATTTAAAAAAAAAAATTTTTATTTGAAATAAATGCATTCAAATGTTTGAAAAAACTTTTCTTCAAAAGTTTCAAGCATCGATAGAAAATTTCTCTCATGCTGTTTTCCCTAAAAGGTCTTTTATTAAGAGTTTTTGCATGGTCTTGACTATGAATGTGTGTCCTAGAGCGGTTTGACTCGTACACCACCCATTCATGTGTACCTAGAGCTTAAAAATATTGATGCTACCAACAAAATTTTGGTATAGGTGTTCATAAAATCACCTTATTAGTCCATTCTCGGTTGTCTGTCTGTCTGTCCGTCTATCAACACGATTACTCAAAAACGAAAAAAGATACCAAGCTGAAATTTTTATAGCGTGTTCAGGACCTAAAAAGTTAGGTCGACTTCGTAAATGAACACCATTGGTCAACTGGCTCATCATTTTGTAAACCGTTCGAGATAGAACAAAAGTTTAAATATAAAAAAAAACTTCCTAATAAAAAAATAAACTTTTGTTTGAAACATTTTTTCATCCACTGTTTATCTTTGAGGTCGCACTGTTTACCCTTGAGGTCGTTTGTACATGTTTACACTTCAGGTGCAAATTATATAGTATGTATTATATGGGAATATCAGTTCCGTGTGACTATCTTCTTACATGACGTAAAACGAAACAAACGATTCCGTAATCAACATTGTCTTTACAACCATGATACGATAGGAACATAGTTCCTACCGGGTGTCCCACAACACAGTATAAAGAAAAATTACTTGTTAAGTGAATCTTAATTAAAAGTTAATCTTATTAACAAAGTTGTAGGAAACAGTAGACTGAATTAAATGAGTAATGAGTTTTTATGGTGATTATTTATAAAAAAAGTAATTATTTGAATTGCTAATTCAAATAGTCAAAAATAAATTTACAGTGTCGTTCATTGTCGTTGTCAATTGGATTAATCGACGGTCATCAATAAATATTTATATGAAAACAAACTGCCCTGCTGATAATAAATTATAACATGAACAATCAACAAATAATTATTTAAAAAAATAATTTATTTTTTTATATATTTATATTTTCTGTTACGAGAAACAACATAAGTTGTTTTCCAACCATTTTTAAACCATTTTCCATTGGTTTTTCATTTTCATTTTAGTTTCCAAAAATCATCACATTTGTCGGGGGTTTTTTAAATTTTGTAAATTTCACTTGTCAGCTTATTTCTTTTCGGCATACTTGAGAGGATTAATAACTATACACAAAGTGACTACAGCACAAAAGTATACATTTATATATTTTGTATTTTACAATTGAACAAAAATCAATAATTTTTTATTATATTTTTTTGTTGTCATTTCCAACGGTGAGCGTGGTTGCTTGGTAGAGTGTTGGACTTGTAAGCCATAGGTTTAGGGTTCAAAGCTCATGCAAGCTGGTCACTTTCAATTGTTCAATCAATACTCAACGTGATCTGGAAGTGGTTATCTGAGGAACGCATTACTATGGGCACTGATGGCACAGTTCCGATTCGTCTCGACGGTAGTACAAGTACGCTAAGATTAACCCGCATCAGATCATTCTGTGGCCAGATTGAACAGTTGAATTGAAGAACAATTGTGGAGCCGTTTAACTGGCTGTCTGATGTTGATAATCTCAGCATCACATACAGTCTTTTGTTAAATTTTTTGAAATATTTTAACACAGCCAAATAGATGTCAATTGTTTGCGGGTAAAAAGCACAGAAAAACTTCTGGAGACAGCGGAGATGTAGTTTTTTTATTGATGAATTGAGCGTAGTGAGACATTAATTTTTTCGTATGTGACCGAGATGGAAAAGAGTAGAGGACGGTAATGAATTCTCAGTAGAATTGTAGCCCTTAAACGGTTGAACCGACTTCATTGAGAACATTCCAAAAATCGGTTTACAAGGAATAAATCGCATTTGTCGGGGGTTTTTTAAAATTTGTAAATTTCACTTGTTGAATAATTTCAAATGAATCTGGTAAGAAAAGATCTCCTGTAAAAGAAATAATTATTAAATGGTTAAGGCAGAGAGTGTTTCATCTACATTAGAGAATTAAAGATAATATAAGTTTCAAAAAGTCTTGGTATTTAAAAAAGTGATAACTACTGCTTAACATTATGAAATATCTTTAAAACAAATAATGTAATATGCGAATTAAATGTTTGTAAATGGCTACGTCACTCTCTATTATTGTTTATTATTAAGTTTGTTATCAAAGTTATGTAAACTGAACAACAAAATACTAAATATACGTATTCATAGACTTACAAATTACTACTAGATTACATTACACCTACATGGGATGCTGATATGGCATGATTATATGAGTGAAGCAACTGATTTTCGTCAATACGATCATGCGCAGTGAATAATATCTTCTTGGGTGGCCTAGCACCTAAGCATTTCTCACAGATTTTCCAAATATGTTGTTATTTTTCAGTAAAATATTTAAATACAGTAAAACCTCAATAATTGGAATTCTTTGAAAAGATAGTTTATTAAATGAATATTTTAAAATTAAAATTTCGATTAGGCGAAATTTCTTTATTTGAAGAACCTTTAAAAATCTTGGAGAATTTTTGATGGCGTCTATAATTTTTTATAGCTCTGACAACGATATTGAACGATTAATTATCATCTCGTGGTAAGTTGCAGTTATTATAATAATAATAATAATAGAGTTTAACCTCCGTTTCTCTGACATATACGCCTTATAACAGATGCCACCCACATCATTATTTATTTAACTATATACATATTTACAATTACATTTTGATGTGGATGGATTCGGTTACTTCGTTCTTATCCAAGCAACGACAATGAGATCAATTCTGCACCCCTATTAGTTATGATTGTTCACACTGCCGCTGCCTGGTCTCGAACCAGCAACCTCCAGTCAGAAGCCAAACGGTCAATTTAAATATATCATTAAGAGTAAATTAATCAAATTTTCGATATATTACGAACAAATCGAAAGTAAAGTCAGTCTGGTAAAGAACCGTCTCAAAAAAATTCAGGTCAAAAATTTGATAGATGTAATTAAAAATTAAAACGTTATGATAAAAATCCAAAACTACACACAACCATATAAAAACCGTTAAGGTAAATTTGAAAAATAAATCAATTATTTGAAATTTGTATATTATTTGAATATGTATAACGCCATATTGGATCAATTGGCCACGCCTACAACTAATAATAAATATAATAAGTGTTTATTAAAGTATTAAAATTTAACGCATTTATTACCCAAAAATAGTATGGAACACGCACCATAAACTTAAAGTATTTTATATTTTACTAAAAACGTGTTTTGAATACCTTTAGTGAACGATACAGAAAACCTGTTGAAATATGTACTAGATACTTTTGGTAATTAGTACTTTTTATACCATGTATATATGAAATATACATAGTACATTAAGCTTAGTCCAAAGTTTGTAACTAGAGCTTAAAAATAATGATGCTAGGAAAAAAATTTTGTCATAGGTGTTCATAAAATCACCTAATTAGTCCATTTCCGGTTGTCCGTCCGTCTGTGGACACGATAACTCAAAAACGAAAAAAGATATCGAGCTGAAATTTTTTTTACAGCGTACACAGGACGTAAAAAGTGAGGTCAAGTTCGTAAATGAGCATCATAGGTCAATTGGGTCTTGGTTCCGTAGGACCCATCTTGTAAGCCGTTAGAGATAGAACAAAAGTTTAAATGTAAAAAATGTTCCTTATCAAAAATTAAACAACTTTTGTTTGAAACATTTTTTCGTAAACATCACTGTTTACCCGTGAGGGTGCCAATTAGGCGGAAATTTTATAATATGTACTATACTTGATTATTAGTTATGTGTGTGTCACATGTTTGTATGTGTAATGTGATAAAGAAATCAACACTGACTATGCATGGTATTTCAACAATTAACTCAGTCAATTGCTTGTATTCACTTGTTATAATATGTATATATGAAATACAGTGAGACTTAGTTAAGAGGCACCCGAATAAGTTAGAAACCTCCACAACTCATGGTGAGAATCCAACACTGAGGCATCTATGTTAGTGGGACGAATCAAACCTCTATATCTGGCATTCGTTCGTTTCATTTAATCGTCATAGTAACCTATTTAACTGAGACAGCGAATGAATTTTGTATGTAAAACTCTGTAACTGAGAATTAAGATAACTTTTTTTTGTTGATTTCCTTAGAATTTCTGTCAGATGACAGAACATCATACAGGGGATCCTCAAGATAATTATATATTGTGATAATAGAAAACTTCTAATGTATACAAACATTAATTAATTTAAATGAAAATAAATTAATTTGTGTTTATTTTTTAATTATTTAAAAAGTATTCAAATTTTATTTACAGACAAAATTTAGGTTATCGCTTTTTTCATTTTAAGTAATCCGTCCATTTTAAGTAGGTTTTTTTTTTCATGATTTATTTTGTGCGCATGTCATAAAAGTGAAACTTTTTATATGCGTTTGAGGTTACGTAACACGTCCAAGGCATTTTAAAAGGTATTCAAGGTGAATTTTTCTAAATATTTTCTATAATTAGCCGCTCAGCAGCTTGAACATCCTTAAGGTCATGCCTGCCTTAAACTGCCTTATCCAATATTTTTTTAAAATTTTAATTAATTTATTGAATGCGATCGGTTCAAAATCAATAAATATTAACAAAAACTTTCTAGAGTGCTGATGAGTAATTGTTTGGATCGATTTTGTTACACATACAACATGCCAGGTCCGTAACCAGGGCGTAGCAAAGGAGGCACTCGCCACAAGTATGTTTTATACGTAAAACAAAAAGTTAGTAAAGAATCATGTCAAAGGCGCCCATTAATTTACAATATTATAAATATCATAATTTGTTGATAGAGCAAAATTAAATTTTTTTAATTCTGATGACGTCATAAAGTTCAAAATTCGACTTTTTTGATAACTCAACCAAATTTGATCCGATCTTATTGGAATTTTGTTTTGAAACCCACTAATTTTGGGTCATTCTTTTCAGCTGTGGTTTCAATTTTTCGCTAACTATCACTTATGTGCTTAATTCCGAGATCAAGACTCCACAATCTTGAAATATATTAAAGCTAGGTTAATTTTGATCAAAAATTTGAAAAGTATGACCCAAATTTAGTAGAATTACATACTTGGTTTATCAAAATTGTATACAATTTGGATGTGATAGAGAAAAATTAAATTTTTTTGATTCTGATGACGTCATAAAGTTAAAAAATCGATATTTCTGATAACACAAGCATATTTTATCCGATCTGAATGGAATTTTTTTTGAAACCTACTAATTTTGGGTCATTCTTTTCGTCCTTGAGGTTAGTTAAACGCTACCATTCATATTTGTGGTAATCTCGGGATCAGCACGTCAAAACTTTCAAAACTATTACAGGTAGGTTAAATTTGACAATAAATTTGAAAAGTATGCCCCATATTTAGTGAGATTACATACTTTGTTTATCAAAATCGCATATAATTTGGATGTGATAGAGCAAAATAAAATTTTTTGGATTCTGATGACGTCACAAAGTTAAAAAATCGATATTTTTGATAACACAGGCAGATTTTATCCGATTGGAATGGAATTTTTTTTGAAACCTACTATTTTTTGGTCAAGCTTTTCATCCTTGAGCGCTATGTACCCTCGTTACGGCTCTGCAATATGCAATACAAACAAAAATTTAATTCACCCACAATACTCCCGATACTAATTAATTATTTACAATATAAAAATGATATTTACGTGAATAATCTCTCGCAAAGTATGACCTTGTATGACTAGAAGCAAGCAACTAAGCTGGATG
This sequence comes from Chrysoperla carnea, assembly GCF_905475395.1. Taxonomy (NCBI): domain Eukaryota; kingdom Metazoa; phylum Arthropoda; class Insecta; order Neuroptera; family Chrysopidae; genus Chrysoperla; species Chrysoperla carnea. The sequence goes on from NC_058342.1 coordinate 35,186,630, forward strand.
TCTCTAATAGGAACAAAAAAAAAAACTTTTTTTTTTGATAAGAAATTATATTGTTTATTTCAATGATTTATCAATTTTATTAAGATATACAATTACATTATATCTACTTATTATTATTATTATTTATTATCAGTTAAAACATTCGTTTTTTTGATCAAAAAATACTTTCTTTTAGGAAGAAATATTGAGCCGACAACAATATTAGTTTTTTTAATCAAAACAAGTAAAAGGACTTGGTTTGAAAATAAGAAAAGAATATTTAAAGTAAATCAAAGTAATATTTTTCAAATTTGTGATCAAAATTTACTGTAAAAGGTTTCAAAAATCAAGAGTCCTGGTCCCGCAATTAAGCACATAAGTGATAGCTAGCGAAAAACTGACATCACAGCTGAAAAGAATGACCCAAAAATAGTGGGTTTCAAAAAAAATTCCAATAAGATCGGATAAAATTTGGTTGTCTTATCAAAAAATCGAATTTTTTAACTTTATGACGTCATCAAAATCCAAAAAATTTAATTTTGCTCTATCACATCCAAATTTTATCCAATTTTGATAAACCAAGTATGTAATTCTACTAAACTTGAGTCATACTTTTCAAATTTGTCCTCAAAATTAACCTAGCTCTAATAAGTTTCAAGAATGTGGAAGCCAGGTCCCGGAATTAAGCACATAAGTGATAGCTAACGAAAAACTGACATCACAGATGAAAAGAATGACCCAAAAATAGTGGATTTCAAAAACAATTCCAATAAGATCGGATCAAAATTGCTTGTGTTACCAAAAAAATCAAATTTTTTAACTTTATGGCGTCATCAGAATCCAAAAAATTTAATTTTGCTCTATCACATCCAAATTTTATCCAATTTTGATAAACCAAGTATGTAATTCTACTAAATTTGGGTCATACTTTTCAAATTTGTGATCAAAATTAACCTAGCATAGGTTCATTCAGATTCATTCAGAAAATGTTTTGTCCTGATGTGATTGCTGTAGACTTATTTTTGAAAGATTTGTAAGAACAATATCTCACAAATTTATTTATCACATTATTTGTGAAAATTTGTGATCATATCTTTGTTTACTTAGACAAACTAGCAAAAATAAATATTTGTGTTAAATAATTAATAAACACATACAAAAAATTTGTATTTCTTCTTAAAAAAAAAAACAAGGGATTGGCTTAATTTGTTTTTATTTTTAAAAAAAATTTTGTTTGTAATCGTCTAAGTAATTTTTTTTTCATCTCAGTTAACGATTTTTTAATTTACAAGGTCATATTTTTTAATTTATTATACAAAAATCTCTAATTATTTAAAAATATTTGAAAAACAATTGAATACAAAATTATCTTCAATCAAGGGCGTCGCCAAGAGAGGGAGCAGGTAGGGGCAGCTACTCCCCTCTAGAGATTCACAAAAATGGTTCAAAAAACTTAGGGCTCGCTTTAAAAAAGTAAATTTCAACTGAATTCAAAATTTCAGTTATCATATATTTTGTATTTTACAATTGAACAAAAATCAAAAAATTTATATTATATTTTTTTATTGGCATTTCCAACGGTGAACGTGGTTGCTTGGTAGAGTGTTGGCCTTCTAATCCATAGGTTTAGGGTTCAAAGCTCATGCAAGCTGGTCACTTTCAATTGTTCAATCAATACTCAACGTGATCTGGAAGTGGTTATCTGAGGAACGCATTACTATGGGCACTGATGGCACAGTTCCGATTCGTCTCGACGGTAGTACAAGTACGCTAAGAATAACCCGCATCAGATCATTCTGTGGCCAGATTGAACAGTTGAATTGAAGAACAATTGAATAGCCGTTAAGTGACTGTCTGATGTTGAAAGCCTCAACATCACATACAGTTTTTTTTTTTTTTTTTTGGACTTCTAATCCATAATCCATCGTTTTCGATTGGATTAATCGACGGTCATCTGACAAACAAACTTCCCTGCTGATTTTTTTTTTCAAAAATCGGTTTACAAGTAATAAATCGCGTTTGCCGGAGGTTTTTTAAATTTTGAAGGGGAGTTATAGAGAACAACAGAAGTTTTAGTCCAAAATTATTTGCTATACTAGAATGGATAAGGTATAACTTCTTGGACTACAATTGTGGTCAGATGTATTATATTTAAACACACGAATTTCTATTTAAAACACAAAAGATAACAAATTCAAATTTAAAGATATTTCATATATTTATATATTTTAAAAATAAATTATTGATGATATAATTTTTTTTTCTTTTTAATTTTACAATCTGATTCAACAAATATAAATACATTTCAATACTTAGGAACTCTAATTTAATTGTTGAAACAAATGTATACTGTTCTTAAGTCTTATCTGTGCGAACGTTTTTTTTTTTTTTTGAAAATTTTACTGTCAATAGAACGACATCATAAATGGAAATAAATTTTTGCGCGTATAATGATTTCAATTGTTTTAAGAATGCATCACACGAATAAAGTCAGATTAGATATACACAAAGTTAAAATTATCACTCCAAACTTGTCACTTATCTTTCGATTTGTTGTTTTTGAGTGACTACTTCCTTGTGTTTGTACATACGGCTTGTTTACTCTGAAAAGAGAGGGATCGAGGTCTTTTCATCTCTTACTCAAACAGAATCCGTGTGATCGGATCGCGAGATCTATGTTTAAAGTCTCCTTAATACTTTTGCTATAACACAAAGTCGGTCGAGGAACGAAAATGTCTAGGTAATATCTTGCTTGTCCTAGATTTGTCTGGTTTCGCTAAAAATGCGTAAAACCCAGGCGAGTATAGTCCAGTAGCAATGCATAAAACAATGCTGTGATATTGTGACGGTTAATTTCTTAAAAACCCAGAAAAAAATCGTAGAGATACTGGCGAAGTAAGACAAGAGTGTAATAGAGTGTTTCATTTTAACTAACTTTGGCAAGGGAACTCCGTAAAAGTGTGGATGAAAGGCTCTAATTCTGGATCATCGTGATCAAACAATCATTAATATATGCGTGTATGCACCAATTAAGGTTCCAATCACACGTTTGCTGTCCATTTTCCAGCAAGTCTTAACTTTCCCAATTGCGCTTGACCTTATAAGCCCAACCTTTGTAGACTTATGCATATTTTACTATCTGGTTTCACCCATAGTAAGAATATAAATAGATTAATTTGCGCCGGATCTTAACTAAGAAGCTCGTACCCATAAAGCTGCGAAGTCAAGTTACATAGTTATTGGTAATAGTTTAATGAGAATGGTTTCTGAATGTGTCTGATAAAAAAAGGTAAACTATTTCGTTGAGAATTGCAAACTGAGATATTTCAGTTCAATCCTGCGAGCGTGGGCATAAAGAGAATATTATTTACCTTGAGACTAAAGATTTAGCACGCATTGATTCGTCAATAGAACTTGGATAGTCCACCTAAGGGGTCATACAGAGAATTAACGAAAAAAAAGCATGGGTATATGTGCGTTCAGATATTTTTAGTGCAGAATCCCCAATTTTAGTCGAAAAATCTCTACAAGAATCTAAAAAACCAGTCAGAGAAAAAAGAGCGTAAGGACATTTACCCGTTGAGAGAGATGTCAATAATTCATAACCGCAAAACGCAGTCATTAAAACTTAAATTAAATCGATATTTTCTCCTCAAAGATGATAAAAGTTGAAATACGTCAAATATTTGTTTAAAAAAAGTAAAATAACTTATGAATCACTCTGTAGATTCATAGCGTCGTAGCCTTGACTTGAAAATACAAAATGTTTATTTAACTTCTTTATTTATTTATTGAATTGTTTATTTCAAAAATATAGTTGTTTAAATATTTTAAAACATTTTCTAAAACTAAAAATATTTCTTCTTGTATATTGGTTTTTTTTTTTTCAACTTTATAAATACATGAAAAAATAAGAATCATTTGTTTATTTTCTACATTGTATAGGCGCTGTTATGTACCTTACGGCTCTGACAGCGTGTCGATTATTGTAACGTTCTGGAAAAAACAATGCGTTCGTGAAAAATTACCATTACTGAGATTGTACAAAATTCCAGATTATTATCCTAAATCGATTAAACTGAAAGTTTCAACGTCATTATAAACCCAATATGGCGGAGAAGATGGTGAGCAAGTTAGTTTTTATGTACTTTCCATAGAAAATTATACATAGATAACGCCATCGGCCAAATTTTCGATATGATAAATGAGAGAGAAGACAGCCCAGTTAGTTCCTATCTGCCCTTGTCTAATCTACATGTCATTGGCTAGATATTGATTACATTATACAAAATCCTAAGCATCATATGATTATGACATATAACTATGACAAGGACTCAGGGGAACTAGCTGGCAGCCTTTTCTATCATTCATCATATCGCATCCACTTACAGCCTAGCACGACCTGGATATGAAATGCATGGGTTTGCTGAGAAAAGCCCCAACAACATATGTAAATAAGATGACAATGCATTTTTAAGGTTACCATGACCTGATTATCCCATCGCTTCCACCATATTTCATATACATACCTTTTTTAGTTTTAAATAAAAGATACTATTTAATGAATAAACTTTTATTTTACTAAAAAGTAGAAAATAAATAATTCTACGAGTAACTGAAACTTGACTATTCGTAAAAGCTAAAGACGGGAAACGAACCCGCTACCCTAAGCATACCGCGGACGGAATTGGTTATGCCTTAACAAACTGAGCCAAAAATTAAATTTTAATCCCATTTAAATTCTGCAGTTTCTTTTGATAACGATACATTCAACCATAAATTAAATTCCAAGAATGTATATCTTACATCTCACCTCATATTTTGAAATTAGATAACGAGCGCAGCCCTGCGATAAAATTTTTCTATTTGAATATGTAATAATAATAATAATTTTTTTTTTTAAACTGAGGCAATGATTATTATTTGTTTATTATTTTTAAAAAGATAATTTTCAACAACAATTTGTTATCTGAACGCAATTAACATACAAACTTTATTATATGACAAGGCTTAGTTCTAATAAGGTCAAATTTCAATCAGAAACATCATTGAATTTTATATATTTGTGTATTCGATGAATTGAACATTTATAAATATTGAGCTCGGTACGGCTATGCGCAATATTGCAAAATCATTGTGTTTTTATTTACCAACATTTTTATGGATTTGCAAAAAAATTAAAATAAATAAACAATATTATATATTTTGTTAAGTGCAAATATTTGATTGTCTTTGCTGACAAAATAATTTTTATCTCAGGTAGAAAAAACCGCTATTGCCAAATCTATCAAAAATTTCCGGGATTCCTGCACTGAAAAGAAAGCATAATATCAACCGATATAAAGTCGTCTCAGCCTCATCACGAGATCAAATATGGCAAATGGGGCGACGAATGTGATACAACTACCGTACAAGGTTGAGTGATGAAGTTGACACAATCGCATGAGTTGTTTGTATGAAAAAATATTGTTGTTTTAGCTGTACTTGTTCCAATAATTAGTAAATTGTTTGAAAGTACTTTATTTCAATATGAAACGGCCAACTTCGAGATGAGGTTGTTAAAAAAAGTTTTTTTTCTTTCAATTTTCTGGAAAATTATCAGGAATCGGTATACAGCGATTCAGTAAACTATGATTATTCTTCGCAACTAACCCCGTCGACTCCTCTGGCTTACTTGCCCGTTAAGCGTCGATTAATAACGATGGATTGTATGTTACAAAACTAAACAATTGTAACAATGTTATTTCTCTAAATAATGTTTTTTAATAGTTGTTAACATTTAGTATAATTTTCACATATTGCACTAAAAAACATTCACATATGTTACTATGGTAATGTTTAAACATAATATGAGACATGTTCACCAAACACCGAATTTAGTACATGCACCTTTTTTACCTTCTTTTTTATCATTGCGTTAGTGATTATTATTTACCTTTTCACAAATAAATTGGTACTCAAATGAAATTCACTGATGATCGTAATTGAAATGATAAGGACAATTTCGGAATAATTAGATTCAATGCGGGATAATTTCAGTGACTGAACGGAATGAAAATGTTGGCTCTACTGTCAGATTCATAAAATATCTCGAAAATTACTCATTTAATGGTCAAATAAACACGATTTTTGTAATTTTCGGGTCAAAATTACCTTATAAACTTAGTTTTATCGAAATCGGAAACAACAATTTTTTTTACACTTTTTGCAATTTGTAAAAATCGAAAAAATCATAAAAAATTCAAAAAAACACAATTTTTGTAATTTTTGGTTGGGTTGGGTTGGGTTGGGTTAGGTTGGGTTAGGTTGGGTTACGTTGGGTTAGGTTGGGTTAGGTTGGGTTAGGTTGGGTTACGTTGGGTTAGGCTGGGTTAGGTTGGGTTGGGTTGAGTGTGGGTGTGGGTGTGGGTGTGGGTGTGGGTGTGGGTGTGGGAGTGGGAGTGGGTGTGGGAGTGGAAGTGGGTGTGGGAGTGGGAGTGGGAGTGGGAGTGGGAGTGGGAGTGGGAGTGGGAGTGGGAGTGGGAGTGGGAGTGGGAGTGGGAGTGGGAGTGGGGGTGGGAGTGGGTTTTTTTTCAATTTTATTGATCATTTATAATGAATTTTTCCATACAATCGTTCAGTTTTCGGAATAGCTCTGTTTTTACGATTATCGAGATTACTGTATATCATATTTTAAGGTTTTCACGCTCCGGGTGGCTACCCGGCTCGCCCCCCCTGGATTATTTTGTAATATTAATAATTAAAACTTAATTTAATTAATAGTTGTTTGTGATGCTCCATAGCTTAAGCGTGTCCTTCTACATTTTAAAAAATACGATTTTTAATTTTAATATAATAAAATAATAATGTACTTTTATGACACAACAGGAGAATATTTAAGTATATTTCTACCTAAATTTTAATTTTTATCTAATTTCATAATTTAGTTTTCACTAGCGACAGTACCCTATTTTGACGGTCATAGTCATCTATCAGTAGTTGAATTCGGGTACTGCATATCAACTTATAATTCTCTATATATTATAAATGCGAAAGTATGTTTGTTTGTTTGTTTGTTTGTTAGCTCATACTTCAGAATAGATTTCTGTAATAGTAGTCATTTGACATTACCATAAAATACAGGTTTCTTTTTACGGCCATCTTTTCTGATATACTCAATGAGTAATTACGACTATTATACATTTAAAAATATAGAAAACCATACATATGTTTTACCTGTGTAAAACAATCGTTACCATTATTTCGAGTGTTATAGAAAAGGGATTAAGCGAGAGCAATCTTTATCAATCTTTACTTTTAAACCCAACGAAGCGGGTGGCTATCACTCTAGTGGTACATAATAGTTACCTATATTGATACATAGTGTGATAAATATAACACACTACTAAAAAACACAGTAAACTAATAAATTGTAGAGTAATACTTGAAACAAAAAGAGAATAAAAAATACAGTACAGCTCAGTATTCAATATTCAATATTATTCAGACAAGTAAGTATTTTATTAAATAATAAAAACATATAATATTTGCAATAAGTAAATGTTTGTATTTATTATTTTTGCTTTTGTTGCAAAACTTAAAACATTACATGTTACCAACAATAAATATATTTTTTTTTTATTCTACATTACATTATTATATGCTTTTCTTCTTATTACTTCTATTATTTTGTATATTATGTTATAAAAAACGTACAATGTTGTTCATTAATCATGTGAATTACATAAGCTAAGGTCTGAATCTATTTGAATTTTACTATAGCCTGCATTTCATTGAACTGTGTATAGTTATGTGACCATTCGACTACATCGTGCTATTCATACAGGGCTGTTCTATCGTTTACTGCAGAACTATTGCCTCTTGAAAAAGCTAAGAAAACAGAGAAGAAAATGTTCTTTACCAAATTTGGATCTGGGGCCTAATTTACGAGATAATTATTCTACTCTTTTTATAATAATAATAATAATAATAATAATAATAATAATGGGGTTTAACCTCTGTTTCTCTGACATATACGCCTATAACAGAGGCCACACACATCATTATTTGTTAATCTTTATTTATTTAATTACAAACATATTTACAATGACATTTTGATGTGGGTGGAGTCGGTTACTTCGTTCTTATCCAAGCGACGATAATGTGATCTTTTCTGCACTCCCTTTAATTATAAATTGTTCACACTGCCGCTGCCTGGATTCGAACCCGCAACCTAAGTCTAAATGGACCAACAATCCAAGGCAAACGCCTTAGACCGCTCGGCCATTTAGGCTCCTACTCTTTTTATAATCAATTGATGAAAAATACATTCCTCAAAATCAAATTCATCCAATAAAACACTACGTGTAAATTCGTTAAGTTATAATCTATACATATGTAACTCTTTTCGTTACAGAACCAGTATGTAATCGAAGAAAAATGTCAAATTCAAAACAATATTGTTTAACAAACGCATATTACAACTTGTTAGCGAAACTCAAAAAAAAAAAAAAAAAAAATACTTCCGACATTATAATGTACCATTGTACATTTTTATTGCAAGAAATCATAGTACTTCCATTTTAAAAATATAAGTTGAAAGTAACCATTTGACTTTAAAGGTAATTGTCTTGCTACAATATGATCAAAAAGTTTTGGATTATGTGCGCGGTAAGAGTAGATGAGCTTATAGTGAAATAACGTATACTTTTTGTCTAATACTGTACCAGTGGAGGCTCCACACACAACAGGTTGTTTACAATACTTTACTATAGTTGTTTCTGTTCAATAATAAAATTATTTAACTTTGCGTTAATATATCTCAACAATAAAAAGGGTTTTCTCAAGGAAATCCCCTCTATCCCCGTTTAAGAACATTGATCTGCCCAGTCAGGTCAATATTTTTTTTTCTCGTTTAACCCACAATGTTCTCCGTGTTATTTATCCGAACTTTTATGAAGTTTATCTTGAGTTAGAGACGGCCAATTGATTTCAATTTTGACGGTAATTGAATTATAAAATCCTTAATAAGTGTTCAAAATTTTTTTTTGTTTGTAAAATATTTTTAAGAAAAAATTAATATACTCTATAAGACATATCAGTTGACTTTTGGAACACAGTGTAACTGAACAAAAATACTATGGAGTTCTAAATTGATCAATTCGATACAGTTCAGATTTATGGGTACAGTGGTACGGTGGCGCTGGCCGCTAATCTAAAAAGCATTTAGCTTAAAATAAAAAGATAGAATACGGTTTAAAACGTATTTAGTTGCATGAAAATTAAACAATTATTTAAAAAATAATTTTTATAATATGTAATTGTAAACTGATTGTTGTTCGCGAACACTATAAAACGTATACAATATTATTCTTTTTTCTTTTTTTTTTAGTCATATTTTCCACACAAATATAGACTTATGCCCAGTATCAGATTAAACCAGCGAGGGACCTATAGCCTATTTTCTATTCTTTTAGTCTTCGTAGGAGAGAGGAGATGCACTGCCCACCTCTTGCCATGGAGAGAGGACTTACTTGAGCCAGCCTCTCTTTGACGATCTATCCGACCTAAAGTCCGTCGACGTCAAAGCACTTCTACTGTTCTTAAACAGCCCCAAATGGTTCATGAAGTAGTGACCGGGGATGGGTCAATCCTTTTTCGTTATCACAACGGTGTGTGTCCCTCCCCAGGACAGTCACTGTAACTTAACCTAACCTAGTCTTCTTAAAACTACCTGGAGCTCCCACCAAAGAGGCACTTTCACTAAGATTCACCTACGTTTTCTTACTATTATTCTATTCCTACTCTTTTTTCTGTTTTCCTTTTTTAAGTCTTCGTGCATCTACCTAGAGCCCCCAATGGTAAGATCTTTAAGCCAAAAATTTGCCTAAATCCTTACACTTTTCTGCTGTTTGTCCATTCTTTTATGGCTTCGTTAATCTACCTAAAGCGGGGCTGAGGTGTAAGTTTTCAAAGACTTCACTGAATGGTGTTTTATTGCATCGAATTTACGGGGATAGTCATGCCTTTGTGCGCTTTTTAAGGCTTTGAACACTTTCACAACCTAACCTTTTCCCCCAAGAAACATTTAATGATAAGGAAATATGATTTTAGTTATGGGGCTCTGCCGCTCACGGGTTTTTGTTAAAGCGTTTGTTTTACCGCTGGTACTGACTCTGGCTATGTTAGCTTGGCGCTGTTAAACACTAAACAAGATCAGGTATTTAACAGAATTATGTGGCACTTTGTGGGTACTCTTTTTTTACTTTTACTATAGTATGTCCAGTGTAAGTGTATATTATACTCACATATCGTACAAGGGAACATATATTAAATCGTAGTGTATGGCGGCTAACACGTGTGTCAATACTATTTACATTATAAACACATTTTCAATTCTTGATTGTCGATTTCCGATGAAATTGGGTCAAAATTAGTCTAGAAATTGATTTTTATCAAAATCGAGAAGAAATAATTTGTTTCGAATTTTTGCAGTTTTATTAAGGGGTACCCCTTTGAAAATTTCGAAAAAATCGAAGGAAATTTTTTGTTTACGATTTTGATAAAAAACTATTTTTTAGATTATTTTTGACCCAGGGAAAACGAAAATCGCGATAAAAAATTGATCAGAAGTGTAATTTTTCACACATTCGATGCAAATTTCATAGCATGTATTAATATGTGTGTGTCATGTATGTAGGTGTAATGTGATAGAGTAATCAAAACTGTCTATGCATGGTATTTCAACAGTTAACTCACCCAATTGTTTGTTATTACTTGTTACTATTAGTTCCTTTCAAAAATTCTTGAAAAGAGAAGAACCAAGATTACATTACAACCTTTTTGGGATAAACTTTTCTGTTCAGAAGAATATTCAAGCTATGACAAAAAAACTATATTTTAAAATTGTGTACAATAATAATATAAAATATATATTATTTATTATTGAAACATATTTATGTATTTTAAAATTTTGTTATAATTTTTTTTATTAAATTTAATATTTCTCTGCTTTTTTCGTTTGATAGTTATTTAATATTTTTTAAATAAATTTCACGAAAAATATTATGTAATATTATGAATGCATTTGCAAAAAAAATCTAAAATTATCGCTTAAAATTACATGAAGACGTAATTATTCATAAAAATTTCATAGAACCTTTTCAAAACTTCAATTTTACAAAAACAAGTCAGTTTACTCATAAAATATAAGTTGCCAATTGATTTTGATACAAAAGTTATTTTGCAGTTAGTAGAATATGTATAAATGAAGGGGTGTGTAATTTATCCTGGACCATCCGGTGTATTTGATGGATAAATAAACAAAAATTAAAGAACCTAGCAAATGAATAAACATTCAAAATATCTCAAATATTATTCTAATAATATACAATAAATAATAGCCTGCTGAAGTCAGTTAATAGTCATAGAAAATTTATTTAGTAACAATAGGTTTGGTTAGTTTGTGGTGGTTCTTACTACATATATACCTATTTAGTACCCTACAGTCAAACAGTCTAAAACCTCCTCTCGAGAAACATAACATAGTCGATAGACTTTGCTCGCCTAGTCTAGCCCGACTACGTTAAAAAGCCATTTTTTTGTACCCTAACTAAAGGCAACACGAATCACCCAGGGCATGTAGGGACACGTAAGGTTGATCTTCACATTATCATAATAGGCTTTTGATATATAGATAACAAAACACAAAATTATTTTTTATAAAAATAAGGATTATTATTATTTTTAGAAAATAAATTCAGTAAAAATAGGCATTCAGTCGCGTGACGTGACACTTTTAAACATAGATGATTTTAAAAATAAAATGTATCGGTACATGTTAGGGCGCAGGTCAGTATGGGTGTCAGGTACATACTGACTGGTGATATCCACAATACTTCTGGCGAATAGTACTATTTAACACTGTAATGTCGCTGATATAAGAATAATAGAGTGACGAGCAGTGTGGCAAAAAACGTAGAGTTTAACGCGCCAAAAGTCATAGCGGGAAAAACAAGCAACATTGCGACATCTACAACATAGTAGCAAAACTCACAACCATACTGTCGAGTTGAACTTACTATTGACTAATATAAGTTGTGCCAAAGTTTTTCGTAAATAACGCCATAGCTATGGATCTTACGGCAGTATCCCTGTACCATTCTGTCCCTATACCAGGCATGGACGAATTATTTTAAGTCGAAGTCACCATTGTTTTATTGTGTGTCATAAACTTTATTGTGTGTCTCTTTGTCCAAGTTTGTATTTCTCATAGAGGTGGAAGCGAGACGAGTATACGATTCTTCTACTTATAGGTTAGGTTGAAAAAAAATGATGTCTCTCTGTCTTACTCGTATTTTTGGTTGCCAAGGGTTAGGTTGTCACTGTCTTACTCGCATTTTAGAAGTATGAGGGACTTCTCTAAGCCACGTTTGTCCATGTCTACCCTTTACCATATCAGCATTTTAATAAACGCCATACATTTCTTAACAGTGTAGTAATTTTGGCACGGTAGTGTAGAACCCAAGTCTTACATGAACACACAGTGAAACCTGTACTATATTATTTATTTGTATGTAATATACACATACAAATTGAATGTAACAAAGAATCGTAATGGTATCGTCAGTTCTGATGTTGATGGTCGAAGAAGAGGACGCTTTATGTTATTCGGTTCAGTATACAGAGATCCCAAACAAAACAAAACATTTTGTGTAAAACAAACAACTAAAATAAAGATCAGTAAATTGAATTTGTTTTATATGAATAAGATATATATTTATGTACAGTATGTTACAGAAACTTACCACATACAATCCAGCCATCTTATACTCAAAGTAAGGTATCTAATAATAATAATGGGATTTAACCTCCGTTTCTCTGAAATATACGCCTATAACAGAGACCACCCACATCATTATTTATTAACCTTTATTTATTTAACTACATCCATAATTACAATTACATTTTTGATGTGGGTGGAGTCGGTTACTTCGTTCTTATCCAAGCGACGACAATGTGATCAATTCTACCGCCCGCATTAATTATAATTGCCCACACTTCCGCTACCTGGATTCGAACCCGCAACTTAAGTCTAAGTAGACAAACGGTCTAACTCTATGGCCTTAGATGATCCGGTTCCAAAGTGGCCACTTTCACGTTCGAATAAATTTAATTTTCATGTTTAAATTCAGTGGTTGACAGTTTCTAAGTCACGTTGCAAATTTTCTACGATATTTTATATCCTGTTTATACGGAATATGAATCAAAATTTACTAAGTTTAGTTCCAAGTTTGTAACGCTTAGAAATATTGATGATATAAACAAAATTTTGGTATAGGTAGGTGTTCTTAAAATCACCTAATTACTCCATTTCCACCTGTCCGCCGCCTGTCTGCCTGTCTGTCAGCACTATTACTCATAAATGTAAAGAGTGAGATTGAGTTTGTAAATGAGTAATATAGGTAAATTGAGTCTTAAGTCCGTAGGACATATCTTTTAAACCGTAATGAATAGAACAAAAGTTTAAATTTATAAAATGTTCCTTATAAAAAAATAAACAACTTTTGTTTGAAACTTTTTTCTTTAAATATCATTGTTTACCCGTGGGGGGAGCAAAATAAGGCACAACTATGATGTCCATTTTCTCTAAAACTATTTAAGCTAAATAGTTGAAGATTTGTAGGTAGCTTTTAATAGGTTTTTTGAAAAACAAAAAACAAAATTTTCTATAGAAAACACTTTGATAAAAACATGGGTTCCTAAGATGGTCCACCGAAAATGTAATTAGGTCAAAATCGAAGTAAAATTAGTTAAAAATTGACTTCGAAAGATTTTATTACATTGTTTGTTAGTTACAACCGAAGTTAACATAAGCATGTTAGAATATCAGATTTCTGGAACACTCTGTACAAAATGTGTTGTAAGGGTCGAACATAGGACTCTCTCTCACTAGAATAACAAACCATCGATTCTAAAAGACAATTGTAAACAAAATAGAGAAAAAATAACATACATTGTACATATGTGAATGTATATGTGTGAATGAATACAAGAAGGGGGGGGGAGGTAGAAGAAGTACAACTGATGGGACAACGAGGGGAGAGGGGGGGTCAGTATATGTTTTGGGAAACAAAAAAGACAAACTATATCATCAACAATGTTCGTTGCTTAGAAAAATATTTACTTCACTACTATATTTGATGGCTACATCATCATCCCTTCGGAAAAATTCGGAACATTTCTACACTTACTTACCCTCTCTTTAGCCAAACATCATCATCTTTCTTTTTAAGGGTAATATGTTTATTTCATCCCTTAGAATGTTTATTATAATCAAAAAATATATAATATAAACACTAATAAAGCTTATTCATAATAATTATTATTACTTATCGATATTATTTTTGATTTTTACTGTGTGTTTCAAAAGTAAACACCCCTGGACATAAAATGTTAACGACTAAAAGTTCAGTAATTCAATTTATTCAAAGAAATAAAGCAATGAATTGTCGACCTCATGAGTATCGGAATGCGGTTTTTCGGATTCGATTTATGAGGGCGTCTACACAAACTATATGAACAAAAGTGATGAAAAATTGGAAACTAAATATCGATGGAAATGAATTTTACTTTGGTATCCAGATATCACAACCGAGGTACCTGGACGCGAACAGTATAATACACCTCGTCTCTTGGATATTAACGAGAATATGTAACATGATTACATGAGTTGATTCCTGTTTTGTCCAGTTTTGAAGATTATTAAAACGAACATTTTGCTTTTATCCCATAAAAATAAAAAATAAGCTTTTTATACTAGAATTTTGTTTCTATCATTAATTTTTCTAAACGTCACCGATTTCACCCTAGAAATGCACGTATAAAAATAAATAAATGCATGATATAAAATAAAAAAGAGAGGTGTAGCGGGACACTCGACTGGAACTATGTTCCTATCCTATAAGAAGTGAAATAATTGTTTTATTGTTTAAGGAATTGAATATTGAAGCTGCTTTAACTCTATACTTGAATGAATTAATTGTAATATTAGTTTAAAAAAGACATACTTCTTATTTAGTAGTCAACACAATATGTGCGTACATTACCTTCATTTGGCTTGATCAAGATATTTATTATGACATCCGATTTCCTTGTTCTTACTTTAAATTATCTGTGTTATGTTTAACTTCTTCTGATAACTCACAACTCATTTTTTTTTAATGAAAAACTTTGAATAAAAAAAATATATTGTCAGATTGTAAATTATTTTCAAAATATTCTCAAAATGGTCAAGTTTGGAGTGTATTAGGATTTTTTCTATTTGGTAATGAAAACAGAGTTTTCACTTTTACGTCTCCTACTGTTGACAAGAAAATAATATTAGATCGAAATAAAAAAAATAAGAAGACAATAATAAAATGTATTATGTAATCAATACTATTGAACTTATTGAACTTTGTAAGTTTTTTATAAACCAAGCTCCTGGTATCGTTCCTGGGAGAAAAAAACACCAACTGTTGTTTAATAACAAAAACAAGTGAATCCAAGACAAAAAAATAACATTGTAAGATAAGCATTTTTCTTTTATAAACCGAAACAAACATTTTTTTGAAATTTTTTAATTTTTCGGAAAAACCTTCTAAGAAAAATCGAAAAAAATTGTGGCACATATTTCAATAAAACTCACTATATAAAGTAAATCGAACTCACGAAAAATTCAAGAATCACGTATATATGTGACGATTGGTCGAATAGTTTTTGAAATATCGATAAAATTCCGAAATCTCAAATCGATTTCTAGTCACACCTAAGAAATGAGTCTTCAAATCGTTAAATAAACCCGATTTTAGTACTTTTTGGGTCAAAATTTCGTTTTATACATTGTTTCATCTGAATTCGACCTACTTTTTACGTCCTGAGTATGCTGTAAAATTTTCAGCTTGATATCTTTTTTCGTTTTTGAGTTATCGTCCCCACAGACGAACGGACGGACAGACGGACAACCGATAATGGACTAATTAGGTGATTTTATAAACACCTATACCAAAATTTTGTTGGTAGCATCAATATTTTAAAGCGTTGCAAACTTGGGACTAAACTTAGTATACCTTGCATATTACATAAATGCATGGTATAAAAATGCTTATCAATTATGAGCTTTTGGTACAACGACAAGTATATACAAGTATAAAAAAAAGAATTAGCTTTCGTATCTCGTTTATTTATATTTAAAATGAGAGAAAGAATCAACAATAAATATAAACAAAGCGACGCACATATTGCCAATTATTTATTCTCAACGGTATAAATATGATAATGTTGGTATATCAGAGAATCAGTGCACAACAATTGCGGATATAACAATATAAAAATAAAAATTCAACAATAATCACAGACAATTTAATATATTTATTTATCGTTAAGAATAAAATTTATTTACTTGCAAGTTTACTTTTAGAGCTGGTGTTAAAGTTGAATTTCAGTAATGGCAGGTGATAAGCGTATCAACCCCTAACAATACGAACCTAGTAGCGTACGAACTCTATTGAGAGATGTGCTTGATGCGTAGATAGACATACAAATACAACAGATATACATATACAACCCTCTACCCTCTACCCCTTATCATATGACACTCAACTAAACATACATATACCATCCCACCCCGCATGTGTATATGTTGAATATGTATATACCATTTACTTTCCATTTTTTACCTTTCTAGTACGGTAAAAAACGGCTTTAGTTAATTGAAAAAATCATATCTTTATTAAAGAGACTTAAAAACAAGTGAATACAAATAATTTAGTTAATTGTTGAAATACCATGTTTAGTCAGTTGGTTTTTTTACTTCATGAAAGTAAGGAAAGATAAACAAACACATACATAATTTGAATTTAAACTGCGCGCGTTTGTTATGCATTATGAATTCCTTCCACCGGGCCAAACAATTAATAAGGCAGATTATTTAAACGTTATGCGTCATTCGCCTAAAGGATGGAAGGAAGGATGGAATTGTGGAAAGACAATTCATGGTTTTTACACCACGATGATGCACCATCCCACTGCACTCATAATTCGTGATCATTTCGTCAAAAACTCAACCCCTATCGTTTCGAAACCACCGTATTTCACCTGATCTGGCGCCGTGCGACTTCTGGCTGTTCAGCAAGCTCAAAATACCGCTCCGGGGACACCGTTTTGATACGATAGAGGAGATTCAAACCGCAGCGAAGACGAAACTGAAGGTAATCCCGGAAAATGACTACAACCAGTGTTTCGGAGATTGGAAAATCCGTTGGAAAAAATGCATTGCATCGCGAGAGGATTACTTTGAAGGGGATAAAATTGATTTGGATGAATAAATAAAGAATTTTCAAAATAAATGCAGTCACCTTATTTTTTGGGCACAGCTAATTTGCACTCTCACTGGTAAACACTGTTGTTTACACTAAAATGTTTCAAACAAAAGTTTTTTATTTTTTATAAGGAACATTTTATACATTTAAACTTTTGTTCTATCTCAAACGGTTTACAAGATAGATTCTACCTTTAACGGATTCAAGACCCAATTGACCTATGTTAGTTATTTACGAACTCAATCTTACTTTTTATGTCCTGAACACGCTATACATTTCAGCTTGATATCTCTTTACGTTTTTTGAGTTATCCTGTTCACAGGCAGAGATACAAACAACCAGATATGAATTCTTTAGGTGATTTTAAGAACACGTATAACAAAATTTTGTTTGTGTCATCAATATTACAAACTTGTAACTAAATTTAGTTTACCTTGATATATATTACATATACACAGGGTATAAAAATACATACCAGGAGTCATACCCGGGTCTCTTGGGCTCACGCCAACCACCCTTACCAACCGCACAATTTTTTCAATTCAACGAATTTGTATGTACAGAGATCTGAAGAACCTATGCATAGATACCATACCATGCAACTTTATTATAGTTCGAATTTTAACCACCAGATGTCATTATCAAATGGTTGTAGAAACATGATATTTTCGATAGAGCCAACACCGTTTTATACTGAATTAAGTTGTAAATGTTTCCACTATGTTGTTATAAGTCAGTCAATTATCAATGTGTATATCAAGAATTGTTACAAATTGTTTGCCATTAACTAAAACCATAAACTGAAACGCATATAAAGCATTTAGTTTTGTATTAGTTTTACACGACTTTTACTCCACAACTAATAAAATTAAAATTATGTTTTTTGTTACAAAAAGTATTATTATTTTGTTTGAAGACTATTAAAGAGTTAATTATCTTATCCTTATCTCATCTTCTTAATTCTTACGACTGTATCTTCTCTAATCACTGACAGTACTTCTTTGTAACTAGTTTTATCGATTTGATCCAGTAATTCCTTTGGTCTTACTTGGGATGGATTGGTCTAAACTCAAGTGAAATAAATAAAGTTACAACCCAGGAATACCTTGAAGTTTATTAAAGATGTATAATTTCTGGGGAATCTTTGAATTAAAGGACGTACAATAGTTCCAACTGTCCGCAAATTCCTGTACAAATATAAGGGAAGCGAGCAACCACTTCTTGCTAAATAAGCGGTACATTCTAGTTCACCAAACCTGACTGGGTGTCGTTCCATTAAATGAAACACGGCGATTCGGGAACGGAGATCAATGTATCATCAATTCAGCGGTGTGGTAACGACGGCAGAACACTGTTCAAGATCATCTTACTTGCGGGCCGGTACTCTTCGTTCTGGCCTGGTGAAACTAGCAAGGAAGTTCAAATCATATACACCTGCTTCCGAAGGTGCTCCAGATGCCCTAGAAGTTACTCGGTAGCAAAAGCTCGACAAATATAATCAACTTGTGGCTGAGTTCATTTTGAAAGGCTATAGTGAAACTAGCAAGGAAGTTCAAATCATATACACCTGCTTCCGAAGGTGCTCCAGATGCCCTAGAAGTTACTCGGTAGCAAAAGCTCGACAAATATAATCAACTTGTGGCTGAGTTCATTTTGAAAGGCTATAGAGTCTCTTATGATGATTCTGTGGTTCGTTCGCTCGGATCCTAGCTAGTTCGAGCTCTGAGACGTATTTAGAGATTTGCCTAAAATATATTGTTCTTCCAAGGTTTCTTAATTATTCAAATTTCCAAAACCAAGTCTGCGATGAAATGTTTCCATATTCGACCAGAAAATGATTCTAGTTTAGTTTCATCTCTTTTCATAGTTTTCACCCTAATTCCACAAATATTTGAAAATAGTTAATGAAACAGAAAACAACAATACACTAGAAATTCTTGAATTACCCTAGAATTACCCGAGCAATTTAAAATAACGTTTTGAGTAAAATGTTGAAAAGAGATTTGTGAATCATACTATTAATGAAAATAA
Organism: Chrysoperla carnea; assembly: GCF_905475395.1. NCBI lineage: Eukaryota > Metazoa > Arthropoda > Insecta > Neuroptera > Chrysopidae > Chrysoperla > Chrysoperla carnea. The sequence continues at coordinate 35,205,979 of NC_058342.1, forward strand.
TTATGTTATAATTGATGATATATATTCGGGTGGACTGCTGTTATTATTTCGAACTAAATATAGAAACACAGAATATTTTCTGTTTATCCGGTTGAAAATAAACAATTGAAAAATGTATACACAAACATATACAATTAGTTTGAGTTCCCTATTGAATCTTTGGCTGGAGCTAACGCTGTCGGCGACTTACCACAGTATGTAAACCACCAAACAAGTAATACACAATTTACGCGTACACGTACCGTGCGCCGCGCCACGGTCGTGCGAGATAGATTGAAGGTTGTTGTTTGTGTGCAATGTTGTACCAACCATGTGATTTTTTTTTGCTGAACAGCGGTGCAGGAGAGAGGCAGTGATTCAAAACGAACGACTGTTTGAGATCTTTCTTCGTTTTATTTTAAAAAGTTTTTGTTTTGTTTATTTTTTAATGTGTATGTTTACAGTTTATTTTGTGTAATATGGCTATTTCGTATACAATAATTCACTTGGGTAGACCGTTACGTCAATAATTTTAAACTTCTTTATCAAGCTTCCTCCTCTTGATGAAGGAGGTGCACTCAGCCTCTGAAATTGAGGAGCTGATAAATGAAATTATCAGCGGAAAGGTGGTAAAACACATATATGGTATCACAAAGGTTCTCTATAGCCTAAGTGTGTCCCTCGTGAACAGCCAATATAACCTAACCTAACCTAACCTTCCTCTTCTTGCTTGGAACGAGAATTTGTGGGAAATATTTGGTTGTTTCAAAAGTTTCGCTCGTGTTTATATATCGACTTTAAACTGTAATATCTCAGTGAATACTTATTTAATTTAATCGAAATAAGCGCCATTTGAATCAATGTATTCTTTCCAACGTGACACAAGTCGATTAATTCCGTCGGCATACAAATTGGGTGCTTGAGATGCGATGATGTCGATAAAGACCGTTTTTGTCTGGTCTTGATTGGCAAAGGTTCTACCGGTGAGAAAGTTATCGAAGTGTTTGAAAAGAGGGCGGCTCTTTTGGCGGGAGATCTGGGGAGTAAGGTGGGTGAGGTAGAACTTCAACGTTTAATGAGTTTAATTTTCGGACAGTGACTTGTGAAACGTGTGGGCGGGTGTTGCCGTGGAGTAGAATGAGACCTCTTCTGTTTACCAGTGTTGACTGTCGGTTTTGTCGATTTCCTCACAATAGAACTCTAGGCTGTGATGGTTTGTCCCGGTTGTAGAAAGTTATAGTGAATGACTTTTCGTCCTTTTTTACAATTTCGTTTCAAATCACCAAAAACCGAATGGGAGCTAGCGCCTAGTTCTTCCGCCATCCAACACATCATTTGTGATGGATCAGTCTCCAACAGGGTCCTCAAATCCTCGTCCCGGATTACGTCGACTACTTCGGGGCTCATCTTCGAGGGTAAAATCTCCCTAATGAAATTTAGAAAAACCACCTCTAATTGTGCGTTCATTAACACTATCATTGCCAAATGCCTGGCAAATTTTTCGAGCTGTTTCGACAGGGCTTTGGTTCAATTTGAATTTGTAGAGAAAGCATTACGGACAAAGAGGTAACACAACAGATGTCAGCTATAGTAATGAGTAAAATAAACTTTGCCGAGGATGAGAGGTTACCCAATTTCCATAAAGTTCCGAACATTTTGAAGTTCAAGATGAATATTTCTCTCTATTACTTAACTTATTGAATATATGTTTTCAATTTGTGTAGAAAGTTTAGAGTCTCTTTATAATTGAAATTTAACTGAGCCATATTTAAAAATATTCTCAACATGGCAACAACACACACATAAATATTACAGCACTAGCACCAGCTACAGAGGTTTTAGTAGTTAGAGTGAGTATAGCCTAAGGAGCCGCCAAATAAACATTATTATTTGTTTATTGATATATTTACAGTAATTTAAAATGGGAAAAAAGTAGTAGCTTTTCGGCATGCCCGCATGCAGGCCGTATAACATAACCATTTTTACCATTTTATCGCTATATTGTAACTGATATCTGAATTGAACCATTCTCCAATAAAAATCCAAATTTATTAGGTTAATAAAAATATTATATTTCATTCATCCCAACCCCCACCCCACCTCTCAATCACATACTAACTAGGTACATTTATATCCATCATGTAATATTTATTTTTAACAATTTAAATCAAAATAATCATACTTTTTTGTTTTTTTCCTTTTAACAATTAAGTGCACCGATTTTGATATAAGCGGTATATCTGATTGCAATCGAATTCATTTCCTTGCATTGTTATAGTATGTATAGTTAAGTATACTTAAGCTAAGTCCCAAGTTTGTAACGCGTAAAAATATTGATGCTACAAGCAAAATTTTGGTACAAATGTTCATAAAATCCATTTCTGGTTTTCCTTTCGTCTGTCCATCCGCCCGTCTATCTGTCTGTTTGTGGATACGATAACTCAAAAACGAAAAGAGATATCAAGCTGAATTAATGTCTTAAGCCCACTATTCTACTAACTGCGCTATCCATGGTTTTTATAAAAGTACAAAAATATCCTTTATATTATAAAAATGATCAGTTAGTTTATTTCAAATTCTCTGTCTATTAGTAACAACAATCTTCATACAGTTGGCTCAATCACATATGGACTAGACAAAATAAATACGTTTTCGTACTAACCTCATTCTATATTGAGAGCAAACGTAAATATATATTCTTTTTTCTCGTCTATTCGCTTTATTTAACAACCAACTAAGTACAATTTTATTTTTCATCAATAAAATGCATGAATTTAAAACTAAAATCAATCTCTTTCATATAAGTAATGATTTTGTTTATTTAACTTCAATGATTTTGTATCAATGAATTCATATTTTAAATTCAATCCCATTGTAAATACAAATATTTACCTGTACTTGTTCAAATCATTAGGAAATTATAGGCCGCGTTCGCAAATTTCATTGAAATTTCAATAATGTATACAGTTTTTAAAACACCCTGTAAGTATGTATATTAAACATTTTTTTTTTTCAATTAAAATAATAAATAATACATAAATTTACAATTTGCTTTATGTATGTAAAGTTATTACGTAATTATTTAAAAAAAAGAAAACACACAATTTTAAACAAACCAAAAAACTAGAAAAATATCAATCTCTCTTCAATAATTACTTCAAAACCGACAATCGACAAATTATTGTTTTTTTATTTTTTATTTGTCGTGTTTAAAACTTTAAAATTAAGAGACAACGATCATGCATGACACCAATTACCGTGCTGTCTAAGTATTATTTAAGGTAGATTGTCTACTGGGTTGACTACTAAATCAGTAGTATGTCTTTTTTAAACTAATATTACAATTAACTCATAAAGTCTAGAGTTAAAATAGCTTTAATAATTAATTCTTTAAACAATAAAACAAGTATTTGACTTCTTAAATTAATACTTTAAATAGGTACAATTGTATAATACAATAAAAGCTTCTTCCTCAAAAGTTTTTTTGTGTGTTAAATTGGGTTGAAACATCTTGTTGGCCAACTTTATATAAAGTTTAGTAGAAATATATGTTCGCGTGAAAAGTAGGTACATAATGATAAAAGATAATAAATGTAAATAAAGCTTTAGACAACAAAAACAATAACAATGCAAAACAATAACAATGGAGATGATAAATGATGTGAAGACCACACTTTTAAAAACAATAATGCACTAATTATTATCAACAAATAATAATTAACACAATAATTTGTATAATAGACTTCTTTTTGACATTGACGTCGCAAATATATACATTTTTTGTAACTAACTCTTCTTTTTTGTTGTAACAAAAGTATCCACACTCAATTTAAGCATTAAACGAAATCAAAATATATATTTTGTATTTTATAATTGGAAAAAAATTAAAAAATTTATATAATATTTTTTTGTTGTCATTTCCAACGGTGAGCGTGGTTGCTTGGTAGAGTGTTGGCCTTCTAATCCATAGGTTTAGGGTTCAAAGCTCATGCAAGCTGGTCACTTTCAATTGTTCAATCAATACTCAACGTGATCTGGAAGTGGTTATCTGAGGAACGCATTACTATGGGCACTGATGGCACAGTTCCGATTCGTCTCGACGGTAGTACAAGTACGCTAAGATTAACCCGCATCAGATCATTCTGTGGCCAGATTGAACAGTTGAATTGAAGAACAATTGTGGAGCCGTTTAACTGGCTGTCTGATGTTGATAATCTCAGCATCACATACAGTCTTTTGTTAAATTTTTTGAAATATTTTAACACAGCCAAATAGATGTCAATTGTTTGCGGGTAAAAAGCACAGAAAAACTTCTGAAGACAGCGGAGATGTAGTTTTTTTATTGACGAATTGAGCGTAGTGAGACATTAATTTTTTTGACATAATACATTTGAATTGTTTACTTTTCAATCTGTACGCCCATGAATTATGGCGATTACATAAAAATCAAGTCTCAATACACAGCAAATAATTGAAATCCAGAAGGTCAAATTCACTTTATTTTAGTGTTCTTTTGTTGTTTGTGACTTTGTGAAAATAAAAATAACAATAAAACATTTTTTGCAAAGAATAAATAATAAACATTTGTAGTTTAGAGTGAAACGAGCAGCGGTATTGTTTTCAAATTTATTACTCATTAACTTTTTTTTTTGTTTGTTTGTGTTGTTTATTAAAAAAATAATAATTTTTGTTTGATGTTTAATTATATAATCGCTAATGCCTTCGTAATTTTACACCTGTATACATTTTGTGTACGTTGTTTTTATTTAGGGATGTTACGGAACTCAGATTATGGATTCATATATATTACTATCTTGATTCTCACCCGCTTCACTGCCTCCACCTCTTTTGATCTCACTTATCCCCCTTCCATAAAACTCGTAGTGATTGTTTTACGCAACTAAAATATATGCACAGTTTTCAATTTTTTTAAGTGTAAAATAGTCATAATTCATTGAGTATATCACAAAAAAAGGCCACGAAATGTCATATTAAATTTAACTAATTTAATTTATAGCTCCCGTGTTAGTCTGATGTATGAGCTATATTCTTGTACAGTTTCATTCAAATCCATCCGGTAGTTTTTACGTGAAAGCGTTACAAACAAACATCCTACATCCTTACTTTCACATTTAAAATATATAAGGATTGTGAAACGAAATAGAAGATTCTACGATTTGTAAGACACGTCCGGCAAACAAAGGCGGATGTGGCGTGCCAATAAATCGTAAATGAGAGGGGGCGGTTTTCTCTAACGAATCGTGATCAATCGATTATCAATTTAATTTAATTTTTGTTTAAATGGACGGGAAACTTTAAGGTCTAACTTTCAGGAGAATTTTGTATAAAATTATGTAGAGGTTATGATTTACAAAGTTAAAGATTATTTAACGAGGGAAATATTTGATATATGTGCAGAACGATGAGCAAATTTCTCAGTAGGTAAGTGACGCTAGTTTATCGAAAGACTGATGCGAGTGCTGACGGGTTAAAAAAAATTTTCGTTTACAATAAAAGGTAACAAATGAAAAATTCAATTTTCCACACACCATAAAATAAAAAAAAGGTGGCACATTATAATGTCAATAATAATAGAAAAACGATTTACGGGAGAAGAAAAAATTGTGAAAAAATTTTTTTTTGGTGACTTTTTACCGTCAAAACACATAATCGTAAAAATATACATTTTGTGTTTATTTCATTTGCTACATGACCCTACGAGTATGTTCATCGTCAGTATGTGAGTTTTTCTTTTTAAGGGTAGTATGGAAAAATTGTCGAAGAAAATAAAACTTAAGGTGCGTTATTTTTTTTTAAAGGTACACGTTTTATGATATAGTTTTGTAATTTTATATTGCATTAAATATTTTCTTTTTATTTGGTGGGAAAAACGTTCAACATGGGTGAAAAGGCTCATTAGTATTCTAAGCAACGATGCCGTCATAACTACGTATCGAAAATGTATTTTCATATTTTCATACAAGTGAAAACAAACAATTGACTGAGTTATTTGTTGAAATACCATGTATAGACAGTGTTGATTACTCTGTAACATTACAAATAGATACATGTCACACATATACAACTGATATTCCCATATAATACATTCTATACGATTTGCGCATAATTTTCGCTTTCACGGGTAAACAGTGACGTTTATGAAAAAAATGACATTTAATCTTTTGTTCTATCTCTAACGGTTTACAAGATGGATCCTACGAATCCAAGACTCAATTGACCTATGTTGCTTATTTACGAACTCGACCCACTTTTTACGTCCTAAGCACGCTATAAAAATTTCAGCTTGATATCTCTTTTCGTTTTTGAGTAATCGTGATGACAGACGGACAGACGACAGACGACAGACAAACAGACAGACAACCGGAAATGGACTAATTAGGTGATTTTATGAACATCTATACCAAAATTTTATTCATAGCATCAACATTTTTAGGCGTTACAAATTTGGGACTAAACTAAGTATACCTTGGTATATTTCATATACATGGTATAACAACATTTTGTACCAGTATATGGGTCCACGATGAATTTTTTTTTCGAAATTTACATATTTGGGATATATTTGAAATTAAACTAATTTAGAAAATTTTCCTAAACCACTAAAATTTTCATTTTTGGTAAAAGCTTTTTCGATTAGATGACTGTAAAAACGAGTAAGGTTTTTTAATAGAGGTGGAACTTTTTTTTAAACCACTAAATATAGTTATGTATGTGAGAAAACTTCCGGAAAGTGTCGAAATTCAATGATTTTGTTTTCTTTTTAAATTTGCTCCCAATTCTTGTATTTTTTATAGTTAAAAACATTGACATCTAATGTACAGGCGATTTAAAAACAACTGGTTTTTAGAATAAAGTCGAAGAATTCGATTCCCTCCGTCGCAACAAAATTAATTTTACTAATAGTTGTGATGGGCTGGTGTTGTGCATGGTATATGCATGAAGGAGGTGCACTCAGCCTCTGAAATTGAGGAGCTGATAAATGAAATTATCAGCGGAAAGATGGTTGTTTCGGACAGTTTGTTAAAAAACTAATGTAATAAAATGAATAACAAATATCTTGGGTCTTTGTCCAACTTATTTCTGTGTGTCCGAAACAGTAATGAATCGTAATTGAAATGAAAAGGACAATTTCGGAATAATTAGATTCAATGCGGAATAATTTCAGTGACTGAACGGAATGAAAATGTTGGATCTACTGTCAGATTCATAAAATATCTCAAAAATTACTCATTTAAGGGTCAAATAAACACGATTTTTGTAATTTTCGGGTCAAAATTACCTTATATACTTAGTTTTATCGAAATCGGAAACAAAAACTTTTTTACACTTTTTGCAATTTGTAAAAATCGAAAAAATCATAAAAAATTCAAAAAAACACAATTTTTGTAATTTTTGGTTGGGTTGGGTTGGGTTGGGTTGGGTTAGGTTGGGTTAGGTTGGGTTAGGTTGGGTTAGGTTGGGTTAGGTTGGGTTAGGTTGGGTTAGGTTGGGTTAGGTTGGGTTAGGTTGGGTTAGGTTGGGTTAGGTTGGGTTAGGTTGGGTTAGGTTGGGTTAGGTTGGGTTAGGCTGGGTTAGGTTGGGTTAGGCTGGGTTAGGTTGGGTTGGGTTGAGTGTGGGTGTGGGTGTGAGTGTGGGTGTTGGTGTGGGTGTGGGTGTGGGTGTGGGTGTGGGTTTTTTTTCAATTTTATAATTCCATCTGAATAAAAAAGGCATTTCTTATCTTCGAAACGACGTTTTGGAGACGACTTACCTTCCGGAGACAGTTTTTTTTCAAAGAGGGCACAACAGACCCTTTGGCTTAGGGGTTAGGGATTCATTTGCAGTACCCCTCTTTGGTATTATTGTTAATATTCTTAGATCCCTTGAAATCTTACAAACTAGTATCAACTACGCGTTAAGAAAACTAAATTTAGATAACATTTGGCAACACTGAAAGCTGATAAGAGAATTTTTATACTAAAACACTATTTTTCTAGAAATCTTAAAACACCATGTATATGAATCTACCTATATATTTAAATAAAAAGCAATTCAAGAGTATTCTCGAATGAAATCAGATACAAAATTTAAATTAGGTTTGAGTTACAGTTCATCAACTATTGAGTTGTAAAAACTGGTATACTCGATTGCATATTTACATGACATGTACAGTAATCATTGATGGCAGAATAGCAGTCAGACTCAATGCTCAGTGCTAGCTAGTGTGAATGAATGTAGGTTTTAGATTACAGAGTAGTAGGTACATACTCTACTACCCCGATCCAATTCAACTTACTACCCCCCCAATAAAATATATACCTGATAAAGGCTGTGGAAATATGTGATTGACAATTGTTAAGAAATAGTGACCACCCAAATTTTTTAAATCCAAATGTAATAGTATTCAATATGGATTTATTTAAACTAGTTTTTGTAAATAACCTCAAAAAATCTATAAAAGTTTAGTTTTTTATTCCAAAAAAGTTCATACAGAAACTGTTGATGTTCTTATAACAAGAAAATATTTATTGAGATTTTTAAACAAACAAGATAAACTCTGTCTGAAATTTTACGATTTTACAAAAGGAATAAAATTTGTTATTCCTTCGGAGGAATTTTTGTATATTTATTTTACAGAAAAAGCCCTAAATCTTGAGGCAATATTCAAAATATTTTTATTTACCCAGAAAAAAAACTTTACTAGCCATCTCTTCGATTATGTTGTGAAGCTACGAATAAAAATTAGTATTTTTACAAGCTTTTATTTAGTTTCACCTGTCTTGTTGTCTGTCTGTTATCAAATCTTCCGGTTTTCGATTGATCTGAAATTTTTCATGCACATTTAGTTTGGATGGCAATGCATGGAAAGGTTGTGGCGTCTTGATTTTGCCATCGCTTCCACCATATTTGATAAATACACCTTTTTTTTGGCTTAAAAAATTTAATAAAAAATACTTTTTAAGGGACAAGCTTTTATTGTATTTAAAAGTAGAAAATAATTTTATCTATGAGTCACTGTCTGATTTTTTATTAAATTTTTTTTTAAATATAAAAACTATATAATATGAAAGTCGCATGAATATTTTATATCCACAGATTTCCAGTAACATTGTGTGTTGGACTTCATATTCGGGATAGGGGAATGGGAACAGGAGAGAAGTGATGGTGTATATTGAAATGTAACATATCATAATAATATTGATAGTTGTATACATTTTCTATTAAGGGATTTGCACATGGTTGTCCCATTTGTACAACATCGGATCTGCGACCAAGTGCTCTTTCTTTTGCTTATACTTACTTGTTCGTATATATAATATTCAAGTGAATGGTCTCTTATTTTTAAACAGAGTCAAAATCCTTTATAACGATTTTCCACACTGACGCTACTAATGGCGTATCAGCAACATTTATTATTGCAATAAACGCCATGTCTATTTTTTTACAACTTTTTTACGTTTAATCTACTGTATTAAACATTAATCGTTTAGGTTATGAATCCGTTATCGGATTTCGAATTAAGGAGATATGCTAGGCTTGGATAATACTAGGGATTTCAATGAAACTTTATAAATACATTTAACTTCCTAGGTCATCGGGCTTTCTATTAATTTTTTTATCGTTCAAAGTTGGCTGAAAAAATGATGAATCATAAAGGTTATCCTTTTCAATTCGATATTTCTACATCGAAAAATCTAGAGAGTGTGATAAAATACTATCTAAATTATTTAGACAATCTTGTAGATTATAAAAATTACCATCAAAATAAAAGGTTGTCGATGATATCAAAACAAAATTTTAATTTAATTATGAGTTCATCGAAGATCCATCATTTGATGAACAGAGACTACTATAGTTTATTAATGATTGAAGAGCGATATCTATATTATCAAATTTATAAGCAGTTGCACTTGCACACAATATATTATATATTTTTGTAGTTGTATGGTATTGTAAAGCTAAAAAAAATCACATTATTTGAGTACAAAGCATGTATTTGGTTTATACGTATGTACCGTGCAATAAACCAAAACTTTTTTTACAATACTATAGGTTTAAAATCACCTTAAATCATCAGGTATGAAAACTTCGCTGTACGAATATCTGAAATAAGTATTGCAATAGGCTACTCTCCCTGTTTTTATGGTTATTTGAAAAATAATTTTTCTCGGTTATTTGTTACATTAATAAAATTTAAAACAAAAAATTCGAAGCTGATTTGTCGTAATAAAGGGTTTTGACTGTACAATATTGAATATGAATGGTCTCCTATTTTTATATCTCTTACAAATGTTATTGATATTCAGTGAACGTTCCCAACATCTTAACAGCAATGACTACAAGGGATAAAATTTGAATATATTAAATATATAAGGAAAAATCCATTAACATGAGATGAAAAACTTCAAATATTATGATGATATCTGTTTTTCACTGTAATCATTAGCTTGAATGAAAAATCATATTCATATTGTAAGAAGGATTCAGTAACTTTCAATGACACTGAAAAAAAAAAATGAAAATAATGACAACCTCATTTCGAAGTTGGCCGTTTCATATTGAAATAAAGTTAAACTAATGATTGGAACAAGTACAGCTTAATATTTGTATTTACAATAGAAAAGTATTGAATTTAAAATATGAATTCATTGATACAAAATCACTGAAGTTAAATAAACAAAATCATTACTTCTATGAAAGTGATTGATTTTCGTTTAAAGTCATGCATTTTATTGATGGGAAATAAAATTGTACTTAGTTGGAATATATAATCGTGTAAATAAAGCGAATCGATGAATTAAAAGAAAAGCTCTTTGGGTTTTCTTTAAATATAGGATTTGGTTATTTTGATCGCATATCTATCATGTCTAGTCCATATGTGATTGAGCCAACTTCACGAATATTTTTGTTACCAATAGACAGAGAATTTAAACTAATTGATCATTTTTATAATATCTGGCATATTTTTGATTAACAACTATTGATAGCTCAGTTGGTAGAGCAGTGGACTTAAGACACTAAAATCAAAAGTAAACCATATATCTCTGGTTCAAGTCCAACTCGAAGAAATCAACTTTTTTTTAAAAAGTAAATCTATTAACAGTTATAAACCATTTATTGTTTTTTTACCTGCTCGTGTAGTTGTGGCAATCACATCAGTATCTTTTTACCCACGAGGGCCCAAATTAAGTGCTAATTTTATTGTATGTATTGTATGGGAATATCAGTTATGAATGTGTGGCTATCTAAGAGTGGATATCTTTCTTTACTTAAGTGACATAAAAAAACAAAAGATTGCGTTATCAAAATTGTCTATACATGGTATTTCAACAATTAACTCAGTCAATTCTTTGTTTTCACTTCTTCAGTGTATGATTGGGAATTTTTTCAATTTTGAAGTACAAAATACTAAAAGTGATAATTATTATAGACAACGGAATCCTAGATGGCGTAGTAAATACACACCTAATCGAATTGATTATTATGATTCAAATGAAAAATCATATTTGTATTTTATTTTTGTGTTATTTTTCGTATTTTGTATTTATATATTCTTGGGCAGTTGCATCCGCTATTAATGAAAATATTGTTATCATGGAAAGTGTATACTTATATAAGATACATTTTCATGAAAATCATTATTAGTAGTACATTTTAATGTGTTTTTCCCCATGTACTAAGTACCATTATAACATAAAATTTATGTAGAATTATTTTTTTGCGAGATATTAATTCTACAGGAAAATCTTAAAGATTACACTAATTTGAGTGTTATATAATCAATCAATTCATTTCTGTGGAACACAGACAAAAAGGATTTCTTGATAGAAGAAATTTTTGGTTTTTTTCTTGCAATTAATTTTCCTATTGATATTATTCAGCCAAGAAAACCTTTTTTCTATGTATTGGTGGAAAATAAATACTCTTTAATCCAATTTTTATGACAAATATGATTTCTTGTAAAGAAAAACTAAATTTTCATATGTAAAATGTTCGAATGTTCGTTGTAATTTGATATCGATTAAATCAAACATAAAACAATTAAATGCGAAATAATTGAACAAAATCAAATAACATTTATATTTGTATCATTAAAACAAAAAGGGAAAACTCGTAAGTACTAATTACAAATTAAGATCATATGGAAAACTTAAACTTATATCGTGCAATATAAACTTTTCGACAATTATTTCAATTTTGTTTCACCATCCTCTGTATTCAACCATTTATTTGTACAGAGTCCTTCAGTATTTAAAGAACATTACTGTAAATTAACTATTCATAGATCCATAGAACTGCGGTACAAGTCTGAGAACTTCAGAACTGAAATTAGATATTTCCCTAGATAGATTGAATAATACTAGGGATTTCAATAAAACTTTATAAATACATTTTTTGATTAGCAAAGTTTACAAAAATCACTAAAAAATCCTAGGTCATCGGGCTTTTTATTAATTTTTTTATCGTTCAAAGTTGGCTGAAAAAATGATGAATCATAGAGGTTATCCTTTTCAATTGGATATTTCTATATCAAAAAATCTAGAGAGTGTGATAAAAAACTACCTAAAATATTTAGACAATCTTGTAGTTTAAAATAATTACCATCAAAATATAAGATTGTCGATGATATCAAAACAAAATTTTAATTTAATTATGAATTCATCGAAAATCCATTATTTCCTGAACCGAGACGACTATAGTTAGAGTATTAATGATTGAAGAACGATATTTATATTATCAAATCTATAAGCATCGCTTACACACAATATCCCATGTAGGAATCGCCATAGTTGAACGACGGGGCCTAGCCTGGTCCAGTACTGGGGATCCCAGCTTTGGCGCCCCGATATTGGCCCATGCTTGAGCCAAGATGAAATAATTAGCCTTGGCCGACCCAACGATTGCCCGAGCCTGGGACAAGGCTGGGTTGCCCAGCCATGGCCGATCCACGGATTATCCAAGCCTGGGCCAACATGGGTTTGCCATAGAACGGCCAACGCAAGGGAGCCCAGTCTTGGGCCAAGACTAGGCATCCTAGCCTTGGCCAATCCAATGATTATCCAAGCCTGGGCCAACATTGGTTTGCCATAGAACGGCCAACGCAAGGGAGCCCAGTCTTGGGCCAAGACTAGGCATCCTAGCCTTGGCCAATCCAATGATTATTCAAGCCTGGGCCAACATTGGTTTGCAATAGAACGGCCAACGCAAGGGAGCCCAGTCTTGGGCCAAGACTAGACATCCTAGCCTTGGCCAATCCAATGATTATCCAAGCCTGGGCCAACATTGGTTTGCCATAGAACGGCCAACGCAAGGGAGTCCAGTCTTGGACCAAGACTAGGCATCCTAGCCTTGGCCAATCCAATGATTATCTAAGCCTGGGCCAACATTGGTTTGCCATAGAACGGCCAACGCAAGGGAGCCCATTCTTGGGCCAAGACTAGGCATCCTAGCCTTGGCCAATCCAATGATTATCCAAGCCTGGGCCAACATTGGTTTGCCATAGAACGGCCAACGCAAGGGAGCCCAGTCTTGGGCCAAGACTAGGCATCCTAGCCTTGGCCAATCCAATGATTATCCAAGCCTGGGCCAACATTGGTTTGCCATAGAACGGCCAACGCAAGGGAGCCCAGTCTTGGGCCAAGACTAGGCATCCTAGCCTTGGCCAATCAAATGATTATCCAAGCCTGGGCCAACATTGGTTTGCTATAGAACGGCCAACGCAAGGGAGCCCAGTCACTTACAATAACTTCCTCCTTCTCTGTCTTTTAGTCACTATCCTTTTTACAAAGTAATATTTATTTTTAAAACCTCTCACTAGTAAGATGTTCTAGTAAGGTGTATATAAACATACAATGTTATCGCTTCTCGGCTCAATGAGCTAAGATCAACGTGTAGTTCAACTCAATATCTGGTACGCCTCGCATTGCGAGACCAGTATATTAAACTATTATTTGGAACACGGTAGATTGTTAGGAGCTTGCTCCTCTTCTACCGCGGGTTGACTCAGTGTTGCAGTACAGCTGGAATTGGCCCTGTCAAATAAATCACAAAATAGAATTTTTCTTAAAATAATCTTTAAACTTAACTATGGCCTAGCCCTGCCAACCAGGCATGGGCCAGACTTAAAACTTAACTATGGCCCAGCCCTGCCAGCCAGGCATGGGCCAGACCTAAAACTTAACTATGGCCCAGCCCTGCCAACCAGGCATGGGCCAAACTTAAAAATTAACTATGGCCCAGTCCTGCCAACCAGGCGTGGGCCAGTCGGGGTAACCGGTCTTGGGCCAGCATTATCATTCCAGACTTTACCCAAGTCTGGGCCAAGTCTGGCTTACAAGTCTGGCCCAGAGTTCTGCATAGTTGGACCAAGCCTGGGCCAAGCCTGGGCCCGCCATACTTTCCTACATGGGATATTACATATTTTTGTAGTTGCGTGGAATTGTAAAGCTAAAAATAACTCATTACTTGACTACAAAGAAAGTATTTGGTTTTTAGGTGTGTAATTTCATTAAAATCGCTTTCTTCAAGAAGAAATATTTTGACTGAAACATCTTGTACATAATACCGGTAATATAACATACGTTGATTTTAACACTAATTATAATCATTTATATAAATTGGTGAAACTAACTCAAGATGTCGCGACTAAACTACAATTGCACTTAAAACATGTTGTTTCATTGTTTGTTTATTTTGAATAATAAATTTTACAGGATATTAAATGTTAATTAGAATTCTGATTCTTGAACTCAGGTCATTGTTTTCTTTGATCAAAGAGTAAATTTTATAGCGTAATGATAGCCTAAGTGTGTCCTTGTTGGATAGCCAATATAACCTAACCTAACCTAACCTAACCTAGGACGTAAAAAGTGAGGCCGAGTTCGTGAACAACATATATGAAAAATAAGGAACCAAATATTTTAATAGCTTATAAAAAAAATTCGAAAATATTTATAACCCGTGTTACATCACCGATCATAAGAAATTTATCCCAAATAAATTTTCGCTAACGTAAAGCACACGTTCTTAAACTTCTCTAAACATACCGAAAACGAAGAAAATGCGGGGAAACTATTTTGAAACAGCACTAATAGAAAGTTTTCAAAAGAAAAAGAGTTTCAAAAAAAAAGTAAAACAATTGAATGTTACGTAACCGTATTACGATTATAACAATGTAATGTTTTTGCTCTTGGTATTGTTGTAAGATTTACAACATAAATATACAGTATATGTATATAGTTTCAAATAATAGTGCCGTCGGCTATCTTTTACACTAAAAACTAAAATTTGTTGTTGAAGGGGTTGTAGGGTTGTACGGTTGTAAGGTTGCAAGCGTACAAACTTGATGTGGAAACATCTTATAAACTAAACTCAGGAATATGTTATTAGTCAAACATTGTTGAATTTAACATAATTATGCTAGTAGAAACTCGAAACTATGTTCTAAGAAGTATGAACTATACAATAGAGTTAAGTAGAAGATGTTTCCATTCATTTTCTAGGAAAAACTTTTGTTGAATGTGGAGAAAAACATTGCTACTTTTACTTATATTTGGTCAGGAAACTGTTTTCCATTAGGCACTCTGGGCACTTGCCCAGGGTCTCATCATCGCCCTAAATCATTTTCTATGAAAAACTTTTCCTAAATATGTAGAAAAACTAAAATTTTGTTTGGTCAGGCCACTCTTTGCCATTGGGCACTCCTTACTCAGGGCTTTATGGTCGCCCTTAAAAAATCATTCTTTGCAGCCATCATCCATTCTACGTTTTAAGTACACGATTCAATTATAAAATAAGTCATTTGTAATACAGTTTTCGAAGTTTCTAGTCCCAAACTTATGGTTTATTTTATTATGTTACTTTTATTTTCGATTTTTAGTCGAAAAATTTGTCGGGTGTTTTTTAAATTTTGTAAATTTTATCTGTTTTTTTTAACTAGTATAATTTTTCCAAATAATACATAGAAAATAAAAAACAATCATTCAAAAAAATGGCTAAATATCTTGATATAGTTTTTCATATTCATATATATTATTTTTATCGTATTGTCTTTAATTCGAATATAAAGTGTGTCGTTAAATGTGGCATTGCATTGCATTGCCGAAATAATAGTAGCCACTTAAACAGCAATTAGTTCTTTTTATATTGTATGACAATAATAATCACAACAAAACAACTCAAACGGCATCTTCGTGACTCGATTCTACAAAAGATACCGTTTATATACCATATACACATATTTAACGCTTATTTATACGATTCACTTTTATTTTTACAAGCTTTTATTTAGTTTCACCTGTCCCGTTGTCTGTCTGTAATCAAATCTTGCACGTCAAATTTGATACACTTCTCGGTTTCTGATTGAGCTGAAATATTGTATTCACATTTAGTTTGGATGACAATACATGGTAAGGTTGTGGCGCCTTGATTTTCCCATCGCTTCCACCATATTTGATATAAATACATTTTTTTTAGTCTTAAATTGAAAATTTTTATAAAAAATCCTTTTTAAGGGACAAGTTTTTATTGTACTAAAAAGTATTTGTAAAAGCTTGAGGCGCTTAATATCAAGAATGAATCGAAATATAATTCGACATGTGGAGTAGATGAGGCGTTCCGATTCATTGTCTTGATATTAAGCACCTCAAGCTTTTACAAATAGTCGGATATGAGTGACTCATAGATAAAATAATATTCTACTTCTTATAAATATTAATGCTACGAAAAAAATTTTGGTATAGGTGTTCATAAAATCACCTAATTAGTCCATTCCGTCTGTCTGTCTGTCTATCGTCTGTCGTCTGTCCGTCTGTCATCACAATTACTCAAAAACGAAAAGAGATATCAAGATGAAATTTTTATAGTGTGCTAAGGACGTAAAAAGTAAGGTCGAGTTCGTAAATGAGCAACATAGGTCAATTGGGTAGGACCCATCTTGTAAACCGTTAGAGATAGAACAAATGTTTAAATACAAAAAATGTTCCTTATAAAAAAATAAACAACTTTTCCTTGCAACATTTTCTTGTAAACATCACTGTTTACCCACGATGGCGGTAATTAGGTGCGTGTATTCATGTGGGAAAATCAGTTATGTGTGTGTGGCTATTTAAGAGTGGATATCTTTTTCATTTACATGACGTCAAAAAACAAACGATTGCGTCATCAACACTGTCCAGACATGGTATTTCAACAATTAACTCAGTTAATTGTTGGTTTTCACTTGTAAGTACAATAAAAGCTTGCCCGTTAAAAAGTATTTATTATTAAAATTTTTTTTATAATCAAAACTTGATCGTATGAACTGAGCGTTACGATCGTATCGTGTAAAAGTTGACAGTGTATTTATATTGGACAAAATATCCACACACACCACTGAATCACATAAACAATACAAGAAAAAAAAAGAAAAACCACCCGTTGAGTATATAAGAGCAAAATATCGAGGGTTGTGTTGATATTAAAACTCTACTCTGAACACAGACAATGTTTGTTAATTTTACGTTTTTAACTTTTGTGTACATCTTTAAGGTAGCCAATATTCGATGTCACTTTTTTTTTTCGTCGAACGTAATTGTAATAAATGATCGTTCTTATACAGTTGTCTTTCTCGAACACCGATATACGAATTTTCTGTATGAACAAACAAATGTTATGATATTTTATCCTTGTTGTCTTGTGTGTATGGTAGGAGGGGGATATATTGACGAGGGAACGATAAAAGAAAAATTCATTACTTATAAACGTTTAATATATATGGGATAATTTTATTCGATAGTAATTTTTCCATAGATTTCCAGGTAGTTTACGATTCATTCAAAATGAAAGGCTTGCATCCGAGACTAGAGCCAATGTTGGCCGACCAAAACGATTCTGTCAGAACTTGATCCAAGACGGATTGGTCTTAGTAGAAGTCTCAGGAGAGAAATTGAAATTAAAATTTTAAAACGACTTGGAACATGTTTTTACAGCTTCAGTAAGATTGGACCCAAAGACTCAAAAAGATAAAACAAAATACCTGTAATTGATTGTCCGAGTTATAATGTCCTCTCCAAAAGATTGTACGGAATTCTGCATCGTTTTACGCCTTCGTGAGTTCCCTCGAATTATATTTTTTTAGCTTCAACATTTTACAGCTATAAATTTTATTTGTCCTACTCTAATGGTCAATTGACGACACCTTTTCTGTTACCATTTCTCTGCGAATTCATTTTCAATAAATC
This sequence comes from Chrysoperla carnea, assembly GCF_905475395.1. Classification (NCBI taxonomy): domain Eukaryota; kingdom Metazoa; phylum Arthropoda; class Insecta; order Neuroptera; family Chrysopidae; genus Chrysoperla; species Chrysoperla carnea. The sequence continues at coordinate 35,224,179 of NC_058342.1, forward strand.
TAACCAAGACAAAATAATTTGTATACAAGCTTTCAAAATGCCCATTTTGGAGTCTCTCAAATTTTGCCGAATCAGATACCACATCAGATAAACGTTCAGAAAATTCCTTTCCGTGAATCTCAAAAGTGAAAAGTATACCTGGTTATAAATTCATACACTTTGAAACAAAAAGAAAATTAAAATATTCACTTGGTATAAGTTTTTCTTATGACACGAAGAAGAAATAGCGTAAAAATGAGTAGAGTGGTGTGTACGTCTTTTTCTTCATTGGTGGTCAAAAAAGGAATACGGGTATGAATAAACTAGGTGGCAATTGACAACCATTTTTATTGTCAATGAATTTACAAGTAGAATCCTTTGTTGGAAAAACAAGAAGGGACACAACATTTTTCTTTTAACTAAAGACAATATTATCTTAACATCTTTTAACGTTTTTCCAATGTTTCGTGAATTTTTCTCACCCTAAATATAAACAGTTTTTTAAGAACTTTATTAGATTTTCACAAAACAAATTTTTTGTATATGGTTTTCTTTTATGGTAGATTGAACCTCTTGAAATGTTTTTTTCTTGAAAACTCAAAAATATGAAAAGTTGTTTATGGTATTATTTAACACTATTATATAGACCAATCAATCATTCATCATTTGGATATAGTTTTCCTAGATTCTTTGTACACGGTAAGAAATTTTTTACCGATATCACTATTTAAGTGTAGGCATATGGTTTCAATGATTTTGATTTGCTATAAAATTTTAAACATGTTGAAACATGAGCAACAGTTAAAGCGCATGAGTTGGTTTCAGTATGAGTGTCAGACTCATACTGACTGGTGAAATACACAATACTACTGGCGAATAGCACTATTTGACGCTGTAATGTCACTGATGATATGGGTACGGTTCTAGGGTTAAACGTGAATCATAAGACGGAAAATTAAGACCACTGGAGTAAAGACAGGAAACTATGCTGTAATAAGGCTTTGGTATATCAGAACAAAATTTATAATAAAATCCTTAATCTATCCTGGTCGTATTTCGTTAATGGAATAAAGAATATTTTCGTTTCGTCTTGTGTTTGTAATATTTTGAAATATTTTCGAAAAATATTATAAATAGACTTTTATGATTTAACATTTTTTAGGGTAGAATTATTTAAATCGAATAATAATAATCAATAAAATCTGCATTTCAAAGCACATAAAACAGCTCGCATAGAAACTTTCCACAATATTTATTGAAAAAAAATGTACAAACTTCGAATCGTTAGCGAATAGAATTTTCTTGTGAAAAATAAATAAAAAAAAATAAAAAAATATTTGCCATAAATAACGCAATTAAATTGCATTTAAAGTTACCCAAAGAAAAACTGTTTTGCTATAAAGTTATAAAGACAATAATTTTTCACCTCATACCAACGTTTTGTTCTGTTCTCTTGTATGTAGAGAGAGCTTTCGTAGCTGTGAGTTTTGTTAATGCGTTTACAAGCTTTTATTGTTAAATACTGTAGTATAAGTATTAAGTTGTAGAACCCTTGTTGACAACATATTTTCACTGTGTGTTTATCAATACTCGTAGAGCTTTTTTTTTATTATGATTATTTAAGTCGATATGTATAATTTTTTATGTTTAATCAATTTTTCTTTGTGTCATTTGAAGATTTCACAATTGTATATTCCGTCAATCAGCAGTTTTTCTTAATTTAAATACTATTTTCACAAAAAGATATTTATAATTTTTCCTTTATAATTTTTCTCTCTACATGAATACGTTTAGTAATTTGTTTAACGAATGAGACATTTTTCTAATTTTCAAGCTTTTAGAACATAACTACACCCCCGAACTACAAATAGGGGTGTTATAAGTTTGACCGATATGTGTGTGTGTGTCTGTCTGTCTGTGGCACCGTTGCACCTAAACGGACGAACCGATTTTGATTTTTTTTGTTTCATTTGAAAGGTAATTCAATGGCGAGTGTTCTTAGCTAGTTTCAAGTGCAAGTTTAGGATTTCGTACCCGAAAAAACTAAAAAATTGGCGATGATAATCAAAATCGGCTCAGATTGGAAAAGGCTGAAAGGAAAGAGGTAATTTAATGGAAAGTGTTCTTAGATACGTTTCAAGTGCGAGTATAGGGTTCCAAAACCTCAAAATTTGTCGGAGTTTTTTACAATTTCGTAAATTTTTCTTGTTAACAATGGTCAATGTGTTGGCTTTTACTTAGGTAGACTCTTTCGCTGACATTTCCGTAATCTTGCCAGTCTGCTCGCCCGAAACATCAAATTTCTTTGATATTTCTGTGACTGAGAACTCATTATCACATCATATTGTAGTGAATTTAGGATAGGGCTTTTTGAAAATTCATTATTGAAGAAGCCATCTCTCTCCAGATATGATAAGGAGATTCCAGAAATTTAGTAGTCTCTTGCGACTCCCGATATCAACATAAATCCTCCAGAGTTTTGGATAATTTTTAATTTTGAAAAAACTGCTTAAACAAAATATTGTACAGCATTATCCCGACTTTTTGGTCTATTTGAATGTCCTGGAACTTTGAAGGTGCAACGGGAAAAGGTTCAAAATAAATTTTTTCATAGGTTTTTTTCAAGTCAACCAATATTAAAAATTTGAAATTGTCAACTTTTTTGAATATTTGTTCAGCTAAATTTTTCAAAAAATACCAATGAAACAAACAATTGACTGAGTTAATTGTTGAAATACCATGTATAGACAGTGTTGATTACCCAATAGTTTTTTTTATACCATGTAGATAAAGAAAAATATCCACTCTTAGATAGCCACATACATTCAACTGCAATTTGCACCCTCGCGGGTAAACAGTGATGTTTACAAAAAAATGTTTCAAACAAAAGTTGTTTATTTTTTTACAAGGAACATTTTTTAAATTTAAACTTTTATTCTATTGCTCTAATTTCATCTTGATATCTCTTTTCATTATTGAGTTATCGTGTTGACAGACAGACAGACGAATAGACAACCTATACCTGTACCAAATGAACACCTGTACCAAAGTTTTGTTGTTATCAATATTTTCAAGCAATACAAACTTGGGACCAAACTTAATATACCTTGATATATAAAAAATGAAAGAGCCTTCTTAGAAAAAACTTTAATCTCAAATAATTAGAACCACAGTTGTTAAAGCTGGTTTTTATCATCATGCAATTCAATAAATTTAAAAGGCGAGTATTTTTCTAAGAAAATTTTTTCGTGAACAGAATGGTAGTGGATGCTGTACAAAAGAAGAATGGTATTCTATTTTTATTAACAATTAAATATACAAGGAAAAATAAAATGCCTTGAATGGGAAAATTATAAGAAACTTAATTATAAATATTAAAGTTGTCTTTGATGCACGAAAATATTTACGTATATCGGTATTAATTAGAAAGTCAAAAGTCTTAATACATGCTTGGTATCTGCATGCCTTGCCTTGCCTTGTGCTATCGTAGCCTCTATCTCTGCTATTCATTCAACACGACATCGACATCGACATCGACACAGCTGTTTACTAGCGAACAGTACAATTTAATTCCTAGATTAACTCAGGATAAATATGATCACTTTATTGTTATATACCAGAAGAGAGGCTTTTTATCTCTCGAAAAATAAAAACAAGTTGAGAGTAGTGGCAACATAAAGAGTTTGAAAATCTATAAAATTAAAGTGGATGATATTTCCCAAGTAATTGATCCCAGAGAGATTCTTCAGAAACCATTCTTCTGAAGGGGTAATTTTGATGAAATTGGGTTTTAAGCCAATTGGAGATCAGCGAAAACGATGATGTTGTTTAAAATACGATCAAGTTTATAATTCTCAAGATAGTCGCACAACAGGGGTGTAAAATTTTTTGCAACTTTTTCCGTTTTTTTCTAAGGGGTTAAGAAAAATACAAAAAATCGTAAAAATTTTTTTGTTTCCGATTTAGATAAAATTTAGTTTATAGGGTAATTTTGGCCCAAAAATTTCAAAAATCGGTTTTATTTGACGATTGAATTAGTAACTTTCGAGATATTGCATGAAATCGCTTTAAAATGAGCGATATCTTAAAAACTACTCGCCCTATCGTAAATTAAACCCGATTTTTGAATTTTTTGGATCAAATAAGCCTTATAAACTGAATTTCATCGAATTTCGAAACAAAAAAATCTTTGCGATTTTTTCGATTTTTACTAAGGGGTACCCCTTAAGAAAATACAAAAAATCGTAAAAATTTTTGTTGTTTCCGATTTATATAAAATTTAGTTTATAGGGTAATTTTGACCCAAAAAATCCAAAAATCGGCTTTATTGTACGATTGGATTAGTAATTTTCGAGATATTGCATGAAATCGCTTTAAAATGAGCGATATCTTAAAAACTACTCGCCCTATCGTAAATTAAACCCGATTTTTGAATTTTTTGGATCAAATTAGCCTTATAAACTCAGTTTCATCGAATTTGGAAACGAAAAAAATTTTGCGATTTTTTCGATTTTTACTAAGGGGTACCCCTTAAGAAAAACACAAAAAATCCAAAATTTATTTTTGATTCCAATGATGAAAACTTAAGCTAATTTAGGGTCAGCGAAAACGATGCTGTTACTTAAAATACGTAATTATTTCTCGAATTACCGTATACAATGCGGTGTCTCAAATCTCTCTAAATACAAAAGCCATGTCCATCGAGAGACTTTTGAATAAAGCTCAGACAAAACTCGCATAAAAATCCAGTAAGAACTAGAATACAACGGAAAACAAAGTGTCAGCAAAGACAATAAAGTAAGTAACTTGTATAAGGGAGATTGTACAGAGTGTGAGGGATGGCGGATGTGAATGAACAACAATCTTAAACAACACAAGAACAACGACACATAATACCAAGAATACACATTTAGTGTACACGAACGAAGTAGAGCAGACATCGAATATGAAGAAACCAATATTCGACAAATAACGGTAGGCGAAGGCGACAATAAGTATGAGTTTTGTAATACGACCACGACCATGAACGATTGTAGCATCGTCGACCGTCGACCGTCGACCGACCGAAACATAGTCAAAATATAAGGCTATTATAAAAGAGCATTAAAAACCGCGTACATTTAGAAAACTTTATACACAGTAGCAGAGATGGTTACTTCATTATAGGACCAAGGGGTTTTTAATCGTTCTTCTATTATTATGGGCCATATTCATTCAACCCACAATCATTGGTGGTAAGATATGTGTTACTTTTATACACGTACAGTAAAACCTTCTTACAAATAACTACAAACTTAATAGGGAATTATACTCATTTTGAAAAAGTACTTCAAAATGTTGATTTTACTAATAAAAAGCCACTAAAAATTTATTTCGGAAAAATACACAAACTTTCTTGCCAAAAACTTAAATTTTAAACCTTTTTTAAACTGTCAAAAACGCAGGCATCTAATTTGATGACGTAATATCGGTATGATTATACGAAATAACACAGTTTGACAGATATATTCATAGACATCTGAATATAATAAAAATAAATACTTATTATCTATGTATATATTATACCCAGCTGTCTACACTGAACTAACTGATGGTCTATGACTCATACCGCTATGACATCACAGCAGGGTTTACCCGCGTTTTAGGTCACGTGACATACAGTTTAAAAATTACTATTTTTAATTTTAATATTTTAAAAGAAAAATGTGCTTTTATGACTCGAAATCAAAATATTTAAGTATATTTTTACATAAATTTTATAATTTGATAATTTATTTTTGACTAACGATAATACCTTAATGTACTACATAGTAAAAATATTAGGGATTTCATTAAATCTCTGTAAATACATTTTTTGATTAAGAAATTCTTATTTTTTTTATTTCTAAATCAAAAAATCTAGAAAGTGTGATAAAAAACTATCTAAAATATTTAGACAATCTTGTAGTTTATAAAAATTACCATCAAAATATAAGATTGTCGATGATATCAAAACAAAATTTTAATTTAATTATGAGTTCATCGAAGATCCATCATTTGATGAACAGAGACGACTATTTTTAGTTTATTAATGATTGAAGAGCGATATCTATATTATCAAATTTATAAGCATCACTTGCACACAATATATTATATATTTTTATAGTTGCGTAGTATTATAAAGCTAAAAAAAATCACATTATTTGAGTACAAAGCATGTATTTGGTTTATATGTATGTACCGTGCAATAAACCAAGACTTTTTTTACAATCACCTTAAAGAGGTTTCTTTGTAAATAATACTCATACCATATCAGTGATTATGATGATAGCAGTGAAATTGTCGCCGTCGGGTGGAAAAACATAAGCTTCTCTACTACTTCTGTAGATACTAAAATACTAAAAAGAACTTGGATACAAGATTATAATATCGTCATAATAATCATAAGCGATCTACAACATTACAATTGTGTACATTTGTTGTGTGTTATTATTTTTTTTTTTTTTTACTAAACGCCCGTTTTTATTACCAATAAATGTGTTCGGATCGAAGCGAGGGATGAGTAAATTTTAGGGAGGTTATAATTATCATTATCCAATGAATACTATTGTCAAACATTTAAACTTTTTAAATAAATGGTAGTTTTAGTTTTTATAGCCCACATATTTATAAAACATTGTACAAGTTTTTTGTTGTTTGAGTTTGTGATGTTCAGCTAAGAAATAATGATTGGAGAGAAAAATTTATTGTTTTTGTCTTGAAGGTATATTTCCAGGTTGACTAATAATAATACATTTTTCATCGACCTCTAACTCTTTGAATTTTATGTAGAAAGTAGACCTTCCACAAGGTTAAATTACTTTCGTATATTCATTTTAATAAATAGAAAAAAATACAAAGTAGAAGGGAGTCAAACTTGGATCCTTTAGATATACGGTCTGGAACGTTACCAGACAACATCCTAGATCATTGGAGGGACAACATCCTAAATCGAGTATCTAGAAGCCTCCCGGACAACAGCACAATAGTATACACACTTAATTTAATCATTAAACGAAATCAAAATATATATTTTGTATTTTACAGTTGAACAAAAATCAACAAATTTATATCATATTTTTTTGTTGTCATTTCCAACGGTGAGCGTGGTTGCTTGGTAAAGTGTTGGACTCCTAATCCATAGGTTTAGGGTTCAAAGCTCATGCAAGCTGGTCACTTTCAATTGTTCAATCAATACTCAACGTGATCTGGAAGTGGTTATCTGAGGAACGCATTACTATGGGCACTGATGGCACAGTTCCGATTCGTCTCGACGGTAGTACAAGTACGCTAAGATTAACCCGCATCAGATCATTCTGTGGCCAGATTGAACAGTTGAATTGAAGAACAATTGTGGAGCCGTTTAACTGGCTGTCTGATGTTGATAAACTCACCATCACATACAGTCTTTTGTTAAATTTTTTGAAATATTTTAACACAGCCAAATAGATGTCAATTGTTTGCGGGTAAAAAGCACAGAAAAACTTCTGGAGACAGCGGAGATGTAGTTTTTTTATTGACGAATTGAGCGTAGGGAGACATTAATTTTTTCGTATGTGACCTACAGGTTGCTTTAAACAAAAAGCTGTTGAAAGACCGGAGATAAAAATTTGGATGAAAATATCAGATAGTCGCTGGATTAAAACCTTCATAGCTCGGGGCACAAAAAACAAGAAAGGAAGACAAGAAGTAGTAAAGCCTGGTTAAGTACACACTTCAATGGTTGATCTATTACTACTATTCCTTAGAAAAAAATTCAATCAAGCTTTCTTTCTGAGAAAAAATAATCTACGAGAGAGATTCTAATACCATCGCGCTTTCGATCAACTCTAAAAGAATATTCCCAATTTAAATGACAATTGTACACGCGTATACGGTTGCATATAACAGTAAACCTAAATGGAAAATTATGAGATTGATGGTTAGTTCGAATGGTCACTATCACTAACCCAATATATTCCAATAAAAAAAAAAAACGAAAAATTAAGTGTTTCGTGTTTGCGAATATGAATTATGAATTCTCTTATTTATAAATCTTTATGTATGATAAATTAAATACACAGTGATCCATAAGTTTATATACAGAGTAAGATACCTGCGTCATTGAAGAACCACCTAAATTAACAAAAATGTTTTTATTTTTTATTTTTCGATAATAGTTTTAAAGTTACAGACAGTTTTAAAAGAACTTTTCGAAAGAGAAACGAATACGCCCGACAAAAAGAATGTTCGTAAAACATCGTTGTGACGTAATAATGGTAATTGAATAGTATACACTGTATACAATTATTAATTAACATTATGACGTTACACGATATTACCTGTAACTTTAAAATTATCATAAAACAAGTGAAATTTACAAAAGAAAAAAATTTTCTTTTTCAAAATCCCAATAGGGGATCATAGCAAAGATTACAGTAGGGCATAGTGGAGGAAGAGGTTCCAAAAAGGATTGAACTAAGCCACGTAGTTTATCGACGCTCCCTATATAACCCTTCTGACGGATTGGCTGGGCGACAGGCATGTTGAACGCCTGTACTTGACAGTGTATCACAACTACTGCAGGAGTCACAGTGTGAAGAGGGAGGAGACAATATCTCATCTTCTCTGTCACGGATCAGCTCTTTTCGTGAGGAGATGGACTTATTTGAGCCAGCCTCTCTTTCACGACCTCTCCGATTTAATTCCCATTGACGTCAAAGCACTCGTGCTCTTCTTATAGAGCTCAAAATGATTAATGGAGTAGTGGGATCGGACGACTCTTTTTCGGTATCACAACGGATCCCATGGTCTAAGTGTGTCCCACCCCAGGACAGTTATTCTAACCCAACCTAACTCTTCTGAAGTAATCTACTCTGCTCATACTGCTTTTGTGTCCCACCCCAGGACAGCCATTCTAACCTAACCTAACTCTTCTGAAGTTATCTCACTCTGCTCATACTGGTTTTCAAATAACTCTTATACGGACTTACGAATCAGTCCATATATAAAAGAATAACCACAATTTCATTACTTGAATTCATGATACTCAATAATAATTTTAAAACATCGTATAAGCTATAGCACAGCACACTAGTATAGTATGCTAGTACTAGATTTATGTGGAATGGAGTGGAGTCGTACATTGAAATGCTATAGAGAACACATTACCTTGCATATAATTACGGAATTATGGATTAGATAGCCCTCTATACAACGGAACAAAACGGAATCAAACATTATATGTATGATAAAACGAAACGTTCTGGAATACATCAAATCTCTCAATATTTTCTAGAGCAGATAACGTATATGGATAGCAAGGGATGTCCATTTTAAATTAATAAATAGCAAAACATTTTATTTTTGAACTGCAAGGACATTCTACAGTTAACGACGAAATTACACAGAAGCCGGTTTTTTATGTGTAACATCTTCGTGTCTTACACTATTGATAGGTATGTTTTATGTACAAGGTATACACAAATAGGTTCACACTGCTCAAGAAGTTATATAAACTTCATCTAAAACAAGTGAAAACAAATAATATAATAGAAGTGGCTATCCGCACAATACCGTCTAAAGCCTAGACCGTCCACGGTATACCGTATACGGTCTATTTAGACGCGGTATGAAATTATTTTTGCTCTTTTATACCGTGGGGCCCTTATACCGTGCACGGTATACTTTTTCACGGTATACTCTTTATGCCGTCGAGCCCTTATACCGTGTGCGATATAGTCTCGTCCACGGTATACACAATATAGATTGGAAGGCTTATTTGAAGCAAATGAAATATACCGTGTGCGGTATAGTCTCGTCCACGGTATACATTATACAGATGGGAAAGCGTATTCTACAGAAATGTAACATACCGTGTGCGGTATAGTCCCGTCCACGATATACATTATACAGATGGGAAAGCGTATTCTATAGAAATGTAACGGTAATGTACGGTATACCGTCTACACGGTATACCGTCTACACGGTATACCGTCTACACGGTATACCGTCTACACGGTATACCGTCTATACGGTATACCGTCTACACGGTATACCGCCTATACGGTATACCGTGTAGACGGTATACCGTCTACACGGTATACCGTCTACACGGTATACCGTCTACACGGTATACCGTCTACACGGTATACCGTCTATACGGTATACCGTCTACACGGTATACCGTCTATACGGTATACCGTCTATACGGTATACCGTCTATACGGTATACCGTCTATACGGTATACCGTCTTAAGTAAAAAATTTTCCCTTGTTTTATGAAGCAGTTAAGAATAGATTGTCTATTTTTGATAATTGATTGGTCACCCCTGAAATATATATTGATTACAACAACTATAATATTAGTATACACGAATTTAAATTAAGTAAATGTAACTATTCCTCGATAATACTTCGAATTGGCAAACAATTTTATACAATTTTGTAAATGTTTCTATATCGAATAGGAAAGTATAACACTCATAGAATCGATTTAATTTACATTTACGTATCCCTCCCACCCCCCTTTTTTCTCATACTTTGTTGTTCTTATTTCATTCGACTGTTTTAAAATCAAATGGAAAAATTGCATGTTTTCATAATTTTGTTTATATTAAAAATGTTTTTATTTTCCAATTTTTGTACATTTCACAGAAAAAAACGTAGCCGCAAGTATTGTGTCCTTATAAGTGGACTAAGCAAAGAAAATTGGAAATTTTCTTTCGTCAATCCGAATTATGGAGTTCCACAAAGTAAAGCTCTCTACAATTAAAATTGGAAGAAAATTTGATTTTCAAACGTCGATTGTCCAAAAACTGATAATTATCAAAGGCGGGGGTTCTTTTAATCTTAGCCAAAAGTTTAAATAAAATAAACAATTTCATATAAATAAATAATTGAAACAAATCGTCGATTCCGGTTTTGAAGGTAAAAGTGAAAATTCGGGAAATAATTAAACACAACATACCTTCATCAAATACCCAAACAAAAACCATTTGGACTTACCTGAAAAAAAAAAGAAAAATTAATAATTCTCAAAAACTTTCCGTTTCAAATGCCAAATGATAATAATTGTACAGTCAAAACCGTTTATAACGAGATTGAAGCGACCCTAATTTTTGGATGAACTTGAACATAAGACGGACGGGTTATGTGCCCCAATTTTAGCCACCAAATTAGATTGGGTTGTGGTAACGTATAAGTGTGCCTCGGGGCTCCTGTGCAGTTATCCCCGCTCAAAATGTTATGTCCAAAATAGTAAATATTGAGCATTATAATTGAGTGTAATCATAAAAAATTCGTAGCGCAGAAGATGGGTACTACTGACCCAAGACCCAATTGACCTATGTTGCTCATTTACGAACTTGACCTCACTTTGATTTTGACCTCATTTGACCTCACTGTCTTCAACACTCTGTAAAAATTTTAGCTTGATATCTCTTTTCGTTTTTGAGTAATCGCGATGAAAGACAGACAATCAGACAACCGGAAATGGACTTATTAGCTGATTCTGTGAACACCTATAAAAATTTTGTTGGTAACATCAATATTTTTAAGCGTTACAAACTTTGGACTATACTTAATATACCTTTGTATATTTCATATATACATGGTATAAAAAGATGAAATGAAAATTCAGGCTTAGTATCATCTGACTTCTAGATTTCTGGCTTCTTAAAATGAGTTTTGTTTATTTTTCGACTTGAGATCGAATTGTTTATATGGTCACAAATGTATTTACATTAGAATTTAGTTTAAACCTTGCCAATTGGTTGTTATATAACCAATAAGATGTCATTATAGATAATTTTTACTGTAATTGTATCAGATAAATTTGATGAAAGGAAATAATTTGTTTTTATAAATTTTTGTTATAATTTGGAAAAATTAAAAGTATAACCGAAATGTAATTGTTTATTCATAATAAATTTTGACACATAATAATGTGAAAACATTTATATCTAAATTCGGATATTGTTAATTCAAATATTTTACTTTTAAAATCAACTGATGTGTCGACTGTCGGTATCATGACAAATATTTTTTTTTACTTTTATTATTTATTATACACAATTGAATTTTATGTACCGGGAGTTCATTATCAAGGTTAGGTTAGGTTATATTGGCTGTCCACGAAGGACACACTTAGACTATAGAGAACCTTTGTGATACCATATATGTGTTTTACCACCTTTCCGCTGATAATTTCATTTATCAGCTCCTTAATTTCAACGGCTGAGTGCACCTTGTTCATGCATATACCATGCACTACACCAGCCAATCACAACTATTAATTAAATTAAATTTTGTTGCGACGGCGGGAATCGAAACCGGCTAATCTAAGCATACCGCGGGCGGAATTGGTTACGCCATAACCAACTGAGTTAATAGGGCGACATTATCAAAATAGCTACGAATTTTTATCTAAGACAAAGAATTGTAAACTATGGTTTTTAAAGTGAAAATTTCTTTGCGTGTTGGGCACTTTTGGGATAAAAAACACTGAATTCGAAAAGCTAAATGCTAAAAATTCAATTTGAATTCAACCTGCTGATGGATCAGTGGCAACCCTGCTGAATTGCTAAGTTCAAAACAATATGCTTAATTATACGTACATTATTCGTGACAACAGACGTGTTATTGTACATAATACTTAGACATCATATGTATACATATACAAATTACACACAGCTGTGCTGTTTTTTAAATTTTTATATACCATGTTGGGCCATACATTTCAAATTTTTGGTCAAATTTAACGAAGCTGCAATATTTTTCAAAATTGCAACTTCATGATTTCCACATTTGGCACAAGGACTGATATAAGCAAGTGACTAATACAAAAAATGGAAAATACGGGTCAGAATTTGTGGGTTTTAAAGAAAATTTCATTCAAATCGAACATTTGGCCAAGATACGAAAAAATTGAATTTTTATACTTTCATGAAAATCAAAAAAATCTGATTTTGCTCTATCACACTCAAATTTTATCCTAATATAATAAACCAAGTATATAATTCCACTAATTTTGGGCCGACGAAACTGATGACATTGCTCTTACGGAGAAATCTCCAAAATTAACGAAAAAATGCATATTAAAAAATGATTAATAATGCAAATTTTTTTTGTTTGCTAATTTTACAAATTTTATTATGAAATTCGAATAGAAATAACTGTTATTTGATTCACTCGTAATTTTGTTTTTAATTTGTGAATTTATTATTTAAACAATCTATAGTTTTTTTTAATTTTATTTTTAAATTTTATCATTTTGTATAAAACACTACATATTTGATTTGATCTTTGTTTACCATTTGTCAGTGTACAATTATGTGTAACAAAGATATACGAAATACTCAAATATTTTGTTTTAGAAATGTATTCACCGTTTAATTAAAAAACAATAAGATTAGAAAAAAATTTCAATTCTTAGTCATAGTTTCTCGCTCCGAATATATAAACTTATGTACTAAATCGAAAGACAACGTGGGGGGAAAGGCGTATTTTACTTTTTTCGTGTTAGGTACTCGCATTTATCAGTCCTTGTGCCAAAAGTGGACACCATGAAGTTGCAATCTTGAAAAATATTACAGTTTCGTTAAATTTTATCAAAAGTTCGAAAAGTGTGGCCCAAAATTAGTGGAATTACATGTTGGATAAAATTTGGGTGTGATAGAGCAAAATCAGATTTTTAAATTTCATGCCGTCGTAAAGGATAAAAAATCAATTTTTTTGGGTATTTTGTTCGATTTAAATGAAATTTTTTTTTTGAAACACACTAATTTTGGGTCGTTTTCCCCATTTTTCGTTTAAGTTACCCGCTTATATCAGAGCCAAATGTACTACTAACTACTAAAGTAAAAAATGTTCCTTATAAATAAATAATGGGGTTTAACCTCCGTTTCTCTGACATATGCGCCTATAACAGAGGCCACCCACATCATTATTTGTTAATCTTTATTTATTCATTTACAAACATATTTTACAATTATATTTTGATGTGGGTGGAGTCGGTTACTTCGTTCTTATCCAAGCGACGACAATGTGATCAATTCTACCGTCTCCATTAATTATATATTGTTCAAACTGCCGCTGCCTGGATTCGAACCCGCAACCTAACACTAAGTGAACAAACGATCGGAGACTAGCGCCTTAGACCGCTCGCCCACTTAGGCTCTTTCCTTATAAAAATCAGTCTTTACAATTTATAAACAGACAAAAAAACATGTGTCAATTAAGACTAGATAAAGTTTAAAATAACTGCACAAGGAAAAACAACTTTTGTTTGAATCAGGAAATGAAATTGTTATGAAAAATAAGTGGTCGCAGATGACGTTAAACGATCTTCAAACATCCTGTATATAAAGTCCGAATGAAGAATGAAAATTATTTGAAAATGAAGAATGACGTTACACACAGATACAAGCCAGACATGTTTTGCTTGTACAAATAAATAAAATTGTTTTATATAAGTAATAAGTGTACATACAAACATTACACACACTCACATACACGCATAGATGTTCAAATACGTTAATATTTATTTAATACGATTTTTGTATTGCAAATTTCCTTTTTAAAAAGAAAAATAAATTGTGTTATTAATTATAATATATTTTGTTACTTTCTCATTGACTATATAGGTGAAGTATAACATTAAAGTATGCTTCAAATTGAATAAATATGGCAAATGGAGCGACGAATGTGGTACAACTAATGTGGTACCAAGTTGAGTGGTGAAGTTGACACAAACGCATGAGTTGTTTGTATGAAAGTAATATAAAAACAAATTTTAAATATTGTTAAACAATCTTTTTTTGATTGGTTCTACCACTTATAAATATTATAACAAAATACTTATGTGATTGTCACAGCCACATGAGCAGGTCTTAGTGTTTTAAGTCCACTACAATACCGACTGCGCTACTGATAGCTTTATAAGTGCACAAATATGGTATATATATTAGAAAAATGATCCGTAAGTTTATTTCAAACTCACTGTAAGTTAGTAACAACAATCTTCAAGTAGTTGACACACTCACATACGAACTAAACATGATAGATATGTGTTCATAATAACCAAATCCTATATTAAAAGCAAACGCAAAGAAGTTTTCATTTAATTCATCGATTTGCTTTATTTACACGATTATATATTTCAACTAAGTACAATTTGATTTCCCATCAATAAAATGCATGACTTTAGACTAAAATCAATCTCTTTCATAGAAGTAATGATTTCTTTTATTTAACTTCAGTGATTTTGTATCAATGAATTCATATTTTACATTCAATCCCATTCTATTGTAAATACAAATATTTAGCTGTACTTGGTTCAATCGTTAGCACACTTTGAGGTGCCAACTCTGTAATTGCTTCTTTGCTGACCGTTTAAATCCGCCACTGCATCTTCAATCACAATTACAATAATCGGCATTCGCTAGAGTATTTTTTTTTTTACACAAAAGAGTAAAAAGTATTTTAAATAGTATAAAAAAAAATTTCATGAATACAAAAAAAATATATAAAATATTTCGAAAATAAAATAACTTTTTTTTTTAATATATTAAAAACAATTTATTTTATAAATATATTACTGTTAAGATAAAAATTGTATAATAAATATTTTCTTTTTCTGAAATAAATAATAAAATATTAATAATAATTGTTAATAAACGGTGTACGCGCCATTTTAAATTATAAGTTATAATAAATTATTAATAATGTAACTTGAGATTATTAAAAACAAAATTACAAATATTGATATTAAAAAAAAATTTTTTTATTTTAAAAATTGTTCAATATGCTCTTATTGGACTGTTCAATCGCGTAGTTAAAGCCACTACACACGATCAAAGAATTTGCGCAATAATCTTGTTTGAGTAAACAATTTTTGATCGTGCAAATAATTTGATATAAGAACGTCCTCAACCAATTCCGCCCGCTTAGGGTAGCGGATTCGATTCCCGCCGTCGCAACTAAATTAATTTAATTAATAATTGTGATACGCTGGTGTAGTGCATGATATATGCATGAAGGAGGTGCACTCAGCCTCTGAAATTGAGGAGCTGATAAATGGAATTATCAGCGGAAAGGTGGTTGTTTCGGACAGTTTGTTAAAAAACTAATGTAATAAAATGAATAACAAATATCTTGGGTCTTTGTCCAACTTATTACTGTGTGTCCGAAACAGTAATGAATCGTAATTGAAATGAAAAGGACAATTTCGGAATAATTAGATTCAATGCGGAATAATTTCAGAGACTGAACGGAATGAAAATGTTGGCTCTACAGTCAGATTCATAAAATATCTCGAAAATTACTCATTTAATGGTCAAATAAACACGATTTTTGTAATTTTCGGGTCAAAATTACCTTATAAACTTAGTTTTATCGAAATCGGAAACAAAAACTTTTTTTACACTTTTTGCAATTTGTAAAATTCGAAAAAATCATAAAAAATTCAAAAAAACACAATTTTTGTAATTTTTGGTTGGGTTGGGTTGGGTTGGGTTGGGCTGGGTTGGGTTGGGTTGGGTTGGGTTGGGTTGGGTTAGGTTGGGTTAGGTTGGGTTAGGTTGGGTTAGGTTGGGTTAGGTTGGGTTAGGCTGGGTTAGGCTGGGTTAGGTTGGGTTAGGCTGGGTTAGGCTGGGTTAGGTTGGGTTAGGTTGGGTTGGGTTGAGTGTGGGTGTTGGTGTGGGTGTTGGTGTGGGTGTGGGAGTGGGAGTGGCAGTGGCAGTGGCAGTGGCAGTGGCAGTGGCAGTGGGAGTGGGAGTGGGAGTGGGAGTGGGAGTGAGTTAGGTTTTTTTTTCAATTTCATTGATCATTTATAATAGTGTATTATAGTGTTCCTAGCACATGGAGTTTTAACTATAGAAGGTTTTAAGATTCGACATCGCCGGCTATACGTGCTATGAACTGTTGGGAATAATTTAGTCATATTATTATAATAAAAAGTAGACTTCCATAGTGATTAGTGCTCTATAGTGAATTTGGTTTTTCAACGGGGGTTTTTCTTTTGTTTCGTGTATTTATATGTTTGTGAAGTCATATTATTACTCAAGAAATTTTTGTTGATTTTAGCAAAATTCCATACGAAAATCATATAATAAATTTATTATGTCTATTTGGACACTAATTACTTTATGATTGGTAAACACACATACATTTTTTATACCCTATGTAAATGTAATTTACACACAGGGTATATTATACAGAGTTGATAATTATTATAGTGGAATAAGAATCTTTAAAAGGTGGATTTAAAAATGAGGTTCTAAATTCATGCGTTACGGACCCGGATTTTTTCAAAACAAGAAGATATCTTAAATAATATTATGATTTTAACTATTTTTAAAGTATACAGAGTTTAAAATAAACATTATGGTGCCCAATCTTACCCTATACACAATTTTACAAATAACAGTATAGCATAATCTACCAGAAAAACGAAATACACAAAATAATATACATATGAACTTCTTATAAACAAACAAAAATTATATATGTCGAAGGCATCGAATGTACTCGTCATTTTGCTAAATGTCTACAGATATCGAGATCAATTCGAAACCTTGGCGATTAATTCAAAAACGTTTGAGAAAGTCGGAAAGCAATTTTTCTTTGTAATTTCGATTAAACTATTTTTATGAGTCGAAAATATCGTCAAAAATCGCCTCTAAATATAGAATGTTACAGTAGTTCATATGTCGCTGGTTCAAATCCGACTTGAAGAAATACACTTTTTTTAAAATAAACCAATTAGCAGGTAAAAACCTTTTATTTTTTTTACCTGCTCATGGGTTGTGACAATCACATCAGTATTTTGTTATAATACAGTGCAACCTTAATATAACGAACCTCAATATAACGAATTCCTCGATTTAACAAATTTTTCGCAATCCCCTTGAATTGTCCATAAGAGTCAATATAAAATATACCTCTACATTACGAATATTTTTTGCGAACAGTCTCTTTATAACGAATTTTCAACTATAATAAAAAATTTAAATACCTCTAAATAACGAAATTCGTCAATTCAAAACCTTTATATAACGTATAAAGTCCCACCAAAATATGACAGTTAGTTTGCTCCATAGTATGTAATTCATGTCGCGAGAGGTTCCGACACTTTTTTCCTCTTTATAACGAATTTTAGACCAACTTAACCTCAATATTACAAACCTCGGTTTAATGAATTACTTGATATAACGAATATTTACTGGTTCCCTTCAGATTTGTTATATCGAGGTTGCACTGTATTTATAAGTGGTAGAACCAATCAAAAAAAGATTGTTTAAAACTATGTTGCATTTCAAAACAACAATATTTGAGATTTGTAAGACAGTATATTACTTTCATATAAACAACTCATGCGTTTGTGTCAACTTCACCACTCAACCCAGTACGGTAGTTATATCACATTCGTGGTCCCATTCACCATATTTCATCTCACGATGAAGTTGAGACAACCTCATATCGGTTGGTATTTAGAACTTTTTCTCAGTGCGCCACTTTAATGTTTTAGATTTTACGAGTGTCATTAAACAAAATGACGAATTTGAATGATACCTGCGACAAATATATATAGTCAGTCTGTCCATATATAAACGTATATATTAGATTAATATTATGTGTTTGTGTTTAATATTGTCTGTGTGTAACCCCTCTTCCCCTAAAAGAAAACAAAACAGCCACCTCAGAATGGACTTCGAATAATATATAAAAGTGGGGATTTTCAAATAAACAGTACTAGAATAACAATAAAATGTGTTTTTAGAGTATATTCAAGGATGCACAAAATGTTTTTCATCATATTTCTGAGATTTTTCCAACAATTCATTTTAATCTATACGTACATACCACTGCTGTATGATGTAGTACACTATTTTTACAATATTGTACAAAGACAAATACCTTAATAGAAACATTAGCATTAAATACTAATAAATAAAGCACAAACTTTCGTCTTCAATATAAGAAATGAATCCTTATTTAATTGCACTAACAAACACAGTAAACGTAAATTGAATCACACGGTAAATCAAGAACAACAACAGTAATAACATGCACCCATAAGAGCAGGTAGATTCCGGCTTACAAAACAGGCGGGATGCGAGGTTAAGATAACTCAAGTGACTTGCTTCTGATGGAGTGGTTATCTAACTACACCAAAAAACAACTTTCAACGCAAAACAAAAGACAGACGAAGTTTTTTTTTGTTTTTCAGTTTTAAAAAAATTGATTTAGTTTTATTTTTTGAAATGCGGGCTGTTTTGGGGAGGGGAGGGTAAGGAGCCCTGTGATCCCCCCTTGAATCCGCGCCTGAAAAAGAGTCAAGTTTTCTGACTTTTGTTTGGAAATTTGGTATAAATACTCCACTATGCTATGGTTAGATTCACACATAAATGCCATGTACTTTAAAACTTCATTTGCTATGTCCAAAAATTTGGACTGCCCTTGTTTAATGAATTGTACATAAATAAATGTATGGCGGTTTTTGAGTGAACGAGAAAAAAACTTTTTTTTTTTTTGGAAAGAATACATACTTTTAGTTATTAATCTGACCTAAACAAATATTACTTAAGTCTTTGTGTAATCTTCAGTACAACAGACCTTAAAAAAAGAATTTATTAAACCCTTATTTGAAAGCATTTATACATACACAGTTGATTTTATTTTTGTTAGTGTGTTTATTTACTTATATTTACCCTAAAAGAAAACAATTTTAAAATAATTTTAATTTTTTTTTTATTTTCGAAATTGTTTATTATTTACAAAAAAAAAATTTTTTTTAAAGAAATTTACACAGCTTGTGTTATACGTCTTAGGGACTTTTTTTTATATTTTTGTTTATTTAGGGTTGTGAATGTATACGGAATATTGCAATAAAAAAATATATTTTTGACAACGTTGTTTAAAAATTTCTGGGTAGTTCCATGAAAAAATGTACCATGAAGGAAAGCAACGATTCCACTGAGAATTCATTACCGCCCTCTACTCTTTTCCATCTCGGTCACATACGAAAAGATTAATGTCTCACTACGCTCAATTCGTCAATAAAAAAACTACATCTCCACTGTCTCCAGAAGTTTTTCTGTGCTTTTTACCCGCAAACAATTAACATCTTTTTGGCTGTGTTAAAATATTTCAAAAAAATTTAACAAAAGACTGTATGTGATGCTGAGATTATCAACATCAGACAGCCAGTTAAACGGCTCCACAATTGTTCTTCAATTCAACTGTTCAATCTGGCCACAGAATGATCTGATGCGGGTTAATCTTAGCGTACTTGTACTACCGTCGAGACGAATCGGAACTGTGCCATCAGTGCCCATAGTAATGCGTTCCTCAGATAACCACTTCCAGATCACGTTGAGTATTGATTGAACAATTGAAAGTGACCAGCTTGCATGAGCTTTGAACCCTAAACCTATGGATTAGAAGGCCAACACTCTACCAAGCAACCACGCTCACCGTTGGGTATGACAACAAAAAAATATAATAAATATTTTTTGATTTTTGTTCAATTGTAAAATACAAAATATATATTTTGATTTCGTTTAATGATTAAATTGAGTGTGTATACTTTTGTGCTGTAGTCACTTTGTGTATAGTTATTATTCCTTTCAAGTATGCCGAAGATCAAGTAAACCGATTTATAAAAACTTAGATGGTCGAGGATATCAGATGAGATGAAAAGGGTACTTACAAATCTATCATTTTTTGGGACAAATTTTTGGAAATATTTTAATTGAAATTGAAATATTTGAATTGACTTTGTTCTTTTGAATTATTGTTTCAAATTACCTAATTATCTGACCATTTCACTTTTCGAAATGAATTGAGGCAGGATCATTTCCATGGTAATTATTTATATGTTAAAATTATATGTCATGCCTTTTCCAAACTGAATCTATTTTGAACATCATCGTCATTTTTTTAGTTTTTTCGGGTACGAAACTCTAAGCTCTTATAAACACTAAAATCATAAACAAAATCAATTCTAATTACTTTTTAAAAAAATGTTAATCTCTTTTAAAATAGATAATCTTTGTTTTAAATAAATTAATAGCATAATGATAATAATCGAATCACACAGTATCTAAATAACAATAACAAATAATTTTATTGTATAGGTATTATTGATTATTTAAGATAATTTCATAGATGACACGTAATTCAAAAGAGATTACTGACACGCAATTCGTAATAATTATTATATTTATATAAATACAGGGTATTTAAAAACTAAACACCCTGCTAAAGTTTTATTATTGATACCACTCCAAGCAATATACAACAAGTTCAAATTGGTGAAATATTGAAATTTATAAAAATATAGCTACTTTAAGGATGTATGAGCATGACAACAATGTTTGATTTAAAGGCTCAAAATTTGTTTGTAGGTAGTCTTTTACTCAAAGAATATGTGGTTAAAATTTCAGCTTAGGTATCCGTGCAAATTTTTAAGAAAAAAGTCATTAAAAATCGATATAAAATACATTGGCTCTTATGGAGGAATCTCAAAAAACGACATATTTTGGAAGTTTTTGATAATTTTCATTTGGAATGAATGAAAACAAATTAAAAAAAAACTTTTTAATAGAAAGTAAACATATTAGCAATGAATTAGAAAAGAAAAAAACTAAGTGTCACCGTCCATATAAGGGATGTAAGAGCAGGGTAGATTAAGGGTTGAAATTATTTTTATCTTATTTTCAACTTTGATGATGAATTTTGTTATAACTTCATGAATGTAGACGAAAAATAAGAATAAAATTTTTCGATATGTGTCTTGGTTTTCGAAATATCGAAAGCTAAATAATTAAACAAAATTTTCAATTTTCGATATTTTGAAAATTAAGCCAGATATCGAAAAATTTTATTCTTACTTTTCGTCTTATATCGTCAAGTAATAATATAAATTTACCATCAAAATTGAAAATGTCTATTTTTAAATTTGTGCCCCACTACCATGCTCATACATCTTAAATGATCTGACTTTATTACCACTCTTCCCTGACGTATCTTAGGGTAGCTCTTAAACTAATCCCCACATTTGGCAAAGTCAAACGGTTTACATGTGGATGATTCCAACGATGATAGAAAAGAATTTCCCCAAAGAGTTAATAGATATTTATCTTATTGTCATACAGGACAATTATTTAAAAATTGAAAAATGAAAGCGTCGCACTACGATAGATAATAATTGAGGTATAGAAGGAATAATAAACATTGACATAACCGGAAGTAGTTGGAATAATTAATTTGTTGTTTGAATGGTGCGGTGCTCGGTGGATATAGAGATATGACTACAATTTGACGTATTACGTATGAACGTATCTATGTATGCTACTCAGACCGTTATTATAACTTTATGTAAACAGTTTTTTATTGATTAAATATTACGGGAACGGGGTTGGAGCTTACCTATAACCTAATTTCAAAACAAACTTACATTCATTATTTGTTTATAAGGTGATTCGATCCGATTAATACGCTTATATATGAGAGAGAATAAATTGAATTTTCGTATAAAGCTTCATTTTGGGTCTCAAAACTCATTTGAGTTATTCAATATCAAAGATTAAAAAAAATCAGATTTTCACGATTATCTCAGTTTCTATTGCTCCAAAGATTTTAATATAAAAATTGTAGTGCTTCAAATTTGCGACAAATTTTATTTGAACCATTTTGAGATAGAGTATGGTGGGAACTCACTATAACTGGAGCAGACTCACTGACTGATACAAATTCCAAAGAATTGTTAGAAAGATGCGGTTTTCAGCATTCAAAATTGCTTGAAAAACATGAAAAATGGGGGTTTTCCCATTTTCCGGTGGGATTATGATGTGGGTAATGAAATTTTTTACAGTATTCAAGACAAATTAAGTAAGAGCACTTACTTAATTCGTAGAATGGAAGGACGACTGCAAAGAATGCTTTTTTTTGAGGGCGGCTAGGGCCCTCGTTGATTGCGGGGTCCTGGGCACTTACCCAGAGTGCCTTAGAGAAAAGAAAGGCATGTCTCCACTGATATTTTACACTGTGGGAAGTCCGCGTGGAATATTCTAGGTAATCTATAACCCATAGCCTCGACTTTGGTATTGAAATTTTCACTTATGTATACCAAAAAGAATTTTTGATTTTAATAAGTTCGGGCGAGTTTGGTTGGCCTATCAAATTATTGGTTTACTAAGGGCTTAGCAAAATGTAGGCATAATTTAAATCAAGCTTAAAACATTTTTTTTCACACTATAGCAAACACGCAAAGAAAAGTACTTACTACTCCAAATTTTTTTTATCTTCCAGATCAACCCAATTTATTTTCCAAAAAACCGAATAATTCTAAAAAAAACTCTTTCAAAGAAAATTTTTCTTACACTTTCACCAACCGCCAATTTATTATCTAACATTAGTTAAACACGCCATTTCCAAAAACGTTATTACGTTAATATTAAACAAATACGCATGCGTCTATACATCAGAAAAATAGTTATAAACGCGCGTTATTTTAAATATATAAGAATACTCGAGCCTTACCTAAAATTTCACGTTTAATCGGAAAACTATGTAACTGAGTCACTTTTGAGTCATAATCGCTTAAATGTAAATATTCAAAAAAACAAACACAAACCTCACTGAAAACAAATGAATCTCACTAACACACTCGAGAAAAAAAACACATTTAACGATAATAGAAAAAAAAATAAGGATCGTTAAAAAATCTTGGGAGAAATAATCTGCCGTCGGACGGATTTGATAAAAAATTTTTTGTGAGATGATCAGAAGTAATAAGTATGTAATACCATCACGACTGAATAGTTACAACTGGGGAAACACATAAAATTGTTTTTAGTCAAAACTAAACAATTTCTTAACCAAAAATATTGTTTACTTTAAATTCGTAACTGACATATGTTTATCAGAAAATTTGAATAGAGTGTCATCCTTGTTCAACACATGATATTTTTGTATATAAATATGTTCGAGTTCGTATTAAAAAGTATTTTGATTGTTTACGAAGTTATAAAAGTAAATAAACAATTATTTTATTTTGATTTGTTATAATATAAACAATATTCCTATATAGCAAGCATATGTGTGTGTTTTTAAAGGTTTTACTTTATTTTTTAAAATAAAGTATTGGAAACCAAGCCAGGAGAACAAATTTTAGATTCTTAAGAAAAATTTTAATAAGAAATACCTTTTAAGGAAGTATGAGTTGTGTGTACAGACTGGATTAATTTAATATGGATTTTTGGTAAATTATATTTTCATTAAGGTGCTGAATCCAAAAATGAAATCCTTTTCCAACTATCACGTCAGATTTTCTTGCAATTTTCTTGCAGTTTTCAAAGTATCGAAAATTGAAAATATTGTTTAATTATTTAGCTTTCCATATTTCGAAAAACCAAGGCAGATACATGAAGTTTTATCAAAATTCGTCATCAAAGTTGAAAATAAGGTAAAAATAATTTCACCCACGAGTCTAAATTTGTCTTGGCGCTCGTACTACCTTAAAAAGAAGAAAATAGTTATGTCTATGAATCAATTATAAAAGGATGACGCTCGCCGAATCAGCCTTGAATCA
This sequence comes from Chrysoperla carnea, assembly GCF_905475395.1. Classification (NCBI taxonomy): domain Eukaryota; kingdom Metazoa; phylum Arthropoda; class Insecta; order Neuroptera; family Chrysopidae; genus Chrysoperla; species Chrysoperla carnea. The sequence goes on from NC_058342.1 coordinate 35,248,753, forward strand.
TTGAATCTTAATTGGTTGTTGAATTTGAAAGTTATTACCCAAAAACTATGGGGGTATGAATTTTTTACTTCTGTTTTGGGTAATAATTTTGCTCTTTTTATAATTTTGGAGTTTTTTTGTGGCTCCTTTGAAAAATATAGTGCAAAAATTTTAGACGACAATTGATTTGAGCTCCTGGATGTATGATGAAATCATTTATACCTTCCCTCGGGCGGAAACCCGTCCCGTCTTCTATTGAGCAGAAAAATAGCACATACACCGCGGGACCAAGTAAATATCATGTTTGTCACGCTCGACTCAACACTATCTCAAAATGAGTCTTTACTTTTGCTCCCTAGTTGTGTCTTATGGCTATTCTCATAAATTTTTAACACCAGAAAATCTTTGAAATAAATCTTTTATTTGCCAGAGGGGGCTATATTTTATAAAACGCGAATAAGTTATAAAAATATAAGAATAAAGTTTTGTAGAATCGTTTACTTGTATTTTTTTTTTTCGTATGTGTATTCAACTTTTAACACATCCATACGGTTTTGGTAGGGGGGAGGGTGGTGTAATCAGTGAGATTTGATGAATATTTTCGTTATAAAATTGTATGCGCACTCTAAATAATATAGTCGAAGCGCTGTTTCATTATTTTTACAAGCTTAGGAATTTACCAAATAAGATTACGGAAACCGTTCTCAAGAAATATTTTTTTGCTCATCATTAGCAAACTTTATCTAAGAAATTACTCTATTAATCGTTAAATGCTTTTCCCTTCTAAAAAATTTAAAAAAATTGCATATAAAGTGGATTTTAAGCATGAAATATAGAAATAGAGTTCATTTCACGGTTGGAGGATTAAATTCCGAGATATTGTAGCGAAGCTTTGAAGCTTCTTTTCTGGTGATACGCCCGAAATTATGCATGTGAAGAATTTAAAAGTAATTTTGTGTGACTTATTTATCCTAAATAACTCAAAATTACAAACAATAACAATTACCCAAATATTTTCTGACCTTCACTTAGGTCTTTTTAATCGACCCTTATGGCAGCTTTTTGAAACTCTGTTTAACGGTGATTTAAGAGATGTTGGGAAAATTTTGAACCATGTGAAAACCATATAATTTTTTTGTCCGAATGCGCCTATACTAATAATTTCTCAATTAAGATATCAACGTATTTTTTTTCAACTTAAACGATCCTTGTCCAAAATCCAGGGTTCCCCTTCTCCAGAGTTGATCGAGAGAGTCGAACGATCAAGAGAAACGACTTGCGAACCCCTGAAGGTTTGCTCAATGGCAATCAAATTCCTGTGGGCTCCTTGAATCAATTTTGCATGAATCCTATTTCATGGATCTAATTTCATGGACCCGAATATATAAATATATGTAGAAGACAAAATATGTAACCTAGCAGTTATCGATACTATACTTTGGCACAAAATAAAACCGCATACTGGAACTAAATATGTTGGAAACGGAACTAACTTCATCACTCTTTTATGGACATAATTCATATAACAATGATTGACATTCACTCGAAACTACAAAAAATGAACCACTCTGAGATGATTTTTAAGCAAAACAAGCCTGATGCGAATAGTGGCCTGACTTTAGTTAAATACTTATATAAATGTCTCTTCGTTTGGTGCAATTGCTTTGAATAAAAGTGTACACATCAACACATATCAATTTATTATAGAGGTGTCTGAAAAGTTTTCACTAAAAATATTGTCTTAAAAGAGAGTTATGATTCTGAATGTTTTTAATAGACTTCGGGTCAGTGTGAATTTTCGCAGTCATTTTATGAAGTATTGATATTTAAAAATCCTTTGCGAATATCACTTCCCCAATTAAAGTAACCTCAAGGTCTTGGAAATTTGTTAGTTGGTCATTTGCCAACAAATTAACGCTACCTGATAAGTTTGCGACAACCGATGCGGGATCAAGTAGAAAAAGAAAATGTTTCCAAAAAAGTAAAATAAGCGATAATTAACCTTGATTATCTAGGGAAAGTTTTGAATCCTGTTTTTCCAAACATCCTGTATATATAAGACTTATTTGAGTCATAACATCACACTAATGCGGTAAAAATACAGGACTATCATCGGTCTAGAAGGTACAAAAATAATCTGTATGCATATACATTATGAATTATGTTGAAGCTTTAATGTCAATACGGCTGCATTATAATCTCGCTACATAATTAGGGTATTATCGTTAGTCAAAAATAAATGAGTAGGCCATAGACCATCAATTAGTTCAGTGTAAACAGCTGGGCATAATATATCCATAGATAATAAGTATTTATATTTATTATAATCAGATGTCTATGAATATATCTGTCAATTATTTTATATTGGCTGTCCACGAAGGACACACTTAGGCTATAGAGAACCTTTGTGATACTATATATGTGTTTGACCAACTTTCCGCTGATAATTTCATTTATCAGCTCCTCAATTTCAGAGGCTGAGTGCACCTCCTTCATGCATATATCATGCACTACACCAGCGTATTACAATTATTAATTAAATTAATTTTGTTGCGACGGGTGTTAACAAAAGATCTGTTCGATTGAATTTGACTAGACGGATTCAAATGCGATTAAACTGTATCGTACGGTTACGGGAGCTTCATGCATGTGTATTTATGTGTGTATGTATATTATTATAAACAGTATAAAATTGTTATTATTCCATTATTTAAAACCGCACGGATAAATAAAATACAATACAATTTATTATTTATGTTATTGTTGATGTTTTTCAATATAAAAATTTTTGTTTTATTTAAAACAAAAACGTTTAAATTGCGTTTGTTTTAAATTTTATCAACAATATATATTGTATTATATACCTATTAGTCGTGTCATTTTAGCATTTCATAGAGAATGTTTTTGTACCGCAACCTAACGAGCCAGTTTATTTTTTTAAATGAACAGGAAGGTCCATATAACGGAATCTGTATCCCGAAAACCCCCAATGTATGTTTCAGGTTCATTTTGTTGCATATTTTCAAAGTTTTGAAATTTTCAAAAATCACCTATTATTATAATGTGCTAATTTGGCCCATAGCAATGGCCAAACTTTCTAGCAGCAAAAAGTTAGATGTAGTTTTTAATATATGGACCTTCCTGAACATTTAAAAAAAAAACTGGCCCGATAGGTTGAGGTGAATAAAAATTCTTCATTTTAGCCTTTTTTGATCTAAAATGATTCGTCTACTATATATTGTAACTAATTTTTCGAATTGCATCCACATATGCGTGGAATGCGTGCAACGATAACCATATGACGCCATATTCTATGATCATTTGTTAGTGAAAATTCTGAATAGCACATCATTGCACCAATGAGTCGAAAAAAATCGTGTCTATTTCCTGATTTATTCAAACCTAAGAAAAATCTCTTTTAGTCAAGGACGACAACATTTTGATTTTGAATTTAGGAAGCATTCAGGGTTGCCACCTCGTCGGAGAGAGAATTAAAAAAAAAATTTCGACGAGAATGGGATTCGAACCCACGCGTGCAGAGCACATTGGATTAGCAGTCCAACGCCTTAACCACTCGGCCACCTCGTCTTGTAAATATCAGTTTTGACGAATAGTTTCAGAGCTACGGGCAATCAAGTTAGTTATATAGCCCGTAGCTGGAAAAGTACCGATTACAAAATTTTGTAGCCGTGAGAGCTTTTGATTAGAATGATCCGAAGAATATTTTGGGAACAGTTAGAAAAAGTTTCATTTTCCTAGTCATATAGGAACTAATATATTTGTAGCTTTGATCGTCCTTAGCTCGAAAAGTACTCAAATATTTGTGGTGGTGAGAACTTTTGATCAGAACATTTTAAGGTGGATTAGAATAAATTTCATAAAAAGCCATTTTCCTATCTAATGTTGCGGATTCCTATAACACCTGTTGAATTTTCTATTTTTATTCATGTGAGCCTTTTTAAGACATACTTTTTTCTATAAAAAGTAACATACTCCCTTTAATTCAGATAAAAAAAATTAATTTCGAAATTTCTAGAAAAAATATCAAAGCCGACTTTAACATGAATTCTAACTAATTCGAAGTAGAAACACAACAAAAATAAATAAACAGAAGAATAATTATTATAATTAAAAAAGTTTAATTAATTTCCATGAAATATTTTTAATTGAAATGAATTGATTCGGAAAATTTTGTAATCCTTAATCATAACATATGGTGGAGGCACCGAGAAATGACATGGTAAATATAAAAATAATATTTGTTCAATTTTCATAATTTTTTTGATTTCATGTGTTGATTCAAACTTTATCGCATGCGTATCAAATTAAAATATAACCAAAAAATAAAATTCGCATGCGCATAAATAAGTACCGCCAAAAAATCACATGGTGAAAATAATATGAAATATTCATACCTATTTCAATTTTTCTTATCATACCCCACAAATAAATAAAGCACTAAATCACTCAAGAAAGCTCAAAACCACTTAAGACAATCACAATTATTCAAATAAAAATATGTCGCACATTTTTAATTGTTGCACATAACCCATTAAAAATGCACACACACGTTAATAGATGTCTCTGTATAGGAAAAATAAAAAAATTTACAACAATTTCCCGTCATGCACTTAAAAATGTGTATAACAATTACCCATATGTGAGCATTAATAATGATTGAATATAGAAAATTGTTGGGAATAATAGTTTAGAACCGACAGAAAACCACCTCTGATGGTAAGAGTTGTAACTATAATGCACAATAAAGAATAAAATACATAATATTTGATGATAAAATTGAGTTAGTTTGTTGAACAAAATACATGTACAGAGAGTTCGTTTAATATTCGACACATAATTTATGTATGAATAGCAACTATCATAAGAACACATAATATGAAGCAATTTTATTGTCCGCAATCAATGGGAAGATATCGCAGTACTGCCAATTCTAGTAGCAAGTGTTACCACCTCTATAGATTTGGCCGGAAGACTGAAAAATCGATTAGTTTCTCCTGATATCAACATAAATCCTTTAGAATTCAGAAATAGAAATTTTTAGATTACTTGATTCGTATTCAGACTCTGTCTTCTGGAGTTTTCGGGAAATTCGCTATATAATCGGTCCAAAGTCGTTAGTCGTTGACTTTTGGGGTCGCTAAGCACGAATATTGCGACAGAATTAATCTCCGAGGTATATGATGCTCGATTCTGTCCCGGTATTCGTGTTTAGCGACCCTTAAAACCCCTGAGTAACGACGGGGAGATCAATTGTGACCCGATATACGTATTCAGCGACCCCAAAAATCCCCCGAGTAACAACTTTGAAATAATTTTCATCACTATTACTTGAATTGTGAATTTAGTATATTTTCGGCTAGGTCACAAAATTTCCTAACGCTCTAACGAATCAAATACGACTTACTATTCAAATTTTTGTAACTTTGACCGATTTTTGTGTTTCGTTTCTTCGACTTTAAAGTATTTTTAAAGGTTTGCTTTATTTTGTAACAAGGCTTTATTTTGTACTTAATTAGGTTAATTTGGAAAATCCATTTTGTCGTTATAACCGACTGTATATGGCAATGTGTATCATTCTTCACCATCAGAGGAGCTAGTTTTCAAACATCGGTTGAGATGTTAATAAAGCAATTTAGAAGAAAACACTGAATTGTGAAAAGATCGTAAAAATGTTTCTGTTTTGAATATTTTACAAACCCACGTTGCACCATATTACATAGTGTTCACTATAAAAGCAAACTGTACAGTACAAACCCTTCAGTGTTTGTTTACTTACATTTAATGATGGACAGACAAACTTATGGACAATATACATATGGTTTTAAACACACCTAAAAACCATCATACTATTACTACATCTATATACATAGGCGTCTGAAGCAGGGGAACCTTTCCTTAAAAAACATCCCAACCCAAAGAAAACTGAAAGCCCGGTCACTTAAATTAAAAAAGCTCGAACATCAAAAGGTCTGTTTAGAGTGTTCTAATTCTAAGGTTTTGTCGATTTACGTAATTATTTTCCTTTAAAGGGGAATGCTACTAGGAGTTACTTTGGTAAGTTTTTCCAAATGGAGTATGTATCCTAATAATCAAAATAGGATCGGTAATTGGTCGAGTTGGGATGTCCAAATCAGTTTCCTCCAAAAAGCATGAAGGAAAGAGTCACCAAATCACCCTGGAGCACTGGGAAGAAATTCAATGTTCTTGACAAAAATCTGTCAACCATTAAATATATTTTCCCTCAACGAGTTAAGGTGAGTCTAAAAAGGCTCTGTCACTGGACAACAATCACTATTTCTTATACCATCATGGAAACGGGGTGATGGTTTCATAGCGGAATATGCTTTTCCCTCGATAAAGGGAAATATGCTCTTCGGAATTCGGATTTCCCTCGGAATATGCTTTTCCCTCGACTTTTTTTGAAAAAACGATCCATATCAAGAAAAAATAGTACAAAAATTTCCTCCGATGTTTCAGTAATTTTATTCAGGTGACGCCGATGGGTACTGTAAGCAAAATAAACACACTAAAAACCACCCCCCACCCCCCATATAATAATAACAACAACAATAATAATCATCCCCGTGTTGTGTATGCGAGTGTAGAAGTTTTGTACCCCCAACTCATTCGCCTTACATATATCAATACGTATTCATGTTGTTTCGTTTGGCCATTTCGTTTGTAGCATAAACAAATGTTTGTATATTCGATTTCTACTACGACTAGATACTACTACCCCCGTAGTCGGTAATGCATATTATTATCATTATTATTATAGTCGAAATCGGTTATAACGATCAATCGATTATTTTGATGAATTGACAAGGTTAGGGATGCCATCACAAAAGTATATCTTTATATATTATAAACGCGAAAGTAAACATGTTTGTTTGTTTGTTACGCTTTTACGTTAAAACTAGCTAATGGTTTTTAATGAAACTGTACAGCAATGTAGCTAATACTTCAGAATAACACATGAGATATAATTTATAAAGATATATTAAAAAATAATGAAAAAAATAAAAAAATTTAATTTAATTTGACATTTGAAATTACCAAAAATTACAAGATTTCTGTAAAAATAGTCAATATGAAATATTTCAAGGCCATCTTCTCTGATATACTCAATGAATAATTACTATTATACATTTAAAAAAAAATATTTTAGCTGTGTTATGGAAAAGGGATAAGCGGGAGCAATCTTTATCAATCTCTACTTTTACACCCAGCGAAGCGGGTGGGTATCACTCTAGTATTGAAATAAAGTTAATTTTTTGAAAGTTTTTAATATACTACAGCGAATTTCATTAAAAATAAAGCTCCGGGTTATTTTTTAACGCTATTTTCACTTTTCTTCGGTTAAAGTTAGTCTAGAAAATTATTTTCATCAAAATTGAAGACAAAAAAATTCATTCGAATTTCTCGAGCTAAATTTTTAGTTTCTGATTTTAATAAAAATCATTTTCTAGACTCATTTTGACTTAGGAAAAATGAAAATCTATTTTAAAAATTAACCTATGGCGTAGTTTTTAAGAATTTTTAATGCATTAAGTTTAATTAATTAGTGTTTTTCAACAATTTTAATTTGACATTTTCTATAACATTAACATGTAAAGAACTGCAAATTAGTCATAGCAGCGTCCTTTATCGCCAAAATTTTTCACTGGAAGCGCTGCCATCGATTTTCTTGTCCCTACCATGACTAGCAATCATTAGGAACACTAAACCATACGATATATTGTTAGATTGTTAGTGAACAAAAGCCTATTGAAGGAATCTTGAATGTCGTTATAACCAGTTTTGACTGTATTATAATAATAATTATTATTATGATTATTATATTTGTTTATTTATTTGTATTTACTGTATATTTATTTGCTATTGAACAAGGATAGAAAACAATTCTAAACAACGATATATGTATATATAATAATATATATTATATATACATATATATGTTATGTATATATATATATTTATTATGGATATAATGAACCCCTACTATCCCATTTATATACATGTATACTTCATCCCTTATAGTTTTATTTGTATCTATCAAAACAACAACAATAATATAACTACTAAATAAATAAATACCGAGTGTTCGAATCGAAAAATTTTTTCCAATAAGTACGTTAGAGTGTAGCTGGCATTCACGTTAGAGTTACATAGACTGAGTATTAAACGATTTTAAGCGTACCAACATCTGAGGTAATTGCTTAGGTCAAATCCATTGTAGATTCGTAAAAAAAAATGTTGAGTGATTCGTGATAAGTATTTTTTTAAGTCAAAAAGCGATAAAGTTCAATGAAATCACGATTTTTTATGTGAAATATTTTGTGATTTGAAAATTCAACATTCAATGTATCTTTTTTTTTTATAAATGTCCCTAGATTCTTTTGATAAATGTAATTTTTTGGTAAATATCCCTAGCTGACCTCAGCAATTACCTGAGATGTTGGCACGCTTCTCACTGTACGAAAAGATAGGCGATGCTTAGTCTATGTATAACTATAAAGTCAATGGTGATTGAACAACTGGGCCTCACAGAGGATCGTGATTATTGCAGGAGTTGTCACAATGGAGAGAAGAATTTTTATAATGTTTATTGCGTTTGGGAAAACAATTGCCTGAGTTAATTGTTGAAATATTCTGTACAAAAAGTGTTGAATATCAGTGCTTGCATTATTTTTAATATAATAGAAAAGTTTGAGAAACCATCACAATTATGGCAGAATTTCGTCCGACATAAATTAAGTATTTTCTTGAATTTTTTTCGTTTTCGAGAATGATTCGAGAAAGTTGAACCTGCAAATTTTCAACTCTCTATCTTTTATAATTTTGAGGCAAATCAAACTCTCAATATTTACGTCCTCAGCACGCTATAAAAATTTTAGCTTGATATCTCTTTTCGTTTTTGAATAACCGTGATGACAAACGGACAGACGACAGACAGACAGACAGACAACTGGAAATAGACTAATTAGGTGGTTTTATGAACACCTATACCAAAATTTTGTTCATAGTATCAATATTTTTAAGCGTTACAAACTTGGGACTAAACTTAGTATACCTTGGTATATTTCATATACATAGTATAAAAAGCGCTCGAAAAAATTAGTTAAATTTTTTTTTTTAACTTAGGCAATTTTTTTACACAAGTATATTAAAAGTTGTCTAAAACTGTTCAAAGATTCACATATTTTTACAAACACATTACATTTACTGGATGCTGTGATAATACAGCTCCCGAAATTTCTTTTTATAAATTGAAAACCTACAAATTAACTTTGAAATACTGCTCGTTTTAGAACTCAAAGAAAATACACTAATAACCAATTGCCAATCTCCTTGGACAAATTGTATCTATATATTAGTCCATACTACCTTTTTAAAGTACCTACTACCTTTTAAAACATGTTATATAACCTATTTTATAGAAATTTGTTTGGTAATTCATAAATTAATTATAAAAAAATATACAAAAACATTTTGTTAATTAACTAACTCAAATGGATTTTATTTTTTTAACGTTTAATTATTGCTATTTTGTTTTATATAACTTGGTTTTTTGTTTTATATAACTACGTTGCTTTTATATTCATGAAACAAGGTGCTCAGTGACTTTTTAATCAATTTATAAATTAGATCAACAACTATATATATATATATATATATATATACAGGTGTGATAGTGACAGTGATGGATTTAGAACAAGGCACACTAGGTACTGGCCTAGGGCATAATAAGTGTTTTAAAAAATAGCATGTTACTAATTGATAGTCAATTTTGACGATATCTACCTTTGTACGTTATAAACACGTATTAGTCCACATCTTAAAAACTACAAAACCAATTTTGATGAAACAATTATGGGATCTGAAGTGTACTCATACCCTTCCCCGTCAAATGTGGACAAATTATTCAGCAAAAGTCACCAAAAGATTACCTTGTTTGTAAAAAGTGAAAACCTAATATGGTTGTACTATAATTTGTAGTCGAGTGTAGGTTGTAGTCGAGCGAGGATCGAAAATGTGGGGATAGGGATATTTTTGGTTTGCTTACCCTCACCTCGCCTTGCCCGACTTCGCTTACAAGACGATTCTTTGTACCTGAGTCAAAGGTAACACGAGGTACTCAGACAAGTTCAAGTGAGCTTTATTCTCGCGATATGTTTTTCAGTAGTTACTGTGGCGTGTAAACAGAAGTTTGTTATAGATCAAGCAGTGGATTTAAAAGGTGGCAAAGAATCAATTCACTACTGGTTTCCCGAAAAAGAGCCCATCCAAGGGCCCCGAAGTGCATTCTCGAAGACTATAAAAAACGGTCCCACTGGGCTTTTTACCTTAAATTGCTGCCACTTCGATGTCAGTCATAGCATGAAATACTTGCGAAGTAAAACGAAAATGTGGGAGTAAGTGGCGATCGTGCTTGGGGTGGATACTTCACGAGAAAGGTAACACAAAATGTGCAACACGCAGAAATTTTTAGCAAATAAAAGTGTTTTTATACAATAAAATTAAGCATAAATGTGCTTAAAATACATGTTAAATATTAAACAATGACACTGAGAGCTTTCTATAAACATAATAAAACAGGCATAATGAAGAAAAAGTGTTCAAAAGCATTGTTATGGATAAATAGTAACTGATTTCTCCTTCACATGCTTTCGAGTTGAATTGTTCTAATATGATGCCTTCATTTTCATACCACACATAAAATTTAGAAAAATATTGTCTGCATATGAGACGGTCTTTTATCAAACGAACCCACCATTGCAACAAGTTTATTTTTATACCATGTATATATGACATATATCAAGGTATATTAAGTTTAGTCCCAAGTTTGTAACTAGAGCTCACAATTATTGACGCTACCAACAAAATTTTGATATAGGTGTTCATAAGCTCATTCTAATTAATCCATTTCCGGGTGTCTGTCTGTGGACACGATAACTCAAAAACGAAAAAAGATGTGGAGCTGAAATTGTGAGGTCTTGACCCGTTGGAGATAGAACAATAGTTTAAATGTAAAAAAAATTCCTTATAAAAAAATAAACAACTTTTGTTTGGAAAACTTTTTCCTACACATCACTGTTTACACATGAAAGCGCAAATGAGGCTCAAAATATATATATATAGGTATTATATGGGTATCAGGTATGTGTGTGTGGCTATTTAAGAGTGTCTATACATGGTATTTCAATAATTAACTCAGTCAATTGTTTGCTTTCACTTCTTACAATTATTTTTAAATAGTAATAAGATTAAATAGTTCCTTTGCTCACCATGGGTAAAAATCGTCACGTAACAAAATGAAGTATGCTGTGTGTAAATTCTATTTGTATTAAATACGTGCTACTCGTGGGAATTGGATTGGAAATACAACAAAATTGTGCTCATTGAGCGAAAAAGCTTTCAAAATTTTCATAGATCTTCTAAAGAGAGTATATTTGTGAAATCACTCCCCTCTCCTTTAATTTGTTGAGTTCATTTTGTAAATTCTAAAATATTTTTGTGATTTTAATCGAATTTCTAATATTTTGAATATCTCTATTACCTTCGAAATGAATATACATTCCAAAACAGATCGATCCTTTAAACTAGGATGACTTTTCATGTTGATTACCTCAAATTTTCAATGGTGCCAACATTCAATTAAAACAAAACAAAGTAAATGTACTTGAAACGGTTCGTTTTCACAAACATATCACTATCCTTGTCCAACAAACAAGTATTATCTTTCACAATGTACACCAAGTTACTAGTGCTATGCATCATAGGGTCCTAAAAACATACTACAATGTACTACTGATGGGGGTATGATAGTAATCCTTATTACCCACCACCTTCGCTGTACTTCCCTCTTAATAAATTCATTCACATACAACTATCACCTCCCTCCACTTACCAAACCCCCTTCCTCCTCCTCCCACCACCACACAAAACTGAATATAACAACAACAAACGTTTGTAAACAAACAATCCACGTCATCATGATCATCGAATATAATAAACAACCAAACAACGTCCCCCCACTCTCTTTTATGTAGTTGGGAATGTATATATTTATTTATTTCACCCATTTATATACAGTAGTACCAACCTTACATTAATTTTTTTTAACCTCTGAGTTTAGTAATTTAGAGGTTTTCTTCGTTAAAATTCGATGATGGATTTTCGCCTTAATATTTTTAAATTCCTTTATTCCAAGAATAATAATGGGGGTTTAACCTCCGTTTTCTCTGACATATACGTCTATAACAGAGGCCACCCACATCATTATTTGTTAATCTTTATTTTATTTATTTACAAACATATTTACAATTACATTTTGATGTGGGTGGAGTCGATTACTTCGTTCTTATTCAAGCGACGACAATATGATCAATTCTGCACTCCCATTAATTATAAATTGTTCACACTGTCGCTGCCTGGACTCGAACCCGCAACCTAAGTCTAAATGAACAAATAGTCGAAGGCAAACGCCTTAGACCGCTCGGCCATTTAGGCTCTTGCTTTATTCCAAAAATACCATTTGTAGCCATTGATTAATTATGTAAGTATATTGATAATTGCCCCTAAAAGACCTAGATCAAATTAATACCGCAGTTTTTGAAAAGGAAATGACTACGGTCAAGTTTTCTATATTAGTAAAATGAGTAGAAAAAAATTCTACATTCTTACATCTTTAAAATATTTAGAAAAACACGTCAAAAATTTTTTAGTTTTAGACTTACATTTATTTATATCCCTTATATTATAAATGTGAAAGTAAAGTTATTTGTTTGTTTGTTTGTTATGCTTTCACGCAAAAACTAGCGAATGGATTAAAAAAAAGTTCAGACAGTCGTAGGGACTGCCGATAGAAGTGAAAATTATACCTATCCAAAAAGCGTCCAACGCGCACATAATACAGTCAGAAATAGTCGATGTATTAGTGTATACGTGTACACAGGCTACTGCGCGTGCGCTAGTCTGGCTTCCCATAGCTATAGATATACTATTATCATTAGGGTGTCGGTGACGCCAACCGATGATTTTACCCTCTACCAAAACGCTCAACGCGCCTAAAGAAGTTTTCACTTCAATTAAACTTAACAGTAATATAGCTCATACGTCAGAATGACACACGACCTACAATTAATAAAGATAAATTAAATTTATTCTGATATAAAACTGCTCCATCTATGTTCGTCATTCCGAACCATAAATTAAAGACAATACTATACAAATTTAAACCTTGATCGCAATTGAGATAATTGACCCCAAACATTACTGTCAGACTTGAGCATATTTTATATTTCCCCTCAAAATATATCTGGAAAATTCTAGCGTATATTTAAAACATAGAGGTAGTGTGGCGTTCACACCAAGTTTTTTATTTTAGTTTTATTATTATTATTATTATTATTATCATTTTCATAAAAATTGTTGTTAGATTCATTTTACGTCAAAGACACAAATTTTTGTTGTTTATTTATATTGTTGTTGCTTTTTCGTAAAAGGGGTTTGGGTTTGGGGGGTACATGGTGGTTTGTTGGGTTGTATGTTTTTGATGGGAAAATGTTTTTTTTCTTTTACCTGTATGTTTATTTAATAATAAATAATAATAGTAGTATATAATTATTTAGTAGAATAGGTTACATTTTCTAGTAATATTTGTTTTAAGAGGGAGGGGGTAATATAATGGGGGTTACACGTGGATATAGTTCTTTTTTATATTTATTATTACGTAACAAATAATTATTAATTATTTATTAATCAATATCCTTAATTATTGTTGGCAAAGTGGAAATATTTTTAAGGGCGGAGAAACTACACGCTACCACTCGTCTTTTTGAAATTCTATCGAATCTATTCAGGAGTTCTGGACTAAGTTATCATATGTTGGTGTAATTTTAGAAGAAAAACAAGTGAAAAAAAACAATTGCCTGAGTTAATTGTTGAAATACCATGTATAGACAGTTTTAATTACTTTATCACATTACAAATACATACATGTCACACATATATAACTGATATTCCCTTACATACTATACAATTTGCGCATAATTTGCGCTCTCGTGGGTAAGCAGTAATGTTTACGAAAAAATGTTTCAAACAAAAGTTGTTTATTTTTTTATACAGAACATTTTTTACATTTAAACTTTTGTTCTATCTCTAACGGTTTACAAGACCCAAAACCCAATTGACCTATGTTGCTCATTTACGAACTCGACCTCACAGTTTGATATCTCTTTTCGTTTTTGAGTAATCGAGATGACAGACGGGCAGACTGACGACAGACAAATTCAACTAAATAAAAGAAACCTATTTTCTTCAAAGGATATTTCATTGTTTTTATAAATAAAATATTAATTTTAACAATAACAAAAAGCAAGAAAAATTGATCAATTATTGATACCATCGATTAAATAATAATACGTTTATTTTCACGAAAACAAAATTCGAATATTCTGAAAACTATACAGATATTACACAAAATAACCAAATCAATATATAGTTTTATTTGTATTAAATACGAAGTGAATATACCCAAGCATCGTATCGTCGACTGTGGTAGGGATTGGGGTGGGAGATTGTTTTTAGAATCATGTTTATATGTACGGTCAAAATCTGTTACAGCGATATTGAAAGAATAGTAGGATGATGATAGAATGTTTATTATCACTATTATCCTGTTTTGTACAACTTATTGTGCGAATATCACATACCTTAAGCATCTATTTGACAAAACGGACCATAGTCTTTTCAAATTTTGTTCTCATGTGTATTATACCATGTATATATGAAATATACATAGTATATTAAGTTTAGTTCAAAGTTTGTATCGCTTATAAATATTGATGCTACGAAAAAAATTTTGATATATGTGTTCATAAAATCACCTAAATAGTCCATTTCCGAATGTTTGCCCGTCTGTCTGTCTGTCAATACGATAACTCAAAAACGAAAAGAGATATCAAGCTGAAATTTTTATAGCGTACTCAGGACGTAAAAAGTGAGGTCGAGTTCGTAAATGAGAAACATGGGTCAATTGAGTCTTGGGTCCGTAGGACCCATCTTGTAAACCGCTAGAGATGTAAAAAATTAAATGTAAAAAATGTTCCTTATAAAAAAATAAACAACTTTTGTTTGAAACATTTTTTCGTAAGTATCACTGTTTACCCACGAGGGCGCAAATTGTTTAGTATGTATTATATGGTAATATCAGTTATATGTGTGTGATATATATATGTATGTGTAATGTGATAGAGTAATGAACACTGTCTATACATGGTATTTCAACAATTAACTCAGTCAATTGTTTGTTTATATTTGAATTCAGTTTGTGCCATATCAATTCGTCGTAATAACCGATTTATCGTTATAACTGTTTTTAACTGTATATATGTTATGATGAAACTCATGCCAGTTACTTAATACTAACGCGCGCTACACGAACGGACTTGGTGTATTATTAGGTTAGGTTCAGAATGCATATATAGTTTTGTATTCCTAACCACCTTTCGATTTAATACTACCTCATTCTACGGGCATGTATTCTTTGTCTAGTTCGTCCCTTGTTGTTTACGTAGAAAACATCATGATTGTTTACAAGTGAGGAAAAACGAAAGTAAAAAAAACAAAAAAAGATGATATGGGTGGTCGATGAATGTATTGGGTGGAGTGATATGGTAATGCGATCCAAGTATGTATGGTTTAAAAATTGTAAATTGGTTGTTTTTAAAAGATTTTCAGATCAGATTTCCAAGATAAAATTTGGAAATTTTATTCACGACAAGAATTCAAAACATTTTCAGATAAAAATTTTGATTTTCGTGTACATCGTCTCAGGTTTTGCAAAGTCCTTTAAAAAAATCTTAATGAGAGATCGAGACTTTTCCTATCCAGGCGAATATTATCCTTTTTTCAAAACCCTTGGAGCTAGAGGTCGGCGTCAAATCTTAAACTCCATGCATCCATTATTTAAGCATTTTTTTAAGTATATCTAAACGGCAAAGAGCGTAAAATCAACTAGTGTCCGAATTCTGAAATTTTCAAGAAAACTAAATATTACTTAATACAAAAGGACTTCCTCGATTTCCTCAAACTTAAAAGTCTCGAGTTCTATTTCGTCACACAGGAAAGTAAAACAGACGAGAAAATTCAAGTAACAAAATCGAAATTTTGATAAACTTGATTTCGCTGAAAACAGGTCAGCTTTTTAAATAGAAAACAAGAAAAGTTGTAAATATTATAAGACTCCTTTTCAACCCAATTTTCATATCCAATGATTCGTAAATTATGGTTAAGGGAACCTTATACTCGTGAAGTATTCACCTGAGGTGTCATTTGGAACTCGTTTTTGAAGATTTAATTGGAAATACCTTTTAGTTAAATGAATTAAATCCAGTTTTTACTAATCTGACGAAAATAAATCTGCTTTTCTTTTCCTGTTTATTAGAATATTGCATATAAATCGATAACCATATAATTTTGTTTCGAATCGATTCTAAAAACTTTATGAAATGTGTATTAAAAAACTTTTTTTTAAAAGTTGAGTGACATTGAAATTATCGATTCGAAATAATTATAATGACCAACAGAACTTAATACACAGTACCCCTATTTTATATGTAAATACTGATACTGATAGATAGATTAGTCCAGGCAAGATAGTCAAAAATTCATTTATATCTTTAAAAAATTTATCGAACTTGATGGAAATTAGGTTAAAGGTACTTAAGGATGTATGAGCATGGTAGTGGGGGCACAAATTTAAAAATAGATATTTTCAATTTTGATGATAAATTTATATTATTACTTGACGATATAAGACGAAAAGAAAGAATAAAATTTTTCGATATCTAGCTTAATTTTCAAAATATCGAAAATTGAAAATTTTGTTTAATTATTTAGCTTTCGATATTTCGAAAACCAAGACACATATCGAAAAATTTTATTCTTATTTTTCGTCTACATTCATGAAGTTATAACAAAATTCATCATCAAAGTTGATAATAAGATAAAAATAATTTCAACCCTTAATCTACCCTGCTCTTACATCCCTTATATGGACGGTGACACTTAGTTTTTTTCTTTTCTAATTCATTGCTAATATGTTTACTTTCTATTAAAAAGTTTTTTTTAAATTTGTTTTCATTCATTCCAAATGAAAATTATCAAAAACTTCCAAAATATGTCGTTTTTTGAGATTCCTCCATAAGATCCAATGTATTTTATATCGATTTTTAATGACTATCGAGTTCAGGAAGGTTGTAAGCTCAAAATCTCTATCGCTTGTATTATATTGTTGAAGTCCCAATATATACAATAAATGTTGGACTATCTACTATGTATTTATACATAGTACCATAGTACATTTATACTCATACAGATGACCGACTGATTATATCAACCTGTTGCATTTATATTCCACAACAAGCCACAACAAACAACAATATACCATACTTTGTATATAAGTGCAACCGATATTGGATGAAGTCTGGATGGAAATTGTTAAGTATTCAGATAAGTTTGGAAATCAAGACACACCCGATCTTGTACGAACATCGAATGGACGCAATATCGTTTAAACCTTGTGTAAGCTCAAATATTGATCCTAACATGATTTGCGGTCTTAAGCTTGAATGAAAATTAAAAGGACTTAATGCTCTTTATGATGTGTGCTTTTTATGATGTCATGTTTAGTTTTACCCCGACTTGAACGCATTGATACTTGTAATGCATATAATTATGTTATGCCTTTTTGACAATGTTGTAGCAAGACAACGTTCTTAATATAGGTCATGGCTGGGAAAATTGTTGGTCTGCTAATCCTTGGTTTGTATGCCATTATCCAAGAGGTATCCAAGGTTAATAAATCGATCCTTTTTTAAAGTTAAGTCCAAGACACGGGTAGACAAACGAAGGCTAAATGTATTGACCTTGTTCAATATTTCAGCTTTCATTTATATAATAATCCTTGGTTTGTCAGTCATTGTCCAAGGCTTGGACAAGGCTAATAATTAAAACTTTGTTTACCATTTTGACCTATAACTTGAACAAGAGTAGGCAAAACATTATCTATAGGCAAATTTTGATCAAAAACTTAGAATAATCGGATTCATTTTACCATTGGTAAAACGCCTTAGAAACTGAGTTTTTAAGGTAAATCGGAAGTTTCAGTCACGTCATTGGGTTGGGTTGGGTTGGAAATCACTCGGAAAATATGCATTACAATTAGGTCTAGTTAAATTTTTAGAAAATATTAAAACGTCTTATAACAATCTTAAAGAAAGTTTATTTTGGAAACAAAAGACAAATTGTTTTTCACACAAAGAAAAGATTTTCACAGGAAAACACAATAAAAATATTTACTGTTCATCATAAGTAAAAAGCTTGCTTTATCCGTTTAAATGCTTATTAAAACACTTAAAGTTATCCGGAGTATATTTTTCATTTTTATAAATCAGCAACAAACATTTCCCTTACGAAAGAAAAAAAACGAAACGAACAATGTTTTTCAATGTTGTTGTATACGTTTTTTTCCCGGAAAATTGATATAAAAAGTTTCCGGTTGTAATATGATGATAGTACTTTACGTCTATTGTGTCATATAAATGTAGAGTAAATCAGGGTGATTTGAATCCCCTATATTCCTCTCATTTACCCGCAATCATACCAATTTCTTCAACTCAATTGTGTAAAATATTTTTTTAATGTCATTTTAAGTGATTTTGAAATGAATTTTTGTTATTTAATTTTTCCTTATTTTGTGTAACAAATTGCAGAATAATTTTTAATGTTTCAAATAGATTATGATCTCATGACTTTATTCTGACAACTATAGAAAAACTTTAAGCGTGTTTTGTTTCGATTAAGTGTAATAATGACATATTTTTAAGTCTCCTTTCCTCCGAAATTAACTTGTTAGTGTTTTTATTAGGATCATCTTCCTAATTTAAGGTGATTGTAACCTTCTATATTTTAAAAAAGTTTTGGTTTACTGCACGGTACACACATATATACCAAATATATGCTATGTAGTCAAGCAATGAGTTATTTTTGCAACTACAAAGTGATGCTTATAAAAAATCGAAAAAATCGAAAAAATTTTTCTGTTTCGGAATTTGATAAAACTCAGTTTATAAGGGTATTTTGACCCAAAAAATTCAAAAATCGGGTTCATTTAACGATTAAGCTAGTAGAAGTTTGAAAAAAACGAGTTTTTGGATTGATTTTTGTCGATATCTCAAAAATTAGCCGCGCAATCGTTAAATGAACCCGATTTTTGAATTTTTTGGATCAAAATACCCTTATAAACTGTGTTTCATCAAATTCCGGAACACAAAATTTTTTTCGATTTTTTGGAATTTTTTGAAGGGGTACCCCTTGAAAAAAATCGAAAAAATCGAAAAATTTTTTCTGTTTTGGAATTCGATAAAACTCAGTTTATAAGGGTATTTTGACCCAAAAAATTCAAAAATCGGGTTCATTTAACGATTGAGCTAGTAGAAGTTTGAAAAAAACGAGTTTTTGGATCGATTTTTGTCGATATGTCAAAAATTAGCCGCCCAATCGTTAAACGAACCCGATTTTTGAATTTTTTGGGTCAATTATACCTTATAAACTGTGTTTCATCAAATTCTGAAACACAAAATTTTTTTCGATTTTTTGGAATTTTTTAAAGGGGTACCCCTTGAAAAAAATCGAAAAAATCGAAAAATTTTTTCTGTTTCGGAATCCGATAAAACTCAGTTTATAAGGGTATTTTGACCCAAAAAATTCAAAAATCGGGTTCATTTAACGATTAAGCTAGTAGAAGTTTGAAAAAAAAACGAATTTTTGGATCGATTTTTGTCGATATCTCAGAAATTAGCCGCCCAATCGTTAAATGAACCCGATTTTTGAATTTTTTGGAAAGATAATATAATGGAAAGTGTTTTTAGCTATGTCAACTTCGAATTTAGGATTTCGAACCCCAGAAAACTAAAAATTGGCAATGATTTTGTAAATTTCACTTGTTCCACATTCTACCTGTTCAGGTATTTTTGTTATCAATTCAGTCGTCAAGTAAAACCTGTGCTAATTATACAACTATGTACATGCGTTTGCATAACTAGATATGAAGATAATTTTTATAGAACAATAATTATAATCCACAAAACAACACAAAAATACCGTAACTAAATTAAAGTTTAACAATTGCTACCAACATAAAATAATAAAAGGTACACATCTTTAAAAACATTAAAATAACATGCATATACACAAACAATAAAGATATGAGAGACCTTAGAAGAGTTCTTAAAATATTCTTATCTACCTAGAAACATTTAACATTAACCCATCTAATATAAAAGTGTACACGGATAAAGTCGAAATTTACAATGTTTGAATTTTTTTAACTTTTCCCATTTTTGGAAAAATTCAATAAATAGAAGTTAATGTAATTAAGGCAAGAAAACAAAATTTTTAATCCATATTCGAATTTTGCAGAGGCGAAGCGAGAGGGGAACAAGGGGTTGTATCATGCTCCGGGCGCTTCCCACAAAGGATGCCAAATGGCTTGTAAAACAAAAAATTTGCTGAATAATTTTATTATAATTGATTTCTGGAAAAAAATTTTAAATTTTGTGACTGTGTAATAAAATAATAATAATAATGGGGTTTAACCTCCGTTTCTCTGACATAAACGCCTATAACAGAGGCCACCCACATCATTACTTGTTAATCTTTATTTATTTAATTACAAACATATTTACAATTACATTTGGATGTGGGTGGAGTCGGTTACTTCGTTCTTATCCAAGCGACGACAATGTGATAAATTCTGCACTCCCATTAATTATAAATTGTTCACACTGCCGCTGCCTGGATTCGAACCCGCAACCTATGTCTAAATGGACAAACAGATAAAGACAAACGCCTTAGATCGCTCGGTCATTTAGGCCTGTGTAATATAATAAAAAGGAAAAAAACAAACACTAATAGTCTAAATCAAACTAGAAATGGCACGTCTTTTCTACTGGCAGGGCTGTCAGCACTTCCTTATGGCACCTCCGCTGTTTAGTTACCTAAACTATCTCCTTTCTTGATTTGTCTGATAAAATAATATGTTAGATATGATCTTGAATCATTAGAGACTGAACTAGTCGAAATTCGAGAACAAGCCCTGTGAAGACGTAATAGAAAAAGTGTCTTTGTGAAAAATGGGATAATGATATAAAAATACGTATAAGATGTCGTAAAATGACCGGAGAATTGGCTGGAGATAAAAAATTAGGTCTTTTGACCTAATTCTAGATGATCATATACATTTCAAAATCTAGTCTTGTTTTCTCAACTACTTTTTTGTCTCAAATTTTGAGTACGGAACGGTGTTTAAAGGTAGAAGGCTGAAAGTTTTTAGGTAGCTTTAAAAAATAGGTCCATTAATCCTAGAATTTTATACGAGCAACATCCAATAATAATCAGCAAGCTAACTGTAGAAGGGGTAAATTTTTATGATTTCCCTTAGAAAGCTTTCTATGAAAATGTGATGGAAAATGGATAGATTGTGTGGAATCATTTGTAACGTTTTAACAAAAACAGTGACAATAAATTTATGTACGTTGAACATGATGTGCTCTTAAACAGTTTAAAACGTTTAATTGTTGTTATACAATGGTAGTTTACAACTATTAAAATTGTAAAGTAAAATTAAGAATGATTCAAATTTTCACGCGAACGCTGAGGGGGTGTATTTGTAAATGGTGGAGAAGATTTCTCTCCCTTTCATACCAAAAATTATATATTTTATATATGCAGAGTATCTCAAAATAAAGTCCATCTATTTATACTGGGAGTTCATTCATAGATTCGGTTCGATTTAATCGATGGCATTGTTTACGCTTTTATTACGATTTTTGATTCCCTTCCTACCCCCATGAAAGGTTTCATAAGATTGCTCGACCCTCCCCCTTCCACTTACGTAAGATTCTATTTTTCAGAATACTAAAAATCTACCTGGATGACCAAGATTTTTTGTGTTAAAAAAGCACAAATTTTATAACTCATATAAGAATCATTTAAAATGTCTCTTTACAAATATCAATTTGAATGTCCCGGTCATGTACTTTATTTCGTCGCCAATAGATGTCAGTAAGAGTCATATTTTTCTGTCAATGTTTCAGTTTTTCCTGAAAACGCGAATTAAACAACATTTTCTAAAAATGAAACGTAAGTAAATCGATTTTTCTCCCTAAAAAACCCCTTGCATAGTAATTTCCATGAAATTGTTGGAGCCGTTTCCAAGGTGTAATTCGAAGTGTACCTCAAAGAATGAAGAAAATTATTCGACCTCCGAAATGAAACTAAATTTCTATTTTTAAATTTCGACCTACAAAATATTTGAATTTACTCTCTCCCCTCAAGATATGCCCTCCCCCCCTATTCTAAACACATTACTACAATAAATGTAAAAAAAAATCGATTTTTTTTGTTTAAATGAAAAGATCCTAAATTTAAATTTCTTTCATTTTAAATGGGAAACCTTCTATCTCGTTTAGATTTTGGTATTTTGATTTTTGAAGATACCCTGTTATACACATATTAACGTGAGTAAAAACAGTAATATAACAATGTTTTAAAGGTAAATTGTTCCTCCTTAAATTGTTACTATTATATTATCATGAACTCAAGTTATATTGTGGTAGTATTGCTTGATATTACCCGTGTACACCCCTGTAACCCTCCAGGGTACATAATACACACACCCTATTTACTGTTTGCTTCAAATTTACAGGTAACATAAATATGTTGTTAAATATACGATTCAACATTGTAATGTCATGAATTACTTGAAAATTCCTTGACATACGATTGTCTTCAAAAATCTTCAAAAAAATGTGATAATAAACTAAAAACGAGAGGTGTCGTGGGATACCCGGTTGGAACTATGTTCCTATCGTATCTTTGTATATTATAAATATAGCACATACTTTTTTACGCAGATTTGCTTTGATTTTTTTGCTGGTTTCAATGATTGATTATGTACATGTTCAATTTTGTAAAATCATTTTGTGCTTTTTTCTTCTGTTCAATTTTTAAAATATTCAGTATGACTTGTAGTCGATTTACCATAAAAACACAATTCCAAAAAAAATGGAAAATATACAACAAGATGTAGGTTTAGTGTAATTAGTTTCTTGTAAATGGTTTTTTTTCTCTCACGATACTGTTTGCATAACTGTGCATCAGTAATTCTGAAATTTAAAGTATTAATTTAAGAAGTCAAATACTTGTTTTATTGTTTAATGAATTAATTATTAAAGCTACTTTAACTCTATACTTTGAATTAATTGTAATATTAGTTTAAAGAAGACATACTTCTGATTTAGTAGTCAACCCAATACGTGCGTACATTACTTTCATTTAGCTTGATCAAGATATTACATGATATAAAATTATTTGTGCTTACTTTAAATTATCTCTATTATCTTTAACTTCTTCTGATAACTCACAACTAATTTTTTTTTTTAATGAAAAACATAAACTTTAGACAAAAAATAGAAACAAATTGACAGATTGTAAATTATTTTCAAAATATTCTCAAAATTCATGGTAAGCTGAATCGTTTAAAAAAGATTTGGTTTCCTAAGTAACAAATCGTCGGGTTTTGGGGTCGTTTTAAATTGGCACATTTTTTGGTTTTACCTCCCAATTAGCAAACAAATTATAAGGTTGCGAAAAAAAACATCATAGCTTACTATCACAGTCACAGTCTTTTAAATTAAGTGGTACGATTATGGCTATTTTTCCATGATAAATGACGTCAACAAAAATTATATTGTTTCATAGAACAATATATTCAGAAACATCCATTTAAATATATATATATTATTTGTCGCTTAACTGGTGCTATTATTAAACAAAATATGAAAAAGCTAAGATAATTTTCCACGCTTCATGAAAATACTTTACCGACTTTTAAATATAAAAGAGGTTTATTTAATACAAATTAGGGGATAATACCTTTTTATACTTTTATTTTGTTGCAAAAATATTAGAAGTGGAAAAAAATCTTTTTTTTTTATGTATGGAAGCAGATATGAGAAAATTAGTCAACTTATTTTCAGTTAATCTGAAAAATGTATTTATTTCATTTTACGAAAATATGTTTTCTTTTTTCGTTATTCATAATTTTTCATACTGATTTAAAGTATTATCAAAATCTTTCAAAACAGACATTTGAATAAGTACTTATAAACTGTTTTTCTGCCGTTTGGGTTTAACAATATCTCCTTTCGTTTTCAGTTATCGTGTTGACAGACAGACGGACAGACGGGCAGACAGAGAACCGAAAATGGACTAATTATGTGGTTTTATGAACACCTATACCAAAATTATGTTCAATATTTTTAAGCGTTTTAAACTTGTGTTTAAACTTAGTATACCTTGATATATATTACATATACACGGTGTTCTGTTATTGACTGCAGATCGTTGGCCTACAAAATAAGCTCATAAAGACGAAGGGAAAAGTTATTTACCAATTTTCGATCTGAGGCATACTTTGAGAGATAATAAATCAATTAAATTAATCTGCCCACTGCCAACTTAGTTTATGTAATAGGCTATTGCCTTTAATATCTAAGTGAACTGTGATTCGATAAATCTATTAACTTTGTATTAATTCAGATACAAAATTGGTAAATAACTATTACCTCCGTCTTGATGAGCTTATTCTGTAGACCAACCATCTGCAGTCAATAACAGAACACTTTGTACACAATAGTATAAAAATGCCAATAATTTTTATTACATATTGTATCATAATAATTTATTGCATACATTTCTATAAATTTTGATATACAATAACGAAATATAAATTTTCGATAGAGGCCATTTAGGAAAGTAAATAACAGTTATTGTTTTCTAACAGTTTTCCAAATGCGCCACTTATTTTAATGTAAAGGAATATTGGCAACAAATCAAACTAAATTGTATTGTGTGTGTGTGTGTTGCCCGTTGCCTATACTATAGTAGTTTTGATGAAAATCGTTTATGTATCATTTAAGGGTTTGTCGCATTCATGATATAACCAATACACAAAAAAAAAAACATTTTATAAATGATTCTACGCAACTTTATTTTCGAGAAAAATGATTGTGGTTCGAATTGAGAAGACTTGGATTTCAAATAAATGTTAGTTTAGTAAACGATTCATAAACAAAATGATGAATAATCTAGATAAGAGATTAGGTTAGGTTAGGTTATATTGGTTGTCTACGAAGGACACTCTTAGGTTATAGAGCCCCTTGTGATAGCATATATGTGTTTTGCCACCGTTTCCATCTTCTCTCTATGTGTTTTACCACCTTTTTCATTTCAAATTTTCAATTATTTTCAAAGATTGAGTGCACCTCCTTCATGCATATACCATGCACTGCACCAGCTCATCACAACTATTAATTGAGGAGATATACAAGGATTGAATAATACTAGGAATTTCAATAAAACTTTATAAATAAATTTTTTGATTAACAAAGTTTCCAAAAATCATAAAAATTTCTAGATCTTCGGGCTTTTCGGGATAAAATATCGTTCAAAGTTGGCTGAAACAAAGCATGTATTTGGTTTATTTGTGTGTACCATGCAATAAACCACAACTTTTTTTACAATACTGTTGGTCAAAGATTCAATTGCACAGATCTCCAATTACATAAATTTTCGTGAAAATATTTTTATTCGATATACAATACTTTATTTTTTTTTTAGTATAAAGTAAAAACGTTTTCTGTATAGGTTTTTCTTGCATTGTATCATCGGTAGGGATGAAAAAAAGAAGATGAAAATAATACTGAAAAATAAATATTATAATGATTACAATGGAAAATCTTTTTCAATTTCAATAGAATTATATTTAAATTGAAATATGAGAATTTCCTTTGACAATATGGTTTGCCCGTATTATTTATTGTAATAGTGGACTGTACCAATATGACAATAACGACTTTTTCGTCACTAAAATTGTATTTTTCTAGAGAAAAAAACAGTGTTTAAGAGGATTTTCAATATCTACTATTGTATATTCAATTCGAATTCTGTGTTGCCTTTCAATACTCAAAAGTTCGATTCGATTCTTAGTAACGGAGGAGATATACATTGTCGGGAGTTTATTGGAAATAAAGTCAGGAAATTTTCTGACCTAGCTTGATTTATAAGAAATTAAAAATATGCAATTAATGACCGTTAATATTAAGTTCACAATTCGCTTAATAGTGATGAAAATAATTTCAAACTTGTAACACGGGGGTTTTTGGGGTCGCTGAACATGAATATCGTGACGGAATTGGTCTCAGAGGTACTTGGTGCTCAGAGTAAACCGTTCCTCGTCGTCTACTGGAGTTTTCGGGAAACCTGTTATATAAACTTTTTCGTCTAGTGAGGTTTTCGGGGTCGCTGAACACAATTATCGTGACAGAATTGGTCTCAAAGGTTCCTGGTGCAACAGTATACCCGTCGCCTCCTGGAGTTTTCGAGAGATTCGTCATATAATCAGTGCAAAAGCGTTACTAGGGAGTTTTTGGGATCGCTGAACACGAATTTCGTGACAGAATTGGTCTTAGAGATACCTGATGCAACGGCATCCCCGACGCCTCCTGGAGTATACATGAAATGAATCATATAATCAGTCCAAACTCGTTACACGAGTGTTTTTGGGGTCGCTGAACACGAATATCGCCAAAATCCCCTAGTTTGGACTGATTATATGACGAATTTATCGAAAACTTTAGGAGGTGATGGGGATACCGTTGCACCAAGTACCTCTTAGACCAATTATGCTTTTTGAGAGAAACTATTCGAATTCTGGAGTCTCCTTAAATGGCAACCGTAGAGTTCGGAATGAATCGACATGTAACGACTTGGAAATAGTATGTAACTTTTTTCTATATCAGCTAAAAACTTGATGATTAGTAGCCAATAAATGCTTATGCTAATTTGTACATATATTTACGATACAAATGTTATTCGCAAGGACATTGTATCGTTAAATTAGCATTTCCTATCATTCCTATATATATTGATATGACATGTGCCTTTGCGAATGATAAATACATGAATGTGCAGGCTATATGATGAACGCTTCCTAGGGGAGTCTTCAACACAGTCACAATGGAGACCTACGTTGTAACTATTATGTATACCTACCCATATACTGTTGAAAATACTATCGTATACATCGAACAACATTAAATCTACTGGGTCATTCAAAATTAGAGATTTTTCGATTCGAAAAACGATTTGGTAGCTGAGCATTTACTTAGATAGATATAGAAGAAAAGTACCAAGCACAGGCACATTAAGGATGTATGAGCATGGTAGTAGGGGCACAAATTTAAAAATAGATATTTTCAATTTTGATGATAAATTTATATTATTACTTGACGATATAAGACGAAAAGTAAGAATAAAATTTTTCGATATCTGGCTTAATTTTCAAAATATCGAAAATTGAAAATTTTGTTTAATTATTTAGCTTTCGATATTTCGAAAACCAAGACACATATCGAAAAATTTTATTCTTATTTTTCGTCTACATTCATGAAGTTATAACAAAATTCATCATCAAAGTTGAAAATAAAATAAAAATAATTTCAACCCTTAATCTACCCTGCTCTTACATCCCTTATATGGACGGTGACACTTAGTTTTTTTCTTTTCTAATTCATTGCTAATATATTTACTTTCTATTAAAAAGTTTTTTTTTTAAATTAGTTTTCATTCATTCCAAATGAAAATTATCAAAAACTTCCAAAATATGTCGTTTTTTGAGATTCCTCCATAAGAGCCAATGTATTTTATATCGATTTTTAATGACTTTTTTCTTAAAAATTTGCACGGATACCTAAACTGAAATTTTAACCACATATTATTTGAGTAAAAGACTACCTACAAACAAATTTTGAGCCTTTCAATCAAACATTGTTGTCATGCTCATACATCCTTAATAAACAATAAATTGTTAATTCAATGAAACGATCGATGTTAAATTTCACTAAAAAAATTATTAAATAGGCAACTGTTATGACGTAAATGTTAAGTGTTTGACAAATAATCGAAAACTATTATACATGTATAACGTATACGTAATTCAAGTTGCCTATATATTAATTTTGTAAGTCAATTTTAGCAAGATTTCGCAAAAACCAGCTGCGACTGTATGAAACCTACTGTGCATTCGTTTTTTTGGATGACGCTGTACATACGTTCACATATACCAGTAATAATATGGCACATCTTTACGACATAATCACTGTAAGTTTTACGACTGTGTTTTCTTTTTTTCATTACTTTTTGATTCGACTCCTCGTATTCAAACAAAATTTTCTTGTATTATTACAGTTTGGAAAAAACTTTTTTAATCAATAATCGATTTGAATAATATTTTCATATAAATATTTATTATTTATTTTTCAAAAAAAAAAAAAAAAAACATTTTTATTACGTTTTTAAAGTTTTTCCACACATCACTCGCTTCCACCCTTAAATTATATTTTTTAGAATCATTCCGATTCGAATACAAAAAAATAAAAATTATTTATGATTAAAATTTTGGATAAATGTTTACCCTTGAGTTCGCAAATTAAGTGCAAATTACATAGTATGTCGCCCTATTAGCTCAGTTGGTTAAGGCGTAACCAATTCTGTCCGCGGTATGATTAGGGTAGCGGGTTCGATTCCCTCCGTCGCAACAAAATTAATTTAGTTAATAGTTGTGAATGATATATGATGAAGGAGGTGCACTCAGCCTCTGAAATTGAGGAGCTAATAAATGAAATTATCAGCGAAAGGTGGTTGTTTCGGATAGTTGGTTAAAAAACTAATGTTTCAGTGACTGAACGGAATGAAAATGTTGGCTTTACTGTCAGATTCATAAAATATCTCGAAAATTACTCATTTAATGGTCAAATAAACACGATTTTTGTAATTTTCGGGTCAAAATTACCTTATAAACTTAGTTTTATCGAAATCGGAAACAAAAACTTTTTTTACACTTTTTGCAATTTGTAAAAATCGAAAAAATCATAAAAAATTCAAAAAAACACAATTTTTGTAATTTTTGGTTGGGTTGGGTTGGGTTAGGTTGGGTTAGGTTGGGTTAGGTTGGGTTAGGTTGGGTTAGGTTGGGTTAGGTTGGGTTAGGTTGGGTTAGGTTGGGTTAGGTTGGGTTAGGTTGGGTTAGGTTGGGTTAGGTTGGGTTAGGTTGGGTTAGGTTGGGTCGGGTTGAGTGTGGGTGTGTTTGTGTTTGTGGGTGTGGGTGTGGGAGTGGAAGTGGGAGTGGGTGTTGGTGTGAGAGTGGGAGTGGGTGTAGGTGTGGGAGTGGGAGTGGGAGTGGGAGTGGGAGTGGGAGTGGGAGTGGGAGTGGGAGTGGGAGTGGGAGTGGGAGTGGGAGTGGGAGTGAGTGTGGGAGTGGGAGTGGGAGTGGGAGTGGGAGTGGGAGTGGGAGTGGGAGTGGGAGTGGGAGTGGGAGTGGGAGTGGGAGTGGGAGTGGGAGTGGGAGTGGGAATGGGAGTGGGAGTGGGAGTGGGAGTGGGAGTGGGAGTGGGAGTGGGAGTGGGAGTGGGAGTGGGAGTGGGAGTGGGAAAGGTGGTAAAACACTTATATGGTATCATAATGGGCTCTTTAGCCTAAGTGTGTCCTTCGTGGACAGCCAATATAACCTAGCCTACGTAGTATGTATTATATGGGAATATCAGTTATGTGTATGTGGCTATCTAAGAGTGGATATTTTTCTTTACTTACGTGACGTAAAAAAAACAAACTATCGCGTAATGAACACTGTCTATACATTGGTATTTCAACAATTTGCTCAGTCAATTGTTTGTTTTCACTTGTTTATATGACTTTTTAGTATCAAAAATTGGTTGAGATAAATAATGGATTGATATTTGTTTGACTTGAAAAGTCAATTGTCCATTTGGTTAAGGTAATGGTTAGCTACTTTGTTGTTCGTGACCGTTTAATAAAGTAATAAATAGTAAGCAGATGGTGTATTTTCCATGATGACAAACTAATAGGGTTGTCAACAAAATTTTTCAAAATCTTTTCTTCGATTTAAAACAGTTTTTAGTTCGAAGATTCGAGTATAAGTCTCCATTTTTCGTTAAATGTACTAACGAATAGTTTTTAATGAAACTGTACAGCAATATAGCTAATATATCAGAATAACACATGAGATATGATTTATAAAGATATATTAATAAAAATTAAAAAAATTTAAAAATTAATATAATTTCACATTACCATAAATTACAGATTTCTGTAAAAATAGTCAATATAAAATGTTTCACGGCCATCTTCTCTGATATACTCAATGAATAATTACTATTATACATTTAAAAAAATAGAAAACCATACATATATTTTACCTTTGTAAAACAATCCTTACCATTATTTCGAGTGTTATAGAAAGGAGATAAGCGAGTTCAATCTTTATCAATCTTTACTTTTAAACCCAGCGAAGCGGGTGGGTATCACTCTAGTAGTTAATTAAAGATGTTTGTATTAATCTGTCCACCATTCGATAATCTTTAATCACGTGATGAAAGATTTTCTCAAGCTTTTTGCACATGCTTAAATTTTCTTCAATTTTCTTTAATCATAGCCTCTACATAATTTTATATAAATTTATTTTTTTAATGCACTAGCAACTTCAAAAACGGCGAGTTGGCAACCCTATAAAAAACCATCCCTATTAGAATGATAGACGAACTTGGTAGCGGTATAGTTCATAAATAGGACATTAAAATATTTATATCAAATATTTAATTGTAGTATGACTTATGTGTTTATTGTAAAATTGTTTATTTAATGATAGCTTAAGTCAATAATGAATATAAACTTCCGTTTCATTGTAATTATTTTGTGTTATAATTAATAATTATTCTAAAGTACTGTTTATCTATTTAAACAATTATTTTCATTTTATTTCTACGCATTTCATTTTAAGGTTGTTGTCTCGCTGTCGACGCATAGACTCCAAAAAATTCTGAATTATTGTATACTTATTAAAAAACTTTGAGTTTGATAAATTTGTTACCAACAAATATGAATCACAAATATTTAATTATATTAATAGAAACAGTGGCATTAAAACCTTATAAATAACGCACAAATTTTCGTCTTCAAAATAAAAAAAATCCTTTCTTAATTTGACTAATAAACACAGTAAGCTTAAATTGAATGACACGGTAAATCGAGAGTGGACAACAATAATAACATGTATTTGTAAGTGCAGGTAGATTGTGGCTTACAAAACAGGTTGGGGGCGAGGTTAAGATAATTCAAGTGATCAGTTTGTGATGAAGTGGTTCTCTAATTACACGAAAAAACAACTTTCAATGCAAAACAAAAGAGTTGAGGTTTCTGACTTTTATCCGGAAATTTGGTATAAATACTTGACTATGCGTGTTAAAAAAACGCTAGAAAAAAGAACAAGCAAATAATGCAATAACAATGATTATTATGTAAAATTATTTTTAAAAGCAGATATAAAACATGAAATAAAAAATATTGAAAAAAAAAGTATGATCCCTAATGTTGGTGGTGGTGGTGGTGGATGGTTATAATCCATCCCCTATATCTCTCATATTCATAACACAGTGGTGTTATGTAGTAGAACATTTTGTTGGTCAGTTTGATAAACTTAATAAACTATTTTAGTTGTCTTTTAGCGTTGGTTGTGTCGGTCACTGTAAATCCGGGTGATATCGCTACATTTACACTCCATTTAACGTGCAACTAACTGACAAGGGAACAATGTTCACGCACAATACGCGTTTTGTCCATATAGCCAGTATATTATACGGTGTTATATGGTCAACTTTCAAGTCGAGACCATGTGCGTCACTATACGTTACTAGTTATATGTAGTATACTAAACCTATTTTATTATACATAATATACTCAATGTACAGAGAATTCGTTATATAATCATGACATTCTTTATTCTGAAAACTGGAAACAAAACCTTGCAGTTTAACCATAGCCCGATCCAAGAGGAGGCGAAATGTAGAGAGCTAAATCCTCAAGGTGATTGTTTCCCTGCAGTATTGTAAAAAAGTTTTGGTTTATTGCACGGTACATACATATAAACCAAATACATGCTTTGTACTCAAATAATGTGATTTTTTTTAGCTTTACAATATCACGCAACTACAAAAATATATAATATATTGTGTGCAAGTGATGCTTATAAATTTTATAATATAAATATCTCTCTTCAATCATTAATAAACTAACTATAGTCGTCTCTATTCATAAAAAAATTGGATCTTCGATGAACTCATAATTAAATTAAAATTTAGTTTTGATATAATCGATAATCTTATATTTTGATGGTAATTTTTATAAACTACAAGATTGTCTAAATATTTTAGATAGTTTTTTTCACACTTCCTAAATTTTTTGATATAGAAATATCCAATTAAAAAGGATAACCTATATGATTCATCAGTTTTTATAAAGTTTTATTGAAATCCCTAGTATTATTCAATCCTTGTATATCTCCTTAAATTTATTTATCGAGTTTCAAGCATATGTCAACTTAAAAAAGACACCCTCTTTATGACATGAGTGTAAAAGGCGGAAAATATTGCCGCCCTGTCCTCAGCACTCGCGTTATGGTTCACGCTTTATTCAAAACATAATCTTTACATAATTTTATCAATTTTCTATGAATTTTTCAGCATTTTTATCTACAGTTTTTAAAAATATTTTTTCTTTCAAGTTCATCATAATTGTGAGAATTTTTCTTATCACGAGAGTAAAGGTATAAAGGTCTGAGTGCCTCCTATTGAATTTGACTCGGGTACAAAACCCTTCTTTTTAACTATGTCGGACAAGGTTACTAATTTGTGATATTTTAGGGGGGGGGCTACATAAAAGAAGCAATCGAAGAAAAACGGGCTTAAGTATCATTACGCCCTTATTCCACCGGACTTATCAATTGTAACCATATATGTTGTTTAAATATATCAAGCTTCAATATTTAGTGAACCACCCATAATTTACCATTGTGTTGTGTCCCTTACCCCGCACTTGTTATTAATAAATAGTTCACTACGACTATTTGGTGTATTATACTATCATGTCATTTGAAATTCCCTAAGGGTACGGGAATCGATATTATTTTCATATCCACATAATATTACTTATATTATTCCTTTTATTGGGTTCATATCAATTTTTAAAAGTACGGTTCGGTTCCTAATTCAATTACTCTGTTTTTATTGTTATTTGTTCAAAAAAGTTTTGCATGGCATTTCAATAACCAATAATTTCCTTCGAAATATTCTAATTTAAGGAACTAGAAAAAGTAAAACTTATTTTAATATGTTCCTTTATATTATTCGATTTTCTATTAAAATCTTATTGAAAGACACTTTATCCTCTGACCAACACTTTCTCGGAGTATCTATCCCGAATATACTCACTAAAGCTAGCCAAAGCAAAAGTTTCTAGACTCATTTTGACCCAGGAAAAATGAAAATCTATTTTAAAAATTAATCAAATGCTTAGTTTTTAAGGTACGACCTGTAATTTGGGGAAAAAATAACAAAATTTATTCCGAAAAATGAAAATTCGTTCTCATGGTTGTATATTAAAAACTGGAGCTCTGATTGAAATTTAAACCGGATTTTCGTTTTTCTTGGGTCAAAATTAGTCTAGAAAATGGTTTTCGTCAAAATCGTTGACAAAAGAATTTGTTCGAATTTCTCAAATTTTTCAAAGGGGTACCTCTTAAAAAAAACTGCCAAAATTCGATATAAGCTTTTAATATGCGATTTTCATAAAAATCATTTTCTAGGCTAATTTTGATCCAGAAAAAAACCAAAATCAGATAAAAAAATTGACCAAAGGCTTAGTTTTTAACGTATGGCCTGTAATCAGTGAAAAAAATGCATAAAATTTATTCGGAAAAATGAAAGTTCGTTCTAATGACTGTATCCTTAAAACTAAAACTTTGATTGAAATTTCAACTGGATTTTCATGTTTCTTGGGTCAAAATTAATCTAAAAAATGATTTTCATCAAAATTACGATCTTTCTATGGTAGATCCAACTACTCGAATTCTACTAAACAACTTATTCCATTCTAGAAACACATTTGAAGCTTAAAGTTTGTGTTTAAACTAACTGCAGTGAACTGGGCAGTGCTTTTTCTGTTCGCTCTATCAATTGGACGCAAAATTAAAAAAGTTAGACACTGTTCTCGACTATGTATTCCCCGTATGAAATAAATATTTTTGTGTAGTACAAGACATAAAAAAAGTCACATAAATTTTGGTGTTAATTAACAAACGTAGAAATAATGTTTGGTAATAAGAATGTTAAACAATTTGAGTTGATGTGTGTTGCATTGTATCATTTTCTGTGTGAATTATAAAACACGCTTTCCTCCTCATACAATCATCACCCCGTGTACTATTTAACGTGTACTTAGGGTTGCCAACTAGTTTTGACAAAACAATCTGACATCATACTTAAAAAGTATAAAAAAATAAAGTATTTGAAAGAAAACAAAAGTATTTTTTTAATTGATGTTTTTCTGGGTGCTTTAAATGCATGCTAACAATTTTTTATTATCTTTGAAGATTTCAAAAACGAAAAAATATTAAGCAGAAATTCTTACACCGTGCTAAGGATGTAAATAGTGAGTTCGAGTTCGTAAATGAGCAACATAGGTCAAGGTTAGAAATAGAACAAAAATTTAAACATAAAAAATGTTCCTTATAAAAAATTTAACAACTTCTATTTGAAATATTT
Organism: Chrysoperla carnea; assembly: GCF_905475395.1. Classification (NCBI taxonomy): domain Eukaryota; kingdom Metazoa; phylum Arthropoda; class Insecta; order Neuroptera; family Chrysopidae; genus Chrysoperla; species Chrysoperla carnea. Next base: position 35,283,555 of record NC_058342.1, read on the forward strand.
TTTCGTATAATTCAATGTTTACCCGTGAGGGCGCAAATTGTATGGAATGTGTGACATGGGAATATCAGTTATGCATATTAGTTATGTGTGACATGTATGTATGTTTAATGTGACAGAGTAATCAACACTGTCTGTACATGGTATTTCAACAATTAATTCAGTCAATTACTTTCTTTAACTTGTTTTTAATAAAAAAGAGTCAATAACCTAGCCTCTTTAAATTTCTGACGGAAATGGCTTGACTTCGACACAACCAACCTAAAAGTATACTTATCGAAAATACGTTGTTATAAAATTATAAAATATAGTTGGCAACCCTACTTTTACCGTGTACTCGTGTACTTATTTTACAATTATGTACAATTACAACGTTCGCATCTGTTAATTGTGACGTGTTCGTGTAAGAACGAACTACATAAGTACATAATTTGAGTTGTCATTGTCAGTAGGAGATGTTTTTCTTTAAAATTTATTATCCTGTATGTTTATTAGTGAAAACATTGTTCGAAATAATGTGGCACACCAATGTTTGCTACAATTTACTACAGCCACGTTCACTACGTTCATATTCACTGAATATTACTGAATATATCGTTCGTTGTTCGTAAACATTTATCTGACAATTAATTCGCGACTATATTTAGTATTTACCTATACATATAATTCAGTTTACGTTTTAATTAAAATTTCGCGATATATGTTTCGATGTTAACATTGATTTCGATTAAGGTGGTACAAGCGCCAAGACAAATTTAAAATTGTGGTTGAAATTATTTGTACCTTATTTTCAACTTTATGAATAGACGAAAAATAAAAATACAATTTTTCTATATCTGCCTTGGTTTCGAAATATCGAAAGCTAAATAATCAAACAAAATTTTCAATTTTTGATATTTTGAAAATTACTCCAGACATCGAAAAATTGTATTCTTACTTTTCATCTTATATTGTCAAATTATAACATAATTCATCATCAAAAATGAAAAAATATATTCTTTTAAATTCTCAATCTAGTCGGTTCGACCGTTTAAGGGCTACGATTCCACTGAGAATTCATTACCGTCCTCTACTCTTTTCCATCTCGGTCATATACGAAAAAAATTAATGTCTTACTACGCTCAATTCGTCAATAAAAAAACTACATCTCCGCTGTCTCCAGAAGGTTTTCTGTGCTTTTTACCCGCAAACAATTGACATTATTTAGGTGTGTTAAAATATTTCAAAAAATTTAACAAAAGACTGTATGTGATGTTGAGGTTATCAACATCAGACAGCCAGTTAAACGGCTCCACAATTGTTCTTCAATTCAACTGTTCAATCTGGCCACAGAATGATCTGATGCGGGTTAATCTTAGCGTACTTGTACTACCGTCGAGACGAATCGGAACTGTGCCATCAGTGCCCATAGTAATGCGTTCCTCAGATAACCACTTCCAGATCACGTTGAGTATTGATTGAACAATTGAAAGTGACCAGCTTGCATGAGCTTTGAACCCTAAACCTATGGATTAGAAGTCCAACACTCTACCAAGCAACCACGCTCACCGTTGGAAATGACAACAAAAAAATATAATAAAAATTTTTTGATTTTTGTTCAATTGTAAAATACAAAATATATATTTTGATTTCGTTTAATGATTAAATTGAGTGTGTATACTTTTGTGCTGTAGTCACTTTGTGTATAGTTATTATTCCTCTCAAGTATGCCGAAGAAATAAGCTGACAAGTGAAATTTACAAAATTTCCAGCAAAAACGGAAATCGAGTTTAAAAATTAACAAAAGGCGTAGTATTTATAATATGGCCTGTAATTAATGAAAAAATACATAAAATTTATTCCGAAAAATGAAAATTCATCCTAATGGCTGTATATAAAAAAACTTAACCTCCGATTGAAATTATAAGTGGATTTTCATTTTTCTTGTGTCACAATTAATCTAGAAATTGATTTTCATCAAAATCAAAGAATTTAAATTAACGCCAGTGAACTGTTTTCTTTCTTTATTTTTCCGGTTGGACGTAATTCTATTGAACACCGTTTTCAATATAGGCCAAAAAACTTTAACAAAGAATTATGCTTGACACTACTTTACTCTACAAAAAATTAAACCCTTCATCCAAAATTGAACGGCACATATAAAGACCGTTAAAATAATTAAATAATTATAAACAAATCCTTTTATTCAAACTGGGAAAAAAAAGATTGAAATATGTATGAGGTAGGGGTCGAAGGGTGCAAGTAGATTAAACCAGATCTGATATTGTAAATGAATAGACATATTAAAACAATATTGTTTGTTGCATCCATCAGTTCACAATTCAAGAGTAGAGGTTACGAGAGAGCCCATCTATCAATATATGTATATATAGCATAAATCGCTAGTGGGCATTATACTGGAATGACAACACAAAATCGTATGCGTATATGATAGTTTTTTAGGATATTGTTACTTTCAGGTTGATCGGACAGCAAATCAAATTACTAAACTCAAAATGTTTTTGGTTTCATTTGAAAGGTAATTTAACGAAGAGTGTTCTTAGCTATGTTTCATGTGCGACCTTACAGTTTTTTACCCGAAAAAACTAAAAAATTGACGATGATCTTTAAAATCGATTCAGTTTGGAAAAGGCATGGCATATAATTTTAACATATAAATAATTACTATGGAAATGAATGGTCAAATAAACCTGGCTCAATTCATTTCGAAAAGTAAAATGGTCAGAGAATTAGTTAATTCAAAACAATAATTCAAAAGAACAAAGTCAACTCAAATATTTCAATTTCAATTAAAATATTTCCAAAAATTTGTCCCAAAATATAATATCCCTCTAAGTATCCTTTTCGTCTCATCTGATATCCTTGACTATCTAAGTTTCCAAAAATCGGTTTACAAGAAATGAATCGCATTTGTCGGGGGGTTTTTTAAATTTTGTAAATTTCACTTGTCAGCTTATTTCTTCGGCATACTTGAGAGGAATAATAACTATACACAAAGTGACTACAGCACAAAAGTATACGCACTCAATTTAATCATTAAACGAAATCAAAATATATATTTTGTATTTTACAATTGAACAAAAATCAAAAAATGTTTATTATATTGTTTTGTTGTCATTTCCAACGGTGAGCGTGGTTGCTTGGTAGAGTGTTGGCCTTCTAATCCTTTGGTTTAGGGTTCAAAGCTCATGCAAGCTGGTCACTTTCAATTGTTCAAATCAATACTCAACGTGATCTGGAAGTGGTTATCTGAGGAACGCGTTACTATGGGCACTGATGGCACAGTTCCGATTCGTCTCGACGGTAGTACAAGTACGCTAAGATTAACCCGCATCAGATCATTCTGTGGCCAGATTGAACAGTTGAATTGAAGAACAATTATGGAGCCGTTTAACTGGCTGTCTGATGTTGATAATCTCACCATCACATACAGTCTTTTATTATTTTTTTTGAAATATTTTAACACAGTCAAATAATTGTTTGCGGGTAAAAAGCACAGAAAAACTTCTGAAGACAGCCGAGATGTAGTTTTTTTATTGACGAATTGAGCGTAGTGTGACATTAATTTTTTCGTATGTGACCGAGATGGAAAAGAGTAGAGGACGGTAATTAATTCTCAGTGGAATCGTAGCCCTTAAACGGTCAAACCGATTTGATTGAGAACTAAGTTTCCATAAATCGGTTTACAAGGAATAAATCGCATTTGTAGGGGGTTTTTTAAATTTTGTTAATTTCACTTGTCAACGATTGAAAATTTTAAGTTGATACAATATAGAACCTCGGATTATATAAACCTTAGTTCAGACTTATCCGAATTTTTTTTTTCATATTTAACACCATTATGAGGAATTTTCATCAGTTTTATATAGTAGGGAAATATTTTGTAACCCTATTTTTTTAACGAGCGTATACGATTGACTGCTAACTAACTGTAATAGTAATCGCATTCACTGTTACAGTTAGTTCATTACATAACAGTCAACTTATTCCAATTAGAACATCTTCTATTAGTGCAGTTTTTATGAATTAATTGTAATATTAGTTTAAAAAAGGCATACTTCTGATTTAGTAGTCAACCCAATATGTGCGTACATTACCTTCAAGATATTTATTATGACATAAGATTTCTTGTTCTTACTTTAAATTATCTCTATTATGTTTAACTTCTTCTGATAACTCACAACTCATTCTTTTGAATGAAAAACGTAAACTTTGGGCAAAGAATATAAATTGACAGGTTGTAAATAATTTTCAAAGTGCTTATTCTCAAAATTAGGTAACACATCGTTGGATTTTGGGGTCGTTTTAATTTGTTGCACATTTTCTTGTTTTACCTTCCAACCAGCAAACAAATCCATTTTTTTTTAAATAAATAAATAAACACATTTGAGAGAGGCCCTTCCACTCTCACCTAGAATGTCTATTCCAGTTTCTTCCTCTTCATGAAAAAATCTGCACATACCGTTCCCTGTAACATTAATTTTGTACACACGATTATCTGATCAGCGTCAATCTTGCGGTAATTTTCAGCCGCATGATGAGAGATTCACTAAAGCTTTCCGCACATGCGTCGAATATAAAAAATTAGAAAATTTGTTTTAAATCGAGCTAAATGCTCAGTGCTGACGTTGAGGGAGTTTTTCAAAGCAGCTATACAAGTATGGGCTGTGTTACAACCATATCTACCTGACAAAATGAATTTTGACTATTATATGCATTCAATAACAATTTAATACGTGCTTTTAATTTTTTTTTGTTTTTATGTTGCTTTTTATTCAGGAAAAAAAATATTTTTATTCATAAACAATTGATATTCTATTTACAAACAATATTTTTTTTTTACATTTTTCATAAACAGATAATAAACATGTTCGGTTTTTTATTATACATTATTAAAATTAGTTCATGTTCAGGGAAGTGCCATAGCAAGCTTGCCCCGCACTCGGGGCACAATACCTTTTTAGCGACCTCCCCTTTCCCCATTCAAAAATCATATAATATTATATGAAAAATATACTTGAAAATTATTAAATAAATAAAGTCACAGCTTCAAGCTTAGCTTTAAATTTAAGACAAACAGTGTAATTGAAAAAACAAAACTAGATTTTGAAATGTATATGGTAATCTAGAACTAGTTCCAAGGATATCAATTATCTTTAGCTAATTCTATTAACAATATTATTAAAACTTAAAATGAAACTCGTAAAAAAACTTTTGTTTGTTTACGTTAAATTAAAGACACGCCTTTTGTGACGTAATTTCTTTTTTACTAATAATCTAATGTTTTCTTGCAAAAATAGGGCAGTTGATATCCCTTCTTAAGTTGAATATTATTAAATGATAGATACTAATATCTACTGATTATCATTGGCTGAATGTTATCGAATGATATTCAGTGAATGAACAAATTTATGAATTTTTGTCATACCTGTAGCGCCTAAATTAGGGCTCAGATCCAAAATTGGTAAATAACTTTTTCCATTGTCTTTATGAGCTTATTCTGTAGGTCGACGATCTGCAGTCAATAACAGAACACCATGTATACATATATCAAAATAAGGTTGTAACAATGGGAAGGTAACATGGTTTCATAGTCCTGATTCTTCTCCTACTTCATGATACTTCAAAACTTTGTAAATTTTTCAGTAATTTTTCATTCTAAAGTATGAAAAATTGAAAAACAATATAATGAAAATTGCATTGTTAAAACACAGCGCACACAAATAGATAAAATAAATAAAAAACTATTTAAATATGCATATGGAACAACTGTTTTTTAATATATAAATATATCAACAAAGGAATTGTTTTTTTATTTTTTTTTTTATACGGAATAATATTGACAAATATCATCATTTCATAATAATTATTGTTAGTAAACAACTGAACTCTATATATTATTATTAATAAAGCGAATATATGCCTAACCTAACAATACATTCATAACGTCAACAGTGGTAACTGGTAACGGCGCCGCTAAAATATCTAAGGGAATGAGGGTATGGAATAGAAAAAAGGAAATAAAAAAAAAACAAATGAAAAACAATATCAATACAAAGTGAAAAATTATAAAATTTAAATAAATAATACTTTTTACATATTGTACTAAAAGGTAAAAAATAATTATTTCTACGAGTTACTGATTGTGAAAGCTGGACGCGGTCAATTTAAAATATCTTTTGAGTTTATCAAGCTCTTATGAATAGTCATGAATGAGTGACGAATAGAAATAAATATTTTCTACTTTTAAGTTCAATTAAAACTTGTCCTTTACCAAGTCAAATTTACAAAATTTAAAAAACCCCCCAACAAATGCGATTTATTCCTTGTAAACCGATTTATGGAAACTTAGTTCTCAATCCAGTCGGTTTGACCGTTTAAGGGCTACGATTCCACTGAGAATTCATTACCGTCCTCTACTCTTTTCCATCTCGGTCAGATACGAAAAACTTAATGTCCCACTACGGTCAATTCGTCAATAAAAAAACTACATCCCCGCTGTCTCCAGAAGTTTTTCTGTGCTTTTTACCCGCAAACAATTGACATCTATTTGGCTGTGTTAAAATATTTCAAAAAATTTAACAAAAGACTGTATGTGATGCTGAGAGTATCAACATCAGACAGCCAGTTAAACGGCTCCACAATTGTTCTTCAATTCAACTGTTCAATCTGGCCACAGAATGATCTGATGCGGGTTAATCTTAGCGTACTTGTACTACCGTCGAGACGAATCGGTACTGTGCCATCAGTGCCCATAGTAATGCGTTCCTCAGATAACCACTTCCAGATCACGTTGAGTATTGATTGAACAATTGAAAGTGACCAGCTTGCATGAGCTTTGAACCCTAAACCAATGGATTAGAAGGCCAACACTCTACCAAGCAACCACGCTCACCGTTGGAAATGACAACAAAAAAATATAATTTAAATTTTTTGATTTTTGTTCAATTGTAAAATACAAAATATATATTTTGATTTCGTTTAATGATTAAATTGAGTGTGTGTACTTCTGTGCTGTAGTCACTTTGTGTATAATTATTATTCCTCTCAAGTATGCCGAAGAAATAAGCTGACAAGTGAAATTTACAAAATTTAAAAAACCCCCGACAAATGCGATTTATTCCTTGTAAACCGATTTATGCCAAACTTACAACACCTTTTTTTTTAGTTCGGGGGTTAAAATTGCCTGTAGTATAGAAATGGACAAAAAACCTTACACACCCTGTAAAAATATCATGATCCAATTGTACAGTATTTAATAAACGTACACAAATCGTATTAGTATGAACTGTTGTTTGAATATTATTTACTTTTTGACATACGGTGAACTGACGAATAAAATTATACACAAAAAAAAACTCGTATACGGAACACTCCGGAGTATAAAACAAAACTGCACCTCTCAATTTGTTTCTATATTTTTTTCTGCATACGGTTTTCTAGTCTCAATCTCGAAATACAGTTGGTACACTAAACAGCATGATATAATAATTTTTATTATCAGAATTGTTTGTATAAAATTTTTGCTTGAAGCTAAAATAATAGCTTTTCCGTAATATTTTGTTAGTTGCATTCAAATTATAAAATACAAAATATTTTCTCTACAAAATATCAATCAATTGCCAATCAATATTAGTAGACATTACACAATTTTAATTTGCTTAAGGTTGTACAGTTATTAAAGCTTGAATTGAAAATTTTTAATATTTTGTACTAGGGAACAAAAACTGATTCGTACTCTCTGAATCCCTGGCAAATATATTTTAACCACAAGATGTAAGAAAAACCCTCACAACAAGCCCTATAAATTTTGTATATTCAGAGAAATTAAAACATTTAGAACTTTTGAAATATAGGCCATTTTTTTACACAAATATATTAAAAGTTATCTAAAACTGTTCAAAGATTCACATATTTTTACAAACCTATATAAACTTAAGCTTTTGAAAAACGAATGTTAGCTTTAAGAAGAAATGCGACTTAAGCTAAGGTGATTAAATAAATCTGTGATCAAAAATCTACATTAAAAGAATACATGTACATTAGTTTTGTTTGTATAGCCCTAGGACCCAGATATAAATACGTTTTGTATTCACCTCGAAAAATAAGAAATCAATCTTTATAATAAATCTTAAAGTTGAAATAAATCTTTATTTTTTTTTTATTCTCATGTAATTTGTCATTTAAAACGTACCTAGAAAATAGGAATAAACGTTTCGAAATGATATTAAAATTAAAGAAACATGTACTGATAAAAATTATGTACCCATTACAAACAAAAAATGATACATAAATTTTTTGATACACGACGGAAACATTTGAAGGGTATCATATCACCTTCATGCAAGTAAAACATATCGTGAAGCATTGTATTCACTAATTAGAGTGTAAATACGATGCTTTCGAGTTTTGAAATTTTCCATCGTTTCAAGGGATAAAATTTGTGTAATTTTTTCGATTTTTGTCAAACTAATTTTATGAAAAGGAGAGCTTAATAAAATTGCGAATTGTTTGTCTGTCTGTCATCACGATAACTCAAAAACGAAAAGCGATATCAAGCTGAAATTTTTAAAGCGTGTTTAGGACGTAAAAAGTGGGGTTGAATTCGTAAAAGAGCTACATAGGTCAATTTGGTCTTGGGTCCTTAAGATCTATCTTGTAAACCGTTAGACATAGAACAAAGTTTAAATGTAAAAAATGCTCCTTATACAAAAATAAACAACTTTTAGCCTCTTAGATGACACACATATGCCGGTTAAAAAAAAAATCCTAAATCAATATCTGATTAATTTGAAAAACATATTTCAAGGTACAAGGTACATGTACATATCGTTAACATATATGCAAAATAAAACACGTATACGTTGTAAATGCTATGAGAATGTGTCCCAAGGGACTTATTCATACCCTTACAATATTAAACTATCGTCATTCCTACGAGTATGTATTTTAGGTAGGTACTTGATGTAATCTTGGAGTTTGGAAGTACCAATACATATTAGACGAATCATTTTAGACGAAAAAAGTGTAAAATAAAGATTTTTTTTGTACCTCGTGTAAAAAATTGTTCAGAAAGGTCCATTTATCAAAATCTACATCTAACTTGGAGCCGCCAGAATGTTTAACCATTGCTATGGTCCAAATAGACCAATTATTAGAAACCATTTTTGAGGTGATTTTGAAAACTTTAAAAATATTCAACAAAATGAGCAGAAAAAAACAAAAAACGCATACACGGGAGTTTTTGGGGTCGATGATCACTATCCTGATCACGATTCCGACGTTAGAATGTGGATATACTCAGCCCTCTTGGCATTATTCACCCACCGCTGGCTCAACACAGCAATATTCATTGAATATTCAACAAAATGAACTAAAAAAGTTTACTCGGAGGGTTTTGGGGTCACTGATCACGATTCCGGATATCCGGATATATCAACATTTTGTTCATAGCATCAATATTTTTAAGCGTTACAAACTTGGGACTAAACTTAATATACTATGTATATTTCATATAAACATGGTATAATTAAGGAAAGTTATCCTTGATCTATGATTCAGAGGCAAATTTTGATGCTGTTGGGCCTTTTGAGTGTCGGTGTCCCTTCATTATGCTTATGCTGTTTCGACTTTTGTTAAATAGGGAAGGGAAAGGGTCTAAGTTAGGCAAAATGTTTGAATATACTTCGATAATCATCCTAATTTTAGATTAAATTCGTCGAAGAAGGAGAGGTGGATGAAAGTTGTTCTTAGGTCTCTGAAGTACCTAATCTGTACCATAGAAAAGGAACGTAAATTCAATGATCTACCCTCCACCCACTTGGGAGGAGATAGATCCTCCCAAGTGGGAGGAGGGAATACTTGTGGGCGATATTTGTTTATCTAATAGACACCTTAGACACAATTTTATTAATATAGATTATAAAAATATTTTGATTTCAACTAATCAAGGTTTTTTAAAATAAAAATTTAGGTTCTACCGAGATTTGAACTCGGATCGCTGGATTCAAAGTCCAGAGTGCTAACCATTACACCATAGAACCGATATGTTTAACATATCATAACTAAAGATCCAATTTTGTTTGTTCAATACAAACTTGAAGAAATTCCTAAATTGGACAGGACATTCTTGGCATTAAGTAGACGATTCAAGGACGAACTATTTGATTTCCGATGCGATTTTCGAAGTTTCTAGCCCCAAACTTATGGAGTATTACTATTATTTTTTTAAATTGGTTTTATATAATTTAATTAGGTTCAATTGAACATTTAACACAAGAAATTTTATTTGCTAACTGTCAAAATTCGTAAAATAAGGCGATGACATTGAATAATTATCCAATTAGCACACTATTTATATTGAAATTTATGCAGGGTAACAAAACTTTGACAAAGATTCTTCCTCTTTTCTGTATGTCAGTAATTTGACCCTTTTGAGTCATCGTATCCACAAACAGACAGACGGATGGACGGACGGACAGACATTCAAACGGACAACCGGAAATGAATTTTATTAACATCTATACTAAAATTATGTTCGTAGTATCAATATGTTTAAACGTTAAAAATTTGGGACTAAACTTAGTATATCTTCATATATTTCATATACATGGTATAATAATTGGCCTATTTGGTCCACAGCACTTTTTAGCGGCACCAAGTTAGATGTAGATTTTGATATATGGACTTTTCTAAACATTTTTTCAAAAAATTCTCTTTAAAATGCTAAAATGATTCGGCTATATTTTCATATACACACTGAGTTTTACTACAATCGTTAAGTAATATAAAATCATATACAACAATTTTCTTGATATTATGTTCTAAGAAATTACCAAGGTGATGGTAGAAGGTGCCTCCTTTAAGTATCGTTCGAAAAATAACATTAACCATACCTTAACGAATGCATGCACACTGTTTTCTTTCAAATTAACAAACAGTTTTTGTAGTTGTACGAATAAATTTGTCATTTATTTAAAATGACGGTTTGTGTTTACTTACTTGAATAAAATTATCCTTGTTAGGACTCTACTTTTCTTATCAAATTTGGTATATATTTCATTTCTGTGCAAAATTTTTTTATATGAAGTTGGACTAAATCTAAATCACTTATGAAAATTCATGGATTTATCCAAAACTAGTCGGTGGAAATTAAAATAAACGGTCCGAAACATCGGACAAGATTTTATTATATTATAAAATTGATATCTTATTCTTGTAGTTCGGTAAGGGTGAGGTTAAGCAAAGATTACCAAGTTACAAAAGTTACTTAAAAAGACATTTTAATATTTGATCAATTTTGTAGGTAGGGTTGACTATTGACGATTTCAACCCCCCCAGCTCTACGGCTCCAGGAGGAGGGTTCTCCGAGGGGAATTATATCAAACATAGGACCTTGTTATATAAACTCTGCTACGAAGTTTCACTGCTGTCCCCTCAGCCTCTCCCTAGAAACTCCCATTTTGCTATATTTGGAAAGGCTTTCCCTAGGTTGTGGGCCTTCTTGAATTTTACCGGATGTGGCTTATACTAATCCTAGGAACACATTAAGGTCTAGCCTTGTGACATGTTTAATCGAAATTGTAGAGCCGTTTTTTGAGAAAACTTCAAAAATCCTGTTTTGGCCTAAAGGAAAGTAACCTTTAAAAAAGGTTTAGGGAAGAAATGAAAAAATCATCTGGAATTATGACTAAACTGAACCTATGTACCGAGTTTGAGAAAAATCGGTTGAAAATTGAAGGCTCCAGCTTGGTAACAGACATACCGACATACCGACATACCAACATACCGATAAAAATCATCATCAAAGTTGAAAATTATTTATTGTCACTTGTTAAGAAATAAAATTTAATAAATTTATAAAAAAAGTTTTTTCTTGTTACAAAAACGTTACGATTTAACGATTGTTTAATTAAAGAAGTGTTTGTTACTTTCTAAAATATTAAAATTTATGTTTCTAAGTGTGAAGATGGTAAATAAATGTGTATTACAGGTATACGGTGGATATAGACAAGAAATCTCCTGGGATCAGTGATAAGCATTCAAGTGAGTGTCCTTATTGCAAAAGTTATTGCTTATATTCTTAGTGATCCCAACCATTCAATTTAATCCAGACACATATAGAGAACCCTTCATGAATGGTGATTTCATAAACGTCTATTAAATATATTTACAGGTTTTTCGTAAACAACTTGTAAATTGTGTATTAACACCATGCATGAGTTTTATTTCAGGTTGTTTCCATGGTAAGCATAAGCTTATTTTGAGAAAATTTGAGGAAGGGGGAGGTAGATGGATGATATGTTTTCATATATTTCTCCAAAACAAAGAGTTTAAATTTCATTTAAACTTTTGTTCTATCTCTAACGGTTTACAAGATGGATCCTACGGACCAAAGACCCAATTGACCTATGATGCTCATTTACGAACTCGACCTCACTTTTTACGTCCTGAGTACGCTGTTCAGCTTGATATCTTTTTTCGTTTTTGAGTAATCGTGCTGACTGATAGACAGACGACAGACAGACAGACATACAACCGAAAATGGACTAATTAGGTGATTTTATGAACACCTATAGCAAAATTTTGTGCGTGGCATCAATATTTTTAAGCGTTACAAACTTGGGACTAAACTTAATATACTTTGTATATTTTATATACATGGTATAAAAATTACATAAATTTTAATTTGGTTAATCAGGTGAATTCAAGGGATGGACAAAAAATTGTCTATTTAAAACATATGACTATGAATTTTTTTTTTTTTTGGGTTGGTACTGATAATATTGTTTGTTTGGAAAACAAAAACTGTATCCTATGTATATATACACATGCAATAATAGAAAATTGTACGGTTGCATTTTTAAAAAAAGTCTCTTCTATTATTATAAATTGTGTGAACCGAAGGAGTCAATGATATCAAAAAAAAAAAAAAATTAAATTTAAACTAATTTATGCGACTAAAACAGTTGGAACCCATTATTGGAAAGACTTGAGCCTGTCAAGACTTTAATTGTTCCCTACTTTTAAGGATATATGCAAGGATTGAATAATACTAGGGATATCAATAAATCTTTATAAATACATTTTAACAAAGTTTCCAAAAATCACAAAAAATTGCTAGGTCATCGGGCTTTTCATTATCGGGCTGAAAAAATGATGAATCGTATAAGTTATCCTTTTCAATTGGATATTTTTATATGAAAAATCTAGAGAGTGTGATAAAAAACTATCTAAAATATTTAGACAATCTTGTAGTTTATAAAAATTACCATCAAAATATAAGGTTATCGATGACATTAAATCTAAATTTTAATTTAATTATGAGTTCATCGAAGATCCAATTTTTTTATGAACTGATGGCGACTATAATTAGTGTATTAACGATTGAAGAGCGATATCTATATTATCAAATTTATAAGTATCACTTGCACACAATATATTATATATTTTTGTAGTTGTGTGTTATTTTAAAGCTAAAAAAAAATCACATTATTTGAGTACAAAGCATGTATTTGGTTTATATGTATGTACCGTGCAATAAACCAAAACTTTAAAAAAAAAAATAAAATACAAAATTTTTGAATCATTTAGTAAAATGAATTGAAGTCAAATATTTTTATATATATTTTTTTCAAATAATATTTGTATATGATGCACCTCCATACTTCCACACCTCCATTGCTCTATTGCTCTATTGCTCCATAGGTACAATACTAGATGTCTCCATTTTCCATCTCTGTTCAATATCGAGACACAAATAAATGAGTTGCGTACGTTCATATGCCAATCTAGTGTTTATACAAATATTCGTTTATTAATATGATTTTATTATTTTATTTATTCATTGTTTTAATGAACACGATTTTTCATTAATTTCACTCGGATATCTGTCTAAAAAAAACGTGAAAAACTATTATGTGAACACAAATATAGTGAGAGACACTTTTAACGTCAATATAACAAAATATTTCACTGTTTGCAAAGGCAACTCCTGGATGCCTAGAGATGGTTGTGTCCCATAGCCTTATACCAACGCCCTGGAATTTCGCTTTGTTCTAATACCCATATTACGTTAACCTTGATTTGTTCCGCTAGTTCATTTAAGGACGTTCGGCAGTTCTGTGCTACCTTCGAGAAGATGCACAGGGGAGAATTTATACCGGAAAAAGTATAAAGAAGGAATTTTTATGCGCAAAATTGATTCAAAAGACACTAACAAACACAGTAATCGTAAATTGAATGACACGGTAAATCGAGAGCAAAAACACTAATAACATGCATCCGTAAGAGCAGGTAGATTGTGGCTTACAAAACAGGCTAAAGGCGAGGTAATAGTAACTCAAGTGGCCCGTTTGTGATGGAGTGGTTATCTAACTGTACACAAAAAATCAACTTTCAACGCAAAACAAAAGACTTGAGTCTTCTGACTTTTGTCCGGAAATTTGGCATAAATATCCCACTGTGAGATATGATCGCTAAAGTCTCTCAAGCTATTCTAACATTAAATTCTATCGAGAATATGTCCTTCAAATTTCAAAAACATTATGAAAACAAACAATTGACTGAGATAATTGACAAATGTTGCTCATTTACGAACTCGACCTCACTTTTTTCGTCCTAAACACGCTATAAATTTTAGCTTGATATCTCTTTTCGTTTTTGAGTAATCGTGATGACAGACGGACAGACGACAGACGCCAGACAAACAGACGGACAACAGGAAATGTACTAATTAGGTGATTTTATGAACATCTATTCCAAAATTTTGTTCATAGTATCAATATTTTTAAGTGTTACAAACTTGGGACTAAACTTAGTATACCTTCATATATTTCATATACATGGTATAATAACACTGTTTGGGAATCACTGGAAAAATATATATTGTAATTATTTTTATTTATCAAAAAATTACATTTGATACATCAATTGAATCAGATATATTGACCACAGTTATTGAATAGAAAAAAATAAGATTAAGAAAATTGGACAAAAGAGGTTCACCCCTTCCAACCATATAGTCCGTTCGACAATTGTATGGACAGTATCGGTTCGTACAATTTATCATTCTATTCAACGATATTCATGTAAGTAAAGGTTCTTTTTTTTGGGAACAAGATATGTTCCGTCTATTTAAATAACCGTCTACATTTTCACCAGTATTGTGTTTTTGTAATCCTGATAAATATGTTTATTTTCATTCGGCGTCGAACTCAACAAAGATATCTTTGAAAAGGGCGCAATATAATAAATGTATCGTTGTAGCATATTGTTTGAAATTTCCAAATATAAATTTATTGTATAAGATTGTATAAAAAAACAAGTGAAAATGACAAACAATTGACTGAGTTAATTGTTGAAATACCATGTATAGACAGTGTTGATCACCCAATCGTTTGTAATTAACGAAAGATACCATCCACTCTTAGATAGACACACCTAATTTGTATCTAATTTGCGCTCTCGCGGGTAAACAGTGGTTTTTACGAAAAAATGTTTCAAACAAAAGTTTTTTTTTTTATAAGGAACATTTTTTACCTTTAAAATTTTGTTTTATCTCCAACAGTTTACAAGATGGGCCCTACGGATCCAAGACCCAATTGATCTATGTTGCTCATATAAGAACTTGACCTCACTTTCTATGTCCCCAACACGCTATAAAAATTTCAACTTGATATCTCTTTTCATTATTGAGTTATCGTGTTAACAGACAAACAGACGGACAACCGGAAATGGTCATATTTCTAAGCTCTAGTTACAAACTTGAGACTAAACTTAGTATACCTTGATGTATATTACATATATACAGGGTATAAAAACCAAGTTCATAATCGTCAACTTACGTAATAGGATATTATCGTTAGTCAATGAAATTTGAAAAAAGTTAAAATTTATGTAAAAATATACTTAAATATTCTGATTTCGAGTCATAAAAGCACATAATTGTTTTATTATATTAAAATTAAAAATAGTAACTTTTAAACTGTATATCACGTGACCTAAAACGCGGGTAAACCCTACTGTGATGTCATAGCGGTATGAGTCATAGACCATCAAGTAATTCAGTGTAGACAGCTGGGTATAATGTATACATAGATAATAAGTATTTATATTTATTATAATCAGATGTCTATGAATATATCTGTCAAACTTACTTGTGTCATTTCGTATAGTGATACCCATATTACGTCATTAAATTGGATGCCCGCGTTTTTGACAGTTTAAAAAAGGTTTAAAATTTAAGTTTCTGGCAAGAAAGTTTGTGTATTTTTCCGAAATAAATTTTTGATGGCTTTTTATTCTCAAAATCAACATTTTGAAGTACTTTTTCAAAAATAGTGGAATACCCTATGGTACAATCAAGTTACAGAGCGAATTTAAATGGAAAACTTTTAGGATAATCATGAATGAGACATAATAAAAATTTTATTATTAAAAATTCAGACAAATCAATCATATAAACATCAGACAACATTGTCAAAAAGAGCAAAAATGATATATAATTTCACAAAAATAAAATAAATATTTAAGAAAATATTTTCTATCTGTAAGAGAAAATCATAAAATTTAATATGATATAAAATATAATTATATAATACTTTCTTATATAATAACATCAACCCCTAATTTATATAATAAAAACTAAAGAAAACTGATTTTCCCATTTTATTTTATGCGAAAAATAATTGTGGCATGTTGTTCAAGACATTACATTTTAAAACATTTTAAGAATATTTACAATTTTCATTATACAGTCATGTATTGAGTGAAAAATCTAGTGAGAATGAAAATTGTGCTTTCTTCAGTTATCCAAAAATAATAGGGTATTCCCCTATTTTGAAAAAGTACTTCAAAATGTTGATTTTTCTAATAAAGCCACAAAAAATTTATTTCGGAACAATACACAAACTTTCTTGCCAAAAACTTAAATTTTAAACCTTTTTTAAACTGTCAAAAACGCGGGCATTCAATTTGATGACGTAATATGGGTGTCACTATACGAAATAACACAAACAAATTTGACAGATATATTCATAGACATCTGATTATAATAAATATAAATACTTATTATCTATGGATATATTATACTCAGCTGTCTACACTGAACTAACTGATGGTCTATGACTCATATAGCTATGACATCACAGCAAGGCATAACTGAAGTTCTACATTTGATACCAGTGGTATCAAATGTGGTAGGCATTAAAAACAGAATTGATTAATAGTTATTTCGTTTCATAACAAATTTTTACTGAATACAGATCTGTATATAAAGAAAATATATAAATAGACAATGCGATTTTAGTGCATAGGATACTCCGTTGTGTGGATAAAAAAAACTCATCACCAGCAAACCCCTATCACTAAAGTCATATTTGCCCCTCGAAAATATGAAAAGATTGAAAAAAGTGATTTTGTTGACTGACTGAGAAGTTTTTATCCCCAAAAGGCGTCTTAAAAATATATCATTATTGCATATAACCGAAAGAAAACACGCTAATTTCGAAAAAAAAATACTTTAGCCAAAAGTTTTCAAGGACAATAGACGACATTGGCCTGTGTCTATTGACTTTGACCTGCAATTATTAAAATAAAGTATGTACTACCAAAAACCTAATATATATGAATACAATTATTATATTTTTTAAGTCCGACTTACTTCGAAAGCTAAGGTTTTTCGAAAAATTGTTTTATACAAAAATTTTTAGGTTTTTATGGGGAACAATTTTTGGACCGAAGAACTAGTTACAATCTGATGTCAGAACATGATGTCCGCCATCAAATATACCAGGCATCTATACAATCATATAAATAGTACTCTGGAGTTCATGAAATGCAACCCCCATCCCTCGTTGACTTTCAATTCAGTGCATAAGTCTCTATTTTCGGGGGAAATATGACTAAAAAGAAAAAGCATATTATTAAATACACAAATTCGCCACGAGATGTTATTACAACAAAAACGTTTAGTGTTATTTTTTGGTGAATGAAAGTTTTACAATTAAGCGCAGTTGGATATTTAATCGACGGAAAACGTTATATTATCTTGTTGCTAATTTTTCATGATATTTTCTTAAACTCACACATATACATTAGTCTCACCCCTTCATTCTTCATCTTCCTTCACCCTTCAACCATGTTCGTTCTCTCATTACAACATTGTTTTAATGCTTTTTCCAGAAAGGAAAAAGTCAAGAAAATATAATTTTCTGTGCAAAAATATAAATGAGGATATTTCAATGACAAATCACTGCCTTTAGATACTAATCAAATAATGAAAAGGGTTCCAGGTTCTTCACTTTTTTAATTATTGTTACGTTTTTTTTTTTGTTTTAATACCATGTATATGAAATATATACAAGGTATATAAAGTTTTGTCCCAAATTTGTAACGCTTAAAAATATTGTTAATAAAATCACCTAATTGGTCTGTTTTCGGTTGTCTGTTCATCTGTCTGTCAACACAATGACTCTAAAACGAAAAGAGATATCAAGTTGAAATTTTTCTAGCGTGCTTAGGACGCAAAAAGTAAGGTAAATGAGCAACATAGGTCGATTGGTTCTTAGAGCCTTAGAGATATATCCGTAGGAATCATCTTGTAAACCGTTAAATGTTAAATGTAACAAAATATTCCTTATAAAAAAATAAACAACTTTTGTTTGAAACGTTTTTTTGTAAACATAACTGTTTACCCGTAAGGGCGCAAATTGTATAGTATGTATTATATGGGAATATCAGTTACATGTGTGTGACTATATAAGAGTGGATATTTTTCTTTATTTACATGGCGTAAAAAAACAAACGATTGGGTCATCAAAACTGTCTATACATGGTATTTCAACAATTAACTCAGTCAATTGTTTGGTTTCACTTGTTTAATATAACAACCGTCTTGTCTATCACATTTATCAAACTATTAGGCGGAGGGAAGGGGTAGAATTGTTTCGATCTCCTCAAAATATTACAAAATGTCGTTCCATTATTTTTTATTCAAATCTTTTATGACATATGGTTTTTTTTTAGATTATCTTTAGTTATGAATTTTCTGATAGAAAGTTATCGTGCATGTCCTGTAAGCCCGTAAAGTTCATGACAATGGATAATTGTAGCTTTCTGTAAATTTAAACCTAAGTAAACTGGATTTCTGTATTTTTTAAGTCAAAATTACCTTATTTTATTAAATTACAAAAATGTAAGAACAGTAGGAGCTTAAATAGAGGAAAACCTTTTTGAGTATTTAACTGGAATTCTGTGGTTAAAACAAAACATGAATTATAAATTTGTTATATTTTCTTTCCAGAGCCTAAGTGGCTGAGTCTAAGGCGATAGACTTTAAGCGTTTGTCTACTTAGGCTTAGGTTGAGACCCAAATTATATGATAAAACTTCTTCCGAAGCAATTCGGTAAATATTACTTATTTGTTTAAGAAAAATAAGTTTATACAATATCCTACCGAGTCACCCACCGACATACAATCGGCTTAAGGAGTATATTTTAATTAGGATTCTGCAAAAATGGCGGATTTTGCCGGGTGTATGCGTTAATGCGTTAATCATAAATTTCAAATTTTTTCTATACATGGTCTGAATGTCCGTTCAACCATGATGAAATTATTTCAAAATACAAATATTAACATCATCTAAACAAATATTATCTTAACCCAAAACGTTTTTGTCACAAATATCTTAGCATAGCCGTTGATTGTAGTTATTATTAGTATTACCAACCTAACAAAAACAAAAATCAATTTTATAAACAAGAGTATTTTTAATATTTATGTAAATATTAAAAAACAAGTCTTCTTACTTTTGTGAAATGATCACAAGTTCGTTCAGTTTTTTTAATGGACAATGGAGAGTAAGTAGTTATAAAGATTGAAATTTATTAAAAACATACAATTTGCATTATTCACTTAATTGTTTTTTCTGGAGATGTTGTCAGTCCTCCACCATTCAGTCCAACTCCAATTGATGATGATGACATGTGATGATACCTTCAGCGTACAGTACACCATCTACATAGGTTATGTATGTCTGTGTTAATAACGCAACGTTTAAACGTTTAACATTATTAATCGATCCATAACCAATCAATATTACAATAATTGTAGTTTAACAAACATTTTCAATGTTATTAACAAATCACACATGCTCCCCATCACTAAGGTTATATTTCTCCTCCATTTGAGACTTGTTAAGTATAGTAGTACCTGGGTGACCGAGCGTTACTCGGTATTTTTTTTTTTGTTAAAAAGGCACGAATTTTATCATTAATATAAGAATCATTTAAAATGTCTCTTCACAAATATCAATTTGAATGTCCCGGTAACGTACTTTAATTCGTTGCCAATAGATGTCAGGAAGAGTCATATTTTGCAGTCAATGTTCAGTTTTTCCTGAAAACACGTATAAAACGACATTTTCTAAAAATGAATCCTGCTGAAGTATATACAGGATGTTCTAATATCAACTGCAGAACTTTCGTTTCCTGTGTAAGCTAAGAAAAAAAAGAAGAAAATATTCTTTGCCAAATTTGAATCTGAGGCCTAATTTACGAGATAATTATAGATATAGCAAACCTCCTCCCTTCCTGTTTATCTTCGATATAGTGAATATGTCTATATTTTCGGAGAAAATATTACTAAAAACGTTTATATTTTCCAGTCAATGTCTTAGCTTTCATCCGAGAAGATCTAAGACCAATTTGTTGGTACTAACTTATTTTTAACCTCCAAACTAAAAAAAGGGGTGTTATAAGTTTGACCGCTATTTGCGTGTGTTTGTCTGTGTGTATGTCTGTCTGTCTGTGGCATCGTAGCGCCTAAATGGATGAACCGATTTTAATTTTTTTCGTTTCGTTGGAAAGTTTATTTAACGGAAAATGTTCTTAGCTATGTTTCAAGTTCGAATTTAGGGTTCCGTACCCGAAACATTTATCCGTTATTTTTAAAATTTTGTAAATTTCACTTGTAGATTGCAATGCCCGTCCGGTAGGAACATATTGAAAAAATATCGCCATCATGGTACTGTCATCGGGTAATTTAATTTCTAAAAAAAAAATCTGAAGTCTTCTCTTAATGTGACGTAAAAAAAGAATGACAGATATGCAATGAACTACAACCTAATTGGACAAAACATCTGAACAGAAATATAAAACAGCAAAAAAAAAAAGTAACCAAGATGATTTTATATTGATGGAATCAACTCCTACTATTTAAGTACGAAGACATTTCAAGCGGTTTTTTGTTCTATTAACGAGCATCCATTAATGGCTTTTCATGTATATTTACAAGATTTAAATGTATTAAAAATATGTTGTAAGATATCCGTAATTGAAACAAAACATTTTTAGTTCATTTTGCAGCAAAATAAAAAAACTTCCATTAATCCATACTTTGTACAAAATTGTAAATTGATTCACACGAGATGCAAATGAACTTCAGACATGTTCAAGTTCAATAAATATTATTTCCTAGTATATAAATATATTAACGTCTAAACATCAAAATCAAATTTACATTTAGGGTTTTATTGACTGGACATTTGAACTAAACCATTAATTTAGCAAATAATATCATTTTAATTACTTAATTGTCAGTTGGGTTGGGTTAGGTTGTCGTGACGTCATAGTATGTGGCTTGTCAGAATTGTTGACATACTGTATGGTATAAAATATTTATATTTTGTATGGTATTACATTGAGTTATATTATTCTATGGCTTTTATTAGAAAACTTAATAATAACGTGTGTAAATTCTGTGTTGTAAATTCATTTTTTCTAAAACGTAAATAATCCATTGAACTGTCACCAATTGACAGCTCACATTTTAACAGAGAGCGCCAAAAGGTCTTCGTTTAAACATCTCAAAAGTATTATTTATTGGTGTAAACATGAATTAAAAATATTTAAAAAAATACATGAATATTCCTATTTTGCATTCAAGTCCTTGCTCAACTTATTGCGATATTGATAATGAGTGCTTACTTCAAAATCGTCTTCTTCTTGGGTGTATAATTTTTTTCTACCATTATTTTAGGAATAATTTTGGGGAAAACAATATCTTTTTACACCCGGTAAAATCTATTTTTTCATCCGGTTATATTTTCCTGTTGTACTTTATGTAATCTATACAAATAACACTTGACTATAGCTTTACGATATAAAGCTACTAAAAGTATTAAACATTAAACACCGAGAAAAGAAGAAAAATTTTTATTTGAAAAAAATGTTTTAAAACACAACTGTCAATTAAGTTAGCACGCAACACGTTTCAATTTTATTCTCTACAATCGGATACAATATAGAGAATATACGCTTTCATTAACTGTATTGAGGTGACACTAAATCTACAGTATTGTAAAAAAGTTTTGGTTTATTATACAGTACATACATATAAACCAAATACATGCTTTTTAGTCAAGTAACGAATTATTTTTGACTTTACTATACCACGCAACTACAAAAATATATAATATATTGAGTGCAAGTGATTCTTATAAATTTGATAATATAGATATCGCTCTTCAATCATTAATCAACTAACTATAGTCATCTTTGTTCATAAAAAAATTGGATCTTCGATGAACTCATAATTAAATTAAAATTTTGTTTTGATATCATCTACAATCTTATATTTTGATGGTAATTTTTATAAACTAAAAGATTGTCTAAATATTTTAGATAGTTTTTTATCACACTCTCGAAATTTTTTGATATAGAAATATTCAATTGAAAAGGATAACCTATATGATTCAGCTAACTTTGAACGGTAAAAAAATTAATAAAAAGCCCGATGACCTAGGAATTTTTTGTTAATTTTCGTAAAACTTTGTTAATCAAAAAATGTTTTTTATTAAGTGTTATTGAAATCACTAGTATTATTCAATCCTTGCATAGCTCCGTGAATATATTATTTTTTAGTATTAACAGAAATTCTCCAAGAACATCCATTGATAACTTAATGGTCATGACCATTTATACATCTAATACACAAAAGAACACTACAAATCGTTTTTCTTATCTTTCGTAGCGTGCACAAGCTAGTAAATCTCACCCCAAGGTGCCAATATAGACAGCATGGTCAGCTCGATGTCCACTTTATTATCCCCATAGTTGTATCGTTGGTGTATGGTGGTGTACGGTGGTGTACGATGGTGGCCAGTGGGTGTTTGATGTAGTCTTTTTTTTAAAGATAATCTCAACACAAATTTATATATAAACTTGTGTTGGTTGTAATAAATAGAAAATCGTAAAAATTTATATGGAAAAATTACCATTATACTTTTTTTTTTTACTTCCAAGATTCTTATTTATTTATAAACTAGCTTGATACCGCTTTATATCCTCAACCCCTATTGATTTCACTTATCCCCCTTCCATAACACCCGAAAGGACTGTTTTCGCAGCTAAAATATATGCACAGTTTTCAATTTTTTTAAGTGTAAAATAGTCATAATTGATTCATTAATATTTATAAAGTATGGTGCCTGTGTTATTCTGATGAATGAGTTATATATTGTTATACAGTTTCATTCAAAAGCAAGAAAAAAATCGATTGTTGTTTTCAAAACAGGAAAATGTAATAAAAATTGTGTGGAAAATTCCCAATATTGAGAACACCATTTAAAATAAGTAAAGTGTTATTTAGAGTAAAAGAAAAACAATTTAACAAAAAAAAAAAAACTTTTCTTATGTTGTTTTGTGAAAATTGTATTTTCTTATTTGTTGTATCTATTTTCCACGCAAATAGAAAATCAAATATTTGATGTTTTTTTATTTACTTTGAACTTTTTACATTAAATAAGTGCATTATTATTGGATATTTCTTTACGATCATCCGTAGATGAAAATAATAAATTCGAAAATAGTTCGAATCTCTATATGTTATAAATGCGAAAGTAAGCATGTTTGTTTGTTTGTTTGTTACAAGAAAAACAAAAATCCGGTTAAAATTACTGCCAAAGCTATACTGGTTAGTTATGCACATAATATTGAATTAAAGTTAATTTTTTGAAATTATTCTAATAAACTACCCCGAATATCATCAAAACTAAAGCTCCAGCTTATTTTTTAACGTTATTTTCGTTTTTCTTGGTTCAAAATTAGTCTAAAAAATGACTTTCATCAAATTCGAAAACAAAAAAATTCATTCGAATTTCTCGATTTTTTCAAAGGGGTACCCCTTAAAAAAATTGCAAAAATTCGATGTAAATTTTTGGCTTCTGATTTTAATAAAAATCATTTTCTAGACTAACTTTGACCCAAGAAAAACGAAAATCCACTTTAAAACTCGATCAAAGGCATAATTTTTAAGATATGGCTTATATCTAATGGAAAATTACATAAAATTTATTCCGAAAAATGAACATTCGTTCTAATGGCTAGGAATTAAAAACTGAAGCTTTTTTTGAAATTTTAACTGGTTTTTCGTTTTTCTTGGATGAAACTCCTCATATATTTCATATATAAAAGATATTGTATGATGACATTTTCCGGTTTGCAACTAGAAAAAAACATTATGTATACTTTTATTAGTTGAGACAAGCAATATTTAAAAGAATGTTTTTCCAAGTCTGCATATACAAAAAGATTCAGAGAAAATTTCACTTCGTTAATAATTGTATCTGAACGAAACCAGACGTATTTGAAATGAGTGAAAACACACAACACTTGTATAATCAGTTTTTTACTTTTTCATTAAAAAAGTAGTCGTGAAAAATACTAAATTGAAGTGAGTGCGAATATTTAATGAATACATGTAAAAGAAAGAAAGGATATCTATCACGCATATAAAACAGTCCTTGTATATAAAGAACGCGAAAAAGAATTCAAAGTAAACCCACAAAGTTGATTATTTTTATACCCCGTGTATGATTTATACCCCTTGTTTTTATACCATGTATATATGAAATATACCAAGGTATACTGATTTTAGTCCCAAGTTTGTAACGCTTAAAAATATTCATGATATGAACAAAATTTTAGTATAGCTGGTCATAAAATCACCTAATTAGTCCATTTTCGGTTGTCTGTCTGTCTGTCTATCATCACGATTACTCAAAAACGAAAAGGGGTATCAAGCTGAAATTTTTATAGCGTGATAAGGACGTAAAAAGTGAGGGTAAGGTAGGGCCCATCTTGTAAACCGTTAGAGATAGAACAAAAGTTTAATTAATAATATATCAGTTATGTATGTGTGACATGTATGTATGTGTAATGTGACAGAGTAATCAAGAATTTGCAGGATACTCAGGAAAAATAAGGAAAACACCCTGAAATATCAGATAGGAAAATCGCTTTCTGTGTAACTTTTTCAAACCACACCCAAAATGTTCTTTGGGTGGTTCTGATCAAAAGCTCTCAAGACCACAAACATTTAACGAGTAGTTTTCGGGCCATATAACTACAATGTGTATTATAGGTTGGGTTAGAAAAAGTTTCACTGAAAGAAATTTTCTTATCTAATATTGCGGGGTCCTTTAATTATTTTAAAGGGCCCTAACGCATCTTTTCAGGAATGAATATTTGTGTGACTTAGTATTTTTTTTCTCTGTACCCTTCAAATGGTGACTGAACATAGCAGTATTGTATGAATTTGATTAGCTATGTCAGCATATCGGTCCAATCTTCTTCACCCTTGTCAATGACTTTTTGTCTGTTAAATACAATTCCTCATTATTGCATTATGTCTATTGAGTGGTCGGGTCGCTATTCAATGGCTACAGTTTTTTATTGTCCTCATAATTAAAAACAAAATACCAAGAAATTTTGTTTATTATCTTATAAAATCGGTGCAGAAATTTTTAAACCGTTTTGTGAATTTTTTTTCTCACAAATTTAGCAACAAAACAATTTAGCAAGCTACAAAAAATACTATAACTTTGTTCAAAAATGAATGTGCCAATAATTTGTCTAATTATGCAATATAACGTACAAAGGATCTATTCTAAGGATATACCTTTTCAGGAGAGGACTAACACTAAACAATGTCTCACATTTAACTACTCTAAAGCCTTACATGTGTGTAAATATGTTCTACTTTACATAAATCCACTTTGTTTTCAAACTCATAATAAATATTGTTATATAAATATGTCATCAATTTCCGAAACCACTCCAACGATTTTCATGAAAATTCACTGCCTTATCGGCACTAAAACACTAAGGCTAGGTTTCGGTGGATGGCGTTAAGTAACACACGTTTAATAAACAGGGATTTTATTGGAGAAAAATATTGATCTAGCAAGGTTTCATTTTAAGAAAACGTCGTTTTCTCAAGGAAACTTTAATCTCAGAAACGGGTCCAAAGATTTTCATGAAATTTAGTATGCAGGAGGTTTCGGGAGCGAAAAATCGATCCAGCGAGGTTTTATTTAAAATAAATAACGAGCAAAGCTTGGTCATCCAGGTACTAAACCATTATAATGGATAAACTCCAAAATTACTGGACCAATTTAAAAGATAATTTCCCCAATATAAAGCTACATTATCAGCGAGTAATACACAGTGTATTTTCTTTTCAAAAAACTAAAGGTTCGGCAGGAAAAAAAAACCCATGCCATAAAAAAAAGACGGGATAAGCGAGGGCAAAGGAAATGAAGGCTTTAACAGTGATCTTTGTTCTAAAATTGATATAGGCCATACAAATAAATTCAATTATGGATTTAGAAAAAACAAAATGCAATATTTCATTTAAATAAATCCTTATTCAGCCCAATATCACGGTTTGTTGATAGTGTCTATAAACGTATATTGGTAACAATATCGTACATCACAAGTAGTGTGTATTATCCTAATGTAATACCCCTGGAACATACGAAATACGAACATCAAAATGTTACTGTTTAACAGCGGGATTCTAAATAGTATAGATTAAGTATGTGCACACTGTTCTGTTCACAAAAATTATTTATTAAAATAAATAAATACAGTCAAACCTTGATGACTATGAGCTTGGAAAAGCGATAAAACTCTAGAAGCGAGAGTACGTAATTACCAGATCCCGAGAGTGTATTATCAGGTCAATTTGGTATGAGATAATAGTCAATAATTGGAGTATTTAAGGATGTACTACCGCCAGAGCAATTTTGGATAAAAGGCTTGATTTTTTCTTTATGAAGTTGGTCTAAGTCTGAATCAATTCTGAAAATTTTAAGGGGGGAGGAGGATGCCTGAATATTTAAATAAATAAATAGACTCCTAAAGTAGACATAATGAGCATTGATCTTATGGGAAAACTGTAGATGGATGATATATTTTCATAGATTTCTCCAAAAATAATGGAAATTTAAAAAAAACTATTCAAATTAAACCTTAATAAATTATTTAAGACTAAAAAAACTCGTGGTGTTTCACGTATTAAAGATGTATGAGCACACGGTAGTGGGGATACAAAATTAAAGAAAATATATTTTTTCAATTTTGATGGTGAATTATGTTGTAACTTGAAAATATAAGTCGAAAAATAAGAATACATTTTTCCATATCTGGAGTAATTTTCGAAATATCGAAAATTGAAAATTACTTCTAATTTTTCGTCTAAAAAGTTGAAAATAAGATATAAATAATTTCAACACTAAATCTACCCTGCTCTTACATGATTTTCTATGCCATAAACAAATTTTTCAGCAAAGTTGGAAATAAGGCAAAGTTGAAAATAACTTGCCTGGCACTTGTACTATCTTGATTTTAAATTAAGGAGATGGGCCAATAACAGCATTTCTAGCTATTTTCGAAAAAAAAGAGTGTAGTTATAAGATAACAGCGTCGGATTTAACTTTTTGGTACCTAACGTTTTCATAACCAATGATACCCTAGTTTTTCACCTTATATTGATTTTTATTTTAAGTAAAATAGTCACAATTTTGAAGGTGGCCGAAATCCGACTGTTTACTTGACTTTTTAATAGCAAAATCCTAGAGAATGTCGTCAAAACATATAATTTTTTTTTTCAGAAGTTTCATTCATAAGTGAATTCTTACAAGGTATTTCAAGAATTAAATCAGTCAATTGTTTATTTTCACTTGTTTTTAATAAAATTTGTTAAAAATCTAAAAAAAAAGGTGAATTTCGAAATATACAAGAAATGAATATTTTATTTCAAAATTCAACAAAACTCGATCGTAGATAATATCATTAATATTAATCTTATAATCTTCACAAAATAAAAATCAAGAATTTTTTTTTCACCAAATTACATTTTCCACGTTTGTTTTTTATCATGTAATAAATTTTCCAATGAATATTTCAAAATCTTTATAATGTTAATACGAGGGTATTAAACGTGTATTTTAGTCCGTAGTTAGATGCACCGTTTATGCGACCCCTAACAGCGATGTTAAATACTATTTAAGCAACTGATAATATTTCCTATTTTTTCCACTTCCTGTTTGAAAAAAAAAAACATGTACCTTGTGGAAATACTTACAGAATTATCACTTTTTTATAATTTATTCAGCAATTATATTCGAGTATCCTATATTGTTTTATTTATAACTCGAATTTTAAAATTTTGTTGAAAAACATGGAGCCATGGGAGTCACCAAGAGGGAGAGGCCAGCTAAGGGCAGCTGCCCTTCTCTAGAGATTCACAAAATGGTTCAAAGCACCCACTACCCACTTAAAAAACTAAAATTTTACTGAATTCAAAATTTCAGATATGAAATTAGACAAATTTTCAACTAACCATCTTAGGTTAGTTGAAAAAAAATATAGTTAGGTTATATTGGCTGTCCACGAAGGACACACTTAGGCTATTGAGAACCTTTGTGATACCATATATGTGTTTTAACACCTTTCCGCTGATAATTTCATTTATCAGCTCCTCAATTTCAGAGGCTGAGTGCACCTCCTTCATGCATATACCATGCACTACACCAGCCCATCCCACCTATTAATTAAATTAATTTTGTTGCGACGGCAGGAATCGAACCCGCTACCCTAAACATACCAGCGACGGAATTGGTTGCGCCTTAATAGGGCGACAACGAAATTACCATGCCAATATTGCAACACTTAGATAAAGAAACTTGGATTAGTTTCGCTATAAATTACATTTTTTCTTAGGGGGGTCATTATAGGACACTTTCCCCTACTTGGAGTATAGGGTAACGTAAATATTAGCTACTAGTAAAGGTTCGAACTGGAAAAAAGAAGCATATCACAATCAATTTTGATGCTTGAAAAGCGACCAAAAAATTAAAATGTGCCTATAACTTAACTTTTTTTTTCAAATTGTTTGAATAACTGATTTTTTAAATTGTCATTTTCCATTTCCCGATTTTCTTCAAGCCTCTCACGATGACTTCTGAAATGTTATTTTAAATCCATTCAAAAATCTATAACCCAATTATCAGTGAGTTAATGCATAAGCAATTTTGAAAAAACGAATTTCTTTTTAATCAATTTCCAAGAATAAAATGATTATTTGTAGAAAGACGTCGAATGCAATTTATTATTGTATACAATAATTAATATCTTTTGATAATAAAAATGGGAAAAAAAAGTGCATAATAAAACATTCGATTTAGAAAATTCGAAAAGTGTAGCTTATTTTATTTTTTGCTTCTTTTTTTTTGTTTTTTAATCTTTTTGTGTCAGATAATATTAAAAATGAGAATCCCATGGGAGAATAATTCTTAATAGAAAATATATGGATAGTTTTTTTCCCCAAGTTTAGGCCATACCGAAGAGGCCGATCATTCGTAGGTGGAGTTATCCTAGTCTTATTTACTTCCTACAAGAAGGTCGATCTCATATGACGTCAAACTAATGGTGTATCGTCTTGAGATTGAACCCTTTCGCTATGCGCTTGCTCAAATACCGCCCATGTCTCAACAATCGAACAACAACAAAGCAACAACAATAAAAACACGAGGTGGTTTTTTTTTGGGATGGAAAAACAAATTCTTACCTGAACTGGCCTCCATCGTGGCTCAAGCATTATGTAAATTTTTTTAAATAAAATATTTTCGCGCCGTTTGCAACAATGTATTGTTTCTCACATACTTTTGTATCGTATACGATGCACTTGTTGTTAACAACAAAACAATATACATCGGTCCTTGTTTATTTGTCACACTTCGTCTTTATTTACCGAAATTGTTTTTGCGCGGTATGAACCGTGTGTATAGACTGTGCATATACAACCCGCGGCTCGGTTCTCGTGGTTCAGACTTCTTATAACTAAACTATTATGCGAACAATAACGACGCTCAATGTTTGAAATGAATACGCTCGTTTAGTGTTACTTTGTATGTTTGAATCATTTAGCGTCGCGACGTCCGTATACTACACACAATAACTTTATACATATACGAAGACTATCTTTACGCTTTTAAACATATAATAACGCCGGCGCAGTTTTACTTGTAATGTTATACTTATTATAGATATATGTATATATAGCAAATATTCCATTGTTGTGTTGATTCTCATGAAATGATGCATTGTTGCATTTATAGGATGTCGTTACTTTTTATAGTATATTTATAAGGATGCCGTTACTTTCGCAGTATACCGGAAAAAAACTATATAAAATATTTAGACAATCTTGTAGTTTATAAAAATACAATAAAAATATAAGGTTGTTGATGATATAAAAACAAAATTTTAATTTTATTATGAGGTAATCGGAAATCCATCATTTGATGAACAGAGATGACTATAGTTAGTTTATTAATGATTGAAGAGCGATATCTATATTATCAAATTTATTAGCCTCACTCGTACACAATATATTATATATTTTCAGTATTGATGATTATATTATCACGATCGTACATCATCCAGTGCTTAATTTTTTTTCGAATTCCTTTTTAGGTTTTTCTGATTCTAATTTCTAAGTCATTCAATTTTCAGTCTTACCATAGATAAGTGTACTTTTCATGAAACATTCCTTAAACGTACATTCTCAGATTTTGATTGAAACGCAGGACATTGCTTTCATCGCGTGCACAAAGGATGGCTTTTTTTACTTGGATATAAACTAACAAACATTGCTTGCAACCGTCTATTTCGCTATTTTGGAATCGAAAATTCTTTTTGGGTACGCGAATTATTTTCAAACTGAACAAATGTGTTCAAACTGAACCAACTATTCGGTTATACAAATATACAGTGGACCCCCGTTAATACGGCCCCTGGCTAATCCGGCACCCCTGTAATCCGATTATTGTTCTTGTATTGAAGTTTGATTTGTACTTCAGAGTATAACATATAGAATCTTATCATTGGATTTGTGAATTGTCGGTAAACAATTCCGGGCTATAGTGAGTATTAGGCACAAAAACAGGAAACCACAAAATTTTCTCGGATTTTTGGAATTTTTTTAAGGAGTACCCCTTTGAAAAAATCGAAAAAAATCGAAAAAATTTTTTTGCTTCTGAATTGGATAAAACATGGTTTATAGGGTAATTTTGACCCAAAAAATCCAAAAATCGGGTTCATTTAACGATTGAGTGAGTAGTTTCTGAGATAAACGATATCTCGGATGAATTTTTGAAGCTATCTCGAAAACTATTATCCAAATCGTTAAATGAACCCGATTTTTGAATTTTTTGGGTCAAAATACCCTTATAAACTGTGTTTTATCAAATTCGGAAACAACAAAATTTTTTCGATTTTATGGAATTTTTTGAAGGGGTACCCCTTGAAAAAAATCGAAAAAATCGAAAAAATTTTTCTGTTTCGGAATTCGGTAAAACTCAGTTTATAAGGGTATTTTGACCCAAAAAATTCAAAAATGGGGTTCATTTAACGATTGAGCTAATAGAAGTTTGAAAAAAACGAGTTTTTGGATCGATTTTTGTCGATATCTCAAAAATTAGCCGCCCAATCGTTAAATGAACCCGATTTTTGAATTTTTTGGGTCAATTATACCTTATAAACTGTGTTTCATCAAATTCCGAAACAACAAAATTTTTTCGATTTTTTGGAATTTTTTGAAGGGATCCTTGCCTTGAAAAAAATCGAAAAAATCGAAAATTTTTTTCTGTTTCGGAAGTTGATATAACTCAGTTTATAAGGGTATTTTGACCCAAACAATTCAAAAATGGGGTTCATTTAACGATTGACCCAGTAGAAGTTTGAAAAAAAAGAGATTTTGGATCAATTTTTGCCGATATCAAAAAAATTTTAGTTTCGTAGGTAACACATCATCGGATTTTGAGGTCTTTAATTTAAACTGTTGCTCATTTTTTGGTTTTACCTCCCAACCAGCAAACAAATTATAACGTGCGATAAGGAACATAGATCTAAAAATCAATCCCGAAGTAACAATTTTCCAAAAAAAATAAGACAAATGAAAAGTTGTAATAAAGAAAATGTTTGTATATATAAACTATAAAGTATATAAATGTCATAAAATGAAAATTAATATAAGTACTAAACTACTGCTTTAAAACTTAACCAGTGTCTTCGCTACAATTAAAGAGGTCACCAGTATGAAAATTATTTAATAAAAGCCATGCAATATCAGGTTATAAACATTAAACATGATACTATAATTTTCTTTCGAAACAACTTCGAAAAGCATTCGGCCTTTTGAAACATATGATAAAGCCATATATATACTTATACATATACTAGAGTGATACCCACCCGCTTCGCTGGGTTTAAAAATAAAGATTGATAAAGATTACTCTCGCTTATCCCCTTTCTATAACACTCGAAATAATGGTAAGGATTGTTTTACACAGGTAAAATATATGTATGGTTTTCTATTTTCTTAAAATGTATAATAGTCGTAATTATTCATTGAGTATATCAGAAAAGATGACCGTGAAATATTTTATATTGACTATTTTTACAGAAATCTGTAATTTATGGTAATGTCAAATGACTACTTTTACAGAAATCTGTAATTTATAGTAATGTCAAATTAAATTAATTTTAATTTTTTTTTATTAATATATCTTTATAAATTATATCTCATTTGTTATTCTGATATATCAGCTATATTGCTGTACAGTTTCATTAAAAACCATTCCCTAGTTTTAGCGTGAAAGCGTAACAAACAAACAAACAAACAAACAAACATGCTTACTTTTGCATTTATTATATATAGAGATAAATGTATAGAGTTTTAGTGGTTGTGTTATAACAAGAAACAAGGTTTTTGATTAAGGTAATTGGTATGAGTGAAATTTAAGGATTTTAGAACATAAAACCATCGGCCCCGACTAATTAAGATCATTAAACAGCTATGAAATGCAAATGACGCGACGCGCGCCTGGACGAAACCAACAACACATCGAACAAACCACTGAACATTCTACCATATTCACTATAATATTCAAAACCTTTTCCATGTTCTATACCCTACATTTAGAATACAGTTCGATTTGTATCATAACCCTTTTTAACAAAAGCCCATTGTCCATTAATTCTTACTTTTATAACTTACTTAGAAAAGCGTATTTCCAACAAAATGCTCCAATCTTTTTAATCTCAAGAAAAGCAATACGATGTAATAACAGGAGTTAATTTCCGAGTAATTTGGAGAGTATTGGCAGAGGAAAGGCCGCTTTTTCGAAGTTATGTAAAGTTTTGTAGGCTCTTTACTGCCTCTGTGAATTGATTTAGAGCATCGAAAATTGTATGATTGTTGAGTTAGTTTCAAGAAAGTACCTTTAAGGAGTGTCAACTCGCTTCCTCTTTTTTGTGTCGAAATACACACTATTCCAACTCTCATCTATGGTTCCAAGCAACCACATCCCGGGCTACTGTATCGGTCTACAGGCAAAACTAGATGGGGGGGGGCTGGGAGGGGCAGTGTGGGCAACCCGGATCCTAGCCCTCTCAGCTTGGTTGGTAATCGGTGGGAGTTGCTGACCTAGGTTTGGTAACAAGACTCTCTTGCTAGCAGCCACACCCACAATCAGGCGGAGTACTGCACACACACACACAGGGAAGCTTGCAGGCCCTAAGGTGACAGCCCCACCAGCAAGATCGGGTAGCGGTGTATTAATGGCTCGCCCTACCTTAAATTCCCAACCATTACTGAAACCTTGAGACCCAACGCCCCCCTCGGACGGACATAAATATAAATATATAAAATATATATTAAGTTTAGTCCCAACTTTGTAACGCTTAGAAATATTAATGCTTCTAACAAAATTTTGGTATAAGTGTTCATTAAATCATTTGTTTTTAGTCCCTCCTTTGAGTTATTTCGCTCTATTAATGGCAGTATAGGTGGCTTTTTTAGTATATAAACAGCGCCATGAATTCAAACAGTCCACAATGAATATAATAACCAAAATTCTCAGGGTTATTCTTAACTAAAACATATAATATCTTATATAGCAAGGAATCAGAGAGGACTAACATCTAACAATATAAGTAGAAGTACCCGCCTGCTTCTTGTTTTAACAAAATAACACATTCATACCTTCTAAATTGAATTACAGATTTACACAAGTAGAAGCCAAAGCACGAGGAGATTTTACCCCATCACCCCATATTTAAAATCAATTGTTTTCATATACACACAACCCCGTAAATGCCCGTTTTCTATATGTTATATAATGATTATTTCGAGTATGATCTGACGTAATAGTATTTCATATATTGTTTAAAACGAAGCTTATCTTTAAACGATTCATATTCAGACTGTTCATCTGTTGTTTTCACGTTTGTATATGAGTGTAAGATTATTAGGGTATGAGGTTATAGAGCTACTCTGGGAGCTGGTGACAGGAGAGATTAGCTCATTGAAATTTCAAAGTTATCAAACTGAATTTTGGTTGAGCTTTTATTAATTACATCGCTCTGTTAGCTTATTTGGTTAAGGCGTTACCAATTCCGTCCACTGTATGCTTAGGGTAGCGGGTTCGATTCCCGCCGTGATGAGCTGGTGTACTGCATGGTATATGCATGAACAAGGTGCACTCAGCCTCTGAAATTGAGGAACTGATAAATAAAATTATCAGAGGGAAAGGTGGTAAAACACATTATGGTATCACAATAGGCTCTATAGCCTAAGTGTGTTCTTCGTGGACAGCCAATATAACCTAACCTAACCTATTAATTTCATGGCGAAAAATTGACCGAACTTTGTTATGCTTACTCAGATTTTTTTAGTTATTCTATAAGACAAAAGAGTTTTGGAGTGTAGTTCAAGCGAAATTAGAACATTTCGAACTATAGTATTCAATGTCGCCAGCTCCCAGAGTACTGTAGTGGAGGCTTGTGATGTTATTTTACCTTATTGCAAACACAGTTGTGTGTGTGTGTGTAGACATCTTGTTTATTAAGTGTACATCAACTTAAGATAACCAATAAATAATGGGCCTATTATTGGACTATTAAATGTATTTAGGAAATATTTTAGCATAAATATTCAATTTTGTGTTGTATATCATCGATAATACCTTCGAGGTTGCACTATTTGAATATTAATTTCAATATTTACGACGTGTTTTTGGTCGGGATAATTCGAAATATTGTTCGAAATTTGGTTCTTCAATTTATGCAAGGTTTTCTTATCGTTACCACACATAAAGTGTTTTTGCTATGCCCAAAAAATTCGATATTTTACTACTAATTATTTTTAGATCGCTTATACAAAGACCTGCTTAAAAATTTTCTTGGACCAAGCAAAATTGTGGAGAATATTTTATGTTTCTCCGATCTCTGACGTCCAAATGGTGATCCCTGCTCATCATTTTGGCGTATTTGGAACCTCTTTGAGGTGCATTTTGAAGGATAATTTGAACATAAAGAAAACTGCCAACAGACCGTTCCCGTCGCTTGGAATACGGCCAAATACTTGCTCTCATGGTTGGCAGTGGAATACGGAGCAAAAAGGGCACATGTGGTTTTGGTCAATAGAATCAGCCACAAATTACAATAGACCAAATATAATAAAATTACTTCATATTCAGAAAACGGCATAAACAATGGCGTACCCGTTACGGTGTAAAAATCCTTTTAACCTTCCCTTAGAGAATTTTATAATTGAGATGACCATACATATGGGTGACGTATGAATAGAGAAGACGTATCAAATATCGATATTATCGACAGGTATACACAAAAACGACATTTTAAATTTGAATCAAAGACGAAAGATGAAGGTAGGCCTTCTTTTCTATGTGGAGCCTCATAAGTTGAAGGCTGGTGAGAAGTGGTGACTGACTGCATCTGAAGCATTCGTGAAAAAGGTCTGTTGTAGACCATAACAAGCATTTTGATAATAAGTGATTATTATTTCGAAAATGACAACATCAAACGAGAACGATACATATGAGATATCAAAATATAACGCATGTAGTTCTGTTCAAGTCAAACAATCTGATATCGGAACGGATGCGAGATGTCTCCATACATATGTATACATGTTGATGATAGTATCGCGCGTGTATCTCTTAACATAATACATCCCCCTACCTTATTTTACCCCCTACCTTAATATACAAGTTGTCCTACCAAGTTCATTTTGATTATTAGTCATATTTTTGTACTGGAACAATTTGTGTCTCGCTAATTTTCAAAGTTCTCCATTCATTCAAAAAGCTTGATCTATAAGCTTGAAAATCGGTCTTAGGTTCCTTGACAGTCGGGATAGGGGGTTGAAATTTTATCTTAGCATTTACTTAGCGTAAAAAATTGCCCTTTGGTACTCTTAACTTATCGAGCCTCGTTCCCACCCTCTGATATAAATCTTTCATTTGTTTAAAAAAAAAAAGAAAAATAGAAATCCCATTTCAATAAAATAAGAAATTGATCTTGGTGATACAGCAGCCTTGCTGTCCTCGAGTATTTTTAACATTGACGTTAACGTTGGGTCAGTATTTGTCATTTACGTATTAAACTAGTCCTTTTCCAAGCTTCAACCAAGTTAGAAAATTTAGTTACCAAGTTAGTTTGGTAAGCAAAGTATGTCCAATCTTTGACCAAATGTAATTACTAAAAAAGTTTTTCTGCTGTTACTCCGGTTCAATTCCACATTATATTAGAATCCTAGTACCCAATGGAAAAGTTTTAGCACACTTGATAAGACCTCTTCTAGTGTCGTGAACTCTCTCTTATTCAAACAGATCTTTTTGTCGTAACCTGTAAAAGCCTGCCCCAGGGATATTAACGGTTCTTCTTCGTGTATGATCTGTACAATTCGCTTTATATCGACTAATTCTGGTGTACGAAGGATTTTGATAAATAGCGCTTTCCGTTTTTTATATATTCGACCCAAAATTTTTTTGAGAGGCCGTCCTGTATTTAGCTTTAAAGTATACATACAACAAGTAACAAAGTCCTTATTGTCTACTTGTATAGAAATTTTCACCGTAAAATAGGTTCTAGAAAACCAAATGAAGAATTCATGTTGAAATAAGTATGCGAAAATTTTTGAAAATAGATTCCTCAATATGCCTATTTATGCACAATAAAAGAAAATTAAATTTTTGCAAGAAAGTAAGTTCTTGGTAGCAAGTAATCTTTGATTAAAGAAAATATATATTTGCTATACTTTTAAGCAGCCATTTTTTATGTGTTAGTTATCTTAAACTTGATCGACTTCATTTAACCAATATTCCACATAATATTGATTATTTTTTGCTTTCGAAGCAATCCTGAAAATTTTAATTATGACTGAACTCTAGAATTATTTTACGCTCTAAGAAATTCAAGTAAAAATAATTTGTTTAATGATTCTGAAAGTTATTAGACATTATTATTTGCCTGGAATAGCCATCGGAAGCTTAGAGGTATTCCAGAAGCTAACTATGTTTATAAGCATGATTTGTTACGCGTAGAAATTTTCTCACATCGAAAATAAAGACATCATCTTTTAGAAATATTTCCAGAACACAATGAGTGAAAACTATATCAAGTACGTATTTATCACTCCCGTGATATTATAGTTACACAAGCTCATACTCCCAGTCCCCTTCCCGAACCCTATAAAATGTATGTAACATATATTAAACATGCTGTTATGACATAACTAATAGCAAAATGGCTCAAAAAAATTGTTCGTGACTTCGTTTACGAACCAAGAACCAACTGATGAAGGCTAAGTATTCATACAGATACAAGTTTGGTCAAATATTTTTTGACAGACGGACATACAACCGAAAATGGATTAATTAGATGATTTTATAAACACCTATACCAAATTTTGTTCATAGCATCAATATTTTTTAGCGTTACAAACTTGGGACTAAACTTAATATACCATGCATATTACATATATGCATGATGTAAAAATTTTATAATATTAATACAAATAGTGATCCTAGAACACTTTGATCAGTGTAATTCAGTTAACGGTTAATTAATTGTGTTTGAATTAAAATTATAAGAGCCCCAGTGCGACCATAATGATGGCCAGCTTAGGAGCTCTGTCCAAAAATTTATGTGGATTATACCACAAATGTGAAAGATGTGTATGTGATAGTTAGACTTGATTAAAAGTATGTATTTAGTACAACAGTTTCAACATACTTCTAGCGAGAGGTTGTGTCTATATCTCAGTTTATATTTGTTTTTAACTAAAACTAAATACTCAACGACTAAATTAATTTTGCTAATTTATTTTAAACTTCAATGGCCACAATTAAACATATTATTTGAGCACCATCGTTTAATCTATTTTCCTAAAAAAATCAAAATAATATTTTCTCATAATAATATTGATAAGTGATCTGATTGCATAGCTTTAAAAAAATGGCTACGTATTGTATGAAAGTAAACTTTTGACAGTTTGCATATTACATATATGCATGGTATAAAAAGCAATGATTTTGATGAATTTTTGAAACAAAAAGACATAAATATTAGAAACGCAGAAAAAGAGATCAAGAATCAATATAGAAGTGGTTTATGGCCGGAGTTCCATTATGGGGAGAATGAATTACTGCTTCAAAATGTTTTAAAGTAATGGCTGTCGATTTTACTAATATTACGTCACCCAAATGGATGAAAACGTTTTTGACACAATAAAAAAGACTTAAAATTTCATTTAATTTTATGGCTAGAAAGCGTTTTGCCAGAATATAATTTTTGGTGGCTTTTTATTAGAAAAATCAACATTTTGAAGTACTTTTTCAAACATAGTAGAATATATTTTTATGTGTAAGATATTTTAGTGAACCCCTTTGTAGAATATATAGATCTATATCACGAAGTTTACATTTATGTATGTATGATTGCATATATTAAATGTAAAAGATATCTAATATGTATATTGTATATGTATGTATGTCTTAAAACCTTAGTGAACAGAAAATCGTAATCTTTGTATATTTGGTTTTGACAAACTCTGAAAATTAAAATGAAATATGTGATTAATAAATTCCTATATATTTATATTTAGCCATTTTAATATGTTGATAAATTTATTTGTAATTAAAATATTGTTAAAATGATTTAATTAAGGAAGTTGAGATATTGTTTTATTTGATTACATAGACAAAATCGGCTAAAACAACATACCTTCTATGTTCAAAACATGTTTTCATTTGCTTATACTACTTTCAACTTATATACTCATAATTTATACCTATACTTAAACTATTTTAAACATTATATAATTTCTTGAGTCTGCCATCGCGAGATCATCGTTATTCCTTTATCAATTTCCGTGATTTTCCGTCAGTGACGTAGCGAGGGGGACCCGGGGGGGGGGAGGTATCATGCCCCGGGCCCAAATTATCTCCCTTCTTGATTTGTCTGATAATATAATATGTTAGATATGATCTTGAATCATTTGCGACTCAACAAGTCGAAATTCGAGGCAAGCTCTGTGAAGAGGCAATAGAAAAAGCGAAATATCTTTATGAATGGGATATTGATACAACAATACGTGTAAGAAGACGCCGCAAAATGTCCGGAGAATTGGCTAAAGATAAATAATAGGTATCTATTGAACTAATTCACTTTTCGACTTTTTCAGTAAAAGCTGCTGATAATGAACGACGTATTCTGAACAAATGTGCGGCATCGTTAAACATATATCACACCTAAATTATCCACAGTCACAGTGGTAGTAGATTAGGTAGACACTTGATTGTGATAAATTTTTTAAATATCAGAAATATAATCGTTATTGTTTCTGTATGTATGATATTGTTGGAGAATTTTTCATTAATTCAACAGTCAACCTTTTCTACTAACACGAGTTACAGAATGTTCGGAGAAAATCGTGCAAAAATTGAACAGAAATAAAAAATCCAAGCAATATTCAACTCATCTTCAACTATGAGCAACCAAATCTTTAACAAAACGACCAAGTGTGATATTATGAAAAATTTTGGTGTATACAAAATAATCTGTGATGATCACAATCGGTCAAACAGAGTGATCCTTTTCTATGAGGAAAAACGAACACCTATCCTCATATAAGTTAAAAAAACAAGACTCAAATTTTGTAAATTTCACTTGTGACATTTTTATTTAGCTGTTAGTTTATATTTTTATAAAACTACGAATCGTTTACTTTTAATATCTTTAATAATTATTTACATTATTTTATTTTATTTTTGTAAGTTTTTGGAATTTGTACATTTAAATATCAATACTAAACCCACAAAGAATGTTTATTTTGAGTTTTTATTCATTTTTTGTGTAATTTTTGTCAACTCACGAATAGAAAAGTGACAATATTTACTTATAAAAGCTTTTTATACAAATCAAATTACACCTGAATCGATATATTTACAAATTTTTGAAAAAATAAAAAATAAATTTATTAAATAATTATAATAATTTTTATCCACTTGACCTTGAATGTAAATAGAAATAATTTTAGTAAAATAATATTTATTTGTAACAAAATATTGAACAAGTTGTTGACTTGATTTTTTATTTTTATTACCTGTTATTACATAATAATCAAATATAAACCTGTAAACAAATTTTTATACCATGTATATATGAAATATACATAGTATTATAAGTTTAGTCCCAAGTTTGTAACGCCTAAAAATATTGATGCTACAAAAAAAAAATTGGTATAGGTGTTCATAAAATCACCTAATTAATCCATTTCCGGTTGTCCGTCCGTCCGTCCGGCCGTCCGTCCGTCTGTGGTCACGATTACTCAAAAACGAAAAGAGATATCAAGCTGAAATTTTTACAGCGTGCTTGGTACGTAAAAAGTGAGGTCAAGTTCGTAAATGAGCAACATGGGTCAATTGGGTCATGGGTCCGTAGTAGCCATCTTGTAAACCGTTAGAGATAGAATAAAAGTTTAAATGTAAAAAATGTTCCTTACAAAAAAATAAACAACTTTTGTTTGAAACATTTTTTTGTAAAGATTATTGTTTACCCGTGACAGCGCAAATTAGTTCAGAACATAATTGATATGTTATATATATATATATAACACATAGTATCAATTATTTGCATAGCAACAACATTGTTTATTTCAAACATATACGTCACTTATAAGATTGTATTATTTGTTTGTGTATCCGTCTGTGGACACGATAACTCAAAAACGAAAAAAGATATCGAGCTGAAATTTTTACAGCGTACTCAGGACGTAAAAAGTGATTTCAAGTTCGTAAATGAGCATCATAGGTCAATTGGGACTTGGGTCCGTAGGACCCATCTTGTAAACCGTTAGAGATAGAACAAAAGTTTAAATGTAAAAAATGTTCCTTATCAAAAATTAAACAACTTTAGTTTGAAACATTTTTTCGTAAACATCACTGTTTACCCGTGAGGGCGACAATTAGGGCGGAAATTTTATAATATGTACTATACTTGATTATCAGTTATGTATGTGTCACATGTTGGTATATGTAATGTGATAAAGAAATCAACACTGACTATACATGGTATTTCAACAATTAACTCAGTCAATTGTTTGTTTTCACTTGTTTATGTTAACTTTGTGTTCTGAAGATGATTAAATAGATTGAATACATGTAAAACAATTAATTTGTCTTTTGAAATATTTTATTTTAAAAAGTAGATTATGCAAAAATAAATAAAAATAATACAAAAATAAAATTTGTTAGTCTAATTAAAATTTTTTTATCTCACAAAAAATAAAAAAAAAGGAATGAATTGAACACACGCCATAAAATTTTTTTTTCAATTTTAGACTTGTGGTTGAAATTATTTGCACCTTATTTTCAACTTTTATGATGAATTTTGTTATAAGTTCATGAATGTGATTTTCTTAATTTCCACCAACTAGTTTTGGAGAAATCTATGAAAACATATCATCCATTTACCGTTTTCCCATAAGACCAATGTTAAATATTCCAACTTTTGAAGTCATATATTTATTTAAATAATCGTCAACCCATCTTCCCTAAATTTTTCAGAATTGATTTAGACTTAGCCCAACTTCATATAAAAATATGAAGTATTTTATCCAGAATTTCCCTGGAGCTTATGGATTCTTAATTCATACAATATGGATCCTTAATTCATATAATATTTGACTTCTAAAATTAATACTTGTTTTCAGAAAACAAGTGAAAACAATTGACTGAGGTTTTCAAGATTGACCTTACGGTCCAAGACCCAATTGACCTATTCTGTTCATTTGCAAACTTGGCCTCACCTTTTATGTTCTGGGCACGATATAAAAACTTTAGCTCGAAATCTTTTTAGTTATCATGTTGACAGACAGACAGACAACCGAAAATGGATTAATTAGGTGATTCTATGAACATCTAAACCAAAATTTTTTTTCATAGCATCAATGTGTTACAAACTTGCGACTAAACTTAGTATACCTTGATATATTTCATATATGTATTCGTTATAAACGATGTCGTTACAATCGCTGTTAACTATATTTTCTTCTATGAATAAAAATTTGCATTTTTTGTTTCGAACTCACTGTAAAATAGGAACTTGTATCGTTGATTGTCAATACTGTTTATTTTCAGTGAATTTTTTTTTTATTATTTAAATATACCAGCATGTCTACTGAGTTCCTCAATTATTATTACCTACTCTCAGCACAGATGAGGTGACTGACTAGTCCTCTGTGTTCGTCGCCTATATAATTGTATCAATTCTACCCAGTGATACGACCATCTACCTCCAGAAAGCGAGAATAATATAACCGATTGATTTTTAAATGTTTTCTGAATCATTTCTTTCTCGCAACGCCTTGTTGGGGCTACAGAAGCACCAACACCATCCACGGAGAGGCTTTATCAGTACATTAAGATTTTCCTACCTCTGAAAAATTCGTGCTTATTAAATTAATTGGGTTGAATTTCGGAAGATATTATCGAAAATAGTCAACCAATCGTTTAATTAACCCAATTTTTTGTTTCAAAATTACTCCATATCCAAGTTTTATCCAATTCCAAAACTCAAATAGTTTTGCAAATTTTCAAAAGGGGTACTCAATTTATAGAGTATACTTCTCAAGTCATCTTTATTTAACAATTGGACGAGGAGTTTTCGAGATAACATCACAAATCGATCCGAGATATAATTTTTCTCAGAAATTACTCCTCCAATCGTCAAATGAACTTGACTTTTGAAAATTTTGGGTCGTTTTAGTTTTATCAAATTCTGAAATAATGTCTTTTTTTTCGATTTTTTCTAAGATGTACTTTTCGACGTCATAGAAA
Organism: Chrysoperla carnea; assembly: GCF_905475395.1. NCBI lineage: Eukaryota > Metazoa > Arthropoda > Insecta > Neuroptera > Chrysopidae > Chrysoperla > Chrysoperla carnea. The sequence goes on from NC_058342.1 coordinate 35,327,105, forward strand.
ATCTATCTTTGTGTAAAATGAATGTTTCAAAGTTTTGAATCATCGAATATTAGAGAGGAAATATTTAAAAATATAAAAACATTGTAGAATTGGCGTGGTATGTGTTTTATAAAGGACATACCGTAACAAACTGTGTAAACGGTTGAAAAACCGCTAAAACTTCAATAACTCGATGCAATATAATATGTAATACCATATGAAATAATTAACCTGTGTGTGATCAGTGTTGCCAACCCCTTTTTCTAAACTCTCCAGACTATCACATGTATAGAAAATATTCGAATACTTTTTCGATACAATGTCAATATTTCATCCAAACTAATATTATAAATGTGATAGTTACTCTGCCAGTCGGTCTATCTGTTATGTTTCCATGCCAAAACCTTGTGAAAGAGCATGGAGGATATCGGGGTAATTATTTTTTAGATCTTAGCAAAGGACATAGGGTACTTTCTGCCGCGAAAAGAAAACTGTAATAGCGGTATGAGTCACAGATCATCAGTTAGTTCAGTGTAGACAGCTGGGTATAATATATCCATAGATAATAAGTATTTATATTTATTATAATCAGATGTCTATGAATATAGCTGTCAAACTTATTTGTGTTATTTCGTATAATGATACCCATATTACGTCATCAAATTGGATGCCTGCGTTTTTGACCGTTTAAAAAAAGGTTTAAAATTTAAGTTTTTGGCAAGAAAGTTTGTGTATTTTTCCGAAATAAATTTTTTGTGGCTTTTGATTAGCAAAATCAAGTACTTTTTCAAAAATAGTAGAATACAGTATTGAACCATTCAATAGTATCACTTATATGGTAAAATTTTAAAGGTATTCTCCTTAACACATTCCTTACATTTAAGTATACGTTATTATAATAAGAAAATAGGAAAATGACTTTTCATTATATAATATATGATATATGCGTATACTATAAACCAGTTAAAATAATAATACATACCATATTTGTAAGAAACGCACTAGAAACTAGAATATTGTTTCTCGCATATATATGTTACATAATATGTTACATAATTCTACACCTTTCTTATCAATGACAACAGAAGCAGGACATGTGGAATAGCTTGCATATTATACCTATTATTTGATCATATAAGGGCGGCTCCTTATTTCCCAAAACATTTTATAATATACAATTCACTAAATATGCAACCATTGATACATATATGTATTTCCTAATTTTGGAGTAGATATCATTCATTAGGTATTTTAGAGAAGGATCGATTTTTTAGTATACCTTGCATATATGTAATATGCAAGGTATACTAAGTTTAATCCCAAGTTTGTCCATTTCCTGTTGTCCATCCGTCCGTCCGTCCGTCCGTCTGTTAAAACGATAACTCAAAAACGAAAAAAGATATCAAGCTGAAATTTTTATAGCGTGCTCAGGACGTAAAAAGTGAGGTCGAGTTCGTAAATGAGCAACATGGGTCAATTGGACCAATGGAATAGGACCCATCTTGGAAACCGCTAGAGAAAGAACAAAAGTTTAAATGTAAAAAATGTTCCTTATAAAAAAATAAAGAACTTTTGTTTGAAACATTTTTTCGTAAACAACACTTTATACCCGTGAGGGTGCAAATTAGGTTATCAACATTATATAGTATACAAGTTTTATATTTTAAATTTATCTGTTACATATATTATGTATATGTTTGTTTATAGCACATAATATATCCACTGAAGAAGTGAGAGGAAAGATATTCTTATAACTTTGTGTGTAAGACTGGATATCTTTCATCAATCAACACTGTCTATGTGTTTGGACAATTAACTCAGTCAATTGTTTGTTTTCACTTGTTTTTCACAATTTCAGTTTTGTTTGTTTCAAGAACGTACGTAATAAGGACGTAAAACTAGAGAAGAGGGGGTTGCATGAAAAAAGGCGCTTGTCTGGGCGAGGTCTTTTTCAATTAATTGAAAGTAATTGAAAACGTATTTTCAATAACTTAGTATTATTTTCTTATTATACACGTTCTTGCAATTTTTATTTTGTTGTATTTCAAGACTTTCTTAAATGGATATGAAGAAAATTCTTCGAAAATCTACTTCAAATATTTCTAGTCAATAGTTTGCAAGAAAATCATATTGTATCCGGATGGAGAAACAAGTATGGGTAATTTCAGTAAATAGAGGTGGATAGGTAAGGGAAAATGGAGATCACTCATTTTCATTTTCCTATATCGTAAGAGTGTTATTAGTACTAACATGTACACAAACCCTCACCTTATGAAGAAACATAGACAATGTAAGAAAATCATCTTTGAATAATATACTACTCCAGGCACCAGGTCACTTTCCAAAGCGGCTTAAAACTGTACCAACTGTATTAATTTGAAGAAAATTTTTGAAGAAAAATCGAAAAATGATCATTTTGTCAAAATTATTCAGGCGGTATTTTGGTCTAGAAATTTAAAGAAATCGATTTGAATATTTTTAAAGGCGAGACACAGCAAATCGGTAGCAGAAATAACTTTGCAAGACTTTACGTATGGAGTAGAAAAAGGCCCAATGTATCGCGTTTTTCTTGAAAGTACATTTTTCGAGGTAGTTGAACATGACAGTTCAAGTTCTATTCGACCAATCTCTTTGAAATTTGTTGGGAATCTTCTTTATAAATCTCTCTACCGCCTGAAACTTGGATTTCCATTTTGAGTTGTTTTTTTTTTTTTTTAAATTCGAAAAGATCAAATTAAAATGGAAAATTAAAAAAAAAACTAAATTTAACCTCGAAAATCATTTCCCAAGAGTTTTCCATTTCCCAAGTCACTAATCATGAATTCGATGTGACAATCCCATTAAAATCACCCCAAGAAGTGATAGAGATATTAATTTATTAAATTCAAAATTTCACCTCGGAAATAGTCTTTGTGAGGGTTTCTGGGGTTGCTGATCACGAATATGAGTTCAGAAAGAAACTGAAAATGGATTTAACTCTATAAAAATCATCTCTTTGTCTATCGTTGAGCAATAAAGAATTGTTGTATGGCACCTAGAGTACAATTTAAGAAGAACTTCTTTGAATAATACACTTTTCATGTTTGGTTTGGTGGGATCACGTCCAAATAATAGTCACTGGGCGACATCATCTTTACTGTGTTGTGTGATGATTTATACGTTATGTTATTTCGTTGTTCTGTATTCAAGAGAATGTTAAGATATGTGTGTGTTTGTGAGTGTTTTCGAGTCAACCAAAATTTCTTGCAATACCTGACATATTTTACTACAAAACTTATAATAAATAATAGCTTATTTAAGTATATTTTACACGTATAGATAAATGTTCTCTGTACCAGATGCTACAGGAAATCTCTTAGTAGTGGCAGTAGCGTTACAACGTTAAAGTTCAGGGCAATCGGACATAATTTAAAATTTAAAAAAATATCCATCAATCATAATTTTAAAAAAATATATATGAAATAATTAATCAAAAACTTTTGTATTTATTGAATTCTGGATTTATGTTCATATCGAAAGTTCGGAGAAACTACACGATTTCTGGAGTCTTCAGATCAAAACTGAAAAGGTAACTGTAGTGACGAATTAATCCTATTTTTAAGTCTATGACTATAAATAATAATTCCAGATTTCTGAATTGCCATAAAAAATATAAAATACTTATGTAATAACAGATTTCGCACAAGTAGCGAATTAAAAAACTTTGCGCTTACGCGGTTCGTGAAATTGTACGCCTTGTAAATGCCACTGTTTACTGAAACAATCTGTAAATACATATGTTGTTCTAAATATTTATCATTCTTAATACTTAATGTATTCAGCGCGCACAATATGACTGTTTGACATTCTACACAGTGACTGAATTGATTCTATACAGAATATCCCGCGTCAGAATAATATTTATTAGAGAAAAATACTCGTGAGCAGAAGGACTTCATCGCTAAAGTAATATTTCTCGCTCATTTAATGTTTGTTTTTATTGAATACTGGAATAAAAAACAGATAAAATTAGCCTGTGTTATCAAAAAAGCCGATTTTTAGCCTAGTGACGTCATCAAAATCCAAAAATTTTAATTTTGCTCGATCACATTCAAATTATATCCGATTTTGATAAACAAAGTATGTAATTCTACTAAATTTGGGTGATACTTTTCAAATTTTTGGTCAAATTTGACTTACCTATAATATATTTTAAAATTATTGGGTCCTGGTCCTGATATTTTGCATAAAGGTGACTGTTAGTGAAAAACTAATATAAAAACTGAAAAGCTTGACCCAAAATTAGTGGGTTTCAAAAAAAATTCCATTCGGATCGGATAAAATTTGCCTGAGCTATCAAAAAATCGATTGTTTTAACCTAGTGACGTCATTAAAATCCAAAATTTTTAATTTTGCTTTATCAGGTCCAAATTATACCCGATTTTGATAAACAAAGTATGTAATCCTACTTAATTTGGGTCACACTTTTTTAATTTGAGGTCAAATTTGACCTACCTATAATATATTTTAAAATTATTGGGTCCTGGTCCCGATATTTTGCATAAAGGTGACTGTTAGTGAAAAACTAATATAAAAACTGAAAAGCTTGACCCAAAAATAGTGGGTTTCAAAAAAATTCCATTCAGATCGCATAAAATTAGCCTGTGTTATAAAAAAATCGATTTTTTTAACCCAGTGACGTCATTAAAATCCAAAATTTTAAATTTTGCTTTATCAGGTCCAAATTATACCCGATTTTTATAAGGAAAGTATGTAATCCTACTAAATTTGGGCCATACTTTTCAAATTTTTGGTCAATTTGACCTACCTATAATATATTTTAAAATTATTGGGTCCTGGTCCCGAAATTTTGCCTAAAGGTGACTGTTAGTGAAAAACTATTATAAAAAATGAAAAAGCTTGACCCAAAATTAGTGGGTTTCAAAAAAAATTCCATTCAGATCGCATAAAATTAGCCTGTGTTATAAAAAAGTCGATTTTTTTAACCTAGTGACGTCATAAAAATCCAAAATTTTTAATTTTGCTTTATCAGGTCCAAATTATACCCGATTTTGATAAACAAAGTATGTAATCCTACTAAATTTGGGCCATACTTTTCAAATTTCTGTACAAATTGAACCTTCTTGTAATATTTTTTAACATTACATGGTCTTGGTCCCGATATTTTACTCAAAGATGACTGTTATAATAAAATCTTTAATTATGGTATATATACGGAGGTTAGAAACATTAATTTTGATTAAAAAAATTAAATAATTTTCATTTATTTTGATTTGATGAGCTAAAATTAAATTGTCAGGTGTTATAAAAACACAAATAAAAAGCTCTGACGTCAAATTGTATGATATATTAAAGTTTTCATGTTCAACTTTTCACATAAATGTCAACTTTGAATATGGTTTAACTTTACAGAAATTATTATAGATACTTTCATTTTTTTTACGGCGTATTTTCTACATTATTGCAAACTCTAGTCAAGTATTTTTTTTAAGATTTTTTTTTCCTGAAAATTTTTATTATATTTGAAGAAACAGTTTTTGAATTTTATTCATTTTTGAAATTTTTAATAGATTTGAAAATATATTTTTCCACATTTGGTTACAGAGCGTGCCAAAAAAATATACATACTTTGTATATTAATTGTAATATTAGTTTAAAAAAGACATACTTCTGATTTAGTAGTCAACCCAATATGTGCGTACATTACCTTCATTTGGCTTGATCAAGATATTTCTTATGACATAACATAAAATTTCCTTGTTCTTATTTTAAATTATCTCTATTATCTTTAACTTCTTCTGATAACTCATAACTCAATTTTTTTGATTGAAAAACATAAACTTCGGAGCAAAAATATAAATTGGCCGATTAAAATTATTTTCAAAATATTCTCAAAATTCATGGCAAGCTGAATCGATTAAAAAAGTTTTAGTTTCCAAGGTAACATATCGTCAGATTTCGGGGTCGTTTTAAATCGTTAGACATTTTTTGTTTTTACCTCCCAACCAGCAAACAAATTACCAAAACTAATTCATGTCGTTATAAAAGATTTTGACTGCAGTTAAATTTTCATCTTCCAAATCGGTAAATAGTGAAATTGGCAATATTTTGATGCACATAACACACCTGGTTTATGAAGAAGATTTTCAAGTCATATAGTTATGACACCCTGGTGACTACTTTCAAAACTACCTAATCTGTGTACGTTGAACAACTGTATAAGAGTGTAAGAAATGCAGGAGCATTTCCACCCCATCGCATCGTATACACTTAACCTCCCATTCCAAATGATATTGTGACATTGTCACTTCGGGTACTTTATTCACATCTTATGCGATATGTGGAACAAGCAACGAGGGAAGCAGTTCGAAAATAGTTACCGGAATGAATATGTGACACATTTACGAGTTACTGTGTTGATTCACATATTGCATAGGTTAAAAAAATATACAACTGTCTTTACTCGTGTTCGAATTTTCTACGGTTTTTTTTTTTTAAATCGTGACAAAATCAATTCTTCGTATTGAGTCGATTTTCTAGGTACAATTAACTCGTATTAAACTGCACGTATTGTCTCTGTGCAAAGTTGAATAATTCTAATAGATCCGTGTATGAGATTTTATGTGGGTCCGTAGAGGGGGAGACTACCCATTATCGCATTACTTAAAGTATGAGCACCAAATTGTATTGTAAAAAAGTTTTGGTTTATTACACGGTACATACATATAAACCAAATACATGCTTTGTACTCAAATAATGTGTTTTTTTTTAGGTTTACAATACCACACAACTACAAAAATATATAATATATTGTGTGCAAGTGATGCTTATAAATTTGATAATATAGATATCACTCTTCAATCATTAATAAACTTACTATAGTCGTCTTTGTTCATAAAAAAATTGGATCTTCAATGAACTCATAATAAAATTAAAATTTTGTTTTGATATCATCGACAATCTTATATTTTGATGGTCTTATTTTAAACTACAAGATTGTCTAAATATTTTAGATAGTTTTTTATCACACTCTCTAGATTTTTTGATAACGAAATATCCAATTGAAAAGGATAACCAATATGATTCATCATTTTTTCAGCCAACTTTGAACGATAAAAAAATTAATAAAAAGCCCGATGACCTAGATATTTTTGGTGATTTTTATAAACTTTGTTAATCAAAAAATGTTTTCATAAAGTTTTATTGAAATCCCTAGAATTACCCAATCCTTGCAGTTCTCCAAGAAAAATAAAACGATTAATTTTTATTCTATTGTTAACGATTCAAGACCCGTTAATATTTTCGCCGAATTTAATAAATAGAAACGTAACTAATATTTCGCTAATTGCATACATAAATACTTCCAGAACCTTGTACATTGTAGTCTTTCGTACGCTTAACAAAATTTTATTTATTTGCTCGAAGTAGATTGTTTAAGAATGTTTCTTACTTCTTAATATAATTCTTGTATTGTGTTATTATTACATTTTCACTGATGTATTTTCTTGAAGTAGATAGGGTGAGGTACGGTGGGGAAGGGGTGGTTGTAAGTGTAGTAGTAGTGTATGTCTTGGTTGGGTAATAATATATAGATTATTGTAGGGGCGATGGAATGAGGGTTGTAATATGATGGGGTTAGATTTTAAAGGTAATGTTTTACCTCGTTGTATGCTTTAAAATTAAACTTTATACAACTGTATCAGACGCGGATTCAGAATTTTTTCGAAGTGAGGACGGAGGGGTACAAAATGAACTTTATATGCTTTTTTGAAGAAATTAATCGAAAATTTCCTCAAAAAAATTTTGTTTCTAAATTGGTTGAAACTTGGTAAGTAAGGTATACCTGTATATGAACCCAAAAAATTCAAAACCCGAATAATTATGCCATGCTTTTAATGGGATCGAGTGAGCACGGGTCTCCAGGATTTTGAAATACGTTAAACCTATGATTTCGTCCAATTTCTGATCCACGATTTGGCCATGCCTCTAATGGGGCCGAGCTTTGATTTTAGAATATATTATCGCAGATGATTTGTTACGTAATCGATTTATGAGTATATCTCGAAATACTTAAATAGTCGTCAATTGAGCGGGATTTATATATTTTTTGGGTTTTAAGTATCCTAAATAACCCAGAGTATACAATTTTGAGGAACCGATTTTAAAGGAAGGGAGAAAGAGATCTTATTTATATGTTTTTTCGATCAAAATTACTTCGAAAATCGAAAATGTCATGAAAATTTGGTTTGGAAATTGGTTGAAAATTTGAGAGATATCTTTTGAAAAATTTATAAAATCTTAAACATTTTTTAAGATATTTTTTTTATCCTGTAGACTGACCTCTGACTTTAATAAGTATTATGGCTTAGGACGGCATTTAAAAGGATACTATTACCCCGTTTATCTGTGAGTGGATCCGCACTTGACTGTATATGGTACTCCGTTCGAGGTTTGAGACTTGCCTCATTAAATATGTACTAGTATGCAGTTACAAGTTATAGAACTCGTAACGCAATCTCACATATAGGTTATGTTATTATATCCAGTTAAATGTATGTCGTTTGTCTATTTATTAGTAAGATGTAATTACATTTAACAACGAGGGAGCCGACTGCCGAGTCTTCATCCAACAAATTTATGTATACAATATTGAGACGTTTTCTTGTTTTTCCAATAAAATATTTTACTTTGTAAATTTTCTCATTCTTAAATCTTTTCGCCCTGGTAGCTCAATTGGTTAAGGTGTTAAGGGTAGCGGGTTCGATTCCCGCCGTCGAAACAAAATTAATATAATTAATATTTGTGATGGGGTGGTGTACAGCATGGTATATGCATGAAGGAGGTGCACTCAGCCTCTGAAATTGAGGAGCTGATAAATGAAATTATCAGCGGAAAGGTGGTAAAACACATTATGGTATCACTATAAGGTTCTCTATAGCCTAAGTGTGTCCTTCGTGGGCAGCCAATATAACCTAACCTAACCTAACCTAACCTAACCTAAATCTTTTAACAGCTACATGGAATCACTGATCTGTAATAAACACTGGATAATGAATGATTATCCTCTACTTTTAGAATTAGCCAATGTTTCGCGAAGGGAAGGCAGTCAAGTATGCGCACAAATGTAGGAAAAAGTGGTCTATAATGATCCCCCTAAAGAGAACGTCGTAATATTTTTGGATTCTTTATTCAAATGTTACAATATTAGCATGTCAATTTCTACCTATTATAATTTTACACACAAAATAGAGATCATTTTAGTTTTATAAAGGGGATCATTTTACCCGCAACGACATATTTGAAAATCGCCATAAAAGCTGATCTAAAATTGATTATACGCCTATCAAAATATGCGTAAAACCACAAAAGCTAAGAGTAAAACCACCAGCCAAAGTAAGAACTTTTTTGGAGAGAAAATGGTTTTATTTCAAAAGGGGCATATCGATTGTATTATATTTAATAAAATACTCTTAAAATGACCTAGTAACATATATCAGATTTAAAATATGATAAAAAATTGTATGGGGTAGAAATATAGAAGCAACCTCACTTACGCATTTAACAGAATTATAAAACTTCACTTCAAAAATATGATAAAGGGAACTGTTTAAATAATTCTATACAGTTTTTAGTCATATTTCTACGAAAATATAAACTTATGCCTTGTGTCGAAAGTCAACGGGGAGGGGTATATTTTTGTCCCCACTTTTCATTCATTCCAAGTGAAATTATCAAAAACTTCCAAAATATGTCGTTTTTTGAAATTCTTCCATAAGAGCCAATGTATTTTATATCGATTTTCAATGACTTTTTTCTTAAAAATTTACATGGATATCTAAGGTGAAATTTTAACCACATATTCTTTGAATTAAAAAAATTTGAGCCTTTAAATCAAACATTGTTGTCATGCTCATACATCCTTAAATAACTGTACGTTTCAAAACCTAATCAAATTTAATCTAAGATAGTGTGTATTTATTTATAAAAAAAATTAATTTTGTTTAATAATAAACAAAATAATTACAATTCCTGTCTTGTGTATATATTATAATTTATAAAAGACAAATCCTAATTATCCTTGCAAACACACAAAATAATTATTTATTTGTAAACAAAATAGCTTTTGCAAACTAATATCCGGTGCAACAGCAACTTTAATATCCCTTTTATAATTAAAAACATGAGTCTTTATTATCCCATGTTGATGTTAATGTTTGTATACCATAGTTTTATTACTTTTTATATTACATTTCTAAAGTTTTTTTTACATCTTGTACTTTTTTCGTGTATTTTACTTTGAATTTGCATACACAGTAGTGTACTCTATTGGATTATTTATGAACTAATGGTAAGTAGTGTAGATAAAAACCATAAAAGAAACGAATTTACACGAATTCCGATGAATCAAGAGCAAGCCAATATTATTATTCTATGGATCAAGTTCATTCGAGATATTCTAAGAAATCAAGCAAATCAGTTTACTCTATCTGTTGATAGACTAAAGAACTATACTATTCTAGATACAAACCTTTAAGCGAACTCTACAAGCTACGATGTGTTGCCAGAAGATTACATTTCTTATTTTCTCGTTATCAAAAAAAGTTTGCAGCAATTTCATAAAACTTAAAATATAAAACTTGGGTAAATTTCACAACTGGGCGAGTCATTTCTCTGATATAACTCTTCAAACTTAATTACTCTTAAAAAAAAATCTGAAATTACAGACAATATTTGACTTATTTAGATTGCTCGACGTTAATTAAATTTATTCTCACTTTTTTTTAATTTTTCATAGACGTTTGGAAAGTCTTTAAAGCTTTTTGAAAAGGTAAACCAAGTTTTTGAGCTTATATGAAGGTTTTTCCCCTGAGATCCCTGGATAGGCCAATTGGTCGGGGTTTTGAAGACCTAGGCGAATATTTGGCAAATGAAAAATTTTGTCAGTGTTTTTCTAGAGAAGTATTTTCATCAGAAAATATTTTAGATAAAGCTTTTTGAAAAGACAAACCATGTTTTTGAGCTTATATGAAGATTTTGCCACTGAGGCCCCTGGCTAGGCCAATTGGTCAGGGTTTTGAAGACCTAGGCGAATATTTGGCAAATGAAAAATTTTGTCAGTGTTTTTCTAGAGAAGTATTTTCATCAGAAAATATTTTAGATAAAGCTTTTTGAAAAGGCAAAACAAGTTTTTGAGCTTATATGAAAGTTTCGCCACTGAGACCCCTAGAATGATTAAGCCAATTGGCCAGGGTTGTCAAGACCTAGGCGGAAATTCGGCAAATGAAAAACTTGCGGAAAAAGAAAACTTCTAAAGACGTATTATTTAATTTAAATTAAAAGAGATATAATTTATGAATTTATTGATAATTACAATTTTTTATAAAATGAATAAAATAACAATTAAATACCTATTAAAAACGTTTTTATTGTCAGCATCGGCAATTTATTTTCTAATTAAGATAAGATAAAACTCAACTTATTTAGAAATTTGAGTCTCAACTTAATTAAATTAAATATATTATACTGACGCTGGCAATGAAGACATACCCTAAATATTAAAAATATAATACGATGTAAGATCTAATCTTCAAACTCTTCGCTGTCATCCTCGAAATCCGTTGTTGATTGGAAGTACGATAAGAATGAATCATCTTCATTGAATCCCTGTCAAAACAATCATTTATATATAATTAGGTACAGCATGTTTAAGGGTAATTAATGATAAGAGACAATAAACTTACATAATCAATAGATAATGCCGTTGGATACTCGCATGGTAAACATTCCATGTAAGATGTACCATCACTGTTTGCCGTACATTCACATGTTTGACAACTATTTGGAATTGCTGATTGTGCAACACGTTTTGCAAATACTGTTGCGAATTTTTTAATTGCTCCACGTTTATCATTCTGTAATTTTGTTGCAGTAAATACTGACCCTGTTCACATAAAATAAAAACTTTGTTATTTTCGCAAAAAAATAAAAATAAATCGTCGGAAAATCAGCAGGTCCAGCCCTCAAGAAAAGGTGATGGGCACGGCACAGCTCCCCAAAATCGGCCAAATGCGAATCGTTATATTAACTCGCTCATGATCGATAGAGTAAATTGTGTGCGGTTGTAAAATTATTCACGTTTGTAGCAGAATCAAGTTTACGGAAAAATGTTTCGAACACAACATGTTGATTTTCTTGAGAGATGGGAGGGGGGCGGTGATAGCAACGGTAGACAAATGGCAGTAAGCTTTAATTTCTACCCAATAATAAAATTTAATTTTCTCTGACTTTACAGTGTGTGCCAAAAAACATATACTTATTTTAACTCTAGAAAATTTAACCATTTAGCGAAAGTGTTCAAATTCTGGCTATTGTGGTCCAGGCATAGTTGATAATTGGTATTTCGGCAAATTTTTTTCTCAACGACTCCTTTCAACTCGTCAAACAGGTTCTCTAGAAGATTGGTGAAAACTTTCAGTGAATTTTTTTTCCCTTGTGCAACCAGTGGACAATCATGGTATTTCGGAACGGCCCTTCCGAAATCGTATCTCACATCTCTCACAAGTGAGTACTCGATAATCCTAGAAGTGCTCGATAATCCTTACTAGAGTGTCGATAATCCGAACTCAATACTACCAGGGGGTTCAGATTACTGGGATTGTAAAGAAAATAGCGTGTATACAAGTGTGAGTATAATTAATTGTGTTCTCGCAGGGGGGGGGGGGGCAAACCTTTAAAAACCAATAAACTACAAAAAAAAAAATGCGTACTTACCATTTGTTTCCAATGCTAAAGGTGTACAGAATCCTAAATCTGCTTTAGGTAATTTCACTTGTCGGCGTAAACCTGCGTCTCCCTTCAACTCTTTGACATCTTTCTTCGTATACGCTGTATTACTATCAATTCCTATAACGAAGAAATCAATTTGACAAAGTTTCGAAATTTCGAAGCATAAAATTTTGGCTATCATAATATTTACCGTAGAATATTTTGTTGATACGTGATTTCGGGAAAACAAAATCATTGTTCATTAGAATATGTAAAGTGATATCATTTTCTCGTAATAATTGATGTAAGACTGGGTAATCGAGCTGTGAAAAACAAAAAATAAATAAGGTAAAACAGTATGAAAAATTCCTTTTTAACAATCAAATCATATTTTCATCGATTTTGGTGTAATTTTTTGAGACATTCTAAGTTCTGTGCAATAAATTCATTTTTTTTTTTTTTTTTGGATGGGGGAGGAGTGCCAGAAAATTGACCTTCAAAGACACTTCCTTGGCGCAAAGTCAACTCAATTCATTTAAGATGCGCTGAGGAGGTGTGCAAAGCCTTAAACAGGTCCGTGCTTATGGGCCCCTAATTGAGAAAAACCCTAAGAAGGGGGGAGTACATCCCCATTAAAACTTCAAAATCGTAATCAGTGACCCCAAAAACCCCTGAGTATACTTTTTTTATCCATTTTGTTGAATATTTACAGAATATTGAAATTTTGGATCAGCGAGGTAAATTACCCCAAGAGGGGGAGATTATATCGAAAATCTGATTTCGGAATAGTGATAAATGGATTCTAATGATTAGCCTTATTGGGCCCATAGCAAAAACCAAAACTTTCTAGCGGCAAAAAGTTAGATGTGGATTCAGATACATAGTAGACCTTCTTGCTTAAAAAAAAACTGGCTCGATAAGGTTGAGGTACAAAAAAATTCTCTATAAAATGCTAAAATGACACGACTACTATATTTTCGAAGAAATTGAAAATGAGTAAAAAAAAACTAGCAAACTTACTTTCATATTATCTGCTTGACAATCTGTACACGGTAACAAAATCATTGTTTTCGAAACACCAGGTCGGAATATCAACTCTTTGGCAAAACTAATTGCATGGAATATATCCGAACTTCCATTACCGGTTGGTATGTTCTCGAAGTAATGTGGTATCACTTGCGGTGTTGTAAATATTTGATTGTTGACAATGATACTTCGTGGCTCACTATAAATTCCAGGACCACCGAACACAACTAAAGCGTATCGATTATTTGCTAATTTCAAATCGGTCAACTCTTTTTGGATTAACGATACAACTTGATTGATGTTCCGTTTTGTTGAAATATTTGCATTGCATTCTTTTGCCTCCACAATGAAAACAATATCAGCTGATTTTGGTACACTTTCAGCATCTAAGTTCAAAAATTGACCTTCGGGAACTTCTGTACCATTTATTAATTGACATCTAAAAGAAAATTAAATTTTTTTCTGGATTAGCTTTCATTAATGGGGTTTTATTGTAATTTCGCTCATCTGAATAATTCAGTCCTCTTAGAGAATGGCTACAAAAAACAACATTGAAAATTACCCAAAAATTCCAAACCCCCTGGAAAGTTGTCGGTAAAATGCAATATAGACCTGAGGGTTCCGGTAAAATGGGTCATTGCAAACAATTACGAAACCAGGTGGCATAACTAATTCGAATATTTTCTTTGGTATTGCCGGAAATCCTATTTGCAAAACTAAAAATTGGAAGAGATTTTCAGGGAAATCTCGGGAACTACTCATCTATTCGTCAAATGAACTGGATACGTTTTTTTTAAAAACAACATGACTGTTAAATTTGTTTCCCCAAAGTATCAAAAGATTTTTTGAAAGTTCAAAATCAAAATCTGTCTCGTTTTCACGTTACAGAATTCCTCAATTTTTTTTTTTTTTTTTTGGAACAGCTTTCATTAATGCTCCTAATGTTGCTCCTTTAAAAATAAATGAAACCTCGTTTCAAAGGGCCGCAAAATCGTTGCGGCTATAACAGGACACTGGCTAAACGGAAAGCAAGATGAACAACTGGACCTACCATTGCATCATGATGATTTCAGGAGCTGTCACAATAGGAAGAAATAGGAAGCGATGTTTCGTCTCCTCTTTCCACTTCTGGCAAAGAGAAGACTGGTACTTTTTGATTTGCCATTCATTGGCGTTCTCTCGGTACGTAAATCTATCGACTATCAAAACTTTCTTGGTGTTCTTACCTAGCTCCAAATGATTCAAAGAGAAGGAGCTTCTTAAAGAGGGTTTCTAAATGGGCAGGCGTTGCAACTTAAATGATTACTTACTGTACACAAACATCTGGTATTCTAAGCGGAGTATTTTCCAATTTACAAGCCTCCATATAAGCGACAGCCGCGGTACATGATGTCCGGTTATCCCCATTTGGATAATTCATACACAAATTATAGTACGGTAACGCATTCACAATTGGGAAACACGTGTTCAATGGTGAAACTTTACTCCTGAAAAACGCCTCACAAAGTTCTGTTAAATTCTCATTTAATGGTTCCGTAGCAATTTTCGCTTGATTATTTGTTGAACGGCATTTTTTCGGTTGTAATGACCAACTTTGAGCGAATCGTCCAATATTATTGTTGATTCGTTTCGTTGATGCTAAGTGATCGTCGCGCGGTTCGTTGTTCATGGTACCCCAAAGACCTGCTGTCTTACCAAAATACCAACCGGATACATGGAATTTACATATATCGAATTTTAAGTTACATTTTAATGTGAAGCCCTTTAAGCTTTCGATCATTATCGTGTCTGCTTCGCGATAAATATATGCTTTGTCTAATTGTAAAGGTAATTTTGTGTTGACACCTTTCTTCAATAATTTAACGTTCTGAAATGAAAAAATTAAAATCAACTCAAGTTTGTGCAAATTTTATGGCTATTTTTGCTTCGGTTTACGACTCAAAAACAGAAAAATCCACTTTCTTAACTATTAGACATATTTTTTTGAGAAATAGGGTATTATCGTTGTCCCTTAGACAAACGGACAAAACTCCGAAAAATACTGTACTAAAATTACTTTTGGAGCAATTGGGGGAAAATTCAGAATACTTACATCTGCAAATAAGTCGACCTCAATCAATACATCATCAATCAAAAGATCAATTTTATGCTTAACAATTTTATCCTTAACGATATAATTAATGATCATCGAAAAGTTACTATCCATAAAATCGTTTGCCAACAAATATGAACAGGATCCACTAAAATCATAATGTTGCCCATCAAATGTTACAAAATGTTGTGGTCCAACAACCATTGCATAACCTTAAAAACAAAACCAATTCGTGAGTAAATTTCAATTACGGCTAAACCCAAAACGTAATATTTGACTGTACTTACTATCAAACGGTGGTACCCAAGTATGTGGTTCCGTGTACGGTTTATATTGATAGTATAACATCCAGAAACTCTTATTGGACATAACTAAATAATTTTGGGCATCGTTTATAGCACGAATTTCTGGTATTTCCATAAATTTGGGTGTTTCATTAAATGCATGCCATGACATTGGTAATTTTTGTTCTAATTCCATAATACCAGTTTCTGGATTGAATATAAACTTCGTTTTTGCTTCACGATATCTAAAATTCAAAGGAACAAGTGAAAATAACTAATTGGCTGAGTTAATTATTGAAATACCCTGTACTTAGTACAGGGACTAAACTTAGTATACCTTGCATATTACATATATGCATGGTATAAAAATCAGGTTGTTGATTAAAGCCACGGGTACAGTAACTTACGGACGGGTCGAGCTAGTATATTATAATACCACTAGTGATAGTCGAACACTGTCAATTCTGTGATCAGTGTAACTCAGTCAACGGTTAATTAATTGTGTTTGAATTAAAATTATAAGAGCCCCAGTGCGACCATGATGATGGCCAGCTTAGGGGCTCTATCCAAAAATTTATGTGGATAAAACCACACCTTTCGTTTCAAGTGAAATTTGTGATATAGTTGTATATGATTAAATGTATGTATTTATTACAAGAGTTTCAACATACTTCTAGCGAGAGGTTGTGTCTATATCACAGTTTATATTTGTTTTTAACTAAAACTAAATACTCAAACACTAAATTAATTTCGCTAATTTATTTTAAACATCAATGGCCACAATTAAACATATTATTTAATTACCATCGTTTAATATATTTTGATAAAAAAATCAAAATAATATTTTCTCATAATAGTATTGATAAGTGATGTGATTGCATAGCTTTAAAAAAATGGCTACGTATTGTATGAAAGTAAACTTTTGACAGTTTGTTTAGATTTATTTTTAAATAAATTTATGTTTAATTTAAATGAAATTTTTAATTGATTCCGATCAAATCTAGATTAGAAGAATTTTAGAAATGCTGAGAAAATTATTGAAGCTTGATTTTTTTTATAATGTGGTAAAAATAATGAAAATAGTGATGTGATCTTTTTTTTTATAACCTTGTCAAATTTTATCTGAGCTGAATAAAAATTTTACGTGAAACTTAATTAATTTTTTTTTGTGTTTTATTATGGCTACTCTTCATTCATTTTACTTTCAGGGCGATGAAAATTTCAGAAGATCGTATGAGAATTTTTTCTAATTTTCACGAAAAATATAAAAGTTATCTAAAATAATTTTTAAAATTTTGGTATCCTTCTAAACTTTAAATAAAATTTAGGAAAAAAATTATTCCAAAACTCGAAAGTACAAGTTTTTAAATTAGTTATTGTAGTATTTATTAAATTCGATGATTTTTCGTAGAAATACAGCTGTTTGAAATTGTGGAAAAATTTTTTGTTAGAAAAATGTTTTTTTAATACTTTATTGGGTACATGACTAAGAAACCTGGATATATTGGTCTAGGATTCTGAACAGATTTTCCTCAAGACGTCCTAAGAATAATCAAACAAATTTATGGATCTTTATTAGCTAAATTTTGGACAGAATGATAAATTTAAAACTTACCTATTTTCTTGATCCAAAGCAGTTTGTGTAATTTCCGTGATTTTCATATGTAAAACAGTGATAACTTTCTGAACCAGATCTCCAATTTTCATGTACTCGTAGAACCAGACCAACTTATCATACATTTCATCATATTTCGTAATTAAAAATTGCAACGATGGTAATTTCTTTAATTCTTGTAATTCCGTAACGATTTCATTGAAAACTTTCGATAATTCTTTACCAAACGGTATCATTGAGAAATATTTATCTTTGATAAATTGCCAGACAATTTTCGAATATTTTCGTATATTCGATATGACACTGTTATGGATCATATCTTTATAAAATCGATCAATATCTTGCGTAAAGTTTGCGAAATGCATAAAATATGGTGATTCTTCAATTTCATGTTTACGTTTGTACAGGAAATCTGAAAAATTTTTTATACATGGTGAATCATTACATACGCATACGGGTCCTTTGAACCTAAATTGAAAAGTCCTTTCTTTTCAATTTAGCATTTAGCAAATAAAATTGAAGTGATTCTATCCAGGCCGGGGACACTGTAAAAAGCCTACAACTTCTCTACCGGGATTACTTCCAGAATCGATAAGCCCTAAGTTTCAAACCCAAAAATTAAATATCCGATTCCCTGTAGGCTTCTACAGATGTAAAAGCTTGACGCGTTCAATTTCCATTATCCCGATTTCAGATAGATCTCTGGCCTTGACTATCTGTAAAGATAGTATTTGTCAGGAATGAAAAATCATGTACATTTGAATCCCAAACCTCACGGAAGACAACCCTAAATTTGAGATCAAAACAATAGAATCTTTTGTTATTTCCACCAAAATTTCTGGCAAAATAAGTTGAGTTTAAAAGATTTTGCTAAAACAGCTTACCTAAAAATTCTTTACTGGCATTCCAAATAACCGTTTCACCATAATGTATAAATTTCAAGAATGTTGGCTCAATGGCTGCCAACATACGATTCCAATGATTGATCAACATGACAGAAGTATCCGTCCATAACTTTTCTACATAACTGATAAACATTACATGCAAATCTTTGATAAATTTATCATATTTTTTTATGAAATATTCCATCATGTTGGAAATTTGATCTAAAGCTTCCCCGTGCATTAGCCCATTGATAAATTGTACCAATTTCGCGTACGATTCCTTAATCTATACCAAAAATAACAATGCAGGAATTATTTTGAAAACTTTTGGCTAAAATTTAAACACTTACTGTTGCCACAAGCCATTGTAATGATTTCCGTAATGCTTTACCAGATTCACCCATAATTTCCCATATTTCGTTAACGATTTCTGGCACGGATTCGATGTGATCTCGTATGGCTAATTCATCAATTAAGTATGTTGTAAAATGGACGGCATCTTGAATGTAAAATTCATTGTTGTTGTAAGATTCGTTTAAGAATAATTTGAATTTCGCCAAATCTTCTTCCAAAACATTCAAATCACTGCAAAAATTCAATCAAATAAAAGATATGGCAAGATGGCAAGTTAAATTGTTAATTTGTATTTGCCCAGAAATAGCAAAGGGATACGGGCGTGTGTGGAGGTTATCTCAAAAGAAGATTCTAAAAATTTATTTTTACGTCTTCAGAAAATAATATTTAATTCTTCCCACTTAGCGATCGGAATATCAATTCGGACAACTTTATCATGAAGAATTGACAATTCAGAAAAATTCCCTTTGTTTTCAAACCAACTGTATGTTTGGGTTTTTGGGTAACCTAACGGAAAACAAGAGCTGCAAAAGCAAAATCGAAACGACCGCGAAATTTATGGTTTACGGAATGCGTACTTGAATGAAGATCTATGGTCTAAAAAATTTGGCTATACCGAATTGTGCCTGTTTAATTTTGGTCTTTGGTCAAATAGACCTAAATCGAGTTACGATTTTTTTATCCCAATATAATAAATCTCTTTGATCGCTTATTTTTAGCACTTTGAAACTTGAGTATCTTATCTGGGTTAAATTTTTCCACAATCTTTCTCATCCATGTCGGGTCCCATAGACAATTTTCACGTCCCATAGGGATGTAAAAATCAGTCGGTGCCGTTTTTTTCTTTAATATTCGAAAATCGTCTTGGTGCCTCAATATTTGAGGCCCTTCTGGTATAAATTTGCTTTTTTCTCCTTTGGCCTACAACCACAGGGTCCCTAGGCAGTTGCCTAATCTGCCTACTGGTTAATCGATCCTTTTAGTGAACTAGGTTAGGTTTGGTTAGAGTGGCTGTCCTGGGGTGAGACACACTTAGACCATAAGGTCCGTTGTGATACCGCAAAAGATTTGGCCCATCCCCGGTCACTATTCCATGAACCATTTGCAGCTGTTTAAGAACAGCAGGAGGACTTTGACTTCGACTGACTTTAGGTCGGAGAGGTCTTCAAAGTGAACTAAGACTAATATAAATAAAATAAGCCCTACTTCATGTCATCCAGGAATCCTTGCATTAAAGGTTTAGCATCTGCCCAAATATCTGATACAGCATCACCAGTTTCAGATCGAATATACGATTTCCAATATTCTATATTCTCGATAGCCATGTCGTACAAACTTTGGGATGCTTGTTTGAAACTATCCTAAAAAGAATTCAAAAATTTAGACAATTTTACAAATTTCAAATCAAAAAAAATTTACTCACTTTTAAATCTTTCTTAATTTCTGGTCGCCATAATAATCGTGATGTAATTAATCGTGAATGATTCAATTGTAAATAATAGGTGACGTCATATATTCGTATATCATCGTAATCACGATAGAAATCGAATATTGCTCCGCGAGCGTTTGGTATTTTACCCAACATGTGTATACTTTCGGTTGCATCTAAAAATAAAATATATTTCAAAATACGGCTCAAAAACTGTCTCATGCGCACGCGCCTAAAAAGAATAATAAATTTAATTGTTAAAACTTACCAGGCGTTCGATTTCCTTCTAAACTGATTATTTTATCTTTTAAATTTAGATAGAATTCAGCTCTGCCATCTGTATCTTGACCATAAACAAGAGTAGAATTAACGGTATATACGGGATAAGAGCTGGCTCCTTTAATCCAGAAATATGTTAAATCACGTTGGGTGGCTTTCTAAAAATTTGTTAAAATCGAAAGTTAAAAAACCATTTCTAAAAATAATATTCGATTATTTCCTTGCGAAAATAAACTCTTAAGACATTATAAATTTGTTCCACGTATCGCCTGTTCGTCATACAGGTAACATCTAAGAAATTCCTTGAAAATGATCCCAGAAATCGCTTTTCGTATGGGAAATACGAAGTTTGCCAATGAAATAATCCCATTTTTGTAATTTTCTTATTAGTATCCTTCAGAAAAAATCGAAACAATTATAAAATGTTTTTCATTTCGGAATTTGTTGAACAGTTTTGAAAACTTTTAAAAAATCGGGTTCATTTGGCGGTTGGCAGTGTAAATTCTGGAAAATGCGACATCTCGGATCGATTTCTGACGTTATTTCGACATATAATCGATTAGGACAAGTTTCTAAGGAAACGATATCTCTAAGAAAACGATATCGTTCTCTGACCATGAAACCTAAAATAATCAAATTTTGTTCCTTTCGAAATTTCTTTCAGTTTTCAAAACAAATTTGACCCAAAAATTCAAAAATTGAATTAATTTTACAGTTGGTATTGTAGTTTCTGAGAAAAAACGACACCTCAGATCGATTTCTGATATTGTTTCGAAAACTTTACATCTAATCGTTAATTAAACCCGATTTTTGTGTTTTTTGGGTCATTTTGGGTATTTATTTTACGATTAAGCGAGTATTTTTTGAGATCGGACGAGAAGTTTCTAAGGTAAAACGATATCTCGAATTGATCTTTGACATTTCCACGAAAACTAATTATCCAATATATTCCGTCCGTTAAAATCAGTTCATAAAAACGCAAAAGATTTGATATTTACAAGGTTTTAAAATAATTAACTATGTTAATTAGACAAAATTTGTACCTTAAGCTCAATTTCATTTTCTCGAACATTGACAGTAGCAGAACTTTCACCAGATTGTAACGGTAAATACGTGCGTTTATACGCAGCTTCATTAAACGTATGATAAAATTTCGTACGATAGTCCAATCCGCCTTTCATCATTAATTCCAATCTTGTGGCTGGATGTGATCCAAATATACCAAACGTATAGTTCCGTAATTCACCCACACAATGATCTTGTATATTTGCGCCAATTTCAACTTTATGTTCTGGATCTTGCGCATACTCAACTTCTAATTTGACATCGGCAACATTGGTCTTATCACTTTTGTATTCACCCAAAAATGTTACATTCTGGAAATAAATATATTTGTAAGTTGGAAGTCAGATTGGCCTCTCTCACGGTCAATACGATTGAAGCATTATTATTTCGTTAACCCGTCAGCATTCGTCACATTACACATACATACATAACTGATTTTCCCATATAATACTGTATACTATACAATTTACGCCTAATTTAGGCCCTCACGGGTAAACAGTGATGTTTCCGAAAAAATGTTTCAATCAGAAGTTGTTTATTTTTTGATAAGGAACATTTACATTTCAACTTTTGTTCTATCTCTAATGGTTTACAAGACCCAATTGAACTATGTTGCTTATTTACGAACTTGATCTCACTTTTTTCGTCCTCAGTACGCTGTAAAAATTTCAACTTGATATCCCGTTTTTGAGTTATCGGGTTGACAGAAGGACGGACGGACAACAGGAAATGGACTAATTAGGTGATTTTATGAACACACATACCAAAATTTTGTACGTATCATCAATATTTTTAAGCGTTACAAACTTGGGACTAAACTTAATATACCTTGCTTATTACATATATATGCATGGTATACAAATTTTATAATATTGATACAAATAGTGATACTAGAACACTTTGATCAGTGTTGTAACTCAGTTAACGGTTACTTAAATGTGTTTGAATTTAAATTAAAAGAGCCCAGTGCGACCATAATGATGGCCAGCATAGGAGCTCTGTCCAAAAATTTAGGTGGATTTTACCACCCCATACAAACGGGATGTATGCCAGATAGTTGGATGTGATTAAATGTATGTATTTACTACAACAGTTTCAACATACTTCTAGCGAGAGGTTGTGTCTATATCACAGTTTATATTTGTTTTTAACTAAAACTAAATACTCAAACACTAAATTAATTTCGCTAAATTATTTTAAACATCAATGGCCACAATTAAACATATTTTTTAATTACCATCGTTTAGTCTATTTTGACAAAAAAATCAAAATAATATTTTCTCATAACAGTATTCATAAGTGATGTGATTGCATAGCTTTAAAAAAATGGCTACGTATTGCATGTAAGGATGCTTTTGACAGGTTGTTTAGATTTATTTTTAAATAAATTTATGTTTTATTTAAATGAAATTTTTAATTGATTCTGGTCAAATCTAGACCAGAAGAATTTTAGAAATGCTGAGAAAATTATTGAACCTTGATTATCTTTATAATGTGGAAAAAATAATGAAAATAGTGATGTGATCTTTTTTTTATAACTTTGTCAAATTTTATCCGATCTGAATAAAAATTTTGCGTGAAACTTAATTAATTTTTTTTTAGTGTTAAATTTATGGCTTCTCTTCATTCATTTTACTTTCAGAGCGATGATTATTTCAGCAAATCGTACGAGAATTTTTTATATCTAATTTTCAAGAAAAATAAAAAAGTGATCTAAAATATTTTTTAAAATTTTGGTACGCTTCTAATATTTTTTTGCTCCAATAATATTGATCGTGTGAGACTTTTTCTTTACCTTTTCGAATGATGGATGTCTTAATTCGAACATTGCTTGATGATGATTTGGATAAGAGGAAACTTTTGTCCAATCTAATGCAGCCTCAACAGTTTTTAATTGGGTCCATTTATCCCATGTCAGTGATAAATCTGAGGCTAAACTTTTACTCGAAACATTGTATGATCCAAGTACGGTGACATTTCGTCTCGGGTATGCTAATTCGAGTTCAATTTGTTGAGATTCACTGTTTAAATCCTGAAAGAATAACAAAAATTATAATCAATTTCCACGAAAAAATTGGATTAGAAAACAAACAACAAATTAAGGGTCTTGAAAAGCAGAGCTCCAACTCTAAGGTCATATTGTTCCCCCATTAAATTATTCTTAGATATGTTTCAAGTGCGAATTAAGGGTTCTGTACCCGAAAAACCTAGAAATTGGCAATGATGTACCAAATCGGCTCATTTTGGAAATGGCAATTTAATGAAATGCAAAAATTTTATGGAGTTTTCGGTTCCGTACCCGAAAAATTTGGCGGGGATTTTAGAAATTTTGTAACTTTCACTTGTTCTACTCAACTATTGGGTCACTAATATTTTGCCCTCATTAAATACTTTTTGTTACACTTGATACAAGTCCCTCAAAAAAGGGCACATCTCCAAAAAGCACTTCTATGTGACACTAACTTAACCTGCGTCAAAGTTTTCAACATCCTTTGTTGCAGAGATACGCAAGGCCTTAAATATCTCATAACGGTTTTCCCTGCGAATCCCCTACAAATAACTGAAATATATCCTCCCTTCTAAAACATAAACAAACATCTCAAATTTCAGCTCATTTTGGTTAGAGATGACCATTGGAATTGCCAAAATGTGGCCAGGAATTCACTAATACATCCTCGAAATCTACAAAATCGAATTCTAGTGGTTATAAAATTGATATAGAATGCACCCCTTCGCCGTTGACCTCTCTCTTTATTTTCGGGGACTAAATGTCATTAAACATCTCAAATTTTAGCTCGTTTTGGCTAAAGATGGCCATTGGAATTGCCAAAATGTGGCCAGGATTCACATATACATCCCCGAAATCTACAAAATCGAGTTCTAGTGGTTATAAAAACGGATATAGAATGCACTCCTTCTCCGTTTGACCTTTTTCCTTTTTCGAGGACTAAATATCATTAAAAACTGAACTCACATATGTCTTGTTAAGTAAATTCAAATCATAGGCAAACCAAATTTCTGGTGCCAAATCCAAGCGAGCCTTATTCAAGAATTGTTGATCCAAAATATCATAATCGGTGGTTAAAACAACCGTACGATTCATATGATGTGCCATTAACCGATACTTTTCACCGGTGAGTGTTGATTGAACCGAAAATTCACTAGTTATGTTAAATGTTGTCTTATTATGTAACTTAAATATTTCAGCACGTTTGAAGTCCACTGTTGGTACGAAACCATCGATTGCCGCTTCCGTATCAATTTGATGGACATAGTTGATACCAATTGGCTGTAATTTATTTTCCACTTCCAAATTAATAATATCCTTTTGGAAACCAGCTCGTAACTCCGATTCACAATTATATTTTCCATCTACAATATTTACGTTGTTGTAATCCATTGTGGCGTAACCATCTTTGTGATTGGGTTTTTCCTGAAAATTTCAAATTAAATTTTTATAAGAATTTCCTGGTTTCAAACTTATTTGAAAACTGGGGCATTGGTTAAAAGAAAGGTTTACACTCCAGGCACAGATTAAAAGAAAATTTTCTTGGAGATTTTCTTTTTTCTTGTTTAATTTTTACCCAATAAATGCAAAACTTGCATTGGGTTTTCCTGATAATTTCAAATTAAAATTTTGAAAAGAATTTTCTGGTTTCAAACTTATTTGAAAGCTGGGGCATTGGTTAAAAGAAAGATTAACACTCTCTCTGTTTTCTGGAGATTATGACCCAGAAAATTCAAAAAATGGGTCCTTTAGGGATTGAGTAAGTAGTTTCTGAGATACCGCATTTTCTTCAATTCTCAAAAATAATTGTTCAAATTACCTCCTCCAAAAATTTTTCTAGATTTTTGGATACCCCGAATTAACTTTCGAAGCAAATAAATACTTACATTATATCCATAATTCGATGTTAAATAATGTCGTGTCGTTAAAGGTACTTCAATCTGGAGTTTTCCTTTACCTCCGCGATTATTTTTCGAAAATATATAATTGTAAATAGAATCAAAAATAGCTGTATTATTTGGCCAGAATGCTTCAACATATCGTTTCGTGTAGAATCTAAAAATAAAAAGAAACGAATCAGTAAAAACTTTCCAATCTAAATCTATTTTGGATCTCTCAACTTACGATGTGGCTTTGGCATCGAAATGAGCTCCAATATATGGGAACGTTATAAATGGCGTCGTTGCATTTACGGTACCATTCATATTGGAAAATGATTGGTAATCAACTTGGGTAGCGAATATTTCGACACTTTCTGGTTGACGTACATTTAATCTGAAAAGATTTTGGATCATTAAAATTTGGTGAAAAATTTAATCATCAGGAAAAACTTACGTGACATTATGATATTTATCGAATCGACCGTAAGTACCAAAAGTAGTGAATGTATTTTCCTTCAAGTATTTGGGTGTGAAAAGATCGTATCGATAATTATATAATCCGACATCTGATAAGAATAATTTCAAATTATTATCAATATATTGATAAGCTTTCGGACCCCATTCAATTTTTAAACCACCTGTTACATTTTTACGCTCATTATTGTTGAGCTAAAATTCCAAAAATTATCAGAATAATAAATTTTATAAAGGTTTAAAATTGGTATTAACAAGGTAGCGATTGACCTGAAAAACCTGGAACTGTTAAGCAATTTCGAGCTTCTTGAAGTCGGAGAAGAAGGAATAAAAAAATACCCCGAGTCTTTAAAACTGAATTCTGAAGATCTGATTCTTCATCAGAAAGCTGACTATTTTCGAAAAAGTGGTTTTGATGAAAAATGTTAGTTTTTTTCTAATTTCAAGTATTAGTGTATCTCTTCCCTTTTAAGATATAAATTGACTATTAAAGAAAGTCGAAGAACCAGGTTCAATCTGATGTCAGAACATGGATGTCTCCCTTCAAATTCTATATTTATTTTTTGATTATTTTTATAACACTTTACTAGGTACATCGCTACTAGCGAGAAGCGATGTACCTAGTGAAGTGATGTAAATTATAGTTGAATATGATTAAATGTATGTATTTCTTACAACAGTTTCAACATACTTCTAGCGAGAGGTTGTGTCTATATCACAGTTTATATTTGTTTTTAACTAAAACTAAATACTCAAACACTAAATTAATTTTGCTAATTTATTTTAAACTTCAATGGCCACAATTAAACATATTTTTTAATTACCATCGTTTAATATATTTTGATAAAAAAATCAAAATAATATTTTCTCATAACAGTATTCATAAGTGATCTGATGCATGCCTTAAAAAAATGGCTACGTATTGTATGAAAGTAAACTTTTGACAGGTTGTTTAGTAAATAAATTTATGTTTTATTTAAATGAAATTTTTAATTGATTCTGGTCAAATCTAGATTAGAAGAATTTTAGAAATGCTGAGAAAATTATTGACGCTTGATTATTTTTATAATGTGGTAAAAATAATGAAAATAGTGATGTGATCTTTTTTTTATAACCTTGTCAAATTTTATCCGATCTGAATAAAAATTTTGCGTGAAACTTAATTAATTTTGTTTAGTGTTTAATTTATGGCTTCTCTTCATTCATTTTACTTTCAGAGCGATGATTATTCAAAAGATTGTACGAGAATTTTTAGTATCTAATTTCAAGAAAAATAAAAAAGTAATCTAAAATAGTTTTTAAAATTTTGGTACGCTTCTAAACTTTAAATAAAATTTAGGGAAAAAATTATTCCAAAACTCGAAAGTACAAGTTTTTTAATTAGTTATTGTGGTATTTTTTAAATTCGATGATTTTTCGTAGAAATACAGCTGTTTGAAATTTAGGTAAAATTTTTTATTGGAAAAATGTTTTTTTAATATTTTGGTTGGGTACACGACTAAGAAAACTATCTAAAATATTTAGACAATCTTGTAGTTTATAAAATTACCATCAAAATATAAGGTTGTTGATGATATCAAATCAAAATTTTAATTTAATTATGAGTTCATTGAAGATCCATCCATTTGATGAACACAGACGACTATAGTTAGTTTATTAATGTTTGAAGAGAGATATCTATATTATCAAATTTATAAGCATCACTTGCACACAATATATTATATATATTTGTAATTATTTGGTATTGCAAAGCTAAAAATAACACATTATTTGACTATAAAGCATGTAGTTGGTTTATATGTATGTACCGTGTAATAAACCAAAACATTTTTACTTACATTTTTCACAATACTGTAGGGAAACAAACACCTTAAATATAAAGCTTCAAAAGAAGGCAAGAAATTTCTGCTAAAATCATGGAAAAGTCAAAGAATTTTCATAAGAACTATTCAATCGCCACCCGGATAAATAAAATTGAAACTTACCGCACCGGAAATTGCATATTTAAATAATGAGTTAAGTGTTGTGTATCGTAAAAGACCTCGTAAATTTTGTACTTTCAAATCATCAAATTTATGATATTCCCCACGGATTGTATGAACTTCTGGATTCGGTTTGGGTAGTTTTAAATTAAATTCACCGTCAAGATCATTCGAAGATCCCAAAATAAATGTTATATTTGAACCAATTCTAGAAAAAAATCCATTCTTAATTTTAATATCCTTAAAAAAAATAATAGAGGGAACCCTTCATGGCCCTTATGGAAAATTATTTTTGGTCAAATTTTCTGAAACTATTGATTCAAAATATTCCTACTTTTAGATTGGTGGGTCAAAGTTCAAACAAAGACGTAATGATACTCGACTTCTAAAACCTATTCATGACGTAATATTCGCCTAAGAGGCTATTTAGAGGGAGGGAGAAAACGTATCATTCTCAGTTAGTCGCTAATTTTCAATTTTTGCCACATTTTTTATTATTTTTGGAAAGGGAAGCCTAGAAATAGTGACGTTATATAAGGAAAGGTTTCAAAAATACGAAATTTTGCGTGAAGTGTTTTATGGAAAGCCCCCCAAGTAAACAGGTCTCTTGAAGACCCCTATCCGTCGAATAGATAAGCCAGAAAACGTCGGACAGCCGTGACTTCGAAAATTCTGTTTTCTACGTGATCCGTCTTCCTTCAGGAACATTCATCACCACTAACCTCTGCCATCATTTGAAGTTTGGGGGGAATTTTAACCACCCCAACAAAAAACAGTCTAAAAAATGAACATTTTGCTTTCGGAATTGTCTCCAGGAGAAGGTTGAGCCTCTTTTTATGCTTAATCCGCCTCTGTCCCTCATACTTTACGCCTGTCTCGACTTTCGAAAGACTTTTTCAATACTATGAGACTTCATAGTTTCAGAATTTTGACCGAAATTATTTTTCCAAAAGAGTCATGCGCTGACATTAATTTTACTTACGTCCATTCATGTTTATCGACATTAAATTCACCTCCCACCGTTAAATTACTTAAATTATGCTCCGGATTAATATAAAAAATATGCGTTTCATAATTTTTATCCATATTTGGCATTTTATAATCGGCGAGTAATTTAAATTGCATATTTTCCATAATCATCCAATTCCAATGACCTTGCAAAGTACCTTTATATTTCTCGATATCGTAGTTGAAGACGCCAACACCAGCATGATTTGGTAAAAATAGCAAGTTAAAATCGGCATGGATAGTTTCCAAACCCGGTAATTGAGTGTGGGTGTTCATGTTTACGGTTATGTTGTGCGGTTGTGGGGAACGTATTTCAGTTTCTAGTCCCAGTTGATTCCATTTTGGATTTGACGATTCCGTCTGAAAATGTTATAAATTATTTGGATTCTAAATCTCTCCGATTTTGATTTGAACTTTAGTCAAAATTTTCATCGTGCCCAAAGGACGACCCATGAAACAATGTTTTTTGGGTCCAATATTGTAGATTTTTACAATACGAACTGTTTTAAGACCCAAAAATAACAAAAATCCATTTCAATGGAGTGTTAGACATATATTTTCGAAGGAAATAACTGAAATCGATCCGCAAAATCGCTCTTGGTAAAGTGATTTTGGATGATATCTCTGAAATTATGCATCCAATCATAATATGAATGCGATTTTTGAATTTTTTGGGTCAAATTTAACTTATTTACTGAGTTTTATCGAAATTGGAAAGAATTAATTGTTCTCGATTTTGTGAATTTTTTTGAAGGGGTACCCCTTGAAAAAAATCGAAAAAATCGAAAATTTTTTTCTGTTTCGGAATTCGATAAAACTCAGTTTATAAGGTAATTTTGACCCAAAAAATTCAAAAATCGGGTTCATTTAACGATTGAGCTAGTAGAAGTTTGAAAAAAACGATTTTTTGGATCGATTTTTGTCGATATCTCAAAAATTAGCCACCCAATCGTTAAATGAACCCGATTTTTGAATTTTTTGGGTCAAAATACCCTTATAAACTGTGTTTCATCAAATTCCGAAACACAAAATTTTTTTCGATTTTTTGGAATTTTTTGAAGGGGTACCCCTTGAAAAAAATCGAAAAAATCGAAAAAAATTTTGTGTTTCGGAATTTGATGAAACACAGTTTATAAGGGTATTTTGACCCAAAAAATTCAAAAATCGGGTTCATTTAACGATTGAATGCATAGTTTTGGAAATATCATCTAAAATCGCCACATAATGAACGGTTTTGTGGATCGATTTCAGAAAATGAACTGAATTGTTTATTATGTTCTATTTTTCGAGTTATTTTTTACCGTATATGTTCGAAAAATTATGGAAAATTTATTTACCTCTAATTTGAAAAACCAATCCAATTTATGGATAAATTCCACTCGTGATATCACTTTAAAGTCCATTTTTGTGTTGGGATCGTTCATACTTATGTAACACTGGAATCCATCAGTTTGTGGAGTGATTCTATAAACCAAACTTACGCCATTTTTCGATTCGATCTTAAAGTATGCTAACATATTTTTTTGCAGCACATAAACCCCCCCAACTTCAATAATATTCTTTTTAACAATCATTTGTCCTTCTAAATTGTAATATCCTGGCTTTTCTAAATCAGGACGTTGATTTAAAACTAGGGACACCGATCTGGAAAAGTAAAATAATTACACCAAATATCCTAAAAATATACTTACTTACAGTGTGACGCATTTAAGATGAAGACACCCTCACACTTTCGTCATTTATAGGAATATCGATAATAATAAAGGGGAGAGGGGTGGGTTTACATTTATTAAGATAGGTAACAGAAATTTATAAAAATGTGACCCAAGGGAAGAACGTACTTGTGGTAGGGAAGGAGGGAAGAACGTACTTGTGGTACTAAAAGACAGAAATGGTCTTAGTACAATCGCAGGCGTTCCTAAGTTCTCATATCACTTCCAAGGGCCTCTGTTCGGAAAGTTGTTGCGGCTATCACAGAACACTGACTGGGCGGCAAGCATGCTGAACGCTTAGGCCTGGCAGTGTATCACGACTACAGCAGGAGCTGTCACAGTGATAACGAGGAGGAGACAATGTCTCATCTTCTCTGTCGCTGCCCAGCTCTTGTCATGAGGAGATGGACTTACTTGAGTCAGCCTCTCTTTGACGACCTCTCCGACCTAAAGTCAGTCGACGTCAAAGCCCTCCTGCTGTTCTTAAACAGCTCCAAATGGTTCATGGAGTAGTGGCCAGGGATGGGCCAACCCATTTACGGTATCACAACGGGGCCGGGGATGGGCCAACCCATTTACGATATCACAACGGACTCTATGGTCTAAGTGTGTCTCACCCCAGGACAGCCACTCTAACCAAACCCAACCCTGTATGACAAATTTTCCCAAATTTTCAAACCGATATGTGTGTTGGTGTCTTCATCTTAAATGCGATACACTATATATCATGATACTTACTTATACGGTTCGATAAATGTTGATATTTCGGATCGAATAACATTATCTTTTAACGTTCCATTAACTTCCAAAGCTTTATCATTCACTTCAAATCGTAATTTTGCAAACGCAGATTGTTCTTGAAGATCCCGTTCAATAATTGATGATACTTCGAAATTATGTAAAACAACTGAAGGTGTTAGAATTCGTAGTTTCGCAGTGATTAGTTTATCTTTTGTGGGTGTTTGCCACATTAATTCCACTCTAAACTGAAACGCGATTTAACGATTATCAGCCAAATCAAAAATTTAGTATGTTTTCAACTTACTGGATAATCAGGATATGCAACTTTTTCCAATCCAAATTCAACGGAGTTTTCCACTTCAGAATAATCTTTTTTGAATATTAAAATTGTTGGTTCAATAACTAAGAATGGTGACGTCATTGTTACTCGTATATTTGAGTCTAGGAAACCTTCATCTTTCTAAAAATCGGAAACAAAAAAAATTAATTTCGTATTCGGCCACAATGAGGAATTTAACGTCCTCAGAATTTGATAAAACTAAGTTTATAAAATAAATTTTACCCAAAAAAATAAAAAATCGAGTTTATTTGACGATTGAACGAGTATTTTTTGAGGAAAAATCTATCTTGGGTCCATTTCTAACGTTACCTCGAAAACTACTCATCCAATTATAAAATAAACCCGATTTTTGTGTTTTTTGGATCAAAAAGTTATCTTATGTACTGAGTTTTATCGAAATTGGAAACAAAAAATTGTTTTCGATTTTTTGCAATTTTATTAAGGCGAAAGAAAAAATCGAAAAAATCGTCAGTTTTGTTTCAGAATTTGATGAAAATAAAGTTATGAAGTAAATTTGATCCAAAAAAATCAAAAATAGAGTTTATTTTACCATTGGACGAGTTTTTTCTGATAAAAAAGCTATCTCGGATCGATTTCTGAAGTTATCTCGAAAATTACTCATCCAATCGTTAAATAAACTCGATTTTTTAGAAAATTTAAAGTTCTGCAAAGAATTATATGAATGCTTGATTTGTCATAGAACGTAAAAGAAAAAGGCTATTGAGGAAAAACGGATGGAAGGTAGAAAACTTTGCAGTTTCGGCCCCCTCACCGCTTTACGCATAGGATTTTTGAGTTTCATTAACTTCCTACCTTTCCCAACCCAACCCGACCTTTTTCAACCAGCAACTGGATTAATAGGTCTCAAGAATTTGGACTCTGGCCACAACTTCCGGTATAAAAGTAAATGGTAACAAAAAGAGAGAAAGTAAAATGAGAAAATTGATGAAAAATTAAAGATTTCCGAAAAAATTACATTCAGATCGAATAAAATTTGATTTTGATCTCAAAAAAATCATTTACCTTAACGGAATATCGAGTTAAGAAAATTTCCTTCACTTGAAGGGAGCTTTTCTTTTCATTTCTACCAGAAAAGAAAGTATAATGTAACCAATAAATGGGCCTAAATAAATAGAAAATTTTTTCTAGGAACACGTCGAACGTAATAAAGTGAAGATCACATAAAAGAATCAAAATTCGAATTAAGAAAATTTCCTTCAATTGGGCCTAGAAAAATAGTAAATTTTTTCTAGGAACACGTCGAACGTAATAAAGTGAAGATCACATAAAAGAATCAAAATTTTTAGAAATCTTACCTCAAGCGTTCCTGTTAAGTCAATCTGAGTTGTATTCGTCTCCAAACTGGCATTACCACGATAATGGTTCTCATCAATCTCCAATCGACCTTCAACATCCAAACGTGGTAAACTTATAAATGGAGTATGCAAGTGTGCTCGAGCTGTATGCACTTCCAACTCCTCATCGTCCCGTAACGCCAAATTATAGTTGACCTCGTACCCAATACTAACCCATTCGGTATCATTCTTATAATTAAAGTCCATACCAACTAAATAATTTTGACCAATAGCGATTTCAAAATCGTATTTCGAAGTAATTCGATTATAATTAATAAACGGTGTTGTTATCAACAATCGATTGTTCATCGTGAACACATCTTCCATGTTAAATTCGTCCCGAATATCTATGTTACCATCAGGTAATGATATTGTCGCGATTAACGTGTACAAAGGACCGACTTCGTCGATATCGAAAACACCTTTAATTGTTGGATAAATTGCGATATCTACTTCGACTTGAGCCGCCCAACTTAGTCCATCGTCAACATCCTCTGGTTCGGAATTATCACCGACATCTTCTTCTTCGTCACTATCGATAACACGGTATCGTGGACGTGGTTCTAATAAGATCGGACTAGCTGGTTTCATTCCTAAACCTTGTAGGATTTTTGGTTTTGGTTGACCAAGTACCGTGAAACCTAATCGTGTGTTTGCCAGTTGAATTGACATTTCTGAATCGATTCCTTTATCGTAAATAAATCGAGCCACAATTCCATTTTCTTCGACACCTTCAATTGGAGTGTAAAGTTTATAAACATACTCAAAGTCTGCAACTGCATCATAACGCCAAACGCCAGCAAATCCTACCAACAATTTGTTCCATCCAACTCGGAAATCAAGCTAAAAAAAATATGTACAAATCACAGAAATATTATACAAAATTAAGTAACTGAGGAAAAAATTCCAGGGGGAAATTCCATTAGGTTGTCCGAGAAAATTTAGACAAATTGGAATAATTAGAAAAATATTAATTATTTGAAAAACTTAAATCATAGACAAAATCCATTATAACAGTGTCAGATATAGCTAGCGCGGGCCCTGATAAGAAAGTCCGATTTAATTCCGTTTCAAATTGCCAATTCATTCCGATTGATTTCTAATTAAATCCAATAGATCCCAATATGAAATTACCAATTCGTTCCCATTCAAGAATTGCAACCAATTAGAAATTTCCGATTTGTTCTATTGAATTTTATCGGAATTCAGTCGGAATTAATTGGAAATTTTTTTCCAATTAAGTCACTCATACCCGACTATTTTTAAAAGCTTGGGACAGGTGAAACTAAATGAAAGTTTGTAATAAAAGACGATTTCAAAAAGAGTTGATTCTGTTGGTGAACTCTTTGAGATCCATCTGCTAAGAGGAATCTCGAAAATAATTATTCCATTTTCGACCACCTATTTGAAAAATTTTCAAAAAAAAAAAATCCTTACAGCATCGTCTTGAAGTTTTGCAATCAACAATAATTTTGTAAGAAAATCTAACGGTGTTCCAAGATCCAACAATATATCAAAATGGGATAAACTATGCACTTTGAACAGTATCTCAATTCCAACACCTCCAACCGGATATTTAATCACTGCTTCTAAATGACGTTCCTCTTCATTTATTCCAAAACGTCCTCGAATTGTCTTATACTTCGGCATCGGTGTGGTTACATTAAACACGAATAAATTATGTGTTAATTTCGTTAGATGACCTAGAAAAAATCGAACAAATTTAGAAACAGTACGTCCAAATTTTAAAGCGGTGAATTACCTTCACAAGTTGCCGTATAATGACGATTATCTAAATCCAAACTAGCGTATCCTTGGATATTACGATGAGCCGTAAAACTGATTTTACTTTGTAGGATACCACGTTTATAGCCATCAAATGGTGTTGATAAGGATATTGTTCCTAGGAAATTATCCTTTTCTACCTCTTTTTCCACGATCCATGTACTATTTAGTACAATTATTTGATTTGGATTGTACTGCAAAAATAATTTAATTATTTTGGATTCGATTTAATTTGCAAAGTGTCCCCAAAAAAACGTATACACTGGTGAAGTTTTCAACTCAACTCGAATTACTCGTTTGCGAGATAAACGAGTGTCCCTAAACTACGTGGTTCCTCCCTCCCTCCATGTGCCCTACTGTATCCTTTACTATGATCCCCCTTCCCGGATTGAACGTAGTTTTGTAATTATCAAGTCTAGAAGACATTTTGTATTTTATGAAACACTGTAATTGTAAGAATTTTTCCACAATCATTGACGTAGCTCAGCGTAGCTTTTGAACTAATCTTTTCCTCTTGACCAAGGCCACAGAGTTTATGGATGCTATAAACCATTCATTGGACCACAAAAAAAGAATTTATCGAAAAATTTCAGCAAAGAAAAATTTCGGTTTTTCTGTGAAAGCATGTCAAGCACAATAGTTTCGACACAAATGTGCCCAAATACCGAATATTTTGTATTTCATCGGTCAGTTTTGTGAATTGTATTTGGATTTCAATGGCCGATAATCTAAACACTTTTGGATTTAATTTTAGCGTTTTATGTGATAAGTGTATACGTTTTCTTTGAACACACTGTATCTTACCATTAAATAAATCTTTTGATCCAATTTCGTATTATCCTGGTAATGTTTGAGGTTACATGCGATTGATGGTATATCGTGAATCGTACTGTGCAACGATGTTTTAAATTCTGCCTCAGTTGTGTTCAGACCGATTGAATAGTTTGTAAACAAATCGGTCGAAATAAATTGATCGTATCGCCAATAAACGCTTCCGTTTATTCGATACAAATTATCACGATGGTAGATCCTGAAAATCACCAATAAATAAGATGAGCTTTACTTATTACCCAGAAGGTGTCCATAAAATTTATTTCTTTAGATTCATTCTTGATTTTAAGCACTTCAGGCTTTTACAAATAGTCGGGTATGAAGCACTCATAAATAAAATTATTTTCTACTTTTTAGTACAATAAAAGCTTGTCCCTTAAAAAGTATTTTTTATTAAAATTTTTAATTTAAGACTAAAAACAATGTATATATATCAAATATAGTGGAAGCGATGGGAAAATCAGGACGCCACAACCTTACCATTGTCATCCAAACTAAATGTGCTTGCAAAATTTCAGCTCAATCACAAAGTGGATAAAATTTGACTGGCCAGATTCGATTACAGACAGACGACGGGTCAGTTGAAACTTGTAATAGTAAGGGACATAAAATTTCAGAAAATATTATCGTAAGTATTTTTGTGTCCTGGCTTGTTTGAGTTTTTTATGGACCACCTTCTTTTTTCCGAATGAAAAGCGTATTTACCCGCCATTAAACGATGTTTTTTCCCACGAAACAAATGGAGTCAGCAATTCCGAATGTAATTTCAGCAAAATTTGTTCATTATCATGCTTAAAATCGCTGTTAAGTATAACATCAATCACTTTAGTCGGATGCCAGGCAAATCGTGCTGAACTACGAACATGTGTATCTTGAATCGCCAGTGCATAGTGTCCATTAATCGCACGTCCTGGATACGTAAATAGGAAGTTACCACTTGTATTATACGTATCATATCGGAAATACTCCAGGGAACCACCCAATTTTTGACTGGGATCACGATTTGAGTCCCATTTTATTTCACCACCCAAAAATTTATGATGTGCTAGATTTACGCTCTTAAATTGAAGGTAAATATCACGTAATCTGTGGAAAGAGAATTTTTTTAGAGTTTGGTTTTTTTTTTATGGAATTTTTTTTGGAAAACTTACTGATCAAAATGTAATTCCAATGTTAATTGACGTTTATCTTTGATATCGATTGTGCTTGATGCCGAATAAATTTGCTGTTTGTATTGGATTGCAGCATACGAAAAAATGTCTGTGGCTGTTAGAATTTGATGCTTTAATTGAAGCGCATAAATATCAGCTTCATGTTGTAGCTGAAATTGAAAATATATCTTTCTAGAGTGAATGGACATTAAACCAGGGGTGAATTTAAAAAAAAATAAAAACAAGTGAAAACAAACAGTTGATTGAGTTAATTGTTGAAATACCATGCATAGTCAGTGTTGATTTCTTTATCACATTACACATACAAACATGTGACACATACATAACTGATAATCAAGTATAGTATATATTATAAAATTTCCGCCTAATTGGCGCCCTCACGGGTAAACAGTGATGTTTAAGAAAAAATGTTTCAAACAAAAGTTGTTTAATTTTTGATAAGGAACATTTTTTACATTTAAACTTTTGTTCTATCTCTAACGGTTTACAAGATGGATCCTACGGACCCAAGACCCAATTGACCTATGATGCTCATTTACGAACATATAGTTGTCGATCATATCAAAACTAAATTTTAATTTAATTATAAGTTCATCGAAGATCCATCTTTTGATGAACACAGACGACTATAGTTAGTTTATTGATGATTGAATTTCGATATCTCTATTATCAAATTTATAAGCATCACTTGCACACAATATATTATATATTTTTGTAGTTGCATGGTATTGTAAAGCTAAAAATAACTCATTACTTGACTACAAAGCATTTATTGTGTTTATACGTATGTACCGTGCAATAAACCAAAACTTTTTAACAATACTGTACATTCACAATCATCTTAAATCCGTCACTGCATTAAAGTAAATGTTAAAATTATTTACCTCGACATTAATTTTATAATTAGTGTTATCGCGATAATATTGGGCATCAGCTAAAACATCGGTAAAACTCGGTGATTCGATTCGTAATTTTACGATATGTTCACTTTTTGTTGGTGTTGTCCAATCTTGGTAATGTCCTTTGGCTGTTGCCATATGCCCACTAAACCAAACTCCTTTCAAATGAACCTAAAAAAATACAAAATTTAAAAATCATAATTCTTCGTTTTTTATAAATATTGTATACCGAGTATCCCAAAAAAAATATACACTCATGAAGTTTCACAATAACTTATTTGCAAGATAAGGTTATATTGGCTGCCCACGAAGGACACACTTAGGCTATAGAGAACGTTTGTGATACCATATATGTGTTTTCCCAACTTTCATTTATCAGCTCCTCAATTTCAGAGGCTGAGTGCACTTCCTTCATGCATATACCATGCACTACACCAGCCCATCACAACTAATAATTAATTTTATTGCGACTGCGGGAATCGAACCCGCTACCCTAAGCATACAGCGGACGGAATTGGTTACGCCTTAACCAACTGAGCTGAAGAGAATCATCCCAGCACCTAGCGACACCACAAAAGAATCGATTTCTTAAAATACTTCTCGGTAAAAGAGTTGATTTTCTCATTTTTTGGGACACAGAGTTACAAAAGCTCCGGGAACTTACGTCATAAACTGATTTATGTTTCTCATCGATTTGTACTTCGATCATCATTGGTGTAAACGACGGAACCGTTACATTTAACGCCAAATCAATTTCGAACAAAGGCTTATATGGCATCGATAAGTATAACGTTACAATGACTTCTTTTTTCTCGGCATACCGTACCAAAACTCTGGTATTTGTATCCGCACCCATTTGAGAATGTTGTACTTGGAATTTTACGTCGACTTGACTCGATGGACGTGTTATCGCTAAGAACGTATTTAATTTCGTACCATTGTTTGTTTTAAAGCATGAGAAT
This sequence comes from Chrysoperla carnea, assembly GCF_905475395.1. Classification (NCBI taxonomy): domain Eukaryota; kingdom Metazoa; phylum Arthropoda; class Insecta; order Neuroptera; family Chrysopidae; genus Chrysoperla; species Chrysoperla carnea. Next base: position 35,366,026 of record NC_058342.1, read on the forward strand.
ACGGTTAATATTGTTAGTTTATTTTCTTCTAAGTCCATTTTTGGTCCATTATTCATCTCAATTTTACATTCAATATGACCTGATGCTTTCTAAAATAAATAAAACATGATTTGATGAAAATGATTTCTGGAATTGAAATGCTATTAGACCTAGGAAACGGCGTAAACTACAGTCTTTTCAAAACGGAAAGAAAAGGCGTTAAGTAGCGTGCTTAACTCTTCAGAACGGTCGCGTAAAGAGATTCACCCACGCTTTGTTTAAAACGTTTTTTTTTTCTTCCAAAATTTCAAATGTTATGACCACTTGAAAATTTGTTCAAAATTTAAAAAAAACCTCGACAAATTTTTAGGCTACAGAACCCTAAACTCACATTTGAAACATATCTAAGAATACTCTTCATTAAATTGCCTTTTGCTTAAAACCTTTTCCAAACTGAGTCAATTTGGACGATCATAGCCTACTTTTAGTTTTTTTGGGTACTCTAAATTCGCACTTAAAACATAACAAAGAACACTCTTCATTAAATTACCTTTCAAAAAAACCAAAAAAATCAAAATTGGTTCATCCGTTTAGGCACTAATATGCCACAGACAAACAGACAGACACACATAACGGTCCAACTTGTAGCACCGTTTTTTTTATTGAGGTTGAAAGTTATTTATTAACAGGTGAGAGAATTTTTCTCATCACTAGAGTAAAGTCGGTAAAAAAAGCAATTCGGAAGGCTTCGTTATACTTCGGCTATTTCTGTAGATACACTATAATAAGAAGCGACATTATCTATCCACTTTACGTACTAATAGACATTATCTATTTAATAACGCTTGCGCAATTGCGTGAAATTTTATCTCATCGCAAGAGTAATGATTATGGTACGAAAGAGGACCTGTCTGAAGGGTTAGCAAAATTTCTTTCCTACGAAAATTTTTAAAGCCGAAAACTTTTCTTTTAGCGACCTCTAAATTAAATGGCCAAATATTATCCGAACATCGTCCTAAATAAATGAAAATTCATCAATTTTAAACTTGTCGTGCTCCCCTCGAAGAAAAGCTCTTGCCTATGAGGTTTTCATGGTGGAAAATGGGGGTTTGATCTGAAATAACTGTTAAACTATTATGCCTTGATTTGAAAATTTTACCTGATATTTTAGACCCGATATAAAATTCAAATGTGGATATGCACTTGTTTCCAATCGTAGCTCACCGGTAACCGATTTAAATAACGTTTTCCGTACTTGACTTAATTTACAATGTAATTTAATATTTTCTTCTTTTTTCTCGTCAAATTTATAATTCATTTCGATGTTCGCTTCAATAAAGTTTTCGGTTCTTGATATGTAACCAAACATTTGTGCTTTTAATTTTTTCGTTTCGAATTTTACATCGACATCACATTGTGAGACATTTTTCTTTGTTTGCCAGCGTAAACTTCCTGAAATAATACGAAATTTTTCATTATTTTGAATCTAGAAATAAGAATAATTTTTATTTGGATCGAAGATCTAGTCCGCAAGATTCAATTTACAATTCAATGGACCTTAGATCTACGAAATAGCCTGAAATCGATCCAACAGATCGAACTTTGTTTGAGATTTTGTTTCAATGGTATCGTTCAAACCTCAAACCAATCTGATTTTAGTATTTTCTGGGTAAATTATCTGGGACCTGGACTTCACGTTCTTGAAATCTATTAAAGCTAGGTTAATTCTGATAAAAAATTTGAAAAGTAGGACCCAAATTTAGTAGAATTACATACTTGGTTTACCAAAATCGGACAAAATTTGGATGTGATAGAGCAAAATGCAATTTTATGGATTCTGATGACGTCATAAAGTTCAAAAATTCGACTTTTTTGATAACTCAACCAAATTTGTTCCGATCTTATTGGAATTTTTTTTGAAACCTACTATTTTTGGGTCATTCTTTTCAGCTGTGATGTTAGTTTTTCGCTAGCTATTACTTATGTGCTTAATTCCGAGATCAAGACTCCACATTCTTGAAATATATTAAAGCTAGGTTAATTTTGATGATAAATTTGGAAAGTATGACCCAAATTTAGTAGAATTACATACTTGGTTTATCAAAATCGGATAAAATTTGGATGTGATAGAGCAAAATTAAATTTTTTGGATTTTGATGACGTCATAAAGTTCAAAAATTCGACTTTTTTGATAACTCAACCAAATTTGATCCGATCTTATTGGAATTTTTTTTGAAACCCACTAATTTTGGGTCATTCTTTTCATCTATGGAGTCAGTTTTTCGCTAACTATCACTTATATGCTTAATTTCGAGATCAAGACTCAACATTCTTGAAATATATTAAAGCTAGATTAATTTTAATGATAGATTTGAAAAGTATGACCCAAATTTAGTAGAATTACATACTTGGTTTACCAAAATCGGACAAAATTTGGATGTGATAGAGCAAAATGCAATTTTATGGATTCTGATGACGTCATAAAGTTCAAAAATTCGACTTTTTTGATAACTCAACCAAATTTGTTCCGATCTTATTGGAATTTTTTTTGAAACCTACTATTTTTGGGTCATTCTTTTCAGCTGTGATGTTAGTTTTTCGCTAGCTATTACTTATGTGCTTAATTCCGAGATCAAGACTCCACATTCTTGAAATATATTAAAGCTAGGTTAATTTTGATGATAAATTTGAAAAGTATGACCCAAATTTAGTAGAATTACATACTTGGTTTATCAAAATCGGATAAAATTTGGATGTGATAGAGCAAAATTAAATTTTTTGGATTTTGATGACGCCATAAAGTTCAAAAATTCGACTTTTTTGATAACTCAACCCAATTTGATCCGATCTTATTGGAATTTTTTTTGAAACCCACTAATTTTGGGTCATTCTTTTCATCTGTGGTGTCAGTTTTTCGCTAACTATCACTTATATGCTTAATTCCGAGATCAGGACTCCATATTCTTGAAATCTATTACAGCTAGGTTAATTTTGATCACAAATTTGAAAAATATGGCCCAAATTTACTAGGATTACATACTTGGTTTATCAAAATTGCCAAAATGGTACCGATAATAATAGAAAATAAAAAATGTTACCTGATAATTCAACGATTCGTTCCTCATTCACACCCAGATATAATTTTGGATAATACGTATTTCCGTGCGTAGTCGGCTCAATTTTATATCCAAGATGACCATTAAAATGTTTCATCCCATCCACATCGATAGATAGCTCAATACTTTTTTCTTCCTCAGTATTCTTATAATGCCCCAACGCAGAAAATTTTTCTTTATTCGACGTCACAATAAACGAAACATTTTGGTGTTCCAAATTCAATGTAAAATTAGCATTTGTCATACGATTAACGCGTGATCCAGGCGTATCGAAGTGTAAACTTATCGAATGCTGCTTCGGTGTTCTATCCCATCGATATTGTAGGAAATATACATCAGCCGTTGGATCTGCTTTCTCGACATACATTCGAATTTTTGTGGGTCCATGAAATAGAAAACTGGATGAATGATTTCGTACAGACGTAACATTTGGGAACTTAAAATCTGTACACATCTTTAATCCGATTGTACGATCCAAAATTGGCCATGTACAGAACGATTGTTTAAGTGGATCTCCGGTAACATCATTTTGATATTCTTCCTTATCACCTTTCATGATAATCAACTCGGATTGGGCACCAAATATTTCGGTTTTCTTTTGTGGCAACTTAAATTGTACACTGATTAATTGTGGTCCTCGAATTTTAATATCACCTTCGATATCGTACGATGAATACAAATTCGATTTTAATTTGATACCAGTACTTGCGTAATAAGCATCTACGGACATTGTTCCAATTACATCGACGGCCATACTTGGACGTAAATGTCCTTTCAAATCCAAAATACCGGTTTTCATGAAATTATCGGTTTTTAACATTCCAGTCATTTTTAAGTTGAGAGCGGCTGTTCCAGCTGCGTTAAGTGTTACGGGTAAACCTGTTCCGGATGGTACAATGTAACTTGTATCCAAAAATACGAAGGCTTTATTGTATGAAATTTCCTGGAAATAATTATAAATTGAAAAATTTGAACGCCATAGTTTTTATAGAGTGTTCCAAAGAAAAGTATACAATGATGAAGTTACAACGAGATATTCCACAATTAGGTTAGGTTAGGTTAGAATGGTTGTTCTGGGGTGGGTCACACCTGGAGTAAAACAGAATAGGGTCCGTTGTGATACCGAAAAAGGGTTGGCCCATTCCCTGGCACTACTCCATGAGCCATTTGGAGCTGCTTAAGAACAACAGGAGTGCTTTGACGTGACGGATTTGAGGTCGGAGAGATCGTCAAAGAGAGGCTGGCTCAAATAAGTTTGTTTCGTCCGGATTACAAAAGTGAATCAACAAAATAATTAGAAAAGTTCCCACAGGTTCCGTTCTAAATCCGGTCCAGAACTGGTGTTCACTTAATAATAATTACAACTGTTACATGCAAAAAAAAAGTGTGTTTACATTTTTTTGGAACATTCTGTATTAAAATATCTTACCTTGCCAGATAAAATGCGTTTCAAATAATTGGCCACATTCAATTTTTGGAGTCCCATATAAATTTCACGATCCCCAATAAATGAATTATACATTAATTCATTCCCAAAGAATTTCATACCAAACGTGACTTGTGGCTGATCAAAATTATCTTCGACAACATTCGGTAAAGCTGCGATTTGATTCTGAATAACTTCATTATCATCCACACTTCGAGTAAAACGTATTTTCGATATTTTCTCTTTAATATTTTTTGCACTAAATGTTCGATTTGGTCCAAACAACGTTTCCAAGTAATGCTCGAAACCTTCGTGACGTGTATTAATCTCAAATAAATTAATCGATTCCCCAAACAAACATGCTGTAAGATTTAGCGATAATTGTCTGGGTACGTACGATTTTGGTGAGAAAATTGTGTTTATATCGTAACTTCCACCCGCGTTGTACTCCTCAAAGAACAATGAACCTTCGTAATTATGGGAAAATTTTCGTACATCACTACTAAATTTTCGACCAAGATCTTTGTCGGATAATAGACCTTGAATTTCCACTCGACTTGGTACCGATGATTTCAATAAATTTGTTAAATGAGTCCAAACAAAACTACCAACTTGATTCACTTCTTCCGCGATTAATGTGTGCCGAATTTTTTGTAATAAACCATAATTTGGACAATTCATGGCTTGTAAATATGCGGCAATACGTATTTCTGTGTCCATATCGAAATTTGTATACAGTTTCATGAAAAAATCTTGACTTTCGCTGCAAACTTGTCGACGATGTGCGTTTACAACCGCTACACGGATTTCCATTGGTAAATCGGTATCGTTAATCATTGACCTGAAAGTTGTTTCAAAATCGTCGGATATTAGTCCAGTATTCCCCAACCCTTTTACGTTGATTAATAATTTATCGCGTGTTATTCGTTCATTAAAACGACTCTTATAATTTTTTCGGATATTCTCTTCGATGTTTGTTACGATATTCCGAACGATTTCCTCATATTCACAATCTGGGGCCCAACGACAGTACATATGAACCATGGTACCAACACTCAGCGGTAAAACTAACTCCATTTTTTCTTGTTGCAAAAGTTGGGTCATTGCATCCAACATTGTAAGGGTTGGTCTAAAAAAAATATATATTTAAAAATTAGATCAAAACTATTTTGGTTAAGTTTTACAAAATTACGACTTACCGTGGAATAAATGCAAATGAAAATAACCATTCTTTAGCTGTGATTTCATCAACTTCTTTGGATAAAATTATATCCTTCATGACTTGAACAGACGCATCTGTACCCAAAAATGGAAGTGCATCCAAAATATGCTTCCTGAAAAGATTTGAACATTTTGAAAGATTTGAACACAGTTTTACTTTGAATTGGATTCGAAAAGGAAATAGTTGATGAAAATATAGAAAATAAAAACTTACTTTCCGGTTTCACAAATTTGATGTGAGCGACTGTACAACAAGTGCAGTGTTGAATATGGCAACAATCGTGCGTATTGAATAAATTTCGAGAACACATCACTAAACTCAATTTGTATGTCGCCTTTGCTGTACGTACACATATCTTTGAGCATACTTCTGGAGTGTTTCAATTCACCCGAACTGATTTTTGGTGTTGGTAAGTGATCGTATAACAATGATTTCCTTGATCCAATCATGTCGATATCTTCGGGGGATACCATACCCTCTCGTTGTAATTGTAATTGTTGGCGTGTAATTGTTGTGGCTCCAGATTCTTGATTTGAGAACGGTTTGAACATGTGACGTTCATTACATATTATGTTTACGTAAATTGAGTGGTCGATTACCATTGTACATTCGCTTGTTGATTGCATGATAGGTATTTGGTTTGAGCCCTAAAAAGAGACAGTTCAATTTTATGATGGTTATCGTCAAAATAATTTGATCGATCTCTTAGGAATAATCGAAAAACAAATTATTGAATTTTAAAGAAAATCATTTCCTTGAATAATTTTGAATCGAGAAAACCGAAACAGTCTCAATAATAAGTCCGAATCCGTACTTATAAATTTTTCTACCAATGAAACCTAATATTTTTAAAACTATAGTTCTAACCAGTTTTTTAGCTAGATTTTCGATTTTTTTGGGGTACACTTAACCTAGAAATGGATTTTCACCTAAATCCGAAATACAAAATTTTCTTCGAAATTTTGCGATTTTTTTAAGGACCCCTTAGATAAAATCGAAAAATTCGAAAACAATTTGTTTCTGATTTTGATGAAAATCATTTTCCAGACTAACTTTGACCTAAGAAAACCAAAAAGATGGTTAAAATTTGCAGTAAATTTTTAGTTTTGAAAATATAGTCAAAAAACAAAAAAATTGAAAAACAATCTTACCGAGCGAAAATGATAAGGAACTGTTTGTAAAATCGAATGATGTTTATAACGATTCTGGCATGAATTAATGTCCTTCTTTTTATCAATAACCAAACTGGATTCTTGCGCTCCATTTAATAAATAATCTGTGTTACAAACTCCATTAATATCTGTTTCCAAAGACGTGTGATCCATGTCAAAACGTTCCATCGTATTTTGGAACATTGACAACAAACCACGTTTAAAATTCAACACCCAATTCGATTCATCATATTCTGGACAAATTTCTGATATCTGACCATCATGAAATGCAAATCTAAATTTTTTAAAAGAAAATTCGTCAGCATAAAGACATTACAAACGGAAACGTGGACTGGAAAGTAAACAACCCACTCAAAGGTACTTCCTTAACATTATCTCACCCCACATAAAGACCCTTTTTTAAACCTTTAAGCTCAACTGGCAGAGGCTGTAAAGATGAACCAAGTCATAAATCGGTTTTTTATCTCCAAATTTCTGTATTTAAACCCCGCTTTATACATTGACATCTCCCCCCAGGTATGCAATCTTACATAACACATAAAACAACCTCTTTTCAACACTTTGCTCAATTTGGAGAAACTGTCCAGATGTACAAAGCCATAAAAAAGTTTTTCCCTTAAAATTTCCTTCAAATTGTTGAAATCAAACTCCGTTTATTACACCCCCCCCCCTAATATGAGTTTACCCCCGAGTTTTAACTTATTTGATTTGTGTTCTAGAAGTTATCAAGACGAGTTTGCATAAGTGCAGTGCATAAGTCTATATTTTATAGGAACATTTTTACTAAATATAATTTTTACAGTGTGTGCGGGGAAAAAGATTCAAAAATATGCACACAAAAAAAAACTCACCGTAATTGATATTGTTCAATATCACTTGCAAATCGACTAGAATGTGGATGTTCAGGACTTTCAATATCCAAATCTTCCTCGCGATCGTATCCATCAGGTTCTTCGCTTAATTTTATGTCGCTAACTCGTAAAACCGCCTCACATTCTGTGATAAATGTAATCGATGCCAATGATGTAATATATAGTTTTGATTCATTTTTACTCGATCCAGCAAACAATGTTTTTATATCGACTGTGTATTTGTACTCGTAAATTGTGTCTCGAGTGAAATTAAACTTTCTAGTAGCTAGAAGAAAAAAAGTATATTAGAGCAAATTTTGATGGTTGATTAAATTAATTTACTTACGATTACATATTGGTCGTCCACAAATATTTGGATCTTTGTGTGGATCTAAAAAAGTACAAAATTTTCAGTTAAAATTAGTGGGTTAAATAAAGCCAGAAAAAATCACTGATTTTGACTAAGGAAAATCGAAAATTTGATTGAAATTAACGACAAATGTGTATTTTTTATAATATGAATTTGACTAAATCGATTTTCAGATCAATTATTTTGAAAACTCTGATCAATTTTTCGCGAAGAAATTTTTTAAAAGACAAAGTCACATGACGCACGTTTTTTCTAACGTGTGAACAGCTCTTTTTAATATCATCATGTAACCTTAGTCTAATGAATATCTAGTGAGAGAGATATAGTATATACGTATAGTAAGATAAAGATAAAGTATAGTACAAGTGAAATTTTACAAAATTTTTAAAAACTCCCGACAAATTTTTCTGGTACGGAATCCCAGACTCGCACTTGAAACATATCTAAGAACACTCTCTATTAAATTACCTAGCAAACGAAACAAAAAAAATCAAAATCGGTTCAATCGCTTAGGCGTTACGATGCCACAGACAGACAGACAGACATACACATAGTATTTAAACTTATAACACTCTTTTTTTTATTTTAGTTCAGGAGTTAAAAAACATATATTTTGATTTAAATTTTTTATGTAACTAAACGAAAAAAAATTAAAGCAGGAGTTTTTAATTTCAAGTATGTGGATACCAAAATTATGGTAAATTAATTTTAAAAACAAATTTTATTTTTTTACAAAAACTTAAAAAGATACGTAAAAGTTCTTCTTACATAAATTGTAAGAAATGTATGCCTTTTAACAATACTGAACTTGTAAAAACTAAACTTGAATAAACAAAACAAAAACACTTACTTAAATATGCAGAAGTTGTTCCAAACCAAAACACTATCACAAAAAGAAACGTAAACAATTGAAGAGTCTGTGATTGCACCGTCGTGTTCATGATTCTGATTGACGATACATTTATTTGACGAGACCCGCGTTCAATATAGTCATTAAATATGAATATCCTGTAAAACTTATTAAATTTAGTTGTGTACAATAATTGAACCCATCATATTGGGTGGCCTCCTAACACATTAATTCTTTTATTTTTGAGTTACAACAATATTTAATTTCAAGTCGAAACCATATATTTATTTTAAAATATTTATTTCAGAACTAAGATTTACATGGATTCTTGTATTTTTGATTTATTTATTTAAAATTTGATGGTGGAATGGAGGGGGACACTCTGTACTTTTAATAAATAAAAATATGTTTCCATTCTACTTCAACTATTTAACAATAGAAATTAATAAATAAATAATTGCGTGTACTTGAAATATGTAAAAAAAAAAAATAAGTTCGAAGATTTAGGGGCTCGAAAATTTTAGTGATCATTTGTAACTGTATTTAGTAACTAGATAACCACAAGGACAAGTTTTTATTGTACTAAAAAGTAGAAAGTAACTTTATCTATGAGTCACTGAAACCCGACTATTCGTAAAAACTTGAGGGGCTTAATTTAAAATAACAAAAATGAATCAGAACGTCTCATCTACTCCACATGCCTAATTATTTTTCGATTCATTCTTGATAGTAAGCGCCTCAAGCTTTTACAAATAGTCGGGTATGAATGACCCATAGATATAAATTATTTTCTACTTTTTAGTGCAATAAAAGCTTGTCTCTTAAAAAGTATTTTTTATTAAAATTTTTAAATTAATACTAAAAAAAAATGAATATATATCAAGTATGATGGAAATCGAGAAGTGGATCAAATTTTGACTTGCAAGATTTGATTACAAACAGACAACGGGACAGGTGAAACTGAATAAAAGCTTGTAATAACAAAATATCTAGAAAATAGTGCAAACAATTTTGAAAGTACTTTCCAAAACTAGAAAAGGAGAAATTTTCTTTGTTTTCAATACTCCCTTGAGGGAAAATAATGAAAAACATATTTTTTCTTTAGTGAACAATGAACACGATGTTTTGTTTAAAAAAAGATGGCGTATTTTTTGAAAAAACAATATAAGTCTTACAAATTAAGTTTTCCTGAATATTAGTTTTTATGAAGATCGATCGAAGATTTTCTCGACACAGCATCGAGTACGTATTTCGAAATCACAAAAACAAAAAACTTTTCGTATATACTTTAAATAAAAGATTCTAGTACATTTTAGCAATGTTTTTCCAACACATATTGTATTCTAAAATGAGAATTTAAATCAATACAATGTGTTTCAGTAATTTTGAAAGTCAATTTAGGATTTGATTAAATATGTCACATTTCGTAAAATCCTTTTAAAATTTTTTGTGGTGTATTTAAAAGAAGTATTACAGTTTCTACCCATAAAACAAAACGTAAGGGTGCATTGATTTGTAAGGTTTTTAGAGTTTAGGCTACGAATTTTTAGATAGCCTCTTAGTTTTGGCTGTTTAACAAATTTAACCATTAATCATTTAACAAATATTTGTAATTTAGGTCTATGGATATCTTTGTTTCTATGGATATTGATTATGTAATAAAATTAACTACCATAGACCAAATGCTGATTAATCCCCCCCCAATAAATACGCCACAAAATCACCACAGTGAATTTAACAAAAATTTTAACTGTGAATAGAGTCTATATATATATTTTATCCCTATACACCAAAATAATAAAATCACTTCACAATTAAAGTTCGAATATTCGACATCACTAATTCCATGTAAAAAAATTATACACTTTATAATACAAACCTAACAATAAGTTTTCCAAAAATATCACAGAAATAATTTAAAAAAATAATAAAAATGAAAATATTTACCCAAAAAACGTTTACATGGATACCCAAACCACTTCAGACACTGAATAAAAACGTTTTCTGTTCTGAAAACTTGAATATCTTTTTGAAATGACGCTCGTTGAAATTTTATTCTTTAGACTTTTTGATCATCTCAAAGGTCACATCCTACTACATTGGTTTACTTTAAAATTCAAACATTATGACAACACGTATCAATTTTGATAAGAAAGTTCAACAGGTCATTACTTAAAAATGATTAGGCTTTTTAAATAAAGTTATTTCTTTTAAATTCATTTCAATGAAACATCGATACACCATCGTAGAGAGAAAGGAGTGATAAGGATTTTATCAATGGTTATGTTATTTTGCAATAAGTCGTAGCGATGAGTAATTTTTTTGAAAATATCAGATAATATATCCGGCTTTCTTATCCTCTTGCAGAAAGGCAATACGAGTTATACTTATATTGTTTTGTTTCTACTTGTAAAGTCTCACACAGACAATTTAAAAAAAAATGGAGCAAAAACTATTAGTTTAAGACCAAAAAACTCCACATATTTTCCAAAATATCGTCTAAAATCAACTCTAAATTCCCTGTACTACATTTCTGTATTATTTGGGCCAAACTTACTTTATTCAAATTCGAAAAAAACAAACAAGTTCGTGTTCCATTAAGCTCAGCTCCTGCTCAGTTTGGAAGGAAATTTTAATCAAAAAAAATTAAATGAGCTTCTCCAATAGACGATTGAATCGTAGAAACTAATAGTCTTATTGTGAAATTATTGGTATTTGCACTAAATTTTCAATTGAACAAATCATAGATTCCAATCACATTTTCTCTAGAACGTAGATAAAAAGGAAAGCGCGAGCCTAAGAATGCATTGAAAATTGCTTATCGTCTGTTTCTATGAAATATTTATCGAAAACCAAGGTTCGAAATAATCTTTAGTTAACCGGCTTTCGACGCGATATGTATTTAATATTCACGGGAAATTTTTAATCTCAGGGACAATCTCCTTCTTATCCCGCTGATAACATACTAGCCCACTGGTGTTTGAGGTACGATTTACATCATACTTTGTGCACGGTTTTTGAAAGCGAAAGGTTATGGAACAATAATATATACTAAAAAATTTATTCGCAGGAATTGAGAAAAAATAATTCTGGATTCTAAATAAATATTTCTTAACAAACTGAAAAAAGAATCATCAAATAAAAATTGTTTATCAAATTTAATTAATTGTGTACAAATTCCTTACAAATAATTATATTCAAAAAACGTATTCTTTATCAGTAAAAACAAATATTTTTATTGAAATTTTGAAAACAATAAACATCAGGTCAATTTTTATAGAATTTATCAAAAAATTCTGAATTTCAAAGAAATTTATTTGTGTGTTCAATATTTCATGCGTTTCGTCATAAAATGCAATAAGAAATTGCAAAATATTTGAGTTTTTTGGGTGAATCTTAGCACGTTTCATCCAAAGCAAATCAAGATCCACCAAAAAATAAAATAAGAAGATCTTTGGCGCAAATAAAATCAAATTTTCATTTGATCATAGTTGGATAAATTGTATTTTGAGATTATATTTTAATATGTATCCCAATTACTGTTGAATTTATCAATAATCAAAATTGAATCTTGTCTTTTTGGATACATTATATTTTGGAAATAACAAACATGTGGTCACCTTATGCGTTGTTGTTTGGGAAACTGAATGTTTGTCAAACAAGTGGCTACTTGTTGTGTTGCTTAAATGTAAATATTTTTGGGAAATACGTCTATACTTGCATAGCATATGTCCTTAAGAAAGGGTCAGTTTTATTACTTAAAAATGTGAATAAAAACTCAAGCCTTTTAGGTAAAATGTGTGAGTTGATATTTGTGAGTCTGTAAAGACGTTACTCTCGAATGCAATCTTTTTAAATATGGATATGAGTTACTTTTAAATTGAAATCATTTATTAAAATCACAATTACCTATCCTTTCTACAATTACTTATAAGTATCCTGAATATGATCCCAATTTTCGTCATCTTTGGATAACTTACCTATCTTCTTCATCTTCACCTCTGAATGTTTGAATCATTTAAGTAATCTTAAACTTAACGAAAAACTAGAAATCTGAAAGAAACTATTTAAAATTTCCAATTAAAATGGGGTATTTCCAAATTTTATGAGATCAGGAGGGTATTATCTTTCACTCCCAACTTTGGAAAACCGACTGAAGTGGCGCTCAAATAAAATTTATTTTTTAGCCAATACCAAAGGCGTGACATCTTTTTAAATAAATTTTTCAAAATATTGAAAGAACAACTAGATAGATAAAAATCGAAATTTTTTTATTGGTCTAGGTCATGTTTAACACTAATCCGGCCCTGTATTTACCAGTGACCTTTCTTTTAAAGCAATAAATCACGTTTTAGCAATAATAAAAAGTTGGTATTTTTTATAGACTTTGTTTAGCAAGTTAAATTTCGTCGAAGTTATTTATCATTGATAAACTTTAATTACGTCACAACTATTCTATATAAAATAAAATAATTTTTTATATTATTTTCTATTTTTAATTAGTATTTTAATTATAAATAGATTAATTATTTGTGCGTATAAATAAATTACGCAAAATTTTTTTAATTTAATTATTTTTAAGTTCTTTAAATTACTAAGAGTGACATCTACTCATTAAACTCGGAATCTATTCATTTAGTTGAAATGTTATTTAACAGATGGGATCTACAAACAGACTTGTTCAATTATTTTTAACAATTAGAGTGTATTTTTATAATTGTTGCATTTCTTTTAGATCGTAAATTATTGTATGTTGTATTGTGCTGTCATCTATGTTTTTTTTTTTTAAAATCCATTTGACGATTAGGTTTTTTTTTCGATCGATAAGTTAGTTCCCTCTACCTTCCTATTGTTGTATTTTTATAGGTATTTCTATTTCTTTTGTATGAATGTAAGTACAATCATGGTCGCTCACATTGGAAAAAAAGTAGAAAATAATTTTATCTATGAGTCACTCAAACCCGACTTTTTGTAAAAGCTTGAGGCGCTTAATATAAAAAATGAATCGGAACGCCTCATCTACTCCACATGCCTAATTATTTTTCGATTCATTCTTGATATTAAACGCCTCAAGCTTTTACAAATAGTCGGGTATTAGTGATTCATAGATAAAACTTTTTTTCTACTTTTTAGTACAATTAAAGCTTGTCCCTTAAAAAGTATTTTTTATAAAATTTTTAATTTAAGACTAAAAACAATGTATATATATATCAAATATAGTGGAAGCGATGGGAAAATCAGGACGCCAAAACTTTACAATGCATTGTCATCCAAACTAAATGTGTATTCGAAATTTCAGCCCAACCGGAAACCGGGAAGTGGATCAAATTTGACTTGCAAACTTGTAAAAACTAAAAAAACATTCTTTTATTTTTAAAATTTTACACTTTTTAATGCAGTAAAGCGTGATTTTTCAGTTTATTTTAAACCATTTATGTTCCCAGCCACTCTGTATATCAAATCAAATAAATTAAAAAAAAAAAAACCATAATTTTTAAATGTTTCCCAACAAATCACACCTTTCATTAAAAATAACAATTCCGTTTGACTTTTTTTTTCAACAATTTTTTTGTGTAAAAAAAGCAATATTAGTTAAAATCCCGCTATAGACATTGTACGTATCCTGGTTCGCTGAGGCGTGTGGGTAACAAAACAACAAAATTAGATTAATCGCCGTGAGCAAGGACATATATAACCGCCGTGTCTTATATATTCTAGTCGTTGCAAATTATACATGAAGTGACCACACCTTAAACCTTTTCTGGTTATTTTTTTTTACTATTGAACAAAAATCATTTAAATTAGAACAATTTATAAATATCAAGACTGACATTAAAAGATTTAGTTGAAAACCTTGAGATCATTTTTTTACTTTCTTCCGAGTTTTGTAAATATCATTTTTATATCTTTTTATTAAAATTTCAATTATTTTATCTAAATAAGCAAAATGTAGCAAAATTAGAACGTCCGCTTTTCAAGTGTGGACCCAGAAAAGCGTAATCGGTGCAAATACCCCCTCAAAAAATAAATTAGACTATTTGTTGTTAGTAAACAGCAACAAAAAAATTCCCATTCTGGATTGGACGAGGATTTACAGAAATATCGACTAAAAAAGGTCCTTTCCATAGAAACCATGTAATTACGTGGTTCGATAGCTTAAGAGCTTTCTTCTTTGGACAATTTTAAGTCGAAAGTGCCTTATATACTTTTAATAGTTAAGGAGTTATTAGGGACTATTTTCGACCATGTCAAGAATACCTGCTTCGTCGGAAAGTTGTTCCTGTGCGGGACGTTCTTCATTAGCTTTAAGAAAAGTAGTTTTTTCGACAAAATGACGATGCAGACTTAAGAACATTTGTTTATTAGGAATTCTTCGATCAGGAAATCGCTATTGATATTCCCACACATTGAAGATCTTTCATTTCCGTCAAAATTCAACTTTAAAAATAAACAATCAAATGTTACCATAACAACAATATGGTCTGCCTAGTTAGTTTACTAAGCTTAATTCTCTTGACTTTTATCTTTGGAGACATAATAGAGGCCATATTACTCCTCAACTATTGGATTTTAGACAAAAGTATATAAGAAACTTTCGACTCAAAATTGTCCAAAGAATACACTCTAAAACTATGTCCATCAATTTACCTTACATCCTGTATTTATACAAAATTTTAAGTGCAATATTTAAAAAAAAGTAATATCCTGTGGTCAATCCTTTATATTTCCTTAAGTTTTTGATTACCTTTTACGACAAAAATCATTTTTTTGACTAGATATAGCTCAAAAATTAAAAAAATAGGACCGTTTTATTGAGATCGATCAGATATAGTTCCTCATATGTAGTTAGAAATCGAAAATTTCGTTAAAAATTTTAATTTTTATCATCATAAAACACAATTTTGAATTTAATTACATTTTAATTAATTTAAAAACTTATTAATTAATAGATATAAATATTTAATTTAATGAATTCATTAATTAAAAATAATTAGAGTAATTTACAATTGAATATTTATATAAAAAGCAATTGATTAAACATTTATTTAATTTTGAAACATAAATAGAAAAATTTTATTTTTAAAACCAGTAATTTTGATCCAATAAATCCAAAAAAAAAACAACTCCATTCCATAATTGGATTGATAGTTTTTGCAATATTATTTAAAGCCCTGTGCGAGAATTTTGTAGTATTTTCTCCAATTACTTCAAAAAAAAAAATTGTGGATTCTTAGAGGGGGTGTTGGCACGTGGCCAAATTGGTTAAATTCACAAGTAATTTATTTGCTGAAACAAATTATAGTAGTCAATAATAAGACTGAAATTAATTTGAAAGCCTTCAAATAAATCATATTGTACCTAGTTGGGTGCGGCCAAATAGTATTTAGATTGTTCAATTCTACACGATTTACCACATATTACATAAACAATTACTTTTTTCAATGTCTCAAGGGGTTACCTATGTTTTGCTCTATCAGATATTATATAATATACGTCTGTTGTTGAGAGCTAAAGATAAAATACCTTGTAATTTTGTTAATGTATCTGTAGACACGATTCGGACATTTTTTAGAATTCCGATATCCATATTTATTAAAGAACATTCACAGCCGAAATAAAAAAATTACGATTAGATTTTTTTGAAAGTAAAATTTCAGGACTTCAAATAATTCT
Organism: Chrysoperla carnea; assembly: GCF_905475395.1. NCBI lineage: Eukaryota > Metazoa > Arthropoda > Insecta > Neuroptera > Chrysopidae > Chrysoperla > Chrysoperla carnea. Next base: position 35,382,686 of record NC_058342.1, read on the forward strand.
TGAAATAAATTACGTATTTCAAAAATTACGAAACATTTTCAACAGAAATAACCCTATAAATTTCGTTTAAGGCTGTATCGTTTAAATGCGACCCTGTAGGTTCACTTCACAGATATATAAATTGATTATCAAATCAAATCAGACTAGTTAAAAGTGTATTGATTAATTAGATTAGACCAAAAGATATAAAAAGTAAAATTTTATATATTTTTAGAAGAAATAAATGATATTAATTAAGTATATTTTGAATTGAGCTATTAGCCTTCAAAATTTCAAAAACAAAATTAACATTTTTGGTAAAGGTTAAAAGGTGTAATTTCTTGAAAAAAAATAAATTAAGTTTACTGTATTTAATGCAACATATAGATAATTTTATACATTATACTGAGCAGTACATTATATGAAACAACTTTGAAACTGAACATTAATCACCTGGAATTTTTATGGATTTTTCAAAAAGGTTCTTATTTTTATCTTATTTTGATAACAAATTATGTAATCCTCCTAGCATTGGGGCATAATTTTCAAATGTGTCAGCAATTTTAACCTACCTTAGATAAGTTTTAAGATTCTGGGGTCCTGGTCCTGATAATCAACACAAAGATCACTGTTAGCGAAAAATTAACGCCATAAGTGAAAAGCTTGACCTGAAATTAGTGGGTTTCAAAAAAAATTCCATTCAGATCGGATAAAATTTGCCTGTGTTATCAAAAAATTGATTTTTTTAACTTAGTGACGTCATCAAAATCCAAAAATTTTAATTTTACTCTATCATATCCAAATTATATCCGATTTGGATCAACAAAGTATGTAATCCTACTAAATTTGGGCCATACTTTTCAAATTTTTAGTTAAATTTAACCTACCTTAAATAAGAGTGAAGATTCTGGGGACCTGGTCCCGATATTCAGCACAAAGATGACTGTAAGCGAAAAACTAACATCATAAGTAAAAAGATTGACCTAAAATTAGTGGGTTTCAAAAAAAATTCCATTCAGATCGGATAAAATTTGCCTGTGTTATCAAAAAATTGATTTTTTTAACATAATGACGTCAGCAAAATCCAAAAATTTTAATTTTGCTCTATCAAATCCAATTTATGTACGATTTTTATAAACAAAGTATGTAATCCTACTAAATTTTGGTCACAGTTTTCAAATTCGTAGTCAAATTTATTCTATCTTAAATAATTTTCAAGATTTTGGGGTCCTGGTCCCGATATTCAGTAGAAAGATAACTCTTAGAGAAAAACTAACGCCATAAGTGAAAAGATTGACCTTTAATTAGTGAGTTTCAAAAAAAATTCCATTCAGATCGGATAAAATTTGCCTGTGTTATCAAAAAATTGATTTTTTTAACTTAGTGACGTCATCAAAATCCAAAAATTTTAATTTTGCTCTATCAAATTCAATTTATGTCCGATTTTGATAAACAAAGTATGTAATCCTACTAAATTTGGGTCATACTTTTCAAATTTTTGGTCAAATTTAACCTACCTTAAATAAGAGTGAAGATTCTGGGGACCTGGTCCCGATATTCAGCACAAAGATAACTGTTAACGAAAAACTAACATCATAAGTAAAAAGATTGACCTAAACTTAGTGGGTTTCAAAAAAAATTTCATTCAGATCGGATAAAATTTGCCTGTGTTACCAAAAAAAAAAATTTTTTTAACTTAATGACGTCATCAAAATCCAAAAATTTTAATTTTGCTCTATCAAATCCAATTTATGTCCGATTTTGATAAACGAAGTAGGTAAACCTACTAAATTTGGATCATCGTTTTCAAATTTGTTCTTAAATTTGACATATCGTTAATATGATTCAAGAATTTGGGATCCTGGTTTCGACATCAGGGCGTTTTAATATAAGGACATTTTGGTTTTCGTACCTTTCAGTGTAAGTAAATTTTGTGTACTAATTAATTTCATGTATATGGACAAACGAAATGAAAATAATGGCGACCTTCTGAAATATTTTAATTTTTTCTTTGCAAATGCATAAATTAATTGCAGTAGGTAATTAGCATATTAAATGTATTAAAATATTTCATATATTTTTAAGTTGTATTTCCTGTTCGGTTCGGTTTGTAAAGTTTGCTTTCGTATAAAATAAATAATCTTTTTTTTTTGCTGAATAATTAGAGCAAAATATGATTTATTTTAAGATTTCTATTAACCTTCGAATACCGGACATTTACAAAAGTTTTGTGGTAATCCTTTTTATACCTTGCATATATGTAATATACCAAGGTATACTAAGTTTAGTCACAAGTTTGTAACGCTTAAAAATATCGATACTATCAACAAAATTTGGTATAGGTGTTTATAAAATCATCTAATTAGTCCATTTTAGATTGTCCGTCCGTCTGTCAACTCGATAACTCAAAACTGTTAGAGATAGAACAAAAGTGTAAAAAATATTCCTTATAAAAAAAATAACCCACTTTTGTTTGAAAAATTTTTTCGGAAATATCACTGTTTACCCGTGAGGGCCCAAATTAGGCGTAAATTGTATAGTATGTATTTTAAGAGTATTAGTTATGTATGTGTGACATGTATGTATGTGTAATGTGATATAGTAATCAAACTGTATATATATGGTATTTCAACAATTAACTCAGTCAATTGTTTGTTTTTACTTGTTTGTTAATAATGTTCTCACATGATTCGGTTTTTTTTAAACGTTTATATAATTTTGGTGTGGTCAGACAGTCTGCATGGGAAGGTCAAACTTTGCTAATTTTTTTGCATTAAACAATTAATTTTTAAGGAGAATTATACAAAATTAATTTGAAATTTTATTAGATCTTTAATCAAATTTTTACAAAAATTAATTAAATTGATAATTGATTAGTGAGTGTACTTATCCTCCTAAAATAACACATACCAACCCTTTGGAAAAGATCGAAAAAATCAAAAAAATTTTTCTGTTTCGGAATTCGATAAAAATCAGTTTATAAGGGTATTTTGACCCAAAAAATTCAAAAATCGGGTTTATTTGACGATTGAATTAGTAGAAGTTTGAAAAAAACGAGTTTTTGGATCGATTTTTGTCGATATCTCAAAAATTAGCCGCCCAATCGTTAAATGAATCCGATTTTTGAATTTTTTGGGTCAATTATACCTTATAAACTGTGTTTCATCAAATTCTGAAACGCAAAATTTTTTTCGATTTTTTGGAATTTTTTGAAGGGGTACTCCTTGAAAAAAATCGAAAAAATCGAAAAATTTTTTCTGTTTCAGAGTTCGATAAAATTCAATCTATAAGGGTATTTTGACCCAAAAAATTCGAAAATCGGGTTTATTTACCGATTGAGCTAGTAGAAGTTTGAAAAAAACGAGTTTTTGGATCGATTTTTGTCGATATCTCAAAAATTAGCCGCCCAATCGTTAAATGAACCCGATTTTTGAATTTTTTGGGTCAATTATACCTTATAAACTGTGTTTCATCAAATTCCGAAACACAAAATTTTTTTCGATTTTTTGTAATTTTTTGAAGGGGTACCCCTTGAAAAAAATCAAAAAAATCGAAAAATTTTTTCTGTTTCGGAATTCGATAAAACTCAGTTTATAAGAGTATTTTGACCAATAAAATTCAAAAATTGAGTTTATTTGACGATAAGGCTAGTAGAAGTTTGAAAAAAAAACGAGCCCTTAAATCGATTTTCGGGTCAATTGGGTATCACAATGGGCTTCAGGCAAGTGAGTGTTTGTGTCCGTTTTTCATAGTTTTCTTATAAACACACGTGAACGAAGCTGCAGTTTACAGAATACTTATTCCATCGAATGTTTCATTTAAATTAGTACAAAACTTTTTTTTATCTTAATATAAAATCAAAAACAAAATTTTTGATTGATGAATGTTGATGAATTTCGTTGATTACCATTTTCGCTTTCAATGTATCCGTTTCAAGATACAAATAAATATTTATTGTTTTCAATAACAATTAAATCTGAAAAAAAAATTAACATCTCACAGAAATATTCAAAAAATTAAAATATTCAAAAATCATCATCTTTTACAAAAAAAAAACAAACAATTGACTGAGTTAATGGTTGAAATACCATGTATAGACAGTGTTGATTACTCTGTCTTATTACACAAACATACATGTCACACATATAGAACTGATATAGCCATAACATACATACTATACAAATTGCGCATAATTTGCGCCCTCACAGGTAAACAGTGATGTTTAAGCTAAAATGTTTCAAACAAAAGTTGTTTATTTTTTTACAAGGAATATTTTTTACATTTAAACTTTTGTTCTACCTCTAACGGTTTACAAGATGGGTCCTACGGACCCAAGACCCAATTGATCTATGTTGCTCATTTACAAGCAACATAGATCAAGCAACATACAACAAGGTTTACAATTAATCTATGTGACTCATTTACGAACTTGACCTCACTTTTTACGTCTTCAGCACACTATACAAATTGCAGCTTGATATCTTTTTTCGTTTTTGAGTTATCGTGATGACAGACAGACAGACAGTCGGACAACCTAAAATGAACTAATTAGGTGATTTTATAAACAACTATACCAAAATTTTGTTTATAGCATCAATATTTTTAAGCGTTACAAACTTGGGACTAAACTTCGTATACCTTGTATATTACATATATACATGGTATAAAAATTAAAAAAAATACAAACTCCATCCGCTATTTGTGATTGTGCATCACAGAAAAAGAAATGTACTTTGTTAAGGTTGTTTAACTTTAAAATACAGTCAAAACTGGTTATAACGACATCGCTTATAACGACCTAGCTAATTTTAATGAATTGGTAAGATTTTAGGTAAATCTACAAAAATTATTCTCGATGTCGTCTATATGCATCCCTTTCAGATCGATTCCAAGACGAAAAGGATCTAAGCCAACGAAAATAAAAATAGAAGGTCAGAAAAGCATGGCTTTTGTTACAATGCTGGTATGGTATAAAAACAGATACTTTAAAAAAATCTTCTACCGATTTCGCTAATACTTGTTTTTTTCGATTTTTGGAATCTACATGCTTTGAAACCAATTTTTAAACAAACAAACAAATTTTTACATTCTAAGAGAGGGACTAAAACTTTTTTTAGAACAAGTGAAAACAAACAATGGACTAAGTTAATTGTTGAAATACCATGCATAGTCAGTGTTGATTTCTTTATCACATAACACATACAAACATGTGACACATACATAACTGATAATCAAGTATAGTACATATTATAAAATTTCCGCCTAATTGGCGCCCTCACGGGTAAACAGTGATGTTTACGAAAAAATGTTTCAAACAAAAGTTAATTAATTTTTGATAAGGATCTTTTTTTACATTTAAATTTTTGTTCTATCTCTAACGGTTTACAAGATGGGTCCTACGGACCCAAGACCCAATTGACCTATGATGCTTATTTACGAACTTGACCACACTTTTTACGTTCTGAGTACGCTGTAAAAATTTCAGCTTGATATCTTTTTTCGTTTTTGAGTTATCGTGTCCACAGACGAACGGACAACCAGAAATGGGCTAAGTAGGTGATTTTATGAACATCTATGACAAAATTTTTTTCCTAGCATCATTATTTTTAAGCGTTACAAACTTGGGACTAAACTTAATATACTATATATATTTCATATAAACATGGTATAAAAACATTTCTTGCGACAAGAAACGGTTTGTGTAATGAATTTTGGTCAGTAGAGAGTTTACGAATTATTTTTGTGTCTGAAAACAATTCGCAATTTAAAGTAGGATGAGAATTATAAATTTTTGAATAAAGAAACTTTTATTTTAATGAATAATTATTGTGTTACATATTAAATTAATATTATTTTACTCATCAAGTCATTTATTATTAATTATATGCAATATTATTAATAATTATAATTGATATGTAAGTATTTGTACACAAAAATTTACTTTCAACTGTATAGCAATCTCATACCATTCTGTATTCGATAGGATTTTGTACGATTTCATTATTGGTTTGTCAGAATTGGATAAAATTTGTAGGTGATAAAGCCAAAATAAATTTTTTAGATTTTGATAAGGTCAATAAATTAAAAAATCGATATTTTTCATAAGAAACTCATTAATTTTGGATCAAGCTTTTCATTCTTGTTGTTAGTTTTCACTAACATTCAGTTTTGTTGTAAATATCGGGACCAGGACCCAACAACTTTGAAATTTCTTACAGCTAGGTTAAATTTCACCAAAAATTCGAAAAGTATGACCCAAATTTAGTGGAATTACATATTTTGTTTATTAAAATCGGAAATCATTTGAATGTAATAGAGCAAACTTAAAATTTTTGAATTTGATGACGTCACTATGTTAAAAAAATAGAATTTTTGATAACATAGGTAAATTTTATCCGATCTGAATGGAATTTTTTCTGAAACCCACTAATTTTGGGTCATTCTTTTCAGCTGTGGTGTCAGTTTTTCGCTAGCTATCACTTATGTGCTTAATTCCGAGATCAAGACTCCACATTCTTGAAATATATTAAAGCTAGATAAATTTTGATCACAAATTTGAAAAGTATGACCCAAATTTAGTAGGATTACATACTTTGTTTATTAAAATTGGATATAATTTGGATCTGATAGAGCAAAATTAAAATTTTTGAATTTGATGACGTCACTAAGTTAAAAAAATAGAATTTTTGATAACATAGCTAAATTTTATCCGATCTGAATGGAATTTTTTCTGAAACCCACTAATTTTGGGTCAAGCTTTTCACCCATGATGGTAATTTCTCGCTACCATTCAGCTTTGTGGTAAATATCAGGACCCCAAGGTTTTTTAAAGGTTAAATTTGTGGAAAACAATAGTCCTCGGCTCAGCTTGACGAGGATATGAGCTTTTGTAGGGGAACTTTAAAAGGATAAACTTTTCATTTATTACAGAAGTCTACTGGAGTGGAATACATTTAGGTACGGAATACATAGAACCAATAATTACATAAAAAAATAATTTTTGCTGATGTTGGAACAGAATTACTAAAAAAAAATATATAAAAATTACTTAATAAAATATTTTGAGGGTTTGTTTTATTAATAATGTACGGTCTTTATGGATGAGTACCCAAATTAGAATGTTGCATAAAATTTATTCGCCATAATATGTAATAATGATGATTGAAAACCTTATTTATTTGCGGTTAATTACAAACTAATCAAAGACAAAAGTTTTTAATAAAATATTTTAAAAATAGGCTACATTTATAATATACGAAGATACGATAGGAACATAGTTCCAATCGGTTGTCCCACCACACTTTTCGTTTTTGTTTTAAATTTAATATGCTCATAATGCGTTATTTAGAATCTTTGATGGTAAATTTAACACCACTTAACCAGAATTAAAGTAGTGTTTATAAAAAAAAAACTTTGGTAGGGATGAAACCAAAATAATTTCCCTTGCAGACAATTAAATATTAAAAATTGTAATGTTGCGATTTCATAATCTGCCAAAAAAAAAAAAAATAGCTAACTATATTATTTTAACTTTTACTACTTATTTTTTAAACAATTTTAGAATAGAAGTTATTGTAATTGAGACAGAAAAAAAATTTTAATCTATTTTCGGGCCTTAAATTTCAATATAGATGGAAATTATGCACCGTTTTATATATGGAGGACGGTTTATGGAGAAGGGACGCAATGGTATTTGATCGCAACGAGAAATATTGATATCTTTGCCCGATCCTGAAGTCCTTTACAGATTTTCATTCTTCTCTTGGACAAAACATTATTTTTCAATAAAGAAAATTTGTTCTGGGTTTTTTTTGCCATTACTATTGAGGAAAGAAATTTGAGAAATTGTAGGCAACTTCAAATTATAGCTCTGTGGATCCTAATTTCATACTAATTCCATTCGAAAGAGTTTTAAGGATATCAAAAAGGAAACATTTGGGAGAAAAAAACCAACAGGATTCTATTTTTGGAGTTTACATGCTTTGGCATATACAAATTTTGATCGAATAGTCCGAAGGTTTTCTATGAAGATTTTTGTTATGTAAAATCTTGAAAATATGAGTCAGAAACGTATACTCGGTTAGTTTTCGGGGTCTCTGATCACTATTCCGAAATCAGAATTTCGATATAATCTCGTCCTCATGGAATAATTTACCTCGCCGGTACAAAATTGTATTATTCTGTAAATATTCAACAAAATGGATAAAAAAAGTATACTCAGGGGTTTTTGTAGTCACTGAGCATGATTCCGAAGTTAGAATGAAGATGTACTCACCTCTTATGGGGTTATTCGCCCCCCGCTAGTCAAAAACAGCAGAATTCTGTAAATATTCGACAAAATGGGTCAAAAAGGTTTTTCACCCTTCGTTGACCTAACACTGCAATTTCCTGTAAATATTCAATTTGGATTAGCGACGTGAATTATCCCCAGAGGGGGGAGTATATCGAAATTCTGACTTGAAAATTGATCAATGATCCCGAAAACCCCAAAATGTACGTTTATGGTCAATCTTGTTGCATAATTTCAAGGTTTTGAAGTTTCAAAAATCACCTATTATAATAATGGGCTTTTTTGGCTCATAGCAATGGCCAAACTTTCTAGTGGCAAGAAGTTCGATGTAGATTTTGATATATGCACCTTCCTGAACATTTAAAAAAAAAACTAGCCCGATAGGTTGAGGTACATAGAAATTCTTCATTTTAGCCTGTTTTTAATCTAAAATTTCGTCTACTAGGACCAAAATCAAATTACGATATGAGAATGCAAGTGATTGTGGAATTACTTGCAATATTTTTCGAATAAAACTTATTTAATAATATTTGTTTCTTTGGCTGGCTACAATGGTAAAAACTGCTTATTACCGTTTGTTGTAAGTAAATGTGATATCCCCCTCTTACCAACTTACCAATTGTCTATCTCCATCCACATTATATGTCTTAAGTAATTGTTTATTCCCCATTCTTAAAAGTTGTCTAACACTTCACAAAAACTATCATTTGTAATACGGTATTGTGTCAGTGCAAGTACGACTCGCAAGTCGATACGGCGGGCAATTTAAATTTTATTTGTTTTATATTAGTGTTGCATTTTATTTTCAACAATTACCCAACAATACCTTCGACTATGTTAAATGTTTAATTGTTGAGTGTAGTTTTTTTTTCTTGTAAATTTTTGTGATATTTTTTGGTAGAATTTTTTTTGCGTAAAATTTGTATTTGGGTCAATTTTTTAAAAATGAGTGGAGACTTTAATTATTTCTTAACGATATGTCTGTTATCGAGCTGTTTTTTTGGTGAGTACCAGTTTTTTTTCTTTAAATTTTATATTTTGGAAAAACAATTTGGAAAATGGTTTGTTCTCTTTTATTGTTATGCGAAAAATCGTGCGTGTATAAATTTTAATTAGCACACGCTTAGCATAACAAAGTTTAATCTTACAAATATTTGGTTTAATCTTACAAGTCCCACAAATTTTGAGGATATTTCTAACAATATCGAAACGCGAATCTTTTTTATTTCGAAGTGTTTAAAAGAAAACTGAAAGTGCTTTAGTGATTTCATCATGAACGCTTCGATTTATCAGCTTAAACTACCGTCCAAGCATTGGTTCTTTGGTTAGACAAATAAAAAGTGTTAAAAGTGAAAACGACTTGGAAAATTGAAATTTTCAAACCAAAATTTATATACTGTAAAAAAAGTACTAGCTCAAGGAAAACATGTACTCACCATGATAACAAGTAAATTTTCCTTGGTTCAAGAAAATTTTTAAGTAGCCAATTTTCTTGAATTGTTTGCTCAAGAAATTTTTACTTGTTTTAAGGAAAGTGAAGCCGTATTTTCTTTAGTCCAGTAATTTTATTTTACAGTGTATTATAAATTATTATTTAAAAAAAAATGTTGCAAAAAGAGTGACTCAAAAGCGGAGATATTTTAGCCCGTTTGGAGATTTGCAAAGTTTCAAATGATTTGGAATCCAAATATGCTGTAACAGAAAAAGTTTCTAATGAAAACATAAAAAAGGTTTAAGGGATGGAAACGATTTTCGTGATAGAAATGGTTATATTTTAAGTTAACTTTATCGTTTATCGTTTATCGATTTATAATCGTTTCAACACTGATTATGCAACGATTATCGTTAAAGAAATGAATTTGTAATTCTCATAGTTATATATTACAAAAAGCAAAATCTTTTTTTATTCGAAAGAAAATTTTGCAAAAATTGATATGCAAGCTATTTGAAGATTAAGTGCTTTCCAGAATTAAAAAATTTAGAACACTCCATCTTAAAATGGATGTAAAATGGTTTTAACCAATTTTTTCGGTAAAAAATTTTACCCCAAAATTGATCAATTTGTGTATACATTTTTTAAATCGTGACTCCCTGAAATCATTAGTACCGCGACGAGTGCAAAGGCTAAGTTCTCTAAAAGTTTGATTATTTGTGTAATATAAGAGTCCCAAATTTACAGTTGAAGCCACAATTTTTTGTATAAAAAATGACGATTTGTTTTAGATCCAAAGTATAATAATTTTTATTATAAAATAACATTTGAATAAGAAATCGATAAAAAATATCTCCAAACGGGATGTTTCTGAAGTTACTCTTTTAACCACATATTTTCGACAAAGAATAGGGCCAAGAGTTTGTCGGGTTTTCATTATGGTCCATTTTATCGTTCCATGATATAGTTTTATTAGCAAGAAGATGGTTTTTTCGATACTGATTCTCAGAGTTTTGTCTCAAAAATAATAATATTCGTTAAAAATATTTTCCAAATTGGATTCAATAGAAATTGAAAATGAATCAATTTCTTATTTTCACGAAAAGAGAATTTCGCTTTTCTCAATAAATGCTTTGATTTTTGTGTGAAAATGACATAGATTTTTGTCGAAGTATTCATGTAGTTGTATCGAGAAAAGTTGAGAAAGGTTGAGAAAAGAAAATTGTATCACTCGAATTATTGATAAATTGTAAGTTGATTCACTTTCTATCAAACTAGAGGCAGAGTCAGTCAATGGTGACCAACTGTTTGTTGTCTTGCTACATACAACATACCGCACGCTTTTGTGAAAGGTACTATAAACAATATATTATAATAATACAAGACAAAAACCCGTTGAAAAACTCAACGGTACATTTTTTACCATGTATATATGAAATAATATTTTGATTTTTTTATCAAAATAGATTAAACGATGGTGCTCAAATAATATGTTAAATTGTGGCCATTGAAGTTTAAAATAAATTAGCTAAATTAATTTAGTGTTTGAGTATTTAGTTTTAGTTAAAAACAAATATAAACTGTGATATAGACACAACCTCTCGCTAGAAGTATGTTGAAACTGTTGTAGTAAATACATACATTTAATCATATTCAACTATAATTTACATCACTTTACTAGGTACATCGCTTCTCGCTAGTAGCGATGTACCTAGTAAAGTGTTGTAAAAATAATCAAAAAATAAATATAGAATTTGAAGGGAGACATCCATGTTCTGACATCAGATTGAACCTGGTTCTTCCACTTTCTCTAATTGTCAATTTATATCTTAAAAGGGAAGAGATACACTAATACTTTAAATTAGAAAAAAACTAACATTTTTCTCAGCATTTCTAAAATTCTTCTAATCTAGATTTGATCGGAATCAATTAAAAATTTCATTTAAATAAAACATAAATTTATTTAAAAATAAATCTAAACAAACTGTCAAAAGTTTACTTCCACACAATACGTAGCCATTTTTTTAAGCTATGCAATCAGATCACTTATCAATACTATTATGAGAAAATATTATTTTGATTTTTTTATCAAAATATATTAAACGATGGTAATTAAAAAATATGTTTAATTGTGACCATTGAAGTTTAAAATAAATTAGCGAAATTAATTTTGTGTTTGAGTATTTAGTTTTAGTTAAAAACAAAAAAAACTGTGATATAGACACAGCCTCTCGCTAGAAGTATGTTGAAACTGTTGTAATAAATACATACATTTCTTCTTCATCCTTACATCGGACATTGGACATTACAAACAATTATATAAATGACTACAATAAATACGAATATTGTGCATGGGATTCTCAATAAAAACAAATGTTGATTATTTAAATTGAAATGTAAACATAGAACACCTTAATGACCTTGAATATTTTTATTAATAATGGCAACGAAAGTGGCCTAAAAATTTCATTTTTATTTTTATTTTTATTGTTTATCTTTGTAAATATTTTGTTTAGCAATATTACAAATACTACAAGGTCAAATGATTTTATTTAAATTCTATGCACTTACTACCCCCAAGAATACTTACTCTGAATTGAAAACACTGCGAAAATAGTCACCGTTTATAACGGTAAATCGATTATTGTGACGAATTGGGAAGGTCTACGTGGATAAAAAACTATTTTACCAATATTTACTATGAATTTTTACTAAAAATGAGTTTAATTTTGAGTTATCACTTTATTTTTCGCGTTATAAACAGTGAAGACTTATGGAGCTAACTAAGCCATAGCCCCAAGGCGCCAGTGACAGTTGTTCAATTCTTTTGAGGAACTAATTTACGAATGCAAATTTCTTTTCATAAATTGTACTCAACATCTGTTTGTAATTACACATTTACCCGCGTAATTATTATGTTGGTGACTAGAGCACTAAAATATTAAAATCTTTCTCCGAGGAACACCCAAACTCGAAGACCCAAAAATCTGAGTTAACGTCGTCAAAGGACAACTAAAAGAGTTGTATTAGGGCTCAAATTAAATGTTCGAGTGCCTCACAATCCCTTATTTTTGGGGTGATCAGCTTTATCTTTTTGCTCCAGGTTGTGCACTTTCCATTACTCTCAGAGAAAAATTTTAGCGATGGATTGACCAAATTTGGTTCTAATAACAAGATAATTATTAGTAGTCAATGAAAACTGAAGATTCCTCCTCCTTCAGGAGACAAAAAAAACCTCTAGAATTAGCTACTACGAAAAGGAGATCAAGACGTGAAATCTCTTTTGCTGTTCTTAAACACCTCTGAAAAGTCCTTTTATTCAATAGTAATGCATTCGTCTTACAGTTTTTGTTGGGAAATGGTGTGGAAATTTCAGATAATACAAATATTAATTTCATATTAAAACAAGTGAAAACAAACAATTGACTGAGTAAACTGTTGAAATATCATTTATAGACAGTGTTGATGACGCAATCATTTGTTTTTTTAACGTCACGTAAGCAAAAAAGATAGAATTTTCTGTAAAAATTTCAACTTGATATCTTTTTTCGTTTCCGAGTATTCGTTTCCGAAAATGAACTAATTAGGTGATTTTATGAACACCTAGACCAAAGTTTTGTTCGTAGGATCAATATTTTTATGTGTTACAAACTTAGGACTAAACTTAGTATACCTCTATATATATTACGTATTAAACGCTTGTAAAGTTTTCTCTAAAAGGATAAGTTTAGAAAGTGATGATGGGGTTGAATTTGTATTGAATTAATACAAATAAAAATGGTTCCAAATCAGGACCTAGCTCAGTTTTAAGGTTGGTGCAACATTTCTTTGTGCTGACGCTGATTTTCGATGGTCCCGGGGTTCCATTCAACCTTAGGGATTCTTATTCAACTTTTTCCCAGCTACAAAAAAAAAAAACCACATTTCTAAGGAAACATATCAATCCACGCAACAAAGTTGCGTTTAAATAAATAATGTTAATATAAAAAATCGTGTTTAAAGTAAGTTGCTTTCATTTTTATATGTGTAAATTTTATCAAGTATATACTACCTATGTATATACTTACATACTTACAGTATGTACGATATGTGTGTATTTATGCTCTACTTAGAGTTGGTTATTTAGTTACTTTTTTTTATGATTTTAATTCACTTAGTGACTGAACTGAGCTGCATGTGTATATATTAAAATATCATTTTTTTTTACTCATATTTACTGAGTGAATATGTAATAAACATGTTTTGAAATCAAATCTAAGTAAACTGCTAAAACGTTAATCATTATTTTATGTAAATTAGACGTTTTTTTTGTAGGGGAATTCCGTACAAAATGGTAAACGTAATTTTGAAAATATATTCTAAATAATGCCATCAGGTGATCAGGGTGATTGACGCATTCCATAAAATTGCCAATTTTTATTCCATGTAAATGAAATATACAAAGGTATACTAAGTTTAGTCCCAAGTTTGTAACGCTTAGAAATATCAAAGCTTTGGTATAGGTGTTTATAAAATCACGTAATTAGTCCATTTTCGGTTGTCTGTCCGTCTGTCTATCAACACGATAACTCAAAAAGGAAAAAATATATCAAGCTGAATATTTTTGATTTTTTTAGCGTACTCAGGACGTAAAACGTGAGGTCCAGTTCGTAAATGAGCAACAAAGATCAATTGGATCTTGGATCCGAAAGACTCGTCTTATAAACCGTTAGAGATAGAACAAAAGTTTAAACGTAAAAAATGTTCCTTATCAAAAAATAAACAACTTTTGTTTGAAACATTTTTTCTAAAACATCACTGTTTACCCGTGAGGGCGCAAATTAGGCGTTGGAAGACTTACTCCTTATTATTATCAATTTTTTATCAAGACAAATTCTTGCGTTATACACGAGTGACGTCCGACTATAAAAATTTCTTGAACCAAATTGTATTTACTTTCGCCATAATGTTTAACAAATATGAAACAGTTTATTAACAAATTAATTTATTATTTCATTTCTTTTTTTACTAAATATTACAAAAATTACTAAAATATTTGACAAAACATATTGCGTATGTATTTTGTTCCATTTAAACTTTGGTAATCCTCACTTTTAATAAGATTAAAAACTGAGTTAATTGTTTAAATACTCTTCATATACTGAGTAGTATATCAATATTTGAACTGTTCAAAAATATGAAAGCTATTGACTATAGTTCTTACATATCTTGATTGCATTAAGGATTTAATTTAATTTAGGACAGGAGTGTTCAACTTTTTGCCTTAGAGTGGCTGTCCTGGGATGGGACACACTTAGACCATAGGGTCCGTTGTGATCGAAAAGAGTTGACCCACCCCCGGCCACTACTTCATTAACCATTTTGAGCTGTTTAAGAACAGCAGGATAACTTTGACTTCGACGGACTCCAGGTCGAAGAGGTCGTTAAAGAGAGACTGGCTCAAGTAAGTACATCTCCTCATGACAAGAGCTGGGGAGTGACAGAGAAGATGAGACATTGTCTCCTCCTAATCACCACTGTGGCAGCTCCTGCAGTAGTCGTGATAAACTGCCAGACCCAGGCGTTCAGCATGCCTGCCGCCCAATCAGTGTCCTGTAATAGCCGCAACAACTTTGCGAACAGCGGCCCTTGGAAGAGATATAAGAGCTTCGAAACGCCTGTGATTTTACTCAGACCACATTCCTTACTTAGCACAGATCTGATTATGAACTCAAGTTATCTAAAGTAATTAAAAACTTAAAAACGTATAGATATTTCTGAAAGGGCATTATTTAAGAATGAATTATAATTTACAATTTTAAAACTATTTTCCCTACCACGCTTAACCGGGCTTAAATTTTACGTAAATTATTTTTATTTATAATGTAATAAAAACAAATTGTTTTACAAAATATTTCAAATATTTGAATATATTTAAGTAAAAGTCTTTTCATTGTAAATTTTATAAATATCACCATGCGTTTATAATATATATATATATCAATCTTTTTATCTATCTCATTCTATCTAAGTCATTTGTCGCATGCTTATTTCCTCTCTTTTAAGTATAACAAAAACAATCATACGTTAAATTAATTTAAATATTTCACGCACTAAATATTTATTAACCAAATGTTGTGATGTAATCGTTTAAACTAAGTCAAATATATTGCAAGTTTGTTTTCATATTAAGAAAAAGAATTGCTGAAAAGATGGCCCATTTAATTTGTGACTCACTTGACAAAACGCTGCTAATCTGTTCAATAGTATCTCTAAATATTATAAATGCGAAAGTAAGCATGTTTGTTTGTTTGTTTGTTACGCTTTCACGTTTAAACTAGCGAATGGTTTTTAATGAAATTGTACAGCAATATAGCTAATATATCAGAATAACACATGAGATATAATTTATAAAGATATATTTAAAAAAAATTTAAAAACGAATTTAATTTGACATTATCATAAATTACAGATTTCTGTAAAAATACTCAATATAAAATATTTCACAGCCATCTTCTCTGATATACTCAATGAATAATTACGACTATTACACATTTAAAAAAATAGAAAACCATACATATATTTTTCATGTGTAAAACAATTCTTACCCTTATTTCGAGTGTTATAGACAGGGGATAAGCGAGAGCAATCCTTATCAATCTTTACTTTTAAACCCAGCGAAGAATGTGGATATCACTCTAGTCTGCTATAAGTTTTACGTACATGCGCATATCATACTTCTTCTTAAGCTCTTTTTCGTAAAATCGTAAAATTTTGGGCTTTTACCTCTCAGACTATTCAAAGCTAAATAGACAACTCAATTAACAAAAAAAAAAATACTCTAAATATGATTGATGATGATAAAAATTTTGATATAAAAATCGAAATTAAATCATAATAAAACTAATTTGTTGTAATAAAAAAAGATAAAAAATATAAACCATAAACAAATAGGATAAAACTATCTTTGTTTATAAAAATAGAGAATGTTGTATAAAGTGCAGTGGGTATGTGGAATTAACTGAATAAATGAGGTTTCTAGGAGATTTTTTATAAAAAAAAGGTAGATTAATTATTGTTGGTGAATGACGACAAACATATCACACACATTTTAATACTTGTTTTCATTCTCTATTCTATTCATAATGTGTTTTTTTATTTTTAAATCCACACTTACCTGAGTACAGGGCCTACCAAAATTGCTAATAATAAATTATAAGAATGGGAAGCTGACTGATCGATCAACGCACAGCTGAGACCGCTGGGTCTAGAAGCATGAAATTTTGTACACACGTTCCTCATGTAACCAAGGTTTTTAATACACAATATTTACAATATTCAAAAAAGAGTTATTCTTCTCACAAGCGGTATGTTATGAATGCTTCTTTATAAATTGAAAATCTGAAACGATATTTAACCGTTGTACGAAATAGTTGAAACAATGGTCATGAAGGTGTATACTTAAAATTCAAATCGGTCGGCAGGAAGAGTCGAGGGCAAAACCACTGAAGATAGAAATTTGAATTATTTTTAAACGCAAAGCAGTGAATATATATAAAAGAAGAAACTGACTGATTGCCTCGAGAGTCGATCAACGCACAACTAAAACTGCTAGGTCTAGAAGTTAAAATCCAATAAATACTTACCCAACTAAATCAATGATAAATCCAGGTCCTGGGGAGGGGATATTTGTACATGCCGTCCATTAGTATGCCAATGTTCTATTGACTGAACAAAGATGTATTCCATATTGATGTCTATAAACCCCTTTCCTTTGCCAATTTCACTCAGTACCGCTACGAAACCAGCCAAGACATCTTTTCACCTTTCTACTTTTTGTAACCTAAAACGCAATAATGTTTGACGTCATTAGAAACTCGAATTTTTGGACAACTATATCGAAGTTGCGTTAAGTCGATGCGAAAAATCAATCTTCAAATAAGCTTTGAGTTCTATAAAAATTGATGTTTTTTTGCAATCTTAGGGGATTTTTAAGTTGACTAAACGCCCATGAAGTTCTAACTAACTTATCCACTATAACAATTCGTGCACCGATAAAGATTCCATTGTAAATAGAGTATTTAATCAACTAAATGAGTCAATTATTAAAAATCGGTTCTTAAATTTTTGATATTGTGTAGCCCCTGGATAAATGGATAGTAATTACTAACATAATATAAATATTTAAATAATATAAAAGCAAAGTGTATTATTTATAATAAATTCAGACATATGGCATAAATTCAATGGCTTTAACTTTAAATAATAATAAATAACTTTCCATTAAATAAAAAGTAAAATAAAATGGTATTTACCGAAATTTATATCAAAAATTTTTTGTTTTTAAACAGAACCAACCTTCACTTACTTCTGATTTTTAATTGACGTATTTTGAACAAAAATAAAGAGCGAGGTTTTTAAAAACATTACTTAAATGTTTCCAAAATTGTTGCTTCCGGTTTTGTTCTATTTTTGGATCAAAATATGTCATTATTGCATTTAATCGAAAGAAAATATGCTTAAAGTTGATCGATAATTGTAGGTCAAAGTCATGGATACAGATGAATGTGCTACCCTTGACAACTTTTGGCTAAAGCATTTTTCCATAGTTAGCATATTTTCTTTAGATTCAATAATTATATGTTTATAAGTCGCATTTCCACCGAAAGCTGGCGATACTTTAGTAATTTTAAAGAATAGCTTCTCAGAATTGTCGAATTTATCCGAAAATGAAACAATTAATCAAAAAAGATCTTCTTTTACTGAATTCTGAAGAATTTATGTTGATATGGGGAGTCGGAAGAGACTACATGATTGTGGGAATCTTTCTGGAGAGGTGGCAACCCTAATTTCGTTAAATTGTGCTATAAAGTATCCCTGATACTATGATGAAAAAACAAGTTTTTATTTAGCGTGTCTAGTCATAATATTGGCATAGACAATAACGATTTAAATGTTTCCTCTTAGTAAAAGTGAAATAACGGTAAATTTAATTTAATAATATTTAAAAAAAGTTTCTTAATCAACATCTGATTGAGAAAATAAAAGTAAAAATGTCAAAAATATCAAGTTGAAAGATTAATAATTTATTTAAACCATATGTGACCTCAATCTGGTCAACAAATTATTGACTAAAAACCAAAAATCAATATGTTATTTTTTTTGCAATTCTTCAAATATTTGATTCATAATTTTACGATAATTAGAAAATTGCTTATCAAGGCATTAAGCATGACCGACCATAATTTCAGATTTTTATGTCTGAGTTACGGGTTCGAATCCAGGCAGCGGCAGTGTGAACAAATTGTATTTAATGGGGGCGGTAGAATTGATCACATTGTCGTCGCTTGGATGAGAACGAAGTAACCGAATCCATATTTATAAAGTTTTATTGAAATCCCTAGTATTATTCAATCCTTGACAGCGTCTATAACAGCACAGAACTTAAAATGTTCAATCAACCTTAAAACAATTACAAAGAAATAAAGTAAAAAGTACACCATAAATAGGTATCTAAATATTTTGAACGTAAAGTTTTGTGTTAATGTGAATGTTAATAAAAATAAACATAAATGTTGATTTAAAAAGATGCTATCGTTTTAATTACCGTGTATTTACCGTAGCTGTAGCTGCAGTTAGAGATGGTTTAATAGTTGTTTGCATGTAACATCATAAACAAACAAATGACTTCAGACTATCACTATTTACTTTTCTTAAATTTAGGTCAAGTTTATTCAGTTACTTGCAGTGAAAAATATCACTTAAACACGCACCGACATCAGTGTCGTATTTAACAAATATATTTTTAAACTACGAACAGGCTAAACAGGTTACAGCCATAGAATATTATACATAGAGAACGCCATGGCCCAAAATTTGCGATATGGTGAATGAGAGAGGAGGCTGCCAGTTAGTTCCTATGTGTCCTTGTCTAATCTATATTGTTTACATTACACTCTATGCATCATATGATTATGACATATAACTATGATAAGGACACATAGGATCTAACTGGCAGTTTTCTCTCTCATCCATCATATTGCAACCACTTACAGGCTAGCAAATCCCTTGCGTTCTCTGATTCCTTGCGAAATTTATTAAGATAGACTAAAAACTAAAGGGAAGACAGGCAAATTTGTAGGAAAAAGCACCACAAAGGGAACACACAAAAAACGGCCCTATTTATTAAATTTGCACAGGCGACCTTTAATCCGCTACTGTATTGTAGTAAATAGAAAAGGGAAAAAGAACATTCAAAACGTTCCGTAAATACGCCACTGACATAGTTATTAACTTTAATAGTAAATATCTTCATCAGAAATAAAATAAATGTCGTTTATATTGAAATTATTTTCATTTTAAAATCAAATTATTGTTATTATAAAATTTGTTTTTTTTTAAATAATCAAAATAAAAAATCGTCATGTCCGGTAATTTATATCTATTTTGAATTCCGTACCAAATAAACACCAAAACAAATCTTTTTTAATGTAATATTCGAACATTCTAATCAAAATATCTCAAACTACAAGCCCCCTTTTTCCACTGGAGACCCTACTTTTGTTTTCACGTAACGTGATTTTGGAATTATAAGTAACAAAGTTTCACTGAAAAACTTAATATTCGTTAAAATTATTGATATAAATAAAAGTATTTTCGTAATTGAATCACTTAAAAGTGACGATGTTAAGGTGAAGGTAAAGTTTAAAATTTATTTGTACATAAAATTTGAACTTGTACACATTTGAAAATAAATATCATCATCAATAACATCTCCAATATTAATCATTGATCTCACGATGGTATCAACTCTGAATGTGATGCGGTTAACATCATAAAATATGTAAAATGTCATCAAACTCTTTAAATTCATGATCATTATTATAAATATCATCTGAGTATGTTTTTTTTTTTTTAATTGATTCGTCTCTTTTTTATTACAAAACTAGAGTGATACCCACCCGCTTCGCTGGGTTTAAAAGGTTTCTAGCATCTCTCCGGTTTTCGAGGGGTGTCTCCCATCTCTGGAAAAAGCAATTAATTCTCCAGATTTTTGCGAAAATTTTCATTTTTTTTCATTCCAAAAATAAAGTCGAGCGAATTAGCTTAATATTTGAAAAATAAGAATTTGGGAAGCTTAAAAATTTTATTTTTGACATTTTTTAACATTTTTCAACCATGAAAACGGAGAAAAGATTCATAGATCTTTCGTAGTGAAAATTTTATAATAAAAAATCATAAATAGAAAATTAGAAAATCTTCAGGTTAAAATTCTTAATGTCTGTTTTGAATAACTTTTGAGCTGGCATCCCTAAATTGAACTTAAAGTACGATCTCAGTCAGTAGTCAAAGGGTTAAAAGACTAACGCCTTAGACCGCTCGACCACTGAGCCGGTTATGTGTCAAGATACCACTTTATCATTTCATAATATGTGAAATGTACAAAAGTTAAACTTACCAAACACTGAATTCTCAAAATAACCTGATAATTAATTATTAAGTAAAAAAATTACAATTATTTGAATAAGAATTTACAAAAAAGAAATAATTGAACATTAAAAATGATTTAAAAAGTAAATTAAAATTATAAATCAATTAAGTTAGCACATAAACAGAAACACAAACAAACAAATGAAACACAATTGCAAACCAACCAAATATATAATTAAAAATCATAAAAAATTGCATCAACAAATTTTAATAGTTTACCCAAAAAATTCAATTGTTTTTTGCGTTTCAGTTCTTTTTTTTTGTGTTTATGTATATAAAAAAATATTAATTATATAAGAAGAAATGATATTTTAATTACTAAAATGATTTTTTTAGAAACGAGATCTCTTTTCTACTGTACTTAATTTTATTTCATATAAGTGCAATTTGATGTATGGCCTTGATATGTGAAATTCATTCATTTATTAGGTTATATCAGCGTAATAGCGTGAAAATTTTTCATCAATCTTTTCCTCTCAATATCGTAGTAGACGATAAATATATGTTACGAGAAGTTTCTTATCGAGTAGGGATTGCCAAGTTTGACGATGAAATCGAAACTGGATCACCATTGGGCAATTTAATCTTTGTTATTCTAGTTCAAGACTCGAATATAATGTAACCGTATACACCCTAAGCATCAATATAATTAAGCGTTACAAACTTGGGTCTAAATTTAATATACTATGATATCTCTATCTCTTTAAATTATAAATGCGAAAGTAAACATGTTTGTTTGTTTGTTTGTTTGTTACGCTTTCAAGCTTAAACTAACGAATGGTTTTTAATGAAACTGTACAGCAATATATCTAATACTTCAGAATAACACATGAGATATAATTTATAAAGATATATTAATAATAAATAAAAAAAATTAATTTAATTTGACATTACCATAAATTGCAGATTTCTGTATAAGTAGTCATTTGACATTACCATAAATTACAGATTTCTGTAAAAATAGTCAATATAAAATATTTCACGGCCATCTTTTCTGGTATATATGATACATTTAAAAAAATAGAAATCCATACATATATTTTACCTGTGACAATCCTTACTATTATTTCGAATGTTATAGAAAGGGGATTAGCGAGAGCAATCCTTATCAATCTTTACTTTTAAACCCAGCGAAGCATGTGGGTATCACTCTAGTACATGGTACAAAAATAGATGAGTAGTAATTTTTCACACGTAGATGAATTATGATATTAAATAACACTTTTGTTAAAACAATTAGAGGTCAACTCATCTCATGAAATAAACAAATTATACGTGGGAATTCAAATTTATGTAAGAATTAAATGAGGCGACTGCGGCTCTGAGTTGTGACTCTTCAAATGTGAAGATTTTTATATTATTTATAAAAAAAAAAAGTTAATTTGTTTATATAATATTAGTTAGTGTGTTATGAGTGACTCCTTGACCCACTCACACTCAAATGCTTTACTATTTAATTTTGTGTTTGAATTAACGAATAATTATACACAAATTTTTAATTTTTTAATTACTTTATTAATTTGATTAATTAAGATTTTTTTTTCTGTTCTTTGTGTGTCGTTAATTAAGTTTAAATGTTTACACTTATGTATGTGTACCTTATACAGGGTGTTCTGTTATTGATAGCAGAAAATTATACCTGTAAATTAAGCTTATCAAGACAAATAGAAAAGCTCTTTACCAAATTTCGATCTGAGGCTTAATTCGGGAGATATGGCTATGGGAAATATAGAGAGATACAAACTTGAAAAGTATGACCCAAATTTAATAGAATTACATACTTGGTTTATCAAAATTGAATTAAATTTGGATGTGATAGAGCAAAATTAAATTTTTTGGATTCTGATGACGTCATAAGGTTGAAAAATTCGATTTTTTTGACAACACAACCAAATTTGATCCGATCTTATTGGAATTTTTTTTGAAACTCACTATTTTTGGGTCATTCTTTTCAATTTTGATGTCAATTTTCCGCTAGCTATCACTTATATGCTTAATTCCGGGACCAAGACCCCGCATTCTTGAAACCTATTAAGTTAAATTTGATCACAATTTTGAAAATATGACCTAAATTTACTAGAATTACATACTTGGTTTATCAAAATTCAACTTCGCAGTAGTAAAAATTCACGAAAAAAAAATTTCCATGCTACTCTACTTGGAAGGTATGATCGAAAGTAAAAGATCGATCATAAAAACAAAGGAATTATTAAATTAAAAAGTTATTAATAATAAACTCTCTAATGATTTGAAATGTAAATATAATAAAAATTTTTAATGTCATGGTAAAATAATTAGCCGTTAAAAAATTTATTTTTAAGTTAGATCATTGATCACGATATCAAAAACTATCGTTTTCAACGCAATCTTGTTCATGATCTACAAGCTAAAATAGTAATAACTTATTAACACCATACTTGTGATTTTGAAGGTGAAATTTGATAAACTAAATTTTTTTTTTTTTTTTAACAGAATTAAGGTTTTTCTTTTATAAATACGATTACGCGATTTATTAACATTAAATATATTTGTTTTTGAATGACAGGGTAAAACCAAAAAAATGGACCCCCGGGTGAAACAAGGGTTTAACAATAAAGTTCGTTGTTGGATGATATTTTTAGAGTAATTAACGCCCTAAAAGCCACAAAGATCGGTATCTCAGAAACTATGTAAAATTTTTTCTTTTGCAGAATTCAATAAAACTCAGTTTACAAGGTAATTTTGACCCAAAAAATTCAGAAATCGAGTTTATTTGATGATTGGGCTAGTAGAAGTTAGAAAAAAACGGGTCCTTGGATCGATTTTTGCCGATATCTCAAAAATTAGCCGCCCAATCGTTAAATGAACCTGATTTTTGGATTTTTTGGGTCAATTATACCTTATAAACTGTGTTTCAACAAATTCCGAAAAACAAAATTTTTTTCGATTTTTTGGAATTTTTTGAAGGGGTACCCCTTAAAAAAAATCGAAAAAATCGAAAAATTTTTTCTGTTTCGGAATTCGATAAAACTCAGTTTGTAAGGGTATTTTGACCCAAAAAATTCAAAAATCGGGTTTATTTGACGATTGGATTAGTACATTTTGAAAAAAACGAGATTTTGGTTCGATTTTTGCCGTTATCTCAAAAATTAGTAGCCCAATCGTTAAATGAACACGATTTTTGAATTTATTGGGTCAATTATACCTTATAAACTATGTTTCATCAAAATCCGAAACAAAAATTTTTTTTCGATTTTCTGCAATTTTTTGAAGGGGTACCCCTTGAAAAAAATCGAAAAAATCGAAAAATTTTTTCTGTTTCGGAATTCGATAAAACTCAGTTTATAAGGGTATTTTGACCCAAAAAATTCAAAAATCGGGTTCATTTAACGATTGAGCTTGTAGAAGTTTGAAAAAAACGAGTTTCTGGATCGATTTTTGTCGATATCTCAAAAATTAGCCGCCCAATCGTTAAATGAACCCGATTTTTGAATTTTTTGGGTCAATTATACCTTATAAACTGTGTTTCATCAAATTCCAAAACAAAAAAATTTTTTTGATTTTTTTAAATTTTGAGTCAAAAATTTTTTCATGATTATTTACGAATTTTTTTTCCAAGGAAATTGAGAAAAAACTTTTCTTATGTAAGTTGTGCATATGAATCCGATCTTTACAGTTGCAATTGAAATAAAAAGTGAAATTATATCCAATTATAGAGTTTAAATAAAAATTCTGTTTTATAATTGTAAATCAATGAATTTCTAATTATTCTGATTGAGCTGTTAAATTATTACAACATATGAATACCTAATAATTAAGGCTATTCATTATTCAATACACGATACTAAAAATCATCGTTTTCTTTTTAAATACTCGGTACTCTTTTCGATATATTTAAATATCGAGTACAAAAAATCCCTTTTTTAATCAAGCCAGACAGCTGGGATATATATATATATATATAGATAATAAGTATTTATATTTATTATAATCAGATGTCTATGAATATATCTGTCAAACTTATTTGTGTTATTTCGTATAGTGATACAAATATTACATCATCAAATTGGATGCTCACGTTTTTGACAGTTTAAAAAAGGTTTAAAATTTAAGTTTTTGGCAAGAAAGTTTGTGTATTTTTCCGAAATAAATTTGTGTTGGCTTTTTATTAACAAAATCAACATTTTGAAGTACTTTTAATACAAGTGAAATTTCCCAGTATTTAATAAAAATTTGTAGTTCATTTAATAAAAGTTATTATTATTATTATTTTTTAAATGAAAGTTCTCTTTTGTTTTGTTTCCAAATATTTATTGTTTTAAATTTGAATCAGAATCATAAATTTTGTATATTAAGGAGATTGGACACCCTCACAAAAGTTGATTATAGAAATAACTGGATCAATTATTCATTAAAACTAACGTAATATTTTTCGTGTCACATGATTGATAATAAATAAATACTCCAGGTTAAAACGACAAAAGTTTTACATATTATTAAGGTGAAAGCCCATCACATAAAACAAAAAAAATCAAATATTTATTAACCCGTCAGTACTTGTGTTATAAGCATTTTGCTAACGTTTCTTTTTCTACAAAACAATATTAACTTCGGAAACTTCCGGGTTTGTCCGAGTTATAGGCGTATATGTCAGAGAAACGGAGGTTAAACCCCATAATTATTATTATTATTAATTAAGATTACTAGACAATATATTTGTTAATATTTAGTTTACGCTGTAAGTATCATATTAAAAGTCATCAATTATAATCGAGAGACCATGATGTATAAATAAATATCGTATACATGATAAAAAGTAAACAAAAAGTAATATTTTTTTAAATGTTTCATGATTAGGTGTAGCCCCTTAAATACTTAAGCAAAATGAATTATGGTACTTAGTCGCCTTGTTAAACCAGTTTTAAATATAAATTAATTCATTTGTGATATAAACAAATTTTTGTTATGTGAAAAAACGTTTAAATCGCAGCATTCAATGTAAAATGTAAATCATTTTCATTTCAGTTGTGAAATTACTTGTTGTAAATATGTATTAAATAGTGACCTAACTTCACCCGTGTACACATGTTAATTACACATAATTTACTGTCTATTATGTTGAAAGTAAAATACTTTACATGTCTTTACGTGTTTATTACATTATATCTTACTTGAATCCTAGAGTTGTGGCAAAATTGTTTATAAAAACAGAAAAACTTGACCGTTTTTGTAAAAAAATAAAATTTGCATATAGCGTTTGACTTTGAATATACTTCACCAATATCGTGAAAAGTAAATACTTTGAGATAGATTCGTAACTAGGCGTGTGGCAAAGGAGGCATTTGCCACCAGCGCAACAAAAAATGAAGCGCAAAACAAAAAGTATGTTTTAACTTAATTCCGTGACCAGGTCTCCACATTCTTGAAACATAGTAGAGGTAGGTTAAATTTGAGCACAAATTTGAAAAGTTTGACCCAAATTTAGTAGAATTATATACTTGGTTTGTCAAAATTGGATAAAATTTGGATGTGATAGAGCAAAGTTAAACTTTTTGGATTCTGATGACGTCATAAAGTTCAAAAATTCGACTTTTTTGATAACTCAACCAAATTTGATTCAATCTTATTGGAATTTTTTTTGAAACCCACTATTTTAGGGTCATTCTTTTCAGCTGTGGTGTCAGTTTTTCGCTAGTTATCACTTATGTGCTTAATTCCGGGACCTGGTCTCTACATTCTTGAAATCTATTAGAGTTACGTTAATTTTGATGATAAATTTGAAATGTATGACCCAAATTTAGTAGAATTACATACTTGGTTTATCAAAATCGGATAAAATTTGGATGTGATAGAGCAAAATTAAATTTTTTGGATTCTGATGACGTCATAAAGTTCAAAAATTCGACTTTTTTGATAACACAACCAAATTTGATCTTATCTTTTTGGAATTTTTTTTGAAACCCACTAATTTTGGGTCATTCTTTTCAGCTGTGATGTCAGTTTTTCGCTAGCTATCACTCATGTGCTTAATTCCGAGATCAAGACTCCAAATTCTTGAAATATATTAAAGCTAGGTTAATTTTGATCACAAATTTGAAAAGTATGACCCAAATTTAGTAGAATTACATACTTGGTTTATCAAAATTGGATAAAATTTGGATGTGATAGAGCAAAATTAAATTTTTTGGATTCTGATGACGTCATAGAGTTAAAAAATTCGATTTTTTTGATAACACAGGTAAATTTGATCCAATCTTATTGGAATTTTTTTTGAAACCCACTATTTTTGGCTCATTCTTTTCAGCTGTGATGTCAGTTTTTCGCTAGCTATCACTTTTGTGCTTAATTCCGAGACCATTACTCCACGTTCTTGAAATCTATTAGACCTAGGTTAAATTTGAGCACAAATTTGAAAAGTATGACCCAAATTTAGTGTAATTATATACTAGGTTTATCAAAATTGGATAAAATTTGGATGTGATAGAGCAAATATTTTATTTCTTTGAAAATTCTACTAGCTTTGAATCTACGAAATTAGCACTACTTTCGAAAGAATTAAGAGGATTTATACTATAATAAAATTGAATATTTATGAAAATTCCTAAATATTTGTAAGATTAAAAGTGTCATTTTTTTTTAAAAACTGTAAATTATGACAAACCAGTTTCTTTTGTTTTGACAAAAATTTTTTTAAGTGTTTAGCTAATAACTGTTTAACATTTTTTTTTCTTCTTATTACCAAGGTTAATCGGTAGTTAATACTTTATTGGGAAAATCATAAAAATAAATTTGCAATTATTTATCCTATAAATGATATATTTTTACAGTACATGACAAAAATCATGTACCTACTAATACAGTAATAGATAAAAGTAATCAAATTCTAATTCATTTCGTAGAGGCATTTTTGAGTTTATTTCAAGAAAGAGAGAATGCATCTATCATTGATTGCAACGATCTTCTTTTCAGTAGAAATGCGATATTCCTGGAAAAAATTTTAAGGATACATGCATGGGCATTTCAAGTTTTTGACTAGAATGGCAGCAGTTGAATTTTTGACCTAACGGGCGCAAAATTTAAAAAATACTACACAATCATGGTCTAACAAGGGGGAATTACCCTCATTATTTACCCTTTCTTGACACGCCCATGGACAGTTTTCATAACTGAGTCATATCTCTTGATATATTGTTCGGAAAATTGAGATACTATTTTAAAAACAAGTGACAACACCAGCAATTGACTGAGTTAATTGTTGAAATATCATGTATGTATAGTGTACTTTTACATAGTCACACATTCATAACTGATATTTCCATGTAATACATACTATAAAATTTGTACCTAATTTGCGCCTTCGTGGATAAACAATGACGTTTACAAAAAAATGTTTCAAACAAAAGTTGTTTATTTTTTTTAATAAGAAACATTTTTTATGTTTAAACTTTTGTTCTATCTCTAACGGTTCACAAGATGGGACGCACGGATTAAAGATCAAATTGACTTATGTTGCCTCACTTTTTATGTCCTGAACACGCTGTACAAATTTTAGCTTGATATCTCTTTTCGTTTTTGAGAAATCGTGTACACAGACGGACACGTAGACAACCTAGCAGTCCTGAAATTTTACGGCATAAAAACTGTAGTGAATGAAAAGAGAATTTTTCCGGCGTTGAAGCGAACAAAGGGTTAAAAAATGTTACAATTCTGTTGCTTTAACAATAATTTATTGACATCCATCGCCTACGGGTAGTTTTAACAAACCTTGGGTTCTTTAGAACAAAAAAACAAAAACAATTAACTATTAAACATGAAAAAAGGTTTTTTTTTACTTTGCTTTGAATATATTATAAAATGCATAGATAAAGTATTATAAATTGAAGGTTTATGGGAAATCAAATACAGATTGTGTATTTAAAATCTATCCTCGTGTTCAACCGGATTTAAATAATCTGATATTTTATTAGATATTTTGCAAGATAACTGACCGGATACTCAAACCACACCCCAGAATCAAGGCGAGTGATTTTTCTTTAAGATTGGAATAATTTCAACACTAATTTGATATTATCCAAAAAAATGAATAATAGATTAAATTACTTTGGGATGAAAACATAATTGATTTTGGATAAAATATCCATTCTTGAAAAGGACCGCATTAAATAATCCTAAGGTAAGGCTTCTCATCTGGAGTCAAGCATACCTTCTTTCCAAGTTATTTCGCCCATAACATTTCTACCAGGACATCCATCAAAACGAGTAATTTAACGGTTCAGCAATCTAGCATTCTGTATTTACTTTTTTGAATAATTTTGTTTTTAAACCCCCGAACTAAATAAAAGGGGTGTTATAAGTTTGACCGCTATGTGTGTGTGTCTGTCTGTCTGTGACATCGCAGTTTCCCGAAAAAAATTTTCGGGAGTTTTTTAAATTTTGTAAATTTCACTTGCAAATAGATGAATCTTATAGATTTTTACTACGACCAACTTCTTAGTGCGCAGGTTTTTAGAAATTTTCGAAAGAAAACAAAAGATTATCAAAAGTAAACTTTTGTTTTAAACTTTTTTTATAGACTCAGTCGATTTTTCACATGAATTTTGCGGGCTATTTTAGAAAAATGAAAATAAGTTGGAAATCCAACACCAAATGTGATTCCTACTAAGAACAAGGTTACTTCAATAAGCGCTTACATATACTATGACTATTTTTAAAATACACAACTTGTACTTATATATTTCAAAAAAATAAAAAAACGAAATATTTTTAAAAAATATTTGCGGTTAAGACAGAAAAGCAACGCCTTTTTTGAAAGTGCATTCGACAAGAATATTCCTATGATAATAATAAAATGCATTTACCTACAAAAAAAAACGTTTTGGAGTTTTTGAAAGTCCACATTTTCAAGGACAATAATTAGGTTTGATTTACAGCAACAAAAAACGTAGGTCGATTGTGTATTATTAATATAACATGCTACCACACCTAAGAAACTTTACAATCGGAAAAAGACCTTGTTACCCATTCACTTGGTAATAACTTTTTTTTTTAAGGTTATAAATTGTATCAAAAATTTCAGTATGGTACGAGCCGAGCGCTATATGATTTTTATTTTTTATTTAATTAAATTACAAATGTCAATCCGGTAATTAATTTTTTGTTTCGGTATTTTAAAAGGTCAAATATTGAAAAAATATTTGTGCGATTAATCAATTTTGTTATTTTTATTTTAATTGATCTAGATCACATTTTTTCTCACCAATAATTTGTTCTGAATCAACATCCGTATTTTTTAATGCGCAAAATTTATTTTTTAATTTGATAAACAGTCATTCCTTCCCCGCCCCTAAAATGGTAATAACATAACGATATAAAAAAATTATTGGATTTACAGTGTGTACAAACAGAGTGTACAAACAGAAAAATTAGTTATCCAAAATTGTTTTTTGGCGAGCTTTCATTTTTCCTCTACGAATCACTTCCTCGTAATAAAAATAATTACTGATTACTAAAGCATACTGATATTGCCCACCACATCCTGTGAATTTAGAAATCTTTCTATTTTCCTCATAGCCACATCTCCGGAAGTAGGCCTCAGATCGAAATTTGATAAAGAGCTTTTACATTTGTCTTGATAAGCTTAATTTATTAGTATAATTTTCTACTATCAATAACAGAACACCGTGAATAGTCAGTGTTTACTCCAACTTGGGAAAAACTTTGTTTGTACCCATACGGCTAGAATGATACGTGTTACCACGCGGATGAAGCTTCATATCACATCAATAATAATGGAAAGTAATAATAACAATTTGTAATGAACAAATTATTTATGGTGTTCTGATCTGATTGATCATCGTTTAACTCAGCAATCAGCCATTTATAACTTGATATTCAAGTTATTCCAATGAATAGACTGTTTTTTCTACATTACTTCCAATAAAAATAATTCACTTCCGTTCACACTGTGAAAAGTATTTCTCATTTCACCAATTAATCATGAGACGTTTGTTAAACCACAGATATTTCACACTTCAAACACTAATTACTCTAATAATCGTCTAATAAATGAACAATTTAGAAGGTCATTGATTCATCGAATTTAAAATTAAGTTTTTTTTTTGTTGGTTCATGATATCCATCATTTTTTTCCCATATTAATCATATTCTTACGTAATTTATAATACATAATTCATTTTTGTGGCGATGCACTTAAAATAAAACATTTTTTTCGACTCGAAAACATAGTTTTACGATGGAGCTGCCATCTCTAAAGAAAGCTACCATTAATGTAATTATATGACCAAATCACGCGGCCTATTACCTCAGTTGGTTAAAGCGTAACCAATTCCGCCCGCGGTATGCTTAGGGTAGCGGGTTCGATTCCCGTCGTCGCAACAAAATTAATACAATTAATAGTTGTGATAGGCTGGTGTAGTGCATGGTATATGCATGAAGGAGGTGCACTCAGCCTCTGAAATTGAGGAGCTGATAAATTAAATTATCAGCTCAAAGTTGGTAAAACACAAGTATGGTATCACAATGGGCTCTATAGCCTAAGTGTGTTCTTCGTGGACAGCCAATATAACCTAACCATGAGGATTTTTTTTGATATTAGAAATCGGGAGAAGCTACACGATTTTCGGAGTGTCTCGATTAAATCCTATTTTACGACGAGTTTTTATTTCAAAGTAACTTTCCTCTACGTTTTTCTCTCGAAATAATTCTACCCTCTTTACCCTATCTACCCTAATTTGTCTAAAGAAGATGTAAAATAAATGGTCTTCCCAAAAAAAAAAAGAAAACTGATTAAAAGAACTGGTTTTTTTTGCGCCGCTCGCGACTGGATATAACCTCTTAAGGATTGATCACTCCTTCATAACCACTCCAAATCTGTCTAAATGATCTTTACGATGACTGACACAAACAATTAAATAATTAAATCAGTTGCCCACGGGCATAAAACAACCACAAATGATTGTCAATAAAAATGATTTTGTTTGAAAAATTCTCCCACGGATTCAATCTAGACTAGATTATTATTTAGGTGTGTTTTGTGTTTGGTGTCATTATTGAGGATTTTTATCGATAACAAAGAACTATGACGATTGACCATGAAGTGTTGAAATGTCAGGGCCGATATCGTTCTTAGTTTTTTTCTATTTTTGTTTAAATACATTTTTTTTTTTAAATAATTTTATTAATTAAAGAAAGTTATTCACTTTTTTTTAATGAAAGAGTTATTACTTGCTGATGTGTTTTAATAAGAACTTTTACCCATTATTTTAAGAATTTAAGATTCGTTTTAATTGGTTTATAAAAAAAGCAATGGTTTAGGATTCCGTTTCATAATATTTCGAATCCTTCCTGAATTATTGATTAATACAGATGGTAAAATGAAAAAATTAATGGGCCATTTGTTTATTTTAATATGATTTATCAGTACAATAGGGTATTCCACTATTTTTTTTAAAAACGCGGGCATCCAATTTGATGACGTAATATCGGTATCATTATACGAAATAACACAAATAAGTTTGACAGATATATTCATAGACATCTGATTATAATAAATATAAATACTTATTATCTATGTATATATTATACCCAGCTGTCTACACTGAACTAACTGATGGTCTATGACTCATACCGATATGACATCACAGCAGGGCTTACCCGCGTTTTAGGTCACGTGATATACAGTTTATTTACTGTACAAACCACCTTAATAATTAAAATATCTTATGTGTTTATTATGAACTCATCTTTTGCTGACATCCATTTGGGTCTACCTCAAATTTTGGGAGCTTAATGAAGAACAAAAATGAATTTTTGTGTATCTCTTGAAACCGCATTATTAAAATTAGTGTAAGAAACACTTTCACTATTAACTTAAAACTAAAACTTTAAAATAAAAACAAATAATTACTTTATGCAAATATCATTAAATAATTTTTTATTTTTATTTATTAAAATACAAATCATTAAATTAATCCACAAAAATGTTATAATTAGAAAAGTCCATTTGACTACTTTCATATCTCAAGCGTAACATTTCATTTGACGTAATCAATATTTTTATTATATATTTTTTTTGAGTTGAACCCCATAGGATTTATTTCATGTTATTAGAAGTATATTTCGTAAAAATATTTAAATTGTGAAACTGTTTCATACTTCGATGATTTTATAATTCGTGTCTATCTTAGGATTCCGTATAATTTACGCTACCTTTCGTTATTGTTTCTTAATGGGGTGTGCCAGAAAAAGCCATTTTCGCACAAAACTGTATCTACTGTAAAACTCAAATTAAAAGTCAAGTTAAAACAAGTGAAAACAAACAATTGACTTAGTTAATTATTGAAATACCATGTGTAGACAGTGTTAATTACGCAATCGTTTGTTTTATTTCACGAGAGATAGCCAGCCATACATACATGTCACACACATGATGGCTGATATTCCCATATAATACATACTATACAATGTTCGAACCTAATTTGCGCCCTCACGTGTAAACAGTGATATTTTGGAAAAAATATTTCAAACAAAAGTTGTTTATTTTTTTATAAGGAACATTTTTTACATTTAAACTTTTGTTCTATCTCTAACGGTTTACAAGATGGGTCCCACGAATTGACCTATGTTGCTCATTTACGAACTCGACCTCACTTTTCACGTCCTAAGCACGCTATTTAAGATAGACGGACAGACGACAGACGACAGAAAGACAAAAAACCGGAAATGGACTAATAAGGTGATTTTATGAACACCTATACCAAAATTTTGTTCATAGTATCAATATTTTTAAGCGTTACAAACTTGGTACTAAACTTAGTATACTTTGATAAATTTCATATACATGGTTTAAAAGGTTTTATCAATATTTTTTTTTGGTGAATGATTTTATCCACAAATGGTTTTACTTCATTCTGAGTTAAAAGATAATTAAAATCAAGATCATGAAATCAATATAAGCAAATACAGTTATAAGTTTAGCCATCGGATATTTTTGTATCGCACCGAGACATTTAAATAAAGGTGCGCCAACATGTTGAATGTTATGCCAAGGTATTCAGCATCATTTTATATAGATCTGGATCAATTTGAGTAAAAAAAAAACTGGTCAGCCAGTCTTTAATGCATATTACAATAAAAAATTATATATTCTTTTTATTTTATAAATAAATCTTCCGCGTTCAAACTAAATTTTTATTTAAATCAAAGAAATAAATTAATGTCCTTGCTTTAATTATATACAATTAAAAGCAATTAAAAAATTATTACTTTTTACACCTACCTTTGGAAAGTACCCAAAATCGAATTGAAGATAAAATATATTTGATTTCCTGAATTGTTTTTTTCATCTATCCGCCGAGTTGTTTTATAAATTTAAGGAATTAATTGATAAAACTCGATTTGTGAGAATAGTTTTTTTTAATTAATTACTGATTTGTTGCTCTATATAGGAATTAATTAAATAGGTATGTATGTTTTTAATTATAGGTTATCGGCTATCGACCCTCATTTTTTGAGCCCCACTGATAATCATTTTAGTCTGAAAATTATCAGAAAAGATATCCTTTAAAAAATACTTAAAAAATTAAATCAAGTTTTACTTTTTACTTCCCGGAACCGGAAATTTAAGCGTTTCCTGCATTTTTAAGGACGTACCTGAAATGTAAAAAGAAGCAAATATTTTTTTCTAAATACTAAACGAACAGATAGAAATAATCATAGAATTTCGGAGTCATGATATTTTCGATTTCATCAATTTAAATAAAAAATACTTTTTAAAGGATAATCTTGAATGGTACTAAAAAGTAGAAATTATGGCGTTTAATTGAAATCAAGTGTGTTTCGGAGCCTCTCAAGCTTTTACATATGAACAACCTAGGTCCTTATAAAAAAATAACCAACTTTTGTTTGAAACATTTTTTCGTAAACATCACTGTTTACTTGTGAGGGCGCAAATTAGACGTAAATTGTATAGTATGTGTTATATGGTATATCAATATGTATGTGTGACATATATAGGAATATGTGTAATCAACACTGTCTATACATGGTATTTCAACAATTAACTCAGTCAATTGTTTGTTTTCACTTGTTTTTATTACAATTAGAAAAACTATTCTTGATTTTTAAACGTGTATATAAAATTATAAAAATAAATTTTTATCAAAGTATGTTTTAAAATATTGATTAAAAAAAAAAATTGTCGATATTGTCATGTGATTACTAATTGGATAGCGTAAAATTTGAATAAAAATGTGAAGTATATATGAGGTCAAGACATAAATTAAAATTTCAGCGCGTAAATAACTGAAGGTTACTTGTGTTTTTTTTATTTCAGCCACAATTACTTAATACACATATATTTGATTAAGTAAGTTGAATGTAATCAAGAATTCATTATTCATATAAGTACGTTTTATGATGCAAATTTCACATTTTTTATCAAGTATTTTAATTTTTTTTTGTTCGTCAAGTTTATTGGAAAGTGTTATTCGATATGACACAATAGGTATTATTTTATAGTAATTCGTCATTAAAGGATAAGCGGTGTCGTGGGATACCTGGTAGGAACTATGATTCCATCATATCCTCGTATATAATGAATGTAGCGCTTACTTTTTTTTACTCAGCTTTGATTTTATTGCTGGTTTGAATGATTTATTATGCGCATGTTCAATTTTTTGAGATCATTTTTTACTCTTAAGGATGTATGAGCATGACAACAATGTTTGATTTAAAGGCTCAAAATTAGTTTGTAGGTAGTCTTTTACTCAAAGAATATGTGGTTAAAATTTCAGCTTAGGTAACCGTGCAAATTTTTAAGAAAAAAGTCATTAAAAATCGGTATAAAATACATTGGCTCTTATGGAGGAATCTCAAAAAACGACATATTTTGGAAGTTTTTGATAATTTTCATTTGGAATGAATGAAAACAAATTAAAAAAAAACTTTTTAATAGAAAGTAAACATATTAGCAATGAATTAGAAAAGAAAAAAACTAAGTGTCACCGTCCATATAAGGGATGTAAGAGCAGGGTAGATTAAGGGTTGAAATTATTTTTATCTTATTTTCAACTTTGATGATGAATTTTGTTATAACTTCATGAATGTAGACGAAAAATAAGAATAAAATTTTTCGATATGTGTCTTGGTTTTCGAAATATCGAAAGCTTAATAATTAAACAAAATTTTCAATTTTCGATATTTTGAAAATTAAGCCAGATATCGAAAAATTTTATTCTTACTTTTCGTCTTATATCGTCAAGTAATAATATAAATTTATCATCAAAATTTAAAATATCTATTTTTAAATTTGTGCCGCCACTACCATGCTCATACATCTTTAAACATTTGTTCTATCTCTAACGGTTTACAAGACTTTGACCTATGCATCTCATTTACGTCTTAGCACGCTGTAAAAATTTTAGCTTGATATCTCTTTTCGTTTTTGAGTAATCGTGATGACAGACAACCGGAAATGAACTAATTAGGTGATTTTATGAACACCTATACCAAAATTTTGTTCGTAGCATCAATATTTTTAAGCGTTACAAACTTAAGACTAAACTTAATATACCTTGGCATATTTCATATAAACAGGGTATAAAAATATTTTCATTGTTACATATTCAAACATGAATGTTGCATGTACAAAAATATAATTTCATTTCCGTATAAAAATATTTGAACTACGTAAAAATTTTATAACAAGTGCAACTTAGAGTAGGGGAAAGTGTTATAATTATGACGTAAATATGTCTTTATTTTTTTTTATTAATTCACTAATTAATTAATATAAAAAAAAAGTAATTACTTGATTACATATTTCATTATCGAAATAATTTTTAAGTTAAAATTTATTCATTTATAAACAAAAATGATTATATTTAAATTAGAATAAAATTTGCATATTAATTCGATTTGTGTAATCACGTTTATATAATTTTATTCACATACAACAAGTGTTTTGCGTTTGTCTAGTATTGTTACGGCCACCACGATTTTATCCATATAAATCTCTATATATTATAAATGCGAAAGTAAGCATGTTTGTTTGTTTGTTTGTTTGTTACGCTTTCACGCTAAAACTAGCGAATGGTTTTTAATAAAAATGTACAGCAATATAGCTGATATATCAGAATAACACATGAGATATAATTTATAAAGATATATTAATAAAAAAAAATTTTTTAAATTAATTTAATTTGGCATTACCATAAATTACAGATTTCTGTAAAAATAGTCAATATAAAATATTTACGGCCATTTTTCTGATATACTTAATGAATAATTACGACTATTATATATTTAATAAAATAGAAAACCATACAAATATTTTAGATGTGTAAAACAATTCTTACCATTATTTTGAGTGTTATGGAAAGGTGATAAACGAGAACCATCTTTATCAATCTTTACTTTTAAACCCAGCGAAGCGGATGGATATCACTCTAGTTCTTTATAAACTAGGTTGTATGGGATTAGTCGGTTGGAGAATAAATTTTCTTTCTCCATAGCTCATGATGTCTCCCATCAAAATCTGCTTTCGTTTTTATTTCTTTTAAATCTGTTTTCATTTAAGTTATTTCTTTTATTGTTAAATTGTAAAAGGAGATATTTAGTTGTATAAATTAAAATGACTCACTCTGTACATGCATCTATCTCTAAACCATACCAGCATTGTAGTAAAGGCCGTACATTTCTTACGGTAATACTTCTTTTAGCTTTACTTTTTAAAATATTTGGTACATTGGTTTTATGAACTGTTTTATGGCTTGTTTTAGGCGATTATATGTTCAAATATGACACAGACTTTATCGACATACCATTTTAAAATCGTTTTCTGACGCCGTTGCATAGGTTAAAGCTATAAAAATAAATAAAAATGTAAAATGTATAAAAATTACAAAATATTTTATTTTTCAGTTATAAATGAATCACGACAAGACACGACTTATGTTTCAATAAAATAATTTGAGTAAACTTTCTTGTTTACAATTTTTTGGTTGCATAATCAATTCAATAATATGTATAATTGTATTTATTTAATTTATTTTCCTGCATATACAAGCTTACATGGAGATATTTTAAAAACGTAAGACGTTTTTAGGAATACCATACTTATTTTTCTCAAAATATTTCTAAATTTGTATAAACATACAATCATTTTACAAAAAGATCAATTTCATTAATTTAATTTTTATTCATTTTTACGAAATTTTTATCAAACTATTAACTAAATTTATGATTCTGTCTTCGGTAATTTTAAATAATATATTTTTTATCGTTACTCATGAATGCAAATTGTTGATTTTGATTTTAACCCGTCGCTGTATACGGAGGTCGTATATTATTCTGAACCAGTATCTTTTTGATTATTTATTTTATTAATGATTAATATTATTGTTATTTGATTTCAACAATGCATTTTATTTCTACATAGTTTTTGTGGGTGTTGATTTTACCATACGAATACATTACATTCTTGTACACATCTGTTCAAAAAAATAAAGCACTACTCTACTTTATTCGTTTATTTTGAAAATTAAATATAGAAACTTGCCAATTTTGGAATTGCTCCGATCTTATTGGAATTTTTTTTGAAACCCACTATCTTTGGGTCATTCTTTTCAGCTATGATCTAAGTTTTTTGCTAGCTATCACTTGTGCTTAATTCCGTGCCCAGGACTCCACATTCTTGAAACTTATTAGAACTAGGTTAATTTTGATCACAAATTTGAAAACTATGACCCAAATTTAGTAGGATTACATACTTGGGTTATCAAAAATGGTACTTTTTGATATCAGTTAATGAAAACAAGGTTTTAGGATATTTTTTTTAGAAAAGAATTCATCTACGTATTTAATAAACAAATCAGATATATATTTAACAAAATTTTGTTTTGATTCAAAGTATATACGATTTTATTACTCTTAATTGTATATTATTCACCTTTTTATTGTATTCTTAATCAATAAAAATAATATTTTTGATTCTATACCATTACAATCAAAGTGATTTAATTTTTTTAAACCTTAAAAAAATACGATTAAATAAATATAATAATTGTGTTTCGTTATTTTGATATTTGGTAGGTGTCAATTAAATTAATTTTAGGTTTAACAATAATAAAAAAAAAGAATTTAACCTTGCTCAATTTTTAATGAATATGAATTAATAATTTTAAAAAAATAATAAAGAGTCTGTAGTTACCTAGCCAAGGGTACCTTGAACTAAAGATTAATTCCGTATTAAAATGTGTTTAAGAAAAAATATTATTATGATTAATTTTTTTAATTGATTATTCTTTTGATTTGAAGGACGCTATGAATTTATTTTTGATTCAATTACTTTAATTTCTATTCAATTTTAATGTGTAATAAAAATATATAATAATTTTTTTATAGTATTCAAAGGTCATGACGGCTTTCACTTAATAATCCACAAATATTCTTATTAAAGGTTTTGTTTAATTTCATTTTAAACAACGAATGTCTTTTATTAATATGCCTCCTTAGGCAACAATTTTCCGATGATATTTTATACAGAAATTTTTTTAATTCTTAACAATATCTACTATTTTTGGATATTCTAAATGAGAGCGTTAAGGTAATCTTATTTTAATCTGTTAACTCATAATCGCGTCGAATATCCTTAATAAATTGCAAATGATGAGATGTATGTAATCGTAGTTGATATTTAAACAATATATGAAAACAATTTTTAAATTTATGATAGCCGTGTATGTAATTTTTTAGCTTACGGCATTTAACTAAACTTAACTATTGATGTAATAGCTTAATTATTTAACAAAATATTTGATTAAATCTTTACGGATTACCTGTATCCATCATTTACAGCACCTTTGATTCGTCACATGTAATAGAACTTATTCAATTTATACCATTAAAATGGAAAGTAACCCAGTACAGATTGAATCTTAACTTGTCTTTAAAGATTTTTCATATGGAAACAGATTTGCTTTGCAAAAAAAACAAATACTAATAATAAATAGTGATTGTACTCAAGTAATGAGTTATTTTTGGCTTTACAATACCACACAACTACAAAAATATATAATATATTGTGTGCAAGTACTGCTTATAAATTTGATAAAATAGATATCGCTCTTCAATCATCAATACTCTTTTCTTATATTTTTCCCCCTGGTACTAATCGAAGGAATAAGATTTCTGAAAATAAATACAAGTTGTATTCTCTCTAACAATTCAATTTCCTATTCTGAGACATAAATTTTTTATCGATTGCACACTTTCAAAAGTGGAAGTGCATAAATACTTAAAAATCAATAACCTAAATTCATAATTATTATAAATATAAATCAATAATTCATTAAATATAATATAATTTAAAATACTTTGCTTAATAGAATAACAATTTTTCAAAAAAAAAAATTTATTAATTTAAATGTAATAATTTCAAAGGAAATATTAATCCGGTATTTAATAATTATTAAGTAATAATTTCAATTCTTGACTGTAACATATAAAATAAATTATGAAGAAATTTTTACTTACAACTTTAATAAAAACTGAATGGTTTTGTAATTGTTTAATTAATAATTTTTATTAAAAATATTTTACACAAATATTAAAAACAATTCATTTAAAGGTTTAATAAATCATTATCTATCTCTATATGTATATTATAAATGCGAAAGTAAGCATGTTTGTTTGTTTGTTTGTTTGTTCATTACGCTTTCACGGTAAAACTAGCGAATGGTTTTTAATGAAACTGTCCAGCAATATAGCTAATATATCAGAATAACACATGAGATATAATTTATAAAGACATATATTAATAAAAAAAAATTAAAAATTAATTTAATTTGACATTAGTCAATATAAAATATTTCACGGCCATCTTTTCTGATATACTTAATGAATAATTACGACTATTATACATTTAAAAAAATAGAAAACCATACATATATTTTACCTGTGTAAAACAATCCATTATTTCGAGTGTTAAAGAAAGGGGATAACCGGGAGCAATCTTTATCAACTTTTACTTTTAAACCAAGCGAAGCGAGTCGGTATCACTCTAGTGGGTATATACATGTATGTGTTATAGGTTTAAGTACCTTAAAAGGTTTCACCTTTCACAATTAATGTTAAATCAATTTATTGAAGACACTTATTTTATTTTCCTGGTAATTATTACATTCTTACAATCTTGAATCGATTATGTAAGATTTGATATTTCGATTCAAATCGATGTATCAAAGTTAATAATCTACACAGAAAAAAAATCTTATTTGATGTACGAATAATTTTGCTTGAATTAGACGAAAGAAAAAAAATATTTCCAAAAATTTGTTCCAAAAAATGATAGCTCTCTAAGTATCCTTTTCATTTCATCTGATGTCCTTGACCATCACTTTGATATTGATTTTAGAAGGAGTGTTATAAGTTTAAAGTTTCTATCTGTGCGTCTGTTTGTTTTTCAGTGGCAATGTAGCCCCTAAATGGTCGAACTGACTCGATTGGGAACATTTTATAGCAAAGTTTCCCTGGCGTTCAAAAATGGGACACAATTACAGAAATTTTAAAGGTGAAGCGTCTAAAATGACGATTTAATGATCTTTTAGTAGGCTTAACTTGAGCTTGATGATAAAAAATAAAATCTCTAGCAACGGAATTGTTATACCAAGAATCCGATTCACACTTGACCGTCACTATTTTTAAATAAATAATACTTTCATCAAATTAATAAACATAATTTGATATTGATTTGCTTTCAATAGAAAATTAATTACGCGTTCGATTGTAATGTTGTATATTTTCAATTGATTTGCATTGATTGGATTGGTAGTCGAATGATTTTTTTTTAATGTCAATTATTGAAACTTTTGTCAGCACAAATCATAATTATTTTGAAAGTATTCAAAGAAATCAATTGAAATTGTTTGTGTGTATGTTGATGTGATTTTGTAATCATTTTTAAATATCAAAAGATGTGTTATTTTAAGTTGCACAAAATAATTACTCAAAACACAAAAGATTTCTATCATAATGGTTTGTAATGAGTCGTACAAGCGCCTCTGGTGATAAATCAACGCAAAATTAATTTTTGGTATAATAGTCCAGAATGAGCCTAGGTTTTTAAGCTTTTTACCGATTTTCGTCAAATTTTGCAAATGAGAAAAAATTAAAAAAAATTATTTCAGAATTTGATAAAATTCATTTTGTAAGGTTAATTTGACTCAAAAAATACAATTATGGGGTTTCTTAAGAGACACCTTAGAAAAAATTGATTTAACAAAATCGAATTTTTGTTTCGAAATTTGATGATAATGAATTTGATGAATATGAAATTTGATCTTACAAATCGTTGTAAGATAATTTTGACCCACAAAATACAAAAATTGGGTTTAGTTAACGGCTGAATCAGTAATTTTTAAAATATCGTCTAAAATTAACAAAAATCGAACACCAAAATATAATAATTTTGATACAGAACACTAATCGGTGTTATTTACCGATCGTGAAAGGTTATAATTGCTTTATAAAAAAAAAATTGCATGTATGATGAGTCAATTATAAAAGTTTGTCCTTCAAATTATTAATTATTCAGTTGACCCCATCAGTTTTATTCATAATAACCTATTAAAAAACTCTGTGTAGTGTCTAAATTTAAAAATTACACTATAAATTTCGCTTGAGTCGTCTTCACTTGCCTCATTTGCATACCGCTTTTTTTTTATTAACTTGTTATTTTTAACAAAGGTTGGGTAAAATTGAAATATCAAACAATATTTCAAATAGACATTTTAATAAAAAATACTTTTTAAGGCACAAGCTTTTATTGTACTAAAAAGTAGAAAATAATTTTATCTATGAGTCACTCATACTCGACTATTTGTAAAATCTTGAGGCGTCAATTTAAAAAAAGGGTGTTATGAGTGTCCAGGAATTGAGTCTACAATTTTTTAATATTTCAATCAATCTCAATCAAAATTTACTACCAAAAACATTTTTCTGGGACCTTTGCCAACATGTACACACATTTTTGATGTTCTCATTGCCACATTAACATCGATTTTCGATGAAAAAATTATCGATAAAGTATCATACTTACCGATTTCGTTCTCTTATAGAAAAACATATGGTGTCAATATTCACGAAATGATCCCTCATTATAAATGAAAACATAGACGTATTTAGAGTCTTATCCACGAAAAAACACAATTGAATATGTAAAATAAAGTAAAAGAAACATTCCTTGCTGCAACTAAAACGAAGGGAGTGGTGTTGAATTAAATAAAAGACTTCGAAAGTAGGCAGTGGTAAAACGGTAGATGAAATGGTGGTAAAATGGTAGAATGGTAGATGATATGTTTTCATAGATTTTTCCAAAACTAGTCAGTGGAAATTAAAAGAAAAACTATTTAAATTAAAGTTAAAACCTTAATAAATTATTAAAAACAAAAAAAACCGACTAGTTAAGGATGTATGAGCACGGTA
This sequence comes from Chrysoperla carnea, assembly GCF_905475395.1. Classification (NCBI taxonomy): domain Eukaryota; kingdom Metazoa; phylum Arthropoda; class Insecta; order Neuroptera; family Chrysopidae; genus Chrysoperla; species Chrysoperla carnea. Next base: position 35,426,338 of record NC_058342.1, read on the forward strand.
GTGGGGACACAGATTTAAAAAATATATTTTTTTTCAATTTTGATGGTGAATTATGTTATAACTTGCCAAAAAAATAAATAAATAATAGTTTTGGACAACCATTTTTCATAATTTGAATCATAAGTAATCGTTTAACTGGTTTTACGCAAAACAATAAATCACTAAATGTATACAAATTATTCAATTCAATTATTTTTATCAACAATAAATTTGATAATTTTTTTTTTTATATTAATATTACAATTAATTTTTATTTATAGATTAAATTTATAATTTATTAAAAATCTTAAAAGGCCGCTTTCTTTAATTTATAATAGAGTTACTTTAATCTATTTAATTACTGTTTCAAATGTCATCGCACTCTAACAAAAAAATTGGTTATTTTAAATTAGCAAAATGAAGCATTTGCCATGGAAATTTTGTTTAGTTATTCAGTTTTCGATATTTCGAAAACCAAGGTAGATATCGAAAAATTTTATACTTATTTTTCGTCTACATTCATGGGTATGGGTATGGGTATGGAGGTTAGCGGGCCATGCTCGAGGATCGCACCTCGAAGCAATGGTTCAGAGCACCTAGCCAAGTAGACCCTTGTACTCTATCCCCGCTACGCTTTTCAGTGGCTATTATAACCAACTGATGTACTGAAACCCAGGATTTGTCTAGCGCTGAGTTTCCTAATTTCTTCTGGTTCGATTACGCCGGACAGTAATAGAGAAAGTGGATCGATGTTTCTTCTGAATTTTTTCCAATCTGATGTTGGAACTTGTTCAGGTTATCATGCCCTGTGAGTAACTCTACGATGACTCTAATATCAGCTCTGTTTAGTTTCAAGATCTCCTCGGCTCTGTTACCGAGCGAGTTTCCTCCACCCAACAGGCTTTTGTCGATTCACCCTCCCTCGTAGCTGGTCCATGCCTTTAATTGTTGGTTTTTCAGATTATCTCCTAATCTGTTAAGACCTTCTTGGTATGGCATCCTCGAAAGCTTTTCTTGAGTGGGAGCCATCCATGGTGGTTCCCAGTTTGGCTAGCTTGTCTGCTCTCTCATTACCGTTCCAATCAGAGTGTCCGGGGATCCAGGTAATATTGACTTTATTGCGCCTCGCCAGGTTGTTTAGACTGTGTCTAGTCTCCTTGACGATTCGCGATGATGTCTACATTCATAGTTATAACAAAATTAATCATCAAAGTTGAAAATAAGGTACAAATAATTTCAACCCCAAGTCTGAACTTGCCTTAGCGCTCGTACTACCTTAAGTATAAGTGTAACGGCTTTAGTTTCGATTTGTTTTTTTATAATACAGTAAGGACTATTTTTGGATTGCGGAAGGAATGTTATTTCTTTTTACATAATAATATCTAATAAATTATAGAGCAAATTTTCTGGAGGTGTGTTTTTATTTTAAAAATTAATATGCATATAAAATAAATTAATTTGTAGATAAATCAAAATTTGTAATGCTAAAAGGTGTAGAACAAATTTGGATACTGGTTAATTTTGTAGGAGGTTGAAATAGAAATATATCTAAACAAATTAATGTCTGGTCATCATAAATTTGTTGTTAATTATATATGTTTTTGAAAAACAAGTTTTAATTAATATATTTGGCCAGGCCAGTCATTTATTTTACATTAGTTTCAAATTTGTTGTCTAGTAAAATTATTATCACTCAAATTAAAATAATCGTTGATAATACATATTATGATAATATGAAACAGAAATCGGGTAACTGATAAAATATTTTAAGAAAGTAAATTTATCTGGAGAACTCCCGAAAAAGGTTTTTGTATACTTAAATAACATAATATTAAAATTACAGACATACTAAACACTTTTAAAAGGATTATTACCGGTACATTTTAGGATTATTACCTGAACATTTGGGCTGCGCAGTACTAAACGCAACCACTACCCTGCCAGATAGCCCAAGCTCTCTCCTAAAGACCAAGAAGAACAACATATCATAAAATCAGCAATAATAAAATTCTCTCTCGAAGACGTTGCGAGCTTCTATACTATAACGGTGTACAAGATAGGGCCTACGGACCCTAGACCCAATTGACTTAGGATGCTCATCTACGAACTCTACCTTACTTTTTAAGTCCTAAGCACGCTATAATCGTACATCCTTAATGATTACGTAAATTCTTAAATACAAAAACAATAATATTAATCAGTAATTACGGTCATGACAATTTGATATAATTTATGGACTAATTGAAGCAAGCTGCCTGCCATTTTTGATTGAATTGTTTCTATTTTTCATTGCAATTATTTTGCAATATTAAATCAAAAAAAGAACGAACAATACACTCATGACTTGACTGATATTAAATACAAATAAAAATCAGAATCAGAATCCAGTACACTATAAAAGAAATTGATTTGGTTCAAGTGACTAGTTTGTTTAATTAAGTGTTAGTCAGCTCAAGTAACTTCTAAATAATTACTAGGTATTGTTTGTTCGTTACATTTCAATCATGTTCTGTATAGGTTTGTCTTTGTTCCACTACCGGTTCCACGTAGGAAATCAGTTATAGTTTGATTTTTATATACATTGGAAGTTTCTTTTGCGTAAATCAATAATGATAATTTGCAAGTTTAATGTAGCTTAACCCAGTTCTTTATTTTTTTTTATCATGTATCATAATTATTATTCATTTTTCTATTTTTCTGATCACGATACAATTTATCTTAAGATATGTAATTCGTTGTTTCTAAGTTCTCCACATTTTTGAAACCTGTTGCAGCTACGTAAATTTTGATAACAAATTTGAAAAATATGACTCAAATTTAGTAGAATTACATACTTGGTTTATCAAAATCGGATAAAATTTGGATGTGATAGAGCAAAATTAAATTTTTTGGATTCTGATGACGTCATAAAGTTTTGAAATACGACTTTTTTAATAACACAGGCAAATTTGATCCGATCTTATTGAAATTTTTTTTGAAACCTACTATTTTTGGGCCATTCTTTTCAGCTGTGATGTCAGTTTTTCGCTAGTTATCACTTATGTGCTTAATTCCGGGACCTGGTCTCCACATTCTTGAAATCTATTAAAGATAGGTTAATTTTGATGATAAATTTGAAAAGTATGACCCAAATTTAGTAGAATTACATACATGGTTTATCAAAATCGGATAAAATTTGCTTGAGATAGAGCAAAATAAAATTTTTTGGATTCTGATGACGTCATAAAGTTCAAAAATTCGACTTTTTTGATAACACAGGTAAATTTGATCTGATCTAATTGGAAATTTTTTTGAAACCCACTAATTTTGGGTCATTCTTTTCAGCTGTGATGTCAGTTTTTCGCTAGTTATCACTTATGTGCTTAATTCCGGGACCTGGTCTCCACATTCTTAAAATCTATTAGAGCTAGGTTAATTTTGACGATAAATTTGAAAAGTATGACCCAAATTTAGTAGAATTACATACTTGGTTTATCAAAATCGGATAAAATTTGCTTGAGATAGAGCAAAATAAAATTTTTTGGATTCTGATGACGTCATAAAGTTCAAAAATTCGACTTTTTTAATAACACAGGCAAATTTGATTCGATCTTATTGAAATTTTTTTTGAAACCCACTATTTTTGGGTCATTCTTTTCAGCTGTGATGTCAGTTTTTCGCTAGCTATCACTTACGTGCTTGATTCCGTGACCAAGACTCCACATTCTTGAAACCTAGTTGAACGTGCTTTATACAGGATGTGTTTTTTTAAAGAATGCGTTCTTAAGCTGTCCATTAAGTCCAAAGTTACCTTCTGTGGTCAAAATAGGAACTAAAAATATTCAAAAATGACTTCTAAAAAGTATGGATTCCTAATTTACAAGGGACGATCAATACTTCTACAATTTTTTTAACAACTAATCACACAAAGATTGACATGATTCAAATTAGTGTGGTCGGTCGGTATCAATACTTCCTTTAAGTATTTATTTCATAATGACTTTATGGTATCCAAAAACAATTTCAACAATTTATTTATTGTATAATATAAACATAAAAATATAATTTGTAATTTGAAATTAGACCTGAATAAGTAAGTTATAATAAATCCAATACAAAATAGTTTGATAATATTATGTAAATAAATACAATATGTAAGTACAGTAAGTACTTAGTGAAAGTTTTTTCTAAGTACATACTTTTTAGCTTAACTTTGTTCAACAAAATTAAAACCATATTTTATATATAATTACTCTAGCAAGTTTATTTCTGCCCTACCTCTTATCTTCCTTATTTCTTTATCAAATTTCATAATTCACCCCTCATTTTCGAACTTATTACTTCTAAAAATGTACTGCTTAGGAAAAAATGCGCTAAACAAATAATTTAAACGAAAAAATATCATAAGTTTAATAGGCAAACATGTTAGTTTTTGAAAATGCTCTCCTAATACTCTAGACCAGGCGTGGGCGAGTTATTTTAAGTCACTGTTTATTGTGTGCCATAAATTTTATTGTGTGTCTGTTTATGCAAGACCGCGTTGCTCATAGAGGAGGAAGCGAGACAGGTATACGATTCTTTTACCTATCTCAGTTTCTCTAATAGTAATGAGATAGGTAGAAAAAAAATGTCGTCTCTCTGTCTTACTCGTATTTAAAATTGTCACTGCCTTACTCGTATGTTATTTTAAAAGTCCGAGGGACTTCTGTAAATCACGTTTGCGCATGCCTGCTCTCGATATATAATTACTATTTCCAATACATATTCTGCTAATATAAATTTAAAAACTTTTGTTTTTTTTCACCAATTTTCTACGAAATTTGTTGTTTGTTGTTTTAAGCCACGAGTTACGAGGATAGCCACGGATTACGGTAACTTCGAGAGTGGAATTCCTCGCGAGTCGAGCTAGTATACCTATAATATAGTTTAGCAGTTAGCTATACAAGTGTATAATGCAAAATATTTTTGTACAAAGATATATTTCAATTGATAAATTATATTCCAAGTATCATATTATTATTACCTATATACTATTTATAAAATTATAACTATTTATTGTTTATTTCGAGTCAACAGAGCTTCGTCAGCTTTAGTCACATGATGAGAGATTTGCTCACGTATTCTGCACATGCGTTAAATATTCTTTAATTTGTATGAGTTCTGCCCTCCGCAAGCTGTACTACTTCCTGAGACACAAGTATAGAGTAGAGCCTACGCCAATCCTACCATATGCTCCAGGCTTGAGTCCATCGTCAAAAGCAAGAAATGTATTATCTTCTGAAATTTCTCGTTCCCAGGCAGCTCTCCGCTACTAAGCCTGATATAGTGCTCCAGGATATCTTATCCATGACTTTGTTCGTTATCGAGTTCTCTGCGCCTGCAGAAACGAACATAGTTTCGAAAGAAGAACAAAAACGGACTAAATATCTTGATCTATTACAAGAACTACGACAACTAGACCCTGGCTACTCAGTCAAAAGGGTTGTTCTCATTATCGCTTGCCTTGGCGGAATTCGTCCCACTCTCGAGACGAATCTTTCTCAAATTCCTATCTGCAGGTCTCATTTTCGCCACCTTATCTCTTCCATGTCGAAGACTGTCTTCATAGCCACTCTTCGTACATTGAGATCGCATCAGACTGTCTTTAAGTAACAGCTCTTGAAGTGTCTTTATTTTTCTTTAAGTAGGTTCCACATCGCTGCGATGCAGGGGTGGAGCCTGCTCTACCAAGACACCAGACAGACTAACGTACGTCCGACTCGGAAGACAGACGGAGGAACGGACGTCACGTGGACTGACGGACGTACAGACTACACGGCCACAAGTCAGTGAACTTTCTTTAAAAACGTAGCTGCCTTGTGAAGATTTATGCCTCTCAAAGAGATGGGAGGCTCTGGGGTGAAAACTCTGTATCCTCCCCCCCCTCCTTGGCAGTATAATAATAATAATAGAGCTTTATTCATAAATTTTCAGTACATTACACGTGTGAATTTTATTTAGATATAACCATATATCACTAACATAAACACAGCGACAACAGTGATCTAGAAAGGACAGAAGCAAAAAAAAACGACGGGTTGCACTCCGGGAGTGCCGGCAGAAGTGAAAACTTGAATATTAACGTTGTGCATTTTTGATATTTTGGAATGGTTAGGGAATAATTTTGCAGGAGTTGCTTTAATTATCAGTATAAAAGTACGTTATTTATGTGGTAGAATACAATATTTATTTATTGGGCTATCGTACACAAACATGACAATTTCATAAACGAACATTTGTTATCCATTACAAAAAAGTGTACAATGCCGTTAAAGAAAATTTCACTTAAAAAAAAACAAAAACAAAATTATATTTTTAATAAAAAGGCAAACGGTCACCCATCCAAGTACTGACTGTGCTCAATGCTGCTTAACTTCGGTGATCGGACGCGAACCTTTGTACTGACTGTGACATGGTCGCCGCTAAAGAAGTTTTCACTTCAAAAATTCGATTTATATGAAATACACCATAAATTTATTGGCGTGGTTGGTTGTATATGTTGAACTGAAGTGAATGATTTGTGTTATATTATGTCGACATGTATGGTGGTTTATGTATGAATGTATGCTTTTGGTATACAAAAACATGCTAGCCAGCCAACAAGAAGTTGAAATATGCGGTTTGCACGATTTTAAATTGCCAAAACATTTTTACTTATTTTTTTTTGTACAAATATTACATTTAAATTATCGACATAATTATTATAAATAATATTTTATATTTTTTTTACATAACTTAATTTTTGTTACATTATCAGTTTGAATAATTTTTATTTAATTAGGTTTCTTTTGTGCATGTTTTAAGGGGGTTGGGTACCATGTTTTTTGTCTGTGATGTATGGTCATTTTAATTTTGTAATTGTGTGGTAAAAGGACATTGGTTTCTCCCAGTCACGTCACAATTTCTTTTCATAGTATATGAAATATATCAAGGTATACTAAATTTGGTCCTAAGTTTGCAACGTTTAAAAATATTGACGTTACGAACAAAATTTTGGTATAAGTGTTCATTTTCGGTTGTCTGTCAACATGATAACTCAAAAACGAAAAAATATATCAAGCTGAAATTTTAATAGCGTGCTTAGGGCGTAAAAAGTGAGGTCAAGTTCGTAAATGAGTAACATAGGTCAATTGGATCTTAGGTATGTAGGACCCATCTTGTAAACCGTTAGAAAGAGAGCAAAAATGTTCCTTATAAAAAAATAAACAACTTTTGTTTGAAACATTTCTTCGTAAGCATCACTGTTTTCCCGTGAGAACGCAAATTGTATAGTTTGTATTATATGGGAATATCAGATATGTAAAGCCTTTAGAAAAAACAGTTTTTGAAATATTTTACCACAATAATGAATGATTGTATACTCGATACTATTTGCCTGAAACAAACAAATCGAAGACCCTTTTAAAGGATACCCGATTTAAACAGGTCCCCCTTACGGGTCTATTCTTAAAAGAAAGCAAAAAGAACGATTAACTTTTGTACATGAGTATAAATTATAAAATTACAAAATATTTAAGTACATCTTAAAGTTAAATAATTTTTAAATTTTTTAAGTGTATATTATTTCAATTATCTTGTTAATAATTATTTTTTATTTATAATTTAAGTGCTGAGTGTTTAACTTCACTTCAGTCAAAATACAGTTTTTACAACTCACTTTCATTTGACGAACTCTTTATAAAAATTTATTATATCTAATTAGGTATTACTTTCGTCATTGTTCAATTTTTGTGTTTGAATAAAAATTTTATTTAATTTAAATCACATCCGACAATCATCAGAAGGTATAAAGCAGTCTTCTAGTGAAAATTTCTAACTTATATTTCCAAAATCACCTTAGGTGGTAGCAAAAGCAGGCATAGATAAAAAAAACAGTTGCTCAAAAGCAAAAAAAAAAATAAAGAAAAAAATGAAATAATTGGGTTTTAAGACGAATATAACTAATAAAGGTACTTTTGAATCAATTTTGAGCTGTTGTCCAGAACTTTGGAACAAATACTCGATTGTACAACGCCCGATTCAAATACTTTCCATCACATAATCAACTATAATCAATAAAAATCATATTGTTCAAAAAACATTACCATAAATAAAAGTAATTATATTATATTTATATTGAATTATATAACAAATAATACCTATATTATATTAAAAAGTCCACAAATAATTAAAAATATGATTATTACATACTCATACACATGTAGAGTACCTGTACATAACTACATATATCTGTCTCAAGTTCGTTAATCGGTAATAAGTAGTCACAAACAGCCGATTAAAGAACGCAATGGACATACTATTATATGTAATGTGTATGTGTAGCATATTAATAATAATATTATACAAACTTGACTAGTCCAGTGGCGGATTCAAGCAAATCTGATCCCATGGTTTTCTCTATGATAACCTCTAAAAGTATATTAAGTTTAGTCCCAAGTTTGTAACGCTTAAAAATAATGATGCTATGAGCAAAATTTTGGTATTGGTGATCATAAAATCACCTAAAGAGTCCACTTCTGGTTATTTATCTGTCCGTTTGTCCGTTTATCAACACGATAACTCCAAAACGAAAAGAGATATCAAGCTAAATTTTTGTTAGTGTGCTCAAGACATAAAAAATCGAGTTCTTAAATGAACAACATGTAAAAAATGTTCCTTCTAAAAAAATTAAAAAACTTTTGTTTGAAACATTTTTTCATAAACATCACTGTTTAGCCTTAAGGGCGCAATTCAAGTGCAAATTATATAGTATGTATTATATGGGAATATTAGTTCTATGTGGCCATCTACTTACATGACAAAAACAAACGATTCCATAATCAACACTGTCTATACATGGTATTTCAACGATTAACTCAATCAATTGTTTGTTTTCACTTGTTCATTAAATAATTCGAAATATTTTTCTATGTTTAATGAAATCAGGCTATTCTGTCGTTAAAGAAAATAAGGCAGAGGCTTAATAGCACGAAAGGTGTCAAACGTCGCCTCAAACGCCCTTTTCATCTGAACCTGTCATTCCCGTAGCAAGATGATCGGTACTTTACAAAATCAAAGAGTGGCTACGACAAGTCCATCTTGATTACTGGAATCTTGCACAGAAAATGCGATAATTCGAATACATTTGGTTGAAGCTCACTAGAATACTGTGCAGAAAGGTGGTGGGATTCCTGACAGGACACTGTTGATTAAACTATGTTCGTGACTTTATGGAGTACAATGAAACCGCTTTTCATGTTATTTCTACCTGCAGAAATCTGTAGCTGCAGAAATCTGGAAGGTGTCAGATATAGAATGTTTAGGTTCAAAGCATTAGACCCATCAATTCTGGGAGCAATCCTGGAGAAGAAGTTGTGGATTTTCTGCACGACATCTGTCCCCGACATAATCCTACAGCTTTATCTAAATAGAATAGCACCTTTTATCTGGAGTCTGACGTTTCGACCTGAATCGGACATTTTATTGTTCCAACTTGTCTTTTGACAATCTGGCTTGCATTTTTCGTCGGAGAACGAAGATTTCCTAAAAGATTCACCAAATTATTTACTAATGACATTTCACTCTGAAGGATAATTGTTATAACTTTTCTAGAAAATACCAAATACTCATAAAATAACTTGTATTTTAGGAGTTGTTCCTTGAACCTTTTTTTTTTATAAATCCGTCACTGGTTTGAATATTAATAATAATAAAATAAAACCTGACTTCGTACGGTATACAATGGACACGCCAGGCCATATATAACAACTGAATCGGACCATTTCATACCTATGTCCGTAAGTCCGTCTGCACTTTCACTTTCAGATTGATACAGTTTTTTTTTTATTTCTGTATTAAAGAAAGTACCTGTATTATAGTATACTGCACATAATTTGAATATGTATGTATTTATTATATGCATATATTATAAAAAAACATTTCTAGCGTACTTTGTTTACGCCATGTATCATTTACATGCTAACGTTTTTATTCACACGTTAAAAATTTTATTTAAAAAAAATTGATAGTAGCGACGGAATACTTATTTATTTCCTAGTTGGTCTGCAATCCAAACCGCTAACATTGATTCTTTGATTAATTTTGTAAAGGTCTGAGCTTAACAAATTTCACTTAAACTTTGACTGGGTCAGTTAATGGTTGACATAAGGAAACTAACTTTAAATCACTTTTCATAACTCCTATAAGAATATCTTATGAATATTTTTCTATTTCTTTACACGGTGTCACTGCAAAAAATATCAATGTTAGCGTGCAAATAAACACTTTTATAATTTTAATTTTTAATTTGGTATTATTTTCAAATATCATTTCACTTACAATTGCTACATTTTGTTTAATACTTGTGTTGAATTGTTAATTACAGTTTAAAAAAATTGTATTCCTATTTAGAATACCGCACCAAAAATACCTCACGAAAATATTTAGGAAGTTCCAAAATGTTTTGTCAAATCGCCAACTTGAATTTATTTTAAATTAATAAAAGTTTTTGAAAGTCCTCGAAAAACCAGAATAAGTTTTCTGTTTAATCGAATTTGGAAAAATCGAGATGACTGTAAAAACGGGTAAATTAAACAGTGACTAAAGGTCCCAGAGGAAACGAACCAACTGGAGGATGGAATTGGATTGTTAAGGATCGGTAAAAAAGGCCTGGAGAGGTTTACATTAGCCAATTTTAAACTCAACCTTATGATCAAAATTTAGCTGAAACAGTATTGACTGAAATTGATCCGTTAATTGTTTCAGACCTAATAAATACTGTTTCCCTGCTAAAAATATGATTTTAAAATGTACACTACTTTTGAGATACTTTGTTGTAATTAACAGTGAACAGAGGTAGTTATTTTTGTTAAATCAAATCAAGAGTATTGATGACGGGGCTCCATAGTCTGTAAACTTTAAATAAAATATTTTTAAATCGAATTAATTAATCTAGTATTTAATAGACGGATATTACATAATCAATAAAATGTGTTAAATATTATTCAATAATTCAATAGAATTCAATAAATAATATATAATTTTTTGACGTTAAATTTCATTAAATGTATATCTGCTGTTTTTTACTCCAAGCAAATGAGCAGTTAGATACTAGCAACAACAAGCAATTCCTTAACGTAAAGTTTTAAATTTTAAAGGTAAGGTTGTTAAAGCTTTAAAAAGAAGTCATAAAGTTAAAAAATTTGATTTTTTTGATAACACAGGAAAATTGGATCCCATCTTATTGAAATTTTTTTTGAAACTCAATATTTTTGGGTCATTCTTTTCAGCTGTGATGTTAGTTTTTCGCCAACTATCACTTACGTGCTTAATTAGGGATCCAGGACTTGAAATTCCCGAAAAAAATCTTTTTAAAACTAAAAAACCTACATCTGCATGTTGAGAAACAGCTCATTTCATAATTTAATTACTCAAATGTCTAATTTTCTTGGAGTATATTTAGTAAAGTATCTTATTATTATGTATCTATAAATTTATCCTTGAAACATATATCCGATCGAATAAAAAAAATATAATATGAAAATGTAAATATGAAATTCAAATCATTCTGTTGATTTCTTAACATCAAAACTCAAAACAATAAATCAAAAGCGATCAGTTTATTGGGTCATTTATACAACAAAAAAATTATGACAGTTTAATAACTTTTAATGACAATTTATATAAATCTTGCAAATAAATATTAAAAATAAAATATTACGCCATTTTTTGCACTAGAGCGAAACTAAATACATTATTTACACAATGGTTTTTATAATTGGATCTAATTGTTGGGTAGAGAATACTGAATAGTTCCTGAAAATTCATTTTAACTCATTTTCTGCTGTATAAATACAAAAATGTCGGCATGAAGTTAGAGTTTCTCTTAAGGTTTCACGAAAGCTGAATAAATGGGTCTACTTGTGTGTCACGATTATTGATGGAGCTGCCACAGTGACGAGGGGAGGAGAAAACTATGTCTTACTTTCTCTGTCACAGCCCAGCTCTTGTCATGAGGAGAAGAGCTTACTTGAGTCAGTCAGACGACTACACCGACGTGAAGTCCGTTGACGTCAAAGCACTCCTGCTGTTTTTAAATACCTCTAAATAGGCCGAGAATGACCCAACACCCTTTTTCGATATCGCAACAGATCCTATGGTCCAAGTGTGTCTCACTCCAGGTCAGCCACTCTGGCCTAGCCTAACCTCTCAGCAGGGAGCAAGATACAAAATGCTTGGGTATGAATAATTCCCAAGTCCACAGCCAGCCTTATCTTTGGTAATTCAGAAAAAAGTGTTCAATCTTTTTCACTTGTATAAAAAATCGATTTCTTGAAGAAATTAGCAAAACTTTATTTGATTTATTATTTCCAGGTGATTTCAATGCATAAATTGAAATAATTTTGAATGTGTGGGAATAGTGGAATAGTGATGTCTGGTACATCTTGTAAAAGAAGACAATATTTGATTTATAATTTATTTATGATTAGTTTTGTAATAATTATAAAATTTAATATAAAATATAAAATATATATAATTTATGATATTAATTTGTTTAATCTTTTGTTACAGGTGAGTTTGAGTTTCCTCTGTTGCATCTGTTACCATGGCAAACATACATCCGTCTCTCTTCACCTACACAATTGCATAATTTATTATGTTCTAATGCAGTTCAAGTAAGAAACATATTATTTGATGATCGTACACGGCACACCAGCCGTTTTGTTGATGCAACTATCAAACAATGTTAGTCCAAGAGATACAGACCACATACAAATCTAAGATTTCAATGGCCATACCCATGAAAAAGATCTTATAAAGTCTTTTCAAGAAAAAAGCTTTCAGAAAAACCTGTTTGGTGAAAAATCATTCGTGGATACTAGAATCATTCGAAGAGACTCTCTCTCTCAAATGATACCATCCCCTAGGATAAACTGACCTTCACCCAAGTGAAATAAATGACGTATAGCCTAGAAATATCCTAAAGTTAATCAAAGCAGTTTATTAAGGCTTCTAGATAGTACCTTTGAAGCAAAGGAGGTAAAATAGATCAAACTGATTGCAGTACAAAAGATCTTCTAAGACTTGCTCCTAACACAAATGATATCTAATCTAAGGAGCAAATAATCGACTTTCAGCGAGAATTTTCTCTGGTCTTAACCCTGATTTGAAGTATCTTGTATTTTTCGGTATAAATTCTTCAAATTTTCTTTGCAATACTGACTAGGCCCGCAAACTCCGTGTCAGTACTCAAACGATCAAAGACTAACGCCTTATACCGCTCGACCACTGAGCCGGTTAAGTCCTGTTTTTAAAAATTAAAAATTTCATCTCTTGGACTACAATGTTTGAAGATGACTGACTTGATTTATTCCACCATTAATGGTTTTTTTCATTCATTGTATCATTTTTTAATATATTTTTTTTAATATTATTGTGAGAACCCTCTGAGAATTCTTTGTGTTGATATTTCTGAGAGAGTGTTTTTGTTTTTATAACTTTGTTGTTGATTTTGTAATATGAAAATGATTGTTGAATCAAGCGACCGACCGACAGACCGACCCATTAGCTAATTTTAATTAGTACTTTAATTTCTTTTGACGTGTCTGAATTTATATTTTAGTCATTAACGGGGCCATTATGTAATCATTTTGAATTATTGTAACATATTTTCAGAGTTAATTGTTTGTTGAAGATGAACTTAAATTAGGTAATTTGTTTGAACTACTTTTAATTTTTATTAATTAATCGCGTCTCACATAATACAAACAACAGTCACCTTCTAATCGAATCACCTAGGATCGTTTTAGAATATTCAACGCCAGTGAATTATCAACAATAATACTTCGATCGAAATCGATTCGGAATACCCTTCAAGATTTTAACGATATCTCGATTTCTTTCCAATTTTCTAAGTAATTTCGACCCTAAAACAAAGTGATGATTTAAAGTGATTGTAAACCTACAGTAGTGTAAAAAAGTTTTGGTTTATTGCACGGTACATACATATAAACCAAATACATGCTTTGTAGTCAAGTAATAAGTTATTTTTAGCTTTACAATACCACATAATTACAAAAATATATAATATATTGTGTGCAAGTCATGCTTATAAATTTGACAATATAGATATCGCTCTTCAATCATTAATAAACTAACTATAGTCGTTTCAAAATGATAGATCTTCGATGAACTCAATTAAAATTTTGTTTTGATATCATCACAACTTTATATTTTGATGGTAATTTTTATAAACTACAAGATTGTCTAAATATTTTAGATAGTTTTTTATCACACTCTCTAGATTTTTTTTAGAAATATTCAATTGAATAGGATAGCGTATATGATTCATCTTTTTTTCAACCAACTTTGAACGACAAAAAAATTAATAAAAATCCCGATGACCTAGGAATTTGTTGTGATTTTTTGAAACTTTGTTAATCAAAAATGTATTTATAATGTTTTATTGAAATCTCTAGTATTATTCAATCCTTGCATATCCCCTTCTTTGTAAAAATTTTTGACTAATAGGTAAATAAACTTTGTTTTATACGAAATTTTCTGACATGCATGTATGTGTGTCGGTAGATTATCAGAGAAGAAAAAATTTAAATAATTTAAAGTTTTTAAACAAATATAATTTTTGATTTAACTGAAACATAAGCAAGAATAATTATTTTATTTTTATAACCAACTCATTACCGACCATAAATAATTACGTACAAACGTAACGTACTTTGGTTTGAAGAGATTCCACTCTTGGAAACTTTTTTTTTTTTATAATTTGATTTGAAATTTCATTTTAATTTCTTATAACAAATTTTTAACTTAATCATATTATAAAAATTACGTAATTAATAATTAATTTTATTATTAAATAAACTTATTTTTTTTGATGTAACCAAAAGACTCTTATTTTTATTAATTGATTATAAAAGTAATGTATTTTTTATGTGTCTTACTTCCGGTCTTACGTGCGCACATAAAGTTATAATTTGATTAAAGCATTGTTATTTGTTTGACAATAATCAATTGTTATGCATCATTGCGCTAATAGATTTTTATTAAAATTAATTATATTTATGAATCTAATTATTCGCTTGAATTTTAGAAAATTATAAAAAAATTTGTAACGAATATAGTTTAAAGTTTATTTATTTGACTAGGTATGGCTTAATTTTTATACGATTGTTGTGAAATAGACAATCGGAACGGAATTGGTTAATTTGATTTGATTGGTATGATAATTTTGATGAATTTTGTTTTGGGTAAAAAAAGCGAGAAGTTTCTAAGATATTTTATTAAGAAAAATCTTTTTTTCGAGCTTTCTGTTCCATATACTTTTCAAATTTACAAATTCATGTCGCTACCTTTCCAATTCTTCTAGACAAATTTTCAAACGTTTTAAGGTATATGAAGTCGCCCTATTAACTCAGTTGGTTAAGGCGTAACCAATTCCGTCCCCGGTATGCTTAGGGTTGCGGGTTCGATTTCCGCCGTCGCAACAAAAATTAATTTTATTAATAGTTGTGATGGACTGTTGTAGTACATGGTATATGCATGAAGGAGGTGCACTCAGCCTCTGAAATTGAGGAGCTGATAAATGAAATTATCGGCGGAAAGGTGGTAAAACACACATATGGTATCACGATGGGCTCTATAGCCTAAGTGTGTCCTTCGTCGACAGCCAATATAACCTAACCTAACCTAAAGTATATGAAAGATCGGTGGCTTTAAACTGAAGACGGTGGCTTTAGAGGCTGTATCGGTAGTTTGAGGAATTTTGAAGAGGAAAATCATTAGCTTTATTTGCGGGGCCCTCTTGGGTCGGGGGCCTGTGGAATTATGCCAACCCTGCCACCCAATAGTTACGACACTGATTATGAATAACCATTTATGTTATAAAATAGTGTTATCTGTTTAACTTTTTCATCATAAACCTTGATTTATTTTTGAGCTTAAAAATTATCTCCAATATATTCAAATGAACATCATTGTTTAAATCCAAAGACGCATACAATAATAAATAAATTCACAACAATGGAAGCCATCAAGCATGTACAATTCATGTATTTAATTTTTTTTTTCCTTTTGATTTTGTAACAAATAAAAAATTTCAATAATAAAATTGAAAAAAAAAAAAAATATCTTATTAATTAAAATACAATACTAATTATCTATAAAAATAAATAGAAAAATTCCAAAATTAATTGAATTCTTTCTATACAGAAGTTAAAAATAAAATTATAGATTTTTAATATTTTAATTTTCGAAAAAATTATAAATTTCTTTATACGATCCAAGGACAATGATTGTATTTCTTTTTTGTTTATTTTAGTTTTTGTATGAGTAAAAAAAATCTGGTTTGAAATACTCGTGTGACTTCCGTATATTACATACATCCTGATTCTCTGTTTACTGTGATTTATGTAGTGAAAAATTTGGTTGTAGAAAAAACTCTTATAAAGACTTTTCATGAAAAAAGCTTTTTGGAAATGGTGAAAAATCATTCGAGGATACTAGAATCATTCGAAGAGACTCTCTCTCAAACGATACCTTCACCTGGGATGAACTGACCTTCACCCAAGTGAAATACATGTCGTATTGCCCAGAAATATCCTAAAGTTAATCAAAGCAGTTTATTAAGGCTTCTAGATAGTACCTTTGAAGCAAGGGAGGTAAAATAGATCAAACTGATCGCGGTACAAAGGATCTTCTAAGACTTGCTCCTAACACAAATGTTATCTAATCTAAGGAGTAAAGAATCGACTATCAGCGATAACTTTCTCACGTCAAGTACCTTGTATTTTTCAGTATAAATTCTCCAACTTTTCTTTGCAATAATGACTAAGTCAAAATGTAAGTTTACGGAGGTAAAAAAGAAAATATGAATGACCTTTTAAAGATCTGACATCACTTGGTACTGGTAATAAGTGAAGTCTCTCATTCACTATACTCAGTTTACTCGCATTGTGTGTTATTTCATAAGATTGAACACACCGCGCACCGGTCAAAAAACAACCTTTTCAATAAATAAGTTTTTATTACTCAAATTACTTAAATTAATTAAGAAATAAATATTCAATTAAAAAAAGTATGACTGACCAACTTCAAGGGCCTCATCAGAATATTTAGAATCACATGGATGCTCTATTCAATTTTAATTGTGGGAAATAACTAGTTTTCCTACACACGAAAATTTCTTTTTGTCTGTTGAGGACATGATTTATGCGAGGTAAAATTCTTTATTACTTTATCAAGGTTTCTTACTCTTAAATATTAGACCAGGTAAGATTTTGAAATGCAGCATATGCGTTTTTTTTAAAACTGACAATGAAATTTTGTAGTTCTTGGTATATGCATGAAGGAGGTGCACTCAGTCTCTGAAAATGAGGAGCTGATAAATGAAATTGTCAGCGGAAAGGTGGTAAAATACATATATGGTATCACAAGGGGCTCTATAACCTAAGTGTTTCATCAGTGGACAGCCAATATAACCTAACCTAACTTAACCTAACCTAACCATATACTGTCGTAAGGAAGCTCTAAGTACTAATCGATGGATTCTTGGGGTCTAAGTTTTAAATGTTTTATAAGAATGAGATAAATATAGTTTTGACTAGATTGAGGCTACTAAAACCATATGGTTCCAACAGTTTTAACGATACTTAACCCAAATTTAATTGAAAGTTAAATGGTTAGTAAAAAATTACTCTATAATCTAAGATTTTTTAATCTATAATTGAATCAATCTATAATTGAACGACCTCTGCTGTATAATTAGAAATTTATACTTTTTTTTTCCTTTAAATTATCCGTATTTAAAAGAATCTAGCTCGCGGGTGCAGGCAGATACATTCTAAAATTATAAACTAACTGCAAATTGATGTGTGTTCTTGAAAATGATTTAAATTATAGATTTGAAAAAATGTTCAGATTTGTTTTTTTTTTTTAAATTGTCTTAAAATGATTTTTAACTATTTATTTATTTCAATACTTCTGCTAAAAAAAATATAATTAGAGGTAATCATTTTTGTGAAATTTTTTACATTAATTAATGAAAAACCAATTATATTATCAATCACATAACTATTTAAGGTGGTATTCAAGTTTAATATGATCAAATCTCTTATTTTTTAATAAATAGTTTTATTTAAGGTTTTATGCCCGTAAATTCACTGTTTTATAGAATAAATTAAAATTTTGTAAGTTGATACAATGTTTTAAGATTTTGTTTTAATTTTTTTGGAGTAATTTTGCATTTAAACCACTCCTTCCACTATGATAAAACACACCCTCCTGTTTAAGTAGTGTTTTATTGGATGACTTTGATTTTGAGGAATGAATTTTTTATTAATTGATTACAATAAGAGTAGGGTAATTATCTCGTAAATTAGGCCTCAGATCCAAATTTGGTAAAGAATATTTTCTTCTTATTTTTCTCAGCTTATTCAGGAAGCAAAAGTTCTCCAGTCAATAACAGAACACCCTGTATATCTCGCTACGTTTTTTTATAATTTTTTCGATCTTTCTACTGATTCGTTGGTTTGATTAAAATTGACCTATTCCAGTATTAAACAAACAATACATTTCGAAAGAAAATTTCGTAATAACGATGACCTCAGTTTAAAATTAAAAAAAACAATTAACATAGGATATCCTTTATTGGCCATTCAAAATAAATCTTAATTTCATCTTTAAATAAAAATAACAAATTTATATTCTTGAATTAAAACGGGTACCATATGATCGCGTCATAACATAAAAACTATGCTAATATTATTAAAATGCATATAAATTATAATACGCCTGTGCATTTGAACATCTCTCTATAATAAAAAAGAATAAAATTTACCGAGCAAGGTTACAATTTTTTAATTAACATATTAATTATACTATTATTGTTTATTAATATTAATAATTGTAAAAGTTTAATTTTATAGTAATTTTTGAATGGTAATTTTATAAATATGGTATTTTATATGTAAATACGGTTCGTTGGCCATCACAGTTTATTTTTCTTTTTTTTTTTTAAATAAAACTTTTCATTTCTTTAAGGTAATAAAGTTTGTTTTTAATTTTATATTGTAAGTATTATTTATAATTATATTTCATACCAAAGCTATCATGTATTTCGCAAATATTTATTATCAATTCCCAATCAGAAGCCGTTTTAACTAAGAAAACGATACCGATTCCTTATTTTTGTTCTATTGCATTTGAGTACAACCAGCCGGCGAAAACTAACACAAAAAAATAAATTTAACGTTTACGTGTCCATGAAAGAGATTGATTTTAGTTTAAAGTCATGCATTTTATTGATGGAACGTTTGCTTTTAAATATAGAATTTGATTACTACGAACACATACCTGTCATATGTGCCAATGTGGGATTGAGTCAACTACATGAAGCTTGTAATTTACAGAAAGTTTGAAATAAACTTACTGATCATTTTTATAATATATAACACAGTTGGTACAGCAGTAGACTTAAGACACTAAAATCAATAGCAATCCCTATGTCGCTGGTTCAAATCCGACTCGAAGAAAGCTAATTTTTTTTAAATAAACCTAAAAAACATGCTCATGTGATTGTGACAATCACATTAGCATTTTGTTGTAATAAGCGATAGAACCAATCAAAAAAAAGATTGTTTAAAATTATGTTGCATTTCAAAACAGCAATATTTGAAATTTGTTAGACATGCGTTTGTGTCAACTTCACCACTCAACCTCGAACGGTAGTTGTATCATATTCGTGACACCATTCGCCATTTGATCTTGCGATGAGGTTGAGACAACTTCATGTCGGTTAATATTAAGAATTTTGTTTCAGTGTGGTTCACTTAAAACAACGAGGGATCATTTTTTTAAGGAAATACTTAAAGTATCATGTTTTTCTTTTGAAAAGGTATATACAACTGACTTCACAGTGGAATATATCTTTGAAACAAACTGTTCTTGTTAATTTTACACATATTTTTACATTTAAAATGACCTTTGCCCATTCTTCTTCGTTCATTATTCTTGTAATTGCATCTTGATACATTAATAGTTACATAATAATATATAATTGACATGCGCATACATTATTTATTACATTCATGATGGGATAATCATTTATTTTAAATAATATAATAATATATAGGTATGTTGTTTTATTACCGTTAATGTCTTTTTAAACAATTCTTTAATATTTCATAACATTTATTAAACAAATTTGTATTTTATCAACAACAAAAAATTAGCTCAATAGGTGTTTCTGTCTGCTGTGATATCAGACATGTTAATCGCTGTTTTGTAAATTGTTTAAATTCCATAAATAATTTAAATTTATTGAAGATTTATACGAATTTATTATTTTTATTGTATAATAGTATTCAATTTACGATCATAAAAATTTCTTGGTGTTATCATCGATATATCTTCGATGTTTGATGGTTATTTTAAGGTGATTGTTTCCCTACAGTATTGTAAAAAAGTTTTGGTTTATTACACGGTACATACATATAAACCAAATACATGCTTTGTAGTCAAATAATAAGTTATTTTTAGCTTTACAATACCACGCAACTACAAAAATATATAATATATTGTGTGCAAGTGATGCTTATAAATTTGATAATATAGATATCGCTCTTCAATCATTAATAAACTAACTATAGTCGTCTCTGTTCATCAAATGATGGATCTTCGATGAATTATTGACCCACAAAATTTCAGTTTTTTTTTTAACAAAGAAAGTGTTAAGGCTTAACTTGTGTCACGTATGTGTCTAATTTTAATCATAAATATTCGATTATTTCATAAATAAATGGACTTGTGTAGATTATTTATTAGAATTTGTAAACGGACAAGGTTGATCTATGATGAAAATTTACATTTATTTATAAAATCATTTTTTGAATAACAAATAAAATAAATTCATAGATTATTACTTAACAATTATTGTTATTTATTAAATAAATAATGTCACATGTAATCATATAAGAAGTGTTTTTTATATTTCTATAAAATATTGCATACAAAATACGAAGATTTATTTATAAATATTCACTTGATTATAATTCAGTCTTTTTTTTACTGCCCACGAAGTACACCACGATTCATATAAATCGGAACATCTTAAATTTTCAATTTGACTAAAAAATCTTCGAGATTTTTTCAAAAATGAAAACGTTTAAAAGAAAACTGGAATAGAGAAACTAGAGTTTTGTGCTAGAATATGATTTATTCTGATTTGGGGCAAGACACTTGATCAATTTGGCCGATCTGTCCCAAATATGGGAGAGACATCGGTTTTGATATGGTTAGGTTAGCTTAGAGTGGCTGTCCTGGGGTGGGACACACTTAGACCATAATGTTCGTTGTGATACCAAAAAAGGGTTGGCCCATCCCCGGCCACTACTCCAAGAACCATTTGGAGCTGTTTAAGAACAGCAGGAGAGCTTTGATGTCGACGGACTCTAGGTCGGAAAGGTCGTCAAAGAGAGGCTGACTCAAATAATTGATTTCATTAAAACTGATTTTGAAAATCTGCTTTTCCAATTTTTAACTAGTTTTCACAAAGAATTTATTTTGATTACCAATTCAATTTCCTTATAAATTAACATTTAATTTGCCAACGCTTTTTTTATTAAAAAATTTGTAAAAACAATTTTCTGATTTTAAAAATGAGAATATACTTACATTAAGTAACCGTTTTCACAGTTACTTAACTCGCTAGCATTATTATCTATAATAAATATGCGCGTATATTTTAAATAAGTATATGTTTTTACACAGAAGTTATCTGTGGTTTTTGTGTATTACAAGAATATAATTAATTAAACTTCCGTAATAAATGCCGAAATTGAATATGTCAACCGTTTATTCAGTTAATTACTAAGTATATTTTTAATTACTACTACTCAGTACATAGTAATTAGTTCTTTTGTTGTGTCTTAATGACTTTTATTTCACACTTTGCAAACCAATATTATTTACTTTAAGACAAACAAGTGAAAAACAAACAATTGACTGAGTTAATTGTTGAAATACCATGCATAGACAGTATTGATTAGGTAAAGTAAAGATTTTCCCCAGAATTGCTTTAAATTAAATTTTTAATAGAATTTCTGATTCCTATTACCTGAAGCTATCTAAAATCCCACTTTCCCAAATGAAAGCTTACCCTGATAAAAAATAGAAAGAGTATTTAAGTCTGTTTGAGTCTTGAATCATTTCTGTAAGATACTTGAACTATGTGAGGCGTGCCATTGAATTACACAAGATTGAAAAAAATTTAATTAAGATAAAAATCAAAGTATCAAAATATTTGGAATAAATAAGAAAGATATCTAGGACACATCGACAAAGAAACTGGATTTGAAAGAAAACAAATAAAAAAAAAAGAGTCTAGTAATCAGATTAAAGTAATTATCTTGTAATAAAATTAAAAAACTGTTTAACTGTTGAAAACAATACGTATTACACCGCCAGTATGCCTCTGCCCCGTAGAAGTCATGCACAATGCCAACGGTGGTCGATCGACGTGCTATGAGTGAAAGTAAATAATTTTGTTAAGACCTACTGTGTTGATGCCGGCTCAGCTCGACTCGGCTCCTATTTATAAATTCATGATATTCATAATTACATATTTTGTTTCAAGTATTAAATAATGCCCTTAATTTATTACATGTACTGACTGCAACTCTGCAAGTCATTTTATTTAATATCAAGTATTTTATAACGCAATTTTACTGTAATTACCTGTGTTTTTGTACTCTATACAAAGGAATTTTGATAAAAATAGAAAATAAGACCGTGCACGCAGTAATGAAGTCATATAATTTTTTCAAAGTTGAATTTTTTAGATGTACAGTGTGTCACATTTAAGATGAAGCACCCTCACACTTTCGTCATTTAACGCGCGAAATTTTAACGCATGTGCAGAACCCGTGAGAAAATCAGATTGACGGGTTAATTTTGGGGTTGCTTTATTAATCAATTTTAATCCTAAAATGTAAGAGATAGCATAACACATTAAATTAGGAAATTGGTTGAAAATATTCTTTCGAAAATTGTAAGATTTCGGAGGAAATACGACGAAATACGAAAAATATATCATTGTTGCATTGAATCGAAAGAAAAAAAAAAACGCAAGATACAGAAAAATGCTTAAGCAAAAGTTGTCCAAATGTTAAAATAATAAAATAATATTTGCAACTAATTTAACAGCACTTAGAATCGATATCCTAAGCCAATATTTATTTTCTAGTGATAAATTAATAAATTATTAATTTATAAAGAAATAAAAAGCACAAATTTTATATTTTCCGGCATTGAAACTTTATGATACCTTCAAATATAATTTATGTGAAACAAAATATTGAATCACGAAAACCATTGAATCCTGTTGAGTTGGATAAATGTTGTATTGGATGAGTTATTTACAAGAAACATAAAACAAATACTCACGTGTGCTGTTAAGTCTGTTGTTTGTTTAAATGTTTGTTGATATTATTTATATTCGATGGATATACTTGAAATTTTGGCAGATCGTTGCATTTTTTTCCAAGATTGTCATTTGTAACCCAAAATTCTCACTGTAAAAGAAAATCATTATAAAAGAAATTTGTATCCGTTTCCACACTACCATTGAGGTAGGATACATCAGCGCGTTTTTTTTTACGTGGTATCCCCTATAGGCCTAATCCACGATCTTTTCCTTCTATTTAAGTGCATCCGGTTACATTTAAACAGAAGAAAAAGATAAATAATCATCCAATTTGTCGTGACCGGAACATGACAAATTGGACAACATTATCGCAATTCCTAAAAAAAAAAATTCACAATCCCCAAATACTATCAGCCTAAATTTGACATCACTTAATATAATTACAGGACAGGTATTCCTAAAATATAAGAAAGAGATAAAAAAAAAAAAAACATAAATATCCCTGGAAAAGAATTCAATTATTTCAAAAAGAAAAGGGATAAATAAAAATTGCTTAATTTACAATAATCTTTATGCATAAATATTTCTGAAGGTCCATTTGAATTAACCATATCAACCTAGTTATAAGTAGACTTACCCCAGAATGAAACCAATCCAAAATATCACAGGCTATAACACAGGCGAAAAATCCATGTAATCAAGATCATTTTTACCGTACATTATCTGTCTAGATATACCTAACTCACTTTAAGTGATGACTGCGCTTTTTTGCATGTCCCGTCTCACCGTCATCATGAGTTGATACAGTCCCCTATCGAGGCGCTTGGCTTATAGACAGACATAACGAGAAAAAATTGATTTTTGACTACACAATTTCTCATAGTGTTACAACACATGCAACAAATCGAACGAGTTTTTCCTGAGAAACATCATACTAACCTTAGTTAGTCAACGTCGCTTCTCAGAATTTAGGGCAGACCGAATTTACAAATTTAAAATAATATATTTAAAAAAGAAAATAAAAAAAATTTAAAAAGAAAAATTAGGCAATTTTTCAACCCAGTTATAAGTAGACTTACCCCAGAATGAAACCAATCCAATATATCACAGGCTATAACACAGGCGAAAAATCCATGTAATCAAGATCATTTTTTCCGTACATTATCTGTCTAGATATACCTAACTCACTTTAAGTGATGACTGCGCTTTTTTGCATGTCCCGTCTCACCGTCATCATGAGTTGATACAGTCCCCTATCGAGGCGCTTGGCTTATAGACAGACATAACGAGAAACAATTGATTTTTGACTACACAATTTCTCATAGTGTTATAACACATGCAACAAATCGAACGAGTTTTTCCTGAGAAACATCATACTAACCTTAGTTAGTCAACGTCGCTTCTCAGGATATAGGGCAGACCGATTTTACAAATTTAAATTAATGAACTGATATTTAGAGTAAAATAAATTGAAAAAAAAACAAAAATATCTCTGGGCATAAAAGTTAAAAATTGCTTAATTTGCAATAATATTTATGCATAAACAATTAAAGAAAGTTCTAGGATAGGATATGATAAAAAAAGATAATTCTAGGATAGGATATGAATTTTACAAGTCACAAACACAGAATTATACAAATGACAATGTCGGGGATGAAAAAGCATAAATATCTCTGGAAAAAAATTCAATTATTTTAAAAAGAAAAGGAATAAATAAAAATTGCTTAATTTACAATAACCTTTATGCATAAATATTTCTGAAGGTCCATTTGAATTAACCATATCAACCTAGTTATAAGTAGACTTACCCCAGAATGAAACCAATCCAAAATATCACAGGCTATAACACAGGCGAAAAATCCATGTAATCAAGATCATTTTTTCCGTACATTATCTGTCTAGATATACCTAACTCACTTTAAGTGATGACTGCGCTTTTTTGCATGTCCCGTCTCACCGTCATCATGAGTTGATACAGTCCCCTATCGAGGCGCTTGGCTTATAGACAGACATAACGAGAAAAAATTGATTTTTGACTACACAATTTCTCATAGTGTTATAACACATGCAACAAATCGAACGAGTTTTTCCTGAGAAACATCATACTAACCTTAGTTAGTCAACGTCGCTTCTCAGGATATAGGGCAGACCGATTTTACAAATTTAAATTAATGAACTGATATTTAGAGTAAAATAAATTGAAAAAAAACAAAAATATCTCTGGGCATAAAAGTTAAAAATTGCTTAATTTGCAATAATATTTATGCATAAACAATTAAAGATGGCTCATTTAATCTTAATTTACCTTTATTAACATAAACTTACTTAGAAACAAACCCGAAAATGAAATTTAAGATTTGGAATTCAAATGAAGGGAATAGATAAATGTCAAATAAATAAGCTATTCATAGTGAATAGTAAAACACACACTCAAATTAATTATATTACTTAGAATAAATTATCATATGATATTTAGAAAATAAAAATAAAAATTTTACTTACCTGGATTTTGAACTCCATACCTGTGTAAGAGGAGTAGGACTCGCTATACTCTCTGCCACACGACTTGATGTAAAACTGGACCAACCTAATGAATAAATATATTTTAGTGATAAATAATTAAAATAATTAAAATAAATTTTATTATTAGTGTATGTACAAATATCAGCCAATTGATTCTCTGTAGGTATATGTTCAATTTTTAAATTATCTTTTTTTAATTCTGATCGAATGAAATGGTATTTAATGCCAATATGTTTACTTCTTTTACTTTCCCAATTCTTAACTTATTGAATACTTGATTGATTATCCTCAAAAATTACTGGTTTAACGATAATATTGAAACATTCATTTTACAAACCGCAGCTAGCTAATGCAACAATATTCTGTTTTTTAGATTTTCAAAATATATTATTTCCAAATAATTGAAGGGCGTACATGCGTCAAGGATAATAGTAGAGAAATAAAAAACAATATGGTAATGCGATAGTTTAAATGATTTTCTATGATTTAAGACAAGAAAAAAAACCTGTTATCGAATTATTTTCATTGAATTTTAAGTTTAAAAAATTGACTAAAAGTAAGATTTAATATGGGACTAAATGGAAAATATAAATACGATATTTTTCTAAAATTATATCGATACCAATACTTTTTTTTACAAGCTTTTACCAGGTAATAATTATTTAAACTTTTAATAGAATTTCAAAAAAATTTCTATTAATTTAAAATTCTTTAAAAGTTACATACTGTTTCCCTATGAACGCACGTAGCAAAACAGGTTCACGCATGTACGTGAACTTAAATAACATTTCATTCGATCAGAATTTAAAAAAAAACTGATTATATACCTACAAAAAATGAACTGGCTGATATTTGTACCAAAGGTTTATCAAATCAAAAATTTCACAAATTTGCTAAGTCCATAGGAATCTGTATTGTTTGAATTGAGCGGAGTGTTGAAATCAATTGAATACAAGTTTAGTTTTATTTATTATTTTGATAGAATTTTTTTCGATATTTAGTAACGGAGTTGTTGATGAAAACAATAATATTAAAACATTTCATTAATATAATGAATGTTCATTGAATCTCTTGGGAATAAACGCAAGCTCGAAAAATTTTGAAATCTTATAAAAATACTTGTAGTCAATCACTAATAATAAAACAACTAATTCTAGAATGTGATTTCAATTGGAAAAAATAAACAAATGATTCAAACATACTTTTTTTAATTAATATTAAAAGTTTTGTGTAAAAAAGTATTTGGACAAAATGTGAAACAAATTAAATATAATATAGAATTTTACAATGTACAAAAAAAGAATTAGAAAAATGTAAATTAAAACAAAAACTTACTCAGAAACAAATTCGAAAATGAAATTTGACGTTTGGAAGTCAAATGAAGGTGAAACACAAAGCACAAATGTAACCAGCTAACCACTATGAACGATGAAACACTACTGACCTAATGAATAATTTTAATTGACCACACCCGAAAAAAGCGCGGAAATTTAATACGCATTTAAATTAATGAAATTAATTTGAATAAATCAGAAAATGAAATGCAGAGAAAAAATTAAACATTTTTATTTGTCCGAGCTTTGAACCATAGACCTTCGATCTACGAGTCGCACTCGCTTAACACCGAGCTGCGACACCTCTTATATGATGAAACAATATCAAGAGACATTATCGGTGATAAAGCTGTACAAACCTAATGAAAAACTTTGAGTGACTAAAACACCTGTGGGATTGTTACACAAACTTAAATTAATAACGTAGGGAAAAAAAAAATCTTTACCTCAGTGGGTTTCGAACCCACGATCTTAGTACTACGAGTCGGACTCGCTTACCACTTCGCCATTTGACCCGATATATACACATACAATTTAAAAAGCTATATATCAGTGAGAAAATTATATTAACCTAATGAATAAATAAATTTAACTTATTCCAAAATAAATGCGTATTCAAATTAATTTAATTGATTTGCAAAAAATCATATTAATAAATTCATTAAAAAAAAAAATTAAAGTTTATACTTATCCGGGATTTGAGTGAGAAAACCGAATAAGTATAAACCGAAAACACATCCTTCTAAACCGAAACATATTAAGTCATTCGGATACAGTGTAGTAATAACTATTCATAGACCCTATTTATTAAGAATTTTTTGCTTCTATTATAAAATGTTCTATTACAAATATCAGGTTTTTCCTCGGTTTTTTTACTACATTTATGTTGTAGTTAATCTCTTATGCGATAAGTTTTTTTACAGATTTCACATGATTAATGTTTTTTTTCCACTGTAAATGATTAACATAATGATTATCATCAACCGAAAATGGACGAATTAGGTGATTTTATGAATACCTATACCAAAATTTTGTTCATTTCATCAATATTTTTAAGCGTTACAAACTTGGGACTAAACTTAGTATACCTTGGTATATTTCATATACATGTTAAAAAGGTTTTTTGTTTTTTACTTGCAACCATTTTACTTGATGTTGATGATTTTATAATAAAAAAAAATTGATGACTACGAATTAAATAATAAACATTAATTAGTGGGTATTTAAAAATACTTCGATTCGATCAATGTATACAGTTAATTAGTGTATATAAATTAAAATAAATTGTATAAAACGTTATAAATTTATAAATTAAAAAAGTAAATACTTCACGCAATATTAAATAATTAACATAAATCTTAAAAACAGATTCACTTTAATACGAATTTAATCATTAACCTAAAAAAACAAAAAATGGTATGCAATTTTAAAGACACCATAAAAAATCAATAAGCACGAATTGCTCTACATTTTATTTTTAAAACCCATAAATATTTACGCCAATTACCAAAATGTTTTAATATATCAACTTTCTTAATTCATATTGATAAAATCTATTAAAATTTTGGGTATCTAAATTAAATTCCGTATGAAGTATTGGTTATAATGGCCAGAGAAAAAATCACAAAATTTTTTGTAACAAAGTTGAAAATCAGGTACAAATAATTTTAACCCTAAATCTAAAATTGCCTTAAGAACTGTATAAAGTATTAACCAATTTTCATCTCCATTGGTGATTTTTTTGAGAGAGTAAAATAAATAGTTGTCGCCCTATTAGCTCAGTTGGTTAGGGCGTAACCGATTCCGTCCGTTGTATGCTTAGGGTAGCGGGTTCGATTCCCACCGTCGCAACAAAATTAATTTAATTAATAGTTGTGATGGGCTGGTGTAGTGCATGGTATATGTATAAAGGAGGTGCACTCAGCCTCTGAAATTGGGGAACTGATAAATGAAATTATCAGAGGAAAAGGTGGTAAAACACATATATGGTATCACAAAGGAACTTTATAGCCTAAATTCGTGATAAAATTAAGGAACAAAAAAAAATTGGCAATACTAGTTTATAAGCAGGAAATGTAAAAAAATCGAGTCTTGTTTGTGTATTTTTTGTGTATTTATTATTACACAATAAAATAAGATCAGAGCAGAGTGTTCTGATAAAAATTGTCTTAAGTGCTCCGCGTGCACGATTACTTGGTGGGGTAATTTAATTAACTGGGTCAATTCTGCATGGGTGGATTACTTTCATTTAATATAAATATTTGAACGCAAAAATTGTTTTCTTTTATGGCCCTTGATATCATAGATATTTATCTATATATCTCATATTTTTTTTGATTTTAAAATGAATGTTTGCACCTTTTTAGATACTTGTTACAATTTATTTCACTATCTGGTCATGTTTATCTGTTGTTATGGCGTGTGGCTGACTATAAAATAATAGATCAAATTTTTTTTTTTTATTCTTTATATTATATTGTATGACATAACATTCAAACTTGAATGTTATTTAACACAATTCACTTTAGGCCATTTACTTACTATTTTTGCATATTAATCATTTTTAATGTACCGTAAAATTTATGTTTGAAATATGACGAATGTCTCGCAAATTTAAACGCCTTTGTGTTTGTGAAACAGTTATGATAATTTTATTCGTTCTGCAAACATTGTTATTATTTAAGAACAAAAATATTTACATATTTTATATTTTTATTACCTGCATCTTGCAGCTTCCGCAGTATGACTTCACCCACAACAGAATTCGTCTGAAACCTTATGGATTATCTGGAAGCCCTGGATTCTCAAAAAACATAAACAAATTGACGCGCTAATAAAATATCTCATTTTTCAAAGTTTTTCGACTTAATCAAAGTACTAATTAAATAATTCGTCAATACTTTCGCCACATTTCGTCTGATTTTTACATTTTTAGGGTTGAGACCTGCTCGCGCCTCACCCAGTAATGATTCCTTTTTAATAATTTCCTTTTCATCTCATCTGATGTCCTTGACCATCACTCTGATATTGATTTAAGGAGGAGTTTTATAAGTTTAAAGTGTTTATCTGTGCGTCCGTGTGTTACTCAGTGGCATTGTAGCCCCTAAACGGTCGTACCGACTTGATTGAGGACATTTTATAGCTAAGTTTCCAAAACTTGTCAGCTTATTTGGTTGGTATCACGATAAGAAGTTAGTTTCGTACAAAAATCTAATTTATTTGTTAAAGTTATTTAACACATAAATTAGAATACTATTATAAAGACCTATTCATAGTCTCCAAATTTGGATATCTTTTGAATTCAAAGAATTCTTCAAAAAAAAGTAATTTTTTAATTAAAATTTTCAATGATTTATCAAATAATTAAACTTTCTCTCATTTGATTTTTCTTCAACAATTGTTCTTAAATAAATTTTCAAATTAATAAACAATTTATTATGATTGAAAAGGGGCGTCAAGTGTTGCCCTCGTCTCTGTTAACTGACTCAGACCAGTATAATTATTTTTAAATAGATAATAATGTTAAGAGCTTTTAAATTTTCACTTTTATTCAAATTAACTTAAACTTTCTTTATCAATTGCATTATTTGCATATATATTTAATAACAATAATTGCAAAATTGTAAGTAATTTCACCGGAATTACTGTAGGTAAAATAGATTAACAGATAAAAATACTAAGCAAATCTCCAGGGATATTTTTTCGTTTATATAACGGGTGTTTTTTTCTGAGGTTCACAACATAAAACAGAGAAAAATATTTTTAACTAGAGTGATACCCACCCGCTTCGCTGAGTTTAAAAGTAATGATTGATAAAGATTGCTCTCGCTTTTCCCCTTTCTATAACACTCGAAATAATGGTAAGGATTGTTTTACACAGGTAATATATGTATGGTTTTCTATTTTTTTAAATGTATAACAGTAGTAATTATTCATTGAGTATATCAGAGAAGATGACGCGTTAAAAAACAAACATTCACCTTTAACTATAACCACATTACAGACTGAATATAATAACTTTTTTCCAAATGTCAACTACTAAAGAAAATTTTCTTAATATTAAAGTTTTCTCATAAATAAAGAAATTAATTTTCTATTAATACAGAATTTATGACTTTCTGTGTCATATTTATACAAGAAAACAATTTTTGCCTTGAATTTTTTATAATATAATATTTATTAAAAAATCTCTCCACACCGTGAAGAAAATGATTTTCTTTTATTCCACAAATTTACATAAAATATTACTTATTTTTATTGTAATTTGATGGAGAAAATTATTGAATTCTTGATTGACTAAAAGTCTGTAACTAGATAGATATTCAGATCAGAACCTTTAATAGACAATGATATGAATGGGCCAAAAATGATGGACCATTCAATTATTTTGTTATCAAAACAATCGTTTTTTTTAACAAAATGACGTCATGAAAATCCAAAAATTTTAATTTTTCCCTATCAAATCCAAATTATATCCGATTTTCATAAACAAAGTATGTATTCCTACTAAATTTAGGCCATACTTTTCAAATTTGTGGTTAAATTTAACACAGATTTAATATTTTTCAAGATTGTGGGGTCTGAGTGTCGATATTTACCATAAAGATGATTGCTAGCGAAAAACTAACATCAAAAATGAAAAGCTTGACCCAAAATTAGTAGGTTTCAAAAAAAAAACCTTTAAGATCGGATAAAATATGCCTGTGTTGTCAAAAAATTGATATTTTGAACTTAGTGACGTCATGAAAATCCTAAAATTTTAATTTTTATCTATTACATCCAAATTATATCCGATTTTCATAAACAAAGTATGTATTCGTACTAAATTTAGGCCATACTTTTCAATTTTGTTGTCAAATTTAGCCCAACTTTAATATTTTTCAAGATTGTGGGGTCTGAGTGTCGATATTTACCATAAAGATGATTGTTAGCGAAAAACTAACATCAAAAATGAAAAGCTTGACCCAAAATTAGTAGGTTTCAAAAAAAATTCCATTCAGATCGGATAAAATATGCCTGTGTTATCAAAAAATTGATATTTTGAACTTAGTGACGTCATGAAAATCCTAAAATTTTAATTTTGCTCTATCACATCCAAATTTTATCCGATTTTGAAAAACTAAGTATGTAATTCTACTAAATTTAGGCCATACTTTTCAAATTTGTGGTTAAATTTAACACAGCTTTAGTATTTTTCAAGATTGTGGGATTCTTGTCTCGATATTAACCATAAATATGACTGCTAGCGCAAAACTAGCATCAGTAATGAAAATCTTGACCCAAAATTAGTAGGTTTCAAAAAAAATCTCATTCAGATCGGATAAAATTTGGTTACCAAAAAAATCACTTTTTTTAACCTAGTAACGTCATCAAAATTCAAAAATTTTAATTTTGCTCTATCACATCCAAATTATGTCCGATTTTGATAAACCCAAAATTAATTAGTATCAACAAAAATTTCATTCAGAACGGATTAAATTTGCCTGAGTTATCAAAAATACCTTTTTTTTTTTAAACTTTACGACATCCAATTCGTCATTATAAGCGATGTCGTTATAACCAGTCTTGAATGTAATTAATCATAGAGGTTGATATTTCAGCAGGTATAATTTTAACACCAACTATGTAATTAGCACCGTTAGCTATTTATATAATTTAATTACCAGATGACTGTTTTAACAGGTCATGTTCAAATGAACCGTATAATTATTTCACAAAAATTTTAATTAAATTAAAAAAATAGATTTGTACATGAAATTAAATATCAGCAAAAAATTAAAAAACCAAACAAATTCATTAAAATAAATAAAAAAAATCAATGAAAGAAAATAATAAATTTATTAATTATCCTTCACAAAAAAAATTTATACAGTCAAAATAACTTATAGCGACATCACTTATATTTTAAATAAACTCTTATGATTATTAGAGTGCTGAATCCAAAAATAAAAATTAAACTACTTTTTAAAAGACAAGCTTTTATTGTACTAAAAAGTAGAAAATAATTTTATCTATGAGGTACTTATAGTATACTATTTGTAAAAGCTTAAGGCGTTTAATTTAAAATATCAAAAATGAATCGGAACGCCTCACCCACTCCACATGCCTAATTATTTTTCGATTCATAATTGGTGTTAAGCGCCTCAAGCTTTTACTAATTGTCGAGTATAAGTGACATACATATAAACGAAATACATGCTTTGTAGTCAAGTAATAAGTTATTTTTGGCTTTAAAATATCACGCAACTACAAAAATATATAATATATTGTGTGCAAATGATGCTTATAAATTTGATAATATAGATATCTGTCTTCAATCAATAATAAACTAACTATAGTCGTCTTTGTTCATAAAAAAATTGGATCTTCGATGAACTCATAATTAAATTAAAATTTAGTTTTGATATCATCGACAATCTTATATTTTGATGGTAATTTTTATAAACTACAAGATTGTCTAAATATTTTAGATAGTTTTTTTCTAGATTTTTTGATATAGAAATATCCAATTGAAAATGATAACCTATATGATTCATCATTTTTTCAGCCAACTTTGAACGGTAAAAAAATTAATAAAAAGCCCGATGACCTAGGAATTTGTTGTGATTTTTGTAAACTTTGTTAATCAAAATAATTTATAAAGTTTTATTGAAATCCCTAGTATTATTCAATCCTTGCATATCTCCTTAAATCAAGCGTGAGTAAAATGCTTATAACGCGAGTGTTAAAGGGTTAAAAAATCATATGCAGTTTTTTTAATTGCATACCTTAATGTTTATTGGATATAATTAATATAAATATAGATCCCTACAGTGTCGTTATAATCGATTTTGACTGTATAATAAAAAAAAACAAAGCAACTTTAGCTACATTAATGAATGTTTGTGGGTGATGCAATATTACAAGCATATCAATTTGGTTGAAGTTTATTATAATAAGTATTTATTTGTTTATTATGATTGCGAAAATATTTCACCGTATTTGTGATATTCAGGCCGGGTTTGTATCATTGAAATCAATAAAATAAGACAACAACAAAAAAGTGATATTGACTTGACTATAAAAAATAATTATATATACTTGAGGTATGTATAACACTTATTCAAATCGTGTGTTCCTTAATAAGTATGTTCGAGCAATGTATTTATTGGAATCACTTCTCCATCATTGAGCACGGATAATTTTCGCATGGAAAATTTTTGCAGGATCCGGTTTAAAAAATGCTCCTGAACGTAACAGTGCAGGTTGTCTGTGGGCAGGGTAGGTTAGATTATATTGGCTGTCCACGAAGGACCCACTTAGGCTATAGAGAGTTTTACCACCTTTCCGCTGATAATTTTATTTATCAGCTCCTCAATTTCAAAGGCTGAGTGCACCTCCTTCATGCATATGCCATGCACTACACCAGCCCATCACAACTATTAATTAAATTAATTTTGTTGCGACGGCGGGACTCAGGCCCGCTACCCTAAATTGGTTACATCTTAACCAACTGAGCTAATAGGGCGACGCGATAGGTAACGTGATAGGAATTTCCTTAAACATTTTTCTCTAAATCCTCCAGTTTTTGAGGAAAACATTCGTAAAATTTGAAAAAAACGCAATTTTTACGTTTTTTAACCCCCAATTTTTAATATGTTTAAAATTTTTATTTAACTTGTTAAGCTTACTCCAACAACACCCAGCAAAACTTTTTGGCCTACTTGCATTTTAATACTTGACAGTTAATTGTTAAGAGAGCGCGCGAAAAATCACCCAAAAATAACGATTTTCTATTCTATGCATGCTAGATAAATGGAATTTTCACCAATCAACTCGAAATAAAGTAAAATTCTTCGATTTTTTCTGTTAATTTGACTTTATTCCGAATCGCGCGATGGAAATCCCGTCTTTCTTCAGTCTTGTCTGTCATTTTGTGAAGTTTCACTTTTTTGTTAACGTAACCTGAAACGTTTTGGAAGTACAGTCCATAATACAGCGATCACAAAGGTTTTTTAGACCTGTTGATACTCTAACAAGCCGAGATGATCGATAATACTTTGTCAAATACTTTGTCCGATCTTCCTGTCTAATTAGTAGTTTAAAATGCTTATCTCATCTGTATTTCTGGACCGATTTTAATTTTAATTTCACTTTTTACCATCTCCTTTACGATATTTTCATATTTTGTTAAGAAATACGAAAAAAATCACCATAGTTTTCTATTCGGTGACATAGAATGAATATATAATAATTTTGCTTGAATCAAATTGAAGTTAAAGACGACGGGTGTGGTTATATGATTTGATAACGACCTTCGACAACTTTCTTGTTACCTCGATCACAACTACAGTAAATAAAGTACCCTATTATGTATATAAAAGACACTAGAGTATATATAAATAATATAGATTTGTCATTGTCTGTGATACATATAAATATATATGTATCACAAGTAAGATACCTATAACTAAAGAGTTGAAGGCAGTTTATGAAATATATTATTGATATCTTGTTCTTGTTTTATTGTATGTGTTATGTGTTGTGTTACTTGATATTTTTCTGTCATATTTTACACGAAAATATAGACTTATACAATGTATCGCTTAGTTCAACTGTGCTGAAATACAAACCGATGACAAATCGATGTTATTAAATCGAGGGTTTTAGCTACTTGAGAGGGATTTCCAAGAGAATAACCACTTTTTTCGATTTTTATTTACACCACTCCTTTAAGAATGTTCGACCGACTCAGTAGTCGAGCGGTCTAAGGTAATAGTCTTTCACCGTTTTGCTACTGACTGGGAGGTTGCGGATTCGAATCCAGGCAGCGGCAGTGTGAACAAATTTTATTTAATGGGGGCGGTAGAATTGATCACATTGTCGTCGCGAATGGGGCAGTTTTTGAAGCTTTGATCACTTCCGCATAATCTCTAAATTGAGCCAGGATGTTGAGCATTTGTATACAGGCTGAGTCAATCTCAAGAAAGTGCATTTATTCTAAAATATCATGGATTTTCGCTGTTTCGAAAACTTTCCCTGTTTTACAACTGGAAGGTTCAAAATCGGTACATAGTTTGAATTTCTGTCTAGAAAGTTCCTTTTGATGGTGTCCATTTTCTATCTTCCCTCTACCCTTTTTTTATGTCAAAATATCATTGATTTTATCGATTTTTAAGACTTTCCGTACCTCTTCAGTCTTTCGTATTCCATTGAAATTTTATAATATGAAATTAAGCAATTATAATGAGGAGAAAATAAGACCTTAGTGATGGAGTTCTGTTGCTCGCGAGTTTTTTTTATTATAATATTATTATTATAATAAAAATAAAACAGTTATTTTTTAAATTAATGTTTTTGTATTTGTATCTCTTACTTTTACTATTTATATTTATTCTTTTTTTATCAATATTACTATGTAAATATTGTTATTGAAACAATTAGGATACCGTACCACATTAAACACCGAGAGAAATCATCAGCTTTGATAAATTCATTCAAAAACCACGGAAATCATAAATGAATATTATTTCTTTATTGTTCATAAATAAGGGCTGACTGACCAACTCTGTTCTAACGTTTAACTGGCTGATTGTCATAACTGTTATCTATATACAACATACAATCTGTATAACAATTTTCAGCTTTAATAAATTTATTTAAATACTACGGAAATCATAAATGAATCTGATATATTTATTGTTCGTAAATAAGGGCTAACTGACCAGCTCTGTTCTAACACCTAACTGACTGACAATCATAACTGTTATTTATATGCAATATACAATCTGTATAACAATTTTCAGCTATCTGATCCTTGTTCTATCGTTCGTTTGACTGATCGCAGTATGTGTGTGTGTACACAACTACTAGAACTAAACCTCAAATGATCAGCTTTAGTTAATTTTTGGCTTAGCTCTTTTATTATTCCGTGAGTGTGTTTTATTTGATTGGACCATAAAATACAGTTTTGTTTCATACTGAACCGATTGAATATTTATTTGTTTGATTTGATATCATTATTTATAACTTTTATAAATAAACAATGTATTGGTTTTGTATGATTTCATGCAAGGGGCAGAGGTAGGGTGGGTAAACACTACACACAAGTACCTACTCAGCTCACATATTTTTGTACTTTATATGGAATTATTTACATCAATTTTATATCATTATTGCAATTTATGTTATATAATTGCACTTAAAATACTGCATATAATATCAATCATTCCAAGTAGGGGGTTCTTGCGTACTGATTTTCTGTCCTAATTTTTTCACCAATCACCTGCAATTGTTTTAATATATTTCAGAAACTCGTCCAATCTATGAGTCACTCATACCCGACTATTTGTAAAATCTTGAGGCGCTTAACATCAAGAATGAATCGAAAAATAATTAGGCATGTGGAGTGGATGAAGCGTTTCGATTCATTTTTGATATTTTAAATTGAGCGCCTCAAGCTTTTACAAATAGTCGGGTATAAGTGACTAATAGATAAAATTATTTTCTACTTTTTAATCCAATAAAAGCTTGTCCCTTAAAAAGTATTTTCGAAATTTGATAAAACTCAATTTATGAAGTGAAGCAATTTTGAATAAAAAAAAATTCAATAATCGAATTTTAATCGCTTGAACTAAGCGTTCAATCGATTAATTAACCCGAAAACATGATCGAATGTTCTAATAAGTTTCAAACTATCGAAAAATTTCTTGAATATAAAAGTTAAGACTAACTTTTTTTATTTGAAACTTAGTTTTAGTTAATCTTGAGTGAAATTAAAAAGAATGACCATTGATTGTGCATGATATGAAAAAATCATTTTCGTGACTTCTCAGGTCATTTTGTAAAATGCATTACTACGCAAGCTTCATATTACTTATTTTTTATAAAACGTTTAAAAAAATATAAAAATTAAATGGTCGTGCGGCAAAACTTTCATATTTTTTTACGCAATTAATGAAATAAATATATACCTTTGACATAACAGTTTATATAAGAAACATACAAAAAAAAATTACTGTACAGTGAAACCATATTTAAGGGGGCGAATGCTTATTTATATACATTTTTAAAATTTAATACATTTTTTATAGTTCAGTTAAATAGTTTACAAAAACAAAATCGAATTTTGATTCTTATTCCCTTCAGACAATCAATACCGATAATTACTCAATAATTTTAACCATGTAAGGTGAGCCTCAGACTTGGTTGTTGCTTGAAAAAGAGTGAAGAAAATCGGAGAGCTGAAAACTAAGGGCTTCGTCCAGGTTTGAACCTTTTTTCGAAATCTACTACTTAATGGTTGACCAACCTCAATTCTATCATTAAGCTTATTTTTTCTACTTGAGCAGTTTTCTATTAATGTTATACTTCCGTATACATGGTGTATACTATATACAGGATGTTCTGTTATTGATAGCAGAAAATTATACCATTAAATTAAGCCTATCAAGACAAATGGAAAAGCTCTTTACCAAATTTCGATCTGAAGCCTAATTTGGGAGATGTGGCTATGTGAAAATTAGATAGATTTGTGAATTCGCAGAGGACTAGAGGACTAGAATATAGAGAGGACTATCATAAAACAATAATTGATTGTAAATTGATTTAATTGGGTAGGGAATACTAAAAAACAATATATTATTTCATCAATACCGAGACACTTAGTCGTCGTATTGACTGGGCTATAAATAATATATTTTTGCTCATAAAGTTTTTATGACGCATTGGATAATTGATTTATTTTATTTAATAAAATCACAAAAATACAAATCAAAAAATTTTTGTGTCAATTATCTGTTAATAATTTTTAAAAGTGTTTTTATTCAATATAAAATCATAAAATTTTTGTTGTTGCCTGAGGTGGTTAAATTTTTAATCGTTTTAATGATTATATTTTATTGAAAATTTTCAATTTTAGCGTAAAATTTTATTAGCCAGTAATTTGAAACAAAACATAAAGAAATGGCGCGGCGTTCGCTTATTCTTGACATGATTCTTTTTTTCAATTTTTTATTAATAGTTTTATTATTATTAATTTTTTTTCTAATTCAAATATTTATTTGATTTCCTTTTATTTGATTGTAGGTTTTGTTCAAATGTGTAAACTATTGTTTAGGTGTACAATCGAATTCAAAAAAATTAAACTACACTATACATGTAATAGTGAAATTTATCCCAATTATTTTCTTTAACTAATTACATACTTTTCCGTTTTTGTTTTTCATAAGTTTCCCAACCATAATCTGGAAAAGAAACAGAATTGAACAAGTAGGTTATATCGTTTGGAATTCTCTCAACTCTTATTTTTGTATTTTTTGGGGTCAAAATTGTCCATCCTATTCAGTTTAGCCAACATCAAGAATGGGCAAAAAGATTTTTGTTTCTGAATTCGATATAACTCAGTTTATAAGGTAATTTTGATCCAAAATTTACAAAAATCGGATTTATTTGACGATTAGGCAAATAGTTTCTGAGATATCAGCAATTCCGGGGTAATTTCAGGTGATATCTCAAAAACTAATCGTCCAATTGACCAATGAACACGATTTTTGAAAATTTTGGGTCAAAATTACCTTATATACTGAGTTTTATTGAAATTAGAGATAAAAAATATATTTCGATTTTTTAGAATTTTTCTAAGGGGTACCCCTTCAAAAAAAACGAAAAAATCCAAAACAGATTTTTGTTTCAGAATTCTATAGAACTCAGTGTATAAGGTAATTTTTACCCAAAATTTACAAAAATCGGGTTCATTGGACGATTGGGCAAATATTTTCTGAGATATCAGATATTCCGGGGTAATTTCAGGCGATATCTCAAAAAATACGGGTCCAAGTGGCTAATACACCCGATTTTTGAAAATTTTGGGTCAAAATTACCTTATATACTGAGTTTTATTGAAATCAGAGATAAAAAATATATTTCGATTTTTTGGAATTTTTCTAAGGGGTACCCCTTCAAAAAAAATCGAAAAAATCCAAAAAAGATTTTTGTTTCAGAATTCGATAAAACTCAGTTGATAACGTAATTTTGACCCAAGAAATTCAAAAATCGGTTCTATTAGTCGATTGGAATCGTAGTTTTTGAGATATCGCTGGAAAACCGTCCAAAATATTTGATATCTCAGAAACTATTCATCTCATGGTCAAATGAATCCAATTTTTTAATTTTTTGGGTCATTTTTACCTTATAAACTGAGTTTTATCAACTTCCCAAACAATAATTTTTTTTGTAAAGTTTTCAACTTTATATGGACAAATCTGAGAATAAAGAATAATTTTAACCCAAAATATATAAAAATTAGGTTTTTTTATCGATTTTCAAAGAATTTTTACCACAAAAACTGAGAAATAGTAATTTCAGAAAAACTTTAG
The DNA here is from genome assembly GCF_905475395.1 of Chrysoperla carnea. Classification (NCBI taxonomy): domain Eukaryota; kingdom Metazoa; phylum Arthropoda; class Insecta; order Neuroptera; family Chrysopidae; genus Chrysoperla; species Chrysoperla carnea. The sequence goes on from NC_058342.1 coordinate 35,466,963, forward strand.
CAATTTTTTAGTTACATTTATTACAAGAATCTCGCCTTTGAACAGATCTAATCAGAGATCTTATTTTGATCATGACATCCTGCATTTGTAAATAATAGAACTTGGAATTGAAACATAAACTGAACTACATAATTAATGAAATTGAATTTGTTTGAAAACAATAATTACAAACTCCGGTAATTGAATTGTGTAAAATAAATAATTGAATTTATTATTAATATTCTATTTTTTTTTTTAAACAATTATGTATAAAAACATACCTATGTATAGTCAAAACTTTTTATATCGATATTGAAGAGAAGGTATATGAAGTCTTTGAAAATAGTGAAGAGTTATTTTTCACTTTACAATACCACGCAACTACAAAAATGATACATTGTGTGCAAGTGATGCTTATAAATTTGATAATATAGATGTCGCTCTTCAATCATTAATAAACTAATTATAGTCGTCTATGTTCATCAAATGATGGATCTTCGATGACCTCATAATTAAATTAAAATTTTCTTTTGATATCATCGACAACTTTATATTTTGATGGTATTATTTTAAACTACAAGATTGTCTAAATATTTTAGATAGTTTTTTATCACACTCTATAGATTTTTTGATATAGAAATATCCAATTGAAAAGGATAACTTATATGATTCATCATTTTTTCAACCAACTTTGAACGGTAAAAAAATTAATAAAAAGCCCGATGACCTAGAAATTTTTTTGTGATTTTTGGACACTGTATTAATCAAAAAATGTATTTTTAAGTTTTATTGAAATCCCTAGTATTATCCAATCGTTGCATATCTCCTTAAAGCTCTAAATGTAAATATTCTATCATATGTAATATATAACATAGTATATTAAGTTTAGCCCCAAGGATGCTACGAAAAAAATTTTGATATAGGAGTTCATAAAATCACCTAATTAGTCCATTTCCGGTTGTCTGCCCGTCTTTCAAAACCATAACTTAAAAACGAAAAAAGATATCAAGCTGAAATTTTTACAGCGTACTCAGGACGTACAAATTGAGGTCGAGTCCGTAAATGAGCAACATAAGTCAATTGGATCTTGGATCCGTAGGACCCATCTTATAAACCGTTAGAAATAGAACAAAAGTTTAAGTGTAAAAAATGTTCCTTATCAAAAAATAAACAACTTTTGTTTGAAACTTTTTTTCGTAAACATCACTGTTTACTCGTGAGGGCGCAAATTAGGCGTAAATTGTATAATATGTATTATATGGTTATATCAGTTATGTATGTGTGACATGTATAGGAATATGTGTAATCAATGTCTATACTGTCTATACATGGTATTTCAACAATTAACTCAGTCAACTGTTTGTTTTCACTTGTTTTATTTGAATTTAGTTTGTACGTTGTCAATTTATCATTAAAAGTGATTTTGACTGTATATATAAAAAAGACTGAACGTATTACACATGAAACATATGTATTCATGTACGTATGAATAACATACGTACATAACATACAATATAATCATATTTTTAAGTGAAAGTATTATTTTATATGAAATAAATGACCCTGATTTAAGCATATTTTTTAAATTTATTCATTTAATATATTCAACTATTAAATGTAAGAATCGTGAAAAAATTAAAAACAGATTAATTATATAGTTAAAGTACTGCTGACTTTTTTTTAAATTATTATAACAAATTTTTTTATGAATTCTTGTTTTTTTAATAATTTTAACAATTATAGTTTTTACATACTCCATTTAATATATATAATGAGGTTATACCTCCGTTTTTTTAGAAGGAAGAATTGAAAATGAGTTCAAACGTTCTTGGATACTTTACTTATGGTCATGAACAAAGCATCTTGTAAGGAATTTCTTAAGAAAAAGGTCTTCCACTAGAGAAGCAACCAATTGAAATCACATTTAAGGATGTATGAGCATGGTAGCGGAAAAGTAAGAATAAAAGTTTTCGATATCTGGCTTAATTTTCAAAATATCGAAAATTGAAAATTTTGTTTAATTATTTAGCTTTCGATATTTCGAAAACCAAGACACATATCGAAAAATTTTATTCTTATTATTCGTCTACATTCATGAAGTTATAACAAAATTCATCATCAAAGTTGAAAATAAGATAAAAATAATTTCAACCCTTAATCTACCCTGCTCTTACATCCCTTATATGGACGGTGACACTTAGTTTTTTTCTTTTCTAATTCATTGCTAATATGTTTACTTTCTATTAAAAAGTTTTTTTTAAATTTGTTTTCATTCATTCCAAATGAAAATTACCAAAAACTTCCAAAATATGTCGTTTTTTGAGATTCCTCCATAAGAGCCAATGTATTTTATATCGATTTTTAATGGCTTTTTTCTTAAAAATTGCACGGTTATCTAAGCTGAAATTTTAACCACATATTCTTTAAGTAAAAGACTGCCTACAAACAAATTTTGAGCCTTTAAATCAAACATTGTTGTCATGCTCATACATCCTCAACATATCAAAAATATCGTACAGTATTCGCAACTCTACTCAATTATATTTAGGGTATTTAAACAAATAAGTAAGTTATTTTCACTTGCTTTTGCAATTAATATGAATTCGGTAATCAAATTACAAAAAAAAAAAAAAAAAAAAAACAGTTGTTATTTTACTTAAACCTACTTAAGTATTTAAATTTATGGTTGATATAAAAAAAATTGATCGATATATTTATAAATATTGAAAGTTTATTGACTTTAAAAATTTAAATGTAATATTTATTTATTTTTTTCGAAAAATATTAAACAGTAAATTATTGCATAAATCATTTTAATAGTTTTATAGCTAGCGGAGTTCGAGTGTACAGTAAACAGTACTCCATTCAATTGTTATACAATATGTGAGATTTGTGGGGGTGTGGACACACCCTGCTCGCTCCATACGTACTCGGTACTCGATACAATGTAGTGAACGTATTTATTTATATCTTGACGGAACTAGGTATGCAATTGTTTTTAAAAATTACAAAAAATAGTCTGAAACAAATCTTATATTTTATTACACTAGCAGTTTTTTTCTGTCCTGCGCTTATTTTCCTTATTCCTTTATCAAATTCTATGATTCACCTCTCATTTTCAGTCTAGGTTTGATGAAAAATATACTCACGGTCAAAAAAGGTACCGCTTAGGAAAAAACACGCTAAAAAAATGTTGTTTCATGTAGCCACGGGTTTCGGTAACGACGGGTTTCTGCACGGGTCGAGCTAGTTATGTACCATTCGTGACAGTTTTAAAATTGATTATTTTTTAAAATAATCGTATTTCCAGAATTACAGTAAGCAGGACCATAAACTCCCTAGAACACAGTTTAGAATCGTGGTGGGGTCCTTGACAGGACATTATTGATTGAACTACCATACCTTCATAATTGGAGATCTCAGATGATCCCTCTTGTGGGGTCTATCTTCCTCTGTATGCAAGACAAAGAAACCTTTATACGTTTTATTTGCACCTGCAAAGCGTCAGGTACAGAATGTTTGGGCCTGAAACCTTGAACCCCAGAGGAGAAGCTGTGGGAAATCTAGTCTTAACAAAATTCTATAGCTTCATCTGCATAAAATAGCTCCTCTTTCATGGACACGCCTTCGGGTGACAGGTTATTCTCAAGAAGGTATCCAAAGACTCCATAATCTGAGTTATCAGACACAAGTGTGTTGTTTTTTGTTACAGGAATGATTATATTCCAGAGAGAAATGTTTTTAAAAACTTATTTAAACTCTTTTACTAATAATTATCCTTCTCCAAGGAAAAAATGAAAGCCTAACTGTCAAAGGAAAAGCGCGAGCACCAAAGAGTCGGTAAAGGGTTTTCTTCCCATAAATGCCTCCTTAATTGATTTCTTTCTTCGACTTTATTCTCTTTTTTCTCTTGAGAATTCTTACACCTATACCAAAATTTTGTTGGTAGCATCAATATTTTCAAGCGTTACATACTTAGGACTAAACTTAATATACCTTCATATATTTCATATACACAAGGTATAAAAAGAATTGATTGGGCTAGAAACCCATTTCTCCTTTACCAATCGCTTAAATCCGCCACTAAATGTTCCACTTCAATTTATCCATTAACTATTCTTAATTTTATTTATAAACAAAAAAAAAGTACATTATATCTTTAGGCGCATATTAATAAATTTCACATTTCTTTATTAAAAGAACAATAAAATTATTTTAAAAAAATCAATAAAAAAAAATTAATAAAATCAATGAACACTAATAAATCAATATATAATAAAAATTGATATTTAATCAAATTAAAAAATCATTAAGTTTAGCTAATAAGAAAAAAAATGTCTGTTTATGGCAGTGACCTGAAAATTCCATAATTTTTTTAATTACAGCTATGTTAAAAATAAATATATATTTATTAAAACAAATTAATGTTTTAATTATTAATTAGTTTTTCTAAATCCATATTTTGAATTAATCACATTAGATAAAAATAAATATTATGATATTTATTATATTATTATTTTTTTTAATTAGATTACTTCAATTTTTTTTTTTTTAATTAACCATTATTTAATTCACGTATTTGATTGGTAATTGGCTTTTACTTTCAATAATTCACACCCTTTTAATATAAATAGAAATAGTAAATCATAATTTTTTAAGTAGTTAACCGGATCTTTTTAGTCCTTGGAAAGCTTTTTTTCAATTTTTTAGAACTTTTGAAGTAAAACTTCTTTATGCGCACTACTAAAAATAACAATTGTAATACTAAATACTTTTATTGTACCTACTAAAAAGTAGAAAATAATTTTATCTACTTGTCACTCATACTCGACTTTTTGCAAAAGCTTGAGGCGTTTCATATCAAGAATGAATCGGCATGCCTCATCTACGTACACATGCCTAATTATTTGTCGATTCATTCTTGATATTAAGCGTCTTAAGCTTTTACAAATAGTCGGGTATGAGTGACTCATAGATAGAATTAGTTTCTTCTTTTTAGTACAAGAAAAGCTTGTCCCTTAAAAAGAAACAAGTTCAAGTATGGTGGAAGCGATGGGAAAATCAGGACACCGCAACCTTGTCATGCATTGTCATCCCAACTAAATGTGAATGCAAAATTTCAGCTCAATCGGAAACCGGGAAGTAAATCAAATTTGACTTACAAGATTTGATTAGAGATAGACAACGGGGCAGGTGAAACTAAATAAAAGCTTGTAAAATTCTATCATTCTTAATGAAAATCTTTGATAAATAAATTAACCTAAATATGATAAAATTATAAATATAATAATTTATTCAAAACATAATGAATTATATAAAAGATATAATTTAGTGATTATTATTTTAAGATAAATAAATAAATTATAATTTTTTAACACAGCCATCTATTGCATTATTTATCAACTAATTATGATTTAACTTAACCGAGTTTTTCATAATCATTTATAATTAATGTGTGTGAATTCTTATCTAGTAACTAAAGTATTGATTCATGTCATTCAGAACAGCAATTATTAATTTTTCAATTCATATTTTATTCATGAAAATGAAGTATCTATTAAATTATATCTTAGATCGCTTAAGGCCGATGCAACTATCCAAATACCGTGAATCATTGAATATAAATTTTCTTTGCAAATTTTTCATATGATTTTAGAAAAAAACAAGTGAAAACAAACCAATTGACTGAGTCAATTGTTGAAATACCATGTATAGATAGTGTTGGTTACTCTATCACATTACATGGCACACAAATAACTGATATCCCCATATAAGACATACTATACAATTTATGTATAATTTGCGCTCTCGCGGGTAAACAGTGATGTTTTCGAAAAAATGTTTCAAATAAAAGTTGGATACTTTTTTATAAGGAATATTTTTTACATTTAAACTTTTGTTCTATTTCTAACGGTTTTCAAGATGAGTCCTACGGATCCAAGACCAAATTGACCTATGTTGCTCATTTACGAATTCGACCTCACTTTTTACGTCCTGAGCACGCTATATAAAATTCTGCTTGATATCTCTTTTCGTTTTTGAGTAATAGTGATGACAGTATTAAAGTAAATAAAGAAATAAGATGCCAAATTGAGTTATTACCGGAAAACGTAATTAAAATAAATAGAATAAGTAAATCAAGTTTAACTATTACCTGACACACCCGGTAAAATACACTCTGTATTAAAATAAATAAAGAAATAGTCTGTCAAATTGAGTTATTATCTGAACACATAATTAAAATAAACAGAATAAATAAATAAATGAGAAATCACGTTGAACTATTACCTGACACACCCGGTAAATTACATTCTGTACACAATTAATATAAATAAATAAATAAATGAGATAAATAATAAAACTTTATTATTCGTAATTACTTTTATTATATGATTTTGTAACAAATATATATATATATATAAAAATAAACAAATTATAATTAAATAAATAAAATAATAATTTTGTAAGTTCTGATATTATAGTTCAATCGTTATATATTTAAATTTTATAATAAAATTCACAATAACATAAAAAAAAATAAAAAAACAATTGTTCTTAAAGTAATTGCAAATGTCTTTAATTACTTTAAATTGTTATATTTATTATAGATGTGTTTTAGTTTTTTTTTTTTATGTAATGTTTTTTAACATAATTCTCAAGCTAATTATTTATATTATTAGTTTTATTATTATTATTTATTATTCAGGGAAAATAAATTGGTCCATATCATGGAAATATATTGTTATCTGATGATCAATTATTTTTAAAATGTGTAACAAATTGTTAACGTTTTTATGTAATCAAATTATAAAGATCGTAATTAGATAATAGTATTTACATTCATGTTATAATTATTGCCTAAAAGACGCAGAAAATCGTTTTTTGTAGATTGAATTAATGCAATTAAGGAGTTGAAGATATGCATTTTTATACCATGTATATATGAAATATATCAAGGTATACTAAGTTTAGCCCCAAGTTTGTAACTAGAGCTTATAAATATTGATGCTACGAATTTTCCATACTTTATTTCAACTTAATAACCAATAATGTAATATCTTTGGGGCAATGATCCCAAACAGTGGTCGATATATCCTACACCCTTTAAAAATTCTTAAATTAGGAGACAAGGAGTGTAAGACAGATATGGCAAGTTCTTTTAACCTTAACGGAATTATCAAAATAAAAATGACGAACAATAATTTTAAAATTATTTAACATTGTAGGAGTCTTTATGGCTCTTATTATAAAATGTCCCCACGCTGCTACCAATCCATATTTGGAAAAAAACAGTTAACATCGACTGAGAATGTTTTTTTCAAGATCACTGAATCAAGATTCCGTATTTTATGGGTTTTTAAATTATTTTCAAATGCTATCTATAATCGTAATGTGTTTTTATTTAAATAGATTCGGAACCATTTGCGGAATCAGTTTTTATTAGACATGGTCTATAAAATTCAGTGTGGGATACAATTTTTTTTTTGCAAATACTTGTTTTTCCTTAGCTAGAAAATTGTATGGGTTTTTAAAATTAGTTGCCTGACTAAATCAAATGTCGTCCAATTTTGTTATTTAATAATTAATACTGATGGAATTATTTGAAAATTAGGGTAAAGTAGTCTAGATTGAGTCACTTTTTACTTATTATTCATTATTTCGATTTGTGGTATCACAACGTTTATTCATATAATATGTTATATGAATAAATTTAGCTACTGACGATGATTTGTCAGGAGTTAAAACGACACAAATATTTGAATGTAACGGTAATATACTTTATTTCGCCGCCAATAGATGTCAGAAAGAGTCATATTTTGCAGTCAATGTTTCAGTTTTTCCTGAAATCACGAATTAAACGACGTTTTCTAAAAATAAAACCTAGCAAGATCGATTTTTCGCCCCAAAACTCCCTGCATACTGATTTTCATGAAAATCCTTGGAGAGTTTTCATATATAAGATAATTATTTACGATTATTGAAAACTTCTGTAATTAATTTTGATTTTTTTAATTTCCAGGTGCAACATATTCACAAAGGAAAGTGAATCGAAATGCAGCCACCGGCAGTGAAGGTAAACAAGTGGTCGATTTTGATTGTCCAGAAGAATTTGGTTACTATCCACATCCAACAGACTGTACCCAATATTATGTATGTGTGTTTGGGGGTGCATTGCTTGAATCATGTACCGGAGGCTTGATGTACTCACATGAGTTACAAACATGTGATTGGCCACGTAATGTGGGCTGTGATGCTGCAGGCACCTCTGCCGTACAACAAAGTAGTCCAGATCATACACCATCACGTCAACAACAATCGAATAGTGGACGCTATGCGCAAACGCAACAACAAACTGGTAGTTTACAATCACGTGGACAGACTAGACAACAATTTCCCACGCAACAACAACAACTTCCAACTCTTCGACAAGAGGAAGATTATCAATACAAAAAGGTAAGGATCTTTTGTAAAGCAAGCTTTATTAAGGGGGTATTCTGGTATAGAAATTCTAATTTTTTTATTTCTTACAGCAAAAGCAACATCAGCAACAGTTGTACGCAGTTGCTGAATCCGATTTACCGCCAGTAGAGGAAATTGAATCAGATCGTCAACAACGAGTGTATCGTGGCCAACCATCAACCGTTGGTCAAGTACAACGTGATCGTGATGCATTGCGCCATACAAATGCCATACCCGTAAGTTTTGATCAAAATTGGAGCATTGTGATCTCAATTTTAATGTTATTTTTCTGTATCAGGTACAAAATATTCGTAATTCAAAGATTGGTGTGATCTCATTTGGAACCCAACAGCAACAATCTCAACAACAATCTCATATTGAACAACCTCAATACAGGTAAGGGTTAGAGACATTAAATAATGAGTTTATTTCATTTGTAATTCTAGTACTGCCGAAAATAGGACGGTTTAGACACTCAGTGAAGTTCCAAATCAAAACTGATTTGTTTGTGAAATCAAAAAAAGACAAAACCGACTCTATTTGAAGATCGGATAAATAGTTTTGGATAAAATATATAAAATCGTGCCAAAATGCTGATTTTCGGATGGTATGGAGAGTGATATCTCAGAAATTTATCGGCTAGTCGCCGAATGAACCCAATTTTTGTATATTTTGGGTTAAAATTACCTTATAAACTGATTTATATCGAATTCTGAAACAAAATTTTTTTTGCGATTTTTTCGATTTTTTTAAAGGGGTACCCCTTAGAAAAATTCCAAAAAATCGAAATATATTTTTTATTTCCGATTTCAATAAAACTCAGTATATAAGGTAATTTTGACCCAAAATTTTCAAAAATCGGGTTCATTGATCAACTGGACAAGTAGTTTTTGAGATATCACCTAAAATTGCTCCGGAATTGCTGATATCTCAGAAACTATTTGCCTAATCGTCAAATGAACCCGATTTTTGTAAATTTTGGGTCAAAATTACCTTAAAAACTGAGTTATATCGAATTCTGAAACAAAAATTTTTTTGCGATTTTTTCGATTTTTTTGAAGGGGTACCCCTTAGAAAAATTCCAAAAATTCGAAATATATTTGTTATCTCTGATTTCAATAAAACTCAGTATATAAGGTAATTTTGACCCAAAATTTGCAAAAATCGTGTTCATTGGTCACCTAGACGCGTAGTTTTTGAGATATCACCTGAACACAGATTTTGAGATATCACATCGATAAAATAAGAGGTTATACATTTATAGTTCTAGAATTGCAAGTGAAATAAATTCAATATAAAACCATAGACCTATAAAATATCGTTCATATTTGACCAAATAAGACTTTTAATAGAAACGTAACTGGTGATAACGATGATGATAACGTAACCGATGAATTGGATCAGAACTTTCAGAACGAAACTCTACTGACCGTAAATAACCAAACGCTTATCGATTTAAATCGATTAAAACGACAAGTGCGATACAGGTAAACACCAAAATGACAATATAAAAAAAAAAAAAACAATTCGATATTTTCGATGACACAATATATTAAATTGACTAACAAATTTTACTTTAGCCGTATACATAGTCTTGGACTTGGACCGACAAAATCGTCACGTTTTACCTGGACTGCTGGAATCCCAAAAAACGATTACACAAACAGACATAAAGGATCAGCAAATAATCATTATGCCCGTTTAGCACCATTTCGTCCATCAATCCCCGAAAAACCGTATTCATCCAAATTTAACGCATTCGATAACCAATTTAACCCACAATTCCCAATTCATACAATTTTACCATTAATCCATCAACAATCATTTGATACACGACCCAAAGAAAATACATCTTCGGTTGCATATTACAATTTAAATTCAGTTCAAACTCCATCAACGACCCTAAATCGGCCCAATATCGAAGAAAGTTACACATATTACAATACACTTAGTACAACATCGACTCCACCACAACTCTCGCAATATTACAACAAAGTACAAGAAAATACTGGACCACAACAATTTGAAGTTACGGAACCGGATGTAGAAAATTCGAAGTACGTTCATTTAGGACGAAATAATTATATTTTATCATCGACTTCGGAAAATCCAACAAAATATTTCTATATAACACATAAACAACCAATTTCAAATCCTTCGTATGCTGTCGAAACAAAATACTCGACTACAACGAATAGAAATAATCAAAATTATCGACCGATTAAAAATCCGGCTGTCTATGATGAATCCGCTTCTTCATCTGTTGAAGAATCTGACACAAGTACCGAAAATGTTGAAGAAGAAAAGGAAAGTGAAGAAGAGGAAGCCTTCCATGATGATTTTACTCCCCCACCCTATTTTTATAATAATCATAATAAGTATGAAGATATCGAGAATCCGTTTGCGAATCCAAATTTTAATTTCGATAAATATTTGGAGGAAATTAGTGATGGAGGTTATAAGAAACCCACCGAAAAATTACGTACGACAACTGTAAATATTGAAACACCACGTCCGTTTAAGGTAACCACCGCCTCTAGCACAACTCCAAGTATTCGAAAACGTCCGACTAAATATGATATTTACGATATCAATGAGTATGCATCAAATATTCAAACAAATACGATTAATCGTGTTAAAACAAAATCAAATCAGACCAAAGATGATCTACGATATTCATCGACACCAAAGTCTTCGACAAGTAGTAGCTCGACAATTCGAAGTAATAGTATTGATGTAAATGTAAAACATGACAAAAATCGACTGAATACAAATGAATCGAAAAGAGTGACAAATACCCGTAAACAAAATTCACGGAACAGACAAAATAATCAACGTGACAAAGACAAAAAGAGACTTCTTGACAATCATCATCACAGGTAACATTTTATTCCATACAATATCTAGATGTATCTAGATATTGGGGCTATTTTATACCTGGATTGAGCTAAACCGAGAACATTTAGTGAGGTTTTCTGTCTGAGAAACCATAGACAATCAGTGATATTCGCCTCATCGAAAGATGATGTGAAGTGGCGAAACTACCCATTCATTTACTCCAACCCAATGCCAGTAGGAAATGACGAGCTTGATGATGGAATTGTGGCTTAGCCAGCATTGGTTTGTCATTCCTGCTAAAGCCTTACCCAATTGAGCCTTGATTTGTCAACTCTTACTCAAACCTTGACGTTAGTCAATCAAGGCTTGTATCAAGACCAGACCTTGTGCAAAGTTAGGTTGGGTTAGATATGGGTACCGGGACATTCCAGGAAATTGTGTCAATGCTGCCGGACACAAGCATCAATAAATATCCGGGAGTTCCATTTGCGAGTTTAGCACTTAACTAATTTTGAGCCTCAATGATTTTCAGTTTTAATTTTGCTTACGTATCAATCCAATCTTGATTTGCAAACTTGGTCCAATGTTCCACAATTTCCATCCAGGGTTGAATCAATATTAAACCAGGTTGTTATTTCCTCTATGGGCTTTGCAGATGTTGTTTCGATTTTTTGACTAGCTCACACCAGGCTAAAATAGTGATCATCTTCATTTCAAATTTGTTTTGAATTCTCTTTCATGCTTTAATTTTTTAGAATTATTTTTCATGACTTTCTGCACGTTTTTCTTCATCGCGTCTTTCGATCTCATCTAGATACAAGTGTCTAGATTATGGGCAAAGCTTCATCTCTAAATACCCAAAAAAATTTAGAATTGTATCTCGTAATTCACTTTACGATCATTTAAGTTTTTGAGTTCGTACTAATTCAAAATTTTTCCCCAACAGAATTGAACCAAGTACCTTAGCACCTGAACAATATGCCCCAGCTCCAAGACCAGTTAGTATCACAACTGCTGGTAATTCAGGAAATACTGGACGTGCCCTATACAATACAACATCCGCCCAAAACTATGATCAAAACCAATATGATCCCTACTACGCATTATACGATGATGATGTCGAACTCTACAGAGATGTCGGTAAGTATCATTCGGGATAAGTCCAGTTTTGGAAATATTTGATTAATGTTCATTTTTTGAAGCAGATTATGGTCACAATTATAATACAGCACCAATAAGTGAATCACCAAAACAAGTATATCGTGGAACTCCAGCAACACAACCACAGCCCGTCGAAAGTGCTACCGTATCTTCTAGAGCACCTGCACAATATATCCAACAGGATACCGTACCGTATAATGTTCATCCACAACAAACATTATACAAACAACAAGTGTCATCCATTAATGACGATTATAGCGACGTAAGTTATGTAAGTATCCAAAATTTTGCTATTACTTATCTTCATTTTGAATTCCAAGTCAAGGATTTCCTTTCTCATGGCCCATTTTCCTGCTTCTGAAGCAAACTCAAACTTTTTTCGGGAGTGTATAGAAACACAAAAAGTTCCGAAAAATCGAAATATATTTTTTATTTCTGATTTCAATAAAACTCAGTATATAAGGTAATTTTGACCCAAAATTTTCAAAAATCGGGTTTATTGGCAAATTGGACGAGTAGTTTTTGAGATATCACCTGAAATTGCCCCGAAATTGCTGATATCTCAGAAACTATTTGCCTAATCGTCAAATGAACCCGATTTTTGTAAATTCTGGGTCAAAATTACCTTATAAACTGAGTTCTATCGAATTCTGAAACAAAAATTTTTTTGCGATTTTTTTTGAAGGGGTACCCCTTAGAAAAATTCCAAAAAATCGAAATATATTTTTTATCTCTGATTTCAATAAAACTCAGTATATAAGGTAATTTTGACCCAAAATTTTCAAAAATCGGGTTTATTGGTCAATTGGAAGAGTAGTTTTTGAGATATCACCTGAAATTGCCCCGGAATTGCTGATATCTCAGAAACTATTTGCCTAATCGTCAAATGAACACGATTTTTTTAAATTTTGGGTCAAAATTACCTTATAAACTGAGTTCTATCGAATTCTGAAACAAAAATTTTTTTTGCGATTTTTTCGATTATTTTTGAAGGGGTGTCCTTAGAAAAATTGTGAAAAATCAAAATATATTTTTTATTTCTGATCTCAATAAAACTTTTTCCCCCAAAATTTTCAAAAATCGAGTTTGGGTCAAAATTACCTTATAAACTGAGTTCTATCGAATTCTGAAACAAAAATTTTTTTTGCGATTTTTTCGATTATTTTTGAAGGGGTGTCCTTAGAAAAATTGTGAAAAATCAAAATATATTTTTTATTTCTGATCTCAATAAAACTTTTTCCCCCAAAATTTTCAAAAATCGAGTTTGGGTCAAAATTACCTTATAAACTGAGTTCTATCGAATTCTGAAACAAAAATTTTTTTTGCGATTTTTTTGCCAACTGGGCTAATAGTTTGAGATAAACATAACTAGCTCGATGCCCGGACTCTCAGGAATCGTGGAGGATGACAAATAAGCCAAAATTCGTGCATGTTATCCATTAAAAGGCGATAAATATTTATTTAAGCACCGGAAAGCTGAACCCGAATTCCTGAATCAAACGAACGTAACTCTTATTTCCAAATTCCAAACTAAAACTTATTTGTTTCTTACAGGAAGTTGACGCCAATCAGTATCAATCAGCTGATCGTAATCCCGGAAGGTAAGAACTTTATTGTTTTCCAAAGATCCTAAAATTTTTGTTCAAATTTGAATGAATTTTTTATTATATTTTTTTTTGTTAATAATAATCCAAGTGTTTATGTGTTTTAATAAATAATAACTTTAACCGCAATTTTAAGGGGGGATAGAAATGATTTGAGATTCCCGGAACCGACTACTAAAAAAGCAGTTAAAACCACCACCTCCACAACAACAACAACTACAACAAGCACGACTACGACCACTAGACGACCCGCGACTGTATCAAGTATAAGGTACTACAAAAAATAACCGTAAATTGGTTCACCTCTCAGACTACATCCAAAAGTAGTATCATCGCTGTGTAGCTAATAAACGCCGTATTTTTTTTGTTGCCTGCTTTTTGTTTCATGACGTAGATCAATAATTTGAGACTTTTTTTTGGATTTAGAGCGGAAAAACTCTAAATCCAAAATCCAAAACTCTCATATTTGCAGACTCAACTCCTAATAGCGCCTGCACTAATATTGTAGTATCTTCTTTAACTATTTTGTGTACCCATTTCGACTTTCGTACAATAACGCAACCATGTAGATGACTTTACTAACTCTATTTGTTACAAATTATACTCCTTTTTTTAACATACTAAAATCTTAAGGGATGAGACCTTAGGGGTAATCAGAGCCGTTTATTTAGGATCAGAGCTTCTTGTTTTATTTGCATGATTTGAACGACCCCTGGGTTCGCTTATGAAGGATTTCCGTTAGAAAATGGTACAAACTTCTTTGTTTAAAAACTCTTCGAATAATTAACTGGGATAACATAAACTCCCTTTCCTGCAGGAAAAAACATGGGGAATCAAGTCAATCCTGACAGAAAAATCAATCCTGAAAAGGATTGCGTGTACAATAATAGCTAAATTCAAGGCTGAATTCAATTCATCAATTCATTAAAGTATCACAGTTCAATCCTGAAAGAAAACGTGTGTATTTTCCCGCAGAAAACAGTTTTCATTTATAATTTTCAATTTTCGATTCACTCTGTTCCCTGGCGGCACTACATTTATTGCTACTTTACATTGTCGAAATGGCAAAAATTAGAATTTTAAACAGTCGAAAAGTCGAAAAGTACAAAAAAAGTGCAAACTTTCTGATAAACGACTTTATACATATTGGAATTTTGAATAAACTTCTGATTTGTTATGCCCGGATGGGGGGGGGGGGATAAACACCGAAAAAAATCTAAAAATTGGTCGATTTTACTGAAATAAGTTTTTTTAATTCTTGTTTTGAAATTTTTGTCTCAAAATAAAGGAGTTTATTTGATAAGAAAGAGTTAGCTAAGGTCGTTCATAACAAATTTGGATTAATTGCTTCATAAATCAAATCATTCGACACTTATGACGTATAAATACTAATCTTGAAACCATTTGACATTACAATCAAAAAAAAATAAAAAATTCGAAAGAAAATCATCAAAAAATATTTTATTATTTCAACAGATTGGAAAATATCACAGAGAATCCATCTCCTGTTGTAACAAACGGAACCAATAAACACGAATCAATATTTATAACACTCACGGCCAAACCACCAAGATATTCACCAACACCTTTCCAAATTACATCATCATCCCCTCCACCCACAAACACTTTACTACATACAAGTACAAGTACACAACAGAACCAACAAGACGTGACCATACCGATTCGATCTTCGACAGAAATCGATTTAGACAATGAGACAACGAAAAAACCGTCACGATTTATATCATTGACCGCTGGTTTTACATTACTTGATCATGACAAAAATGTTCGAACACAATTAAAAGACCCAGAACATTCACATGACTCAAAACATAATCTACAATTCACACAATACGATCATATGGCAATTAACGACAATATCGAGGTCAGTACGACCGACGATCATGAACCGGAAATACACAAACCGATTTATCAGATAACAAACTTACCAACACAAAAAAACGAAACGATTACGTTACAATTAGTAAGCGCTCTAGGAGCATCCACGGGAACCACTCGTCACACATTACCAACAACGACACATTTGTCTGTTACGGAAACGCCATCTTATAAACGTGAAATCGCTACATCCCACCATACAAAAAATGTTATTGAATCCAAAACATCCACATATATACATCCGACTACGTATTCCGTACCAAAATATTTCCTTGAAGCCTTGTTCCATAAAACAACACCACAAGGTTTTAAACTCACTCCAACAACGACCAGCACAACGCATAAACCGCCAAGCACCTCGACAACAACATCCCGTCCGCGAATAATCAAAGAATACTTTAACTTCGATTATTACGATGACGAATATGTTGAGAATAATACAAATAATACAATTCCACTGTTGCCATATCAGCCACAATACACTTCCACAACACTCCCAAAAAAATTGAGAACAAACGATGTGGTCATTCTCCCTGAAAAAGTCCAAAAGAATCGTTTTACCATTGAACGTAAACCCACATCCACTGAAAGTAATCTACGTACAAATCGTATTGTTATAAATCGTGAATCGGCTGCGCCAGTACCAGTGCTTCCCAGTGCTCTCATGAGTGATGACAATTTGACAACTAATGACAATAACGACGTAATCACTGATGATGATGAAGTGACCCCGACTACGTCACGTACATTTACGGATTTACCAAATCATTTACCAAATTTACCAATCCCAACAAGTACAACACCAATAACTATTATCCAAAGTACTCAAACATCCACTACTACAAATCTCCCACCAGTACCTAGTACAACGATCTCAACTAGTACTTCCTATTTAACATCACTTCCTGGACGTGTATCGCGGATAAATCCCGCCATCAAGTCTATAACTACATTCGGGGGAGCACGGGGAAGTTCCAAATGTAACGGCAACAGTACAATTTCTCATATTAAGTGCAACGAAATTCAACAGAGGTATTACAAAAAAAAACACACAAATTACACAATTTCGATGCCAAAATAACCTAATACAAAATCTTGGGGTATTGAATAGGAACAATTTCATCACTTTTTATGTATTTGCACATGTGCAAAATCATCTGGTTGAGTTTATCAGTGTTCGATTGTGATAATAAAGGTTTTTTTCAAGATTTTCAAAATCAGTAGCTGTCAAGGAAATATATGATTTGATAGCGCTCCCTTTGCCAGCTTGGAGCCCCTTGGAAATATTGCAATGACAAAACTAAAAGACTAAATGAACTTTATTTTTACAAAAGACAACCTTTTCTTTAGAAGTCAAAAGATAATCTAGAATATCTTAAGGCTTGGAATGTTTCCAAGATTCTTGATTGAAAACACTTGGATTGAAATCTGTTACGTCAAACTATTTCTGCTTTTCTCGTACAGTTTCAAATGTTTCAAAGAGTAATGGCTCATTTTTCAAATAGCATAACGAATGAGCTTGATGACTTAAGTGTATTCCTCTCAAAAATCCACACACGGTCAAATTAACAATATCGGGTCCCCTAGGCAATTCTCGGCACCCCTTTTCAGTCGTTGATTAAGGGATGTAAGTCAAATGAGACGCAGGGATTTTAATTTTAACTTTATTCTCGTTAAATGCAATAAATTACAATAAGCGAAACTTTACTCTTGTTAAATCCGTATTATTAGTTCTACTAATCGACACTAGATGACCCTGTTCTGTAAGTATGAAGTAATTCATCAACTGACACTGAGCATGCGTTAAAAAAGCAATAATACTTATTGTCATTGAGAATTCAAATTAGAAGACACTTGCCTGTTCTGCATAACGGCAATTTATCCAGCCCTGTAAACTTAGGGGAATTAAGGAAGAAAAAAATAATTTTATGTCGGGAATACTCAAGCTACGATATTTTTGCAAGGTTAAAACATCCCTTTCAGTTAACGACTCAACAAATCAGTAACTTTGAAACCACAAAATTGAACATTGAAAAACTATGAACCAAAATTCAAAATACAAAAATTCCTATTCAATGCTACAACTTCTGAGTCTCGCATGATAATTTATACTTTCCATAAAACCAGAATTAAAAAAAAGATCACATTTTCTTTATTTTTTAAGAGCACCATCTTTTTAATTAAAATTTTCTCTTGAACCTTTACTCATTTTTAAAAACAAACCAAAGTTAACAAACAAAAAATGATCTAATGGACTGACAGGTTTTTCTAATTTTCTAAGAAATGACCACAAAAAATTGTTCGAAATCTCTTTACAAACACACTTACACAATTACAAAACACACATACAAATATAACATTTCTTTTTGGGCCAGTTTCTTCTATTTCCTTCCTACTAATAACAACATCTCTTAAGTCTATCCAAAAATTCTTTTCATTATAAATTAACCGATAATCATCAAAACTATTGTGGGACAACTGGGTAGTAAAATTTAATCCAAATATTTCAGCTTTTCAGCTACTTATCATCATGAGATCGCATTTGTATGCTTCCTAAACGCATGAATTTTAATGCATCATTTATTTTCAAAAATTTTTATCATTGAAATATCATGTCAATCATTTGTCAGAAATTTGTTTATTAGAAAAGTGTAAAAATTTTACAGAACTAACGTTAGAGGTCGTGGCTCAGCCCATTATACAAGTGCTGGTGAAGATGTGCCCATCAATCGTGGAACACCACCCACGTAAGTCATTCTTATAACTTCCCTGGTGGAAAAAATATTTGAAGAAAGAATAAGTCTTGAAATTCAGAGTTATTCAGAGTTCCTAACACTTTTTCAGAGTTTTCTAAGACTTATCAAGACTTAAACTCTCTTCAAATATTTTTTTCTGTAGGATTTATGTGAGCTTAACGAAATATATTCTTAAACTTTAGACGATCACGACCAACGTTGAAACCATCTACATCGATTGTATCAAAGGCATCCGAATTTATTGATATTTACAAATATCCACCAACCAGACCATCACCAGTTTACCCAACACCACAAGTTGACAAAAGTGCTGCTAAATGCCGTAAAGATGTCTGTCTATTACCCGATTGTTATTGTGGCGGAAAAGATATTCCCGGTAAGTTATTTAATCGATTTGATAATTATTATTTCAGATAATTGTTCCAGAACGAGTTCTGCAGTTTATTTGAAATGTTGAATATACTTAATCAGTGAAATCTTTGTAAGTTGAAGTTTATTCTATCGGGAAAACTAAGGTTAAATGTCTAATCATTTGCAAGGACATTTCCTCGGAAGGTGGAAAGTCATATCTTCTACCCTCTTACATCGGAAACAAATCACGTTATCCTTCAACTCCATGAGCAATTCATAGCATTTTGGTGCATACAATAATCGGTTTTCGCCGAGTAAATCGTTAAATGTGGAGATAATCTCGAACTTGAACTTATGAAGGTTTTACTGTAATATAAGCATGTGTTTGTGTTTTAATAAAAATTTGCTGATATATAGGAGATTTAAGCGCCCAAGAAATACCACAAATCGTTTTACTCACCTTTGATGACGCTGTAAATGACTTAAACAAAGGATTATATACTGACTTATTCGAACAAGGACGTGTAAATCCAAATGGTTGCCCAATAACGGCAACATTCTATGTATCACACGAATGGACCGATTATAGTCAAGTACAAAATTTGTATGCGGTCGGACATGAAATGGCGTCGCACACAGTTTCGTAAGTGACACAAATACAAAATCTCTGTCACGGCAGTGGTATATAAGTATCCCCACAAAATTGCGACAATCCATCAAAAAATGTGTTAATCTATTTTTAAATTTATTTACTAACAAAAATATATGTGTTTCTTCCACAAAAATTTTTTTCCACAGGCACCACAACGAATCACCTTTTTGAAGGAGTTGTTTGCCCCACTTTCTACAAATTAGACAAGGCGTGGGTTTCAAAATTTAAAAACGACACGATTTTTTACATGAATCGTTTAGATGGATCATTTACCCGGCCCAAGTAGGTAGATTGATTTGTGGCTAGTTTACCTCCCCCATCCCCAAGAGGATAAGAAGGTGCTGTTACACCCTTCTAAAGATACTGGAGGGAGGGGGTAAATTCGCCACATTTCAATCAAACAGCTTGTGGCTTCTTAGATTTCTCTAAACGTTTCAGGAGAAAAATTTTCGTTATTTTTGCCCTCAACGCCTTGTCCACACTTTCTACAAAATTTGCTTTCACTTTGATTAAAAATTAACGCTAAACTATTGTTTTTTTTTCTATTTTTCTTTTTGCAAACTAACCAACAAAACCAAAATGATAGGCGATCTTCCTGTTGAGTCTGTTCCACAAATTGTCTTATTGACCTTCGACGATTCAGTTAATGATCTTAATAAAGGATTGTACAGCGACCTATTTGAGAAAGGTCGTGTTAATCCTAATGGTTGTCCCATATCAGCTACATTCTACGTCTCACATGAATGGACCGATTACAGTCAAGTTCAAAATTTATATGCAACTGGTCATGAAATTGCTTCTCACACTGTATCGTAAGTTTTCCTAAAAAACAAAAAGTGTAGTGTTGGCGCGAGAAACGAAATTTCCGAAACAAGACGAAACATTAATCAATAATTATTACTTTGTCGAAGAATTTTTTGATAGTCGATAAAGTGATTGATCATCAGCCCAAAAAATTATCGTCTCGCGGCAACACTACAAAATAAATGCTTTTCTTTTCAACAAACGCTGTTCGAGCTTCATTTAATTTTTTTGTTTTTGTTATTACTGGGAATAATTCATTTTGTACATTTTCCATCAAAACCATTTCAAATTTCCAACAAAGAATTATACGAACGCAAAGCTTGGAAAAATTTGCAGTTTAATTAATTCTTTGTCTGAGCCTTAGATATAATTTGAAGACTGGTTTACGTAATACGAGTTTTCAACAAAATCAAAAGAATACATCAAAATTTTTAACTAAGAAAACATATATACGATGTTTTTCCACAGATTTTCCACAATGATCTTATCCATTTTATTTGACATAATCAATATCAAACAAAGTAAACAAGCTCGTATTTAGTAAATCAGATAAATAGGATCTCGAAATTTTTGGAAAATGACTTTTGAAGGAGCATGGTCTAATTCATTTTCTATATAAAAATTTCGAGATTCTTTAAAATTCGACAAAGTAGTTCAATACTAATAATGTATTAAAAATTTAAAGGCACAGTTTCGGTGAACAATTCTCGCAAAAGAAATGGAATCGTGAAGTGGCTGGACAACGAGAAATTCTTGCCGCATACGGTGGCGTACATTTAGAAGACGTTCGTGGTATGCGTGCACCATTCTTATCAGTTGGCGGTAATAAAATGTTTAAAATGTTATACGATTCAAATTTCACTTACGACTCATCGATGCCCGTCTACGAAAATCGTCCACCAAGTTGGCCATATACTTTAGATTATAAACTCTTCCACGATTGTATGATTCCACCATGTCCAACCAGATCTTATCCAGGTAAAATTTAGGTTTTTCTAAGGTTCTAAATATATGATTATTAAATAATTTGATTTTTCTTAGGTGTTTGGGAAGTTCCTATGGTTATGTGGCAAGATTTGAATGGAGGCAGATGTTCCATGGGGGATGCTTGCAGTAATCCACCTGCTGCTGACGGTGTTTTCAAAATGTTGATGAAGAACTTTGATAGACATTACAGCACAAACAGGTAAGTCACGAATTTTCCAATAAGTATAAAAATTTAGGAAGCAAAAGTTTTAAATGATCTCATTTTATTTACAGAGCTCCATTTGGTTTGTTCTACCACGCAGCCTGGTTTACTCAACCCCACCATAAAGAAGGTTTCATTCAATTCTTGGACACAATCAACGCCATGAAAGATGTATATTTAGTTACAAACTGGCAAGCAATCCAATGGGTCAGAGATCCAACACCATTAAATCGAATTGCAAACTTCCAACCATTCCAATGCAATTACGCTGTAAGTGTCTTGCCTGTCAAAAACAGAGCTTAATATTTCATTTTGCCAAAGAAAGAGCATTCTGTCTGGAAAGGAAAGGATATATAATTCGTCTCAAGATGCTCCGTAATCTACCGAATCAAAAAATGGCTACGACAGCCCCATCTTGATTATTGGATCTTTGTGCTGGGTATAACCACAGCTAGGCCATTCGATTGCGCTCGCCAATAATATGGAGATCTCTGATGATCCCCAGGTGCAAGGGGGTCATTGTCATTCGGTTTGTGATAGCCAAGGGTCGTTCTATTCCCCAGCCCCACGAGATTTAATTCTAATTAGCTGGAAGGTTTTTGTCTTTTAAGGTTTTTCGAAATAATATAAACCTAATTGACGATTCACTTTGACCCCTCTTTAAAATTTAAGACTTTGTCCGTTTTCGACACAATTTCTCAAGAAATTGTTCTCGCCTGGTGTCACCAGAATAGTGTAAGCCAAAATAGAACGATGAAAGGTCGAAAGAACTCGTATTTCGAGAATTGTACAAACAATTATCACAAAGGAGTCATGGAAATTTTGTATGGCATTGGTCTCGGCAGAATCTTACAGTTTGTCATTTGTCGCAAACAAAATCCGTCATCAGGGTGTTTCCTAGTTTCCAGAAAATGTTTAGCTCCTTCGATTTGAATGTTTTTTTCGCTATTCCAATATTCCTAGTTTTTAGAAATTAATAAATATTTTTTCTTTCAACAGAATCGACCCAAAAAATGTAATAATCCAAAAGTATGTAATTTATGGCACAAATCTGGTGTACGATATATGCGTACATGTCAACCATGTCCCGATATTTATCCATGGACCGGTAAAACTGGTATCAAGAGTAGCCGAATTGATAATGATATCGAAGATTAAAGCAAATATTAACAAAAATTTTTTTCTAAGAAATAAAATAATACCTAATCTGAGGAAATCAACCAATAATTTTTCTAGTAAAAATATATAGAAAAGCGATTTTTTACCATCGAAATTAATTAATATATTTTGCAGTATTATTAATAAAATTAATTTATTAAAACAAATTTTTTTAAGATTTTTATATTTTTCTCAGATAAAATATAAATAACATAATGCTCAAAACGATTCTCAAAAGAAAATAAAAGAAAACTAACACCCTACCCCTTCCCAATTATGAATATCACTCGTTCCATGTCCCATTTTAAACTTTTTTTTTAACAAATTTAACATCAATGAATCGTTTTTCCAATTTTCTTTGTTTTTAGAAGCTAAATTTTCAATTAGTCAAATTTATATTTAAAAAAATTTACTTTCTATTCGAGAAAACGATTCATTTGAAAACATATTACCATAATTTCTCCTTACATAATATCGTAGCAAATAATTTTTCCAATCATGGGAATATTTGAGGTTAATTTTCTCAAAATCGAAATAAAATTTGAAGAAAAAAAAGAATTTGAAACGTCGAAAAATTATTGTACAAACACAAAATCTTTGAGTATTGTTCACTAGGGTTTTTTTATTTTATTTGGTGAGGTTTTATATAATTAGCTCATAAATTTTATGGGTTCATTTTTTTTTAAATACGGTTTCATTATGGCTTTTACGTTCTGGGGAATACAGTTGTTTTTTTTTTTCAAAATTGTTGGTACCAGTGTTTTGGATCAAGATACGTTTATCTGGATAACATGATAGCAAGATTCCCTAAACTAATAATTCTAGACTTAAAAATCTATCTTTTTTCTTCAACCTAAATATTCTTTAATCAATTTTAGACAAGTTCTGTACTTTAAAACTAATTTGCTTAATCGTCAACGCCCTTAAACTATTTTACTCTTTATAATTCTTGTACTCTCTCATATTTCTCGCTAACATTTCTATCAATTTTCAATTTTAAACAAGTTCAACACTTTAAAAATTATTTACTTAGTTTTCTTCAAGCTGAATCGTCAGCATCTTTAAACCCCTGACAAAAAAAGTCCTACTCAATTCCGGTTTAAATTTCCAATTCATTCCGAATGAATTCCGATTCAATCCAATAGAACCCAATTGGAAATTTTCGATCAGATCTATTAGATTGAATTGGGATTAAATAGGAATGAATTGGAAATTTTTCTAATCCAAATCGATTCATTTCTATCAAGGAATCGGAATTTTTGCCAGGGACTATTTTACTCTGTATAAATCTTGTATTCCCCCAGATTTCTGGCTAACATTTCTGTCAATTTTCTCGCAATTTAGTGGGGTTTAAAAATTGAGGTAATCTAGTAATGACTGTATCTTGCTACATAAAATTTAACTAACAGTTAAAGTAGATTGTAAGCATAGAAATATGGCTGTGAAAGAATACTAAACATCCGCGAATAAGGAAAAATCAGTATTTTCGATAAATTACACTGGACAAAACATATCTTCATATAGAATAGTGAACAATACACTTAGAAAATATTTCGGTTTAATTTGGGACATATTTTTAATGCTCGTTTATACAGTGCAAGAGACTGGGTCTGTCTGAACGCTCACTAAAAGAGCGCGCGTTGTTTGAATTTCCACAAAAACCAGTGACGTGTAAGTTTGCACTGTATAAAGGAGACATTTTTACTTAGAAAAAAAATACACAATGTGATAATTAAAAAAATCTAAAGCTTAAAAAAAAATTATTATTTGCCAAAATGTGTTTTTAATCAACTAGAGGCAAATTTTCGTATTATCTTAAAAAAAATATATACTTTGTAAATAATTTCACTGCATCCAGCAATTTTTTTAAAAATATTGTACTTGCCTCGTTCACACGCGTATAACAAAGAAAAACGTGCTATAAAAAATGACCATAATTGACATAACAAAAAAAACGCTCTCTTCATGTGACTTCCTTAATTAAATGTTGTGGATATTTTTTTTTTCTTATCTATTTCCGCTAATCAGCAATCCTTGTTTTTGTAATTTGAGATTGTGATATAGCCTTTTTGGGTATTTAGCAAATTTGAGTTGATTCACTGAGGGAAATGAAAGCGGGAATATTTAAATTATCTCCACCATATTCCCTTTTGTTATCCCCACCAATATCAAAGTTGTATTCTTTTATATGGCGTCAAATCGCCAGATTTTGCGAACATGAATTGTTCAATAGTTTTTATTCTTTGAAAAAAATTCCGATTGCGCAATCTCTAACAATTTGTCGCCACATAAACAACACTGCTCAAATGATACAACACGCAGAATGTAATATTAAGAATCTAGGAGCACCAAGGCAATTGTTAAATTTAATTGAAGTCGATTCATTCGAATAGAACTAATCTTCTATTGGATTGAATTGGAATTCAATCGGAACAAATTGGAAATTTGAATCGGAATTCAATTGGACGTTTTTATCAGGGTATTTACTTTTCGATATTTCGAAAACCAAGGCAGATATTCATGAAATTATAACAAAATTCATCATCAAAGTTGAAAATAAGATACAAATAATTTTAATCCTAAATCTAAAATTGCGTTGGTGCTCGTTCTACCTTAACATACAATGTATGTTAGTTTTAATATGATGTTCTTTTCTCTCAGTGTTTAAAGTAAATCCATATTCCAGTTTTCTTACAGTGTGTGCCAAAACAGATCAATATTGTAATTGTAGAAAGTGAAATTATGAACGTTTGTGATATGAGTGTAAAACGTGTGAATGATTGTAAAATAGTCTTTGAGATTTTTTCGACACAAATGAAAAGAGATAGTAAAATTCGAAACCTCCCTCTCTATTAAACACATTGAGTATATAGGGTGGTCTCCAGAGATGGTTATCTCTCTTCCAATCATAACAAGACAAATCAGAGACAATTTTGTGAATGAGTTTATTAAAAAAAATGAATCGAATAGAAATTCCACACGTAACTTTTCACGATTGTTTTTTGTTTTTTTAATTTTTTGTACTGGGTGTACAAGCATTTTAGACTGATGGCGATGATTGAATTGACAGCCAATAAAATATTTTGTATATAATATACAGTTGTCATAATTCAATTCAATCGTTTTTAAATTTGAGACTCTTCTCAAAGTCCTGTGTGCGATTACATCCAGTTCAATTTCAACTCAAAATTGCTAAATAATTAATTATTTTGAAATGTATATACTTTATAAGGATTATTTTTTAATATTAAGTCATTAATTTGCTTAAAAAACAATGAAAATTTTTATTTTGAAAATGAAATTTTCAAATTATATATATACCTAATTATTTATATACTTAGATCGAATTATCTTTCTTACCTATTTTTTTTAGAATTATAAATTTTTACTTTTTTTAAAGTGTTATTTGTATGTAAATAATGCCCTATTTGTAATGGATTTTATTTAAATATAAATTATTTCTCAAAATTATTTAATTTTTGTTTAATTTTTTTAAATCCTATATTCCAAATAAAAAAACACTTGAAGATGAGGTATGTCTATACTCAAATTTGGGCCTGGTGGATCTACATTTCTATTGACTGCATAGAAATTTTGTAAGATTCCAGATTATGAGGTCCTGGTCCCGATATTCGGCACAAAGATGATTGTAAGCAAAAAACTAACATCACAAGTGAATAGCTTGGCCTAAAATTAGTGGGTTTCAAAAAAAATTCCATTCAGATCGAATAAAATTTGCCTGTGCTATCAAAAAATTGATTTTTTTAACTTGGTGACGTCATCAAAATCCAAAAATTTTAATTTTACTCTATCATATCCAAATTATATCCGATTTGGATAAACAAAGTATGTAATCCTACTAAATTTGGGCCATACTTTTCAAATTTTTGGTCAAATTTAACCTACCTTAAATAAGAGTGAAGATTCTGGGGACCTGGTCCCGATATTCAGCACAAAGATGACTGTTAGCGAAAAACTAACATCATAAGTAAAAAGATGGACCTAAAATTAGTGGGTTTCAAAAAAAATTCCATTCAGATCGAATAAAATTTGCCTGTGTTATCAAAAAATTGATTTTTTTAACTTAGTGACGTCATCAAAATCCAAAAATTTTAATTTTGCTCTATCATATCCAAATTTTATCCAATTTTGATAAACTAAGTATGTAATTCTACTAAATTTGGGTCATACTTTTCAAATTTGTCATCAAAATTAACCTAGCTCTAATAAGTTTCAACAATGTGGAGTCCCGGTCCCGGAATTAAGAACATAAGTGATAGCTAGCGAAAAACTGACATCACAGCTGAAAAGAATGACCCAAAAATAGTGGGTTTCAAAAAAAATTCCAATAAGATCGGTTCAAATTTGCTTGTGTTATCAAAAAAATCGAATTTTTTAACTTTATGACGTCATCAAAATCCAAAAAATTTAATTTTGCTCTATCATATCCAAATTATATCCGATTTGGATCAACAAAGTATGTAATCCTATACGGTATACCGTCTACGATATACCGTGTAGACGGTATACCGTCTATACGGTATACCGTCTACACGGTATACCGTCTACACGGTATACCGTCTATACGGTATACCGTCTATACGGTATACCGTCGACACGGTATACCGTCTATACGGTATACCGTCTATACGGTATACCGTCTACACGGTATACCGTCTATACGGTATACCGTCTATAACCGTCTACGGTATACCGTATAGACGGTATACCGTATAAGATTGTGGGATCCAATATTCAACACAAAGATTGATTTTTTAAACTTTTCTAATCCGCGGAACTATTTAGTTTTATCAACTTCAATGAAAGTTAAATCTTAGTGCTTGCATTATTTTGAACAAATTAGAAAAGTTTAAAAAATCAATCTTTGTGTTGAATATTGGATCCCACAATCTTATACGGTATACCGTCTATACGGTATACCGTAGACGGTTATAGACGGTATACCGTATAGACGGTATACCGTCTACACGGTATACCGTCTACACGGTATACCGTCTATACGGTATACCGTCTACACGGTATACCGTCTACACGGTATACCGTCTATACGGTATACCGTCTACACGGTATACCGTCTATACGGTATACCGTCTACACGGTATACCGTCTATACGGTATACCGTCTACACGGTATACCGTCTATACGGTATACCGTCTATAACCGTCTACGGTATACCGTATAGACGGTATACCGTATAAGATTGTGGGATCCAATATTCAACACAAAGATTGATTTTTTAAACTTTTCTAATTTGTTCAAAATAATGCAAGCACTAAGATTTAACTTTCATTGAAGTTGATAAAACTAAATAGTTCCGCGGATACGTTTCTGAGAACGTTTTGAGCTCTTGAATCGTTACATGTTAAATCCGAAATTTAACATACCGTGTGCGGTATACTCTGGACGTATAATGTATACCGTGGACGAGAGTATACCGCACACGGTATGTTACATTTCTGTAGAATACGCTTTCCCATCTGTATAATGTATACCGTGGACGAGACTATACCGCACACGGTATATTTCATTTACTTCAAATAAGCATTCCAATCTATATTGTGTATACCGTGGACGAGATTATACCGCACACGGTATAAGGGCTCGACGGCATAAAGAGTATACCGTGAAAAAGTATACCATGCACGGTATAAGAGCCCCACGGTATAAAAGGGCAAAAATAATTTCATACCGCGTCTAAATAGACCGTATACGGTATACCGTGGACGGTCTAGACCGTAGACGGTATTGTGCGGATAACCACTTCGTTAAAAAAATGGTAATGCTGTTATATTTTGATAAAGTTTTCTTTTTTTTACTTTTTTTAAACATTTAAATAATGTATGCACTATTGTACACAAAGAACGTACCCAAAAGTTTAAGCTGCCATCTAGTGAGTAAAACATGTAATAAATTACTGTAGGTATTTTTGCATATATCCTCTTTCTATTTTTGTTGTTTGGTTTTGAAGTAATCACAAAAGTTAGGTTAAAATTTTCGTTTTTATAAATAATGAATTAAATTTTTACAAGAAATAGATTATTTTATTAAGTTTGGAAAACGAAAACAAAATTTCAATGATGACTGGAATGATACATTGTCAGTTATGGATGGGCAGTGTAAGAAAATATATTTTTAATAAATCCAAGTGTGCCGAATACAAAAAAATAACCTCTTGTTTGTGTTTTGTTTTCAGTTAGAACCATACATGACGGAAAGTTTCATAATGTTAGCATTTCAAAAAATGGGCGAACATCCACAAAATGTGAAAGTAATGCGAAACAAATTCACGGGCGAACCAGCTGGATATTGTTTCGTACATTTTCCAACCGACGAACAAGCAATTGATGCAATGCATAAATTAAATGGTAAACCAATACCGGGTACAAATCCAATTGTACGATTTCGTTTAAATAATGCAAGTAGCACGGGTCGATCACTTTTAGAACGTGAATTTTCTGTTTGGGTCGGAGATTTAAGTCCAGATGTTGATGATTATAGTTTGTATCGAGCTTTTGCGTCACGTTATAACACGATCAAAACTGCAAAAGGTAAGTTGGCTTTAATCTTTGTTATTTGTAAATATCCATTATTGTTATCTAGGTTTTCTATTTGGATTTTATTAAAGATAAGATACCTAGATTTCTAGGAATGTTTAGAACAGTCGAAAATATAAAATCAGTTTATTTTCTAATTTGATTAAAACCACTTGATAATTGATAAACTTGTTGATAATCAAATTTTAGCCTAAAAAAGTGATTATTATTTTGAAACGCCGACATCTCGAAATCGATAAGGTTAGGTGAAAGAATCGGTAAGACAAAATTTGTTTCGAAATATTCAAAATATTAAATCTAATTTTAGTTAAACATTTGGCGGAAATCACACTATTATCGTTAATTTTGTCAAAATCAAATTTGCATCAAAATAACGAACTTTTTGAACGGTTTTAATCTAAAAAAGGGTGAGGTTCAGCAAAAATTGTCAAAAGGACAAAGAAATGCTCAAAATATAACATCCAATTGTTTGTATTTTTATAATTTTTCAGCACGTTTGATTCTCAATGGGAGGAGTTTTGACCCTCAAAACCCCTCCCATGAGGCAGGCCCTCATAAGATGTTAATTACCTCATTGATTTTGAAATATACAAAAATGTCATTTATCACGAAAATTTAATATTTGAAAATTCGTTTATTTGAGGTTATGCTGTCAATTTTAAAGCAGCTAGAATCTACACACGGTGGGGTCGAGCTAGCACGGGTCTGCGAGTTTCACTGTTCATTCACTGATCCTCGTGTTGTTCATGTCTTTAACAAGGTCAATTTAGCCCGAATTTGCGGTTTTTTGGTTCTTGGGTTCATTCAGAGAACCAAGGGTTGGCCATGCCTCTAATGAGGTCGAGTTAGTTGGGATTTTTTGGCCCGTACGTTCAACCTGCGATCCACGAATTTATTTATTAATGCATTTCAAAATAAGTGCAAAAATTGTTATTCACAGTTCTATGATAAATAAAAGCTTTCATTCACGCTAAATTAAATCTGAGGAAAGCTCAAAAAATTTAGATAATATTCTGTTCACGTTAATCATCTACTTCAAATTACCTTAACTTGAGATTCGCCCTGAACACACAGTATCCGAATAACCACAGCTTTTATTAAATCCTAATAACTCTGCTTCTTTCGAGGACACGGATTGTACTGAAAGAATTTGCAGAAGAATTTTTCAGCACAGATTCTAGGGACTCGTCCTCAATACCTATTTTTATTCAACTATTTAAATTCGAAATTTAATTCTAACGAAATTTTTTGTTCCAGTGATTCTAGATAACTCCGGATTTAGTAAAGGCTACGGATTTGTTCGGTTTGGTAGTGAAGACGAACAGAAAAATAGTTTAACGGCAATGAATGGTTACATTGGTTTAGGCAGCAAAGCCTTAAAAATATGTAATGCAGTACCAAAACCAAAAGGGGCAACCACAATATCATCCCCACCACAAAGTACCACCACACTATCGCCAGCACCCTCAAATTCTGCACCTCCAGCACAAACGTACACGACACAATCCCAAGACTATTCACAGTATTATGATCCGTCCGCGTACTGGCAAAATTACGCTTGGCAAGGTTACTACGATCAGACACCTGAGTTTTGTCAATCGACCACGGAGAATGTGTTAATTGATACGTCTGCGTTGAGTGGTAGCTCCTCGTATAATGGGCATGGTATACATACTTCTCATAGTTCTTTACCAGAACCAACTCAAGCGAAAATTGACGATGATTTAGAATTAATTGGTATGTATTTCAAAATTTATTGCTTCTCAATTTATCCTTTAGAATCTTCTTCTTGAAAAGTCCACTCATGGTTAATCCGGCCCTGCTTACCAAATGTCAAAATACAGAACAGTCTTGTACAAACCAACAAAATGGCGGGATATTCAAAATTAACATCGAAAATAGAACATCCTTTAAACAATTATAAAATTTCAAATTATTGAATTTTCAGAACACTCAACGGCTTTGGATGTAGATAAACTAAATAAGGAATTATGTGAACAGGATAAAGTTTTATGGGATTCCTTAGAAAGTTCTAAATGGTTACCGTGTGAAGGTCTGTTAGAAATTTGTTAACTTTATTTAATATCAATCACTATATTTTGTAATTATTTTAGAAAAAAATTTTGATTTCCATGAAACGTTTAAGGATTGTTTAAACGATGTGGAAAATCCTTAATTGTTTTATGAAAAATTGTACAATTAATTAATTTTATTTTATATGAATTATGTGTGTAGAATGTGTTTTAACACTTTAGTACAATGAAACTTAAAATTAAAAAGGAAAAACTTAATGCATCTTTGAAATTTTCCACAATCCAAAAAAAAATCGACCTCTTAGGGGCATACCTTTTTCGACTTTCTTAAGTTTTTACAACCCAATAAACAATTGTGGAAAATTTCAAATATGCATTAATTTTTGTGCTTTTAGATATTTAGTTGAATTGTACTACTTAGAAATAATCTAACTTTAGTTATTTTTATATTGTATTAGTTACTAATCATGTTTGTCGACATTTAAATAAAAGAATTTATATCGTAATGGTATACTTCAAACAACGAGTCCAGAAATTTATCTGATGGGAAAGATGTATTTTAGTCTGGATAACTGTTCACAGTTTTAAAATAAATTTGATTTAGTTTGTGGACTCCAAAGTAATTAGAACTAAAAGCCAATCCAAGATCCAAAGTCTCCCAGATGTGGCTTCAAAACGCTCCACTCATAGACCATCAAGCAATAGGGTCTTTTTTGGGTCAATATTACTTTTTATGGGGTTTTTCTTGTTTCAAAACCTGAGATAAAAGATTTTGTAATTTTGAAGCACAAGTTTCTAAGATTATTTTATAAAATCTATTTTAAAGCGACATCGGTTAAAATCCTGCAAAGAACACTCTATGCCGAAATTTCTGGCTAAACAACTTCAAAACTACCTCTCAAATCTTTAAATGAAGTAAATTTTTTGTTTGTTTTTGAGTTCTAATTACACAATATGACTTTAAAGATCGGAGTAGTCCTTAGTAAAACCTTTTTTGAGGACTAGATCGGAGGTCATACTTTCCTCGACTAAAATACATCTTTTTCACATGGACAATTTCCTAGACTAAATTCCTTAAAATCGAGTACTTTTCCTTATCATACCTGTACGTATCCTACCTACGTGTCCGTTAGTCTGTCCCCATTTATTTGGAACAGATTTGGAAAAATATTCGATTGGACAAGGGTGGCAGACGAGGTCAAGTTCGAATGGGAAATTTCTCAAAATCCTTGCACAGGAGATATTTTAAACCACGAAGTGGAATGGTAAGTCTTCGATAGACCCAAAGGCTCATGTCAATACCAACGGGCTGTCATTTTTGTTACATAGCGCGACTCTTTGTAACCTTGTGCCTACTTTGCCTTATGGATAATCCGCCTCTGTCTGATTATAAAATTTAACTCTCCTGGGTTACGATATTTTCGATACTTAGCATGTCTACGTGAGGAATTCTTCATTCATCTTAGGTTTCTGTCGCCCTTTTACGCTTGGATAAATTGGAAGGTAACGTATAAATAAAAAAC
This sequence comes from Chrysoperla carnea, assembly GCF_905475395.1. Classification (NCBI taxonomy): domain Eukaryota; kingdom Metazoa; phylum Arthropoda; class Insecta; order Neuroptera; family Chrysopidae; genus Chrysoperla; species Chrysoperla carnea. The sequence continues at coordinate 35,499,946 of NC_058342.1, forward strand.
GTCAATAAAAGTATTGTTTTTAGTAAACAATTTTGTATTTCGAATAAATAAAATTTTAACATTAGAAAAATTATAAAAAAATATGATATTTTACAAAGTGTCTCAGAAGTCGCGTAACCTAAACATACCATTTGTGAGAGGAATTCTTTCTTGTTTGTACTGTAGCTTTGTTTCCAGCACACGGCATAAGAAAACATATCTATAATAGTATATCTTTCTTATACACATTGCCGAATGTATACATATACATCTAATCTTGCTCACGGTATAATTTCAATGTACGTGATTAAGCGACTTTTGGGAGACTTCATATTACTTAATTATGTAGTTTTAAATTAGGGGTGTCCCAAATTTTAGATTTTAGATATTTCGCTGGTAAAGAACACATTAAATATATGAAAAAATCTCGATATGGCCCGTATCGAAACAAAAAACAATAAATGTTAACGCAAAAAACAGAACGGCTAATTTTTTTATTCAATAAATGATTTGTTCAGTTTAAAATGGTTCCGAAAAATTTTCAAGCAACTTTCTGTGATTTTCTGTGATTTTCATTCAAGAATATTTTTGTAATTGTTATTTTTTTACGAATAAATATTATTTTTTCATATATCGAGTATTTTGTATATAGGGTAAAATCCTCAAAAGTTTGGATTTCACTAAGGGGTGTGTTATCTGTCACCATATCGCAGCCCCAAACATATTCATTAACCGGCTTCCATTGACATCTGTTATGACATAGATTGTCGTTCTAACTCGACACCCATAATTTAAACATGTTTCCGATTTCGAATTACAGGGTGGCGATTTACTGAAATTTCTTTTCAATGATTATTGCAAAAATTTCCCACATGGTTTTGGAAATCTTGAAATTCGATAAAAAAGACAAAAAAAACCATTTTCTATGGTAAATTGAACCCAAAACAAACGGAAAATTTGTGGTTAAAATTGATGAAAAATATATAATCTCCGAAGAATCAGCTTTTTTAAAATATTTAGATTTTCCCAATTTGCGATCATTATTTTCGCTGACATATAGTAAAATTTCTTGACTTCCAGGTTTTCCAGGTCGATCTCCACCCTGATTAATATGTTTTTTTATTTAGAATTATGTTTTTTTTTTTGTTATTAAAGCAAGTGTGTCGAAATTTCGCTAGAAATTCGTTGATCAAGGCGAAATTATTATTATTTTTTTTGTTAAACGTTTTGGTCAAAGGCGAAACATTTTTTTATGGTTATATTGCGCAAGTTTTTGCACATTTCTAGAATTTTATTTTCGCCTAAAAGGCGATTTTCTTATAAACAGTGACGGATTTAAATTAGCTTTCAGTTTAACGCATCAGAGGTATCAATGAAGTTTCCGGTCTTCAAAATTCAATTCTAGAGGAATTTTTTACCATCTTCCCTCGCTGATACTTTAATTTCCTGGCATTTCCAGGTTTTCCAGCTTTAAATCCGTCACTAATTTTAAAAAATTTGTTAAAAATTGATATGCTATCTAATAATTAGGGCGAGAATTAAAGAAGAAAAACAAAGAATAATTAATCGGAATCATCATCAGATGAATCACTACTTCCTTCTCGGATAACTTTACGACGATGTGTGAGAACTTTCTTCTTTTTCTGTGTTGGTGCAACAAGATCCTCGTTCTGAATGATTCCACTCGTATGTAAACGATACAGTAAAGCTTCTGTGCTTTTGTTACTGATATCGATAATATTATCGAAACGTTGAATTTTTTCGATGATATTAAATTCTTGGATTAAAATTAACACTGGAGTTTTCGTTAAATTTAATCGTTCTGGAACAAACAAACAAAATCTATATATTAGCTTGGCTCGAATTAATTTTTGAGGGGCAGGCTATACTTCTTTAAAATATTGGAATCTCGATTTTTTGGAATTTTTGTTTCGAAATTAGATAAAACTTAGTTTATAAGGTTATTTTAACCCAAAAAATTCAAAAATTGAGTTCATTTGACGATTATGAGCGCAGTTTCTGAGAAAAACGATATTTCATATCGATGTTTGGCGTTATCTCGAAAAATAATCGCCCAGTCGTTAAATGAACCCGATTTTTGTACTTTTCGGGTCATGATTATCTTATAAACTGAGTTTTATCGAAATTTGAAACACACAAAATTTTTCGATTTTCTTAAGGGGGTACCCCTTTGCAAAAATCGAAAAAATCAAGAAAAAATTGTTTGTTTCGGAATTGGATAAAACTCAGTTTATAGGGTAATTTTGACCCAAAAAATTCAAAAATCGAGTTTATTTGACGATTGGGCTAGTAAATTTTGAAAAAAACGAGTCCTTGGATCGATTTCTGGCGATATCTCAAAAAATACCCGTCCAATCGTTAAATGAACCCGATTTTTGAATTGTTTAAGTCAAATATACCTTAGAAACTGTGTTTCATCAAATTCCGAAACATAAAAATTTTTTCGATTTTTTGCAATTTTTTGAAGGGGTACCCCTTGAAAAAAATCGAAAAAATCAAAAAAAATTTTCTGTTTCAGAATTCGATAAAACTCAGTTTATAAGGTAATTTTGACCCAAAAAATTCAAAAATCGAGTTCATTTGACGATTGTGCGCATAGTTTCCGAGAAAAACGATATTGCAAATCGATTTTTGGCGTTATCTCGAAAACTAACCGCCCAATCGTTAAATAAACCCGATTTTTGTATTTTTCGGGCCAAAATTAGCTTATAAACTGAGTTTTACCGAAATTTGAAACATACAATATTTTTCGATTTTTTGCGATTTTCTTAAGGGGTACCCCTTAGCAAAAATCGAAAAAACAAAGAAAAAATTTTTTGTTTCGGAATTGGATAAAACTCAGTTTATAAGGTTATTTTGACCCAAAAAATTAAAAAATCGCGTTTATTTGACGAATGGAAGAATAGTTTCTGATTTATCGCCTAAAATCTTAAAAAAAAATTCCTGAAACGGATTCGAGAAATCGTAAAAAAAACAAGTATTGATAAAATTGAGAAATCATAAAAAGATTGATTCCGATTTAAATAAAAATCATTGCCCAGTGTACTTAAAACCAAAATTAGAATCCCGTGATTAATGGTTTCAGACGCCTGAGGAAAGAAAATTAAATGAAAAAACTTACTCATTAAAAATGGACACGATTTAACATTGATTTTCGCAATTTTACATTCCAATAATTTTGGAGCAATAATATTGATGTGATGATCCAAAATTTTACTTTCAATTGTATCGTCCGAATACACCAAAATGATACATTTCTCTGATGTTTTGGTTGTTGAGAAAAACTCTTTTTCATCTTTCAGCTCAACAACTATTCCATGACCCTATAAATATTTTTATTCAAAATTAAAATATGATAACTTTTTGGACATTACTTCAAAAGAGATCATTTTACCCGCAACCCAAATAGGACCTAAACACTACAAGAATCATTCTTAACTGACTTTGAGAAGCGATTTACAAGATTTCGCTTGAAATCGCACACAAAAACGGTTTCAATAATACGCATCATATCAATAATTAATGTAAAGCTTTGACAAAAAACTTTGTAAGCACCTTGTTAAGAATAGGACCCAAGGAACCTAAAAGGTGACTTTGAGCAACGAACTTTTTGGACTAAAAAGTTTTTTTTATGGCTGATTGAAATATTTTTCATTTATAGAGGTTTAACTGTAATAAATAGAAATAAAACAAAGTGGAAACTGACCTTCTTTTTCCATTCAATCTGTTGTGCAGCTTTTTCCTTCAAAAGTTTTAACCTTTGATTACGAATTGTTTCCAAATCATCAACAGATAAATTTCTCAATTGATCAATTTGCTGATCTAATTGATTTTCCACAGTTTCCACAACTTGACTTATAGCTGCTTCCATATTATTAATCGGTGCCATTTTGAACTGGACAAAAAAGAAAAACTTTTCAAAATTTTGACATTTCCAACAATACACATGGTACCAAAATTTACAATTTTTATAAAATAACTGTATTCTTTACATAGATTTTGAATGAAATTGAAAATTTATAAAGAAAATTTGCTTACCAATCAAGAAAAATTTATGAATTAAAAAACCGGGTGTGATTTTAAAACAAATTTCTTTTTATTGTAAGAAAGAATTACGAATTTAATTATTGTGTCAATTTTAGGTTGGTGGTAGTGTACATATATACATATACATAAAAAAAAGCGGTAAATTTAAAATTTATATGCCACCTCTTTCAAAAAATTCTAGGCACATACAAAAATCGTTAAATTCGTAGATAAAAAATAATGCTTGGTGTTGAGAGAATCACAATTAGATATTTTAGATGAAGTTTAAATATTTTTTAATAACTTTAAATTTGTAGACGTATATAATTTGAAGTTTCAATTGACCCAAATTATTTTAAACTTAAAAAGCTGTGTTATTTGGATTTTACGTCGGGTTAAACAAGATTGAAATAATGTATCTACGCTTGCGTTAGTAGTTTTTACTTTCACAATTCCAAAATTATTAAAACCCTCCTAATAGGATCGTTTTAAATTTAAAAAAAACCCCAATTTACTCCATTTTTTGTTAAAATGACAGCAAGTTATATAATAAGTTTAGTTCAAAGTTTGTAACGGAAGAATATTGATTGTTGATTAAGTTCGTTGGAGTTTTTTTTTATTTTGAATTAAAGCAATTTCTTTAGTTTTGGATTGATTCGTCCGTGCTTTTGCAAATCGAATTTTCTGAAGGTAAAAAAACGGATTATACTAATTTAAAAAAAAATTATAAAATACCAAGAACCATTTTTATATTTGCTATAAAAATTCAAAGTTTTTAAATTATTTCAAAAAAACTTATTTTGGTAGAGTCCCTTAAGTAAAAAAGGATAAAGATTGGATTGTAACAATTAATTATATTAGAAAGACAAAGATAGATAATATATGTAAGATGGGATACTTCTAGATCGACTTTATGGTCTATGGATTACCTACGAAATAAAATTAAAAAAGAAATAGAATTTTACAGATGTTCTTCATATATTTGGTGTGTGTCTTTGCTAACCAAATGAATAAGTAGCACGATAAAAGCACAGTGGTACCAAATGAATATTAGTAGGAACATGACAGTTCACACTGTCGATTCAAAGAGCAATAATACAAATTACCTCATACAAAAAAAAGTGTTCTAGCAATAAAATAATCAACAATTACAGTGTTTTAATTTATCATTTGCGTTATATATAAAAATTTGTATGTTAAAAATGTTTAAATGTATTCCAAGAAAAAAATCGAATAAAACTGTACATGTAATAGAAAATTGTTTGGTGCCACTGTGTTTATGAGAAAACTACGGGTATTACACGAAGTTTCTTGAAATCTATATAACATATAAACATTGTACGAACAGAGATTACTTATTCTGTAGTAGATTTTGCGCAAGCGATACACACATAGACCAAGTCAGTTGAATTAGAATCGGTAGTGATCGTGGATATATAACGAAGGAGTCAGTGGCTGGTGAAGTTTCCCGGTAACCGGTCGGAAGGTGTCTGGTCCCGGTATTTTTGTGGGACCGTGCCTTTGATTTGCCTTTCGTCGATTTTAAATTGTGTTAAAAATTTTTTTTTTTTTTTTTTAAATTTTTTGTGTTATTTTTTTTTTGGTTTGTTGTAACGGTCCAATTTTTTTTTTCGAAAGCCTACCTCTGTGTTAGGCTTCAGAACCTTGTGAGGTGTGGCTTTGTACCACATTTAGTTTTTTTTTCTTTTTTTTTTTTGAATTTGATAACGGAACATCTCCATGTGCGTGACTTGAGCGCATACGGTTAAAACTTTTCAACAATCGAAATCACATCGGCAGACTGGACCCGGAGACAACGGGCTATTCTTCAAGTCCATTCGACGATACGGGAGGATTTTGGTGTGAATGTTTTTGAGAAAATTTCACTTAAAGTGTTTGATTGTAAGTAGAATTTTTTTGAATTTTTTTCACACAATAATTGAAGTTTTACAAACTTATAAACTGAAGTTTTATTTTTAAAATAAAAAGTTTGTTTTATGGGAACGCACAGTTTGAATTCAGCAAATTTATAAATAGAGAATTTATTTCTTCGTGGTTCGGATCTCTTCTCATAATAAAACTATTTCAAATCTGAATAATGTGTTTTAGCAGGTGTACAGATATTAAAGTTATGTGGAACAGACGGACTGGACCACTGGTCTGTCGCACAATGTGACGGACGTATTCACGAATGTTTTAACACAGGAACTAATTTAAAAATGTTGTCTCACTAGGTCACAGGAAAAAAAATCTTTTTTTTTTTTACTTCTCTCATGTGTCTTTTTACAAATTGGTATGACGTAACCCACAATTGGTAAAATTCAATAAGGATGATGACATTCGGGGTGGAAAATACTGCCAACTTATATTAATCAATAAATCCCCAACTGTTCCTATTTTGTTGTATGTCTCGAAGTCGATTTGGCACATACTACCGAAATTCTCGATTGTTAATAACGCCCCGCCGTCTTCTATAGTAGTATGTGAGTGTGTGTGTGTGTGTTCGTATGTTCGGGACGGCCAGCATTTTCAATCGTTTTGTATCAGTGTTATAAAAACTGTTTTTCTTTTTTTTGAGTTCAGGGTCCTCTATTTGTTTTTTTTTTTTTTTTTTCATTGAAAGTTTTTTTGAAAATTTTCTTTAATAAAAATCGTGGTTAATATTTCTAGGTCAGTGGTTTTTTAAATTAGTTTTCCAATAGGTTCAAGGTAACATTACGATGTGATTTATTAACTATTTAAAGCTTCCTTTATTTTTTTTTTTGAAAAAAGCTCAAATGAATTTTTTTTAAACTTTGATAATATTACTCTTTTTAATGAAGAATTTTGTTAGAATGAAAAAAAATTTAGCTTTAGAGCAAATTAGAAAGCTTTGAGAGTCTGAGCGAATTTTAATCTCGCCTCTGAATTTATTAGAATCCGGGGCAGAGTATTTCTCTAATTTTCTCATAAATTAATTTCATATGAACTCGATTCTTGTCTTTATCGTTCTTTATAGGATAAAGTGTGGCAGAATCAAAGTATTCCTGATTTAAGTTGTTCCTTTTCAAACCATTCTGAGGCCTTTGAACTTCCCTGGTGGAAAAAATATTTGAAGAAATAATAAGAAATTCCGAAAAAGTCTTAGCAACTTTGAATTTCTCAACGTTTTCGGACTAGTCTAATTCAGAGTTATTCAGAGTTCTTAATACTTTTTTAAAGTTTCTAAGACTTTTTCAGAGTTTCCTAAGACTTATTAAGACCATTATTTTCCACCAGGGTTGATTAAATTTATTATCTTTATTTGAAAATCTAAAGGAGGCTTGAGACGATAGTCTCAGCTAAAAACAAAATTGATTCAAAAATTGGGAAAGTAGGGCAGACTGACAGGCACATCAGTGATTCTATAATGGTTCCTTTTTTTGGGAATGTTAATATTCTGAATACGCCGGTTAAAGGAGTCTAAAAAATTTCAATTCAAAATTATTATTTTTGATTTTGTCCAATAAAAAATGTGTCAAAATGTTTGTTGAGTGCGAATATAAACATTGCATGTGTGTTGTTTTAGAATTTCTGGTATTTGAAAAAGGCAGAAATATACGTAATCGTTATATACGAAATACAAATACAAGCATGCCAAGTAGTAGCGAATATACACACATTATACGAAGCAAGGCAATATCTCGATTCGTAGTCGTGTAGTCGTACATACCAGCAGTACTCACGACCGCATGTAACGTTGTTTTATTTTAAACAAAGCGCCAACGATTGTTCTCATGATATTAACCTATTTTCGAGGTGTATGATATTAAGGTGATTCGTCACTTTCATTTCATAAAATTTGTTCGCCTCTTTATCTTGAGAATCCATTCTCATTTCATTTTCTCCTACACTATCAGAAGAAAGTTTAATACTTGGCCACGTAATTTGTTTTTTGGCTTTTGAGAACTTTAAATCACTCACTCTTTTGAGGGTTAAGTTGATTTCTGCAAACTCAATACTAAGACTGAAATCAGTAAAATTGATTATCTTTTAGAATTAACCTTGGTCTTGAAATGTCGTAAAAAAATTGGAACACTTAAAAGCAGGTACAAAATCTCTCTAAATGTTTACTCTTATCTAATTTCTCTGTCTTTATAGTTCAATAACGAAGCTGAAATGTAAGCAAAATTGGTTCTTTTACAGATTTAGAGTTATGATCTGGCACTTTCTACGGAATTGTCGCATCCAGAAGACTAAATATCAATAAAATTTCTTCCAGGCTTAGTCTTGTTCTTGAGTGTCGCTAAGAGATATCCTACTGGAGACTATTGGAATTCTGGAAAAGTTTTGAAGAAAATGCGATACAATAGATCCGACTGATCGGAGTACAAAAGTCTCTCTAAAGATTTATCTTAATTCGAATGTAATCCATCTTTGGTCTCTATAGTTTAATAAACTATATGAAGATTTAACATGTAAGAAAAATTGTTTCTTTTGCAGCCTTGATCCTGCAATACAATAAAAACAATAAAACTAAAACAACTTAACCAACAATTGCGGAAATTTGACAAGAACACAATAAAACCAATGTCTAGAACAGAAGAGTTTACTACTTGAATAATATCATGTTTAATTGGAAATCATTTTGAAGAAGAATTATGAAAATCGATATTAAACGGCATACTAAGAAAAACAGAAAGTTTTCTGAGTATGCCTTTAATGCATGAACAATATCAAGGCCAAGACTTTAGTCTTGCTTGCCTGAATATTTTGAAAGCATTGTCTTATATTATGAACATATAACAATCTGCCATTCTGTGATTATAATTTGATCCAGTGCTATAATCTACAGCGAATTTAAGCATGAGGATGCAATATTACAGAGAACGGAACTTAAGAAATCTACCCGTTTGAGCAAATTGCATCCTGTTAAATTAAACTTGGATAGTATCGGCTCGCAATTTAATTTGCATCTCTCATGAGAGCTGATATATGGGCTGTTGGACACAGAGCCAAAGCATAAATGCATTATTAGTTTAGTGAGAGTAGTATCACTTGCTTCGTTTTCACATAAGCAAATCACTGATGTTAATGTCTCAAAAGAGAAGAAAAGTATATAGCACAAAGAGTCGATATTTCGGTGAAGCAAAACTGAGCTATTTTCTGTTAAGTTTTGACTTGGGTTTCGAGTAAACCACTGATACTAATTAATCAAAAGAAGAAAGAAAAAATAATATAGCATATTTGTGCCCTAAAGAACTCTTATATCGGCTGCTCAAATGGGCACAAGCACCAATGTGTTATTGCCATTTTTCTTTATGTGATATTCGAATCACTGGCTTGAGTCTCGTACAAAACAACCACTGATATTAATGTATCAAAAGAAATGGGAATGAAGTATATAGGATATTTGTGCTCTAAATTATCCACTAATAAATATGAATCTCCTTAAATTTTTATATATTTAAATTAAAATATTTTCCATTCGAATGTTATTGCCAACATAAAATTTACTGTAATTATCTTCATTAATTAAATTGTATTAGTTAATATGTTCACGTGATTTTATTTTTCTACTTTATATAAAAAAAAAAATTTCCTATCTATTGCGAAGTTCTAATTATTAATGAATCCATTTTATTTTTACCTTTTTATCTACCCTTAAAATTAATTGAGAAGTTTTCTATATCGTTATCTTCTAATATCAATGTCTTATAAAATCTAATAGACATTTTTCTGACATTAGATGGGTTAAAAATGAGTCCTGATATGAAGCTTTTGATGTTTGACCCTTTGTTTTTTTCAATATAAGCGAGGAATTGTCTCAAGGGAACTAATAAACATTCTCCTGATTGGTTAGACCCAAAATTCGAAAAAAAAGTCTCCAGAAGTCTAACACACTTAAGGGATTCTATCCAGTTGCGAACGCAAAAAAAAACGTTTTTTATGAGTTTTATGACTTTAATTTTAAGATCAAATTGTTCCGACTTCATAGTGGTCTAAAATATCGAAATAATTTTCAGAAATCTTATTCCTTCGATTAATACTTCGAGGAAAATAACTAAGATTGTCTAAAAATTCGAAACCGGTCAGTCGAGTCATTTCGGAGAAATCTTGCTCACCGATTTTGAAAATCGATAAAACCGCTGAGACACCAATACGCGAGTATACGAAGGTTAAACAACAAATTATAACCCATTCAGAGACTTAATAGATAAAAACGAAGTGTAAAATTTATGGCAACGATTAAAGTCATGTATTGTTGAACATTAACGCGGTATAACCAGTTTTTTTTTTTTATTCAATTGAAATGCATACACATGTTTGAGTTAATTTATGTTAGGAAGTTTTTGCAACATTCATTCAGAGATAAACTAATTAATATATTTGGTTAAGTGTGATAATATACATAAACGTTGTGCATTCTATAGTATAATTGAACATCATCGAATTGAGCATGTCGAAAACAATCTCACAGTCTAAGTGGTTCTATTATTATTAAAAGAATAAAACATTTAGACTGTGAGAGTGAGTCAGACATAATTAGTTTTGGTTGTAAGTCGAGGCTATGTCTATTGCAATGCCACAATATTTTTCCCTCCAGTTGCTATCAATATTAAGCTACCACGCATATTATTTCTGGGAAATGGGTAGAACTAGGGAATTAGCAACTATCCACATTACTTCTTGGAAAAAGCTGGGAGTTGGATATTCGTTTATACAGCAATTGAGAGCAAATAAATTAGCAGTTACATATATAACACCAAAATCAACTCGATGTCATTTGATCGAGAAATATGAATTTGATAGCTTAATATGAAGTTACTTTTTATGTTCTCATTCACTACATTCGTTAGAAAATTGACCTTCTTTTGAATCTAATGGAAGCAATCGATTCGATGGAGCCCTAGTTTAAAGAGGAAAAAATAAAAGGTAAGATATTATTACAAGTTTCAGTACTATGCAGGTATTATTAGAGACTCTACAGACGTCAATGGTCAATTCGTCCATTGGGCGAAAGGGAAACCGGTTCCTATTCCGGTACCCGGCAGCGGAACCGTTTATAAGTCGGGCCCTCGTAAAAGAGTTCGTCAGGGTAACCTAAAAAGGCCTGGAGACGCCGTCGGAAGATCCAGCAAGAGTTTTCTTTTCTGCATGAGCGTTCGAGTTCCCTGAAATCCTCTAGCAAGGAGATAGGGTTTGGAACGCGAAGAGCACCGCAGTTGCGGCGGTGTCTGGATCATTCCCTCGGACCTTGAAAGTTCAGGTGAGGGCCACGTGAAGGTGTCGCGCCGGTTCGTACCCATATCCGCAGCAGGTCTCCAAGGTGAAGAGCCTCTACTCGATAGATTAATGTAGGTAAGGGAAGTCGGCAAATTGGATCCGTAACTTCGGGATAAGGATTGGCTCTGAGGACCGAGGCATGTCGGGCTTGATTGGAAAGAAGGTTATGGCCAACGTGCCGGGCCTGGTCAGAACGTACAAAACGTTCACAGGCAAAATACAAATGGGTCTTAGGAGCTGGTTTCGATCTCTTACTTGGCCTCGAGAAATCTTATTAGAAATTTTGGTCTGATTCTGTTCCACTCTATTCCATCACTTGCTTTTTTCTATTCTACCAGCGAGTGAGTAATGTATATGGTGATTTGAATGGGGTGAAGTGAGTTAAATATATACCTATCGATAAAAAATACAGCCGGCATGTATGTATAATGGAATCCATGTGTGGCGTGAGCCAGAACTTTATAACCATTGATGAATATTTTTACAGTACCAAGCCCATTTAAAGTATCTTGCGCGAGTGTAAGTGTGTTTGCACATACATGCAAGAGTTGGTAGTGGTGTGTGTTTTATGTATTAATGTTTGATTACAATTCTAATATTAGCAATGTAAAGGTATTATAAATATTAAAAAAAAAAACGACTTTATACCGGGTGCAACACGGAATCATTTAAGCATTCTTATCGAAATTGAAAAACGAAAATTTTTTTTGTAATTTTTCTCAAATTTCGATAAAACTTTAGATACGGGTAGTGGGATTCTTGACAGGACCCTGTCGATTGAATTATTATCCTAATAAAATGAGGATCTGTAGTGATTCCACTTGTAGGGTCTGTATGAAGGACGATGAAATATAGATCCATCAGTAAGAAACCTTAGATCCATCAATTCTGGTAGCAATCTCGGTGGAGAAGCTGTGAGCTTTCTGTGTCGCGCTTAAAAGTATCTTAGTGGGATTTATCGGGTTATATCTTAAACGTTAATTACTCTCTTAAACCAATAAAAACCCTATCCAAAATGGGCATGCCGTGCGGGACGTCAAGTCAGGGCAGATGTCCTCCCATGTACCTGATTTTACCGATAATTTATAATATCTAAAATCTAGACTAAAAAGCTGAGTAGGTTCTTGCTACCTGATTCACTTTGTTCATAAATTTACAAATTGTTATTCAATTGTTTTTTAATGGCAAAAAAAATGTGGCTTTAATCCAAAAAAGAAAATTTCTATGTTTAATGTAAAAAAATAAATAAAATAATGGCGTGTAATGCTTTTTATGCACCCGGTATTTGTTTATATTATTTTATAACAGTTAAGTTGAGTTTTAGTTCAGTCACTCTTTTTCAAGTAAAAATATGCAGTTCTAACTGGTTATTTTTTGTAAAAAAAACCGATGTAATAATATAAAAATTTATGCATCATATTTGAAATAATATTTAATGGCAACACAATTAAACGTAGGGTGGCCTCATTTGAAATTACAAAAACCACATTTTGGTAATTTTGCATTCAAAAGTTTTCAAAGTGTTCTTATGATGTCACGTAAAAAGCATTGTTTTCTGAATTCACTCAAGTCTTATATCAAATTCACGATCTTTGATAAATTCCCAAATTTACAATCAGCCCTACTCCCACGCAAGTAAAACCTAGTAGGGTCTTATTTGCATGCTGAACATAAAAAATCCTCATGCCTTCTTAGGAATACCCTTGAATCTTAGTAACTTTGTATTAGAAAAACTGGAAAACAACTTGTTTTTCCAAAGAAAACTAAAAAGTTTGTGCAAATGAGGTTATAAATTGTAGCCAATTTCCAACATGACTGATAAACTGTCAATCACTACAGAGATGACGGCTCTATCTTTGATATGAAGTTGCAACATTGACGTTAGAGTTACATAAACTGAGTATCAAACGATTTTAAGCGTGCCAACATCTGAGGTAATTGCTTAGGTCTAATTCATTGTAGATTCGTAAGAAAAAACGTAAAGTGATACGTGATATGAAAATTTAACATTCAATGTATGTGTTTTTGTTAAATGTCCCTAGATTCAATGTATATTTTTTTGCTAAATGTCCCTATATTCTTTTGATAAATATCCCTAGCTGACCTAAGCAATTACCTCAGATGTTGGTACACTTTTCACTGTACGGAAAGATAGCCGATGTTTTGTCTATGTATAACTATAAAGTCAATCAGTTGCAGCTTTATCTATGACACTAACCGTTCATAAGCGCGAAATTTAAAATTTTTCGAACGTTTGTAAGTATGCAAATATGAAATTGAGATATCGTAGAGTTCCCAAATTAAAATTTTATGACAAGTAAAAATTCAGTTCAAGGTCCTATTTTGTTTCTGACGACACTACAGGAATATCAAGTCGTAAAAATATAATTAGATTTTCGGGTAGCGTTTGGGTGCAAAAAAGCCACTCTGTAATAATATACATAAATTTTAAAGTGGATTTACTATATTTAATAAATACAATTAGAAAATTAACTGTCTATTTATAATTGTATGTGAAGAAAGTGTAACTTGCTGTCTTTTTAGAATTCCGTACCATCATATCTTAAAGCATCTGACTGAAATATTACCGATAAGGAGGTCAAAGTTAAGTAAAACTATTTGGGTCTTTTCCAAATATGTTCATTCTGTGTTATATCAACAATGGAATAAAACTTTATTAAACATTTTTTTCATTTCTACACGAAAACTTTCAGATCTCCTCAGATCTCTACAAATTTTATAAATTCCATAATTTTAAAAATGAACAGTTATCTCTCGATTGTCAGTTGAATCAAGTTATTTCGAGTTATTTCCAAACTGAGTTCAATTGTTTTGGATTAAGTTGAAAAAAAATAACTGAAGCTCATAAGTTTATAAAGCAAAATTATCATTGGCAAAAAACAAAATGTCGCATCGAAACAATCTTAGAGTTTTCTAGTTTTAGGATGTAACTGGAACAATCTTAACGTTTCTTGTGATTTAATGAAATATTCATGAATTTTGTGTTACAATTTCAAGTGTAATCTTGCTATTTTTTTTTTGATAATTATGTAGTTTATACCACTTGAAGTTTTGTTATCTTATTAGTAACTGTTATCGGGATTTGTTTTCCCAATTGAAAAGTAGTTGAAATGAGTTTTTTGTTAAATTGGTAGCATTTTTCTATAATTAAATATAAATTATGATTTCAAACGGGGCATTAAGGGACGAACAACTTTGAAAAAGCTGAGAAATATCTAGATTTTTGAAGTATACTCAATTGCACAAAAAATTTTGTGACATTAAGTATACGTACTTTAAAAAATAAGAAAAACTTCTCATAATTTTTCAATTGAATCCTATTCATTCCGATTGGATTTTTTGGGGCGTAAAATCGATCTAGCTTGGTTTCATTTTAAGAAAATGTGTTATCTCGGAAACGGCTCCAATGATTTTCATGACATTTAGTATATAGGGGATTTCGGGGGTGAAAAATTAATCCAGTTAGATTTCATTTAAAATAAATAACGAGCAAAGCTCGGTCATTCCGATACTATTACTTATGCTAACATGGCAAGTAATTATGGAAAATTTTTATTCCTTATGGAAAATTTTTATTCCGTTCTAAATACATTTTTAAGCGATAAAATTAACAATTTTGTGATATATTTTTTAAGAATTTGTAAAAATTGTTTAAGTTGTAATTTTCTATAAAAATTTTTATCGGGCATAGAAAATTTACTTAAACAATTAAAACAAATTTATGCGTTTATATAGAAATAAATCGTCTTTAAATAAAAAATTTCTACAAAGAAATATATTTTGTAGTTCGTAACATCAATTAAGTTTATGATTCGTATATACCTTCGAGTATTATCCTGAATGATTTGAAGATATTTTTTTCTAATTATTTTCACTTAAGTATCGACCCTCTTGACAGGATTCTTCAATTGCTGAATTCACTGTGTAGTTTCATTAAAAAATAAAATTTTTTTTATCCTGTTAAGGAAATAATTGACGTAGAAATATTATTAATTTATCAATTATATTTTTTTTTAATGATAACAATTTCCGAGTGTCATTCATGATTATTGATTTTATTATAATTGGTTTTTGGGTTTGGGAAGAAGAAGATACGTAGTGGCTGCGTAGTCTAAGTGTATTCTCATTTCACAAAACATATTATATAAAATTTCAGTTATTCATCGATATGTAGGATCGAGGAAGATTTCAAGGATGTTTGCGAATTTAGAGCCTAAATGGCCGAGCAGTCTAAGGCGTTTGCCTTGGACTGTTTGTCCATTTAGACTAAGGTTGCGGGTTCGAATCCAGGCAGCGGCAGTGTGAACAATTTATAATTAATGAGAGTGCAGAATTGATCACATTGTCGTCGCTTGGATAAGAACGAAGTAACCGACTCCACCCACATCAAAATGTAATTGTAAATATGTTTCTAATTAAATAAATAAAGATTAACAAATAATGATGTGGGTGGCCTCTGTTATAGGCGTATATGTCAGAGAAACGGAGGTTAAAACCAAATTATTATATTACATTTTCCTACAGGAAATTCGCTATAAATTACTATCAGTTGAAAATAGACAATAGACAGTGTCTTTTCTTTGCAAGGAAAAATGTCTGTGTACCATTATTAATCAATAGGGTTGCCACTTCAGTCTCAGGAAGTCGGGAAATAGTGAATTATGGAATTACGCTTTCTGGAGTCTTTCGATCAAATCTGGGGAGATGGTAACTCAACCTATCGATGTCTCATTTTTTGTTCTCAAACCGAAAAATCGTTGGTAGTGTCCACTGCCCAAAACTACAAAAGAAATATAATTTTCGTTTCAAATTCTTAGATAACTCTGCTTAAAAGCGACTTCATATAATGAATAACATTTTTATGCAATAAAAATACATTTTATTTAATGTATAAAAACGAAAACAAAAAATACATTGGTAATACTGAATAAAATAAGCTCTGTTTTAAAAGCTTAATCAAATTCACTGAATTGAAAGTATTATATCAATATTCAATATTGTTGATATTAAAAATGCAAGCATGAGGATTTTGTGGGAAGGTTAGACATGAGTTACGAAAACGGTAGAACCTTGTTATTGGAATAACCGATACGATGTTTTATTTTAATGGATAATTGGATGAAGTAACGTTGTGCTGTTGTAGGCTCCGATTGTTCCGACACATTCTATCTAGAAAGTTTTCTATTTGTATATTATGTTTTTATTGGTAACGACACGATCATTTATAACAGTATCGTACGTGCGGCGTGGCGTCTGTCTTGATTATATAATGCTATTTTATCTTATTTTTATCTAATAATGCCGTATGTTCAATATTTATTGGACATAGTTTTATTCTTATTGTTCCCGAAATTTGTCTCCTCTGATAAGAAATTTTTTGCCGACATCACTATATGAATATTAGTGTAGGTGCCGATTAAGTTTCATCTGAGCGATGAGTAAGTTAAAAATTCAGAATCAGCGGGTCAAAATACGTCGAAAAACACTCCATGTTCGATAGAACCTGTAAATGAATACGAAACTTACTTAATTAAATGTATCGAAACAAGATAAACAGATAGGGCGCATGATTCGATGTCGGTATGGATGTCAGGTGATCCACAATACTTCTGGGGAATAGTATTATGTAACACTGTAATGTCACTGCTGCTACTAATGACAAGTATGTTAAGAATAATAGAGTGATGAGCAGTGTGACAACAAACATAGCGTTTACATCTACATTGAATAGAATCGTAATTCAATAATGCGTATTGATAAACGCGCCAAAATTCATAGCGGGGAAAATAAGTAGCATTGCGACATCTATAATGTAGTATGGGATTCAAGACCATACTACCGAGTTGAACTTACTATTTACTAATGTAGGTGGCGCCAAATTTTTTATACCGTATTTGTAAATAACGCCATATTTATGGATCTTACGGCAGTATTAAATAGAGTATTATAAGATACTTTTTAAGTATTTGTCCCTAAACCATATCAGCATTGTAATAAACGCTACGAATTTCTTATCGTACGGATGGCATTGTATTTGAAAAAAATTAGCTTAGAGATGATGACCTTAGAGAATAAGCGTTCTGATTTTTCTCCGTTCTATAAATCGGATGTAATTTACTAGAATTTAAAGCTTCATAAAACATAAATCAAATGAATTCTTTTTATAGAAGGAAAATGCATTTCCCGTTAAAAAATGTACATTCTCGTTAAATAAATTCTTGGGCGTTAATATTAAAAAGTGAGAAACACCCTTAAATAGATTCACAGTGGAATTTTCATTGAAAATAGAGAGAGTTATGAAAAATAATAATAATAATAATAAAAACGTTGCTATGAGCAACTAAAAATGAATCAACAACACAGACGTAATCATGTTTGAATTTTAATTTAATGTTTTTCAATGTGAAAATTGTTTGTAAAATCAGTGTGGTTCAAAGAAAAGGGCCTTTTACATGTAATTCTATGTAGATTTATTACACATTTGTCATAAATCGACTAAATTTTCCACTGTTCTATAAAAATACATATTTTTATTACGTGTAAAACTATAAACTGCGTTCATACTTTTTCGTTTTTTCAAAATCCTTCGCTGAGGGAAGTTGGAATCTCCCAACTATTTTTATATTTTTTGGGTACTTTATAATTACTAAATAGGTTTTTATATTTGACAAAAAAAAAAAAAAAGGATGACTTTTGTTGCGACGGCGGGAATCGAACCCCCTACCCTAAGCATAAGATGGACGGAATTTGTCACGCCTTAACCAACTAAGCTAATAGGACAACAACTTCATAATAAAATTATAACAAAATTGATCGTCAAAGTTGAAAATTTAAATCCATAATCTAACCTGGTCGTTTTCCTTAAATCTGACATACTCGGTAACTATTTACATTTAGATAGTTATAACAACTAATTTTCCAAATAAACAACTGTATGAAAATATCTTATGCATATTTACAATTAAAAAAATGGATTTTCACTGTTAAAACGTGTAAAAATATTTTTATTTTTTTTTTGCTTAAATAGAAATTTGTTCATATAAATTTTTTCTGGAATTTATATGATAATGATTTAACATTCTATTTTATTAACTATAATAGTCGCTAATGGTATATTTTCTAGGAATTCTAGGAAAACATGTATTATTTGATGCGCAATTCTGAGTAGGTATCATTTTTATGGATAAAATTGTAATAATCTGCTAGATGGTGAGTTGAGATTAGCTATTGGATTTTAATACTAAGGAAAAAAAAGAACTATAGTTTACAACGCTCGTAGATACATAATATTTAACGGAAATATATTTTTTCAATCTTGTAAACCATAGACATATACCAAGTTTGTTTGTTTGTTTGAGAAGAAAACATTGGCTCATTTATTTTTTAATTGTGCTGGTTAGTTCGAAAGAATTCGAAAAGTTTAAAATTAACCAACACAATAAAAAAAAAATTAATTTTAAAATATTAAAAACTGCCATTTAAATACACTATGTTTCAACATACCATTTGTGAGAGGTAGCAAAAACTAATTTCTATGTTGTGTTATGACGGTAAATTCATGAACTATAAGATATATCGGATTTTGGACAAAAAATTGCAGTTAAGGATGTATGAGCATGGTAGTGGGGGCACAAATTTAAAAATAGATATTTTCAATTTTGATGATAAATTTATATTATTACTTGACGATATAAAACGAAAAGTAAGAATAAAATTTTTCGATATCTGGCTTAAATTTCAAAATATCGAAAATTGAAAATTTTGTTTAATTATTTAGCTTTCGATATTTCGAAAACCAAGACACATATCGAAAAATTTTATTCTTATTTTTCGTCAACATTCATGAAGTTATAACAAAATTCATCATCAAAGTTGAAAATAAGATAAAAATAATTTCAACCCTTAATCTAGCCTGCTCTTACATCCCTTATATGGACGGTGACACTTAGTTTTTTTCTTTTCTAATTCATTGCTAATATGTTTACTTTCTATAAAAAAGTTTTTTTTAAATTTGTTTTCATTCATTCCAAATGAAAATTATCAAAAACTTCCAAAATATGTCGTTTTTTGAGATTCCTCCATAAGAGCCAATGTATTTTATATCGATTTTTAATGACTTTTTTCTCAAAAATTTGCACGTTTACCTAAGCTGAAATTTTAACCACATATTCTTTGAGTAAAAGACTACCTACAAACAAATTTTGAGCCTTTAAATCAAACATTGTTGTCATGCTCATACATCCTTAAATATAAAAATTAAAGCGTCAAATCGTATTCAGCTGTTCCCAATCTGATATTTTTATTTGATATTAAGAGCCTAAGTGGCTGAGTGGTGTTAAGCGATAGACTTTATAGTTTGATGAATTTCCAAACTAGATTTTATGGAATGAATATGATTTAATAAAAAATTTTTTGTTGTTGTTCATTGACGTAGGTATAATACGTTACGTAGGTATGGAACGCGCCGCAGGACATAGCTTGTTTATAATAATAGTAAAACGTAAATAATTAATTAAAACAATGAAACGACCACATTATAGAAATATTATAATTAATATTTTATTATAATTAACATTTATGTGTATAAATCAATAAATATTTCGTGGTTTATTCAGCTATTGTTTAACTTTGAAAATGTGGTTATGTTACTACGCTGTTTACTATATCGATTACTTGATTCGGTCAACAAATTGGTCAAGTTTTCATATTAATTTTGTTGAATAAATTGAATTATAAATTGATTGTTTGAGGAAAATATTGATATAGGTAACAATATCTATTGATTTTAAAAAGTGTTGTATATAATCTTACTTTACCTCAAAGTTTAATTCACAGGTCAATATTATTGAGACATTATCGATAATGATCAATATATTGATCGTCTAAGAAATATATTGAAACAATAATATTGATAGCTGTCTCTGAGCATCATTTTGAATCCAAAATTATATTTTCTGTAAAAGTAATAACGTTAAAATGTAAAAATCGGTAAAAATACAATTCATGGCCATCTGTTCTGATATACTCAATGAATGAATTATGACTATGTTATATTTTAAAACAATTGAAAACTGTACATATAATTTTCGAAGGCGATTTTCAAGCTAGTTATAATAATAAGTGTTATTTTAATTTATCATAAAAAAGGGATACGACAAATGAAAAGAAGGGGGAGGTACGCAGTTATGGATGACTTCGTTAGGAATTATCACGGTTTTTGTGGAAATCTAATGGAAAATCATAGAAATTCATAGGCAGAATAGAATAATGTCTGTAAATTAAAGATAAGAGTATATAAATCTAATTTCAAAAGTTCCTCATTAATATTGCAGTTTCAGATGAGGGAGGGGGTAGAACAGAGGGCAACAAGGAAACCGCAGGATATTATTCTCGTTAAATCAAATAATGATTACCAATAATAATGATTGATATTTATTTTCATGTCATTTCAAAGCAAATATGTTTTATTCGCTTGAATTGCAATCAAGTAATCGGTGAAATATCGATGCATTGTTATGTAAATATGTGCATTAGTTTATTACTGATATCTGATTAGTATTCCGTTTCATTTTACTGAGAAATTAAAGTGGAAATGGGATGGTAATTTAGTTAAACCAAAAGAGCCTGATCTTTAACTTCGACAAGGGTCTAAACTGGAGGGTAAAGTAGAATAAACGGTCCGAAACATCGGACAAGACTTTATTATATTATAAATGTAGGGTTGATTTGACTACTTTTGACGATTTCATCCTCTCCATCTCCACGGCTCTAGGAGGCGGTTCCTCAGAGGGAAGTTATATCAAACCTAAGACCTTGCTGACATAAACCCTGATACGAAGTTTCACTGCTGTTCCCTCAGCCTAGAAAATCCCATTTTTCTGTATTTGGAAAGGTTTTCCTCAGGGTGTGGACCTTCTCGAATTTTTCCGGATATGTGGCTTATACCAATCCTAGGAACACCTTAAGGTCTAGCCTTGTGCCAAGTTTAATCGAAATCGTTACAGCCGTTTTTGAGAAAACTCCAAAAATCCTGTTTTGGCCTTGAAGGCAGTACCCTTGAAAAAAGGCGTAGGGAAAAGATGAAAAAATCGTCTGGAATTATGACCAAACTGAACTTATGTATCGAGTTTGAGAAAAATCGGTCTCATAAGGTGTGCCCAAAACTATAAATCGTAAAAACTTAGCGAATTAATGTAAAATTATGACTGGACGAACCCTATTTATATGATACACCACCAGGCTTGATCGAAGATGTTGTTTTACAAGGATTATATAATGAAGGTATATGGAAATAATTCTCTCTTTGTTAATAAGCACGAGTTAGATCCTGGTGAGTTTGTGAGGTTGGGGTAAAATTTACCGACAAGCAATGTTAGTAGTATCTACAGAGTGGTCGAAATTATTACAGCAGGACTTCATCATTTAAAAAGCGATTATTAGATTTATATTTGGTCTAAAAAGACTGAAAGTGGTAAAGACATATTTAAAGATTTTTAACGGTTCCCAGTGTTTATGCACTTGAATTGTTAAATTATTTCAATACGAGACAGCAGCGTAGTTATGTGAGCCCTTTATGCGATTACAAATGTGTAGATTTAGGACCTCGAAACCAGTCAATTCGCCTGTATAATAAATTTAGAAGATGTAAAACAATTCTATAATTGAGAAAGATGAATCGACTCTGCTACCATTTATTGAAGTTCTGTTATTAAAGCTTGGACCATGCTGTATATCTCTCATTAAAATCCGGTAAATATATAAATGTGGAGTCGAATTAGTGATAGCAGAACGGTACTGCTCAACATCAGAGCTACTCAATACTTGTATGTTAGCGGTAATAGCCATGGTAGCTTATGCTAGTCTCATGCTCACAATCTACGGTAAATATTACCTTTAAGTCATACCAATAACTTTCTTATTTTGGAAATTATCGTACCTTTTAAGGATGTATGAGAAATGACAATAATGTTTGATTTAAAGGCTCAAAATTTTTTATAGGTAGACTTTTACTCAAAGGGTATGTGGTTAAAAATTTCAGCTTAGATATCCATGCAAAGCTTTAAGAAAGAAGTCATTGAAAATCGATTTTAACTCAGTCAATTCCTTGTTTCAGTAGGTGAGGTTATAGTGGATGTCCACGAAGAGCACACTTAGGCTATAGAGAACCTTTGTGATACCACATATGTGTTTTACCACCTTTCCGCTGATAATTTCATTTATCAGCTCCTCAATTTCAGAGGCTGAGTGCACCTCCTTCATGCATATACCATGCACTACACCAGCCCATCACAACTATTAATTAAATTAATTTTGTTGAGACGGCGGGAATCGAACCCGCGGACGGAATTGGTTACGCCTTAACCAACTGAGCTAATGGGACGATTGTTTTCAATTGTTTATTTTAATTTTCGGGCTGAAAATAATAACTTTGTATCAGAAAATAAATAATAATGATAACAATAATATTAAAACAATAAATGAATGAGTTGAATACGAACTGTAGTGTTTGATATTTGATTAAAATATTGACGCTTAATTGACTAATTTGATTTAAACAATTTGTTGTTTGAAAATTTAATTATGTTTTTATTTTGAGGTTAAGTTTAAGTATACACTTTTTTATTTATTTATCTGGGTCGATACTTTAAAAAAAACTCCATCTAAATGACGTCACATTCTCTATGACGTTTTTTATTCCGTTCCAATACTCGAATAAAAATTTTTATTTCATTTATTTCGAGTATTGTGATATTTATTAGTTTTGATTACACATTTAAACGTTTTGTTCTATCTCTAACGGTTTACAAGATGGGTCCTACGGATCAAAGACCCAATTGACCTATGTTGCTCATTTACAAACTCGACCTCACTTTTTATTTCCTGAGTACGCTATAAAAATTTCATCTTGATATCTCTTTTCGTTTTTGAATTATCGTGTTGACAGACAGACGGACAGGCGGACAGACAACCGAAAATGGACTAATTAAGCAATTCTATGAACACTTATACCAAAATTTTTTTCGTAGCATCAATTTTTTTAAGCGTTACAAACTTGGGACTAAACTTAGGATACCTTGCATATTACATATATGTTACATAATATGAAACTCGTTTTTTTCAACGTTTTTAAGGCTTTGCGCACTTATATAACACCCGTTATCACCTTTTTATGTCGAATAACATGTTTTTTCGTAGTTTTTAACTTCGCGCGGCTCTAAATTTCCTCCAAATTGTGTAAGAATTGATGTTAAGGAAGTATATTTTGCTCCCGATCAATCCTGGAGAATTATCAATCATATTTTAGATTAAATTTGAAATACCTCACATATAATTTACATGTATTCATAGAACAGAATTAGTTAAACTTTCTTATCGAATCATCAATTCTCAATCGATTTCTAATGAATAATTGACCAAGTTGTATTTGCTATAAATAATATAAGTAGCCATCTATTACTGCTAACATGATTTCAAATCAATATCTATTTATAAAACTAAAAACTTGTTTTATTATTAAAAGTTGGTAATTGTAATAATTGATCGTAAGATGAATTATGTAGAAGCGATTTTCCAAACGATATGATAGCTTAGATAAGAAAACAATATCAAATTTTTTTTTTTGTACATCATTATTTAAGCAGTGACCTTTTTCTTGTATCGAGATTAGTAAATTAGATTTGTAAATATACCATATGAACTTGTAAAAATAAATATATGCTTAGTAGTAATATTAGTGATGCGACGAATATACCAAAGTTGCTTGTACCTACATTTCCAAATAGGACATGATAAGTATGTCAACATATAATTTTGAATTTGCTAGATTTTCGCCCAAGTTTTGGTATCAACTTTTCGTTTAAGGATGTATGAGCATGGTAGTGGGGGCACAAATTTAAAAATAGATATTTTCAATTTTGATGATAAATTTATATTATTACTTGACGATATAAGACGAAAAGTAAGAATAAAATTTTTCGATATCTGGCTTAATTTTCAAAATATCGAAAATTGAAAATTTTGTTTAATTATTTAGCTTTCGATATTTCGAAAACCAAGACACATATCGAAAAATTTTATTCTTATTTTTCGTCTACATTCATGAAGTTATAACAAAATTCATCATCAAAGTTGAAAATAAGATAAAAATAATTTCAACCCTTAATCTAACCTGCTCTTACATCCCTTATATGGATGGTGACACTTAGTTTTTTTCTTTTCAAATTCATTGCTAATATGTTTACTTTCTATTAAAAAGTTTTTTTTTAATTTGTTTTCATTCATTCCAAATGAAAATTATCAAAAACTTCCAAAATATGTCGTTTTTTGAGATTCCTCCATAAGAGCCAATGTATTTTATATCGATCTTTAATAACTTTTTTCTTAAAAATTTGCACGGTTACCTAAGCTGAAATTTTAACCACATATTCTTTGAGTAAAAGACTACCTACAAACAAATTTTGAGCCTTTAAATCAAACATTGTTGTCATGCTCATACATCCTTAACCAACTGAGCCGCCAATTTTGGTATAAGACCATCTACAGACTTTAAGTTTTGTATAAATCTACCTAACTGACCTACTCCAAATAAAAAGCAAACTAGAGAAATAATGATGAAGAATGTGAGGCTCGAATTGAAGACCTTGAGATGGTCTAATCTAATTGAAATAATCAGATCTGTATCATCACTAGCATATGTTAATAACATTGAAAATTGAACAATAGACATAGTTAACTGCTCATGCCTGAATAGTTTTGAATGGTATAATAATCACAATTCCTCACGAATTAATAATCCACGTCGTCGGTGACTATGACAGTTACACTGCTACACATATCACATCCCCGAGCAGTGAGCAGTGAGCACACATCTTTATTCAATCACATCAAGATACTTAACTAAACTATAGCACATCAAGCACAATATATTCGTCTTTAGTCAATCTATTACTTCGTTTCAAGTCCACATAGCATAAATAGATACAGAAACTAGATAAATGTTAGGTATAAGTAGGCATTCTAGAAATCAGAATACCGGGAGATCGGATAATAAATTCTCGGATTGTTTAGCCAAAACTAGCAATCTTTCCTCAGAATGTGGACAGGATTACATCATATTTCGGTTATTTTATTTTCTTCTTCACAACTCATCTATATAAGTACGGGAGTGTTCATAAAATAAACCCTTCCCCCATCCACGAAGCCTTTACTATGATCCCCCCCTCCTCTTCGGATGCAACGCAGTATTTGTAATAACTAAATAAAAAAATGTAAAAATATTATATCAAACTTACAAGGAAAACGTGTGAGACCCTTCAAATTTTTATTTAATCAGTTAATGCAATTTTTTCTGTTATAAATCAAGAATATTTTTTTAGAGAGTAGAGGAACCATATATTTTGCCTCTTTTCTTCAATTAACTTTTGAGTATGTCGAGATTAATATATTTTCGTGAATTTGTAAGGGCATGCCTTAGGGAGCATCCTGGTCGCAAAAGGAATTGTATGATTATTTCACAAGCTACGCTGAATTACATAACGAAGGGGTGGTGGCAGAAAAGCTTGCGAGGATGCCATACCAAGAAGGTCTTATCAGACTAGGAGATAATCTGAAAAACCAACAATTAAAGGCATGGACCAGCTACGAGGGAGGGCGAATCGCCAAAAGCCTGTTGGGTGAAGGAAACTCGCTCGGTAACAGAGCCTAGAAGATCTTGAAACTAAACAGAGCTGATATTAGAATCATTGTAGAGTTACTCACAGGGCATGATAACCTGAACAAGTTCCAACATCAGATTGGAAAAAGACAATCTCCCGCGTGTGACAGATGCGGAGAAAATTCAGAAGAAACGTCGATCCACTTTCTCTGTTACTGTCCGGCGTTCATACAGTAGCGAAGGAAATGGTGTGGTCCATCCATAATCGAACCAGAAGAAATTAGGAAACTCAGCGCTAGGCAAATCCTGGGTTTCAGTACATCAGTTGGTTATAATAGCCACTGAAAAGCGTAGCGGGGATAGAGTACAAGGGTCTATTTTGCTAGGTGCTCTGAACCATTGCTTCGAGGCCCGATGCTCGAGCATGGCCCGCTAACCTCCATACACATACGTACAATGAAGTAAAAACATGATAGAGGAAAAATCAGGAACGAGGGATGTTTAAAACAGGACATCAATAGACGTATAATTATTGGATAGATAAGAACCAACCACGATTCAACTTACAAGACAAGTACAAATATATAAAAAAAAATATATATTATTTAAAAAAAGAAATGTAGATATATTTAAAGGAAACAAAAGCACTCTTCACGAGCTTTATAATATCGTTAACAAATACATATTAGTCAAGAAAACATATCATACGAACTGGGTCAGTGTCGTTGGAGTTGAGGGAGTGTATGACGTCATTATATTCAAGGGAGTATGTTCACAATTATTGAATATCATCCCTACCACACATTTTCGGATTTCTGTTATGTTATATACCATTTAAAAAACCTGTTCTTTTTAGCTCCGTGTATTACACTAAGTGTAAGTAGAAA
The DNA here is from genome assembly GCF_905475395.1 of Chrysoperla carnea. Taxonomy (NCBI): domain Eukaryota; kingdom Metazoa; phylum Arthropoda; class Insecta; order Neuroptera; family Chrysopidae; genus Chrysoperla; species Chrysoperla carnea. The sequence goes on from NC_058342.1 coordinate 35,526,778, forward strand.
AAGGATAGGTTTATTTTTGTTATAATAACAACCGTCTTATTTTACTTACATTTCATGTGCTACACTTGAGTTAAAAAGAACAAACTTATATTTATGGTATTATATTTTATAGTTAGTGCCATATTATATTACCCTTTTTAATGCCATCATATATTGTCTTTTTTATGCGAAAAATAGATGATAAAGTCGAATTGAGGTCTCGTTAGGAGGGTAAAATACTCGAAAAAGGTCATGTAAAAATTTTTTTTCAATATTCTCGTCTTTCTGGCTAATGTCATAAACTAAAATTATTTTTTTTTATACCATGTATATATGAAATATAACAAGGTATACTAAATTTAGTGCCAAGTTTGTAACGCATAAAAATATTGATGCTACGATCAAAATAATCATTTCCGGTTGTCTGGCTGTCTGCCTGTGAACACGATAACTCAAAAACGAAAATGAGTTATCCAGCTGAAATTTTTATAGCGTGCTCAGGACGTAAAAAGTGAGGTTGAGTTCGTAATGAGCAACCTAGGAGGGTTGGGTTCTTGGGTCCGTAGAATCCATCTTGAAAAAATGTTTCTTTTAAAAACTGTTTACCCGTGAGGGTGTAAATTAGTCGAAAATATATATTATATGTAAAACCAATTACGTATGTGTGTCTATGTAAGAGTGGCTATCTTTTTTTGCTTACATGACGTAAAAATACAAACGATTGCGTTATCAAAACTGTTTATACATGGTATTTCAACAATTAACTCAGTCAATTGTTTGTTTTCACTTGTTTATTTTAAATATATATATTTTAAAATTATAGATCATGTGTTAGTCTTATGTATGAGTTGAATTATTGTATAATTTCATTCAAATCCATTCAAAACAACAAACAAACTTCCTTACTTTCACATTTATTATATAATATGGATTTAAGTTTTTTATCCAGTAAAAATTTTAACTTTTGAAGTGAAGAATTTAATCCTATACAAAAAAAAGGAATGGTTTTCTAACTTTTTTTAGAAGTTTAATGTCTAGTTTATTATTATAACGAGTCAAAAACATTTTGGTTTTTAAAGATTGATCTCGTAAATTTCGAAAAGAAACCGTCGGACCAGTTCAAAAATACGTAATTTCGGTTCATGTATATATGACTATAATTTTTTCTACTTCGAATTTCTTCATAAAATTTTCCGAGAGTATTTCTTTATGATGCGAAGCAACGGATTCATCAGTATAAGCAATGTCGTGACAATAGATTTTCACTGTATTTAGAATTCCTTGGAAAATAATATTTATGGAAATCCTATAAAACCTTTATGTTTGATTTATGGCCGACAACATATCTCTGATTTGATCAAATAAAATAATTTTTAATAAAATTTTTTCAAACACGGATTTGACCCACCTACTTAAATGTCTGCAAGTTTTATTGAATTTTCAAATTTTGTATTTTCCCTCTACCGAGAGTTTGAAAAAAATTTAAGGGGGAATATTCATGAATTCGCCCTAATTTAAGTTCCTACATGGTAGTCAGTGAATATTTCGTTGGTTCGTTGGCTAGAGCCTAAATGGCCGAGCGGTCTAAGGCGTTTGCCTTTGATTGTTTGTCCATTTAGACTTAGCTTGCGGGTTTGAATCCAGGCAGCGGCAGTGTGAACAATATATAATTAATGGGAGTGCAGAATTGATCACATTGTCGTCGCTTGGATAAGAACGAAGTAACCGACTCCACTCACATCAAAATGTACTTGTAAATATGTTTGTAATTCAAATAAATAAAGATTAACAAATAATAATGTGAGTGGCCTCTGTTATAGGCGTATATGTCAGAGAAACGGAGGTTAAACCCCATTATTATATTATTATTTATTATAATTCAATATGGCGACCACCAGACGCCATATTGTTAAAAATAATGACGGTGACTATGTCAAATAACAACTGAAAAGATTGCGTTGAATTACTTTTTTTTTATTTACTGTGTACCATAGCCTTAGCGAATTTTCTTAAAGAAGTCAAAAAATCTTGCGAAAAATTCATGATACAACTTCAATAACTACAGTTTCTTTAGATAATTCACTTGAAATGAAAGCTTTCTACGTAGATAAATATATAACTTCTAATAAATTTACAAATCACAGTTCGTGAGTGTTTTCGATAAGTTTTTCGTTAAATTTCGTAACGGCCTTGTTTTTCGTTCGTTTTTTTGATGTTCGACGATGCGTTGGTAAACTATATAACAAAAGTTTTTTTTTTTTAAATGTGTGTGTGGTAGTTATATGTTTTCAGTATTTATTACTTCGGCTCTAGAATCTGTAGATGAATTTTTGTTTTGTCTATACCAAACTTAGGAACTTTATCAAAAAATGAAATGGCGTAATTTTATTATTCTTATCGAATATTTCGTTTTTATGGTTCAATTTTCTGTGGATTTTCCCATGTGTGTATAATAATTTCTAGTCGTATTTATCCCTTTTATACCATGTATGTATGAAATATATCAAGGTATACTAAGTTTAGTCCCAAGTTTGTAATGCTTAAAAATGCTACGATCGTTAAATCGGCCCAAGCGTTAAATAAACCCGATTTTTGATTTTTTTGGGTCAAACTTACCTTATAAACTGAGTTTTATCAAATTCCTCAATCCTCGATTTTTCGATTTTTTTCGAAGGGTTTTCGAAGGGATTTCCAATTACAATAAAACTCAGTATATAAGGTAATTTTAACCCAAAAAAATTAAAAATCGGGTTCATTTAACGCTTGGGCGGATATTTTTCGAGATAATTTCAAAAATCGATCTGGGATATCGTTTTTCTGAGCAACTATTCGCCCAATAGTCAAATGCAATACAAAATTTTTCTCGATTTTTTGTCATGCTCATACATCCTTAACTGAAACACAATTCTGAATTCCAAAAAAAGATTTTCTCCAATAAGAAATATTTTCAAAATCAATTTGAAATTTTGTTGTAAAATATCGTTAAATAAAATTTAATATCCTTTATCGGTATCAGTAAATGAAAATTTGCATTACAATTGAAAGTATAACCTTCTTTTTCTTCTGTTTTATCACTCACACGGAAAATTCGAGAAAATTAATTCAATCGCACGTATCAAAAGTACCATAAAAAAGTAAGAAATGAAAATATCTACATCACGTTACAGTTTGTCCTTAAAAATAAGGATTCAGTTTTTTCCTGAATGAGTGTGAAAATATACTAAAGAAACAAGTGAAAACAAACAATTGACTGTGTTAATTGTTGAAATACCATGTATAGACAGTGTTGATTACACTGTCACATTACACATATATACATGTCACACATATATAACTGATTGCGCCTTATTTGCGCTATCAGGGGTGAACAGTGATGTTTACGAAAAAATTTGTTTCACACAAAAGTTGTTTTTATAAGGAACATTTTTATATTTAAACTTTTGTTCTATCTCTAACGCTTTAGAAGATAAGTCTTACGGACCCAAGACCCAACTGACCCATGTTGCTCATTTACGGACTCAACCTCACTTTTTACGTCCTACGCACGCTATAAAAATTTCAGCTTGATATCTTTTTTCGTTTTTGAGTTCTCGTGTTGACAGACAGACAGATGGACAGACAACCGGAAATGGACTAATTAGGTGCTTTTATGAACACCTATATCAAAATTTTTTTTTAAGCATCAATATTTCTAAGCTCTAGTTACAAACTTGGGACTAAATTTAATATACTATGATATATTTGTGCTTATTTTTTTTGGATCAATTTTTCATCCCGACGGAATTAACATTTTGAGAATTTTCCATAAAAATATTTTTCTATCATTTAACGTAAGAAAGGTTATTTTCTTAATCGTATTAAAAGAAATGAAACACTTTTCATGCATGAATTTCAAGGAAATTTTTTTTTTATTCACAGAAAAAGAAAGTGTTGTGAAAAGTATTTAAAATATCGATTGATTTGAGGAAATAGTAAGTTATTATATAGGTGTTTTACATGTATATGGTACGTATCGTGTAGAGGGCGGTTGGGAGGTTTGGAGGGGGGATGATCACACTCGACTAGACTATTCACTATACACGTAATATGTATAATATATATAGAATCTATTATTATTCACTAATTGGACTAAATTAATTTTCCACTATATCAAATATTTATAATCAAAGTTTGTAATCTTTAAAAAAAATTTTTTAATAAAAAATACTTTTTGAGGGACAAGCTTTTATTGTAATAAAAAGTAGAAAATAATTTTATCTTTGAGTTACTCACACCCTACTGTTTGTAAAATCTTGAGGCGCTTAATTTGAAATATCAAAAATGAATCGAACCGCCTCATTTACTCCACATTCTTGATATTAAGCGCCTCAAGCTTTTACGAATAGTAGGGTATTTTCTACTTTTTAGTACAATAAAAACTTGTACCTTAAAAAGTATTTTTTATTAAAATTTTTAATTTAAGACTAAAAAAAGTGTATTTATATCAAATATGGTGGAAGCGATGGGAAAATCAAAACGCCACAACCTTACCTTGCATTGTTATCCAAATTAAGCTTGCATTCAAAATTTCAGCTCAATCGGAAACCGGGAAGTGGATCAAATTTGACTTGCAAGATTTGATTACAGACAAACAACGCGACAAGCGAAACTAAATAAAAGCTTGTAATAAAATAGAAGTATTTTAGACCTAGATTCAAGTTAAGTGACGAAATTAAGAATCAATGAAAATAAATTTTTGTGAACCATTTGGTAATACAAAAAACCGTATATACATGTTATTTTAATTATATCATTTTGACGAATCTCTCGATTTTCCGTTCGGTATTATTCGAGTATAGTCGTTTACAATCGATCGATTTTCATGATTGTATATAGGTACAACTAGGGTTGCCAACTCTATAATTTATAATAACGTATCCTACTTTATTCTCGATAAATATACTTTATACTTATACTATAATATTCGAAAATTCCTTATTTCCAAATTTTTACTGTGATGCGTTAAATGAAACATGGATAAGTACTAAACTAATTATCGATACTTAAATTAAAACAGAGCGATGGTACATCTGTTTTAAACGATTTACTTACTTTTTTATCGATTATTTTTAACGAGGATAACTTCCAATACTTTTTAGCATATCTTTGAAAAATGTACATTTTGAAATTAAAAAAGGTCAAATTATAAGATAGATTAAAATTATTAAGACAGTTCCCGGCACTTTCACTCGAAAAGTTTTTTCAGATGAATCTGAATTGGTGAGCAACAGATTCCCAATTTTAATAAAAACGAATTATTTGATATATTTTTTTTACCACTTCAATTAATTTGATACGTTTTTTTTGACAAGAATGTTGGCAACCCTTGGTACTACATAATACTTATACCGATTTGGATACCAACATTTTACTGTTGGAGTATTTAATACTACGATTTATTTCCTTTTAAGTGCGTTTTAAATATATTCCACGGGGTGATTTAATAAAAAGTTTATCGCTGGTTAAGAAAAAAAACGGTTTAAAACCGGGTCTTCTTATTTTCGAGTCAACTGTTGTAGGGAAATCCGATTCTTTGCCCAATAAAAACCAACTTTTGTAGTTCTATTTATAAGGAAGTGGATCTCTGTTTGACCATGAAGGCGTCCCTGTAAAAACTAAACTATTTTCATTCCCCTTAAAAATAACCCGATATGTGCCTTGCCGTTTTTTGATTTTTCGAAATGTACAAGTGGAAGCCTAAAAAATTACCTGTATATTACGGTTGTATGTACGGATTACGGCTGTATGTTACGGTTATTTCGATTTAGAAAATTTTCTCTTCGATTCGGGCCAGTTTTATTTCATTGAGATTAGGATACTCATAGACTTTAAATCGACGTCAATAAGTTTTTTATTATTTGAGTTACAGTCTGGTAATTCCCCGATTTATTCAATTATTGCGCAATGACGTCTTTTCATGTAAATTTTGAGTTATTTTAAATCCGGTTACCAAATGGAATATTTTTTAATATTTGTCTGTTTTCTGAAAACAGTTAATCGGTAAAGATATAATTGTAGCTTTGAAAGGAGAGAACTTCATCCTCAAAAACTGATTTTAAATATGAAGTGTTCTTATTTATTAATTTTTTATTACATTTAATGATATCAAATTTATAAGGATTAACTGGGTGGTTATTGTAAAAAAAACAAAAAAATACAAATTCTTTAATTCTTATTAGAATTAATATATGTGCGAAAAATGAGGAAAATATTAATTTCCTAAAACTCATCGAATTCCACTGAAAAAACCATTTTCATTTAGAAAATAAATTTTATGTTCCCGCCTACAAATGATAAAGCGTATACCGTTTAAAAAAGGAGTGCCAACATGATAAAATATTGATAATTTTCTTAATTATAGTGTAATTTCTGACTGACCTAATATTCATCATGTATATATTTTATTATACGGCCGGGTTCTTTATATAGTCCAGGCGCACAAGGAGTTTTTGTTATCGATGGATTCACCTTGGGTTTTTCGTATTAATTGTTTATCTCCTTTATTGGAAGTTATTCAAAAATTTCCACTTTTTTCTACGTAAGATGATTTTGGAATTATAAGTTACAAAGTCTCACTGGAAACCTGCTTGTTTCTTTCTTTATTCTTATCTTAGTTTTAAAAGAAAGGGCGCAAGTTCGCGCAAGATTTTTTTTCATTAACATATTAAAGAATACTTAAGCTTTGCATTGTTATAAAAAATGCCGGATAAAACGTGACATAGCAACAAAAAAGTTTTGAGTATGATAAATTCAATGAAAAACTTAAGCTTTTTTAACAGCAAATATGAATTACAAATATTTAATATTTAACATTAAATACTAATAAATAAAGCACAAACCTTCGTCTTAAAAAAACTGTCTTAATTGCACTGACAAACACACTAAACGTAAATTGAATGACACGGTAAATCGAGAGCAACAACAATAATAACATGCATCAGTAAGAGCAGGTAGATTGTGGCTTACAAAACAGGCGAGGGGTGAGGATAAGGTAACTCAAGTGACCTGTTTATGATGGAGTGGTTATCTAAAAACACCAAAAAACATTTTTCAATCAGGTTACAAAAGAGATAGGAGGCGAGGTTAGGGTAACTCAAGTGACCTGTTTGTGTTGGAATCGTTATTTAATAATAATTTTCAATGCAAAACAAAAGAGTTGAGTTTTCTGAAGTATGGAAAGTTGGTATAAATACTCCATTATGGGGCGCCTCGACTATGATATGTATGAGATAGAAGATACCGATATGCTCGAACAAACCTATTGTATGCAAAATTAAAATAAACTTACTAGGACAATATGAAATATAGTTACGTCATATGTTTTCCACTCTACAATATAAATCACATTTTGTTATAATACATTCTGGTGCGATACGATACTATGAGACTCGGCGCAGGGCAGCGCGACGTGTTACAGTTATTTGTGTCAAAATGGAATCATCCAAAAAATCATTTTATAATCATACATACAGTTGATATAGTTGAATCTAGGCCGACTTCATGCCGAAATTGATTCTACATTTACGGAAATTTTACTCTGGAATATCTGATAAATTTCTCCGCCCGAAATTCAGAGATGAGTTTTTTAGGCTACGTAAGATATAATATTCCATCGCTTTATCTTGAAACCACGATCCAAGACGATCTTTTGGAGTATTCAGTTTTATCTTTTGACGATTGAGTTTTCATTTTTCATCGGAAAAATATGGTTTTAGGAAAACTCTTTTCGAAAATACGATTTTTGCTTCGCTGTAGCTTTAAGGTTATGCTCAAGGTCAAATCCAAAGTCACCATTGGATTCCCCATAAAAAATATGACCGGTACTGTATTTTTCATTTTTGTCCCCGCCGACTCTGCGAGATCTCTAGGAGTTTCCATACTTTTGGGATACCATGTAACAAAATCCAGGATCTTTTGACTGTATTCACTGTTACATCTTGTTCATTGATTGTAACATTTTATTCTTGTGCTTTCAAACATAAAATATTCTCTATATAAGATCAAGAATGATACAGTGAAACTAGGTCATACTGTCATACATATTACATAAAACATTCAACTGTACATTTGATTGTATTATTCATTCGAACTATACGACAAAAACTTCTCGAATGTTATCTCAGACAATATGACCTGGTATGTTTTTTTGTTTTGCAACTCATCATGAATACAGAATATTCTATTCTATTCCGAAAACAATCGTGTTTGGCGGCCAAGTTTTTTTATTTCTAAATTGAAAATAAATTTATTTTTAAGTTTTAATAGGGTATTTATCGTTAGTCAAAAATAAATTATGAAATTTGAAAAAAAGTTAAAATTTATGTAAAAATATACTTAAATATTCTGATTTCGAGTCATAAAAGCACATTTTTCTTTTATAATATTAAAATTAAAAATCGTAATTTTTAAACTGTATATCACGTGACCTAAAACGGGGGCAAACCCTGCTGTGATGTCATAGCGGTATGAGTCATAGACCATCAATTAGTTCAGTGTACACAGCTAGGTATAATATTATCCATTGATAATCAGTATTTATATTTACTATAATCAGATGTCTATGAATATATCTGTCAAACTTATCTGTGTTATTTCGTATAATTATATCGATATTACGTCATCAAATTGAATGCCCGCGTTTTAGACAGTTTAAAAAAGGTTTTAAATTTAAGTTTTTGGCAAGAAAGTTTGTATATTTTTCCGAAATAAATTTTTTGTGGCTTTTTATTAGCATAATCAACATTTTGAAGTACTATTTCAAAAATAGTATAATACCCTATTACCTCAGATGTTGGCACGCTTAAAACCAATTGACACTCAGTCTATATAACTTTAACGTCAATGGTAGTATTTGATTTTAAATGAGTCACTCTCTAAGTATTCGTAGTATAAAGTCATAATTGCATAAAATATTGAATAATTATTTATGATCGAACTAACATTATAAATACATTGTTTAATAACTGACAATTATCTATTGTTTATGAATATTATTTTAATAATAATAACCTACAATAAATTATTTCACTCCATAAACGTCATTCCAATATTGAACAAATACCGATACTATAATAATCTAATAAAATTTAATAGAAAATCATGGTTACAAAGAAAAAATTAATGCATCTTTGAATTTTTATTTATAAGTTGTTAATTAGGTTGTAAATACTTTGTAAAAAAGAGTCGGCATCTCAGAGGCGTATTAATCAGTTGGGGTGTTTTAATCAGTTTTTATTTTTAGCCTCAAAATTGACCGAGATATGCCAACTTCATGTTTTCAATCAAATAAAAAAGTATCCATCTTGTAAAGGGTTAGATATAGAACAAAAGTTATTCCTTATAAATAAATTAACAACCTTTATTTGAATCATTCTTTCGTAAACATCACTGCTTACCCGTGAGGGCGCTTAAGGAAAAGTTTTGATGTCCATTTTCTCCAAAACTAAACGAAATCGTCTAGAAAAACAAGGAAAAATTCCAGAAAATACTTGCAAAAATTTCGAAATAAGTTTGAAAATGAGGGGTGAATAATGAAATTTGATAAAGAAATATGGGTAGGAGAGAAAAAAACTTGCTATAGTAATAATATATAAGATATGTAGCTTTAATCGCTCGTAGCTCGAAAACTACCCGATAAAAAATTTTGTGGCCGTGAGAGCTTTTAATCCAAAAAACATTTCGTGGGCAGTTTGAAAAATTAGTATAGCTTCATAAATATTTCATATATACTGGTATAAAAATATATAAAATTCAATTAGTATTCATTTAAAAAATAGTGATTTTTTTCGTAGCAATTTTCTAGGTTATTAAATTAACTAGACAGATTCGATTAAAAAAAAAAAAAAAATAGAGCAATATCGAATAATAGAATACACATTTAATGAGTTGGAAACATTATAAATTAATTAAAAAATTCAATATACAGAAAGCCGTTTCAAAAAAAATGTTACGTAACAATTACATACAAATTTTATAGATCCACTAGCCAGTAGATCAATTTTATTCTGTATTATTCTGATGTATGAGCTATATTTTTGTACAGTTTCATTCAAATCCGTTCGGTAGTTTTTGCGTGAAAGCCTAACAAACAAACAAACAAATAAACATCCTTACTTTCACATTTATAATATATATATTAGGTTAGGTTAGGTTATATTGGCTGTCCACGAAGGACACATTTAGGCTATAGAGAACCTTTGTGATACCATATATGTGTTTTACCACCTTTCCGCTGATAATTTCATTTATCAGCTCCTCAATTTCAGAGGTTGAGTGCGCCTCCTTCGTGCATATACCATGCACTACACCAGCCCATCACAACTGTTAATTAAATTAATTTTGTTGCGACGGTGGGAATCGAAACCGCTACCCTAAGTATATCGAGGACGGAATTGTGTTACGCCCTAACCAACTGTTTTAATAGGGCGACAAAATCAAGTGACGAGTGTGCGACATTCTGTGTGAATGGTACGTTGAATTTTACATTGACTTTTACTTGGTTTTAATATTAGTATGTTTACGATACATTCTTGTAATCAATGTCAATATTAATTATCCTCATACTACAGAATTCAATTACATATTACACGACTACACACGTACAGCGATGCAACAAAAACACATATCGTGGTGATGATAGTGAAGTCACTTCATATAACATCATAAGTTTTTATACCCTGTATATGTATGACATAAACATATCAAGGTATACTAATTTTAGTCCCTAGAGCTTAGAAATATTGATGATACGAACAAAATTTTAGTCCATTTACGTTTGTCCATCAAATAAAAACAGAAACAACTTTTGTTTGAAACATTTTTTTTGGTAAACATCACTGTTTAGTTTAAAACATAATTTTGTTGTCCATTTTCTCCAAAACTATAAAAGATAGAGGTAGTTAAAAATTTGTAGGTATCTTCAACTAGTGGTCTTTTAGAAAATACTTTCAAAAATTTGCGAACTCCAAATAAATGGCGGCCGAAAAGTTTCCATAATTGTTTTTCGTTTTGAGTTTTCGATAGCACTGACATATTCAACATTTTTTATACATGGTATTTCAACAATTAACTCAGTCAATTGTTTGTTTTCACTTGTTCTAATTAGATTTTATGTAAAATTCTGTTTAATTCTAATTGCATAATTTAATGAAAAAAAACATGCATCGTTTATTACGAAGCTATTAAAAAATTATCATCACTCACATCTACTCTAATGTTCAATTCAAACCAAAAAGGCCTTCAGTGTTTTTGTGGCAAAACTTTCCACAAGGCACTAAAAATTCGAGATTTCGAGATATGGTGCATGGAATTTAATCATAGATAATAATAAGTACCTAGATACCTTAGATAATAATAAGTATCCTAAAATATAACAAGACTAGAGTGATACCCACCCGCTTCGCTGGGTTTAAAAGTAAAGATTAATAAAGATTGCTCTCACTTATCCCCTTTCTATAACACTTGAAATAATGGTAAGGATTTTCTTACACAGGTAAAATACATGTATGGTTTTCTATTTCTTTAAATGTATAATAGTCGTAATTATTCATTGAGTATATCAGAAAAGATGGCCGTGAAATTTTTTATATTGGCTATTTTTACAGAAATCTGTAATTTATGGTAATGTCAAATGACTACTTTTACAGAAATCTGTAATTTATGGTAATGTCAAATTAAATTAATTTTTATTTATTTTTTTTTTTTATATATATCTTTATAATTTATAGTTCATGTGTTATTCTGATATATCAGCTATATTGCTGTACAGTTTCATTAAAAACCATTCGCTAGTTTTAGCGTGAAAGGGTAACAAACAAACAAACATGCTTACTTTCCCATTTATAATATTTTGTATTTCAAGTGAGTTATTTGAAATTTTACAAAAAACATTTTTTTAATGCTTTTAAAAAAATATCTTTAATATTTGAATATTACATAAAAAAAAATTCATTTAAAAAATATTTTAAACATAAATATTTAATTGTTTTATCTTTTTTGAAAAAAAAAAAAATCAAAAAGTACACAACACTAACACATTACTGGATTGTGGTATTGTACAAAATAACTTAACCTTGTAAAAAATTTTTGTGTATTAAATAAGTACATACATTTGTTCACATTATTTATAAGGTAAGATGTAAGTCGTAAGTAAATTAATAGAATTTTAAGAAAAATAAAGAAGTACACATTTATCAGGAATCGAACCCGGGTCTTTTGTTTTCATGCCAACCAACACATTTTAAGTATTCATGCCAACCAACACTTAAGAGAAATAAAAAAATAACAAGTATTAATGCCAATCAATATTTAGGAGAAATAAAAAATTACACATTTATCAGGATTCGAACCCGGGTCTCTTGTATTCATGCCAACAATCGTAACCAACTAGGCTATATATGCTCTTAACATATTATTACAAATTATATAAATACATTTTTTGATTAACAAAGTTTACAAAAATCACAAAATATTCCTTTCAAGTCATTGGGCTATTCCTTTCAAGTCATTGGGCTTTTTATTATTTTATCGTTCAAAGTTGGCTGAAAAAAATGATAAATCATATAGGGGATCCTTTTCAATTGGATATTTCTATATCAAAAAATCTAGAGAGTGTGATAAAAAACTATCTAAAATATTTAGACAATCTTGTAGTTTATAAAAATTACCATCAAAATATAAGATTGTCGATGATATCAAAACAAAATTTTAATTTAATTATGAGTTCATCGAAGATCCATCATTTGATGAATAGGACGACTATAGTTAGTTTATTGATGATTGAAGAGAGATATCTATATTATCAAATTGCACACAATATATTATATATTTTTGTAGTTGCGTGATATTGTAAAGCTAAGAATAACTCAATACTTGATTAGAAAGCATGTATTTGGTTTATATGTGTGTACCGTGCAATAAAACCAAAACTTTTTAGAGCACAGAAATACTCTAAATAATTAAATTCATTTTAACTAATTTCACGATCTTGTTATCACAAGTTTTATTTAATTTAACTGAGTACGACTTATATTAAACTAACGAAAAAACACGAACAGGTCCGAAAATTGTCGAAGTTAATATTTTTTTTCTTCTAACAATTTCTGAAGGAAAAATATTTTTAAAAACTGTGTTATCAATTTCAACTAAATTTTACAAATATAGCTATTAAAATCTGCATAAAATAATGCTGGAAAGGGTCAAATTAATATCTAGGAAGCAATAATATCGTTATCGTTATCAATAACCATTTAGTAGTAAAGTTATGTTATAGACTAAAATTAGGGTAATTTACTTACTACCACTTGAGGTATATTTCTTATATCTCTTCACACAAACACGAGTATTTTAATGACGTCTAAACATTAAAACATTAAAAAAAACTCTAAGACAATTCAGAAATTAAATTCTGTTATCTGGATAACTGAATTATTATTGACGTATTCATTAATTATATTTATTTGTGTAGATCGAATTCATTGTAAACACTATGCAAAATAATTGTTGCATGTAGGGGAAACTTGGTAAAGCACCCCGCACAAACCGTACAGAAAAAATAACTCGCAAACTAATATTTTATTTAATTTTTGGTGATTTTAAGCCTTTAACCATTTATTTTTATACCATGTATATATGAAATATATCATAGCATATTAAATTTAGTCCCAAGATTGCAACCTAAAAAGTTCATTCTCGGTTGTCTTTCTGTTCGCCTGTTTGTCAAAATGATAACTCAAAAACGAAAAGAGATATCAAGCTGAAATTTTTAAAGCATGTTAAGGACGTAAAAAGTGATGTCGAGTTCGTAAATGAGCAACGTAAGTTAATTGGATCTTGGATCCGTAGGACCCATCTTATAAACCATTAGAATGGACAAATAGACAAAGACAAACGCCTTAGACCGCTCGGCCATTTAGGCTCTTTCGGGTTTATTTACGTTTATACGAACAGTTTCTGAGATATCATCGAATGAAGAAAAGTATTTCTTGGTAGAAATAATTTACAAGAGGATTAAATCACCCGGTGTCAATATTCGTCGATAAATCGACATGCAACCTCCAAAAACTGCCAATAGATGTCATGGACATTAATACCTACCAAGCATCAATTATAGTATTATACAATTGATATATATGTAAATTTTACAGACAGACACGACACGATACGAATTCTCTAAAATAAAAAAATCAAAATGAAATCTAAACCGCTATTGTTTAAAAAAACAAAATTATTATTAAACAGTTACGCAAGCAATTCTTGTTTCAAATAGTGGAACAAAAAATAAATTATGATTTACCGGCATGTAAATTAATTACTAGCGAGATTTATTTTAAACAGATTATAAAAATAAACTTCAAAATTTTTTTTTTTGTATAAACAATGCTTGTATTAATTAGTTAGCTAAATTTTTAATTGTTATTTTTACATCAAGGTTTTTCTACTTTTATTCATATATTTTATAATATAGGTTGAAGCTTTTAAAAATATATTTTGGTATAGGGGAGATTCTTCTAAAACAGATAATAGGGGAGAGTTGCCATAAACGTACTACTTAACTTTAAGGATGTATGAGCATGACAATAGTATTTGATTTAAAATGCTCCAAATTTTTTTGATAAATAGATTTTTACAAAAAGAATATGTGGTTAAAATTTCAGCTTAGGTATCCATGGAAATTTTTAAGATAATAGTAATTGAAAATCGATATAAAATACATTGGCTCTTAATATGGAGGAATCTCAAAAAACGACATACATATTTTGAAGTTTGTGATAATTTTCACTTGACATAGAAAAGAAAAAAACCAAGTATCTCCATCCATATAAGGGATGTACGAGCAGGGTAAATTTAGGGTTGAAATTATTTTTATCGTATTTTCAACTTTGAAATTTTTAATCGAAATTTGACAAAACTCAGTTTATATGGTAATTTTGGCCCAAAAAATACAAAAATGAAGCTCTTTTGTCGATTGGGTGAATTGTTTCTGAGAAAAGTGATATTCTATATGAATTTTTGAATTTATCTCAAAAGCTATCCGCCTAAGCGTTAAATAAACCCGATTTTTGAATTTTTTGGGTTAAAATTACCTTGTAAACTGAGTTTCATCGAAATTGGAAACATTAAAAATTTTTCAATTTTTGGAAATTTTTTTAAGGGGTACCCCTTCAAAAAAAATCGAAAAATCGAGAAAAAATTTTTTATTGCGGAATTTGACAAAACTCAGTTTATAAGGTAAGTTTGACCCAAATAATTCAAAAATCGGGTTTATTTAACGCTTAGACGAATAGTTTTTGAGAAAAACCATATTCCGGACCGATTTTTGTAATTATCTCGAAAACTATCCGCCTAAGCGTTAAATGAATACGATTTTTGAATTTTTTGGGTTAAAATTACCTTATAAACTGAGTTTCATCGAAATTGGAAACATTAAAAATTTTTCGATTTTTTGCAATTTTTTTAAGGGGTACGTACCCCTTCGAAAAAAATCGAAAAATCGAGAAATATTTATTGTTACCAATTTCTATAAAACTCAGTATATAAGGCTATTTTAACCCCAAAAATTCAAAAATCTAGTTCATTAAACGCTAGGGCAGATATTTTTTGAGATAAATTCAAAAATTCATATGGGATATCGTTTTTCCCAGAAACAATTCCGAACAGGCTTATTATAACCTTCATGAATGTACTTTTGAAATGAGAAAATGTGAAAATCATAAAGTAACATTGAAAATCAGATTTCTTTTTTTCTGATGGATTACGTCAAAGTAGTTGAATTAAATTTAATCTAACAGAAAATTTGCATTACCAAAGATTACGAATTCGCTATCTATTAGTAATTATTATTAATTAACTTAAATTAATTATTTATTCAATGATAAACATTTTTAAAGTTTAAAATACTTTAATTTTTTGATAAAATTATAATACCTGAATAGTTTTCACTTAAGCTTTGAAAAAACATATGCAGTTTAGATTTTATTTAGTGATAATCGATATAACCTCAAAAATCGGTAAGTTTTTTTTCTACTAAATTTTGTATAGTTTTATAAATGTTTTCAAAATGTGGCAAATAATCTGGCTGAGTTGAAAAGTCATTTGAAGATATTTATTAAAGGGTCAGTTGTAACTTTCAAAAATGAATTTTTAATAACTCTAGATAGGTTGAAAAAATCTAGGTTAGGTTATATTGACTGCCCACGAAGGACACACTTAGGCAACCTTTCCGCTGATAATTTCATTTATCAGCTCCTCAATTTCAGAGGCTGAGTGCACCTCCTTCATGCATAAACCATGCACTACACCAGCCCATCACAACTATTAATTAAATTAATTTTGTTGCGACGGCGGGAATCGAACCCGTTACCCTTAGCATACCGCGGACGACTATAAATTTTTATGAAAATAAAAAAAGTTTCAATCACATATTTCATTTGAAAAAAAAAATTATTTATGTTTTAAATCGAGCGTGAGTAAAATGCTCACAACACGAGTGCTGTGCGGATTTTAAGTGACTTAACAACTTGACTGTGTAGACCTATATGACTAATACAAATTAGGCTTTATGTATAATGACTCCTGTATGCAATTTTTGTTTAAATAGTTTTTGAAATATGTACTTATATAAAATACAAGCGATTAACCTTAATTTGTTTTTAATAGTTTTCAAATTTAAACCTTAAGGAATTATATTGTTGTTATGTTATTTATGATAATATCACCTTTTAAAATCCCCAAGGTTTTTAAAATTCCCAAGGCTGTAGTCAATTTTGTTTTTTTTTAAACGTTTTGTGATAATGCAAATCAACCCTTTAGGAAACCGGGTGTTAAAATAGTTACATAAAGGTAATAAGTGAAATTTAGAAAATTTAAAAACCACCCGACCAATTTTTCGGGTACGGGTACCCTAAACTCGCATTTGAAACATACCTCCACTAAATTATCTTTCAAACAAATCAAAATCGGTTTATCCGTTTAGGCGCCATCATGCCACAAACAGACAGACACACAGCTCCATCTGGAGGCGCTGTGGAGGTACACAAAGGCAGAAGGGTGCTGTTTTTATCCCCAAATGAGACTTTTTTGATACTTACTCAACCTACATACCGGTTTTCAACCGCTTAAATCGATCCGGAAGAGACTGTACAGATGTGCAAAACCTTAAAAATATCATTATTGTATACCCATTTTTTGGATCACTCTGTACGTTCGTGTACACAGAGGTGTATTATAAATAAAATAAGATAAATAGTTTACACAAATTTTTCTTGTATACAATAAACGACTTTAGCGCGTTCAGTATTCAGCCATTATTAAATAAACATTCATCGAAATTCATGTATATCGAAATTCTAAACAAATCATTGGTAAATATTAACCATATGTCCATTTCCTAGATATAAATTTTCGTAATAATGGGTTTTTATTCACGAAATTTTTATGACATTATTTGATTGATATTTTAATATAGGATGTAATTATATATATTTTTTTAAATACAAACATCGTAAATACTCAAACGACCTTCGTAAATATATTTATGTTATCGGTAATTTTAAAGCCTGTTCCATAGTCTCGCGAAGTAGCTTAAAGTTGGGCCAGAAACGATAATGTGATACTTAATACGAAGTACTCAGACGAGTACATGCGACCTTCATTTCCATTTTCTCATGATTACTTGTGTAGTTTAGTAGCTATTGTAGCTTATACACGGTGTTCAATAATTGACTGTAAAACTCTTGACTTCCTAAATAAGCTTATAAAAACGAACAAAAACGGGCTTCAACAAATTTCGATCTGAGGCCTAATTTTCGAGATAATTGACTAAATCAATTAATAAATTTATCCAATAACACTTGGAAATATAAGGATATCTCTATTAAAACTTGTATAAAATTATGTAGAGGTTATGATTTAAATCTCTCATCACGTGACCAAATATTACCGAATTATTGAATGATGAAATAAAAATTGTCGCATTTTTCTTTCTGATTAGTGTCTTATGATTTGTTTTAAAGTAATGATTTACCTTTTTAAATACACGGTATTTAAAATAATAAATTCGATCGATATATCTAGTTGTAAATCGTAGACAGAAAGACAGCAAACAGGAACAGTTTTTAAAAAATATAATTATATGATTGTAATGTGAAATTATTTGAGAAATATGTGGCAAAAAAAAAATTACTTTCAATCGAATATATTGAAAAATTCAACGAATAAAGAAAGTTATTTTTGGAAAAATCATGAAATATATTAACAATACACAAACTAAACTATAAACTACGGTCTTCATCTACAACGGTGTATTCAACGAATCGTAATCACTCACTCAAACCATACATCATCATTTTTATACATTCCATTGACTTATTACTATACATTCAATATGTACTAGAACTGTACTGGAAAAAAAACTATTAATACCAGGCGATAAGGTTGTCTCAACCTCATCGGGAGATCAAATATGGCGAATGGCGCCATGAATGTGATACAACTACCGTACGGGGTTGAGTGGTGAAGTTGACTCAAACGCATGAATTATTTGTATGAAAGTAATATACTGTCTAACAAATTTCAAATATTGTTGTTTTGAAATGCAGCATAGTTTTAAACAATCTTTTGTATAACAAAAATACTGATGTGATAGTCACAAACACATCAGCAGGTAAAAAAAATAAAAGGTTTATACCTGCTAATAGGTTTATTTAAAAAAAATAGATTTCTCCAAGTCGGATTTGAACTAGTGACAAATAGATTACTATTGATTTTAGTGTCCTAAGGCTACAGCTTAACTAACTGTTAATATATAGTAAATGCTATAAAAATGATTAATAGGTTTATTTCAAACTCTCTGTTAACTGGTAACAACAATCTTCATGAAGTTGATTCAACCACACATGGACTAGACATAATAGATATGTGATCATAATAATCAAACACCTTATTTAAACTTAAAGAAATTTTCTTTTAATTCATCGATTCGCTTTATTTACAGGATTATATATTCCTAACTAAGTACAATTTTATTCTCCATTAATAAAATGCATGACTTTAAACTTAAAATCAATCTCTTTCATAGAAGTAATGATTTTGTTTATTTAGCTTCAATGATTTTGTATCAATGAATTCATATAATAAATTCAATCCTATACAAATATTTAGCTGTACTTGTTCCAATCATTGTTAAATTGTTTAAAAGTATTTTTACTTGATTTCAATATGAAACGACCAACTTCGGGATGAGGTTGTCATTATTTTAATTTTATTTTCAGTGTACTTTTATTATACTAAGAGTCTGAACTCTAGTATATAATATGAATAAATCTGTGATAATAAACATAAAAAGTTTATAAAGTTTATAAATATATCGGCTCTGTTATATAGATCATTATTTAAAAATTTATTATACGGTACAATAATATTGTTTTAACTAATACCAAAGTATTAAAATGTTTTTTAAAAATATATACTTTTATTTATATGTTTCAGAATATTATATATAATATTATGTAACAAATTTTATAATATTTATAATATTTTTTTTTATAAATATATTTTATAATAATACTGATTTATTGAACCAGTTAATTAATAACACAGGATTGTAAAATAATAACATTTTTTTTTAGCTTCATGGGATATTTCTGGTAAATTATATGTCTATTATGATGATGAATCCAAAAAGAATATCCATTAATCGGAAAATCGAATGTTCGAAGAAAATTTCGAAATCTAAGTAATTGCCAGTTTACGTTCTTTGTCTCTCAAACAAGCTTATCTTTTTTGACTTTGAATCATTTTCTTTTTTACCATTTTACCAGACTGTGCAACGCAAAGGAGTGATCATGTGTTTATCAGTCTATGTCTGTTCCTGATTATAATGTCAATCGATTTGTCTTAACCTTGCAAGTGCTACTGAAGATATGGCAATATTGGAAATTGTGTTTTTATGTTCCCTACTAGAGATCAAACGCGTTGGCCGATTTTGATGATTCTGACGTTAATCGAATTGTCTTAACCTTGCTAGTGCTACAAAAAGCATGGAAGTAATGAAAATTCAATATGGCGACCACCAAATGCCATATTGTGAAAAAGAATGTATATGTGTTCCTATGTGGCATAGTTGAGGCCAAACGCGTTAGCCGATTTTGATGATTCTTACGTTAATCGATTTTTCCAAACCTTACAAGTGCTACTGAAGATATGGCAATTATGAAAATTAAATATGGCGACCAGCAGACGCCATATTGTGAAAAAGAAAAGACCAGCGTTCTTAACAGTCAAGCCCTATTAAAATCAGCACCGGCTCGATTCTTTCTGATGCTTCTTCAAGCACGTTTTAGCTTTTCCTGATCTGTTTCTCGTATGGGTTATCACAAACTAATCTCAAATGGAAAATTTTTGGTAGGATCAACTTACAATTTCCAAGACTGTGAGGTTCCCCTTCAGTCACCATCTCTCGTATAACCCTCCTGAATTCCTCACTTTCTCGTTTTTTCAAGTGAGTTTTGCTAGAAAACCTAACCTGAAAATCGAATCGTGATAGAAGTTTTTGATATGATTTCATCGAGTGAATTTCCTAGTGTAGAAATGAAAATTATTAATGGTGCCTAACTTTTATCTACAACCTCCTATTATAAAAATTTAGTATATTTCATTATATGAATAGTGAATTGGTATGCAGAACCGGATATAAGGTCTTGTGAGCAGGAAAAAGTCGAACGTGTTTATAATGACACTTCCTATTTTAATATTATTTCAAATTTTTTTGTATACAAAATATTTCTGATATTGACACAGAAAAAAAAACGGGATCCAATTGTGTTCCAGTTATTTTTGTATGGGTAGCACTATTATTTCCATTAAATACCTAAATGAAGGGAACTCCGTTTCTCTGACATATACGCCTAAGAACAGAGGCCACCCACATCATTATTTGTTAATCTTTATTTATTTAATTACAAACATATTTACAATTACATTTTGATGTGAGTGGAGTCCCTTGTTCTTATCCAAGCGACGACATTGTAAATTATAATTTTATTATAATTGTTCACACTGCCGCTGCCTGGACTCGAACCCGCAACCTCCCAGTCAGTAGCCAAACGGTCAAAGACGGTCAATGCCTTAAACGCGATGCTATTTTTTTCGATTACCATTAAGCACGCTATACGGCAGAATATTTTGATTATAATTTTGTTAATTTATTATTTGTATTATCTATGAAAATTTTTCGAGATAAATCTAAATTTTAAAACTTTTATCTACATCTATTGTGGTTAATTTCAATGAAAAATGTGCGTTTTGTTACGAGATATTAAAAAATCCAAGGTTATATATTTTCACTTTTTATCAAAACTTATTTTGATTATTCAATAAATATTCCATGCGCTATTTTTTGCAGAAAAAAAAAATTTAACAAATAAAATTCAATTTTTCGAATATTTCTTTCACTGAATAATTTATTTACCTACGTCAAATACCACGAGATTGATTGAAAGAAAAAGTTTCCGAATACAAATGGTGATTGACGTATATTCAATTTTTGATTACGAATTTCAATAAAAAAGAAATCAATTCAGTTTTTGCTTTTTGCATTAGTTTCAAATAATTTTTAAAAAAAAGTACAGTCTAATTCAATAAAGTTGTACGCAGTTAAATACAAAAGCCAATTTTTAGCTTTGCGCTTCTTAGATCAGTGCGCCCTGATACCACGCATCCCTAAGTAACACGACCCTGATTAGAAATTTCTGAAAGCTTTTTTTAACAGTTATTTGTTATTTACGTTTTTAAGTAAGAAGAGTTTTTATGATTGTTCCTATGTATAAAACAAAGAGGGAATGAATTGTGTGTGATGTGTGCTGTATCGTAAGTGTATAACTTCAAGTGATGTACAAGTAGTGATGAGACAAAACCAGCTGTGTTCATGTATACACATATACAACTACAAATCAAATGATATGATTACGCACACCTCACAGACAATACATTGTCTGAAGACTCCTTCTTTGTTTTATACATAAGAACGTCCATCAGAATTTTTCTTACTTCATATATTTTAAATGGCTAACCAGATGGCTATGATTAATGAAAAACAAAAAAGGTGTTTCATCTTTGAAATGCATTTTTTGAGTTGAAATGTACATAACTTTATTTGGACTATGAATAAAACTATAAAATATAGATAAAAAGTTAGTAACATTGTTAGCAGATTATGTATATACGTAAATAAAATACATGATACATGTATTAGTGTAGATTCTAACCGGAGTTAAATATACAATCTGGGTGAGTAGATTTTTTTTTGGAGGCTTGTTTTAGGAGTGAGCATTACGAGCATATCTGAGCATTGGTAATTCTGAAAATTTAAAGTATTAATTTAAGAAGTTAAATACTTGTTTTATTGTTTATAGAATTAAATATTAAAGCTACTTTAACTCTATACTTTATGAATTAATTGTAATATAAGTTTAAAAAAGACATACTTCTGATTTAGTGCTGGGCCCATAACCTTCTAACAGAATTATAGATGGACCCAGTGTTTATAAATGGACCCAATCTTAGAAGCGTTGAAACTCGTATTCTTTTTTTTAACATTGCTAGATAATTTTAATGAATTTGCTCAACGGTTTTTGTATGTTCCATTGGGGGTAGTTTCTACAGTAAAACATATATTTTAATTATTTAAAAATTATGGTATTAACATATTAAAATGGTATTATCTTCATGAATACAAGCAGATACAAATGATTTGTTTTGTTTTTAATTCAGTCAGTCACATATGTTAATTTAACCTAGTATTTATTTAACTCTTAAATTGGTACACTACTATTCATAAATACTGAAACAAAAAACAAAATAATCTAAAACAAAGAAGAAAATTTTAATTTAATTATGAGTTCATCGAAGATCCATCATTTGATGAACAGAGACGACTATAGTTAGTTTATTAATGATTGAAGAGAGATATCTATATTATCAAATTTATAAGCAGCACTTGCACATAGTATATTATATATTTTTGTAGTTGCGTGGTATTGTAAAGCTAAAAATAACTCATTACTTGACTACAAAGCATGTGTTTGGTTTATATGTATGTACCCTGCAATAAACCAAAACTTTTTTACTATACTGTAGGGAAACCAACACCTTAAATCTACTATTCATAAAAAAAGGGATTTGTATTGAAACCTTGAAGATCCCATATATAAAAAACTGACCTTGACAATACTAGATTAATGTGTCAGTACCAGATTAATGCAATCTATAAAAAAAAATTTTTATAGGAAAAATAGAACGGAGCATAATAATTTAATGTCGGATATTTATTTCTTGAAAAAATAAAACATTTTACTAATAAAATTAAATGAAATAATAAAATTTTTTTTTTTATTACTCGTTGTAAATTTTTGTAAACATTTAACATCAATTAGACATTTATTTAATATTTTTATTAAGATAAGCACCCATTTAATTATTATTTATTTTAATTATTTAAGGTTGTTCGCACACTACCCATTACTTATCTTAATTGATAACAAAATTAAACAAAACAAAAAAAAACGACGTGTTGCACTCCGGGAATGCCGGCAGAAGTGAAAACTTGAATATTAACGTTGTGCATTTTTGATATTTTGGAATGGTTAGGGAATAATTTTGCACGAATTGCTTTAATTATCAGTATAAAAGTACTATCATTTATGTGGTAGAATACAATATTTATTTATTGGGCTATCGTACACAAACATGACTATTTCATAAACGAACATTTGTTATCCATTACAAAAAAGTGTACAATGCCGCTAAAGAAAATTTCACTTAAAAAAAAAAAACAAAATTGTATTTTTAATAAAAAGGCAAACGGTCACCCATCCAAGTACTGACTGTGCTCAATGTTGCTTAACTTCGGTGATCGGACGCGAACCTGTGTACTGACTGTGACATGGTCTTACGAATTTTCGATCAGGTCACGTGTCCTGACGCGAGTTTAACATTTTTTACCCATTACAAAAAAAAGTGTACAACGCCGCTAAAGAACTTTTCACTTCAAAAAAAAAACACAACACGGAATTTTGTTCCGTTAAAAATACAGAATTTTGCAGGCGTTTCACTTTGTTATCCTTAGACTCTAACAGAGCTCATTTTAAGGGCAAAAAAGTGAACATTCGTTACCCTTAAAATGAGTCCTGATAGAGCCCAAAAGGATCAAGGGTAACAAAGTTAAGTCCCTATGCAAATATTATGTATTTTTAAGGTAGTACTATCGATAATAGACTTTGCAATCAGAATTGAATGAAACTTGCCATAGTTGTCCATTATTATATCATAATTAACCAGTTAAAAGTTTTAGGAGCCTTCAGAGAACTGAAAAAAAGATATTTTAAAGATATTTTAACATAGATCTTTATGGATAATCATAGATTTTATTTTATTTCACAAAATTTTGATATAATAATGGACAACTATGCCAAGTTTCATTAAATTCTGAATGCAAAGTCTATTACCGATAATACTACCTTCAGGAAACAAAAAGTTGTACTATTATTAATACTCAACTCGATAAATGCAGAATATTTAACATTTAAGTCTGTTAGCTGATATTTTCCGTGTAATTAGATCATTTACAATATATTTCCTGTACATATCGAATAAAAATCGATTCGAGCTTGTTACAAACAAGTATATGAAGCTCGTCTTGTTACAGTTCGTTGAATACATTTATAAAAAAAAAATATCAAATGATAAAAAACCATTTTCCATTTTCTAATGTATGATAATAAAATATATGCAAGTTTAAAATTACCACCTTTCTATGCATGCTAGAAATTGTTCTCGAATGACATATTGCAAAATCTAATAACATTCTTTATTTTCACAAAGTCAGATTTATTGTAATTTATTTCCAAGCTTCCGTTTCAAGTTCTAAGCTGCTTATAATGTTTTCTATTAAATAAAATATTTCTATTAAGTAAAAATGTAAGGTTGATTGTTTTGAAAAAATTCCAATAAGATCGGATACAATTTGGTTGAGTTATCAAAAAAGTCAAATTTTTTTACTTTTTGATGTCAACAGAATCCAAAAAATTTAATTTTGCTCTATTACATCCAAATTTTATCCAATTTTGATAAACAAAGTATGTAATTCTACTAAATTTGGGTCATACTTTTCAAATTTATCATCAAAATTAACGTAGCTTTAATAGATTTCAAGAATTTGGAGACCAGGTCCCTGAATTAAGCACATAAGTGATAGCTAGCGAAAAACTGACATCACAGCTGAAAAGAATGACCCAAAATTAGTGGGTTTCAAAAAAAATTCCAATAAGATCGGATCAAATTTGGTTGAGTTATCAAAAAAGTCGAATTTTTGAACTTTATGACGTCATCAGAATCCAAAAAATTTAATTTTGCTCTATCATATCCAAATTTTATCCAATTTTGATAAACAAAGTATGTAATTCTACTAAATTTGGGTCATACTTTTCAAATTTATCATCAAAATTAACGTAGCTCTAATATATTTCAAGAATTTGGAGACCAGGTTCCGGAATTAAGCACATAAGTGATAGTTAGCGAAAAACTGACATCACAGCTGAAAAGAATGACCCAAAATTAGTGGGTTTCAAAAAAAATTCCAATAAGATCGGATCAAATTTGGTTGAGTTATCAAAAAAGTCGAATTTTTGAACTTTATGACGTCATCAGAATCCAAAAAATTTAATTTTGCTCTATCATATCCAAATTTGATAAACAAAGTATGTAATTCTACTAAATTTGGGTCATACTTTTCAAATTTATCATCAAAATTAACGTAGCTCTAATATATTTCAAGAATTTGGAGACCAGGTTCCGGAATTAAGCACATAAGTGATAGTTAGCGAAAAACTGACATCACAGCTGAAAAGAATGACCCAAAATTAGTGGGTTTCAAAAAAAATTCCAATAAGATCGGATCAAATTTGGTTGAGCTATCAAAAAAGTCGAATTTTTGAACTTTATGACGTCATCAGAATCCAAAAAATTTAATTTTGCTCTATCACCAAATTATGATATTTATAATATTGTAAATTAATCAGAGCCTTTTACATGATTCTTAACTAACTTTTTGTTTTACGTATAAAACATACTTTTGTTTTGCGCCTCAATTTTTGTTGCGCTTGTGGCGAGTCCTAGTTACGGACCTAATGAAGTTACTAAAAATGTATGTAGAATTGTTTCAACTGTTTTGAATCAAAGTGTACAATATCCATTATGATGAGATAGATAGGTGAATGTTTATATTAGAAAAGAATACAAGTCAATTTCGATCGATGTGATGTGCGATATGTATTCACGGCCTAATTTAAAAAGAATTTTATTTCAAGGTAAATGTTTTTAAAATCCTACACATTATTGTGACTGGTCTTTTAAACTGACGATTTTATCGAGATTAGATTCAGCCATACATATACTCATCATATAGTACAGTCGCATATGAAAAAAGAGAAAATTTGGGTAAAACTTTCAGGAAATTATGGCTATTTCTCTGTTGTACATATTTGAAATCATGATCTTATCTGGGCGTCATTCATGGTAAGAAATTCATGGCGTTTATTATAATGCTGATATGGTATAAGGAAAGATACTCCAAAACTTTATGGTATAAAAACTTTGGCGCCGCTTACATTAGTAAATAGTAAGTTCAACTCGATAGTATGGTCTTGAGTCCTGCTACTACATGGTCTTGAGTCCCGCTATGAATTTTGGAGCGTTTATCAATACGTATTATTGAATTACGATCCTATTCAGTTAAGATGTAAACGCTATGTTTGTTGTCACACTGCTCGTCACTCTATTATTCTTAACCTATTTTATCATTTAAATAAATATTGATCTGGTATGCCAATTGTAATAGTAAGTAAACATTACTCCACCTAGTAAAGGTTTAACTTTGTAGGAATATCTTATTAGAAGAATAGAATCACAATCAGTTTTTTGGTATCTAACGACTGTACTAGACCGATTATGATCTCATTATCTATACGTACACATTGGTACACTTCATTAGACACCAAAATAAAACGTACTACGTCTGCAGTAAAAGCATTATAAATACCTCAAAATTACTTCCATGTGATCAATAAATGTCGAATTTTTTTGTAAATTTTGAATAAAGTAATCCATCGTTGATAAAAAATGTGATAGCTGTCTACACTGAACTAATTAATGGTCTATGATTCATACCGATATGACATCATAGCAGGGTATATTTTTACATAAATTTTTCTAATTTCATTATTTATTTTTCACTACCGATAGTACTTTATTCTAGTTAGTATATTTTCAAAGTGTGAGGCTGCATGTAATAAAATTTAATATAATTTATAATGATCGATTCTATGTATACATGTAACGCACATAAATAATAAAATCGTAATCAATATTTAAGTTGGCATCGATTTCCCAAAAAAAATGTTCTAAATTGAATAGATATTAAAATTTCAAGAACACAATAACAATTCTTCAACTTTTTTTTAAAAATAATGTAGATTAAATTTAAAATTAAATAGTGATTTTGATTTTGATTATGTTATTTATATAATTTTATTACAAACCATAAAATTCATTTGTCTTATTATTTACTTGAAACTGTAGAACTATATTTTTCTGAATCATTATTTTATATTTAAAATTTAGATGAAAATCAAACAATATTACGAGTGTTTACGTCAGTTTCATCTATGTATTCAAAGTTGTGTGATGATTTTCATTTTTCCAAGCTTTTTATTCATATTTTCTACGTAAATTAGGACTTATGGGAATGTCAACGGGAAAAAGGATGTGTTATAAATCTTTTTTATAACCCGTAGAACACGATTTATCCGTTTCAGAGTTTTGGTTATGTCTAACATGTTTTTTTCAAGACCTTTTTAGCTGGGTGTGTGCGGGACCCTCAATGTCGCAGGGTTTGTAGCATTTACTACTCTTGCCATATGGATAATCCGTTACTGGAGGCGAGGACTCAAAATTTCCTTATGAATGAATTTAATGTTAAGAAAATGCCTATTTGTAGCTTTAACTACCCATGAAAATTTCCAAAAACATGAAAACCATATACAAATAAATGTTAAAATGCGGAAATTTTAAGCCAAACTTATTAAAACATCCTGTAATGTTTTTTTTTTATAGTTAGAAAATGATCGATGAGTATTCTGGAATTACACAGACTTGTTGTAAACGAACGGACTCAACTGTTAATTATTTTTAGATTGACTAGCTGCAGACGTTAGTTCGCTATCACATACACAAGCGCGTGCTATGTGCATTGAGTAGGTATTTCTGTTTGTTGAAGTATCTATAATGTTTAGAATGCCGTAGCTCAGTTTTCATTAAGGTAACGTTCGAACTGGTTATTTGAAATTGAAAAATCTCTCTTTGTGTCAGGTCGGAGATCGTCAAAGAAAGATTGGCTCAAGTGCGTCTTCTCCTCCTCACTGTAACAGCTCCTGCAATAATCATGTTACATTGTCAGGTCCAGGCGTTCAGGTGCTTGCCACATAGCCAGTGTCCTGTAGAAGCTGCAACAATGTTGCCAATAGAAGCCCTTGGAAGTTATATAAAATCTTCGGAACTTGTTTTGTATTACCACAAGCACGCTTCTCCCTCCATCTAAGATTGGCTCCTTTTAAGATATCCTCTTTAAGAGGCAGCTTGCAGTTTGCAAAAGGAACTCCCAGATGCCTATTGATGCTTGTGTCCGCTAGCATTGTGCCATTTCTAGCAAGCTCGTTGGCTTCAAAATTTCCCGAAATGTCCCTGGGTCCTGGGTCCCTGGTACCAGTCATGGGTAAATGTAAGGTAGACTGACCTGAAGGATTTTAGCGGTGCTTGGCTGTCGGTGAAGATAGTAATGTCGCTGCACATGACAGAAGTTACACGAATAATCAATTGAAAATTTGCTTTTAGTACGTGATCAACAGTATTTCAAAGAATATGGTATATGTTCACACTTAACCTTTAAGTTTATTGTATGTACATACAATATAATGAAAAAGTTTCTCAAGTGTTTATAGATATTTAGCAAAACTCTTCAAAATTGTATGAATATCTTAATAATATAGTTTTTTATTTCCCTAGTGATGTTTATAGAAAAATCTTGTAAACACATCTGATGAGTGCGAGTATTTAGAGCCACAAATGATTACTCAATGTATTCTTATTTCTGATACACTTAAATACTTTTTATTCACATTTGTTGAGTGGTTAGCCACCACATTTTTTACTGCTTTAAAACTACTCAGTAAATTATACGCGTTCCTCTTATGATAAATACTTCAAGAAAATTATGGAATTGGTTATTAATACTTTACTAACTCGACCCGTAA
The DNA here is from genome assembly GCF_905475395.1 of Chrysoperla carnea. Taxonomy (NCBI): domain Eukaryota; kingdom Metazoa; phylum Arthropoda; class Insecta; order Neuroptera; family Chrysopidae; genus Chrysoperla; species Chrysoperla carnea. The sequence goes on from NC_058342.1 coordinate 35,556,156, forward strand.
AGAATTATATTCTTTCAGTTACCGTAACCCTTGGCTAAAAACGCCTCGAAAAACGTAGTTTCAAGAAAAATTCGTTTTAAGTTTGAGAGACAATTCCGTCAGAGTAAACTCGGATAATGACATTACTCACTTTCGATTTCGATCCCAGATCCATAGATTGCAAAGTTATTTCTGCAAACCAAACTGTTTTGTCTTCTTTTGAAGCAACAGAAGCTCACAATACATAGTGATCAAGTCGAACTTTTTTTTACCAGAAAATCCGCAGTATCTCCGAAAATTATTCGAATTTTTAAAAATCCGTTTCATGATATATTCTTCATGAGTCTTACCCTAAAAATATGTATATAATAATAATAATAATGGGGTTTAACCTCCGTTTCTCTGACATATACGCCTATAACAGAGGCTTCCCACATCATTGTTTGTTAATCTTTATTTCTTTAATTACAAACATATTTACAATTACATTTTGATGTGAGTGGAGTCAGTTACTTCGTTCTTATCCAAGCGACGACAATGTGATCAATTCTGCACTCCCATTAATTATAAATTGTTCACACTGCCGCTGCCTGGGCAAACAGACAAAGACAAACGCCTTAGACCACTCGGCCATTTAGGCTCTCTTAGAAAAATCGATTTCTTTAAATTTCTACACCAGAAATACTGCCCTAAATGTTGTGAAAACTGCCCGATATACCAAGGTATCTTCCCCTGTCTAGAATTCCCCCTCAAAATAGATATTATTTATAATGAAAGAATTTAAAAAAAAGAACAAATAACAATGTTACATAATTACATAAAATAAATTGTCACTTCGGGTTTATGTTATAATAGATATGAAATACCTTAATATATTCTGACGATATTTTCCATTTCAATGGTTACACTCTCTATGGTGAAAAACTAATAAGAAAAACATTGTTTTCAGTTCATATTATTTATAATTGCATGACATATTTAATTTACTTTTATTTTTATACCATGCACATATGTAATAATCAAGGTATACTAAGTTTAGTCCCAAGTTTGTAACTAGAGCTTACAAATATTGATGCTACGAACAAAATTTTGGAATAGCTGTTCATAAAATACCGAAATCAACGAAAGGACGAAGTAACCGATTCCACCCACATTAAAAATGTAATTTAATAAATAAAGATTTAAAAATAATGACGTGGGTGGTCTCTGTGATAAGGCGTATGCCATAAAAACGGAGGTTACCCCCCCCCTTATTATTATTTTAAAAAATCACCTAATTAGTTAATTTCCAGTTGTCTGTTATCTGGCCGTCAGTCATCACGATTATTCAAAAACGAAAAGAGATATCAAGCTGAAATTTTTATAGCGGGCTAAGGACGTAAAAAGTGAGGTCAAGTTCGTAAATGAGCAACATGGGTCAATTGGATCTTCTACGGACCCATCTTGTAAACCGTTAGGGATAGAACAAAAGTTTAAATGTAAAAAATGTTCCTTTTAAAAAACATAAGCAACTTTTGTTTGAAACATTTTTTCCTAAACAATACTATTTACTCGTGAGAGAGCAAATTATGCACAAATTGTATAGTATGTATTATATGGGAATATCAGTTATACATGTGTGACATGTATGTATGTGTAATATGACAGACTAATCAACATTGTCTATACATGGTATTTCAACAATTAACACAATCAATTGTTTTTTTTTTCATTTGTAATTAATGAAAATATATCCTTTGAAATGGTTCAAATTAGATTTAACTTAACTGAGAAATATATTTTTCTAATCCTTTAACTAAAAAATGTCTTTTGTTTGGCTAATAAGGAATTTGATCATTTTTGAAAAAAAAATTCCTGTTGAAAAAAAAGACCGACGGTCCACCGGGAATTCTTCCAATGAATGTTCCAGATTGTTCTATACTTTCGAGTGATATATTCTTGCGCAAACAACTTGTTTTTCCATAATATAATTGATATTAAACGATTCAAGAATTTAATTTTCCCTATAGGCAACTTACAATACATGCATGTAAATTATTCATCATCGTTTTTAAATGCACTCTGGCAAATGAAATTACTTTTTAAACGATATAGAATGTCGATAGAAGGTTAAAGGTGATATTTTCGAAAACGTGTAATATAAATGAAATTATATTCGATAATATATTTTTTACCTAAACAATGTTTTACAAAGCTGACAGCTTAGCAACTATTTGAATTATTCAATATACTATTACCGGGTGTTTTAAGAACAATTAATTTATGATTCCTTCAAATATTAATATAAAGAAAGTTTTGGTTTATTACGCGGTACATACATATAAACCAAATACATGCTTTGTAGTCAAATAATATGTTATGCTTAGCTTTACAATACCACGTAACTACAAAAATATATAATATATTGTGTGCAAGTGATGCTTGTAAATTTGATAATATAGATATCTCTCTTCAATCATTAATAAACTAACTATAGTCGTCTTTGTTCATAAAAAAATTGGATCTTCGATGAACTCATAATTAAATTAAAATTTAGTTTTGCTATCATCGACAACCTTATATTTTGTTGGTATTTTGATAAACTTCAGGATTGTCTAAATATTTTAAATAGTTTTTTATCACACTCTCTAGATTTTTTGATATAGAAATATCCAATTGAAAAGGAGAACCTATATGATTCATCATTTTTTCAGCCAACTTTGAACGATAAAATAAAAGGCAGGTTTGTTTTACTGGCTTGTTTTTTTTGAAATATTGGCCTCGTGTAATTTGGAAAGAAAAAACATTTTGAGTAGCACTGATATTACGCACACATACAATGACTTGTATGAGGTAAAAAAAAAACGAGAAGCAAAAATTCTTGCGGTAATAATTTTAAAACATAATTATAAATATTCTAAGGTTAGTTTAAAAAAAGACTATATGTTGTTTTAATATGACGTATGTGTCCCAGTTTCGGGACAACACCACACTCACTACAGTAGAACTCAATTTTACGTAAAACAAAACACATACACACCAACCGCTTAATAAACGTTGCTCGTCGAAATACGATGTCTACTCTCGTTCAATACAAAATCTATTTATAAAAAAACGAATTGTCTAAATGTAGATATTTCACCTCCCAAAAATTATTATGAAAAATTTTCGTCTGAAAATTTATTTTAATCAGAAAAAAAAATTTATTACTGAAATATTTTATTAGCACAGACACTTTGTTGCAAATTTTCTACTGTCTACATTTCTTAGGAAAATTTTTAATTTAAATTTTCTCATAAATGAATTTTTTATTAATGAAAAAGATATTTCTGTTGAATTAAGGCCTTCTTCTGAATTTTGTGTTTCACGATTTTATTTGTAGCTTTGTAATCGGTAATTAATGTAGAACTAGATGTTATTTTGAATGGTTCTTTCACTTCGAAGGAAAATGAAAACCCGGTTATAGAAAAACAAACTAAAACGCCATAGTGTGAGGCTTGGCCTAAAATCGATCTTATCGATCAGTATAGAATTTTAGGACCCGATTTTTCTACTATGTGGATCAAAAATTACCTTGGGATTAAAAAAATTGTGATTTTATGTTTCTGATTTCGATAAAGCTTGGTTTTTAAGATAATTTTTACTCAAAAACTACAAAAGTCGGGTTTATTTGTCAAGTAGGCAAATATTTTCTGAAATATACTCGAAATCCTCTGCGAAGAAACTATATCTCAGAAACTATTCGCCTGATGGACTAATAGACCCGGTTTTTGTAAATTTTGGGTCAAAATTACTTTATAAGGTGAGTTTTATCCAAATCAGAGACAAAATTACTTTGTAAATTTTTCGAGTTTTTCGACACCTTCTGCCCAAAAATATTAACCAAAAAAAGTAAAAAATTGATATCGAAAACATAAAATTTCTCTTTCGTTTGACTTTTGGTCATGTTCGTTTTCCTTGTTTTTGAGGAAAATATGAAAATTTTGGCCAATATGCAAATAGGAGTTATGCAAGTTGCATCGATATTCAAAACTAGTGTAAAATATAAATTATAAATAAGAAAATTGTGTTTATGTAAATATGAAATATAATTTTAATTCTAGGAAAAACAATGTATTTAAAATAATTTTCCACGTTAATTACAATATAATAATTAAAATATAACACCACAAAATAGAAAATAGATGGCTGTGTTCGACGTACAAGAATAATTACAATCATATTGATATCATAATCAAAACAAAACTGATATAAAACAAGTGAAAACAAACAATTGACTGAGTTAACTGTTGAAATATCATGTATAGACAGTGTTGATTACGAAATCGTTTGATTTTTTGACAACACGTAAGTAAAGAAAAGTTAGCCAGATAGCCACACATTCTATAAAATTTGCATCTTATTTGCGCCCTCGTGGGTAAACAGTGATGTTAAGAAGAAAATGTTTCAAACAAAAGTTGTTTATTTTTTTATAAGGAACATTTTTTATATTTGAATTTTTGTTCTATCTCTTATTGACCTACGTTGCTCATTTACGAACTCGGCCTCACTTTTTACGTCCTTAACATGCTACAAAAATTTCAGCTTGATATCTCTTTTGTTTTTGAGTTATCGTTTTGACAAACAGGCGAACAGAAAGATAACCGGAAATGGTCTTCTCAGGTGATTTTATGAACACCTATACCAAAATTTTGTTGTTAGCATCAATATTTTTAAGCGTTACAAACTTGGGACTAAACTTAGTATACCTTGATATATTTCATATATACATGGTATAAAACCATAGATAATGAATTTATTAACAAAACCACTAAACGGGCATCAAATAAATGTCGATTTATATTCGATTAAATCGAATAAATGTCGAATATAAATTCAATAAATATTTTGAAATTTTACAATAAACATTTCACTGAATTGCCTGAAGCGCTTCAAAATAATATTCGAAATTATTTATGTATTAAATTAAATTATTATAAACATTATTTTATAATGTGAAAGGGATCCGTTTCAATAAAATAATAGACTATAAATCAAAGGTCTGCAACCAACAATCTGTACAAGATTGGGTGAAGGAAACTCTCTCGGTAACAGAGCCGCGGAGATTTTGAAACTAAACAGAGCTGATATTAGAGTCATCATAGAGTTACTCACAGGGCATGATAACCTGAACAAGTTCCAACATCAGATTGGAAAAAGACAATCTCCCGCGTGTTACAGATGCAGAGAAAATTCAGAAGAAACATCGATCCACTTTCTCTGTTACTGCCCATCGCTCATACAGCAGCGAAGGAAATGATTTGGTCCGGCCATAGTCGAACCAGAAGAAATTAGGAAACTCAGCGCTAGGCAAATCCTGGGTTTCAGTACATCAGTTGGCTATAATAGCCACTGAAAAGTGTAGCGGGGATAGAGTACAAGGGTCTATTTGGCTAGGTGCTCTGAACCATTGCTTCGAGGCGCGATGCTCGAGCATGGCCCGCTAACCTCCATACCATACCATACCATCAGTCTAAAGTTTTTACGCATCTTTCATTTTTCTCAGATACATGAGCGCCAAATATAATATGTCACCATCTCTCAACTTAAATAAAGAGAGAGAGAGAGAGAGAGAGAGAGAGATTGGGAAATGAAAAAAAGAAAGAGAAAAAGTAACTGACTGAGCTTTTAAAATGATTCGATTGGATAAAGTAAATTAACAAACAAAATAATAAGTAAGACGAGTCACGCAAGAAAATTAATGCATTGTGTTGGCTCTTATCATTTATTTTTATTTACATTCCACAAAACCTTCGTTTTGTGCACGAAACCACCACATTCTGACGCTGACCGAGTGACGCTAGTTAATAATTCAAATGAAAACATGGATATATGATTTCAATACTGAATTCTGAATACATGCTGAAAGTCTATCACTTTTACTCATCCCAATTTTCTGTAAACAATTTGTAAAAGAAAAATTCTACCTCTCAGGGGTGTACCTAACTCTCTTTGGGGGGGGGAGTAGTTAGGGGTTTTAATCAGTTTTTTACGAATTACAAAAAAACTCACCCAAATTTTATGAATTGAAATTGTAAAATGTGGTTCTAAGTGTAAAAAAACTTAATTAGGTAGGTCAGTGAATCAATATATCATTTTTGTGTATATATGAGTAATATGCAAATTAATATTTTTTGAGGCGTTACAATTTAAAATATTACTATAAAAAAATAATATACATAAATTTTTGGAGGTCACCTATTACATAATAAATTATACTTTATTTTATATATAAATGTGAAAGTAAAGATGATTGTTTATTTGTTTGTTTATTACGCTTTCACTCAAAAACTACTGAATGGATTTGAATGACAACAATATAGCTCATACATCAGAATATCACATGAACTATAATTTATAAAGTTATATAAAAAAAAAAAAAATTAATTTAATCTGACATTTTACTACTACATCTATGATCATCATTTTGAACCATCAATTAAAGATTTCTGTAAATATTTAAAATACTAAATGTAAAACAATTCATGGCCGTCTTTTCTGATATACTCAATGAATTACGACTGTTTTACGATACGATATCTGCCGTAATTTTCGAAATATCGAAAGCTAAATAATTAACCGATCCTTTCAATTTTCGATATTTTGGAAAACACTCCAGATATCGAAAAATCTTACTTTTAACATAATTCATCAAACTATGCGCCCCCACTACCGTACTCAAATATTCTTAATAACCTTAAAGTCGAACAAATTAGGCGAACAATAATTAAAATTCTATGACTATATTTTCAATAAACTTTTTACAACAAAAGTTCATATTTTTTAATTAAAAATTTAACTTAAAAAAAATAAAATAAAATCAATATTCAATTTATAATACATTGAAAAGCTCTATGCTACAATATGTATTAAAAGCTTCACAAAGCACAGACATTATTATTCATGGTTTTACTGTATCCTATCATATACGATTGTCAATTATTATTTTCAATTCGAGGTTAACGTTTACAATAAAAAAACGAGTATACAATAAATATATATATATATATATATATATATATATATATTATTTTTTTTTTATGTATGTCTATTTTTATTACAAGTGACCCATTCCACCCGGCTTTGCACGAGTCGACAATTAAATAAATTCGAAAATATGTGTATTCGGAGTCAAGGACGTCATGAAATTTATAACATATTGTATTTGATGTTTGAGGTTAGATTGTCTCACAATACAGTGACGCAGAAAATATTTGAAAAATTTTATATTACGATGGAAAATGCCAAGTTTGAATATACAGCGAGAAAATATGTGTACTTACTCGGAGTCATGGACGTAGTGAATTTGATGTTGCCCATATCCCGAATAATCTTCTCCGCGATTTGAACAATAGCGTATTCCGCTATTTTTGAAAAAGTGCTTCAAAATGTTGATTTTGCTAATAAAAAGCCACAAAAAATTTATTTCGGAAAAATACACAAACTTTCTTACCAAAAACTTAAATTTTAAACCTTTTTTAAACTGTCAAAAACGCGGGCGTCCAATTTGATGACGTACTATCGGTATCATTATACGAAATAACACAAATATGTTTGACAGATATATTCATAGACATCTGATTATAATAAATATAAATACTTATTATCTATGGGTATATTATACCCAGCTGTCTACACTGAAGTAATTGATGGTCTATGATTCATACCGCTATGACATCACAGCAGGGCTTGCCCACGTTTTAGATCACGTGATATACAGTTTAAAAATAACGATTTTTAATTTTTATATTTTAAAAGAAAAATTGTGGGCCTTATTTTTCACACAAAACAAAAATATTTATGTATATCTCAAAAATAATTTTTTTTTAAGTCTATGTTCCTGGAACACGCTGTATGTTTTAATTCATTAAATAAAAATCAATAATTTTATTTTTATATCATAAATCAAGCGCGTTAATCGACCTAAGGAAATGTATTTAATTTAGACTTCAATCAATTTTTATTTAATTAGTAAATTAAACATGGAAAAAAGAAAATAGGTTTGAATAAAGAAGAATTTAGGTAACAATGGATATGTGAAGGGTAGATTGTACAGGATGGACCTTCACAATCTTCCATGAGAAATTGTCTTGAATGAAAAGTTTAAAAATTTGGTAGGTGCAAAGTTGGTAGGTGCAAAGTTGGTGTTGGTTTTACGTCCTGAGTGGTAGCGCACTTAGGACGTAAAAAGTGAGATCGAGTTCGTAAATGAGTAACATAGGTCAATTGAGTCTTGGGTCCGTAGGACCCATCTTGTAAACCGTTAGAGTTTAAATGTAAAAAATGCTCCTTATCAAAAAATAAACAACTTTTGTTTGAAACATTTTTTCGTAAACATCACTGTTTACCTTGAGGTCGCAAATTAGGCGGAAATTTTATAATATGTACTATACTTGATTATCAGTTATGTATGTGTGACATGTATGTATGTGTAATGTAATAGAGTAATCAAAACTATCTATACATGGTATTTCAACAATTAACTCAGTCAATTATTTGTTTTCACTTGTTTTGCAATCAATTTTCGGCCAAACAAATTCAATTTATGAAAAAATGTTTTCAATAAAAGATGTTGCAAGCTTCTACAAATTGAAGGTTTTTTTCTACTGTTTTATTATAATAAAAGCTTGTCCTTTTAAAAAGTATTTTTTATTTTAATTTTATAAAATTTGTTATCTAATAAATTGAGTAGGCACAAATAAAATAAAAAAACAAAAAAAATTGACCCAATTGAATTGTTTCGGAACAATTCTATGATTTAATTTATAATATGATATAGGCGACACTGTCTCTTTATGTATTCTAATAGGCGTCAGGACGTCGCGACGTCCGCGTTCATATAATACAACTCTGTGTATTGTACATTTTTTTTTTTTTTAATTTTATTTTTACGCAATGCTCACTCAGTCTTGTTACAAAAAAATTTATTTCCTATAAAGAATGGAATTTATAGCTTTTGTTGTTTTGTGGTAATTTATTTTATTTCAAGGATAATCAAGGGATCTCTGAACCATTTTTGAGAATTTCTAGGGAAGTGCAGCTGCGCCTACCTGCCTCCCGTGTTAGCGTTAATGAACGATCAATAGCGATTCAACAATTAAGTACGTTGTGCATGCAAAACAACAATTATAATCGTGCACAAACATCTTCTTTGATGAAATCCATATATTATAGAAAAAATAAGCGTAACGGATATGACTTTTTGAGCTCCAAATCCATAATTTTCTGATTAAGTAAACTAACTATTTGTATTTATCAAATATGTTTTTTAAATGATATTATAGCAATTTATCCCCGGGAAAATTGGGAATTATCAGAGAATGTGAACTAGAACTGGGATATTAATAACAATAACAATAAGACAATAGATGGGCACCTCAAGTGGGTCTCTGGCACTTAGACCAAGAGTTCTCTATGTCCTCCTTGAGAACGTACCACCACCCGAAGACGTTGTTAAAATCAGATGAAGCTAAAGGATTCTGCAAAGGCCAGACGCCACACAGAAAGCCCACAGCTTCTCCATCGGGATCTCTCACCAGATATATGGATCCTAGGTTTCGAACCCGAACATTCTGAATATAACGCCCTGCAGATTTTTGCAGGTGCAAATAACATGTATGAATTTTATAATTTTTTTGGTAAAGAGATTATATGGTAAAGAAGACCCATAAAAACCAGTTCCTTTGATGATTACATGAGTAGTTTTTGAGATAACATCCAAAAACCTCCAAAATAAACAGTTTCATAAAGATTTTCAGCCATCAAGTACCATAAAAAATACTCGACGATTTTTATATTTTTTGAGACTAATAAAAAATTTTTGATTTCGTTTTTCGAGGTGACAAAACTTTCCATCATAATCTAATAGCATGTTGTCGAATGTCGATTTGTATCTGTTATTAACGGACACACCTTATAAGTTGTAACTTACCTACTAATTTATTATGGCATATAAAAACCAACCCTTCCCCAAAGATTATCAATTGATCATATAAAGGTTATCAAGGGATGGTCAGCTTTTTAGGTTTATATGCTTAGCTATTCCGATTTTTTCCGACGCTATGACTGGAATATATGTTCGAAAAACAATAAAAGTTTATGGTCAATGTACTATGCGAACGATCTTTTGATCTATGCGGCAATGGATTAGCTCTTCGATGAAAATAGAAAAAAAATTACGTTTAAAAACGTGTAGCGCATGATATCCCTTGTGATTGTGAATTTTTAAAAATAGATTTTATCATACATTGGGACGGACGCGACTAATTTAATAGAATCTGCGTCATTTTCACGTGCATTCTAATATTATCGAATTGGTATGACATGCAACGATTTTTTTTTTTTCAGTTCAAATGTTGTTAAATATGACATCAGACTGCGATTTTTATGACGTGCACAAAATTGAATTCTTGTCACTTAATTTTCACAACGTTCATTAAATTAAGCTAGGAAATCGTAAAATTTAGCGACAAGGAATAAAAAAAAACTTGCACCGATTGTTTATCAAAATTATCCATAGTGGAAAGTCACAGAAGTTTATGAAAATACTTTGAACTCTTCCAAATATTATTCTAATTTTGGAAAATGATTCTGGACTTGATTTAACTATTTGTTTGTATAAATTTTTAGGGTTGCAAAGAAGTTCCTGGATTCGAAATGAGTCCAATCTACTTCATTGTAGGTTTAATTGAGGTCATATTTAATCGATGTCTAAGGTCTAACATATGAAAATGATTTTGGCAACGTTTCAAACATGTCTATAAAAAATAAGTATTTCTTGAATTTTTATAGCTATCTCATAGTAAAATATGGAAAACAGAATAAGGTTAACATTACTGGTTTTGATGGAGGGGGGGGGAGAGAAGTGTACAGGAAGTTACAGTTAAATATTTCAGAATATAAATAGTACAATTAAACTTTTGTTTTATCTTTAACGGTTTAAAAGAAAGGTCCTACGGACTCAAGACCCACTCATTTACGAACCTGACCTCACTTTTTACGCTCTCAGCACGCTATAAAAATTTCTACTTGACATCTCTTTTCGTTTTTGGACAGACGGACGAACAGACCACCGAAAATTTACTAATTAGGTGATTTTATGGACACCTCAGCATCAATATTTTTAAATTCTAGATACAAACTTGAGACTAAACTTAGTATACCTTGATATATTTCATATAAACATGGTATAAAGAGTTTAATGAAGTGAAATATGACCTTAGTAATGGAGCTTTGTTGCTCGCAAGTGTTTTATTTAAAATCTATTTGTTAAAAAAATAACTATGGCCGCTTTGTGTTATCGATTACGATTGATTATTAAATATTACAAAACGCGTCAAGTTGAGAAGCTTTGTTATTCAATCAATGAAATAGAGCTTTGTTTTTGTTTTAATATTATATTAAAGTTTCAAGCTGTGACTTTGTTATATTGAATTAGTTTAGAGCTTTCAAACAGAGTGATTATTTGCATGAATGAGATATTATTATATTCGCTACTCTATTAACATAACCGTACAAAAGTATCACTCTAGTAGTCGTCTAGTCAAATATCAAATTTTATGATTTGCGTACAAACTTTGTTAACCCCCTAAATTGTAGATTTTTTCAATAGGTAAGGATGTCTCCAAGATGGTGGGGGGTATAAAAATTCCAAGATTTATGGTTATTAAGTATGCATATTTAATACGGGTTTGCCATAAATTTAAACCCTTTCTAGCAAAAATTTCGTTCATTAACTTTGGTCAAAGCTTGCAAATGAATTGAGACAAAAATAGCTACGATTTATAAACCTCTGCCAACGCTGGTAAACCAATAAGAACTGATAAAAACAATCCTTGAAGCTGGTTGTATATCGTGTCAAAATTTGAACTTAATCAATGCAGAACTTGAAATACACCTCTATTTCAATCCATTTGCGCATTCAAAAGTAGCCGATATGTGTCCAAATTTCATTTAAATCGGTTCAGTAGTTTTTGCGTGATTGCGTAACATATGCATACAGACAGACGGACAGGCAGACAGGATTACTTTCGCATTTATAATATAAATAAGAATTAACCTTTTTCACTAACACAACTGGGCTTCATATAAGCCACAATAGCTACTGAACTACAAAAGTAATACGAGGATGTGAAAATAATATAATAATAATAATGAGGTTTAACCTCCGTTTCTCTGACGTATACGCCTATAACAGAGGCCACCCACATCTTTATTTGTTAATCTTTATTTATTTAATTACAAACATATTTACAATTATATTTTGATGTGGGTGGAGTCGGTTACTTCGTTCTTATCCAAGCGACGACAATGTGATCAATTCTGCACTCCCATTAATTATAAATTGTTCACACTGCCGCTGCCTGGATTCGAGCCCGCAACCTAAGTCTGAATGGACAAACAGACAAAGACAAACGCCTTAGATTGCTCGGCCATTTAGGCTCTTGGCCATCTTAGGATGTGAAAATGAAGTTCGCCTATACTTCTCTGAGTGCCTCGGGATGCCTTTGACTTGAGTACTAAAGACCGTCTTTTTAGCGAAATCGAAATAGATACTACAAGAATCACCCCCAATTTCTCATGCCTCATTCGATTTCGTTCTCCTTCGCGAGAGTGTGTGAGGTGACTCCAGGTAAAGGAATGAAGTTTTGGTTTTTGAAAGTCCATGATTTGCCGTTGGTTTTAAATTTTTGAACAGGTAGTGTATCTATAGTAATAACATTCCATTGCAGTTAGATAGGAATATTTCAAAAGCTTTTGTTTTATAAGCATATAATTTATCCGAAAATTGATTTTCCTCTTGAATGTGAATGTCAAAGGTGGGTGTACTTTGATATAAATTTCAATGGTAATTTATCTAATTTTGTGTATCTATTGCTAGCATGTTATTTATCAAAGTTAATTAATTAGATTCCTCGATACATGAAACAAAAACTTGTCAAACTTCCTTGAATTTCTTTGTATCATAAATACAAAGTATTTCGTCAATTGATCAGAAATATTACTCGATGCTTATGTGTCTTCGGATCATTGTTTTGATATTTTCCGAGTTCTAATTTATAATCTTTAAAAGAGCTTAAATGGCCGAGCGATCTAAGGCGTTTGCATTGGACTGTTTGTCCATTTAGACTTAGGTTGCGGGTTCGAATCCAGGCAGCGGCAGTGTGAACAATTTATAATTAATGGGAGTGGAGAATTGATCACATTGTCATCGCTTGGATAAGAATGAAGTAACCGACTCCACCCACATCAAAATTAAAGTAAAATTTTTACAAAGTTAAAGAATATTTAACGCACGAAATATTTGACGCATGTACCTACAGAATACGTGAGCAAATCTCTTATCACGCGACTAAAGATTACCGAACGAATATCGCGAGTGCTGACGTGTTAAAAAAATATTTATCCTTGTTTCATTTCAATTTTAGGTTGTGAACAGCTAAAAAACATCCCTTTATATTCGAAATCGATCACTTCATGTGTGTATGTAAATTTTTTTTCTAACGTGTTCGGCGTAAAAATGATTACCCATGATGATAAAAAAAAAATATGTCCTCAAATTGTCCCTGCACGAAGTTACCATGCTTAGCTAAATTTATTCGTGACATATCATGAAAGGTTAGATTGATTTTTTAACATTTGTAAAAATAGGAAAAAAATTATATGAAATGTGTAGGCGTTCCAATGCACAGAATACCAATTAATTTCGGATATTCGAATTTTCTAATTGTCTATACAGGACGTATTATTAGTGATTATAATTAATTTGTTGGTGTTCTAGTATCTCTCAGGCTTTCATTTTCATTGGAGAACGAAAAATTTAAGTAAAAGGCTCATCAAATTAGCTCCTGGTCATTTCTCTTTTTTTTAATAGTTACCAATTTATTTACTAGAATTGCCCAGATTTAATCGGCAGACTTCCCAAAACATGCCGTTTCCCCCCAATTCCGACCTCAACATAAATCATCCAAAGTTCAGTAAATTAAGGGATTTTTATTATTTGTTCTTTATTCTGGTAAATTGGACATAATTAATAAGATTAATTTCACAATTCCCCGACTTCCAGGAACTTTGAGGTGTCAAACCTTAGCGACAATAACCAATCTTTTGGTGTTCAAGCTTCTCTTTTGCTGATCGGGCATTCATTTTTCTTTGCATTTTTTGGGGAAAGAATCACCAAATTATTTTTTGATTCAGCACCAACAAAGAATTTACCCAAAATATTCCACGTGGATGAAAAACAAAGCAAATTTTGCAGATCTTTGATATCTAAAAACGGCTTTAGACTTAAAAATATATCAGGAAATCTCAATATCCGATCCAATAATATGAAAATGTTTTGTTTATGGATCGTGTAAAAACAACATAAACGGTATTTTTCGTTTGTATAATAAATTTTCTATACAAAAAAAAAGTTATATTCACCTTTGACATTTTACGAACTTGAATCAATATTTTTAATATAATAAAACATACATTGTACATGGCAAAATATGTATACATGATAAAAAATACCCGTTGAAAAATTAATTGTAATAATTCAGTGATCATTTCAAGCTATATTTAAGGAGATATGCAAGGATTGAATAATACTAGGAATTCCTAGATCATCGGGCTTTTTATTATTATTTTATCACAGAGGCGACTATACTTAGAGTATTGATGATTAAAGAACTATATCTATATTGTCAAATTTATAAGCAGCACTTGCACATAGTATATTATATATTTTTGTAGTTGCGTGATATTTTAAAGCCAAAAATAACTCGTTACTTGAGTACAAATCATATATTTGGTTTATATGTATGTACCGTGCAATAAACCAAAACTTTTTTTACAATACTGTAGGGAAACAATCGCCTCAATGACAGTATATGATCATAGTACAGAGAGAAAATACCTTTTGCCTTATTAGACCTACAGATTAGAATTTTAACATCGACACGGATTGATAATAGTGGCCATAAGTACTTTAGGTTTTGGAAAATTGCACTAATCTGCAATCAAGGTAAGATAGTTTAGGAAGAGTAAATCGTCGATCAAATTTAAGGTATTTTCGAGCAGTGCACATTGAATACTCAACATATTTGTATAAATTTGATAATGTTAACTTTTTAATTAAAAAAAAAATCAACAACAAGCCGTAGTGGATAGGGCTTTCTGATTCTCTTACAGAATTATATTCAGTTATTTATTTTCTACTTGGTTATTATAAAAATTTCCATTTTACATGTCATTTCCCTCTCAGAGTTCTCCTTTTCTAAACTACAAAATATTTGGAAATCCCGGAATCAGCGTAAATTATAATTTGTTTGGTAGAGTGATAAAAATTTTGTAATTTGTTGAGTATTGTGGATACTTCAAAACGTAAAACCATAATAAAAATTTTACATGTCGTTTTTCGGAATGAAAACAAGAATTTTTCTGTCAGAAAGTTAAAAAAATAAAAACATTTTAATTCAATTTTGATTGAATATAAAAATATAAAAAAGCATGTATTTTCAACTGTTTATAATTTGTATACAAAATTTTCTTAACGCATCAGTAAATACAAAACAAATTTTCATTAGTAGCCAACCATTCGTTGACTTTTTTTTTACCTATTTATCTGTTGTTATATAAAGCTCATATTTTTCATCTGAAAATTCGTATAATATTTTCAACGAACCTTACTGTTGATCGAACATTCAGGCAATGTATAGATATAATAATCTTAATTTTTGATATGTTATTAATTAAGGTGATTGTAACCCAACAGTATTGTAAAAAAGTTTTGGTTTATTGCACGGTACATGCATATAAACCAAATACATGCTTTGTACTCAAATAATGTGATTTTTTTTAGCTTGACAATACCACACAACTACAAAAATATATAATATATTATGTGCAAGTGGTGCTTATAAATTTGATAATATAGATATCGCTCTTCAATTATTAATAAACTTACTATAGTCGTCTCTGTTCATCAATGAATCTTCGATGAATTCAAAATTAAATTAAAATTTTGTTTTGATATCACCGACAACCTTATATTTTGATGGTATTATTATAAACTACAAGATTGTCTAAATATTTTAGATAGTTTTTTATCACATTCTCTTGAATTTTTGACATAGAAATATCCAATTGAAAAGAATAACCTATATGATTCATTATTTTTTTGACGGATAGATTGCTCCCAAATGAAAATAACAGGAATGATGAAACAGGGATGAAAATGAAGAAAAGCTGATTTTTAAGCTTTTGCAATATTTCTTAGAAACGGCTTAAACAATTTTTAACGCAATTTATTGAAACTCTTCTACACTAAATTTATGTGTTTTTTCGAATTTTTGTCTAGAAATTATTGCAAATTTTATGACACTCTAAAAATCCAAATAAATATGAAAAATATTTTTGTTTAGAAATAACGACTTTGTTAACGACTTGTTTACGACAACAATAAAGACATTTTTTGTCTTAGAATTATTCTTTTTTTGTCTCTTATGCTGCTAATTAGTAAAAAGTACTTACTTGCTACAAAAGTACAAAAAAAATCTTTCAAAATATTTTATGATACGAACTTTAAATATGCAGAAACATTGATGGCATATTTTGTAAAAAAAATTCAGCCAATAATATATTCAAGCTCACGTTCGATTGATTATTACAAAACTATTTCAAATCAAGACTGAATATTAAATAGTTTGCGACTGCATATGAAAATAGAAATGACGTGATTTCTAGTAACTATAACATGCATACAGTAGAGTCCGGATAATTGGAGCTCCATAAAAATCAGGATTCCGATTACTGATGGATTCTTATTACTAAGATAAAACAATACAAATACAACACAGTAATTTATGCATTTAAGGTGATTGTTTCCCTACAGTATTGTAAAAAAATTTTGGTTGATTGCACGGTACATGCATATTAACCAAATACATGCTTTGTACTCAAATAATGTGATTTCTTTTAGCTTTACAATACCACGCAACTACAAAAATATATAATATATTGTGTGCAAGTGATGCTTATAAATTTGATAATATAGATATCGCTCTTCAATCATCACTATAGTTGTCTTGATTCATCACATGATTGATCTTCGATGAACTCATAATTAAATTAAAATTTTGTTTTGATATCATCGACAACCTTATATTTTGATGGTAATTTTTATAAACTACAAGATTGTCTAAATATTTTAGATAGTTTTTTATCCCACTCTCTAGATTTTTTGATATAGAAATATTCAATTGAAAAGGATAATCTAAATGATTCAACATTTTTTCAGCCAACTTTGAACGATAAAAAAATTAATAAAAAGCCCGATGACCTAGGAATTGTTTGTGATTTTTGTAAACTTTCTTAATCAAAAAATGTATTTATAAAGTTTTATTGAAATTCCTAATATTATTCAATCCTTGCATATCTCCTTAAGAGAAAAATATTCAAAATGGACGCTGTAACCGATATATTGAATACACTTTGTACAAATTGATCATAATAACCGATTCGTCGCTATAACAGATTTTAACTGTATAATCAAATATTAAAATTTATTTATTAGAATATTCATGTTCTAAAATCAATAATAAAATAATTTGTATTTGTAGCACTAAACACGGAGCTACAGCTCGTTGCTTGTAAAACATGTAGAGCGAGCTTGTAGCATAAACATACCAGTTAGAACATAATATTCTATGTTCTAAACATAAAAGTATTGTTTTCTAAAATTATACAGTAGGAGAAGGTGTTGTTCCTTGAATCAAAATTTATGTACCTTGAATCAAAAGCAATGTATTAAAATATCACAATAGAAATTGTCTCTGTTTGTCTATTTCTTGAGAAACTACGTACTAAACAACTAACGATAAAAGCGAATGAACCAATGGTTATGAACTCATGGTACAACTTCAAATTGTACCATGGTTCACACTATAATGTACCTAGAATCATCCCTACGAATTGTACCCGAAAGCGCTCTTTTCCAATTCAAATCGTTACAGCAGCTCACAATTTGTGGATTAAAGTATTGAAAATTATTCTCGTTTCTCATACAGGCATGCACCACCCTGGTATTTTTAAGGAATCGAGGTAAATGAGACTATTTCCCACTTGAAAATCCATTAAACACGTTATTACGATTGTAAAATTTAATACAAAGATTTACCATGGTACATTATATTGTAAGATTCAAGGTACATCACTTGTGTATTTTAAACTTTACCTCCCCAAAATTTAAGTTACTAGTGATTTAATTTGTGTATGATTTTGACAGTGAATTATGTTTTAACTTGACAATATAAGACGAAAAGTAAGAATAAAATTTTACGATATGTGGAGTAATTTTCGAAATACCGAAAATTAAAAATTTTGTTTAATTATTTAGCGTTTGATATTTGGAAAACCAAGGCAGATACACCTACATTTGTGAAGTTAAAGTTCATCATTATCAATTTTGAAAATGAGGTACAAATAATTTTAAATACAAGTCTGCCCTGGCGCTCGTTCTACCTTAAAATAGTTAATTTGAAAACAGAACCATATTGACAACCTTCAGCCTATTTGCATTATGACAAGATACCCTTATTTTAATATGATTAGTGTTCAATTAATATTAATATCTGCCAAGAAACACAAAACCTTGTATCTTTAACACTAGGTACTACATCCTAACCCTATGTTATTATTTGTTGTAAAATTATAGGCTAGCTTTTACCACCTAGCACCTAGGCACTTGTATTCATATCACATTCGTATGGTGTCACACTGCAATAACAGCTCATAACACCTATTCAAATCATTGCATTGTACCAAGGGCGTCGCCAACCAGCGTGCCATAGGGCTGAAGGGGGAGGGGGAAGGATGGTGAAGTGTTAAAATTTATAGTTGTTGAATAAATGTAGAATATAAAACATTTTAAAAATAACAAAATATTTATTTCAAACTCTCTGTTAACTGGTAACAACAATCTTCATGAAGTTGACTCAATCACATATTGACTAGACATGATAGATATGCGATCATAATAACCAAATCCTATATTTAAAGAAAACGCAAAAGAATTTTCTTTTAATTCATCGATTCGCTTTATTTACACGATTATATATTCCAACTAAGTAAAATTTTATTTTCCATCAATAAAATGCATGACTTTAAACCTAAAATCAATCTCTTTCATTGAAGTAATGATTTTGTTTATTTAACTTCAGTGATTTTGTATCAATGAATTCATATTATAAATTCAATCCCATACAAATATTTAGCTGTATTTGTTCCAATCATTAGTAAATTGTTTAAAAGTATTTTTACTTGATTTCAATATGAAACGACCGACTTCGGGATGAGGTTGTCATTATTTTAATTTTTTTCATAAAAAATTATAAGAAATTGAATTAACAATAGGTTATGATGAACTGGCAATTGACAATATGTAAATGATTTCCGCGAAAAAGCATATAGAAAGCTTTTTTATCCATTTCCATTGCTTTCTGTGCACCTAGCAACTAACATCTATTATATTCTTCTTTAAGCAAGAGTTTTCAGAAAAAGTAATTTTGAATATTGTATCTGGTTTCAGACAAACTTTCTTGAACCCCAATACCAAGAAAACCACTTATGCTTGATTTATATGTATAGTATATGTATAGTATACACGGTGTTCAAAAATTAATTTCGTTCAAGGAGAAATTTTATTCTTATTATACCACGTATATATGTAATATGTAAGTTATACTAAGTTTAGTCCCAAGTTTTTAACGCTTAAACAAATTTTGGTATAGGTGTTCATAAAATCACCTTATTAATCCATTTTCGGTTGTCCGTCCGTCTGTGGACACAATAACTCAAAAATGAAACAAGATATCAAAGTGAAATTTTTACAGCGTACTCAGGACATAAAAAGTGAGGTCGAGTTCGTAAAAGGTTCAACATAGATCAATTGGGTCTTGTGTCCGTAGGATCCATCTTGTAAACCGTTAGAGAAAGAACAAAAGTTTAAATATAAAAAATGTTCCTTATAAAAAAATAAACAACTTTTGTTTGAAAAAAGGTAAAAATCAGGTTTCAAAAGAAGTTTTACTAGAAAAGAATCGAAAATTTTTAATTTAAAATTATTGTTTTCCAATTGATAATTAATTTATGCTTTTAACGCTAATAAAAATAATGCATTTTTATTAGTATGTTTTTTTTTTAATGATTATTAGTTTTCAATTACTGTAATTTTATTTTCCAATAAAAGTTCATTTTTACAATTATTTGCTAATGCTTTTATAATTATCTACTATGTAATTTAACGAAAAACATACCTTTTATTAAGTTTTTCCTTCCATTAAAAATTTTTTAATAACAACGACGAACGAAAGCTTGTATTTTTCTTAAGCTTATCTTAAATTACAGTTCCACGAAACACTATATTTTTCTTTGAGCTTTATTTTCTTTAAGCTTTATAGTTTTATAGAAAAATAACGAATATTTTAATGGAAATTTTTATAAGGCGGTGTACTTAAAAACTGTGGAAAAAGAAGCTTGCTCCCTCCCCTTAAAAATAAATTGTGAAAAATAAAAATTATTTTGTAATGAACCTAATTTGAAAAACTAAAAATTTACCTTTTGATTGAATAGGGTATTCTACTATTTTTGAAAAAGTACTTCAAAATGTTGATTTTGCTAATAAAAGCCACCAAAAACTTATTTCGGAAAAATACACACACTTTCTTGCCAAAAACATAAATTAAATTTTAAACCTTTTTTAAACTGTCAAAAACGCGGGCATCCAATTTGATGACGGAATCATTACACGAAATAACACAAATAAGTTTGACAGATATATTCATAGACATCTGATTATAATAAATATAAATACTTATTATCTATAGATATATTATACCCAGCTGTCTACACTGAACTAATTGATGGTCTATGACTCATACCACTATGATATCACAGCAGGGCTTACCCACGTTTTAGATCACGTGATACACAGTTTAAAAATTACGATGTTTAATTTTAATATTTTAAAAGAAAAATGCGCTTTTATGACTCGAAATCAGAACATTTAAGTATATTTTTACATAAATTTTAACTTTTTTCAAATTTCATAATTTATTTTTGACTAACGATAATATAATACCTTATTAAAAACAGGTAAATATAACCTTAGTGGCGGAGCTCTGCGGCTCTCATTTTTTTAAATTTATTTTCAACGTAGTAATTTTCTTTTGATAATTATTTATATTTGACTATCGAAAACTGAACAGACAAAATGGTACATATTTTTTGGTGTCATGATTCGTTCGTCTATTTAAAATTCGTAATTTGTTATTTATAAAAATAATAATTACACGATAGTAAGTATGGCCATGCTTTATAAAACTAATATTATGTCAAATAATATACAAAATAATCGTTACGTCGTTAAATTGTTAGCCAAAACGAACATTTTTATAAATTGCGTCATAAAAATATAAAAATAATGACGTCGGCGTCGACATCAAGACTTTCTGAACAATCTTCTTCTCTGGCTACCGTTACTGTCGACCGTCTCCCATACCATAGGACACATATGCTGCGTGTTATGTTCGTTCTATGTTATAAAAGCAAAAATAACTTAGCCAACATTTTACTTATACACATTAAAGTATGTTCTGTACCTCCATGTACAATGTATAATCACGTAGAAATAGGCAGGCCTTACCAATGCTTTGGACTTTTTGAGTTCACATTGAGTATGGTTTGAAAGATGCAGTATATTATAAATTGTAGGTGAAGAATATTTTCAGATACCCCTGGGTTTTTTTCCAGTCTCCACTCGCTTAAATCTGTTGAAAGGTATTCCAACGATAGCAGATTATACTACGCTATTCAATCAATCAATCAATAAGCCCTTTATCCTGAACTTCTATCTGTTTTGAAGTCTTTGTTTTTCTCTTTGAGAGGATATCTCTAAGTTCAGTGTGCCTTTTGGCAAAGGCCTCTTCCAACATTTTTCATTGTGCTCTATCTTTGGCAACCCTTTTCTAGTAAGGGCTCGCTGTGAGCTTCAGTTCATCTTCCCATCTCTTAAATTGTCTTCCCTGTTTCCCACGCTATGATTATAAAACAAATCAGGACCACCCAAAGCTTGGTTAAGTTGAAAAACATCAGTTCCAACTATCTCAGGCAATCACCGTCTGAGACTTATTGCCCTATATAAAACAAAAACTCATTTACCTCTCTTAAATCTTGGCCTTGAAGCTTTTCAAGCTAAAACATTTTGTCCCAAGATTTTCGAACCCAGGTTTTCTCCAGTTTTTGAGTATAATTCGCTATTAGCGTAACCAATGTAATATATGCAAGATAGCACAGTTTCCGGTGATAACTTCAGTGGCTATTTAAACCTGATTCAGTTGTCTCTTTGTCCTAGTTCTATCAATCTTCGATCAAGATTTTCGGGCAATGATATAATCATAATTTTGCTGTAGAAAAATATGAAAGCACCTTGTTGCCTGGGTAATTTATGACATCCCTAAATAAAAATTTTAACTAATTCATTCTACTCTGAAGAAAAATGAAAGCCTGGTTGTGAAAAGATAAGCTGGATCATCGAAAGGTCCCGTTGAAGCGCGTTATTCAAAGACTGTAAGACCTTATGTTTTATGATCTTATGTTCTTTTGAGCTTTATCGACATTGAGAATTTTGTCCTACTTTACAAAAATATTTCCCAAATTTTTTATTAATTTATGTACTTTATCATCGAAAAAAAGGACCTAGTTCAAAAAAATCAAAACCCCGAAAAATTGGTAAGAAAAACGAGCAACTTTAACAGTCGGAACCCATTATTGGAAAGATTCGGAAAAAATTAATTCGTGTAGGAATCATCCAAATCGGCCCACACGTTTGGTTTCTAATTTGCCACACATTACCATTTCTTTGCATCGCGCATTCGAGCAAAAATGTGTACATTTACCAGAATATATTTCAGGATTCTTCGGAATACTTTATCAACGAAAAAATGTGCACATTTACCAGACAACCTTTCAATACGAGACATGATACAATACACGGAGGTTACCATGTAGCGGAATGATTTCGTGAACATTTATACTTACACACATAAACCTCTGTTTTTTGATTAGTTGCCATTAAAACTTAATTAGAAAAAAAAGAATTTTCAAATATATATTTATAAATTTTAATATTTTTAAGGTCCCCTTCTTCGCTTGAACATATATTTTTCGATACCTACGGTAATGCGTTGCGTCCGCGTCGCTGATTAAAAAAAAATAATTTTTTTGTTTCTATTTTGTTTTGTTTTAGCGTTGAATGTTATTGAAAAATTTTTTTTTGAATATTAAATTTTTTGCAGGTATTTTGTGCTTTTAATTTTTTTTTTTTAAATAGATTTTTATTTCGAATAGTTTTTTTTTTTGGTTTTAACATATTTTTAATTGATTTTTTTTCACTCAGCATTTATTCGATACGATACCAATATTGCATTGCTAACATTCCATATATTAACCCCAACCCCCGCCCCTCTCTCTTTGAAATATTTTGCATCACAAAAAGTACTTTTTTATCGGATTTGATTAAAAGCATAAAATTTTATTTTGTTCGATATTCAATTCATTTATAGTTTTTTGAGCCGATATTCATTGAATAAATAAAAAACCTTTTAGAATTCCGTCATGCAATAAAAAAAGAAACACTTATAGAATCCGACTATCCGTTCGTTTGTGAAATGCATCAAAAAAATCCATTTTGGCATTCGATTTTGTAAATAGGGTATTCCATTATTTTTGAAAAAGTACTTCAAAATGTTGATTTTGTTAATAAAAAGCCAACAAAAATTTATTTCGGAACAATACACAAACTTTCTTGCCAAAAACTTAAATTTTAAACTGTAAAAAACGCGGGCATCCAATTTGATGACGTAATATGGGTATCATTATACAAAATAACACAAATAAGTTTGACAGATATATTCATAGACATATGATTATAATAAATATAAGTAATATTATCTATGGATATATTATATCCAGCTGTCTACACTGAACTAACTGAAGGTCTATGGTTCATACCGATATGACATCACAGCAAGGCTTGCCCGCGTTTTAGGTCACGTGATATACAGTTTAAAAATTACGATTTATGAGCCATGTTAGATCAAAATCAGAAAAAATTAGTTTTAAATACGTTGATTTTTTTGCACTATTAAGCCCATAAACTGACCATATAAATCGTTCTTTTAAAGCCACCATCATATCGGTATAAAAACGACCATATCAATATAAATAAAAGCTCTCTTTTCATACACGACAAACATCAATAGGAAATAATTACGAAGTATTTTTTATTCGTTAGCTTTTTTCCATAAATAAATTTTTTTTTAATTCATGATATAGTTTTTTTTTTATATTTAAATCATGTTCAACTTGCAATGAATTATTTACATCAAAGCTCAAAGCTTTACGTAGGTTTTTCACCACAATGTTATAAACCCACTTCCTGTTTAAGAAGATGTGAAAAAACTTCTTTTTATCCATTCTTAATATATTTTCGTGTCGTTTACACTAAAAGCTGTAATTGAGTAAGTAAAAATTTCTAACCTACTAAAAAGGGATTTCAAAATTTTGTCTTTGACTGGAGTATAACCCTTAAGTATTGTATAATGTCCTGTGTACGTCAAATTATTGTCAGTTTCAAACATTAGATGCTTTGTCTGTTATACCTATATGATAACTCGAAAAAATTCGAAGATCTACGATATACGATGGCTCATTATATTCCGTATCGGTGGGTATCAACTAGACTGTGTGCTATGTCCGTCAGGTGATTATCAGTTTTAAGCAATGGATGCTTTGTCGACACCACATAATTATACAAGTTATACATACACATTACTGAAAGATGCGCACGATAGGTTGTGCACGAAAAAAGGACCATTTGTAGGGAATTAAATTCTGAACATGAAAGTTTGGTCAAGTTTTTTTTTGGACCAGGGAAATTTACTTGCTTTATTTGAATTTGTAAGTAGTCAAATAGTTATTTTCTTGAATCAAGTATTTTGATTGTTGACAATAGAAATGTTTACTTGTTTTAAGAACGCCAACAACCAAGCAAAGGCGTTTACGTCAATCAAGTAATTTATTTTTTACTGTGTATAGCACCAACCGCCTTAAAGGACGTCCAGCGACAAGCAATATGTTACGATAAATTGGTTGGGAAAATAATCATAATAATAAATATAATTGTAATAGGTTATAGCTTACATAAATAATATAATATGATTATTTATTGGGATCAAAGTATGGTATGCAATTCCACTTGTTAATTAGTTAATTAATTGGGTTATTAACAGCACTAATATACTAATATTTAAAATAATATACAATAATACACTCAAAAATGTTTATATTACAATTACATGTAATTGTAATTATTATTGCTTTAATATTTATAATATTTAATATCTGACGTAAATTTATTCAAATTACTGGTATTTTATTTAATTTTTAGCATTCAGTTTCAAAATGAATCGATTAAAACCGATTCCGTTTATAACGACGAATATAGGGGACTCATAAAAAAAAATTCCGGGCTATAGTGAGTATTAGGCAGTAGTACTCTATAATCCGACAAAATTATTAAATTCCGAAACCACCAAATTTTCTCGGATTTTTGGAATTTTTTTAAGGGGTACCCCTTTGAAAAAATCGAAAAAATCGAAAAAATTTTTTTGCTTCTGAATTGGATAAAACATGGTTTATAGGGTAATTTTGACCCAAAAAATCCAAAAATCGGGTTCATTTAACGTTTGAGTGAGTAGTTTCTGAGATAAACGATATCTCGGATGAATTTTTGAAGATATCTCGAAAACTATTATCCAAATCGTTAAATAAACCCGATTTTTGTGTTTTATGGGTCAAATTTACCTTATAAACTGAGTTTTATTAAATTCCGAAACCACAAAATTTTCTCGGATTTTTGGAATTTTTTTAAGGGGTACCCCTTTGAAAAAATCGAAAAAATCGAAAAAAAAATTTTGCTTCAGAATTGGATAAAACGTGGTTTATAGGGTAATTTTGACCCAAAAAATCCAAAAATCCGGTTCATTTAACGATTGAGTGAGTAGTTTCTGAGATAAACGATATATCGGATGAATTTTTGAAGATACCTCGAAAACTATTATCCAAATCGTTAAATAAACCCGATTTTTGTGTTTTTTGGGTCAAATTTACCTTATAAACTGAGTTTTATTAAATTCCGAAACCACAAAATTTTCTCGGATTTTTGGAATTTTTTTAAGGGGTACCCCTTTGAAAAAATCGAAAAAATCGAAAAAAATTTTTTGCTTCAGAATTGAATAAAACATGGTTTATAGAGTAATTTTGACCCAAAAAATCCAAAAATCGAGTTCATTTGACGATTGGACTGGTTGATTTTGAAAAAATCGAGTCCTTGAATCGATTTTTGGCGATATCTCAAAAATTACCCACCTAATCGTTAAATGAACCCGGTTTTTGAATTTTTTGGGTCAATTATACCTTATAAACTGTGTTTCATCAAATTCCGAAGAAACAAAATTTTTTCGTTTTATAAGTATTATACCTAAATTTAACTTATTATACCTAAAAATTTATTTTTCATTCATTTTGTCTGTAATTTTTATCAAATAAACAATTAAATTAATGATTAATTGTTTTTAATTAACAATTTTTTTATTATCAACGATTTAAATCATAATTGAAACCGTTTGCTAAAATGGTAACTATCACATTTTTTAATAAACATTAAAAATATTTAATAAAAATTGATTATAAATAATTTTTCAACAATTTAACATCACAAAAAAGAACATAAAGAATAGCTTTTCAGATTTTTCGCATAAAAAAAACAATTTCGATATTTATACCTAGAATTATTATTGATTGATTGGATACATTGGTTCATTTTGCATTTTATATAAACTAAATATATGTTACTCGTATATTATTCCATTATTCCATTGTTATTTTTCGTATTATTGAAACCCTATAAAACGTACACAAAATACTGTAAAATTTTCTAGTTAAATCGGAAAATATGAAATACAATATAATAATAGAATCAAAAAGTAACATATATAAAATGTATCATATGTATAATAACTCAATTAAATCGTTTGTCCGATCAAATAAAATATTATATTTCAAATTTGTATTTTTATACCATGTATATATCTAATATATATCAAGGTATACTAAGTTTAGTCCCAAATTTGTAACGCTTAAAAATATTGATGCTATGAACAAAATTTTGGTATAGGTGTTCATAGAATCGCTTAATTAGTCCATTTCCGGTTGTCCGTCCGTCTGTGAACACGATAACTCAATAACGAAAAAAAATATCAAGCTGAAATTTTTACAGCGTACTAAGAATGTAAAAAGTGAGGTCGAGTTCGTAAATGAGCATCATAGGTCAATTGAGTCTTGGGTCCGTAGGACCCATCTTGTAAACCGTTAGAGATAGAACAAAAGTTTAAATTTAAAAAATGTTCCTTATCAAATAAACAACTTTTGTTTGAAACATTTTTTTGTAAACATCACTGTTTAGGCGTAAATTTTATAGTATGTATTATATGGGAATATCAGTTATGTTTATGTGACATGTATGTATGTGTAATGTGACAGAGTAATCTACACTGTCTATGCATGGTATTTCTGGTATTTCAACAATTAACTCAGTCAATTGTTTGTTTTCACTTGTTTTTTTTGTTCTTTTTTTTTTGTCTAATAAAATTTAATGATAAAAATTGGTTATGTCGATGAAAATGTTTTATTAATTAATAAAAAAATTGATCTCTATAAATAAAAAGAGAA
The DNA here is from genome assembly GCF_905475395.1 of Chrysoperla carnea. NCBI lineage: Eukaryota > Metazoa > Arthropoda > Insecta > Neuroptera > Chrysopidae > Chrysoperla > Chrysoperla carnea. The sequence continues at coordinate 35,583,984 of NC_058342.1, forward strand.
GGGGAAGTCATTTATCCTGAGGGAATTTAATATTTTTAAATCAAAATCATTTACAAACAAATGAAAACAAACAATTGACTCAGTTAATTGTTTTTATACCATGTATAGTTTTGATTACTCTGTAACATTACATACAAGCCACACATATATCACTGATACTCCCATATGATACATACTATACCTACAATTTGCCCATAATTTGCGCTCTCAAGGGTGAACAATGATGTTTATGAAAAAATGTTTCAAACAAAAGTTGTTTATTTTTTTATAAGGAACATTTTTTATATTTAAACTTTTGTTCTATCTCTACCGGTTTACAAGATTTGTGCTACGGACCCAAGACCCAATTAATGATTGTTGTTCATTTACGAACTTGATCTCACTTTTTACGTCTTAAGCACGCTGTAAAAATTTCAGCTTGATATCTCTTATCGTTTTTGAATAATCGTGACGACAGACGGACAGACGACCGGAAATGAACCATTTATGTGATTTTATGAACATCTATACCAAAATTTTGTTCATAGTATCAATATTTTTAAGCGTTACAAACTTGGGACTAAACTTAGTATACCTTGGTATATTTTATATACATGGTATAAAAATGTATTATTTTATCAAAAATTATAAAATTTTTGTTTTAATTTCTAAAATTTTTGGATTAACAACTGATTTATGGAATGAGGCTAGTTTGGACGAGTAGTTTCCGAGTTATATAACTATATATAGCGATTTTGTCAAATGAAAATTTTGTATCGAATAATTCGTTGCGTAAATAAAATATACAGCATCCTTTGTTTTTCAACAAAATTAACTCATTCTTGTAAATATGTTTTTCAGCTCGTTTTTTTTTTTTTATATTTTAATTAAAAACCGAGTCCTGTCATTAGAGAACGTGAACGTTTGTATAGTGAGTGCGCTCTATAATTGCGGACGGAGTTGGCTTATTAATTAAACAATTTTTATTTTTTGTTCTAAAACTATTTTATATATATTAGTAATTATAACAATGGTTTTAATTAATTATAATTTTATACGTGTGCTCTGAATGTAGTCGGCAATTGTTGGTGGAAACAATGTTTTAATTTCAAATACGGAGGTATTTGAAGGGTTGTATTTGTCACACTTTTACAATTAAATAATTGTTCAACTTTTAATTATTTTTGTTTTTGCTGTGAAATTATTTTAATTGCATTCATCGAAAGGTAAAAACAATATACAATTACAATTTTAAATACTCACGTCACTTCTATACACATAATACACTCCATAAAAATTAAAAACGTGAACCTTTTTGTTTCGTTAAAAGTCAACTTATTTGATGGCTTCTGTTGACTTTTAATAATTTTATAAGACATTTTGATAGGCGTATAATAAATTTTAAGGTCAGTTTTTATGACGATATTCAAATATGGTTAAAATGATCCCCTTTGTATTGGTTAAAATGATCTCTAATTTATTAATAAAATTATAATAACTATAATGATCCCCCATCATTTAGTGGGTCTTGAATGTGTTGATTTTATATGAACTGTTAAAAATGCAATGGGATCATTTTACCCACCTACAAGGTCAAACGATTCTTTTTGAGAAATATTGAATAGTTCCAAATCAAAAGAAATTGACTGATGCCAATATTGCAACATTTGAATAAAGAAATCAAAAATATTTCGATGTTTACATACATTTCTCGAATAAGTTTGGCTATAAATTACATTTTTTTTTTAGGGGGATCATTATAGGAAACCTTCCCCTATTAATACTATTTTACGGAAAACAATTTATTAAAAGATTTTTCTCTTTTTTCAGATAAACAGGTGCGTACCTAGAAAATGCAACAAGTTTTGTGACACATTTAACGAAGGAAAATAAAAATCTACATTTCAAATATCCAATATGGGCTACAAGTTAATTTGATGACAAATTAATTTCAAAAATCATTTCGAGGTATTGTTTTTGCTTTTTAAAAATATAGATTAGCAACAATTATACAAATTCGAAATAAACTCAAACACTAATTATAGTTTGAGCCTCTGCGAGTGAAAATCAAAGATATATTCCAAGCTTTCAACTTCCCTTAACAAATGGAAAGTTGATAAAAGAAAAATGGCCTGTTTTTGGAATAACCAAATATTTTTTGAACACTAGACGAGTAATTTTTAAAATAAGTAGTCTGAAATTACGGATTGTAAAAGGATTTTAGGTGATATCTTCACCCTTAGGTGAATTATTCACAAAGTCTCAAAAGTGCGCGAATATCTGGTGTGATTTTGGTCTTTATATTAAAAATTATTATCCCAGTCGTCAAATGAACCCGATTTTTGAACTTTCTGGGTCAAAATTACCCTATACATTGATCTTTGAGCACCACCCCTTAGAAAAAATTGAAAAAATCTCAAAAAACTTTCGATTTCGGAATTTGATGAAATTCTGTTTATAAGCTACTTTGGACGCAAAAAGTACAAAAATCGGGTTCATATTACAACTGGATGCATAGTTTTTGAGATAAGGACCAAAATCGCTCAAGATATTCGCCGATTCTTGTTTTTTTGATGATTGAGAGAAAGTATTTCTTAAAATACCGATTTGATTTCGGAATATTAAAAAATTCTGTTTATAAGATAATTTTAACCCAAAAAATACAAAAATCGTGTTAATTTATCAACTGGATAGTTTCCGAGATATCACAATATTTGAAGCTCGATATTTCAAAAACTAGTTTTCGTTTTTCTAGGTTGACTAGCTCTAGGACTATAGAATCTAGTATTATTTAAATATTTCGACTTTTTAAATGAATGTATCCTCTGTTAATTGAAAAATATACATGCATTCTGTAAAACTTGAAACGATCACTGAAAATTTCAGTTTCGTAAATGACGTCTAATGACGTCAAAAAAATTATAATAAATAGCAGGTCATTCATTTAATTACTGGTATATGTTTGTTGGGTAAATAAATAATTATGTTCTCACTTTCAGCTGTCGCTTTATCATACTCATCATCACTTTTTAGTCGTAATCGTAGACACAGTACTCAACTCACTACCACAACTCACAGCTCGTAAAAAATAATTGTTCCGGTTTACTCCAGTTTTATTTTAAATTACAGATTTTATTTAAAAAAAAAAAAAACATGCATATTAATTTATATTAAAATGGACATGCAGTTAAAATTTTATAATTTCATTTTCAATTAAAGATGTACGAGCACCAACACAGTTCTTGATTTTTATACCATGTATATGAAATATATCAAGGTATACTAAGTTTAGTTCCAAGTTGTTTATTTTTTTATAAGGAACATTTTTTATATTTAAACTTTTGTTCTATCTCTAACGGTTTACAAGATGGGTCCTACCCAAGAGCCAATTTCGTTCTGGAGTAATTGTGTTGACAGACGGGCAGATAGACGACAGGCGACAGACAGACAGACGACCGGAAATGGACTAATTAGGTGATTTTATAAACACCTGTATAAAAATTTTGTTCATAGCATCAATATTTTTAAGCATTACAAATAAAATCACCTAATTAGTCCATTTCCGGTCGTCTGTCTGTCTGTCGCCTGTCGTCTATCTGCCCGTCTGTCAACATAATTACTCCAGAACGAAATTGGCTCTTGGATAGGACCCATCTTGTAAACCGTTAGAGATAGAACATAAGTTTAAATATAAAAAATGTTCTTTATAAAAAAATAAACAACTTTTGTTTGAAACTTTTTTTCGTAATCGTCACTGTTTACCCGTGAGGGCGCATATTATGCGCAAATTGTAGTATTATATGGGTATATCAGTTATATGTGCGTTACATGTATGTATGTGTAATGTGACAGAGTAATCAACATTATCTATACATAGTATTTCAACAATTAACTCAGTCAATTGTTTGTTTTCACTTGTTTTAGGGGGATTTCCTGATTACTAAAATAAATAAATGAGTTCAGTGATGAAACGAGCTTAACTCGGGCCTGGAGCACAATACTTTTTTATCAAATCCGTTTTCTGAATCCGTGATTGATTTATGTCTCAAATGATATTAAATAAAATCTGTGTTGAAGTAAGAATGGGGAAATAAAACCTGAAACGAACCGGAATTGACTATTACTTAACAGATAAAGATTTTTATAAGTATATACATAGGTAAAAGCACAAAGTTCAGAAGTGCTTCCCATACATACACCGGTACACGGTAATTTAATCTTATCATGTCATTTTATTAATAAATTTCCAATAAAAATTTATTATTTTTTCAGAATGAAATATAATTTATCACAATTTATTATCAAATTAATTATTTTTTATGTTTATTAATAGTTTTTTTTTTTTTTTTGCATTTATCAGTTGCAAAATTATTTTGCTGATCCAATTTGAGTTTCTTATCTTTGCAACAGTTAAAATTATTATTTGGATACATGTTTTTCAAGTTTAAGACGCCCAAAGATTGCTAAATTTGCTTATTTTAGCTATAATGGTAATGAGGAAATCTACAATTATCGATACTAATATTCTCTTAGAACAATTTATGTACAGAGGGTTCAATATTTAAAGCGATTTTGGTTTATATTTCAAAAATAATTTATCCAATCGTCAAATGAACTCGATTTTTGTATTTATTGGGTCAAATTGAACTTATGTATTGAGTTTTATCAAATTCTGAGATCGAAAATTTTTCGTGATTTTTTCGATTTTTTCTAAGGGGTACCCCTTAAGAAAATTGCAAAAAATCCAGGAAAATTTGGGGTTCATTTAACAATTGGACGAGTAGTTTTTGAGATATATCGCAATATAAAGCGATTTTGATCCAAAAAGTTCAAAAATCGGGTTCATCTGACAACTGGGTGCATAATCTAAGGTGGGTTAATCTAGGTTTAAGCAGCCCTCACCTCGATACGCCCATGTAAATTATATGATATCTGTTATTGTCATTACAAGAATAACCTCTAAATAAAACAATGTCTAGAGGTTTTGATAGCTCCAAGCTGATAATACTAATAATTACTGCATGATTTCAATCTGACTGATGATTTGAATGACAACTAAAGACCATTTAAAAATGTATTTGTTTATGAACATTGTAAAAATATAAAAAACAGAACGAACGGCTACATATGATGAATTATTAATTACTAAGAATTTAATTACAAAAAAATCTAGGTAACAAGATCTTTTATTCACAATTCAACCATTCCATCTGTCCAAGGTTATTTTAGCTGTTTCGCTTGTTAGCTAAACTGCTTAGCTTATAAAACTTTATAATAAATGTTGCTGTTTTTGAACTAATTACGTAATACAAATATGTGTGTTATGACGTATGACGTCATCAGTTTTGTATAGTTTTATAGCAAATATATCATGTGTTAATTACTCATCATCGGTTGGATAGTAATACAGCAAAAAAAATTTTTAATTATAGTTACAAATTATTAAATATGACAATTAATAGTATAAAAATAGTACGGTAGCTGGGTATAAACATTGTCTTTCTATCATTGTACTGTCTTGCAGTAAGGCCTTAACTGAAGGGCACCAGTCAGTTTGAGCCAAAAATTTTAATGTCTGGTAGTTTTTAATTTTTGGAGTTTACTCCTTAAGAATCGATTTTCATAAACCTTATAACTTGTATCATTGTTTGATGTCAACAAAGCATCTATTGTTTGAAACTGACAGTAACCTGGCGGGATCAGCATACTACTAACGGGTTGGCACAGTATCTGCCCAGCCAATGTACATTGTGCGTCTTAATTTTTGTAGTTTACTCCTTAAGAAACGACTTTCATAATCCTTATAACTTGTATCATTGTTTGATGTCATCAAAGCATCGATTGTTTGAAACTGACAGTAACCTGGTGGGATCAGCATACTACTAACGGGTTGGCACAGTAGCTACTCAGCCAATATACATTGTGCGTCTTTATCAGATGCTATTCTAATTCGAAATCTAAGTGTCTTTTGGTATGCAATCTAAAACAATCGAAGTTTAAACATATGCCATAGTTGCCCGATATCGAATTTGCCAACACAATTTGAAAGGGAAATTAAAATTGATAAAAAACGAAGATTTTATAAGCATTCAAAGATTGCATTCCCATCTCTGTTTAGGAAAAAGTTTTATATGTAATCTTTATGGTGATGCCGGTCAATGACATCACTAGCCTATATCTTCGTCTTTGTTATAAGCATTTGAAGATTGTTGTCCATCTCTACTAAAGATTTTCAAAAACCGACATCACTTTTCTGTCCATCCAGTAAGAATTCTTCACCTCAAGTGATAAAAAAAAACTTATGGTATTTCTCTGAAAGTTCTATTTCGCATATCCAGCTCCCGTACTAAAAATTTGACAATTTTTTTCGCATTATTATTATTAATATTTTGATTTAATCGGTGGGAATTTAGTCCAGTATAATAAAAATTGTTTTTAAATCGGCCTTAAATTATTCAGCTATAGTTGTGAGTATCCCTGCATGGAATTATCAGATCAATTAACCAGTTAGTCAGTCAGTTGGTTTTAGTATAAGGTCCTTTAGCCTTCTATACAATTCAGTACGTGTGACGAAAAAAGGCTATTAATTTTCGATCTATAGGCTCTCTTTTAAACTGGATTAATAAATAAGTTTGCATTAATTATTTTAAAAAAAATATGGATTCGACCAATTCCAGTTTAAACAGGAATCCGACGGTTTATAATCAATAAAGTAATTTTATGTTTTAACTTTTAAGAGGATTGTTTTTGAAATAATGTTTGAAATTTTCAATTTTTATTTTTTCATACAAATTGCCTAGTTTACAATATTAATAGAGCATTTTCTTACATTTACGTCATAAAAGTTGGCCTAGTTGGCTAATCACGTGATAGCCGAACCACCTTAAGCAAAAAGATGAAAAAAAATTCATTGTGGATCGGGAAATGAACTACCATAAAAATTCTCTGTCCACCGTTAAAAGTTGCTAGGACCGTTCGTCAAGTTGATAAATGTTATATATAATAATAATAATGGGGTTTAATCTCCGTTTCTCTGACATATACGCCTATAACAGAGGCCACCCATATCATTATTTGTTAATCTTTTATTTATTTAATTACAAATATATTTACAATTACATTTTGATGTGGGTGGAGTCGGTTACTTCGTTCTTATCCAAGAGACGACAATGTGATCAATTCTGCACTCGCATTAATTATAAATTGTTCACACTGGCGCTGCCTGGATTCGAACCCGCAACCTAAGTCTAAATCGACAAACAGTCGAAGACAAACGCCTTAGACCGCTTGACCATGTCCCCGAAATATTTAATTGTAACCGGATTCGAAAAATTGTAAATTTGACTTCGAAAAAAAGACTCAAAAACCAGTCTAAACCGTGCTTAACTCGACCCAGACCAATTAAACATAACGCAATAAGTTGATTTTCGTTAATAGACGTTAAATTAGCGCTAGTTCGAGTAGCTTTTTGTAACCAGTTTACAATCTGACGGAAATTACAATATTACGTTGACATGTACATTTATGTTATATTCGAATAGTTGTATTTTATATCGAATAGATCAGGTTTCAGGTACATCCAAAATCTAGGCACAATGCGCATGGTTTTGTAAATATAACAGTGCATAAGGAATAAGGTATTACTTTTATAGTTTATTCGAAATGCAACTGTATCTAAGCTAAGATCTGTAATTTCTGAATTCACTTGAAAACATTCGAAGCGTATTTTAAGTTCGTTTACATAATTTTTTTTTATTTTGTTCGAACTGTAAGTAATTTTTTTTGTTTTTTTTTTCTGTTTAAATGTTTTGGCGCTTTTTTTCTGTTCGATGTCTGAAAATAAAATTATTCCAGGATTTTCGATATCTGTTTCTATGTTGAATTCAAACTTTTTTTCATTGAAAAAAAAAGTGTATTTGACATTTTTTTTTAATTAGTGTTTTTTAATTTCGATGTTTTTGTGTTTTTAAATCTGTGATAGTCATTTTCTTATAATATTCTTGTAAAGCCCTAAATCCATTCCAGAAAAAACTCTCTAAGATAAATTATTATAATTAAATTGTTTGTTCATGGTTAGGTTAGGTTAGGTTAGGTTATATTGGCTGTCCACGAAGGACACACTTAGGCTATAGAGAACCTTTGTGATATGTGTTTTACCATCTTTCCGCTGATAATTTCATTTATCAGCTCCTCAATTTCAGAGGCTTAGTGCACGTCCTTCATGAATATACCTTGCACTACACCAGCCAATCACAACTATTAATTAAATTAATTTTGTTGCGACGGCGGGAATCGAACCCGCTACCCTAAGCATTCCGCGGACGGAATTGGTTACGACTTAACCAACTGAGCTCATAGGGCGACTTTGTTTGTTTATAGTTCGAGATTTAAAAAAGAATTGTAGCCATAGGTATCTAAACTTTTCCGAACATACCTCAATTTATGACATTCATTTCAAATTTTAATGGTTCTTTGTTCTGTGTATAGATGGCTTTTGAAGCGCCATCACATGAAGTGATGGGTCTATTTATGGTCGTCCTGTGTGGAACAGCAAAAAAGGTTCCTTTCAAAAGGTATTTTTCGATGAAATCAAGCAGTCGTTAACTCAGTTCAAAAATTTGTGAACATCGTTAATATTTTAAAAATGAAAAATCGTACAGTTTTAAAATAAATATCAAATTGAAGAAATTGGAGCTCTTTTCCAAACTCTATACGTAAAATCTCAACCCATAAGATTTTGTGAAACTAAATGTGTATTCTGATTGATTTGAACTTGTCCAGTATTTTTGTTGTAGGCGTTTAAAAATGTGTTAAGCATAATTAAGGATAAAAATCGGTAATAAAGAGAAATTAGCAATAGCTTTATTTAATTTAGTACAAAACTATGAAATCATGTTCGTAGGCGAAACAACTTTTATTTGTAACTGGTAATTATAAGTAGGGTCATCAAATTCCAACTAATTAGCAATGAAATTTTTGCAGTAAGATCACATTATTCACTTTAAAAAAAAAAATTCTAAAAATAAAAAATAAAAATGTGTAACTTTGATGCCGTAATCAAAAAATCGCTAATTACAAATTCGTGACATGTCCCGTGTGAAAACGACACGAATTTCTAATTACTGTATTTTTTTTACCTCCGTGTATAACGATGAAGGAGGTATTGTTTTTTTTATCATCTGCATGTACAAAATTGAGGTTTTTTCTCCTCTCCGGTTGGCCATTGTTAACTTTCGGCCTGCTGTGCGAAACGAAGTTGCCACTTTTTGCCTCAGTAGGACAGAAAAATTAAAATAGTAAAGAATGTCTCAGATGTCATCTTTATCGACCGAAGCAAGGCCAAGACATTCTTTTTGTAGAAGTCCAACATCTTGTCAAACCGCCACAATCACTGTTGGAAATTACAGAAAAAAATTAATATGAAAGTTTGACTTTTTTTATTGTAAAAAAATTAAAAATATACGGCTTGACGTAGATTTGAACTCTGGTCCTTTATTTCAGTAGTCTAATACTCTGTGCTTATGCTTTAAAAAGTAAATTTTTTTGTTTTAATTTTAAAACTCAATACCAGACTTTACATAATTTTGATTCCTTTAATTTCAAATCTAAGAAAACTTTAGAAAAATAGGTAGATTTCGATGATAAAAATCCATGATTAAATTTTTTATTTGTTTTTAGTTAGTAAAATAATCTGATAAAACTGAATTTTTTTTTATTTTGTGATATTTAAAAAAATAAATTTTCCAAATTTATATTTCCATAAACAGGTGTGGCTTTCTAATTTGTGCATGGAAGTGCTGCGTCATTTATATTAAATTGTTTTTAAGAAATTCAATTTACCAATAATTCAATGTTTCAATTATATATAATTTTTTTGTTTCATTGTAATTCAAAATTTTAAACTTTTTAAAATCATGTATTCATATTTATTACGGTGATGAGCAATGTACTTATGCCAAATTTTTCCAATCTTCGAAACACTGGTTATAGTCACTTTCCGGGATTGCCTTCAGTTCCGTCTTCGCTGTGGCTTGAATCTCCTCTATCGTATCAAAACGGTGTCCCCGGAGCGGTCTTTTGAGCTTGCTGAACAGCCAGAAGTCGCACGGCGCCAGATCAGGTGAAATACGGTGGTTGTGGAACGTTATGGGTTGACTTTTTGACGAAATGATCACGAATTATTAGTGCAGTATGGGATGGTGCATTATCGTGGTTTAAAAACCATGAATTGTCTTTCCACAATTCCGGCCTTTTTAAGCGGATAGCGTTACGCAAATGACGCATAACGTTCAAATAATATTCCTTTTTGACTGTTTGGCAGGGCGCGCAGTTTAAATTCAAATGCCACCTTATTTTTTGGACACAGTATTATGTGATCGAACATCCTTAACAATAAATTAAGTTTCGAATTCTAATACCTAATACATATTACTTAATATTCGATGTATAAATAGCTTAAATATCGAAAACTATTCACTTTACATTCACGTAGATGAACGTTTATTAATTCAATTCAAACCAAATATATTTATCGTTTAAATTTTCTATATGCTTTCGAAATTATAAAATTTTCATTCAATTTAAAATTTATAATTTGATTTTAATGATGGAAAATAAATAAATAAATTTCCAAAACAACTATTATTTTATATTTTACAATTTTATTTATCAAGTATTTAAATGTATTTAAACATCGATGTACACAGATTTTGATTCAAGGTGAAGCAAAACAGGACACAATTTCGAAAAAATAATTTAGTCTCTCGGTTCGATCTGAAGCTTATTGAAGTCACAGCACTCTTGGTATTCTTAAACAGCTTCAAATGGTTTAATGAGTGGTGTCCGGGGATGGATCAATCTTCTTTTTGGTATCAAAAAAAACCTTAAATCTATTAAGTGTATTGTCTCCTCAAGACAGCCACTCTAACCTAATCTAAACTATCATCCCGAAAAAAACGTTTAGTTTCTCGAACTAGTTAGTCAAAAATAAATTATAAAATTTGAAGAAAGTTAAAATTTATGTAAAAATATGCTTAAATATTCTGATTTTGAGTCATAAAAGCACATTTTTCTTTTATAATATTAAAATTAAAAATCGTAATTTTTAAACTGTATATCACGTGACTTAAAACGCGAGTAATCCCTGCTGTGATGTCATATCGATATGAGTCATAGACCATCAGTTAGTTCAGTGTAGACAGCTGGGTATAATATATCCATAGGTAATAAGTATTTATATTTATTATAATCAGATGTCTATGAATATATCTGTCAAACTTATTTGTGTTATTTCGTATAATGATACCCATATTACGTCATCAAATTGGATGCCCGCGTTTTTGACAGTTTAAAAAAGGTTTAAAATTTAAGTTTTTGACAAGAAAGTTTGTGTATTGTTCCGAAATATATTTTTTGTGGCTTTTTATTAGCCAAATCAACATTTTGAGGTAGTTTTTTTAAAAATAATGGAATATCCTATATATAGTTTAGTGGGCAACAACTAATTAAAACCACTACTCGTTATCAATTATAATTAATTGTAAAATTCAAGCATGAATAATAAACAAAATATTGTATGCAATAACTTTACATAGATTCCTATCGATATCTACATGAAAACCAATTGTTGTAAAACCATCGTAACCAAAACCGCCTACATGATGCTACCAAATCAACCAACTCAACGGTAATTAAAATCGTTTTCTGAATGTATTTCTATATGCAGGAAGTTATTTATAATAATTATATATATTTATTAAGCTCGGAATATCACTATTTATTTGTTAGAAACATCGATGGACTGGACACTGATCCTAAAAAACTATCTAATCATTCCTAGAGCCTAAATGGCCGAGCGATCTAAGGCTTTAGTCTTAGAACGTTGGACTATTTAGACTTAGGTTGCTGGTTCGAATCCAGGCAGCGGCAGTGTGAACAATTTATAATTAATGGGAGTGCAGAATTGATCACATTGTCGTCGCTTGGATAAGAACGAAGTTACCGACTCCACCCACATCAAAAATGTAATTGTAAAAATATTTGTAATTGAATAAATAAAGATTAACAAATAATGGTGTGGGTGGCTTCTGTGATAAGACGTATGTCATAAGTACGGAGGTTAAGCCCCCATTATTTGTATTATTTTATTTATCTAATCATTCCAATTCTTATTTTACATGTTTGTAAACGAATTTTTAACCCCCGAACTAAAAAAAAGGTTGTGTTATAAGTTTGACCGCTATGTGTGTGTGTGTCTGTCTGTCTGTGGCATCGTAGCGCCTAAACGGATGAGCCGATTTAAAATTTTTTGGTTTTATTTTAAAGGTAATTTAACGGAGAGTCTTCTTAGCTAAGTGTTCAAGTGCGAGCTTATTTTTCCGTACGCGAAAGAACTAAAAAAAAATCGATGATCTTCAAAATCGTTTCAGTTTGGAAAAGACATGACATTATAAATAATTACTATGGAAATGAATGGTCAAATAAACTTGGCTCAATTCAATTCGAAAAGTGAATTGGTAAAATAATTCTGTAATTCGAAGCAATAATTCAAAAGAACAAAGTCAACTCAAATATTTCAATTAAAATATTTCCAAAAATTTGTCCCAAAAAATTGATAGCTCTCAAAGTATTCTTTTTATCACATCTGATGTCCTTGATCATCACTTTGATATTGATTTAAGAAGGAGTGTTGTAAGTTTAAAGTGTTTATCTGTGCGTCTGTGTGTTTTTCAGGGGCATCGTAGCCCCTAAACGGTCGAACTGACTCGATTGAGAACAATTGATGGTAATAATTCGTCGGACCAATTTTGACTAAGTATTATATTATTATTTTAGGAAAGTATAAAGAATTTTAAATAAAGGAAAATTGAAAAGCTATTAAAACAAATTACTTTGTAAACAAAAGATATTTTCAATAATTTTGAATGTGGTATCGACTATCGACACCCACTCATCATACAAGTGACAATGTGCGACAAATATTCTATGAGTGATTTATATAAATATAAATATGAATTTGTATGCATAAACAACTCATTTATAAAACATAACGAAATTAAACTATTTTATGTAATTGAATTGCAGTGATTATCATATTATGTCATTTACTTGAATATCCTCTGTTCGATGTGTCCTCTTTTCAATTTATAACACCTATAAAATCTACGATCAAGTAGGGCTGGATTAATGCATGGCCACAACAGCACCCACTCTCACGGCTCCGGTGAAACAATCAATTGGAAAAAAAAAATGTAAAAGAAATCAATCAAATTAAAGTGATTATATAAAGTCGCCCTCCGACGACCTCCGTCGCAACAAAATTAATTTAATTAATAGTTGTGATGGGCTGGTGTAGTGCATGGTATATGCATGAAGGAGGTGCACCCAGCCTCTGAAATTGAGGAGCTGATAAATGAAATTATCAGCGGAAAGGTGGTTGTTTCGGGCAGTTTGTTAAAAAACTAATGTAATAAAATGAATAACAAATATCTTGGGTCTTTGTCCAACTTATTACTGTGTGTCCGAAACAGTAATGAATCGTAATTGAAATGAAAAGGACAATTTCGGAATAATTAGATTCAATGCGGAATAATTTCAGTGACTGAACGGAATGAAAATGTTGGATCTACTGTCAGATTCATATCTCGAAAATTACTCATTTAATGGTCAAATAAACACGATTTTTGTAATTTTCGGGTCAAAATTACCTTAGAAACTTAGTTTTATCGAAATCGGAAACAAAATTTTTTTTTACACTTTTTGCAATTTGTAAAAATCGAAAAAATCATAAAAAATTCAAAAAAACACAATTTTTGTAATTTTTGGTTGGGTTGGGTTAGGTTGGGTTAGGTTGGGTTAGGTTGGGTTAGGTTGGGTTAGGTTGGGTTGGGTTGGGTTAGGTTGGGTTAGGTTGGGTTAGGTTGGGTTAGGTTGGGTTAGGTTGGGTTAGGTTGGGTTAGGCTGGGTTAGGTTGGGTTAGGCTGGGTTGGGTTGAGTGTGGGAGTGGGAGTGGGAGTGGGAGTGGGAGTGGGAGTGGGAGTGGGAGTGGGAGTGGGAGTGGGAGTGGGAGTGGGTGTGGGTGTAGGTGTGGGTGTGGGAGTGGGAGTGGGAGTGGGAGTGGGAGTGGGAGTGGGAGTGGGAGTGGGAGTGGGAGTGGGAGTGGGAGTGGGTGTGGGTGTGGGTGTGGGTGTGGGTGTGGGAGTGGGAGTGGGAGTGGGAGTGAGAGTGGGAGTGGGAGTGGGAGTGGGAGTGGGTGTGGGTGTGGGATTTTATTGATCATTTATAATGAATTTTTCCATACAATCGTTCAGTTTTCGGAATAGCTCTGTTTTTACGATTATCGAGATTACTGTATATCATATTTTAAGGATTTCACGCTCCGGGTGGCTACCCGGCTCGCCCCCCCCCCCTGGATTATTTTGTAATATTAATAATTAAAACTTAATTTAACTAATAGTTGTGATAGTTGTGATATTTATAAAGAAAAGACATTTATGATATTTATAAAGACAATCTCTATTTATTTTCGAAGAAAATTAACCTTTAAATAGCCAAACGTGAAATAATAGTTATTTTTAAAGTATTACTTTTCCACATACAATCATACTTTTTCCATAAAAGAGTGATTGTTGATATTTCAACGGGTTTTCGTTTACTTTTCATTTATAATAATTATATTTAATTTATATTTATTTTAATATTTAAGCTTCTATTCTGCACGTACAACCACAATCATCTCAGCCAATCATTAGAGTCAATAAAGACATCTATTCAATATTTAGATCCGGTATACGTTTTATTGATCCTTCCCTTTTTCGCTTATATCTTAAAGTGGTAAAATCACATTTTCGATTTTACCGAAAATTCGATTTTTTAATAAAACAGACAAATGTCATCTGATCTTATTGGAATTTTTTTTGAAACCCACTAACTTTGGGTCATTCTTTTCAGCTGTGATGTCAGTTTTTCGCTAGTTATCACTTATGTGCTTAATTCCGGGACCTGGTCTCCACATTCTTGAAATCTATTATAGCTACGTTATTTTTGATGATAAATTTGAAAAGTATGACCCAAATTTAGTAGAATTACATACTAAGTTTATCAAAATCGGATAAAATTTGGATGTGATAGAGCAAAATAAAATTTTTTGGATTCTGATGACGTCATCAAGTTCAAAAATTTGATTTTTTTGATAACTCAGGTAAATTTGATCCGATCTTGTTGGAATTTTTTTTGAAACCCACTAACTTTGGGTCATTCTTTTCAGCTGTGATGTCAGTTTTTCGCTAGTTATCACTTATGTGCTTAATTCCGGGACCTGGTCTCCACATTCTTGAAATCTATGATAGCTACGTTATTTTTGATGATAAATTTGAAAAGTATGACCCAAATTTAGTAGAATTACATACTAAGTTTATCAAAATCGGATAAAATTTGGATGTGATAGAGCAAAATAAAATTTTTTGGATTCTGATGACGTCACCAAGATCAAAAATTGGATTTTTTTGATAACTCAGGTAAATTTGATCCGATCTTGTTGGAATTTTTTTTGAAACCCACTAATTTTGGGTCATTCTTTTCAGCTGTGATGTCAGTTTTTCGCTAGTTATCACTTATGTCCTTTATTCCGGGACAAGGATTCCATATTCGCTTGCCGAGTGCTGACGTGTGAACATTGTTTTTTGTAAATAGATAATTTAACGAAAAAAAAAGATAGGAAATCATTCATGGAAAAAATTTTACAATTATAAATTATAAATAGACAATTTTTAAGTCTCCGAGCTAATAAAATCCATATGTTTTTTTCAATTTATCATGCTCGGTTAAATTGACGTACATTTCTAACCAAACTGATGATGCATTTAAAAATTTACTACGAAATACAAGTCATATTTAATATTTAATATTTAATAAAACGTTATCACCATTAAATATGGTATGAATGTGAGTCATATCAGACTCCACAGACTCCACAGACTCAGTGACTAGATTTGATTTGAGGATGTATGAGCATGGTAATGGGGGCACAAATTTAAAAATTGATATTTTCAATTTTTTTGATAAATTTATATTATTAATTGACGATATAAGACGAAAAGTAAGAATAAAATTTTTCGATATCTGGCTTAATTTTCAAAATATCGAAAATTGAAAATTTTGTTTAATTATTTAGCTTTCGATATTTCGAAAACCAAGACACATATCGAAAAATTTTATTCTTATTTTTCGTCTACATTTATGAAGTTGTAACAAAATTCATCATCAAAGTTGAAAATAAGATAAAAATAATTTCAACCCTTAATCTACCCTGCTCTTACATCCCTTATATGACACTTAGTTTTTTTCTTTTCTAATTCATTGCTAATATGTTTACTTTCTATTAAAAAGTTTTTTTTTTAAATTTGTTTTCATTCATTCCAAATGAAAATTATCAAAAACTTCCAAAATATGTCGTTTTTTGAGATTCCTCCATAAGAGCCAATGTATTTTATATCGATTTTCAATGACTTTTTTCTTAAAAATTTGCACGGTTACCTAAGCTGAAATTTTAAGCACATATTCTTTGAGTAAAAGACTACCTACAAACAAATTTTGAGCCTTTAAATCAAACATTGTTGTCATGCTCATACATCCTTAATAAAACGTTATCACCATTAATTATGGTATGAATGTGAGTCATATCAGACTCCACAGACTCCACAGACGCAGTGACTAGATTTGATTTGAGCAGAGTTAGTTTCTATTAAAAGTTGATACAACAAATTTATTAGTTTACTATAATTACTCGTATTACTCGTTAGTTGTAGTTAGTTGGGTATGAGTGCTACTGCTAATGAGTGCTGGTTAGTGGTGAGTACTGAGTACTAGTGAGTGTAGTTGATGGTCATGACTTCACATGAGTCAATACGATACGATACGATATTTAAAATAATTATATTATAATGTTTTAATATTGATATGTATATTATGATGTCATAGTCAGTTTATTGGTACAAAGTATTATGATATTTACATATCTACATAAATGTCATTATTTTATATCTAAAGGTCTGTTTACACTACTTTCTTATGTACATTTATAAACATATTTCTACCATCAATAGATCACAAAAAAATATTCATAGCGTAGGAGCTGTGTTAGCTAAGCGAATTCCCTCAGATATTTACATAAATGTCATTATTTTCTATCTAAAGATCGGTTTACATTACTTTCTTATACATTCATAAGGTATTTCTGCCATTTATTGAGCACAAAAAAATATTCGTAGCGCAGAAGCTGCATTAGCTAAGGGAATTCCCTCAGAGATTTACATAAATGTCATTATTTTATATCTAAAGATCGGTTTACACTACTTTCTTATACATTCATAAAGTATTTCTGCCATTTATTGAGGACAAAAAAATATTCGTAGCGCAGAAGCTGCGTTAGCTAAGCAAATTCCATCAGATTTGAAAAAAAAATAACACTTTTTTCTTAAAATCGAATATTACATTTGTAATTTTTATTTCGAAAAATCAGCGTCAAGAAAAATAAACGACAAGAGTAGTTTCTTGCTTAAAACTGATAAAAAAAATACAAAAATCCGCCAATTGGTGGCTCCAATCCACCTTCTTTTCGGATTCCGTCTTTTCCGTTTTCTACCCTCTCCTTCGGTAATCATTTTTGTCAGAATTCTTTTATCCGCCATCCGACAAATGTGCCCCAGCCATCCTACGCGCCATGCTTTGATAACATTTACAATGTTATAGTCCCTATACATAACATAAACTTCCTTATTTGTCCTTCTTCTCCAAAGCCCACACTCATCTTTTACACCTTCTTAAATTTTGCTTAAAACTATCCTCTATCAAATCAGTAATTTATTAGTCGCTGCCTTGTTCATGGCCCACGTTTCCGATCCATAGACTACTGTCGGCATAAAATATATATTTTTTTAAATTTGTGTCCCTACTACCGTGCTCATACATCCTTAATTAGTCGGACACGACGGGTTTTTTTCTGTTTTCAATATTTTTTTTCCACCGTTAGACTAGTTTTGGAGAAATCTATGAAAACATGTCATCTACCGTTTTTCCATAAGACCAATGTTAAATATGCCAACTTTTGAAGTCAATTATTTTTTTAAATAATTGGACAACCACCCCGCTATCTTTCTCTAAAATTTTCAGAATTGATTTAAATTTCTTCTAACTTCATATAAAAAAAAATCAAGCCTTTTATCCAAAATTGCCAATTCTTAATGAAGTGTAAAACAGCCTTTATAAAAAAAAGTACACATGTATATTAAAGTATTCCGAGTCCGAGTAGAGACGAACTTACATTTAAATAAATATGTTTTGAATATTTTGCAAATAAAAAACGTGCAAACAAAAAAAAAAACGAAATTTTTTATTTAAAAATCAATTAACATATTTTTGATTGTATAATTGAAAATAGCCTATTTATTAAAAGGCACACTCTACAAGTCTACATTAGCCGGTATTCGGTCGATTCGGTATCCGTTGTTTATGTGTATACATCAGAATCGATTCAGTTTCAGTTTGTGTATATCTCTCAATCAAAAACCATTTTATTATTTATTATTTCAAAATTATTTATTCAATTAAAATTTTCACTTGAATGAGGAATTTTATTTATATTAAAATTGATTATAGTGTTGTGATTTTACGCGCAAACAATATACTCTTTTCAAAATTGATTATTTTCAATTTAAACAGCATACAAAAAAATTGTGAAGTTTGATTTGTATATAGTTCGACATTTTATTTATTTTTCAAAAAATCAATTTCAAAATTTTATTCAAATTCGACAATCGATATAAATAATTCGAAATAGTACTTTTTTTTTTTAAATTGTTCTAAATTTTGTTTTCGTGTGTTCAAATTCTGTGTACGTTTATTTGTTTGTGTTTAATTTTTAAATGGAATGCAGAAAGGTAAATTCTTGTTTGTGTTATATTTTTTATAATTATGTTTTCTGTACGAAATTAAACAGGTAAAAAATGGAAAAACTATTTTTGTCATTTTAATAACTATGTATTATAAATTTTTTTTTGTAAAAACAAGCAGAGTTAAAAGTAATTAAAATATTAAAATACAAAATAAATAAAAAATAATTTTTGTAAAATGAAATCTGACCAAATTTTTTCTAAATTGTTAAATTTTTAATTAAATATTTGTACGTTTTCGAATTTTTATCAAATAACTAAAATTCTAGATGGTTTAATTAAATAATTCTACATAGGAAAAATCATTTTCATGACGCTAATAATATTTAATGAAAAAAGAAAATTTTGTCGATAAATCCTTTTTTTTTCTGTGTAATTTTTTTAACCCTCTAACTAAAAAAAAGAGGTGTTATAAGTTTGACCGCTATGTTTGTGTGTCTGCCTGTCTGTCCGTGGCATCGTAGTTCCTAAACGGATGAACCGATTTTGATTTTTTTAATTTTGTTTGAAAGGAAATGCGAGTTCAGGGGTCTATGGCCGAAAAATTTGTCGTAATAATACACCATCTTATCTTCTTGACTAGCCTAAAACAGTCTCACAGTCTCGCGGAAGTTCGAATCGAATCCATTTTGAAAAAATTGAAAATGGCTGAAAGTACTTGGCTTGGTTTTTTGTGCGCTGATTACGAAGTTTTTGGTCAATATGCTCCCCGTGATGAGGAAAAAAAGACCTTTTTGCCCATTTTAACCGTTTTATTGAATGATTTTTTTCGAATAGGAGGTTGACTCTAAAAAATAATTTGTATGCCGGGAAAGATAGTGCTTTTGAGGTTGTTTAGGCCCAACTTTTGCTATCGGCTGATTTATTTTATCCCATCTAGAAACGGAGATATTGATCGAAATTCGTTTGGACCTGCCATAGGTAAAATTTTTGGCCTAGGGAAAAAAATCAACAAAACACTATTTAGGCTAAAATTGTGAAAAATGTATTTAATTTGCGAAAAATTATTTGAACGGTTTGGTGTTCCAGTTAATCTTTTGATGATTTTAGTAAAAAATCCATTCGAATTAGATCCTAGTAAAATAAAGCATTATTTTGGTGATGAATTTCGAAAGAATATATCATTTGTTTTGATGTGGTCATTTGGTCATTTTAAATGATGCATTTTATAACCGGAATTATTACTTAAGTCAACCGAAACGGTATTATCAACATTTTTTTGTTTGTGATATTGAATCACAAATTTTTTTTATTTAAATTCACAATAAAAGTTGATAATCCCCTATCTGTTTTAAAAAAAATTTATTTTTCGGTTTATTTATAGAAGTACTGAATGTTCCAGTAAAATGGTACTTAAAAATATTCTCAATCGAGTCGGTTCGACCGTTTAGGGGCTTTTGAATTACTTAATTATTAACCATTTCACTTTTCGAAATGAATGGAGCCAGGTTTATTTGACCATTCATTTCCATGGTAATTATTTATATGTTAAAATTATATGTCATGCCTTTTCCAAATTGAATAGAAGACTATCGCCAATTTATAAGTTTTTTCGGGTACGGAACACTAATCTCGCACTTGAAACATAGCTAAGAACACTCTCCGTTAAATTACCTTTCAAAAGGCGCTACGATGCCACAGGCAGACAGACACACACATCCATGACGGTCAAACTTATAACAGACCCTTTTTTTTTAGTTCGGGGGTTAATAGAACCGATGTCGTTATAACCGATTTTGCCTGTACTTATATTTAGGGATTTGCAACTAGAATCCATCCATGCCGTGTACTATTAAAATAAATTCGTTGCCATATTTTACAGTAAGGATTTAAGTAGGGTATTATTATAATAGCTATATATATATTTTTGTATAATCCCTAAAATGTATATACATATAAACTAAACAAAAATCAATGGATATAAACTCGAAACAGCTCTTTGAGATAAAAATAAAAGAATATTAAGGTAGTTTACTCGTCGCAATCGGAGATAAAAATGTTGGATTAAAATTTGTTGGGATATGATGTAGAAATTTGAATCTAGACAAAAATTAATTTCACATTAAGGATGTATGAGCATGGTAGTGGGGGCACAAATTTAAAAAATTTATATTTTCAATTTTAATGATAAAATTATGTTATAACTTGACGATATACGACAAAAAATATGAATACAATTTTTCGATATCTGGTATCTTTCGTAATTCTCAAATTATCGAAAATTGAAAATTTTGTTTAATTATTCACAGCTCTCGATATTTCGAAAACCAAGGCGCATATCGAAAAATTGTATTCTTATTTTTCGTCTACATTCATGAAGTTGAAAATAAGATAAAAATAATTTCAACCCTAAATCTACCCTGCTCTTACATCCCTTATATGGACGGAGACACTTGTTTTTTCTTTTCTATGACATTGCTAATATGTTTACTTTCTATTAAAAAGTTTTTTTTAAATTTGTTTTCATTCATTCCAAGTGAAAATTATCAAAAACTTTCAAAATATGTCGTTTTTTTGAGATTCCTCCATAAAAGCCAATGCATTCACTTGTCTTTAAGGAAGCATTCTCTTTGAGTTACTCTCAAAAATTCAACATTTTGGTTCGTACATTTCCATCCAGCTACAAAATTTTATACGAGTTTCACGTCAGTTTCTTAAAAATGGTTTGAAGTAGTGAATTTACGTTTGAACTACCTTAAACATTGATCGCGGTTTCATGTTGGTTGGTGTACTTCTTTGATGGTGTTTGTTTACAAAGATGGGTTGGTAATACTCTGATGTCGTCATCATTTTAGCTCACACATTTATATGTATGACCTACTATTGACGTCATAACTTTGCCAAATATATACAAAGTATTTAAAAAGTTCACCCTTGTTATTTAATTCAAAACTATTAGCTCAATTTAAATTCTTTATTTTTTGATTTTCTGGCATCACAACTGTCATTACTCGAAATAAATATTAGTTTGTGATATTTTCAACTTTTGTTCGAAACATTTTTCAAAAGCTTGGATTCATCAACCAAGGGAGCAATCTTCCGGCAGAGAAACTGTGGTCTTTCTGTGCGACGTCTGCCCTCGGCATAATCCTAGTTTCATCTACTTAAAATAGCACCTCTTACCCGGAAATATCTCCCCCTCGGATGGCAGGTTGTTCTCAAGATGGGGCAATGAGGCTCATTTTGTCTACGTTTTAGGGATTAATTTGCTGTATCCTTCTTTTGTGTTAGTATTATTATCCCGTCAGCACTTGCGTCAACCATTCGGTAATCTTTAGTCGTGTGATGAGAGCAAGAACATTAATATTAAGGACGTAAAACTAGAGTGGAGGGGATAGCAGGAAAAAAGGCGCCTACCTGGGCGAATCGGTCATTGTGTACTTTGTACTGCGCATCAGAATCGAGCTTGAGCAAAATTCTCATAGTACAAGTGCTGATGGTCTATTATTTCTAATTAGGTCAGGTAAAAAATGATCTTTTTTTTGAGCACTACCAAAAAAATTTAAATTTGTGTCACCTTCTCCATAAAAATTTTAATACGTTACACTCCAGTTACATCGGTGACCTAATCAATTTATTTACTACGATTGATCATGCGCACTAATACCGCTTATAATATTATCAACATACCTGTGAACTTTATTAACATGAGCTTTTTATAATACATTCATATCATTTTCTACTTCCATATACAGAGTACAGTGGAATCGCGGTAATCCGGCACACCCTACAATCCGATATGCCTATAATAGTTATATTTGTTAGTTATCTGTGTTTTACCAGTTCTATAAGTAATTTATCAAATGGCAAGAGTTTTCTTTTCAAAGAATTTCAGACTACAAAAGGTCGGTGGGCTGTTTTAAAAAAACATTTTTCAGATTACCGTGGATCAACGAAATATTCATTATATGGAGGTTATGTGACGCGGGCATAAGGTTTTTTTTTGATTACAAAGAAAAAAATAGTATGAGCTTTTGTACATATATTCCCATAAAAGTTTTGTTATAAAAAAGAAGTTGTGAGTTTTTTTTTGCATAAAAATGAAAAGTACTTTTAAAATTTGCATCCTGTTTAAAAAACAAATTTATTAAACTGATTTGCATACGATTATCACAGCTTTTTAGCGAATTTCCGAAGGAAATGAAGCAATTGCGATCGTACTAATGATGGAATTTTGAAAGAACAAAAAAAATTATTTATTCCGATTTGAATAAAATTTGATATTTAGAAGGGTTATGATATTTGAAAGGTTAAGTTCGTTAATGAGAATAATCGACAGATAAACAATAGGTGGGGGAGGGGTGCAAAAAGAACAAAATTTTGAATTTTTTTCTGTTTTAAGCAAAAAAGTACTCTTGTGATTTTTTACTCTAGACTTTTAGTTTTCGAAAAATTACAAATTCGATTTTAACAAAAATATGCAATTTTTTCAATCTCTGAGGGAATTCGCTTAGCTAACGCAGCCTCTGCGCTACGAGTTTTTTCTATGAAAAAGAAAAAGTATTCTCTTTATGTAGCTTTACGGTAAAAGTATGAAGACATTGTATTTAAAAAAAAAAGCTCAGCTTTTCCAACAGACTTTCTTTTTTAGAGCTTCCTTTTATAAACTTTTATTGCATTTATCCAGTCTATTATCTCAGGAATTGTGGGATGATTTTATCTATTTTAATATGTATTTTTTCATAGTTAGAAATTGGAAATTTTTTATAACATTTTTTCTTTGCTAAGGTAAATTTGTGCAGCTAATTTGATTCTTGTCCACTCTAGAGTAATTTTACTATCATCCTACTCTCGTAGAGTAATTTTACTATCATCTGAATTACTGTATTTTATCTGGCGAAGTAATTCTGAACTCAGATTCGAATGAATCATGCCAAAAAACGAACTAAAAAGTAAAAAAGAAGTTTTATTAGTTAATTTGTATATAAAAAATAAAAGCTCACTCATTTACTCGCTGGTTGAACACGTAAATAAAATTTAGTTTTCAGTCGGGGGACCTCAAAGATTAAAAAGTGTTCCACAGAACGGTCCCTCGACTCCAAAGACAATTTTAATTACCTGTTCAATCAGCGAATCAATGGGTACTTTGAGCTTTTTAATTCATTTATTGAAATCTTTTTTAGTTTTTCCCAGTTTTTCAGTGTCACTCGATATGATGTAAGGATTATCACGATACTCCATACATCCAAATTGGGCGAATAAAGAAAGTAACATAAGCCAGTCCTGTACAAAAAGTGTCAATAACAATATGGTTTACATTAAACTAATTTATCTTAATTATTAAGAATTATAGATAAAATTAATATGTCTATAATGTGTGGTTAGGATATTTAGTTGCAGGAATGCGTTAAAATTATAATTACAAATATCAAATATCATCAATAACGATAACGTGCATTTTATTAAAATTATTATCGATCAATCACATTCATAATCATGTCTGACCAGCTACATGGTTCAGTAGGGCAGTATT
Organism: Chrysoperla carnea; assembly: GCF_905475395.1. Classification (NCBI taxonomy): domain Eukaryota; kingdom Metazoa; phylum Arthropoda; class Insecta; order Neuroptera; family Chrysopidae; genus Chrysoperla; species Chrysoperla carnea. The sequence continues at coordinate 35,608,383 of NC_058342.1, forward strand.
TGTATTCTGTAACTATTTAAGGTGATTGTAAATCTTCATTATTGTAAAAAAAAAATTTGGTTTATTGCACGTTACATACATATAAACCAAATACATGCTGTGTAGTCAACAACAATACCACGCAACTACAAAAATATATAATATATTGTGTGCAAGTGATGCTTATAAATTTAATAATATAGATATCGCTCTTCAATCATTAATAATCTAACTATTGATGGTGAATTATACTGTAACTGGACAATATAAGATGAAAAGTAAGAATAGAATTTTTCGAACAAAATATCGAAAACCAAGGCATATATCGAAAAATTGTATTCTTAGTTTTCGTGTACATTCATGAAATTATAGCAAAATTCATAATCAAAGATGAAAATAAGGTACAAATAATTTCAACCACAAGTCTAAACTTGACTTGGCGCTCCTCGCACTACCTTAATAACATATTAAAAATTCAGATTTTTATCTATACAATGCTTGAATGCTCGATTAACCTTAAGTGATAAGCGTCTTGGTAATAAAGACTTTAGCATATAAAATTGACAGAGCAAATTGCAACGGTATTCTAAAAAGTACGATATTTGCTAAACCATTAATTAAATATTATTAAAATATAGTATAAACATAAATTGCATCGTATCGCATCATTTAAATGTAACATGATCGAGCTGAAGTTCCAACTGATTATTTAAACACAATTGTTTTAAAGTTGCGGTGCTGCGGTCTTCATTCCACGTCCACAAAGGCGTATCCACAATTTTATTTAATGGATAAGTAAGGGGCCATATCTATAAATTACGTCACACGTTAAGGGAAAGGCAACGGATTAACGAAATGTGACAAAAGCTTTGTGACGTTATATATCAAAACCAATACAAAACAAGAAATAATTGTAAACAAAAAAATTGTATGTAGCTCCGACGCACGACTGGAGTTCACTCGTAAATTGTTGTATAGTGTGCTGTTTCCCTAGGTTTTTGTCAGTTTCAAACAATAGATGCTTTGTCTTGTTATACGTACTATGTAGTATAACTCGAAGACGTACGATGTACGTTGGCTGAATAGCTATGTAGTCATTCTGTATCGGTGGGTAACAACTACACGGTGTGCAGTGTTAGTCAGATTATTGTCAGTTTCAATCAATAGAAGCTTTATCGATAGTGATTTCTAAAAAGTGAAAAGTGAACACGATGGTCACTCAATCACACTAAGTACAGTTTTTATGGACGTTCTTATGTATAAAACAAAGAGGGAGTATCTTATGTGTAACGCGTGCTGTATCGTATATGTACAACTTCAAGTAATGTACAAGTGATGAGACTGATCGGCTGTGTTCATGTATACACATATACAACTACAGATCAAATGTAATGATGACGCACGCATCACATCAAATTTTTTCTTTGTCTTATACATAAGAACGCCCTAAAAACTCTTCTTACTTCATATATTTTAAATGGCTAACGAGATGGTTGTTTCCAAACAGTATACGCAATTATTACAAGCTATACGATAAACGCATTTTGTATAAAACATTTATTTCTAGAAGCATTAAAGGTCTCACGTGGTTTTAATTACCACGAAACTATTTTATAATTTGATAATAATTGGACAAATATTGATAGCAAAAAAATGTTTATAAAAAACATATAACTTATGTAAATTATACCTACAGAATGTACCATTTTACCTGTACAGAAAGTACCATCTATTATGGCTCATAGTTCGTTTAGTAGTGAACCAATCAAACAATAATTTTAACAAAAATTGTAGTTTGATGGTTTTTTTCTTTGTGTGGCGTTAAATTGACGAAATTTTCACCTTGACGCCATACAAAACACAGCTAGTTATGGGCATACCCAACTTGTGTCCAAGTGATTACAAAACAGGAATTTTTAACCTAGAGAAAATTAAATCAGAAATTTTTGTCAAGTACTTTGACATAAACATATGTCAACTAAATTTATGGCAAGTTCACGACCAAGGTAAGGGGAAGGGAGGTCAGTTGAACAACAAAATTTTAAAACAAATAATATGACCCAATTTAGCTCTGATGCCTACCCCCTGGTAGCTACGCGATTGATTACGTCTACAATCATCCAACTCGTATAACTATAAACAGTCAATTGTTTTAATACCAATTATATTTACTACATTTATATTTCTAATTTCAGTAATTAATATTATCTACAGTGTCTGCCAGTTGAAATACACATCTGTTTTATTTGTCATTTTTAACGTGAAATATTTTAGCGAACAAATAAATATATGTTTGGCGCAGTATTCGGTCATTATTAGGTTAATTTCATTATTTCTTCACTTTCTGGTTTATCTCCTGACTTCCTGGAGTCTTCCTTTTGAGATAGCAACTCTAACTTGGCGTCAACTTAACGCGAAATCACGTGCAATAAATATTTTTCATATGTTTTTTTTTTTAAATAGAACTTGATCCATTCTTTCTTCCAGTCTTTCATTTAATAGTCTGCCATCTTGGATGGTCCGCCATATTGTATTTAGAATGACGTCACTTAGCTAACCATGCATTGTCATCCAAACTAAACGTATATGCAAAATTTCATCAGTTAAGGGAAACTGCTTTAAAATTCGAATGGAAGATTTTACTCGAATAAACATACAAAGATTGCAAGTTGAATATTAAGCTTGTTTTGATAAAATAACTAAAACACTCTGTACATTGTTTATAATATTTAATTTAAATGAGTAAAATCTCTGCTATTGAAATTTGTACATTAATTGAATGTTTTCTACTCAAACAAATAACGAGACTCATAGTCAAGTTCGACAATGAGCAAAGTCAAGGATGTTGACAACTAGGACAGCGTTGTATAACGTTTTATTATGTAATTTTGTATAATTCAATCTATTAATTTTGATTGAAATTGCATTTTTCTTCAAGAATTTGTTTAATTTGTAATATCTTCTTTCGATTAACAATACTTTTGATTATCGAAACAAATGTACATCGTGTCTCGTCCAATGATTCTCCACCTAGCAGTGGTTAGCTAAGTAAATCTTATATCTAAGATATACTAGTTTGATTAAATTCAATGTCCATAGATGGCAATCTTTACTGTCATACTTATTCATTAATAATGTTAATTTTTTGAAATAGATCAAATTAATACTTCAAAAATAAGTTGCAAAATTTTAAAAAATTCATTTTGCCTCATCGTACAGTTGAGTTATTCGATAAAGTACACAAAACACTTTTACACTTCAAGAACTAGGTTAGGTTATATTGGCTGTCCACGAAGGACACACTTAGGCAATAGAGAACCCATATAATGTCTTTTATCACCTTTCATTTATCAGCTCCTCAATTTCAGAGGCTGAGTGCACATCCTTCATGCACTACAACAGCCCATCACAACTATTAATTAAATTAATTTTGTTGCGACGGCGGGAATCGAACCCGCTACCCTAAGCAAACTGCGGACGGAATTGGTAACGTCTTAACCAACTGAGCTAATAGGGCGACATACATAATATAAATAAGTACTTGTTCTCAACTTTTACTCTTTAAGAACTAAAATTTTCAGAAACATTTTAACCCAAAGCTATTTTCCACAAGTATAACGCGAGATCCTTTAATGACACCAATAAATCGGATTCATAAGAATAAAAATTATTCCAATAATATTTTCCCAAAATTTAAATAAAACTTGAAAGGTATTTTTCCATGTAAAACAACAAGATCATTTTCCCCGTGAATAAAATGTCATTATCACACTTAAGAAAATCAATATCACACTATTTTTATCAAAAGAAGAAATAGATAATAAAGAAAATATAAGGAAAATATTTGAAATTATTATGAATAATTTGAATGCGTTGTTTATTTTCATTTTTGTCTTTAATTCATTATTACGGTTACGGTACAATGCATTTGTGATAACTACATAAACTGTTAATTATATTATCTATAGGTGGTATTTTTATTCATAAAATTAATGTTAATCAATAAGAAAAATGTCTTATATCCCTATATATTATGAATGTGAAAGTAAGCATGTTTGTTTGTTTGTTACGCTTTCATGCTTAAACTAGCGAATGGTTTTTAATGAAACTGTACAGCAATATAGCTGGTATACCGGCATAACACATGAACTATAAATAATAAAGACATATTTAAAAAAAAATAAATAAGTAAATAAAATTTAATGAATTTGACATTACCATAAATTACAGATTTCTGTAAAAGTAGTCATTTGACATTACCATAAATTACAGATTTCTGTAAAAATAGTCAATATAAAATATTTCATGGCCATCTTTTTTGATATACTCAATGAATAATTACGACTATTATACATTTAAAAAAATAGAAAATCATACATATATTTTACCTGTGTAAAACAATCCTTACCATTATTACGAGTGTTATAGAAAAGGATAAGCGAAAGCAATCTTTATCAATCTTTACTATTTAACCCAGCGAAGCGGGTGGGTATCACTCTAGTATTACTATAAACACATACTACTTATTAAGTTATTACATAATAACAAAATGTTTGAAAACACGTGGCTTTTATTTGAAGGACTCCATTTTCATTAAGCTTATAAAAGCGCTTAAAATCTGGGCCAAAATTACCTCAATAACTTAACCGAAACAAGGTTTTTTTGAAGTTATTAAATCATTGATAAAATCACCATAGACCAAATTCATTTAAACTTGTTTTGTGATTTGGATAAAATTCTATCTTCGTATATAAAAAAGACTCTATTAATTTAATGTTTAAATCCCTACTGAATCCCTACACAGTGCAAGTATGTCATAATTTTTTCACTGTAGCGACAAAAATATCGAACGTATATGGTCGACTGAATGTAACGATGCAGGTGTACATTTTCCTATACATATTAAAATGCTACATGAGTTTCTGAAGGAAATGTGGGATGTTTTTCAATTAGGTGAAGAGATTACGTTTAGTGACGTCATTATAAAATATAAATTCAAAACATAATACTGAGTTGGATATACCTGTCAAAGTATATATTTTTCACTTGATGAATATCCCTTTAATGAAAAATGAAAACTTTATACTTACCTACAATTTTTATTTCAATAAATAATTCTCTAAGAATTTTAATAAAAATATAAAGTTTACTATGAAAGATCACTTATACTCGATGTTCCTAGAATCAACGAAGTTGATTTTTATATACATATATTATGTAATATTTGAAGGTTATATTAAGTTTAGCCTTCGTAACGTTAAAAAATATTACTACGTCCCGAGATTATTAAGTGTAACAGTCATTATTGGCTGAGTACTTGGACGTTCAGAAATCAATGGGAGCGAAAAAGCTGACAAATTAGTTAAACGGTCCAAAACCATTTGATAGGGTACCAAAAAGTACAATTTAAACTAAAATTTAAAAAAATGGATGGTACACGAGTTCAAACGCTTTTGGGGAAAACATTAATGACCATGCAAAAACTCTTATAAAACTCTTTATAAAGGTTTCAGAGCGTTTTCAACCGGAGAAAAATCATTTGAAAATATTTTCGGGTCTGCTTTTCATTATAAACCCAGGAAGCATATGTACAAAATTAATCTCACAGGGTACGATCTGTGCAGATTTTGTCATGAAGTGGAAGAAACTGGAATACACATTCTGTGTGAATGCAAAAGTCCCTCTCTCAAACGACATCCAATTACTTGGGATGGAATGATCTCCACTCAAGTGAAATATATGAAGTCGCACCAGGAATATTCTAAAGTTTATTAAAGGTGAAGGGCTTCTGGAGGACTAATGGGATATTCACGAACATTGATCAACGGGCACGGTTTTCTTCTCTAGCCAGGTCTTTCCGCTTTTCTCTATTCTCCTTATTATTCGACATTTTGCTTACCAATTCCAATTCAACGCCTGAAAAACGGCTCAATTTTAGCAAAACTCCTTCTGCAAACTTCTCAGTTTAGTAAAAGTTGTAGTGTAACCCCTCTCCCCTCCGCAGAAAACGGGTGGGAGCAAACAATCAAATTTGAAATCTGGTAACATGCGGATTTTCTTATACTCAAATAACTCCTTCAAAAAATTTGGTGCCGGTAATTTTACACACTTCAATTCACTCAAGCAAGAACTAACTTGTTTCAACTACTCATAGTTGTCGTAGTAAAGTTAGACCGTTGTTTATAAAACGATCGATGAATTGTGCCTTACAAGGTACTTCTACTTACACTAGTGAACGCAACCCAAGTAAGTTAATATAGATGACAGATGTGAGTGGCTACTGGGTAGTACATTAAAAACTTCACAATTTTTTTTTTGTTTTATTGAAAATGTTGTACATTAAAATTAATTATTTTTGATTAATTTAACAAAATTCTACATAAAAAAATGTGTCACAATTCATAGTTTTAATCAATTTATCGTAAAACATTATTTTGTGTGTGTCTGAATGTACTTTTTTAGGTTAGTGTACAAACGTGAAATGTCATTTCTTTCAAAATAATTTTTGTTTTTTTTTTGGGTAAATATTATTTATTAATATTTTCTTTTTCCATTTTCCTGTTACAGTATATCCGACTTCGGTTCGATTGTTAGATTTATAGAAGAGTTCCCGTTGAGGTAGCGAAATGGCGACGATAGATGGTAGGCCGGCCCAGTACGGCATCACTCTCCGACAGTTGCGGGAACTCATGGAACATCGTGGCAGAGAGGGTGTTGAGAAAATTAATGGTTTTGGAGGTGTCCAAGAAATTTGTAAAAAATTGTACACATCACCTAGTGAAGGTTTGTAAGATTGATTTCAAACTATAGCGGTTCCTAGATTCACACCCTCTTCCTAAAATTTTATGCACAATTACCGAAGATTTATGTGTAAATTGAAAACTTCCAAAGCGTTATTGTAGCGATCAATCAATTTTTCCAGCACTGCCGATTTGTATTTATTTTTTACTTCTGCCTTTGATTTTCACTTTCATTCATGAAGTGTTGGTTCTAATCAAGGAAAATTTTTAACACTTGACAAATCTCAAGAGATACAATTTTCACTTCGTATTCCAAGCGATACGTCAGGACCTACATGCTCAGTCCGTAAATCATCGCTTAAACAACAGCTAGAAACCCAAAATCATTTGCTATCTATTTTTTGGAGTTTTTAGGGTAGTTTTGACCCAAAAAAACACATAAATTTAATTTATTTGACTAATAGACCAATAGTTTTCGATTTATCTTCTGAAATCGCTTCGATGTACAAATTTCGCTTACGATTTTAAGCGATATCTTCAAAATTACTCGTCCAAGAGCAAAATGAACTCGATTTTTGAAATTTTTAGGTCAAAATTGCCTTATAAATTGAGTTTTATCGAAAATAAAAACAAAAATTATTTTTTCGATTTTTTATAATTTTATTAAGGGGTACCCCTTTGAAAAAAGTCGAAAAATCTAGAAAAATTTTTTCTGGCGAAATTTGATAAAACTCAGTTTATAAGGTAAGTTTGACCCAAAAAATTCAAAAATCGCGTTCATTTGACTACTGGGCGAATAGTTTTTGAGAAAAACGATACCTCGGGTTGATTTTTGAAGTTATCTCGAAAACTATCCACCTAAGCGTTAAATAAACTCGATTTTTAATTTTTTTGGGTCAAAATTACTTAATATACTGAGTTTCATCGAAATTGGAAACATTAAAAATTTTTCGATTTTTTGCAATTTTCTTAAGGGGTACCCCTTAGAATAAAATCGAAAAAATCACAAACCAATTTTTGTAACGGAATTCCATAAAAGTTTGTTTATAAAGTAATTTTGACTCAAAAAATACAAAAATTTGGTTCATTTAACGATTGGGCGAACGGTTTCGGGGTTATTACCTGAAATCATGTACGTAATTCATATTTGGGAGCGATTTCCGGCGATACCTCGAAAAGTATTCATCTACTCGTCAAATAAACCAAATTTCTGCATTTTTTGAGACGAAATTACGAAATCGAAAAGAAATTATTCAATGAATCTAATTACTCAAATTTTTTGGATACCAGACCTTAACTCCTCGACACCGACACCCTCGAAATTGAAAGTTTAATAAATTACGATTTAAATTCAAGGTTTAAGTGGATCACAAGTGGACACAGACCATAGAAGAGAAACATTTGGTTCGAATGTAATTCCGCCAAAACCTCCGAAAACATTCTTGCAATTGGTGTGGGAAGCTTTACAGGATATAACGTTAATCATTCTGGAAGTAGCTGCAATTGTTTCATTAGGTCTGAGTTTTTATAAACCCGCTGACGAAGAGGAAGATTCAGGTAAATTCATTTTGTTTGTTTTTCTTTAATTATTGATATCTCGGGTGGGTTTTCCAAATTTTGATTCTTATGCAAATTTCAAAATATTTTTAGCTTAGTTTTAAAGCTCAAATTTTTCGTCTTTTCATAAATACTCCAAAAGTTGAATCGCTTCCGAGCTAAAACTAAGCTAATAATATATTTTTTTATAACTTGTAAAAAGCTTTATACGGTTTTTTTCGCGCTTGATTTAATTTTAATGAAAAATTTCATTAAAATTTAAAAAAAAAGCTCCTATTTATATTCATTATGAACATTTTCCAGTTTGAAAAAAGAAAATTCCGTTGTATTGACATAATAAAGATGGCGACTGAAGAATATTAAGTTCCTACTTCAAATACGCTTAGGACTGGCAGTGAATCACGACTACTGCAGGAGCTGTCACAGTGGTGACTAGGAGGAGACAATGTCTCATCTTCTCTGTCACTGCCCAGTTCTTGTCATGAGGAGATGGACTTACTTGAACCAGCCTCTCTTTGACGACCTCTCCGACCTAAAGTCAGTCGACGTCAAAGCCCTTCTGCTGTTCTTAAACAGCTTCAAATGGTTCATGGAGTAGTGACCGGGGATGGGCCAAATCTTTTGCGGTATCACAACGGACCCTATGGTCTAAGTGTGTCCCACCCCAGGACAGCCACTCTAACCTAACCTAACCTAACCTACTTCAAATAATAATTTCATGGTTTTTAAAAAAATCCTCCAAAATCGAGCCACAATGATGTTTAGTCATAAATTCCAAATTGTAAAGTTAACGCTAGTCACCTCAATTTTTAAAATAAAACTTTTTTGGCATTGGTTGGATATTTGACATCTTCTGGCTTGATTTTTAGAGCACTGGCTTGTACTGTCGGAGGTCCTGGTTTCGATCTCCGATTGTTTGAAATTTTAATAATTTTGAGACATCAGGAGTACATAATTTATCGCCCCAAGATCTGCTTCTATCCAAATTTCAGCCAAGATTATTATTAAATGTTTTAAAGGGCCTGTATAAGGGATGAAACCTCCGTATATGGTTTTTGCACCTACAGGATTTTGGATCCAATCGAAATACCCTTTTTATCCTGTTGATAGCCAGAGATAAAAGGTCAGCAGCAGGTCTGATTCGCTGTCTAGAGCATGAGGACTCCCTTAATTATTAATCGTACAAATTTCCAACCTTTCAAAAATAATATTTTGGATTTGACAGTCACCGAATTCGCTAGTTAATCCCAAAATTATGTCAATACAATAAATTTTCTTTTTTGTATTTTCGGGAAAAAAATGTTCCAAAACAAATTTTTGTTTATAAAATAAATGTTGTCCAAAAGAAAAATTGTATAAACTAGATAATTTTTTGGAAAAAAATGCAATAATTTTTTTCATGTCGTGCGCCCCCTAGATGATGGCCGTAAGTGAAATATAAAAAGTACTAATACTAACCCCTATGTGCAACCATCAAATCTGTTTTGATCTTTATCTATTTCAAAAAATATATCAAATAAATATAATAAGTTATCCTTTTCCAAAAAAAAAAAAAAAAAAAACAAAACATACTTCTTTACTAAATACAATCTATTCTTCTCACATCTCATTAGGTCTGTTTTATCTTTTTAAATATATTCGATGTATTTCATTTGATGTTTTTCACATTTTCCAATTGGTTGATTTACATCAGAGACTATGATTTAAGATCACTTTTCATGTTTTTAAAAATAACTTTTCCAGAATCGTACTACAAGCGGATGTTAAATTTAAAGACAGCACGTCGAAATCAAGAAATAAAAAACTTAAATATCCAGATTCGTGGCTGTAAAGTTGGAAAATTATTATTATTTCGGTTTTTGATAGAAAAAAAGCTTCGAATAAAAAACTGGTAGTATATTGGAATAAATTCGAAATGAGATTTTCGTCTTTTCATGATTTTGAAAACATAAAAAGGTGAAAAGGGAAGTCTTGGGAATTGACATATGATGGTGCGTAAAGCTTTCACAAAGTCGAAAATGGGCCTTGTCCCCCATTAGAATCTTCTCTAGAATCGCCGTAGGTGGTCAAATGTAGCCACCCCACAGAGCTTTAAAAACGTCGAAATAAACTACCCCCCCCCCTGAGGATCTCCTTCAAACTCAGGTCAATTGGACACAAGGCGGTCGCTGTAGTTACTCAAACGTAGCAACTCCGTAAATCGTGTTCTAGGGGTCACAAAGCCTTAAAAACGACGAAAAAGCTCTTTTATTTATGAGGACCTCCTCTGAGGGTCTCCTCCAAACTCAGCTCAATTGAGATCAAGGTTTTGGCTATTGCTGCACGAATGTGGCAACCCCATAAATCGTGTACTAAGGGTAGAAAAACCTTCAAAATGTCGAAAACAGCTGTTTTTCCTTTGAGGGCCTCTCAGGAAAATCAAACTCAGCTTAATTGGACTCAGGGATTTGGCTATTGCTGCTAGAATGTAGAAACCCCATAAATCGTGTTCTAAGGGTAGCAAAAACTTCAAAACGCCGAAAATAGCGGTTTTCCTCCGAGAATCTCCTTCAAATTCAGTTCAATTGAACTCAAAAAAGTTCCTGTAGGTGCTCAAATGTAGCAATCTCATAAATCGTGTTCCAGGGGTTTTCTAGAGGTTACGAAACGAATTTATAATGCACCCCCTCCCTCCCCGTTGATTTTCGATACAGTGCATAAGTATAGATTTTCTGCGGACCTGATTTTGTAGATTTTTTATAAGAAGCCTTTTTTTTATCAAAAGCCTTGTTTTGCTGAAAAACTGTGATAAAAACATTTTTTCGACATGAATTGGCGAAATGTGTTTCGATTATTCGTAACCAAGAATTCAATTAATTACCTTTGATTTGTATTTATAATTCCTGGAAAAACCATTTAACTAATTTGAAAAATGTGTGTTTGAAATCATAGTCTCTAGCATGTACATACTTCTTAGAAAACATAATTTGAAAAATGAAAAATATTTGATGAAAAACATTTCCACGAAGTTATTTAAATCGTATGAAACAGATCCATTTTATATCTGTTGCACGTTAAATATGTGTACTATTTTCTATTTAAACATTCATTTGTTTTTCTCTCTTCTTTCTAAACCACCCCCCTCCACAAGATATGATCACCATTAAAATTTGTTATTAAAAATTTGTTCGTACTATTCGAGTCACAAAGCTTGCTTTAAAAAAATTTGCAATTTTGTTAATTTTGTTAATTTTTGAATGGTACGAACACATCGCTTAAGTCAATAACAAATTTTCATTAACATTTTTTCTTTCAGTAGTTCAAAAGAAAATTAAATTTCCCCAATTTTTGCATCTTGTGGCGTGTTTTGATATCGAATTCTATAGGTTTTAAATTACGCAACGTTGCCAAAACGTCAACACTTTCTATATTGTTTTTTTTTTAGTATAGTAAACGAACCTTTTTCTTTCGGAAAAATTGTGACTTTACGGTTTTTAGAATTTTTTGATTTTGCGTTTTTTTGCATTAGCTTCAGAAAATTTTCCTAAAAAAGGAAACCTCCTCGCCATTGGTGATTTTAAAAAAGTCAAAATGCTAAAGTTACCCGAAATTCCATATATTTTTAACGATAGATTTCGAGATAACTTCAAAAATAAATTCGGGGTATCGTTTTTCTCAAAAATTATTCGCCCAAGAGTCAAATGAACGCGATTTTTCAATTTTTGGGGTCATAATTACCTTATAAACTGAGTTTCATCAAATTCCAAAACCCAAAATTTTTCGCGATTTTTCGATTTTTTTCCCTTAAGAAAATTGCAGAAAATCGACAAATTTTTATTGTTTCCAATTTCGATCAAACTCGATATATAAGGTAATTATAACCCAAACAAATTTAAAAATTGGGATCATTTAATCCGAATCCGGGAAAATCCGGAAAAATCGGTATCTTAAATTTCGGGTAACTTAAGCATTTTGACCTTTTTAAAATCTTTTTAAACTTACCTGATTTACTTCACTATATAAACCCTCTTCACCCCAATGTCGCGGGGGTTAAAACTTAAAAAGTTCCTCTTTAAACCATATAGACTTTTTACGATAATTTTCGGACGAGAAGGCAAAAATCCGTAAGTCAAATAGACTCAGCAAACAATTTTTTCGTTCGAATAAAAAAATCGTTGGTTCGTTGATTGTACTATTTGACTATTTGTGATGTAATTTTAGATAGCTCATTAATTTCAATATTTCATGTGTAGTTAGATTGACACTATTTTCACTGTTAACGATTCTCTTTCTAGTAAGTATTAGCGTATTAGCTATCCGTTCGTTAATTGTCATTTGGCAAACGTCTTCGTCAAATTAAAATACTTTATCAATATCTCAACTGACATTAAAAATATCCTCTCTTCCTGTTGTCTCTACGACTTTTTCATTTTATTTGAAATTTAAAAGAATTACACAGTTATTGTTTCGTCTTTTTAAATAAAACTCCGAAATTTCGAAAGATTATTTTCGATGATTTTCAGAGTAGCCACAAACTGGGAAAAATGAGAGCAAAATTTTGAAAATCATTCAATAAAATATTCGATTTTTACGTTTTTTAGAGTTTTAATTACGGAATTTGAGTTGCGGGCGATACCGTTCGAAATATCTCGAACAATTCTTTTTTTAATCAAAAATAACTTTTAAGTAAATCGAGGAAAGTTTGTCTCCAATTTTGATAAAACGTAGTATTTTAGGTAATTTAAGTTCAAGTATTAAGTTCAAAAATCGATTTTATTTTAGGATTGGAAGAACAGCTTTCGAGATAAGGTCAGAAATCGACCCGAGAGATCGTTTTCCCTAGAAATTACTCATCCAATTGACAAATGAACCCGATTTTTGAATTTTTTGGGTCAAACTTACTCTTTAAAGTGAGTTTTATCAAATTCCGCGATACAAAATTTTTCTCGATTTGTCGATTTTTTTCGAAGGGGTACCCCTTAAAAAAATTGCAAAAAATCGAAAAATTTTTTATGTTTCGAATTTCGATGAAACTCAGTATATAAGGTAATTTTAACCCAAAAAATTTAAAAATCGGGTTTATTTAACGCTTGGGCGGATATTTTTCGAGATAACTTCAAAAATCGATCCGGGGTATCGTTTTTCTCAAAATCTATTCGCCCAATAGTAAAATTAACCCGATTTTTGAATTTTTTGGGTCAAGCTTAGCTTAGAAACTGATTTTTATTAAATTCCGCGATATAAAATTTTTCTCGATTTTTCGATTTTTTTCAAAGGGGTACCCCTTAAAAAAATTGCAAAAAATCGAAAAATTTTTAATGTTTCCAATTTCGATGAAACTCAGTATATAAGGTAATTTTAACCCAAAAAATTTAAAAATCGGGTTCATTTTTTGACCGGAAACGTATTTTTTTAGATACGATAGAAAATTCCATACAAATATCGGTTTCTCGAATCGATTTCGATCAACTTTTTAGACACTGTTTTTTCTAATAGTTAAATAATCTAGATTTGCATAAAATGTAAGAAAAGTATTGATGCTTGTGGCCACTTCTGAAAATTAGAAAAGATTTACCTCGAAAATCTTAAATAAAATCGTGTAAAAACTAATTTTCCCAAAACAAGACCAATCTGCATGGATTTTGCATGGTTTTGGATATCATAGTTTAGAAATTACCCAAAAAATATGTAAATTAGGTTTCCCGAAATTTAGTGTCACAATAGTTGAGTACCGTGTCGCAAAGGTTAAACCGTGCTAAAAAAATACAGTATTAGGTGAAACCTTGAAAGAATTTTAAAAATAAGTCAGTGAATAATCTTTTAAGATGGCTGCCCTGCAAAAAATATTGCCAAAAAGAATGCCGTATTTATCAATATCTATTTGGATTATTAGAAAGTTGCGCTAAAAAAATTGGACTTAAATATATATTTACCATAAAATTTACCTGGAATACATTCGAAATTCGAACTGTTTCCCAGTTTTCCAGAGACATAGAAATCGTTGGAAATACCTATTAACCAATCATAATTACACAATCACTGCTTCGACATCATGTACTGAATTCTTTACGAAACCAAAATCACTTCAATCGGCTATGCAAAGTTTCAACAATTTCACTAACTTAACCTTTCAGTTCGAGGACCTTCGAAGCCTGCCCCAAAAAGTCCTTCCGTCCTTTTTTACTACAGAAATAGTCGTCTCCTTTGTCTTCGACCACATCTGGTTTCATCTAACCTTGGGATAATTGTTGAACCCAACTTCATTACGAATGACAGGACAGATTCCCTTTTCGATTGTTTTACGTCAAGTTTTTTCCACATTTTCTGGTCAAGCAAAAAATTGATAACTTCCTTTGTGAGAAAATTATGCCAAAAAAAGGAAAAGCATATTATCTCTCTTTCAACCAAGTGAGATATAAATATCTTTCCTGTGGGATAATAGGGAGTAAAACTTGCTTAGATAATTTAAAATAAAATAAAAAAAAATTTAATTTCGAATGCATTCATATAAATCACACATTTCCTCCACCACCAACACACCCCCACCCCTCTTTTCTCTATGTCATGATACTGTGAATGTCGTAACAAATTTAGTAATTAAAACTAAACAAATCTTTCTTTATGTATGTAAAAAATTGTACCTATATCTTAATACGTGTAATTTGATGTACAGTTGAAGACATGGGTAGAAAATAAACATTTCCAACATAAAACACCTCTACCCATGTATTCATTTGGATTGAAAGTAGATGCACGTACGATTTTAATGTTAATTGTTTAGTTAAGTCTAAATTTATTATTTTCGAGACGACGTTAATAAACGTAAAGTCATATTCACACTTACATCGATGTGACGTCACTGTTGAACTAACGTTTACTTTCTTGCAGCTTTCATGTTATCTGTTTAAAGCGATTTTGAAATCAATCCGCTTATATGTGTGATCATTCAATAACGATTATTGTCTATTTTATTATGTTACGCAGTCAACAGGATGTGTAAGTGTGAATGAGGCTTTAGAATCAAGGTTTAGATTTTAAACCTTTTAAATAAAAGTGGAATAGTAAAAATTGTTTATTGATTTTCGAAATTTTTGTTATGCTCGAAAGATCAATTGAGATTTTGTTTCATTATTCCAGTTTTATTCAAGAGGTTAAAATTTCAAAAAAAAAAAAAGAAATTATATTTAATTTCTGTCACTTCGAAAATTTTTAAACAGGTACCAAATTTTAAATTTAAAAACGATTCAAAATTTCTTTGTTAAAATGATAATTGGCAAAATTTAATCAATTTAATTGAAATAATTAAAAATTGGCTAACGATTTATAAAAGTTAAAAAAAAAGTATTTTTTTTTTGTAAATTGAAACTGATAATCTGGTATTCGAATTCGAACAAAGTAAGGGATATTAAAAGAACAAATATATCGATACTAGCTTGATACCCGCCCGCTTCACTGGACTTAAATGTAAAAGCCACCGCTTCATAGCTTCCACCTCTCTTGATCTCAGTTATTCGCCTTCCATAACACTCGTCATATAGTCATAATTCATTGAGTATATCATAAAGGATGGCCATGAATTGTTTGACATTTACTATTTTAAATTATTAAAGAAATCTTTATTTTATGGTTCAAAATGATGATCATAGATGGGGCAGTTAAATGTCAGATTAAATTAAATTTTTATTTTTTAAATATATCTTTATTAATTATAGCTCATGTGTTATTCTGATGTATGAGCTGTATTGTTGTACACTTGCATTTAAATCCATTCTCTATAATATATAGGGATTTTTTTCAATTAGTTGAAACCTTTTGAGAAATCGATAAAGTTAGAAGAACTTCTGGAAAAAAAAGAGGATATCTGAAGGAATGTTAATTGTTAATTTTTCCCTTCTCAAAAACCTATGCTCTTAGGATTTTGTGCCTTTTAAACTTCTGCATCTTCTTCCGTTAGTTTTAGACCTAGAAAAAAAATACAGAAACCCATTTTGTGAGAAATTTGAGAAAAACCATATAATTTTTTGATAATTCTTATCTGAATGAAATTCTATGCCGTTCAGTGTACTTTTAGCAATATTTTTCGTTTGAAAAGATACTATCTGTGTCAATATTTTATTGTTAAATAATGAATTGATATTCGATTATCGAATTTTCTAAATTTAAATAGAATTATGATTAACGATGACGAATAAGTTAGAAATTTGTTAATATGAATATTTGATCGTGAATATATGATTAAATATTGATTTTTTCCTTTCGAAGTTCGAACGAAAAGCTATTTTTGTTACTACACCTCTATATAGAGACTATAAATTGGAGTCACCTGTAATTTCGAGATTTTTAATATCGAAAATTCGAACAATATTTTGGAATTTTTCTTTAAGTTTTAGAGTTTTTGTACTTAAAAATGAAGGATATTTCAGATCCTGTGGAATAAGGGACCCTACATCTTGGGTATCCTAGAAATTTTGAGTAAACCTTTTATATGGGGGAGGTCTGCTCTGTTCGAGGGGATATCAGGTTAAAATTTTGTAAAATTTCAATTTTCAAAAAGAAAAGATATAAACACAAGTCGAAAATAATTTTCCTAAAAAAAAAAAATGAATGAATTCTAATTCGAAAATTTGTAACTATATTTTCTAGTGCAATTTGACGACGATGAAACATCACACGGATGGATTGAAGGATTGGCTATTTTAATATCTGTTATTGTTGTGGTTATTGTAACGGCCTTTAACGATTACACAAAAGAACGGCAATTTCGTGGCTTACAGAATCGTATAGAAGGTGAACATAAATTTTCTGTTATACGACAAGGTGAAGTTAAACAGATATCGGTTGGCGACATTGTTGTCGGCGATATTTGTCAGATCAAGTATGGTGATCTGTTACCAGCGGATGGTATACTCATACAGAGTAACGACTTAAAGGTAAGCTTTTCCTTTTTCTCGAAATTATACGAATTTATATCTAAAATGTACCAGTAATTATTATGGTTACTATGGAACTCATTTGGTGGCACTTTCATCTAACTTCGTTCTTCTTCGAGGAAACATTAAAATCCGATCGTTAAAAGGGACGCTATAATTCGACCCTTTGGTATTGCACCTTTTATTTTAATGACCGAGTTTTCATTTTTCCTTGAAGAAGGTGATTTTTAGTGCAAGAGTCGTCAAATTTCGGGGGAGTCCGGATTTTAATATTCCGTAATTTATAGGTGGACGAATCATCGTTAACTGGTGAATCTGATCATGTGAAAAAGGGTGAAGCATTCGATCCCATGGTGTTATCTGGCACCCATGTAATGGAAGGTTCTGGTAAAATGTTGGTAGCGGCAGTAGGTGTTAACTCACAAGCAGGTATTATCTTTACATTGCTTGGAGCTGCCGTCGATCAACAACAAGAAGAAATTAAGAAGATGAAAAAAGGTTTGTGGACCCGTGTGCGCTTTTTTACTTATTTTTGCCCAACAAAATATATTGTCTTGTTGCATTGAGAATCTTTTTACAGTGTATATCTTCTATCGAACGTGTTCATGATTTTACCCCCAATTTCCATGTTTTTTACTCCAACCTAAGCCTCGAACCTCTCTCTCAACCACCCCCCCCCACTAGGCTAAGCAATCAACACCGAAATTGAAGGTAATCTTTTGGTGTTCTGAATTGAACTCGAGAAAATTACTTTTTGAGTGCTCCTTGCTTGGTCTACACTCTATACTTTGAAATTAAAGTTTTCACACTATTTTATAAGCATGTGAAATTTTTTTAGACTTTTCAAAATATTTAAAGGGCAGTATGTTTTTTGAAAGGGACGTGTGCGGTGATTTAAAGGTTTTTTTCGTAATAAAGCATGCGTCTAGAATGTTTCGCTTATCTTATAAGCAAAGCGGTAAAATATACAGGTTATTCGGAAAATTGAATTTTTTTGTAATATCATTTTCCGGACACTCTGTAATATTGTAAATTGCTTCAATGCTAAAAATTGCTCAAACCCTTTCAAAATCGTACTGTTTATCTAAAGTTTTAAATTCAATTTATAAAATTTTCTCCACAGTTTACAAAAAAAAATTAGTCTTCTCACTTTAGTTGATCCAAAAAATCCAATTTTTTTTTCGAAATTCCAAATTTTTTATGGAATGCACAAACCAATTCTCTCTTCCTTTGCTTACCTGTAAATAAAATAACTAAAAAAAATTAGAGAAATGTTTTTTATTTAGACGAATTTTTCAAGCATTTTGGACATGTATAGAGTGTTTGGATCAATTTTATTTTTTCGCGTGTTTTTCGTCCTTTTATTTGCCAAATTTCAAATAAAATAAGCTCCGT
Source organism: Chrysoperla carnea (assembly GCF_905475395.1). Taxonomy (NCBI): domain Eukaryota; kingdom Metazoa; phylum Arthropoda; class Insecta; order Neuroptera; family Chrysopidae; genus Chrysoperla; species Chrysoperla carnea. Next base: position 35,626,963 of record NC_058342.1, read on the forward strand.
GTCATTATACAACAAACAGCTCCAGATTTCGACGTTTGAAATATTCAGCATTCAGTCCATGATTAGTTTGAATCATTAAATCAAGCAAAAAAGAAATCTTTGCTACGATCTTCTGCGCAAACGTTTTGTCTGCCTGTCAGTCTGTTCATGGCATTGTATGTCCCCATAAATTATGTTCTTCTTTTGGGAAGCCACAATCTAAAACTGAAGTACCCATAAGTAATTTAAAATTGGCGCCGCCTATGATTGAATTGACTAAAAAGGACTCATTTTATTTGAAATTTGCTTTAGCAATACAGAAGGTTTGGTGTAGAATGAAGAACAACGGAATCGATAAAAGCTTTAAATTCAGCATCGTTTAAAACAAATACCCCTCGTAACGAAACTACAGGGTGTTCAAAATCGTCCAATTAAATCGAGAGCAAAATAGACGGAAACAAGAGAAGACTGTGGGATGAGATAGTTGAGGTTACCCGGTGTAACCTCAATCTTATTTGACGTCATAAGGGCAGATTTTGTCTTGATAGTCATCTCATTTTTCCACCCGTCTCGTTTACGTCTATTTCACTCTTGAAATAAAAGGTCCATTTTGAGATATCTTACACTTGACCCCAAAGACGAAAAATGAATTTTAATGTGTGTAACTAACCATTCTTATGTGCTCACCTTACGATAGCGAACTGATCCCATCGGTTCTCGAACCAACACTGAACTCAAGTAACTAATCATCCCGTTTTTTATAATTAGTTTTAGATCTATGACCCGGCGTAGTATTTACCAATTATTCCAGAACGGTTGAAAGTTTTGAGAGGAATATGTTCAGGGGTATCTTCCCGTATGTAAACCCAAGTTGGCGGAACGAGGAGGTGCGAGCTTCAGTCGTTTTATCAAATATCTCATAAACCATGTATCACGAGATATTTGATAAGACCTATTTTCCAAGATGGTGGCTGAAGCTCGCGCCCCTTCGTCCCGCCAACTTGAGTTTACATCCAGGAGATATCCTTGAACATATTCCAACATGAAAATCCCTTCCGTAGAAAATTGCAGAACAAAATTACCCGATTATTGAATTACTTATGAATATTTTCGTATTTTGTTCGGCAATTTCTTACTGAAGAGATTTTCTTTTTGGAATATGTTCAAGGTTATCTCCCGAATGTAAACTTAAGTCGGTGGAACGAGGGAGCACGAGCTTCAGCCGCCATCTTGGAAAACAGGTCTTATCAAATATCTTATGATGGTTCACGAGGTATTTGATAAGACCTGTTTTCCAAGATGGCGACTGAATCTCGGGCCCTCCCGTTACGCCAACTTGAGTTTACCTTCGGGAGATACCCTTGAACATATTCCAACAAGCAAATCCCTTCAGTATTAGCCTACTTATGAATATTTTCGTTAGATAAAAAGTGGTTAGAGACGACCTTGAATTGAAATGAATGTCAAATACTACTGCCGACTCCTAGACCTATTTTATCCTACTTGTACCCAAAAAAAAACTCAACATGACCCCCCACCCCAATGTTTTTTGATTAATTTATGTTTGTTTGTTTTTTATGTTTTATTTTTTGACCCCTATTTTTGACATGTTTTTTTTTTTGGTGGTGTTTTATTTAACACATATGTTTCCATTTTGCATGTGTTTTTGTACTCCAGAACAAAAAAAACAGCGAGGCAAGAAGAAATCATTGACAGGTGAATAGTTTAAATACCACAAAACGAGCTATTTTGTACAAATACAATTGAATGTATTCAGTTTTTAAATATAAAAAAACAAAAAAACGAAGAGTACAAATTATTGTCTACCATTTTGTTTTCTTGTCAGTTTGAAAACAAAATGGCGGTCGATAAAAAACAAAATGCCTATTGTTGAATTTCATGTTGTAATTATCTGGTGTTAGAAGCATTATGTTACCTCCTATTGTGTCGTTTTTATCACCCCCCTCCCCACTTGTAAATGTATATATATATTTTGTTATAGTATTTTTGTGATGGGCTTTACACAATGTTTTTAAAATTATAGTAACGCTTAGAAATAATGGTTTCAGTCAGAATGATTGATTTTTTTAATTCGATGTAGTCGTTTGAGTATCCCCTGAACAAATCGAACCTTTGAAAATTTCTAGTTTCCGTAATCGATACCAAAAACACAATTGATTGTAACGCTTAGAAATCATGATTATAAAGAAAAATTAATGAGAAAATTGTAGTATTTCTGAACAAATCGAATTTTGAAAATTGATAGTTTTATTTCTTTAATAGTTTCATAATTCTGAAGATCCACAAAAACTACTGAATATATCGAGATGCCACCTTTTTACAAATTTAAGAACTACTGAAGTTTTTAAAATCGATATTTTTTTAAAAATAAACAACTTTTGTTTGATCTCCTTTTTTCTAAAACTCATTAAGTTTCAAAATGTACAAAGTATCTAAATAATTAAGTATTTTAACTGTCTTTTTCTTCATCAATCTTGAAAGGTTTAACGAAAAAATAATAATTTTCCAGAACTTCGTAAAGAAAATTCATTCAGGCCACTGAAAGTGAAACTATCCATTTTCCAAGCTTGTGATAATGTAGGAACGGAAAGAACCCTCTTCCTCCCCCCTCCCCCACTTCTCTGGTCTTTGTGTAATGCCCCAATGAAAATTTCAGAAAAAAAAAAGATCCATCTTTTTTAAAAACTGAATCCCCCCAATTGTATATGTATTAATTTTTTTTTGCATGCGTTTTTTTTTCTCCAAAGATTGTGTATTTTTAACAAAAATTAGCATTTTTTGATTCCTTTTGTAAATATATTATTTTAAAAGTAGCTTTATTTTGCACCATATTGCGAAATTTATTATTTTTTTATTATTTTAGGCAATACATTTATTTTTATTTTCGGAAAAATTCCAAAGAAAATCACATCAAATCTCAATTTATTTTTTGGGTCTAATCGTATTAGACCTATTTGGAGTATTATTTGATTAATACTCATTTTTTTCTTGGTGGAAATCTGGGACAAATTCAAGGAATTTACTTTTGATTTCTAGAGCAGATTTGATGAGGATTTAATTTAGCTTGATATAGAAAATGATTTTTTTGTGATTTAGAAAACAAATTCCGCTTCTCGTATTCAATAAAATCACAAATTTATTTTGCTTCAAAATTATTTCACGCGTTTAAAAAAAGGACGTAAATTTCGATATTTTTTTAAAAAATGTTTTGCTAATATTGGAATGTGAATAAATAGGTGAAGAAGATTCCCAAGTTACTGGTAACAGTCACATGAACTCACCTGCACCAATGTCGAATAAACATGCGCCAATTAACACAGAAATCGTCGAACAACAACCGGATAATCATGTAGCCGATCAACCACCCGCTCCAGAAGCACATGGCAAAAAAGAGAAATCTGTTTTACAAGCAAAATTAACGAAATTGGCTATACAAATTGGTTATGCTGGTTCAACAATTGCCGTTTTAACCGTTGTCATTCTGGTTATACAATTTTGTGTGAAAACGTTCGTTATTGAAGGAAAACAATGGAAAACTACTTATGTTACACAATTGGTCAGACATCTAATTATTGGTGTTACTGTACTTGTGGTCGCTGTTCCTGAAGGTCTTCCATTGGCTGTCACTTTGTCTCTAGCTTACAGTGTTAAGGTAAATCTTATTTATTTATTTAGCTCCAGCTACAGAATGTACAAAGGAGGGCAAACTCTTTTCACATCAAAATTTGCACTTTAAAAAGATGCCAAAAAGATTTTGGCACTCTCCTCTAGATTGCTTTGTCCTTGAGAGCGGATCCCCATTCGGTGACTCGCATCACCTTCAGGCCGTCTAAAACTTGGCCCAACCGTCTAAGTCGAGGCCTGCCTCTTCTTCGTGTGGCATACACTTTGGCATCCAATATTTTCTTGGGTATCCTTCCTTCCTCCATTCTTTGTACATATTCGAACCATCTGAGCCTCTGCGATTTGATGAACTTCACAATATCTTCTCCCTTCAGGATCTCCTGAAATTCCCTGTTAGTTCGGATGCGCCATTCTTCCGCGCTCGCTCAGATTGCACCATATATCCTTCTTCTAATCTTTCGTTCAAATCTTATTTTCTCCTGATCTTCTTGTGTCAGGGTCCAACTTTCACTGCCATATGTTATAATGGGTCAAATCAGGATATAGTGTAAAGTTTGTTCGTCAGGATCCTTAGATTTGCAAAGTATGCCCTCAAGAGGGTTATCCCGTATACAATTTTAAAAAATCAGGGATAATAATGTATACTTATACCGGAAAATTGGGAATCATATGGGGGGAGAGTGTATGCATGGAGAATTAATACCAGTTTCTTAATTGAATTTTGTTTTAGAAAATGATGAAAGATAATAATTTGGTCCGGCATTTGGACGCTTGTGAAACAATGGGTAACGCAACATCAATTTGTTCAGATAAAACTGGTACTTTGACAACAAATCGTATGACAGTCGTACAATCGTATATTTGTGAAAAATTATGTAAAACAATGCCTAAATTTTCCGACATACCGTCAACTGTTGGAAATTTCATTATTCAGGGTATAGCAATAAATTCGGCGTACACGTCTCGAATTATGGTAAGCTTGCTTTATTTATTGGCTTCCAATAATTTTTCGATGGTTTTCTAACTTGTATGTTTTGTTTTATAGATGCCTGAAGAGCCTTCAGAGCTTCCTAAACAAGTGGGAAATAAAACCGAATGTGCTTTACTGGGATTTGTTCAAGGTATGGGTAAAAATTATCAAACAATTCGCGACGATATCCCAGAAGAAATGTTTACACGGGTATATACATTTAATTCAGTACGAAAGTCTATGAGTACAATTATTCCAACTCAGGGAGGAGGTTACAGACTTTTTACAAAAGGTGCTTCTGAAATTGTTCTAAAAAAGTAAGTAGATTTGTTTTTCTTTTAAGGGGAGGGAGGCTAAAACAATTTGTTATAATAGAACTAATGATAAAATATTTGTTGACAGATGTGCATTTATCTACGGACATAATGGTGAATTAGAGAAATTCACGCGTGACATGCAAGAACGTTTATTACATCAAGTCATTGAACCAATGGCATGCGACGGTTTACGTACAATCAGTATAGCTTATCGTGATTTTGTGCCTGGTAAAGCTGAAATTAATCAAGTTCATATTGAGCAAGAGCCCAATTGGGATGATGAAGAGAATATTGTGAATAATTTGACATGCTTATGTGTGGTTGGTATCGAGGATCCTGTACGACCGGAAGTACCAGAAGCTATACGACGATGTCAGAAGGCTGGTATCACTGTACGAATGGTCACTGGTGATAATATAAACACTGCCAGATCAATAGCCACCAAATGTGGTATATTGAAACCTAATGAAGATTTTCTTATACTTGAGGGCAAGGAATTTAATCGCCGAATTCGTGATAGTAATGGCGAGGTATGTTTTATTTTCTACCCTATTTCACTTATTTTTCAACTAATAACTTCTATGACAAGCTTTTTGGAGTTGCCAACACTGGAAAATCACTTAAGCCCTGAAATTATTTAGAGGTCAAGTCAAGGTCGTATCAAGTTCAATCTAAAAAAAGGCTTGTAATGATTTCGGAATGAGGTTTTGAAAATACAACACTTGAATCTTACTTAATTTGTGCGGGGTCCTTTAAATTGAAATTTGATTTCAAATAAACAAGTTTTCGTGTCGTACCTTGTGTTTAAACCAAATTTTGTACTAATACCCAACCTACCTTAAGATTTGTCATCAATAGAAGTTATTTCTTGAGCTGTGATTGGAATTAGAGCTTTTTAAAAATAAAATTTTCTTAAATATTAATAAAAAACTTACTATGCCCAAATAAAACAGGTTCAACAACATTTGTTAGATAAAGTATGGCCAAAGTTACGAGTATTAGCTCGATCATCCCCAACCGATAAATACACGTTGGTGAAAGGTATTATCGATAGTAAAATAAGTGAAAGTCGTGAAGTGGTTGCCGTAACTGGTGATGGTACAAACGATGGACCAGCGTTAAAGAAAGCGGATGTTGGTTTTGCTATGGGTATTGCCGGTACCGATGTTGCCAAAGAAGCCTCCGATATTATCTTAACCGATGATAATTTCAGTAGTATCGTAAAAGCTGTGATGTGGGGCCGTAACGTATACGATAGTATTGCTAAATTTTTACAATTTCAACTTACAGTCAATGTTGTCGCTGTAATTGTTGCTTTTATTGGTGCATGCGCTGTACAAGACAGTCCATTGAAAGCTGTACAAATGTTATGGGTGAATTTAATTATGGACACGTTAGCATCACTTGCGTTAGCTACAGAATTACCAACACCAGATTTATTGTTACGGAAACCATATGGTCGTACAAAACCATTGATTTCACGGACAATGATGAAGAATATTTTGGGACAGGCTATATATCAATTAACTGTTATATTTGCCTTACTTTTTGTTGGTAAGTTCAATTTTTATTTTTTTTCATTTCTAACTTAACTTCGCCTCTTTTATTAACCCCCGGACAAAAAAAGGGGTGTTATCTGTCTGTCTGAAATTTAAATATGAATTTTTATTTGTTTTTAGGTGATAAACTTTTGGATATTGAATCAGGACGAGGAGCCGAATTTGGATCTGGACCAACGCAACATTTTACCGTTATATTCAATTCATTTGTAATGATGACACTCTTCAATGAATTCAATGCAAGAAAAATTCATGGGCAACGTAACGTGTTCGAAGGAATATTTACGAATCCTATTTTCTATACAATTTGGATTGGAACATGTTTATCACAAGTATATGTTTTTTTTTTACGTTTCCTAAATTTTGAGATCCAAATTGTAAGGGTGACCATTAAAAATATTTATAACCACAGACCGGGCCATAAAAGAGTATTTAAAAATCTGAAAAACTATTTTTCAAAGACTTTAAGAAAATTACTTAAAGAAAACTTAGCACAGAGGACCTTTTTGACCCAAAAAGGTGCCCTAGTATCCAGAACAAGGAGTTCTCCGTGTAATTCTTGAGAAAAACCTGTCATCCAAAGGCGAAACGCCTCCATGTAAAAGATGCAGTGGATAATCCACTGAAAGTATTATTAAAATGTTTATACAGTAATTTTTCAGGAAGAAAATGGTCACCCTCAAGTTAAGTTGACCCTTAAATCTAACACATTTGATTTTCGAATTTAGGTTGTAATTATTCAATATGGTAAAATGGCATTTTCAACAAAAAGTCTTACCTTAGAGCAATGGCTTTGGTGCTTATTTTTCGGAGTTGGAACATTATTATGGGGTCAACTAGTCACAAGTGTGCCAACACGGAAAATTCCAAAGATTTTGTCGTAAGTATCAACAAAAAAACAAAACCAAAAATTATTTGAATGAATTTTGGAAAAAAAACAGAAAAATTAAATTTTCTATTTTTTTTTTTTGTGTTTCTAATGAAAAACAATTTCTTAGTCAAAAGGTTGTGGCTGCGCTACTCATATCGTTTTTTTGGGATGTGTCGTAATTTTATGTTCGTAGGGGTGATTATTTTAGGATTTGGAAAAGGTGTAACACTTCTTATTCCAGGCGCTTGCAGGGGTTTTGTGGAAACTGAAAGGTTTACTAGAAATAAAGCCTATGTTTTTTGACCCGTGGAATCGATGAAAATCGGTTTACAAAAACGCATGAAAATCGGTTTAGGGAAAACTGATGATGTATATGAATTTGAAACCAACAAAAATCGATTCTACGGCTCGAAAAACATACCAATACCGAATCTCTAATGAAAGGTCTGTATTTCGAGTAAGCTTTTCAGTTTCCATGGAATCTCTGCTTTAGAGCCTGCACTATAATTTCGAATCATGACATCAGTTTCATTAATTTCATCCACACAAACTGAACAAAACCGCTTGCTTTCCAAAAAATCCCTTTATTATGTAGCTGAATGTAGTAGCGAAACTTTGTAATGTTCCTATGTAAAATTGTGTTTTTCATGCCCACAAAATGTCGGAAAGTTTTTAATTTGAATTCAAACAAAACAGCTTATTTGTTTTTCCACAAAAAATTTTGCTTTTTTTGGTTGATTTATTTTGTTTCTTGAACTTGGTCCCATTTTGACAAATATACCACATTGACAAATGATATATTTAGATGGGGACGAGGTCATCCAGAGGAATATACAGAAGCAATTAATCTCGGTGATGAGAAATTCGATGTCGATTCTGAAAAGAAACCTCGGGCTGGACAAATTCTTTGGATTCGTGGTCTTACTCGACTCCAAACTCAGGTAAGTGCTGTTTAAACAATCATTCCGAATATGATCTCAAATTTATTTATGAATCTATACCGATTATTTACCGATTTTCCAAGTTGTAATATTCAGTAAACACTCGGTATATTTTAAAAAATAGGATATAAGACAGTCTTAAATATTTAATGTGCCAAAGCTAATTTTAGATATCAGAATACAAAAATGTATGGCCCAAAATCATAGTACCCAAAGATCAGGTGATAACAGGTTCATTTTATCAGTTATATTTTATTTCGAATAACAATTTAGTTACCAAAAAAAAAAAAAAAACATTCAGTTTGTTTCATTCCGAAAATTAAAAATTTTTTTATAAAAAAAAAAACAGATAATCATTTTCATCTTCGAATTAGTTTTACATATTTACCATTTTTAGATCAAACAAATTTTTTATTTCTAGTTTAGAATATTTTGACATCATGTTTGAAACTTTTCGAAATTCAAGTCACGCATTTCGAATATCAATCGTTATTAATATATACCTGTCATTTAAGATGCAAATAATTTCTATTGCCTAATAGTGGAGGGGAGCTCAAAGCCAGGCAAAGAAGTCGTTGTTGGATCTCCATTGTTTTTGTTTTTCATTAAATTTTGTAATTTTGGCTCTGCGAGTATTCCATTATAATTCGAGTCTTTCGGCATCGGGTACGCGTAATAATCTCTTTCATACGTAAATTCGTCGATTGTTTCGATGTCTTCGACTTTTTTAGAGGGGAGAGCTAAAGATCGATCTCTTTAGGGGATTCTACCCATTGTGAGGTGTTGTTATTTTGGGTAAGATTACTTCAATGACCTACATTCTCAGTCCAAGTGAAAAGAATTGAAGTACGGACTCTTCTAACCAGAAAAAACTAAAAAGTCCTGGCCTGTAGAGTTTCAGAAGCAAAACCATAGAGATATTATGTATAGAGTGTGCGAGAGAACAGTGAGAGTGCCCGTCGGCAAGAGAGAGAGAGAGAGAGAGAGAGAGAGAATGCTACCGAGTTATCGTATCATTTCGTCTATGGTGACGTCATGGTAGCTCGGCAGTGTTCTCTCTCTTACCTGCGGACACTCTCACTTATCTCTATGAACAAAACACGCAGGTAGAATGCCAGGAAAAACTATTAAATTTTTCCTAGTTGTACAAATACAGAAGTCTTCGATCGGCGAAGTATTCAGGTCGAATCAGAAATTCCTCCGAGAAAATGATTATGTAACTAAGAAGGCTCGAAAAATGACCAGTAAATATTAATAACGATTATTAATAAGTAACTGCGTGTAAGGTTAATTCCACAGACTTAATATATGTTATAGACCACATAATAACAGACCTAATATATGGGAGCCTTCACTGTCGTATCATTTTCTGGTAATGGCAATGTCAATCTATAATATATATGTCTGTGATTAAATCACATGTTAATGATTTTTTACGTGCGTCAAATTTGAAGTCCGTAAACGTATAATTTCAAACATTGTGTCAAAATAATTTAGAGGTTAGATTTTAGGTATTTAAAAAAACAAATTTAATTACAAGAAACCCGTAAAAAATAAACAATTTAGATGATTTTAAATACAAAAAAAAGTAAATGTTTTTTTTTTGAAAAATGGCATGTGAAAATTAGAAAGTTTTTTCATTATTTTTACTGACTGAAAAATTGAAATAGTTACTTTTTTTTTTTTAATTTTATTTTTTTATTTAATTTTAATTTTTTACAAACAAACAAATTAGATTTTTACATGATCAAAATTTTTGATACAACAATTTAAAAAAAAAAAACGTTTCGTCCCCGCTTTTTCAATGTGTAGAGTGCTTGATTTTTTAATTAATGGTTGTTCATATTTTTTTAATTGTGCTATACTTAGCTCTCTTTTAATTAAAAATTTTTTGAAACATTTTAGTTTAGTTTAATTCGAATTGGTAGAAATATATAGGTTTCGAAATTTTTATTAAATAGTGTTTTGTTAGTTAGAAAAAAACACGAGTTTATTTTTTAATACACTTAAAATTACCTCCCCTGCCCCTCAAACAAAAAAAAAAAAATGAACAAATTTAGATGTTAAATGTATTTAAGAAAAATTTAAAAATACTACGGAAAAATAGCACAAATTTTAAACGACCCAAATTTTTCGAATGAATTCCAATTATGATTTTTCTTTGTTTTCTAGGAGTTTTTATATATATGTTTCAATGTTCTTTTAGCAAATGAATGTTCTATATCATTTCAATATAACGAACATTTTATTTTCGTAGTGACCCCCCCTTGAAACGAAACGATTTGATTGACCTTTTTTAATAAAATTCATAGTAGGCGAACAAAAAATTGCGTTCAAGTTTAATTTAAGGTGAAAATATTTCTTTTGGTTGCTGAACGAAGCATATTAAAGTAGAACGCGATTGGTTTATTGGGATTCCACAGACAATTTATTGGAAACCAATCATTAATCACGTTTTGCGACAACGTATATACCCACCCTGATAAAAAAGCCCGATTCAAATTTCCAATTCATTCCAATTGAATTCCGATTAAATCTAATAGAACATAATATGAAATTTTCAATTCGATCCCATTCATGAATTGGAACCAATTGGAAATTTCCAATTAGTACTTATTGGGTTGAATCGAAATTCAATCGGAATGAATTGGAAATTTTCTCCAATTGAACTCTATTCATTTCGATTGGTTGAATTGGAAATTGCCGATTCATGAATCGAATTTTTTTATCAGGGCAATAAACATGAAAGTCAAGTTCATTTAATGACGGGGATACGGATACAAAAAATTATTCGCTATTCCTGATTTCGATAAAATCGTATACTATTAAAGCCTAAAAGTAAATTTTCGATCTCTAAAATACGAGAAACTCAAAAAAGCATTCAGGTCTCTAAACTTGAGATATTTTCAATAAATCAATCTCGTTTCATATTAGGTTGCCACTCTGAAGAGACGTTAAAAACAACTAAATGAAGTTTTTCGATCTTAAATTAAACACAGACGCCATTTTTTGTCCAACTGATCCTTATTTTAATATAATGTATTTTAGCTTTGTCGTTTAAAGTTAGTGTAATATAGGTAAAAAATATTAGCATCAATACTCCCCAATCCCCTAAATAAGTTCTTAAAATTGATTATGAAACCTAAGACCCTTAATCTAACCTTTTTACAGTTTGAATATCAATTTTATTTCTATATTAATTTTCATAAGGAATCTACATTATTTTATAATTTATAGGTGCACTACAAACCGCCATTTTGTTTTATTAAAAAAATTATATTTTTAAACAATTTTTTTTAAATAATTTTGGTTGGTTCACTCTCTTAACATTATTTCTCTATAATTTTAGTTGTAAAAAACAAGAACAATTGTTTTTTATAGTTTTTTAGTTTCAAATAAATATATATATTTCAACATTAATTTCAGTATTTTCACAGTTTAAAAAAATCTATAATATCTTACTCAACAATTGGAAGAAAGTATTTTATTTAATAAGTAAACAAATTTTTTTAGGTTAATTTCTCTTAAAAATCAAATTTAGAGGAATGTATTTTCATTTAAATAATGCATTAATTTTAAAATTGTGATATTTGTTTTAAATATGCTATCCAAAATTATAGTCCAACAGGTTATGGGCCGAGAAAAGTTATAGTCCAACAGGTTATGGGCCAAGTAATTCATTTAAATTAAAAAAATGTGAAATGTTGAAATTTCAAACGTTCTGCGAAAATTTTATTAAAAAAATTAAGGTTTCGTTAAAATTTCGTCATTTCACACTTTGATTTAAGTTAATTAGGAGGTTGTCAGGTCCACAATATACGCCTTTTTCGTACAAATCTTTGTAATATAGATCAGTGTTAATCAGCTTACCTACCGGCTGCGCCAAATAACTATTTGCTGTAAAATTACAGAATATTCGTAGAGATAAGCATTAAAAAAACAAAAATCACATTTTTAGATACCTTAGTTTTAACAAATGCTAATTGTAGATCGCATGATTTAAAAAAAAAAACATTTAATTACCTTAAAAACCAAAGAAGGGGTAAGTGTTTAGTTTAATAATTAAAAAAACCAAAAGCAAATAAATAATTAAGTAGGTTTAATAATTCCCCTAAACCCGCCCTTGTTCGTTATATTAAAATGAAAAAAAAAATACAAAGAGTCCGGTCCTAATTTTTGCGGCATTTGCATGATTGTTGTCGAATAGTTGGCTGTGTTGTTTTTAGGGCTGTATGTCCCCTTTTAACCAAAACCCCTATGTAATGCCCCCTGCCCCTTATGCCAGTGAGTACAAAATCACTCCATAATTTATTTACCTTAAGCCCCCTTGAACCACCCCCTGCCCCCACCCTTATTGTTACACAAACACAATATGAAAAGTTTTTGAACTCCCCCCACCAAAATTAGTGTGTGAGTGTCCAATTTAATGTTTTTTTTTTCTTTTAAATTTTGTGTGCACTTAAAAATCAAAAATGTAACACTAAAATGCACACGTTGAATTTTGTTACAAATTTTTAGCGAAAAAAAAAAATATATTCCACGTATTTTAAAAGAACACCAACAATTTTATTTCAGTAGATATCGAAATGGAAAACGTAGTTTTCCTAAACGAAATTTTCTTCTATTTTATTTTATTTATTCTGTTTTTTAATTTAAAAGAAAAAAATCTTAATCTCTTTAAATTAAATGCAAAAAAAAAAATCGCATGCTTTCTTTCGGGTATGTTTTTTCCAAATCAAATTTGCACGAATCCTATTGCATTTTTATTTTTTATAATTTAAAAATACTTTGTAAATAAATTGTATAAAATAAATTATCAAACCGAATATCCATTAAATATCATCCTACGAATTAGGAATTCGTTCGAAATCTTCCAAAAACTTTGAGAATTTTTTATGCAATATCAAATCTTTGTTGCTAAATTCTCAAAATTTATGTTTTTTAAAATTCCTTCATTGATATTTAATACGCCTGTTCTTGGAATGAAGTGTTTCTAGTCGCCATTTTTATTCCTCTCAGTAATATTCGTTGAGGTAAAAATAAGAAAATCACTTACAAAGACATTTGAATTATAAAAGTAGACTGATGCAGATCATAGATGTGTCAGATCTATGGTTTTATTTTAGTGTGTCATTAATGGCGCTATTGTCAAGGAGTGTACAAAAATATGGCCCATAAATATAGAGAATTGTATTTTCTAAATTGTCTATATGACCCGAATGCGGCCATTATAGGAAATCCTTATATTCTAACGCCATTATTAATGTACTAAAATTTGCTTCAAGTATTTTTCTGTGGAATTTTCAAGATTTTCGGTAAGTTCGGTAGCGGTAGCTTAACTACAGCACTACAAGCTTCGCATTAGTATTGCGTTATTAGTCACGTAGATAATCTATAATTAATCATAAAGATGATTAACGAAGACAGATTGGTTTTCTATGGTGGAGTAAATATGGCAGACCAAAAACAATTATCTGTCAATGAAGGATTTTTAATATGATTTCAGGACGAGATCATTAAAATAATTTATTTAAATAAAAGTTATAAATAAAACGTAGTAATTTTTTAGGATAATTTCATACCTTAATTAGGGCTAATATTTTAGAAATAATAAAATCTCATTAATGCTAATCATACTGAATCATATGCTTTAATTGTCGTAACTAATACAAGTAGGGATAAATCCTTTTAAATAATTGGTTTAGGTACTCAAACGTTCAAAATACCAAACTCAGATTTAGAGCGAAAATTTAAAAAGTTGTGAAAAATAACCTGTGAATCTGAGTTTTTTTTAAAAAATATGTATTTTTTATTTATTTAATAGAATCTCTAAAATTTCTAACTTATTATTTCGTTAGCCTGCCGAACCAATGAGAGAAACTGAGGTATAGAGGGGGTTATCACGCAAGCGAAACCAGTCGGAGTGGGATCAAGTAGGTAGCTTCTAGAAAAATTCACTGAACAAAACTCTAATTTTTTTTTACAAAATACAAAAATGAACGTTTAATGACTGATTTTTATGAAGTAAACGTTGCTTTTTTTACGTTGACATATACCATGGGTTATCAAAATATACAAAAATTTCTTAATCTATGGTGTATTACAAAATTTGGGTGTACACAGCATACAAAATTCGATATTTTTGGGCGATATTTTATGCTAAAAAATAGATGGTAGATGTTTTAAACCCATATATGCTAAATGTTGATGTACACAAGAAAATATATTGCCCAAAAATTGTTTTTGTTTTTTTTTTTTTCATAGAGAATGTTAAATCTATGAAATGTCAATTGTTTCTTCGTTTTATTAGGTTATGTTATTTGCAATGTAAAGTTCTTCGACAGTTCTTCCTTAGGCGTTGTGATTATCATTAAACGTGCTGTGTACACAAACTTTGGGCCGTTTTATCAAGTTTATTTTATTTTGATTTTTTTGCATAAAAGCATAAACAAATCTGTAGGTGATTTTTTCTGTATGATTTATGAAAAATCTTTTTTTAATTTTACTTAGATTGTCTGTAGTAGTGAATATTTTCCGAGGATGAGACCCTCGAAAATATTCCTGTATGTTTTTAATTTAAAAATATATGTCGCCAAATTGTAGTTCTTCGTCCCCTCTCCTCTCACACTCAGTCATTTCAAACAAAATGCTTCTTCATATATCTCATTTTCATCTCAAAAATTTCTCATCAAGTGTGTTATCTTCATATTTCATTTTCTCATATAACATTTTCTCTTAATTTAATTTTTCTTCTTAACAGTTTTTATATTATTTTTTTTAACTTCAAAAATATTTAATCTACTGTGGAATTACTTCGATTACAAGTTTAATTGCTCCAAAAAAAAATGCGCAATTTGAGAATTCAACAACCACCTAAAACCACCCCCCATAAAACAGGATTTTTTTTTGAAATTTCATCTTTGAAAACAACACAGCCAATTTTTTTCTGAACACAATATTTTTTTTTTGAACAATTTTTTTATTTTGAGAAAATATTTGAATTTCGATTTTTTATATGCGTTCTATTTTAATTTTTTCAAGTTAAAGGAGTTTGTCGAAAAGTATTTCAAATGTTTTTTTGATCAAAATAGTACAAACAATGTTTTTGAGGTCTATTTGGGTAAATTACGATTTTTAGAGAGACAAAATTTAAGACTTTTTCCTTTCATGTCTTTAATTCGACTAGAGTTTAGTCAAGGGAAATAACAGAAAACCATTGGAAGGAAATTTATCTCTTTATCATTGATTTCTAAGATTTATTTTGGATACTACATCTAAATTAGTTAATTTGATTTTGCTATAGATTTCGGGAAAAATTATCGGAAGGTTTGGTACTCATTTTTATATTTTCACCAATTTGGTAAAAAGCAAAAACTACGGATAGAGGTTTCTTTGAAAAACAGAAATAGATAATCATCTTTGGAGACAAAAATTTTTGAATTTTCATATCTCGTAAAGAAAATGGAATATTGAAAAATTACCCATTCTTATCTTAAATTTTGTCACTCCGAAAATTTTCGTATTGCTCTGAATACCTTTATTTTTTTGTACAAGACCTAATTCGAACATAGATTTCTTAAGGGATCCTAATAAATTCAAATGTCGTCTCCAAAAAAATTAATCACAGTGTCTCCGTTTATTTACACGATTATTAAATAAATTTCTTTCAACTCTTTGTTTTTCAAATTTGCACTTAAAAAAACAACAAATTTTATGTGCATTCAAAAACAGTATTATCGGTTTGTAGTGCACTTGTTTAAAACAAAAAATAAATGTTTGGACATTCGAATATAAACTGGTGCTAAGTTTCACGTCGATAATTGTTAAAAAAACCATCTGGGGTTTTCACACCAAAAGTCTCATAAAGGAATAGGTTTGATTTTTCTAGGATGTTTAGGTTCGTGAAAAAAAAACAGCTCTGATAAAAAAGTCCGATTGAATTCGTATTCAAATTTCCAATTCAATCCGATTGAATACCAATTCAATCCAATAAGACTCAATATGAAATTTCCAATTTGATCCCATTCATGAATTGTAACCAATTGGAAATTTCCGATTAGTTCTATTTAATTGAATCGGAATGCTATCGGAATGAATTGGAAATTTTTTTCCATTAATCGGATTTTTTAATCAGGGTAGGTATTGAAAATTCAAATTCGTCCCAATTCCTAAATTTTTGCGTTACAAATGTCGACTATATAGTCATTTTCAGTATGAATAAGATATCGATAACATAATTTTTTTTCGGAGTTTAAAGACTAAGCACGACACGCCGGGGTCACCAATTTAGACAAAAGTAACGTATCTTTTTGGAGAAGAATTATAATTAGTTCATTCATACTAATAATGACTATATTGTTGTGAAAAATACGCATTGATAAAGGAATTTGAATAGATTTGAAATTTAATTCCAAATACCTTCGGGGTGGCGAACGAACTGGAAAACTTGGAAAAGCAATTCAGTCGTCACTCTGACTTTGAGTTCTCATAAATTTATCTTTGATAAACAGGTATGATTTGTAAATAAAAGTTAAAGTTTTCCCTTACAAAATTATAAATGTGTTTTATCCCCACCAAAAAAAATAAAACGGGAATTCTTTTTAGGTATTTTATTTTGTCATAATTTTTTTTTTGAAATAACCTGGAATGCTAAACAAATATATGACTGGCACTGATGTTTTTGTCGTGTGTGTTTTTAGAGCATGCATGAAATTTTATTTTTATTATTAACTGCTTACGAGTCAAATCATCTGCGCTCAAAATTTTTTCGTTTTTATATAATATTTTTATTTTTTTGTGAAAATTATTAATTTCCAATTTTTTAATTTTATTAATTTGATTTATAATTTCTATTTTACTATTATTTTTTTTTTGAAAAAGGAGTAAAAAAAAATCAAAAAAAATGACAGTTTATTCAAAATTTATTCAGCAGATGAAATTTAACTACGTAGGAAGTAATTTTGACTACTACTTATTATTAAAAAAAATAAATACACTGTAAAAAATATTTCTTTTAAAAATACTACAAAACAACAATATATACAACATTATTATAAATACGCTCGCGCTAAATAGTAAAAAATTTGCATGCTTTTTAGTTATATAAGTATATAAATATTATGTACGCGTACTGCCATTTAAATCCCGCCGCCCTTTTAGACGCCCTTTTGTTTTACACTTAAGTGATGCCACTACATGCACTTATATTAATCAGCACACATCCTTAATTAAGATTTCACATTAATTGAAATAATTTTTAGAGTGCTTAAAATATTTTTTGTTTGTCTAATTAACATGTAGTGGAATCAAAA
This sequence comes from Chrysoperla carnea, assembly GCF_905475395.1. Taxonomy (NCBI): domain Eukaryota; kingdom Metazoa; phylum Arthropoda; class Insecta; order Neuroptera; family Chrysopidae; genus Chrysoperla; species Chrysoperla carnea. The sequence continues at coordinate 35,644,556 of NC_058342.1, forward strand.
TGCATACAATATCTTTCTGACATTATTCACAAATTCGAGGATTTTTTTTGTCAATTAACCGTTAGCGAGTAGATAATTTTGATTTGAATCGATAAATTACATTATTCCTAACATAACTGCTTTCAAGTTATTCTACTTTCAGCCCTGATAAAAAGTCCGATTTAATTCCGATTCAATTTCCAATTCATTCCGATTGAATTCCAATTCAATCCAATTGAACCCAATATGAAATTTTACAAATTGGGCAAATAATTATCTGAAACTTTTTTTTTAATTATCTGAAATTTAATACTCGAACGATTAGTCACTTATTCGTTTTCAAGATGATTCGTTTCTCATTTTCGAGATTATTAAAATAATAATGACAGAAAGATTTTAGTTAAAAAACGCCCACACAAAATAGAAAAATAAAAACGACCCATAAAAAAAAAAACGCCGGCCCTTAAAAAATAAATGGATCCGTATAGACCAAACACAAATACCATCACAAACCATTCCCTATATATAATTGTTTGCAGCTGCGAGTAATAAAAGCATTCAAGAGTACGCTGGAGGATTTAGAGGAACGTCGTTCCATACATAGTTTACACAGTTTACGGAGTTCACGGAGTCACCAGGGCGGGCCATGGCCACCCAGACCCCTATCTGACATCACATATATTGACGAAGACACAACAAATGCGAGTGGAACGCGAAATACATCGCAGAACGATCATCGACTCCTATCACCATATTCTATACAACCGAATCCGATTACAAATAATTCAAATACTACAAACTTACCATCCTCGACAGATCCACCTAAAATGCCTGTCCACGAAATTCGTATTTAAAACTTTCAAAAAAAAAATTACGACTGGTTATTTTTTTTATATATAAATTCATCACATTATCCTCTAGCTTCCTTCGTTTCTTTTCCAACCGAACCTCCGCCCTCCTTAATCTTGACCACACCAACCCATGCCTTATTACCTGACCTAAGATAAGTAGATAATTAGCAGTTATCACAGCTTAAAAGTTGCTCACATAAATTGTTGTTTTTAAAAAAAAAAGTACGAATCACACAATTGAAATTTTCTATTGTTTTTCTAACCTAAATAATTATGGACTGTCAATTTTTTATCTTATCAATAAATCAATCGTGTGATTGTGTACCTAATTTCTAGGCTCTAGGTATCTTAAGATTTTTAAATTACACATTAAAAAAAAACAAACATGCTTTTTAAGTATGTTCTTCTTTCTCCTACAAATTACTTTGTTATCTTTTTTATTGTTAAAACTGTTTTGAACTGTCTCAAAATCTTCTCCACCTCTATTATAATTTCTGTCAATGTCTTTCACAACACGCTAAAGTAAATTAATTCTCGTTAGGAAATGCTTTTTGGATCCAAGCAAATGGGCACGCGATTTCATACATTTTTATCTTAATCTCGTAAAAGAACCGAGTCTAACCTAACCTAAAACACACGGTCGTATTAACAGACTTGAAACAAAAAATTGAAGTCAATTTAGAGAAGGTAAATAATGACGCTGCTATTAAAGAGCACTTACAGTGATCGTTGGATCCAGTGCTTGAACCTTACTGAGGCTTGTCATCCATTGGATCTCGAGCATTTGATACCGTATTGATTCACACCTATCTATATACGGGAGAGATTGAACTACCTTGACTGATCACAAGCTGCTTCGAATAACATTGAATCTTGAAATATGTACATTTAAAGTTTAAAGATACACAATTTAAAGTAAATCGAAAAATTTAGAATTTTGTATTTTCGAACTTCTCAAAAATTCAAATATGAATCAAAAATGGATAATTCAGCATCGTTATTTTCATTCTAAAATTGACTTCATTAAACGACCTTATTCTTCAAGTTTTCAAATCTGCGTTTAAGGACTGCGATCAAAAAGTATTATTAAATTTACAAAAGATGTTTTGTATCCTTTTATGCGATTAAAATTTATTGATCGCGATCCCATTTACAAGGTTCCCAAATTTTGACTTGCGACCATAATAAACAAAACAAACACTCCTTTATAAAGCGATGAGGGGTGTAAAATTTACGTAGTCGGAAATACTTGAACGTATTGTGAAAGAAAATCAATTATTTTTTTGCAAATATTTACAACCTAAAACTCCTTTTTCATACTTAAAAAAAAAGAAAATATTTTTCTAGCTTGTACAATGCGTTAATTTTTTTTTTGTTTTTGTTTTGATTTTTTTTGTTTATTATTTATTAATTTTTATTCTTTTTTTTTAAAGTTTGATTTTCAATTAGTTTGTAGAATGGCTATATTTTTTAATTTAAAACTTAACTATATTTAATTTAAGCTGCCTTGAGTTTTTTTTTTCTAAATAGCATTTTTCCATTTTTTTTTTCGTTACCTAAATACTAAGTTAACTAAGCGTTACTTGAAAAAACAAAATTTAATAAAAAAAAAACACTAACATAGTTCGTAGAGATTTAAAAATAAAAAAAAAAAACAAAAAAACATTTGTTAAATAAAAAGTATGATCGAAACATGATAACGTTTTCTTTTGAAACGCTTTTCCAATTTTCAAAAATCTATTTGGTGCTAATTGTTGCTTCTAATTAAAAAGATTTTATTCGAAAATTAATTACGTTTTTATCTAATTATATCAAACAAAATCGTTTGGTATTTATATTCAGGGTAAGATTGGGAAATCAGGGAAATCGAGGCTTGATTCTTTTTACAGTTTTTCACATATATTAGGAAAATCGTTTGATATTTTTTCCGTGGCGATTTCGAATCAGTGTTTTTAACTGGGGTAAAGTTAATGTGATTTATACGGTACACGTGAGTGCGATTTTAGTTTGAATCATCGAGTATGGACTTAAAAAATTGTATATAGGCCATTTTAAAGGATTACAGTCAGTTCAAAGGGGGATAATCAAAAGAAAACGGTATAAAGCTAATTTTGTATCATACAAAATTTGTTAAGCTATACTAATTTATTGTATTTTTTTAGCATGAAAATTTAGGACTTAAAAGAGTATATTTTAAAAATTTGTAAATACCTGTTTATTTGTTTTTTTTTTTTGGCGCATGGATTTGTATCTAAATCTAAGCGTCTTTTTAATTTGTAAATAAATTTTTTGAAACAAAAAAAGAAGTCTATAATCAGCGCATATTAGAGTAATTTTTTTCGCTTGAATTTATTATTATAGTCACAATAGCTTTTCGATACCAATAGCTTTTCGCTTTTGAAACAAAAAATTTAACGGGCTACCAAATATAAAATACAAAAATACATTTTGCATTTTCAATATTTTTTTACATAAAAAACAAATTTTTTTTTAATCTTAATATATTTATAAAAAAACAGGACTGAATTGCATCAAATTTTTTTAATTTTGCATCTCTGATTGTATTATTATTAATTAATTACAAATATAACTTTTATTTTTTCGCCTAATTTTAAGAATATTTTTTCAAAACTGACTCAAACAAATTTGAGTCACCTCCCCTCTAAAAAAAAACAACTTTATTTTTTGAATATATTTTTTTTGCATGGAATTTGAAAAATATTTTTAAAAATTAAAAATAGATTTTATTGAGAATGAATGTTAATTGAATTTATCTATCCCCACTATTCCCCCCGCCAACAAATGATGTATGAATGGATTTTAACTCTTAATAATATTAAAAAATATCGACTTTGTCTCTAGTGGAACACAATCTATATTTCAGATCTATCCTATGTGTTATCAAATAGATTTTTTTATATCCTAGAAACACCAATAAATTTTACAAAAATAAAACAATGTCGTCTTCCAGGATTAACGAATCAAAAAAAAAATTGTCTTAAACTGAAATAATAGGTTTGGTCTTGTGATACAAAGTCATCGATTTCAAAAATGTTTTGAAAATAAATGCATTTACTTAGAAATACAATTTTTAATAATTTATTATTTTTTTTTTATATTTCTTTCTACTAGAATGCATTTAGAAAAAATTTGTTCGGACTAATTTTCTCCTTGACTCAATTTTGAATTAATTTTTCTACATAAAAAATTATCTTTACCAAATATCTTGAAAATTATGAGTTATATCATAAATTCTTAAAAAAACTGTTTTTCTTGAATTGTTTCGAAAATGTTGAAAGGGTAATTTTCACCACATTCCACAATGTTTTGGAATGAATCAATCAAAGTAAATATTTTTCTCTGCGTTTTAATTTGTGTCAGACGTGAAGACAACGTTGATATTTACCAGTTTCTCTTCCGGATGGAAACCGGTTGGTAAGTCTGTAGTAGTTAATAGAACCCCGCACAATCTTAAGTTCTTGGTGAGTAGTTCAAAAGTTTCTAACCTCAGTTTTTTGGAATTTGGGGGATAAAAGTTTGAACATGGAAAATTACTTTTGTTTAAACTTTGACCTCCCATATCTCAGAAACTCGGCTTCTTAGGAAAAGACTTGTGATCTGATCTATCTTTAATAACCATTTTTACGATGACTACATAATTTTTGTAATATTTGCAAAATATGATTCGAAGAATTATAAAAAAATTGATCCAAAATCGAATCAAAGGGAAATTAGTTCGCAATTTTAACACTTTTTTAAATGCACTCCAGTATTGGTTTTGTGTTTACTAAACTCAATTGTACATAATTATTCGAAACTCCCGTTTTTAAATAGGATTTAAAAAATGAAAAGAATGAACTCAAAAGTGAACCAACAAAACAAATTTTCAAAAACATGTTTCTTAGAGTTATTATTAGAGATTGAATAGTTTTTAGGAGTATTAGTGATGTTAGATATTTAAAAACAAAAAATTAAAAAAAAAAAATTTTAATCGATAATCTGTTTTAATTCTGTTAATAATCTTGGTAATTTCTAATAAAAAGAAAAAAAATTCAACAAACTAATTCATTATTACGCTTATTTTTTCTCTTACAAAAAAAAAAATCGAAACGATTGACAAACGTCAATCGATTCGATACAAAAACCTGTTTCTTTTATAAATGAGACAACTACACTACCCCCCTTTTGCCCTCTCTCTCGTCACACACAAACAACAATCTTTCGTTTGTAATTTATTTTTTTATTTTTTTTTAGAGAACACTGAAAAGAAAAACGAATTTTTCCAATTTAGGTTTTTTGTTTTTTCTTTAGTGTTCTTTGGAAAATTTTGGAAAAATTTTGTTATACAAATAATATTATTATTAGCATTGCGCAATTTTATTCAAGCACGACACCAGCTAATTTCTCTTTTACATAAATTGTTTTGTTTTTCGTATTCCAATTATCATCGAATATTGTTTGACAGTTTTTTTAAATCATGGTATAAGGGTATAGGTATGGCATTGTCTATAAGATCATATTTGATTATCGGAGGTGATTATTAATTAAAGAAACATTTTAGAACTGATATGAAGAAGTATTCACATCTTGGTTGAATCAAATCGATGATTTCTGGCGTTAAAATCTACTTAGAATTCATTATCAGTTTTTTGAGGAGAAAAATTTTACTCCTTTTAAGAAAAGTCAATGGTAACTAAACAAAAATATTTACAAAGTATAATAAATACGTATTTCGACTACCAAGTAATCATCATCAGTATGAATGAGCTCATCGTAATTACTTTAATTGTTATGTTACTCGTTGTTAATTTGGTGGCGGACTGCACATTGATATTTTCATCTACCTGCAATTTATACTGTTCTAAGTATTTGTCTAATTGTAATGTCAGTGACGTCAACCAATCACCTGAATGAAGCTGATTGGCTGTCGTCACTGACATTACAATTTGACATATACTTAGAACAGTATAAATTGCAGGTACATGAAAATATCAATGTGAAATTCGCTCGTATACAGCAAGATTTCCGTAACGTCAGAAGTCATGGATTCGATTCTTACTAAAATATGTATATATTAAGCATTGACTGTTCGAAGTGAAATTTACTACGTGTATTGACATATCTATAGTACTTATATCATGAAAATTATTTATAATATTCCGTAAACAACCGTAATTTAAGTGAAACATACTGTACATGTTTTTTAAAACAAAATTTTTTAGTATACTTTTATTTTTTTATTTAAATTTGAATTTCCTTAATTTTTTTTTGGTGAAATGTTTTTTCCGTAGTGAATTTTCTTTCAATGTTTGATTTATTTTTAAAATTAGAAATTTTTTTGCATGATAATTGGAATATTTATTTAATATATAAAAAAAATTTTTTTAAATAACTTTCTCTCACTTGTTTATTAGAAAATTCTACTTTTTTCTATTGTTCTCCTTTTTCTTCTAGGTTCTGTTTTATTTTCCAAGTAAAATTTTTTAATTCTATTTTATTATACACCTGTTTAAAATGCCAAGAAAAAAAACAAAGAAATTTTTTTAATTCGTTTTAAAAATAGTTAAATCAACTAACTTTTAAAATGGCGCCCATCGTGATGTTGAATTGATTCTTATAAGGATAAATTTTTGTTGACTTCGAGCAATGCAATCATCGTCAGTAGCTAAATTTATTCATATAAAATGTTTGTAATGTGTTATATGAATAAATTTAGCTACTGACGATGATTGCGTTGCTCTATAATATACAATTATATTTCGAGTATCGTGATATTTATTTCAATAATTATGAATTGATTCTTCTTTTAAATATTTCGAGTGCTGAGTAGCCATCTTCAGTTAGTTTATTTAACTAAAATCAAATATTTTATGCATTTTCATCACGGTGTACTGTATAATTGAAAGAGCGCAAGTGTGGATGACCAATTGGATAGAAGTTCTTCTAGAAAATTGATCTTACACGAAGGCGTTTGATTTGTTTTATATTTTACAACGTGATTCCCACTTTTTTACAAAAACCAAACATTTTGTCTCTTGTTTATTCTGTCTAATGTAAACTGTCTTTGTCTATTACACATTATTCGTTAGGATTCTCAACTAATACAAAAACAAACAACATGAGGTGTTGGGTTGGGATTGTCAATGCTTTGGAATATTAATCATCAATGTTTTTTTTTTGTTGGGATATGTTGGAATTTGTTTAAGTTGAGAATCCTACATTTGTGGAACTGGTCTTAAAGTATCCCTTATACTTCTCTTGAAGGTGATAGGTGGTGAATTGCAAGAGCGTTTGATTCCGGTTCCCTACAGCAAGAGCTCCACTGACCAAGCTGTAAGCTGCTTTCAAACAATCTATAGCTCTTTGCTGTTCCGCTATTTAAAATTAAGAATGAGTACTGTCATATGTGTTAGCACAAAAATTTCGCTGTTGTCATTAATACAAAATTTATTTTTGGATTTTCTAGCAAAAAAACTTTTTGGTTTTATTTTCATAGTTTTGTGGTAACACTTATTATGAGAGTATTTATTGCAAAATATATATTTGTGCAATTTGCTAATCTTCGGCTTTTGCAATATAAAATTATTGAAACAACAATTCAAAAAATACTATTTTGCAAATAGCAATATTGTACGCGCTCGACCGTTTTTTATGCTAAAATTTTTTTTATTTTTTTGAGTTGATTTTTTTTTTAATGTTTTTTTGTACATTCTTTTTTTGTTTTTCAATCATTGGCTGCACGTTCTTTGGAAGACGAATATTCTTACATGTTCTTGAAATCGGACAACTTTCTAACATCGTCCCCTCTCAAATCATCTTTCATATCTTCATTAAACTCTCTCAGAAAAGTTGTCCAATTTTTTATTTTTATTTCTTTGATTATAATTTTTTTAAATTAATCCAGTCATTACGTCGGAAAAAAACGGGCCTAACAAACAAAATTTTTGATATTACATGGAGGAAGCCTAGAAAATTTTAACTTCGAATTGTCGATCGAAATTTCCTTGTGGATTTTCCACCATCTTGAAAAAAGGGTTAAATTCAGTTTTTTCATAATAACTCGGTTCTCCGTTGGGATACTTTTTTGTTGTTTTTCTCACGATCTTCAATTAAGATCCTTTACATTTTTGACCTATTGTCCATTGTTATTTAGATATCGATCGAAAAAACATCAAATTCGTTTTTTTATTTTTTTCAGTGGCCTCGAGTCTTTTTAAGCGAGCGTACGTGTTTGAAAATTAGATGAGACCCTCGAGGATTTCTCGAGACAATTGCGACATTTGGTTCGCAGGTTTTAGCCCTTTCCATGAGAATAAAGAATTGATATCTATCGGCACAGGAGTTATTGCAAACCAGAACAATAATTGTCATCATGCTTTCGAAATTGGTCGCGAAATGATGACTAGAATCATAGGAGCGTATTTCGGGTCGATGTCCTTCAAACGGAAGAATAAGGTGCTCTCTTTATCGGCAGTAAATACCAGCATTACAATCAATGAGTCAACAGTTCCGATGAATCCATTGTTGCATTACCAAAGGTTGTGCATAGCGAAAAATTTTGAGACTGATCTGAAACATTTTCCGGCATAAGAAAAGGCTCCATTCCCATTGTCTTTGTTAACCGAAGAAGGAATGCGAAAAGGAACAAAGTCGCTATTATACAATGCCTTCGAATCTTTGACAGAAAATTTACATCCTGCGAGCCATATGTCCAATTTCTCAATGTCGCAATTGTCTCGAGAAATCCGCGAGGGTCTCATCAAATTTCCAAACGCGTACGCTCGCTTAAAAAGACTCGAGACAACTAAAAAAAACAAAAAAACGAATTTGAAATTTTTTCGATCGATATCTCAATAACGATGGACGATAGGTCAAAAATGTAAAGGACCTTAATTGTAAGTCGTGAGAAAAGCAACAAAAAAGTATTTAATAAAAATTTTTGTATCTCAACGGAGAACCGAGTTATTATGAAAAAACTGAACTTATTCCTTTTTTCAAGATAGCGGAAAATCCACAAGGAAATTTTGATCGATAATTCGAAGCTGAGCTTTTCTAGGACTCCTCCACGCTATATCAAAAATTTAGCTTGTTAAGCTCATATGCATATCCAAATGACTGGACTAAATATATTTTTTTGTTAATTCGCTTTCATTGTTTTTTAAAAAATTTCTTGAACATGGTTTAAAATATTCTAAAGTCATTCATCGCGAATAACATTGAATTTTCATACTAAAAAAAAATACATTTTTGCATGTAACTACAAGGAAAAAAAACTAGTGATGGATTCTGGAAAAATGGATCGATTTAGAGACTGAACGCCCGCATTTATACGATTATTAATATGCTCTTTGCACTTTACTTTTTTTCTACGATATTAAAAAAAAAAAATACAAATAACTTTTATAAATCGCTTGTTGCTATGCCTTTATTGCCTTGCTCTATTTTTTGTAATTTTTGTGTCTTTTGTTTTTAAAACAAATCTTTAATAAAAATTTTTCAAAATAAAGCAATAAATAATTCTTGCTTTAATGTGTGTACAGTTTTACAAGCTCAAAATGTCATTACTTTTGTGATCCAAAAATGTTTTCAAATCAATCGGAAATCACATTGGACAGTGACATTTGTCTTTTCTTTTTTTGATTTTTCTTTTTTTTTGGTTTTTGTTTGATATTTGTATTAATTAATAAAATCATTTTTAAACATTGGGAATTGTCAATTTTTGGGTGCATTCAGAACACGATCTAAGAACTGGATATAATAGTTCATCAACTTTAAATTATTGAAGTCAATTTTAGTACATTAATGGTGGCGTTGCACTCGATGGTGAAAACGTGAAGTGTAACCTGAATACACCCAATGGAAAATATACCGATAGGTGTCACTAAAACTCGAACCAAAGGGGAGGGATCTGTCCAGCATAAGAAGAACTTCATATTCGTTTTTTTGCGAAAAAATCGTTATATTGCTTTTGTCTGAGCTTTGCGTGATTTCTGTGCAGAATTCCATGCTTTAAACGTTTGGAAATTTTTTGCCAAATCAATAAATGTTCGCCAGTGTAGCTTTTATAAGTTCTTTCCTCCACTTATGATGGTTTTAAGAAACTTCCCATCGAAATTCCAAGGATTTTCAACGAAATTATCAGCTAATTAAAGAAGTTAGGGGAAATGTATTTTAAGAAACTACAAAATTTTATGGAAATTCAAAGCATTTCACGGATGGATTCACAAAATGGACCAAGAATCGAAGAATTCAAGAATATTTTAAGCAAAGTTTCTACATTCAATGAAAAATAGCAAAACTTAGGGAATAATCAGCGGTTTTATCGATAGAAGTCTAAAGTAATAATCGAAACGCTTAGAATGAATAGAAAAAGTATTGGTATATTTTCGAATATGTTTAAAAATGGTATTATTAAAAAAAGACGGTGGTCGCTAATGTCTTCAGTTTTGTTTTTTCGTTGGTTTTTTGGTTTTTGAGTTTTTTTTTTCGACCATCGATATATTTATCCAGTAAAACTAGAAATTAAAAATTAGAATCCAGCTGAACTTATGGAAACCATTTATCCTGAAAGGTCCCTTGATTTAAACCAAGGAGTTTTATTTTTTAGGTAATAAAAATGGATACAATTTTTTTGTAAATTTCTTGAGGACAATCAATTTTTAACGCTTAGAAATATTGATAGTACAAACAAAATTTTGAAAAAAGTGATAAAACTACCTTACTAGTCCATTTCGGCCTGTCTGTTTGTCCGTTCGTCCGTGAAAAGAGATAACGAGTTGAAATTTTTACATTTTGTGAAACAAAATCAATCAATTAGATGGGGACTTTTTGGGATAGGTCCAGGACATCCAAATACAGATCAATTTGGTTCTTAATTTTTCCTTAGAAAAATCCTAGTTTTACTGGATAATATATGTATATTTTTCCAACTTTGTTTTAAAAGTAGTGGCGTTAATATAAGGTTATAGTTATTTCAGATACTAAGAAAAAACTCTGGTACTAATAGCGATCAAAAGGTACGTAGTTAAGGTTGTTTGCTTGGACAGTGATGGTTTTTTGATGTGTTATTTTTTATTTTCTTTTAATTTTCATTTTTTCATATTTTTTAAAGATTTTTTTTTTTAACAGATTATCTCAAAAAAAATATTTTTCTCAACAGAAACATTTCAAAAAAAAATTTAACTAAATTCTCCCACAATATTTTTACTTGTAAAACTGTGCAAAAAGAAGGAAAAAATAAGAAATAGGAATCTCTACGCATGCGTATTTGTGTAAATCGGTGTTGTAAAAAAATATCGTAATCTATTATGTTTTTAGAGGTTATATTTTAAGTACTACTTCAATCGCTTATATTTTTTATTTATTTTCAATTGTATGAATGAAAGTATTTTTCATGTGCTTTTTTCTTAAGTTTTCTTTTTCCAAAAGTAATAAAATTAGTGAAAATTTATGAAGATATTTATGCACTACAACAGATGAGTGGGAGATTTATTATATTTGAATGAATTTTAGTTAAATTTCTCAATTTTTTTTAATCAATTTTGTTGCATGAAAAGTACAGGGTGCAATAACGAATTCAATTGTTGAATCATCCAAAAACTTTGAAACATTCAATAACTTTTTTGCATTGCAATTGACAAAAATATGGCCAAGTTTTTGACAACAAGAGCACTATTTGGTGACATTTTATTACATTTTCGACTTTGAAATGACATCTAATATATTTTAAGTATTTTTGGATACATTTTTTAAATTTCTCTCTTTCTGAGCACATAAAACTTTTACGTTTTACCATAAACAACAGATTTCTTTAAATTTTACAAGAAAAATTGAAAGCTAACGATTCCGGGAGTGTTTACATCTCACGAAATATTCATTTTACAAGAAAAGTGGAATTTAAGTTTTTCAGTGCTTTTTCTTCACAAATGGATATTTTGCGAGATATCAGACCTCGAAAACGATAACTTAAATCATTTTGTGATTAAAGAAAAACTTGATGATAAAACTATAAGGTATTATCTGTACGGAAAAAGTAAAAATTTGGAGAATTCAAAAATATTTCAAAATGTAGAGGTCCATGTAAAAAATTACGAAATAAAGTTTCACCAAATAGTACCATCAAATTACTTATCTGATTTTTGTCAATCGCAGAAAAAAAGGTTATTTAGAATCTTGGATGAGTTGTCTTCGAAATAATTGATCAAATAAGTAGCATGTTTCGATTTTTATGATCATTTTCAGACACTGAAGAGTACTAGATACTTTTTTGAACTTATCTAGTGATCTTCACAGTTTGAAAATGGTCATATGGAACTGAAACATGTCACTATTATTTTACGGTGGATTTTTCTAGGTATACCTAAAGGTTTTATCCTTTTATCTTGAATTTTGAATTCAAAGTCAAGCTATATAACAGTGAATCGTTAACACCCTGTGTTTATTTATACAGAGTGTTCTATTATAGACTGCAGAGCTTTCGATTCCTGAATAAGCTGAGAAAAAAAAAGAAGATAATGTTCTTTACTAAATTAGGCCTCAAATCCAAATTTGGTTAAGAACATTTTCTTCTTATTTTTCTCAGCATATTCAGAAACCGAAAGTTGCGCAATCAATCACAGAACACCCTGTATACATATATATGTATATAATGTGTGAATTTGATTCCATTTTTGTTGCTAATGTGTTATGTTGTGTTTTAATTAATTTAACTACAGGGTGTTTAGTTTAAAAACAAAAAAATTAAAACAAAATGATATTTTAAACTGAACATAGGCAATCTTATATATGGAATTTGTTTCTAATAATGGATACTTTAATTTTGTATATAATAAATAATATTTATTTATTTATTTTTTTATGTTTATTGATCGTAAAAATTTATTTTTTTTCGACGGGCATTTTCTCTGTGTTTTATTATTTATGTTATTTCATTTGGGCAAGGAAACAGATAGCTTTTTTCTTTTAAATGTTCATTGTTTAATATTTATAATAAGAAAATGGTGTTTTCTATATAATTGTTTTAATAACATTTATTTCTAGGAAAAATGAGAAAGAGAGAAGAATTCTAACTTGTACTCAAACTGTTGTCCTGAATCTGAATCCTGTTCGCGTAAGAAGAATTATTCTTTGAAAATGCTTAAGGAAGTATTTTCCACTCGAGTATTAAGTTGAAATCTGTTTTCGAATTCAGAAAAGGATTAATGATAGATGCATCCAAAATAGAGATAAATTTCTCGGTCCCTGATTTCTTTTTAATTTGAGAAATATTTGTTCTTGGACTACAAAAGACTCAATGATATCAAACTATAGAAGCCTTAGTTTTAGAAATACCATGTTTTTGTTATCTCGAAAACTAAGAACTTTTGAGTTTTTGAACCATTGACACTTGTATTCTACTTTTCTAGGACTAACATTTCCCAAACTTTCAAAAAAATTTGACCGAGAGTAAAGATTCTGTGAGGTATATAGAGAGACCAAAATCGTACGTCAATCTTGTGGAAATCTAGATGTGGGCAAGAACTTTCAGAGCAGATAAATCAAACGAGAGGTTCATCATGTCATTTCTGGAAAATTTACCAGATCATGATTTAATATTCGAGTGGAAAATACATCTTGGGACATTTCTGGAGAAAAATGCTCCTTCCGAAAGCTTTCTCACAAGATTTATAGGTAGATTCTGGATTACCGTGTGCTCGACAGAGAAATTAAATGAAATTTTACGATTAAAATCTCCTGTATAATTTTTACTAATTGAAAATTTCCAAAAAAGAAAAGAAAAAATAATTCTTAATAAAAATTTTATTAACAAAGCAAGAAAAAAAAGTGCAGCTAAAAAATATAACTTTTCTGTCTCACTTTTTTTAATCTTCTTTAATCTACCCTTTTTTCTCTTTTTTAATCTAAACATTGTGTTTTTTACTATCTCATTAACTACTAACTCTCTCTCACTCATTTTAATTTCCTTTGTTTTTTTTTCTGTGATTCGTTTCAGATTCGAGTAGTAAATGCTTTTCGCCAAGGCCTAGATACCCGGTACGGCGAACACAGCAACTCCTCTCTAGCCGAAGTCCTTCGTAAACAGACATCACTTAATAAGCGATTATCACAAACTTCTTCCATTGAATACGCCGATAACATCCCAGACGAATTAACAATCCCAGAAATCGACGTAGAAAGATTATCCTCCCATAGTCACACGGAGACGGCCGTGTAAATACATTTTTTCAACACACATTAATTTTTAAATCATAATTCAATTTTTAAAAATAATATATACACACACACAGACACTCCAGCAGACTCACAGACAGACGGATAAACAGGACTACAGGACTTCATAACACTAATTTTTCTTTTTATCCCAAGAATAGTCGTAATCCTTTTTAAGATTTCAGGTAAAATAAATTTTAGGAGTAAATAATTTTTTGATTGGTCGTTTCGTCGTCTATATTACTCGAGTAGATTCCACAACTTGTAAATACTTCAAACAAGGGACACAAAAAATACATTCGGACATAGAATTCACCAGATGTCACTGGGTGGTCAGCTGCACCCTTTCAACTCAGTGGCTCAATCAACATAGTAGATTTCCAAGAGGAATATACGACAAAATCGTCCATCTTCGTCCATTCATCATCAAAGAAACTGTTTAATGGTCTCAAATCTGTTGTCTGTGAAAAAAAGAACCATCAGTGTGAAACTTATCGCAGTGATTTTATAGATTAGTGACTGTGTGATACAAATTGTTCGTAAAATTTATACAAAAAAACTTTGGTAGTTTATCGAAGGGAATTTACAAAAAGAGTTCTGCAATATCACTAAAAAAATGCAATGCAAGAAAAACAAATAATAAAAATAAAAAAAATTCGTCATTCATTTTGTTAGAAAAATTTATTGTTTTTAATTATTTTTTTTTTTTAATGTTGGTACACAAAAAAAATTTAAATTTTGTATACCAACTTGATATATTACACCACAATGGTGTCTTTATATAAAAAATAAAACAAAATGGACGCTGAGTTTTTGAAATACAAATCTCTTGTGCCTCCCTTGCCCGTCATGTAAAAAATAGCTAGAAAATTATTCACATAACCACACTTACTAAAAAAAATATCATATAATAAATTTTATAAATCAAAATTTTTGAGTAATGATGCGTACAATATTTATTAATCGCGTTCGTACGTCATTTTTTTTTAAACGTTTTATCTGCGTGATATATTTATTCCATTGCTACCAACTGACATAAAAAAAATATTACTATATAGCCGAATGCGAGGATAATTACAGTTTAATAAAAAAAAAATATTTGTATATAAAAATAAAATTGTATGTAAACAGATTTTGTTAATTATCCTCGCATTATGTGTGGAATACCTCGGAAAACCCTCCTTTTTCAAAATGCGGCTGTACTTATTTTTAAATATTTATTGTTTTATTTCAATTTTCGTTGAAACAAGATGCGCAATCTTATGTAAAATTATTAAATATGAAAAAAAATTATAAATATATATATATATTCTATTAAAAATTCAATTCATAGGAGCAAAATTTTGCTAAAAATTTTGGATTTATGAATTAAATTATTTTAAGAGGAAATAATTAGTTATTTAAGTGAACGGAACATTGGACTTTGACATAAGACATAGATCTCCAAATGTACTGTTCAAGAAAGGTTTTTTTTTCTAAAAAAAAAAAAAGTATTTCTAGAAATTGTTAGCGTTGCCCAAACAAATTTAAAAAAACCAAAAAAAAAATAAGTTGTTAAATACAAAAAAAAAAATCTACTTTCCGGAGAAAACTAAACAACAACAAAAAAATAATAATAATATTAATAAATAAATAAAAGCCGTAAAAATAAACTATAAGTGAAAATAATGTTCTAAATTAGTAAATATCAAAATATATTCAAGCACCAATAAGCAAAACAATAAGTTGCCTTCTCGATGTCTTAAAAATATATGTTTTAGTTCTTAAGTTGTTTAGTTTTTTTGGAAAAATTACTGTAAATAGATAAAAAAACAAAAAAAAAAAACTATTTAAAAAAATATCGTTAATTATCTGTATAGCTTTACCTTTTATGAACAAAGTTAAAAATATATATATTATAACCTAAAAAAATAATGCGCACTTGACAACTGATTTAAAAATGAAGTATGGACGGTTTTCATTTCACGCATGCGCAAAAAAAATAAACATGTTGTTGTCAAAACCACCACGGAATTTAAATTAATTTATAAAAAACTAAAAATAACACCAAATACTTTATATTTAAACAAAAAAAAAACAGAGAAAGATATATATATAAATAAGGATATCGAAGTTGTGTGTAGGAGTTTCGCATGCGTTCTCGGTATAATTCTACATAGCTTTTAAGTGTTATTAACTAATGTATAAAAAAAAAAAAATTATATTTAAAAATCATTAAAAAAACACAAAAAAAAATAATTTTTAGTAATGTTTTGTTTCGATTTCGACGCCAGAAAAAAAAACTACAGTTACGCTTATTACCTCCCTTGAGAATTGTCGAAACACGCAACTAATTAATAAAAAAAAAATCTATTATTCGATATATTTCTTTCTTCTCGGATGTCTCAAATGTTATGTAATCATGCATCAGAAGTGAGGTTAAACCACTTTTATTCATGATGTCATAAATTTCAGACATCGTTTAATATTTAATCTATTTTTAAATAAATTCAATTTTTTTTCTGAAATTTTAGAATTTAAAAAAGACTTTTAATTAATATTAATTGTAACAATTTTTTCTGTGTAAAAAAAAAAACAAAAAAAAAAAAATACAAAAAATTGCACCCTGGTTTCAAATTGCTCTCTCTCTTTCTCTCTTAAATGTCATGATTTTCATTAAAAAAAAAAAAGAAGAATTAACGCCTCAATAGTTGTAATAATTTATTTGTGAATTTTCATGACCATTAAATAATTTATTTTGTAAAGTTTTAAGATTGTTCTTTTTTTTTTTTTTGATATTTGAGTCAAAAAAGTCAAATTTGTATGTAGTTGACATGAACGGTTGTTTGCCATTGTATTTATTATTGATTTTATTTTCATAAAATAACGGTGAAATCGATTGTTCAACAAAACATAAATTTAATAAAAATGAAAAAAAAAAAAGAAGAGATGAAGTAACAATTTTGTTTAATTAGTTTAAAATGCATCAGTTTAAAAATACAATTTGAATATCTAATTAAATAAAATAAAACAAAAAAAACAAAAAAACAAATATTATTAGAATACATGCAATTTTTACAAACTATGTAATTATATTGGGGTGTTGAATAAATGATTTGAGACACAATACGTCTTTTTTTGATTTATTTTTGTACCCATAGATGTCCCCAAGATTTTAACCACCCTTTATTGATCGTTTGGAGTCGTTTAACCCTTCAGATACTTAAATATTCTGGTCTGAGTCATTAAAGCACATTATTGTTTTATTATATTAAAATTGAAAGTGGAAATGTTTAATATGTGTATCACGTGACCTAAAACACGAGACGCCATGATGTGAATTTGTTGATGACTTTCATAGTAATTGTAGGTTATGCTACCAGCAGTTTTATCTATACATATAAAATGCTTTGTCTTGAGTGACTGACTGACGCATCACCGCACAGCCTAAACCGCTGATCGTAGAGACCTGAAACTTGGAGGGTGTTTTCTTTGTATGACGTAGGCATCCGATAAGAAATTTTCCGAAATTCTACCCCTGATGTACCCATGTTACTGAGGTTATTTTAACTTCATGTGGTAAATTATTACAATATTTACAGAGAATTTAAATTATTCTTCTCACAAGCGGTATGTAAGGAATGCTTCTTTATAAATTGAAAATTTGAAACTATATTTTATCGTTGTACGAAATATTTGAATCAATGATTTATACAATTATATACTTAAAGTTCTAACCGACAGAAAAATTCAAGGACAAACAAAATTTCTTGGAAAGAATCTTTGGTGTAGTTGATTCTCTAGATGAATCAATGATTCACTTAATGTATGATGTATGGAATCAATTGAAATGAATCATTATCAAGATGAGAGAAAAGTATACTGTATCACTTTTAATGTCATTATTCAAAGGAGCAGACGGAATTCCAATACCGAATGCCACGTTATTTTCCAAGGGGATGTAAGTAAAGTTGATGTTTGGAGGGCGGGCTAAGCGAGGAAAAGCGGGTTGAAGAATAACATGTGGGTCTTCAAATTTAGTACACTTAATGAATCATGTATGGAATACTTTAAAATGAATATACATATAACTTTTTTCGGCTAAGTGGAACGATAATCAACGTTCGAAAGCCAGCGTGATCATAAGATTGCACCTTTATACGAAATGTAGGACCCAGAACTTCTCCATATCAAAACCCATTTAAGATATGTATGATAAACCTCTCTTTCTGTAAAGAGTGTACCAGGTACAGAATGAAAAAAGTAAAAGCTCTTCAACTTATGACGTTGAAGCTCTTTTTTCCCCGTGATGCGTGGATATAAAAAAAAGAAAATTAAAATAAGATTCTTTGATTAGAAAGCTTCTACTCCCAGGGTGTACAAGGTAGAGAGTATATAGCTTATGATGATGACAGCTTTTTCTCAATAATTTGATGCGTGGATCATCTGTGAAAATGTGGTGTGAAAATTGAGGTAAGTGAATAAAACAAACAATTTATTTATAACATAATTTTTCATTTAATAAACATTATAGGTAGTTTTGATATAATCTATATGTATATATATATATTTATATATATATATAATCGTGTATATATATATACATAATATTTTTGTCTATACAGTGTTGTTTTTTTTTTTGATTATTGATTACATTTGATAAGAAGCTACGGCCAGACGTGAATAAACAAAAAAAAAATTTTCTTTTTTTTTCATATTTAATGTTTTTAGAGAGTAAAGGTAGTAATTATCATCTTTTTTTATCATGAAAATGTACAAAAATCAAAAAACAGGTAAACTTAACCTAAAAAATGTCATATGTGGTGAGAGTATGAATTTTTTTTCTTATTTAAAGCTAACAAATGCTTCAGATAAATATCTCACAGGAGGCGATTTTTTTTGTTTAAATTTCGTTAAAATGTACAGGAATAGAAATTAATAATAAAAAAAAAAGAGATAAATGGTTAAATATGTTGATTTTAACGCATTGTTTGCGCAGACGCATTTGTTAAAATCAGCATATTAAAGTATCGGATGAGCCATCTGTTGATTTCTTTTTGGAGTTACTATTAAAAGTATATTTTGAAGTAATTTTTGCTTTATGCATGAGATAAGTAAAATTTAGTGAAGAATTCTCACAATAAATTTAGTGAGAAATTCTCTACGACAAATATTAGCTGTTGGGCTTATTAATCCTACTCTCTCAGAGTCTTTAGGACCCGATTTAAGCTTATCCAGGTCCTTGGAAAATCGTTCATTTCTATCAATAACGAAGACATGGTAAATTTGGGGTTAGAAAAACTCTAAATTCCTTAAATGCAAATATCCCTTCCCCCCGATTGGGTAAATCGCCAGTGCTTTCAATAGCAATGCCCAAAAGAAACCAACTGAAATGACCTGATCCGGCCCTAAATATGAATGATAATATAAACAGTCACAAATTTACCAAAATACATTCTTTTTTTTGTAACAATTTATAACGATTTTCTTAAAGTGTACGTTTTTTTTTTTTTTTTTTAATGTGAGTGAGATTATTGTGCTTTTTTTTTTGTTGCATGTATGAAGAAGAAAAATTTTACTACAATTTTTTTTTCACTTTTCATTTTTCATTAAAAATGTCCTTTTTTTAAATTATTTATTTACCAATTATTAAATAAATACGTTAAATTTTTTCAAAATATGATTTACGTATTTTTGTATTGTCTTTTAAAATATTGCTCATTGTATTTTGTGATAAGGTTCATTCACACTTTACGGAATGAATAAATTACGTTTACAATACGTCAAATTAGTTGTTTATGACGTCAAAGTCCTAAAAGTGTAGACCAACCTTTACTGTTAAGTTTAAATGGTAAAACATACATAATAATTAAAGTTATTTTGATCTATCTACTCCAAGAGAGGCATCACTATTTCTGTTACACCCGGTAATCTGTCATGTTAAGACCACAAAAGTCAAACTTATTACTGACCTGCGTTCCTACATACTTTACAGTGCATTCCCAACAAGTATTAGAAATTTTTGGCCTAAAACGAATATTTTGATATGGTTAACCATGTGAAAACCTTCCAAATTTTCCCTATTTCTAGTCAAAACTGATATACTTTTCAGTTTTCTGTTAGACAAATAAATAGGCCACTCCAAGCCGCTTTTTAATTATAATTTTGCATTTAACGTTCATGGCCAGCTTAAAACCATGGACATAGAAAACTGAAATACGATATGTTTGAAAAATAATTTAACAGATGTCGTTAAAATTTGATATGCTTGAAAAACAACTTAACAGATGTCGTTATAACCACTCACTTATATACATAAAAAATATACTTTGATATTAATTAATAAAAAATTCGAAAAACGTTTCATATTTTGAAAAAATTTACCATGAAATTCCGCTTACAAGTCAATTAAGCTCATTTAAAAAAGAGCTTCAGTCTCTTAGACACACTAAATTGTTGTTGTAAACATACAAATTTTATCAAAAAAATATTTCTTTTCTTTTTTTAACTACATTTTTTGAAACCAATAATTTTTATTTTTTAAATTTAGTGTTTTTTTTTTTTTGCATTTTTTTTTTGGGTTTTTTTTCGTTTTTTTGTATGTTTAGACATCAATTATAATTTTATTTAAATTTTTTTTAATACTTAAGTATAATTTGACATTATCGAAAACTTAAAATTTTTTTACTAATTTTCTTTTTAGTCTTTCACGTATCGACGCACCAATTGCAAACAATCATTAACCAAAAGTTTTTCTTCGAATTTTCTAGAATGATTTTTAGAATTATAAAAAAACACATTATTGCCCGTTAAAAATATACCAAGGGTTACCACATCTTTCGAAACATCTGAAAGGAATTTTGACGCAATTTAGCCGTTTTTGAAAAATTCCAATCACTAAGTCACTATAGTTTATATTAAGCGGATAACTGTTACTTAACTTAACCTTTTTCGGGGTTGAACACTCCGAACATGATAAAACGAGTTTCTTTCTGATCTTTCCAACCTTGTACCTACTGAAAAAGTGAACCAAATTTCGGACTGACAAGATTGTGTTTTCGCATTTCTCAGCTATCTCTCTAGGAAATCCGAAGAAAAGTGTTGGTCGAAATTTTTTTCATGCATCGATACATGCTAGAATATGGTTTTTTTTTTGTCATTAAATTTAATTTTTTTAATTATGCAATTAATTTATTTGTTTAAGATAACTAGTAATTATAATATCCTTAATAATTAATTATTTGTTTTGAAATGGAAGACTCAATATGTTTAATATTTTTTATTTATTTATATTATCTAAACACTGAAACAGACTTATCTATGAACGTCGGCCATCTTGTAAAAAAATGGTCGGCCATTTTTTTTTATTTTTATTTTATATGTCTTTTAAGTTAGTATATCAAATTTATGACTTTTTTAAATTATGGTAGAACAAAATTTAAAGCAAAATTAATTTTGTCACCGTTTTTTTTCCAAAGCTCTTTGTCTGTAATTTTTTTTGTGAAAATGCTAAATGCACTATTTTCAATTTTTTTTTTTTTTTTAGTGTCTTTCTGTACAAATTTGTGTAAACTAATTTTTTTTTAGTGCCACTATTACAGTTTGATTCAGTTACATTTTTTTTGGTGTATATCAGGGCAATTTTTTTATTTATTTACATAGTGAGTTTTTCTAAGGGAATAATAGTGCTGCAACTTACCATTTTAAAGCTTTCAAGAAGTTAAGAAAGTGGTAACGGTAAGATAACCCTTCGGAAAGTAAGACTGTATGACAGGCCCAGACCAAAATTACACAAAATCAATATGGCGGAACATAAAAAAATGACATTTTCATAAAAAGTAGTTTGTGATAAACCTTTTTGTATAAATTTTGATCGGAGATTATCTGACATTTCTACGTTCAAATGATATCAAACTCGAAGAGTTTTCTTGAAGCTGCTTCTAGGGGTGAGTTGCAGTTCTATAAGACACGAGAATTTTTTTGTTTTTATTCTAAAATTTTACTAATAATTTTTATCTTCAGTATTTATTTTTCAATAACCAAATTTTTTTCCAATGAATCATGGGGAAACAATCTGGTTATTGAAGAAAAAACGCTTATAGTTTCAATTTATTAAAGCCAATTTTGAAAAAATATAACCTAATTTTAATATTTGGGCCAGAGATGTAAAAAATTCGAAAATGGTTATGGACTTACTGCGTATCGTTACTAAGGTAGGCATTGATATTTGTATCATATCGTCCTAAGGATCGCAGTGTTAGTTATTCAGATATAACCATCTTGCTTAAAATCTTTTATCCCTGGCTTTTTCTACAATTAAGTCATCTTTTGTTGGTTAAAATAATAGACTTAGAAAATATGAGGCCGATAAAAAATTCCACTATCTAGCGGTTGAATAGTCCATTTTTATAACGATTTCTTTAGATTACCTTCGGAGCACGCTAAAATTGCTTCGAGATTCCGCTCTATGCATAGAATTTCAGCGCTCTATGCATTTTTGCAATTTCTTATCTACAATAAGACTTACTATATTGAATAATTTTGACCCAAAGAATTCATAAATTGAAATGATTGATAATTTGATCATATGGCCCAAAATTTTACCAAAGAGCGCTATCTAGAAACAATATAAGTCAAAAAATTGCTTTTTTTAGTTTGCATAGAATGTACTTTTCCACGGATATAAAAAGTTCCATTCGAACTAGAATTAAGATCGAATTTCTTATGTTTCGAAAGAAAATGTTATAAAATTTGAACTGATTAAGACTTAACTATAAACATGGACTTATGCAATTTGAGGTATTCTTCGATCAAAAAAATCTATAAAAACAATTCCCCAAGCAAGGTGTTATTTTCTCGTTGACTAATGATTCGATTTTTTTAATACATAATTATATTCTATAAAAAATTTTCCTTAAAAAGAGAAAGTTTAAACATTTAACAATGAAATAAAACCATTTTGTACAAACTCTGGATGGATTTTAGTATCCAAAAATCTTAAATCGCCAATTTTTCTTATGAGTAATTTAAAGGAATTTTCCCATAGTATAAAACTATGTATCTAGGTTGCAAAGTGGCCTAATTTTACTCCCGCCACATTGTAGGGGATTGTAACAACTCCTTCGACTGATGAAATCTTGAGCGGGAATCAAACCCTTCACATCTCTTTCCGGAAATTTCCCACTTTCCACTTTTCCAATCAGACGAAAGATGTTACTGTAACCCGTCCTAAAAAGTGGTGGAGTCGTAAACCGATCCTTTTTCAATCTGGCGATATGAGTTTTTTTATACTTCGAAAAATTTTGGTTCGTGATTTTTGAATACTAAAATCGACTCAGTGTTTTGTCTAATTTTCCTAAAAAAAAAACCGTAAATTTTTGGAGCAAGCATACGTATAACAGTGTGTGTTTTTTTATTGTACATTTCTCAGAGTTTAAAAAATATTTATGGTTATTCGATATGTAATTCATTTAGATATGTGTTTCATTGAGACTAAACAAAAAAACTCAGAGGCACTACCACTAAATCTTGTATTAATTTTCAGATAAATGATTAGCATAGGCATCGCTACACGAGAAAAAATGGATAAAATAGTACCCATTATGAATCGATATTCCTTAATAATGACTTGCACCCCCTACGTAATTCCATTCTAGCGACACCTATGATGATTACAGCGTTGTTTGTTTAGCTAAGATACAAACTTTTATGGTAATACACTCTTGATAATCGGAGCTCAAAATATTAGTAAGTTAGCTGTCCCTCGGGATTTTGACCTGATATTGATTCTGGTTCTCCAACGGTAGCGCTTGAAATCCATCGGCCTTCAAATAAGAAGGCATGGTAACAGCAAAGTTTTCGAAAGAAAGAATGAAATTTGATAAATTCCCTAGCTGGAAGAAAAAACACCGGCCGAGTAGTCACCCTAAGCTTCTCAAAATGGGGTACAGGATTCAAAGGAGGGAAAGTGTGTTCATATGTTGTTACCTTTCCAAGCCAAAAAACAGCTGAATCGTTTGAAGGAATTTTAAAGAAGTTTACGTTCATCTCAATTTGAAGGGACCTGATCAACTTTTCACGGTCAGCTCCGATTCTCAAGAATAAACCACGTTATCTAAAAGTTTGATTTTGGCGCTTTGAGTTCGAATTCGAATGTGATTATTGCAGTTTTGTAGCTAAAAGATTATAGACCTGAAAATAGTATGGACATTAGGGGCTAGGTGCTAAGGAGTATAATATGATACAAAAACATTTGAAATCGATTTATTGTATTTCTATTTTGAAAACCTTCAATTACGCCAATATTTCTACTCCGTAGGGGAGCAATATTTTTATTCCTCATGGGAATAAAAAAAGTCTGGCCAGTCTGAATTGGAAGCAAAGGAAGAACTTATTACAATGGCTTTCGTTGGAAAGCGAGAACGTTTTCGTTAGAGAAAAAATTCGGAACATCGCAGATTAAAGTTGTACTCGGGGGAGGAATCTTTAAGATTCTGACAAGTAAACAGCTCTTGAAACCTTAAACTGAAAAAAAGTAACGAGATTTCTCACAGTTTATTGTGGGACATTTCGAGAAATTAAACCTGTAAACCTGTTTCGGGATAGTTTCAATTAATATAAAACGAGCTTGAATGAAGTTCTCGATTAAGATGATTCAACAGACTACATTCGGAGGAAGGGAAAGGGGTTAGTCTATAAAATCGCATGGCAGTATGTTTCTGGAAGCATTATTGTGGCAAATATTGAATATATCCAAAAAAGAAGAACAATTCTCTCGAATTCTAGTTGTAAAATAAATTCTGCACAATTTTAAAAACGATATTTACAAACAGTGAAACTCGCTAACACCCAACCTTAATAAGAATAATAATAATTATTGCATTTTTACGAGCTCCAAATTTCTATTTTTGCTCTCTTTTTGTTTTGGAGATCTCGCACAGTATGAAGTAGTTAAATAAAACCTATAAATATGAGTCGATATGTATTTTAAGAACTATTTTTTTTGTGACTTTTTAGTTTTGCAGAGGTTAATGTTTCTAATTTTTATTTACATTGTACATCTAAAAAAAGTGTGTCAAACAAAAGTTGTGTAAAAGTCTAATTATTTGTGTTAATATTTCAAATTTCATCCTAATTTTTAAAATAATTTTTGGATTGTAAATACGTTTTTCGATTATAATATAAACAATCATCAGTTTTAGCTAATCGTAATTATTTTAGTCTTTGCGATTTTTGTTCGATAAATCCTCCAAGTTCAATAAATAGATTTGACTGATGATGATTTCATTGCAATCGAAACGTTTTTATAATACAAGAATTAACCTAAAAATTGCGGGAAATTTGAAATTTAATTTCATAAACCTAAAGTTTTTGAGTACCTTTAATAATATTAATAATAAAGTTTTGTGTAAGATTGCCCTTTGATATATAAATATATACTTTTTTATAAAATTTTTGTTTAAATATTTACAAGAATGTGTATTAATCGCATTGTGATAGTAGCAACCTATTTTTTTGGGATAAACAATTTTGTTTGTTTTGTTTATTGTACAAATTTTGGGATAATATTTCTCTAAACAACTGATTATGCAACCAACAACACATATTCAGATTGATTAGAAAAGTATTCACCGTTAAAATATATGTCGGAAAAAACATATATTTTTGGAAAAATACGTTCGATTTCCCATACAATTTTGTAGGGTGCCGAAAAACCACGAAGCTGTTCACACAAATACAAGATTTTATTACACAATTTTCCTGGAAGGTGGTCTAATGTATTCTGTACCTTGTAATTTCGAGACACCCCATATTTGGACTAACTGTGTTGACCAAAAGTAGAATTATATAAATTTCGCTTTTTACTCCTAAAACACCAAAAAAACAAGAAATGGATACAAAAATTATAAATGAGTTAACTTTTAAGATATATAAGATTCAAGTCACCGTTGCTAAGCAATGGATTTAAATATATTACACTATTGGTATAAAAATTATTTACACTAATTTATTTTGAGGAAAAACTGCTGAAAAATATTAAATACCGTTCATACGAAGTTTATATAATCCAAATCCTAATTGTGTTTTTAATTTGTGCGCATATTTTTAAAGTACAGATTACACAAACGCCATCTGACTGCGCAAGATATTTGTTCAAACTTCATTTTATCTCCATGCTTTGATAATGCCAGAAACGTGGACATGCTCAAACCGCTTGTCAAACAAAGAGATGTTGTCCAATGTGTTTCAATGTATAAATCGTAACCCATTTATTGATCCTGTTTGGACTCCATGACGTTTTCTGTTTATTGTGGTATGTGCCATACAAAATCATGTAGGAATCCAAACGTATTTTGAGTTTTAAGCTCTTTTGGAAGAGAGTTTTGTTTTTTTTTTTTCTTTATAAATATGTACCTATTTCTTTAAATTTAATTATTAGGTTTTTTGTCCATTGTTTTTTTTTTTTTTACCTTAAGTCATTATATACATTATTTAAATACATTTAAAAAAATGTTCAAATTTTGGCTAAAACATTTAAATTGGAAAATTATTTCGTAATATTTTTTTTATATATATATATTTTGGAAACGATTAAATTTTTGTGAATTATATTCACTCAAACAAAATATATATTATATATATATAAAGGTTTTTTTGTTTTTGAGTAACATGGAATATAAGTAAGGAATGGATTTTATGTTAATTTGTCTTAGAATTCGAAATTATTCGTGTTAAAAAATCGACAGTATACATTTAAATCTAAGGTAGTATTATATATCACTTTTCCCAATCGCACGGATCCGTGAAGCTGTATTCCGAACTGCGTTCTTTTGTTTTAAAATAAATTCAAATATATATAATCATCTTACGCATGCGTAAACAGTTTTTATACTAAAATAAATATTAAATGACATTTGCGCAGGTGTAAACGATTCATATAATCGTATATGGGATCATTTTAAACTGAAAAGGGCATAATTTTTTGAATATTTCAATTTTTAACACAGTCCCTCCCGTATATTAATACTCACTTCAACAACCAGTTTTCTTCTTCAGCAGAAATTACTCCATAGAGATAATAACATAGAGGTATAAAGACATAGGTAACGCAATAAGTGAATTCTTGATCTGCAGAGAAATAGACAGAACTGATTGGCGTTTATACGTTAATATGTTTGTACATAGTGGTCTTATCTCTCTGGAATATGCTGTTATGGTTCCACCACGTATAAGAGAGACGAAGATGGCTACACGCGCTGATATTCTGACATCTCTCTCTTATCTGATCATTCTGACGTCTCTACTGCGATAAACCGTTTAGGTGGTGACTTTGCGTCTCTATGTAATTATCCCCATGGTTTATTCAGAGCTACTTACAGATTCTTGTCCATATGAGTCATGCTACGATTACATGTGTCAAGAAGAATCTATAAATAGCTCTGAACAAACTAAAAATGAGCAAATAATATAAAATCCATTCTCTAGATATAAAAATCGACATAATATTTGTTGAATGGTTTTTTTTTCACCATTTTCTTTTCATTTATTTTTATTAAATTTTTTTTTTCAGTTTTAGTTAACATTTATTAGAATACTTAATAATTAAATTGTAAATTTTTATTTTTACAAATTCCATTTTTTTTTTGTTTCTTTTAAAATTTGACAAAAATAATACAAAACACACACAATCACACGGTAGAAATATATTCGAATAAAATGTTTAGAAAAACTTTGCTTATTTTTTTGTGTTATTTTCTATTGTGTTGAAAATGTGTGATTTGATTTAGACGTGATAAATTTTTTATATTTTCCATTAATATAAACCCGTAAATATACGCTAAATTGTTGTATAGCGATTCGATAATATTTTTACTTCCAAAAAAAAAAATTCTATTTTGCAAATTTTTTTTATTACTTTATTGTGTCCATTGTTTTTTTTTCTTTTTGGGATTTTAGCACCGTAGTTTTTTTTCCTAAATTTAAGAAATCTTTTCTTTAAAAATCGGTTTCAACACGCTTCCAAATTCACAATCCTCCTGAGCATGTCATAATTATTTCTAATCTATGTCACCAGTAAGAAACGTGACGTAAACATGATGTAAATGTTACGTTGTGACATAATATACACATCATATTGACGTCACGGTCTTACATAATTTACGTAAAAAAGTAGGAACAGGTGACATATTAGACATAATTATGACATATTTATGAAAAATTTTATCAATTTTCAACGGGGTTTACATTTCAGTTCGATGACTCTTTTCATGTAGGTTTTAATGACCCTGTCTGTAAGTTTTATTTAAAGGTATAATAAGTTTAGTTTAATTTGTAACGGTTAGAAATAATCGAAGATATTTTGAATTTAATTTCTCCAAAATCTATCTAAGCGAACATCCAAAGAGTTTTTTAGCGTCAATTTGTACACTTATACATTTTTGAAAGACAACATACTTTAAAATTTAAGATGGCGATTGAAAAATGGGAATTTTCATTCGCATCTTTCACTTTTTAGTAACGCGTGTGTATAACTTGTATACTTATGTGCTATCGACAAAGCATCCATTGTTTGAAACTGACAACAACCTGACAGACATAGCACATTATAACACATTTTCTTGAATGATTCATCATTAAGTATATTTGTAGTTTGAATCATTGAATCAAAGTTATTGAATCGAATTTGAAAATTCCAAATTTATGGTTAAAATAAAAAAGCTTCAAATTTTTCATAAAAATCATTAAAATGATTTTAAATACTTTGCATAAGCTTTTAGGAACCTCGAAAAAGGATGGTTTTTCTTTGGAATGTGTGTTATAACCAATGAATTTTCTTCAAAAATGATTTTTTCACAAAACAATGAACACAATTATAGGGGAAAAAAATTTTCTTTGATGACTATATTTTGAGATAAATTAGCTGGATATATTTTTCGCAGTGAATGAGGGGGTATTTCAGGGGGGGGGGAGTATATTTGAATACTTATATATAATATATATATGTAAATATTTAACAGGAGGGTATGTTTTTTCATTTTTTTTTCAAATAGTGACTAAAAGGTGATTTTATCTTTTTTTGGGTAGGTTTTTTAATATTGGCATAAAAACTGTTTTTTTAAATGAGTCATTCATACAAATTATTACCAACAATTGGCCAGCCAAACTTCGTTTTATTTTTTAAAAATTGTAACGAATTAAAAAAGTGATAAATCATTCTCTCAAGGGCTTAAATATGTAGCTTACTTAGAATTCGCGCGCATTCTTAAAAATTACACTTTTTTTTTTAATAAATAAAGCTAAACTCAAACGTACCGTTCATATTTACACATGCGCCAAACATTTAGACATTTGCTCATGTACATAATTTTTTTTTTTCATTTTTTTTGGAATAAATTTTTTTAGAACGAACAATGTATGTATGTGGACCCATCTGATGATCCGAATTGGAATCAATGCTGCCATTCAAATGAAATGAATGCTCTACCCATTTTGTTTTTTGTTGGTTTTTCAAAATGTAATGAAATTTTTGGGAGTATTTTTAATTTTTTGGGAATTTTTCGTGTATTTAACAATTTTTTTTTGTTTAACTTTTAATTAAATTTTTTTTTGTTAGAATTTTTCGAATTTTTGTTTGTTTGTTTAGTGTTGGAATTCAAATCACGTGAATCTTGATAATGTGAATGCAATTGTTAAAAATTCGAGGAAAATCGATGCCTGGAATTTTCCACAGTTGCCACACAATTTTATTTCAATTTCCTACAAAAAAAGAAAAATAACAATTCATTAAATATTAACCAGTATTTAATAGTCCAAAGCTAGTAAAGAGGAATAATTAAGTATCCGAAAGCTGCTTTAAAAGCCCTCTTGCCCTCAAAATCAAGTTTATTAGGCTATTTTAAGCTTACGGCTTCAAGGTTATTCGGTAAATTGTTCGTTTGACTCCCTACCCGTCGGAATTTCTTAGAAAATTTTCCATTCGGTCTCAAGAGTAGCCCTAGAAAGTTTAAAGAACGGTGCTAAATCCATTTTGGCGTTAACCTAACAAAATACTACGACTTATCCGCAATTCTACTCATTAACATCCTAGTGTCTGGACAAATTGACGTCCAGACACGGTGTCAGTATCACTGCTCTAGAATCGCTACTACTCGGTCTTGTTCTGTTACGTTGTCGCTGTTGAGCTGAACTTAATTAGCGAAAAATCGATAAAAGTGGGAGTATCTTCTGATTAAAGGAATATGCAAAGAAGTCTCTTTATTTTACGGGTTCATTCTCGCTTTGTTTTTATTCTAGATTCGACAAAAAGCTTGTCTCGAAAAACAGGCAGAAAACTGAAGACAGGTTTATTTCCCTCCTGATAATTATTTCTCAAAATCTTTATACGACTATTCGAAACACTATAATCGAAAAAAGCTTATTTTACTTACTTCTGGATGATAGTTGATACATTTCGGTGGTCGACGTCGATAAAGTGCTTCCATAGGTTTGACCCGACATCGACTTGTATCATACAAGACTTCATACGCTCCTATACTCAATTGTTTGCTACCGCATGGGCATAAAGTATCAACAACTAATAAAATTAAGTTGCTATGAGGAATTTTTTGTACACTAAATGGTCGTTCACAACCCGTAATATGGCAATTTGTTAATTTGCCCTTTAACGGATTACTCAGGCCACTCGTGTTTAAACGATCCGGTTGTAAAATATACAGATCAACACGTTTATCACATGGGTACACATGACCTCCAGTGCTGGAGGTGGTACCACTCGAAGAATCGGTTGTGGAAGACGTTGTTCTAGTAACTTCTTTGTTTACTTCAGGCGTTGGACGTTTTATATCGTTTGGAATTGAACTTGGACCGGCTGGTTGTGGTTCCGATTCCATGTTTATGTCATCGGTCACATAGGTATCATATTCATCTATAGAAGTCAAAAACATTGGTTTAATAACTTTTGAAACACACAGTATTTGATAAAATTAATACTTACAATCATCATCATTTGCATAGGAGAAAGATTTTGCGTAACTTTGACCCATCATCGAAAACCAGAAACTTAATGTTCCAATTGTCCATTCGAAAAACCACCCTAAAGGCTGTAACGGCTATAAATATTTTAAAATTTATTAAATTGGATAATGCATTTTCTCCTAAATTTTTGGTCGATTTTTGAAGGCTCATTTAATTCTCGTAATACACAAGGGTAGTTTGAATTCCGTCACGGAACCTTTATGGAATCACACTGGCTTTTCGGCCTCACACGACAACTCATTCAGGGAGGATCGGTAGTCCTGTGCAACTTTAGAAGGTAGATTAGGGGAATTCTGGGATTTTATCGCCACTTGGTTGTCTAAGGGGACAGCAATTTCGTTGCACGAGTGAGAGATAAAACTAGCCTTGTGTATTATTTCGAGCTTAAATAGAAAAATTCTGAGACTTATCCTTACCGAAATAAATTTAACCCCTTTATTAAAATGACTTTTATCACTGGAACAAGCTCCTTGATAATCATAAACTGCAACTTTCTTATAAATACGATCCTGTACTAACGAATCCATAATTGTTCCATCAATTTGTCCAAAGAATTTACCAGTATGTTCAGGACTTTCGGATAAAATGACAAAACCATTGTTATCCAAAACATAGCAATCTAGTTCATCGGAAGCGCATGTTTTACGGCAGGCAGTTGTTCCTGTACACTGTAATGGAAGCTTATGTTAGAGTATCGAGTTATGCCGAAGAAATACGCCTTAAATATACTTACGGCTGAGGTAATATTAATGAAATGCGAAGCTAAGGTCGAGTGCTGGAATTGCAGACCGACAACCGCGGCTGGAGCTCTGTGACCTTTGCGTTCGATAAATATTGCATGTGTGGCCGTTACTAATGGGCCACGTTGTCCAATTCCTCCACGTGCATACATCTCGTCTGCATCGAATGGTACAGAAAATACAAAACTTTCTGGTTCGATTGCATGCTGGTCAACAGCACGACGATACCAAGTTTCATCTGTCGCACGTGTATTCAATTCCGAAAAATGTCTAAAATTATTGCAAAAGAATTGATGAAAAGTGTATTCCAAAAACGGTGCAAGTACTTTATCTGGCCATATCTCGGTCTGGCCATAAACCGAGAAACAGAGAAAGTAGATAGATAACAATTGAGGAGCTGGATGCAATAAGGTCGTAAGTTCGCAAAATGTTTTTTGAGAAAAACGTTTAAAAAGATAAAATAGTTCTTTTGAGCCAAATTATGGACTCTTGGGTCCAGCTTCTCAATTCATGTTTACTTACGGTTCGTTTGAGTCTGTTGACGTGGTTGCATGATCAATCCAACGCAATAAACCACTTCGTGTTGCAATGAACGATAATGTTACTCCAAACATCTGATAGCCTTGTCTGCAAAGATCATATCACATTAAAGAACTGAATTTTACAAACATATTTAAAGCTTTTTTTTGGGGCTAAGTCTACAAAATTTTATAATTGTTATTTGATGGAAATACTGCACCCTGTGGAAAAGTATTTGATGAAAAATATTAAGAAAAAACACCTGGAAAATTTATTTAAATAAAAACGACATATAACATTGGTTGTTATGAAAGTTATGGAAATTTGATTTTCATTTGCGATACACAGAGGTTTTGGAAAAAATTGTGCAAATAATTTCATAGATAAATGAACTCAAATAGATAAATGAACTGGTAAATTTTGATTAAAATTCAATTTTGTGGATAGCATTCATGGTCATATCGAGGGGATGTCAGGGGATGATTTACTTTGTTAATTATGTATCTGTTTTCCTCTAGATCGAAAATTTCCTGTTTTATTAGGGAGTAAGGATTATATGAAACATTTGCTCTTACCCTAGGTCCAGTTTTAAATCATTCAAGTTCCTAGAATCAAATCTTGGGAACAACAAACAGTAAGACAAGTAGTGTACCCGTTATTTAACCATAATTGCACTATTTTTCCAAGCCATCCAAATTTTTCCGGGTATTTGTAATGGTTCAACGTTTCGTCGAATGTTTTTATTTCAGGGTCAATCATAATTATAGGGGTAAGAAGATCAAATTGACAAAAAAAATAATTAAAAAAAACAAACATATTCAAGCGCGGATCTAGAGGGGTATTCATAGGGGGTCATAACCATCCCCAAACCGAATAAAAATTTCTAAAATATATTTTTCCACTCAAATTTTACATTAAGATGAAACCTTCTTTGTGACCCCCTTCAAAATTTAGTTCTAGATGCGCGCCTGAACATACTTTTTAAGAGAGCAGTTGGTGAAGGATAGAGCGACATTTATATGAGAAAAAAAAAGCACAATTCATTGGCACTTTCGCTACATTCAAGATACGTGAAACGTGGAACCAAAAAAAAAAATTCTTGCAGGAACCAATGTTATACACTTTATTAGTTTCATTAATTAGTTAATTAATTATACTTACAAATCCATTATGCGAGCTATGTTAAGGCATTTCATCGTAATTTTTTCATAAAGAATGCATTATCAAAGAAAAAGGGATTAGAATTGAAGGAAACATTGATAAGTCATTTCTCGACTTGTTGAGTACAGATATTTAAATTTTTCGCAAACTGTTTCAGTTTTTTTCGAACGACAATAACATCATTAACCGCGGTTTGTGACATTCAAATGCAAACTGACGGAAAACTGGTGAATTGACTACAATTCGCAGGAGAATTGCGTCAATGGTCAACTTGATTTTCATAAAACTTCTGTAAACAAGTTATGCAGTTGCGCTTCTAAGGGTGTATATGTTTTGCAGTTTCCCTTCACAACTCCAGATAAAGGTCCGGTATAGGTTCTATTAAAAATCCGTCCGGTTTGTTGTTTGATAGTGCATACTTACAGGAAAAAAAAAGTTTATAAGTAGTCTACAAATGGAAAATTTCTATGAAAAATAATGAATATAAAAAATACATTGATGAAAAATTTTTCACGAGCTTTTCTAATTTTTTTATGATTTATATGTACAGTTAAAGCTTTTTAAAACAGACACTATGATTATAAAGAATATATGACTTTTAGATCTTAATTCATCATCGTAAATTAGAGGCTATGTTCATGCTAATAATTCTGAAACGGTTTGGAATTGAAATTTATCTTCTTTAATGCACCTGTCACGTTAAAGAATAACAAAAGCTACGAGACATCAAGTAGGCTATCAGTTTTGTAAGGAACCGTCAATAAACTACGTGGCTCAATTCCGGGCTGATTGGAACACCCCCTCCCTCCAAGTAGCTTACCATAGCCTTTACTATAACCCCCCTCGGATGGAATGTAAGTTTTCTATTATTAAGTCAAGAAAACATTTTCTATTTTTCGAAACACTGGCATTACGGCATTGTAAGAATCTGGCGTTCATAAAATGTAAAAGTACCCGATGTTGGCTTTGTTTACTTCATTACCATCCTCCCCTGACATAACTCAGCGTAGCTTTTGAACTAATCTCCTCTGGCTTTTGACAGAACCACGTGGTTTATGGAAACTCCCTAAGGTATCCTATATTTTCAAATTCGTATGTTCTTAAAAGACATTGACTATTATGAAATAGTTCAGAATTATTGGCAAGACCATACTTACTTAAAGTATTTATAAAATCTTCATTACAAAAAATTTCTTGAATTTTTTTTCTAATAGTTATGATCACATTTAAAATACCTACGAGCCAATTGCTTGTAAAGATTTTCTCTACGATTTCTAGAAAATTTTCTAAAAAGCTTGCATAATCTACAGAACCAAATATGGAAGTTATGTATTCTTTATAATATAATTTTAGTCTAAATATTACGGAGGTCTTGAATTCTAATTATGGTTTAGAATTGTCGGACCTTTTGAAATACATGAGTATATTAGCAGAGATAGATGCTTTTGTACTTTTTTTTTTTAAACATCAGAAATAACAATCTTCTTGTGGATACATTACCTGTGCAAAAGAGCCATCAGCGTGGCTATCGGGCTATTGCGTGAGATAATTTCAATTAGTAGAAGATATGGTTAACTTAATTCTACGTGTTTCTAAGTATGCAAAGTGTGTGTGAAAAACATTGACATTGTTTCATTTTTTCTTTTGCTTATAGCTTTTGAAAACTTCAATTTTTGTTACAATTTTAATTAAAAATTTTTTCGTGTTGTTTTTCATAAACTTTTTACACTCAGTGTAAGTAGAGAAGGGTACTGTTATCCTTTTTCTACTTACAGGGAGTGTAAAAATTATATGCAAAAAGAACTTGCACAAAGGACCCTTCACAAAAACAATTTCTTTCAATTAGCCTAACAAGTAGTTTAAAGGTATTTCTAACGGAGTAAGAGAGTACGCGATATCTTAGAAAGAGAAAAAATATAGTAGTTGTATAAGTGCAGTAAATCTGTCAACGCTACAACGAATATACTCTCAATTTATACTATTTACAGGGAGTATCAGGGGGTTGATGAATCAAGAATTGGTTGATGAATCAAGGAATTATTATGTAAATAGGGGCTTTATTTGGTGGCTAAAACACTAAAATCATTCTTCTTCAAGTAAAAATAAAAGCTCGGATGTAAAAAAAAAGCTGGAACACCAAAAGATCGGATATGGGCGATTCTTTTGGTGTTCTACCTTGTCTCTTGACCAGCGAGTTTATTGCGTAAATCATCAATCGATTTAGGCAATAACATTACATAATTTCATAATTTTTTTAGAGGAAATGTGAAATATCGGAGCTTGAAAGTCGAATAACTCGAAATTTTAAATTTTATTTAGAAACTATCTTTCTTTTCTTTTACATTACTTGTGGGTAGGGTCCTTTTGGTTTTTTGAGAGGTTAAAAGCCAAGATGTTTGTAGTATAATAAGAACAAAAATTCAAGCTTTCAAAGTTCTGTTTCACAATAGTGTGGGCTACAAATTTTTTTTCGACATTTAGACATATTTTTTGACATGAAATATCATACAGACAAATTTTTGTGTGTGAAACAGACTTAACCTTAATGGTGGGTGCAAATAAGTGCTTCATTTTCTTTTTAATTTTTCATTTTTTTAAAGTGCGTGTGCTGTGTGCATTTGTGTTGTGAAAAAAGTAATTGAATCAACATACTGTTTATCCTCCTTGTGCGTCGAATGCGTTGAACTGTGTTTATCCATACCCTCCGTAACGATTGCATCCTGGACTAGCGATTGCATTAATGTTTTATCACCTAGAACATAGTTCAACATTTGTCAGTTGGCGTAATTGCGGTCAAAAATCGTGGGAGATTTTGAAAGAGAGCTTGAAAACATGCAATAATTTCTCCGAAACTTATTTTGAGTAGGAAACTTTATGGGAAAGAATTTAGAAAGATTCCTGACTGGGGAAAAATTTAGAAAGATTCCGGTGTATAAAACCCAATCCATATTTGTTTCCAGTCTGGAATTGCCGTAGAGAGAAATGGCAGAAAGTTGAAGACAGCAATACTATTTTCGTTCAGTTCTAAAAGCTTTACTATAAAATTGTTCCGGGAATTTCTCGACCTTTATAATGGAAGACGATTTAGAGGCTTTTCTTGCTGGAGAGCAATGCCAGTCTATAAAACCTCATCCAGATGGATTTCCTGTAGGGAAAAAGTGATTTAAGATTTGTTACTGTCGGAAAAGTTTTGGAAACCATATGGCCCTAATTACATTCGAAAATTACGGAAGATTTTCAAATAACCCTTGGAAACTTGCCATAATGTTTCCAGAACTCTTTTTAGAGTAATTCTCGATCATACCACCATGAAAATGAGGGGAATCGAGTACATCGCAGAGCACATTCTTTAGAAGAAAAATAGTCTCGAGAATAGCATTGCTAGAGCTGTTCTAAGAAGGGCTGGGAGAAACCAGTGGTTGGTAACTCTTCTTCCGAAATTTAGTTAACTTTCCAATATGATGTTTGCATGTATTTCCAAAAGAGCTTCATATTCTTGAGTAGTTTTTCCAGAAATTTCTCAATCTCTGGACAGAAAGTTAATATTTTTTCCCTGGATCGTTAGTGGAAGGTAATTTTCCATTCAGGTTTCAGATCTTAAGAATATTCTTGGCTGAGCCCTAAACATTATTGCAAGTGCGATTTATTTTAATTAGAATTCGCAGGGCTTGAGACTCACAGGACGACGCGAGAACATCTACAGGAACATCGAGGAACAGAGAAAAGAGAAAGGTGAAAAGAATTCAGAATTCTGATGGGTTGTCTAAATTTGTGGGGAGAAATAAGCTAAACTACTGAACTTAAAATGAATAAATGCCTGATACACTTTTGGCCATGTTCTTTGCTAAAATAATATCAAATACGTACAGTAATAAGAATCTTTTTCGGTTTTTTTATGAGGCGTAGTTTGCACATGATGTATAACGGGTCCATGGGCTGTTGTTAATGGACCTAAAGGCGGTGCTCGTGGTCTCATTGACATCCATTTCCAACCAGGTGCTCGGGTTCGTGATAAAAAATGTAGTACTCGATCTTCAGCCGTTCCCAAATATTGTTCAGAAACGCTGTTATATTCACAGTAAACCCAATCAGGATGTACTTTCCAATTAGTTCCTTTAAAATATTCCGTTACTGAAACAAAATTTTGAATATTAGGTTTAAAATTTTCGATCTGGTTGTTTTCAATCATACCGTTCACAGGACTATGTTTAATTTCCTGTTCAGCTATGACTTCATACATGCCATATCCTTCGGGAATAGCTAATCCCAAAGAAAATGGTGTACCTTCAATTGGATTGTAAAAATATTTGTGTTTACGTGTAGTAACTCGTTTCTGCAAAAAAATTAAGGAATTTTTCAGTATGGAAAGAAATTTTTGGATGAAAAATCAAGTTATTTACCATATTGTCATAGTGAACTTTGACACTGAGCTCAATTTCTCCTTCTTTTTGATCTATCATATCGTGCCTTAGCTAAAAAAAACAAAATTTTATATTATAAACTAGCTAAATCAGACCACACTTCGCTGTCGCTTTGTCTGAATAATAATTATTATTTTATTATATACAAAGTGTTCTGTTATGGATAGCAGAAAATTATACCAGTAAATTAAGCTTATCAAGACAAATAGAAAAGCTATGAACCAAATTTCGATAGGAGGTCTGATTCGGTAGATATGGCTATGGGAAAAATAGGCTGATTTATGAATTCACAGACCTATCAAACTCATTAAATTAGTAGGTGTCACTTCAGAATATAGAAGAGACTAATTTCAAGTCACTGAAGCTAAATTTCTATATGTAAAATATATAACGCCATCTATGAATATTGAACGAAACTATTATCAGAGTTATAATCCAAAACATGTCACCTATGAAGGCCTTTCATACTTGAGTTTGCATGTTAGACCTTCTGGTCTTAGAGCTTTCTTCATGAAGGGATCAAGAGGATCTTAATAGAGAATTTTCCCTACATTTTCAGGGGGCATTATATTCTATCAATTTTCAATGAAAATATAAACTCTGGCACAATTCTTGGAGTGAAATAATATGGTTAAACTTACATCCAAAAGCATGGAGTTATTTTCTCGTGGTCCACTTTCATTTTCCACTAATTCAACTTCGGTTAAATCAATCGAAGTATATTCCGGTTCTAAACTTTTTTCGAATTTATTATTAACCTGTAAATAAAGTAACAATTAAAATTTGCTCCACTTTCAAAAAGATTTTTTGAATTTGATTTTTTACTTACTAATGGCCTCAAATCGGGATGATAGAGCACATGGCCATTATTATTTACAATAAATGAGTAACCATTTACGCCAAGCTAAAAAAAAATTGAAATTTTATTAATAAAAGCATTCAGAAATTCTGGAAAATGAAGTGAACTTTAAAATTTACCTTATATGGGGGAACTAATTTGATTATCTGCTCGATTGGAACATCTGTACCGACAACTCCCAATAAATTAGCAACACGTACCTAAAAAAAGCCAAAAAAAATGATATAAGTATGGAAAAAATGAAAAATGTATTTTGGAACTTACAGAATGATTTCGCCGATCAAAAACTGGTGTTGTAACTGAAGTCATTAGTTGCATTGGGGCACTTGGACGTAGGCTACTGCTCTGTAAAATTTTCGAAAAGAAATTGTGAATATTTTAAATGGCCAAAAAGGATTAATATTAGTTTAGAAATTTTATGGGTGGATTTGGGAAATAGCTATTGAAAGCTTGAAAAATATATTCCCTGCTCAGAGAAAGTTAGGCTAGGTTAGAGTGGCTGTCCTGGGGTGGAACACACTTAGACCATGGGGTCCGTTGTGATACCGAAAAAGGGTTGACCCATCCCAAGCATGCCTGCTGATTAGCCGGTGTCCTGTAACAGCCGCAACAATTTTGCTAATATAGGCCCTTGGAAAAGAGGTCTTAATGGCTAAATTTATTATTTAAAGGAAGTTGCGACAGTGGTCAATTTTTTTAAACTCGTACAAAAAAATTGAAATGTATTACTTACTTTTCCTCCCATATAAACTGGAGTCCACTGAATTGGATGATTGTTCTGATACATAACCATTGGACGGGCCATAACAAAAATATATTGTTGAACACTCTCAGGAATTTCATTTAATGAGCTTATTCGCTTATAATATCCTGTAATTTAGAAAATTTACGATTATATTTATTTTTGGGTATTTAGGACTTTTAAAAGAATCAATCGTTAACTTTTAGTTTAATTTTGAGGATAAATTTTGTGCATACCTTTATTATTACAAGCGATCCAACTCATCTCGGCAGCATTACTCGAATCTTTTCCGATTAGATACGTAAATATACGAACCAATCTGTGTGGCATATTATACATTTGCAAAATATCTTGAAATGTGGAAGGTGGACCATCTGTGATTAGCATTATAGCTTGGTTACATTGACATCCTTGACCAGTACGATTATACTAGAAATTTTTCAAAAATAATTTGTTAGAATAAAAATTACATGTTGGGAAACGTGGTGCTTAGCTGTGGCGTATTGAAAGTCGCCTTTGAAAGGTTATTTATTATTTCGAATTTGCTCCTTACCTTATGCAAAATTTCAAATGCAGTAACTAAAGCTGATGTAAAATTTGCAATATTTTCTGGTCGAATTGTATCCAACGCATTTTTTAAATCACGTTTATTTTCTGGACTAGCTTGCACCAATAAGTCCTTAAAGCAAGGTACAATTTCTTCGGTGTAATCAGAAAATTTAAACACATTGACATAATCATTGCTGCCAAGTGTATCCAAAATTTCACGTACAGTTGCCGCAGCTAATTGGCTGCGTTGACCAGTCATGGAACCAGATGCATCCAGTAAAATAACTAAATCTTTTGGACTTGTAGCAGCATCAACAAACCATGCTGAATGTCGAAAATCGTAAATGTGATCATCGCGATCGGTTTTTTCACCTTTCGCATTCAAAGAAGCCGGATCCTCTGGTGGCCAAGCAATTGCTACAAATCACAGATTATAATTTTAGTAATATAATCTTCATAAAAATGATTTTCCTTGCTTTATCATTTTCGCATAGATATGATCAGTCTTACAAATTTTTCCGCCTAAAATTTCAATGAATGTAAGAAGAATTCGAGAAGTTTCAGAGCAAAAAAACGTGTGAAAAATGTTGGAGAGTAGTTTTGAACTTTAGAAAATTTGTTTTTGTAAGCAAAAAAATGTATAGCTCACAAACGGATTACAATGCGATATTTTTTTAGAAGGCTAGTTGAATGGAGATGGTTTTGGTAACTGAATCCGTTTGCGAAAAAAAACTGAAATGCGATAGAAATTTTGCTGATTTTATTTAGTTGCATTATTTAATTAATTTGTATTTGCTTAAATGAGAAAGCAATTAAATGTTAATTTCTATGGATTTACCTGGATATCGTCGTAAAAATCCTAAAGAACTACCAAAATATTGCCAAGATAATGAAGGATCCGTTTCATAATTATTTGCAAACAATGGATCCAAATGTTCTGACCATTGTATTGAATTTTGTACTTCAGCATCTAAATTTCGGAAAAATTACATGTAAAAGGATTTTTTTTTAAATTGGTGAGCTGGTAGCTTTTTTTAGACACATAATCTTAACACAAGTGACAATAAAATGAAATGAATGTACTAAAATAACAAATCGATTTAACCTTAAAATAAGTTTTTATCGATTTGCACCCAGGGTTTTTATAAACTGTGTTTAAAAAAATCTTAAAACTATGGATCTTCTCAAAACGAAGATAAGGAATAAACAAATTGTCTGTAGAAAAGTTATTAGATTTTAATCAGAATTTTCGAATGGAAATCATATTTTTATCCAAAAATTTTAAAGAACCTATAAATTTTATGTTCGAATAAGTGTCCATCCCTGTTCTAGGTCAACACATCCCCTAGGGGTATGTCTAAAAGTCAAATCCCTACTAAGTTCAATTTTTGTTCTCTTTAAGACATCGAAATACGAAAAACTCAAATGATTTCACCTCTAAAGTAATATTTTACTACTAAGAAAATTTTAAAGAATTCTGCGTCAAAAAAATGGGTTCAAAATTTCAAG
Source organism: Chrysoperla carnea (assembly GCF_905475395.1). Classification (NCBI taxonomy): domain Eukaryota; kingdom Metazoa; phylum Arthropoda; class Insecta; order Neuroptera; family Chrysopidae; genus Chrysoperla; species Chrysoperla carnea. The sequence continues at coordinate 35,686,108 of NC_058342.1, forward strand.
TTGACAGTTAAAAATAATCTGAGAATTGTTTTTGAGAAAATTTGTGAAAATGCAACTATATTTGAGTCATTGTTGATTAAGAATTGTGATTACTGAAATGGTTTTTTTGGTTTCATACTTTTACTGTAAAAAAATTCTGCTACCAGCTCACAAATTATAACGTTTCATTTACCTGAATCAGTGACAGGGGTTGGCATTAAAACCGAACTGATGCTAGTGTTTACCGGTAGATGGTCGAAATGTCTATTCGGTGTAAGAATGACCTCTCGACCGCCGTTCGACAATCGTCCATCAGCAGCAAGTTTATGCGCATTATAATAGCGCATGTTACCGCCACCATTACTTGAACTGCTAGCTCCATCTGCAGCTGACACAACGGTACCGGGTTTCGGTGACAATGCAGCTTGTTCGGCGCTATCCATTATACGCTACAAACAAACAAAAAATCCCGAAACATTTATTTTCTATAGAAAAAAAAAGGATTTGTTCGTCGTAATTAAATCTTAAATGATACCCTAATTCATTTTAATTGGTTGAAAAATTTTTCAAAAATAAAATTTTATCTTTATTGTTTGAGATAATGTATTTTTTTTTACTAGTAGCCTCGACCTACCCTTTGAGGGGATGAGACGGTGAAGTTACCTGGGGTGACATGTGGCCGACAAACATTCAAGGACACTCTAACATTACGCGCACACAGCTAAAAAAAATACAATCTATCGTACTACGAAAAATACATCAATTTTTTTCCTTTTTTCGAAAGAAAAACTTCAATTTCGTTGGAAAGTTAATTGAAATTCTTTTAATAAGTTATAAACTTGTCGATATATAGAAAATGTGAAAATTATGACAAGAATATTATTAAATGAAAATTTTCATGAAAAACTTTTTTCTTATGTGAAAAGAGAAAAGTTATTAAGGTGCAATAAAAACTTCATATCTGTGTTTTTTTTTTACTACTTATTGACAGCATATTAGAACGAAGTATTATTATTTTCTTTTCTGTGGAAAATTCAATATTGAATTTTTCACATTTTTCACCCAGCGATATTGTTTTAACTATTTACGATATATATATAATATAGAATATGGCATGTAAGAGGTGACCCATTTTAGATTACTTAAAATTTCTTCAGCGAAAAAGCGATTCTGTTTCAGAAGGAAGCATTTTAGTAACTATTGATCTTGGCTTATTAAAAAGTTTTGTAAAGGTTCATATGTTACTTTCAAGATGGTCAACCATCAAGGAAATCTTTAGACAAAATGTAAGAAACTGCGTCCTGAATAATCTACGAATCATTTGGAGAACCGGATTTTTATATTTTTTGGGGTCAAAATTATCTAATGTGGCTTTTATTGAAATTGGAGACAGCAAATTTGTTTCGATTTTTGACCATTTTCATAAATCGAACAAATGGACAATTTTTTGTTTTGATATTTGATGATTTTCGATAGCCCGATGTCTGGCGATAATCCGGAGAATATGAATCGAATTATTAAAGGAGGTAGAATTTTGAAGTTTAAACTTCAATAGACGCGTTAGACGATATGTAATATATTTCTAATAAATAGTATTTGGTAGGGTAAAATCTTGTGATCAAAATGCTATGAAAAAACGACACCTATGCAATAATAATTAAAGCTGCACAATAAACTATTCAATAACTGATTTTGATCTTTGATAACTTCTGATTACTATTCATAGGTGACAGTATACACACGTTAATAATTTCAATTTACAAATTATGTAATTTTAATTATTCATACCATAATTAATTAAAAAATTTATTTAAAAAAAACACAGTTATTACAAAGTTTTAAGATGTCACTTGCATCGACAGTCCTCATGACTGTCAATTTTCATCCCGCTGTGCTAAACGAAGTTATCGCTTTCCGCTTCCGTCGAGTAGAAAAATAGTACTCATCACGGGAGCAAGTGTAATATATTACACTGCTCAACAAAATTTGATTTTTTTTTTGTCACTTTGATGTGATTTTGTCACTTTGATGTGAACACTATGTAATTCTTTTCTCATATGGAAAGTGAAAGCCTCTCTTTTCCTCCCCTCTTCCTTTAAAATACTTTTTGAATCCTTCCGATATCTTTTATCCTTCCGAAAATCGCTTTTGAAGGAGAATGGATGATATTTTAAAATTATTCACTGGCGAAACATATTTCTTCGAATTTAGTTGAAAACCAAGTTTTTCCTACATTAAGAAGCCAATTTTTCGAAAAGCTGAAGCAATTTTGCGCTCGGATTCGTATTTAGCACGTCAAAAACCTTTCAAAAAGTAAACTCATGCTTCTTGAACAAAATTTGTGTTGATCAATGATATTTGTTTGTTCCCTAGATGTGTAATATACAATTATGGAGGACTTTTTTAAGGACCACCGTGTATTTATGTACATACATATTATATACACTTGACTATGGAAAATAGTTGACATTAATAATGACGATAATAATGAAATACCATTGGAAAATTTCATATAACAAAACTATTTTGAATTTTAAGTTCATCTTATCACTATATATATTCAATATTACCGCATAACATGTTATCGCTTATCGCTATCCTAGTATCCAAAATTATTATTATACAGATACAATTTCTTGTTTCATTACAAAATATCGAATATTCGAAAATAATTTATTAACATCGAAAAGTTTCAAATAATGGTATTTATATTTTCATTCATTAAAATATAAAAAATATGGTATGAATGCAACACAACCTTTATATATGGGTAATATAACCGCTCACTTTTCTTCCAAAAACGTTCCCTTACTGAGTTTGGACTGATTATAAGAAGAATTTCTCGAAAACTACAGGAGGAGACGAAGATACCGTTGCACCAGGTAGCTCTGAAACCAATTTTGTCACGATATTCGTGATCAGCGACCCCAAAAACCCTCGTGTAACGTGTTTGGACCGATTACATAACAAATTTCCCGAAAACTCCACTAGACAACGAGAAACCATTTACCCTGAGTACGAGGTACTTCTGAGACCAATTCTGTCACAATATTCGTGCTCAGTGACCCCAAAAAAAGGGTAGGTCAAATTTCCTGACGCTGTAACGAATCGAATGTCGAAAACCGCATTCAAATTCGACTTACTTTTCAAATTTTTCGAACTTTGATCATTTTTTGTGCTTCGTTTCTTCGTCTATACAGTTCTTTTTTTTTAATAAAACTGAGCCAAAAATATCACGCGAGTAACTCGTTTCATGTGTTTTTCAATAATTCACATTAATTTTTGTATAAATTTCGTATATCTAAACATAATATTTTAGGTAATAAAAAAATCTGTTTGCACCTTATAAAAAGGATTGAAGTATATATATATATATAAAACAGATGAATATGAAATGATAAAATTCTCATAAATATGGTAATAATGTCTCTGTCATACTCATGGGTAGGTACTAGGTAGGTATTACCGTGACAAATTACCTTCAACAAAGCATTAAAAAGTATTTATTTAAAATGCAATGAAAATAGACAATTTTAATTATATAACCTGTCATTTGTGTCAAAGACTATTCTTGTAATTACTAATTAGTTATCAATTATTTTACTGTAGACTTTCTTTTTGAGTCAGTAGACGCCACCAAGCACCTTTATTTCAATCATATTTGAAGGAGCATATTCTTTGTGTGCGTAGTCATGGTAAAGTTATGACTTATTTGCAGTTCTTTACATGTTAATGTTATAGAAAATGTCAAATTAAAATTATTGAAAAACACGAATTAATTAAACTAAATGCATTAAAAATTATGAAAATAAGAAATCAAATTACACAAATATTATTTTTCAAATGTAAATTATCATAATTATTTATTTAAATTTGGGAGACAATAATATTAAATTTTCAATGTAAGTCATAAAGGCAATCCATACAATTATGTAGTAGTGTACCATGGAAACGCCTCCAAAAAAACTCACGCACGGTGCGAATAAGTGGATTTATATAAATAAATTAGGCAACCGTGTAAGATAAACAACGAAAATAATAATAATTGATTATAAATAATTTTCTTGCTCGGGAACGTATCAGTGGCGTAGTGAGGGGTGGGCAAGAGGTAGGTATATCATGCCCCGAGACCTACTCACAAAGGGTGCAAATTTGGTATAAGTGTTCACCTAAAGAATCCATTTCCGGTTGTCTGTCTGTCATTGCTTTAATGTCAGATGATCAACTTAAAAGAGAACATAACCAGTCCAATTCATGTAATATGTAAAGAGGTTTTACTGTACACATAAATAACATAAATTTGATATATATGAAAGATTTCAGTAAACATATTTAAAGGGTTGTAATAACCATCCCTTTTTGAATTTATGGATGTAATTCAAAGCAGTAAATAAATTTCCGTGACGACAATAAAAAAAAAAAAAAGAAAATACGGAAAAAAACGGCTGGTAGAAAAACCGCCAAAATATATAAAATAATATGTCTGATTCTTTTCTCCAATTCCGACTGCGAGTAAGTGAAATACAGTGAAAACTATCTATAACGACTATGAAAGAATTTTAAAATTATGATCTGGAAAACTAATTGTTCATTTTATCTCTTACAAATGATTATCCACCATAAAAAAATGTTTTTTGGAGATCATTTCCAACTCATTAAATCATCCCTTTTCGAAGAAAAATGAAAACCTGATTATCAAAAAAGAAGCTGAAATATCAAAGAACCAAATTAAGCCCCAAATAACATAAAAATTACTCTCGACAGTTCTTGAGGTGATACAGCACTGTTAATCAAGCTTCACGCAGGAAAATGTCCAGCTTTTGGGGTGCCACGAGTATTTGATGTTTCAACTTTTGATAACCTTTTAATTATCGTTCGAAAATGAATTATTATTAGTGAAAAAAATGAGTCCTAATTTGACGCTCAAAGCCAGCGTAAGTTTTATCATGAAATTACATCTATAGTCCTTGTTCAAAGATTAATTTGATCACGTGAAAGCCGTCTATCGATAAACATACTAAATGGCTTTAATGATTCACTTAAAACAACGAGGAATCATTTTATCCTGAGGGATCATTATATAGCACTTTTCTCTATTTATATTTGTCAAATTCGTCATAATAACCAATCACTGGTTATAAGCGATGTCGTTATAACAAGTTTTGACTATATATGAGCTTTTCGATATAAGGTCAAACATAAAGATGAAGGGTTAATGTTATTAGAATTTTAAGATAGGGGTGAAAAAAGTAAAGAGGAAATTGAAGGTATTCTTCACATACATATGGTTATATACACTATAGGTCGGGTTTTCCCGTTTGCTTATAGTTGGTATTGATTCTAAAGCATCTTAGACAGCAGTAGCGCCGTTCAACGGCCAACCTTCAAACTATAGGGGATGGAGATGTTGAATATATAGGGTTGGTCTTTTACTATACATATATATATACTCCATTGCTGCAGATTTACTCCGCAATATACTCTCTCATGATCATACCCTTACAATATCATCATATATAACACTCACACCCCCCACCATTACTCCCTCCCCCATAACCGCGTACTCAACTTCTCATACCCTCAGGTTTTTCCCATCTCATATGTACACAAATATACATATATATTCATTTTATGTGGATGTTTTGTAATAGGGTTGGTTGAATGCTATGTTTTGGGGGGTTTGGGAGGGCATGAGGTTTTTTGGAGTATCTGTGGGGTTGTTTGCTAACCATTTTATGAGACCCCATGTTATAACCTTTTTGGTATTAATCTGAAATATACATATATAATAATTTAATAAGCCAAATATTCAATACGAATAATATACAATTATGTTAATTATGAAATGACTAGTGCCATCTAAACTCATTCTCTATTAACCAGTGGCTGTCAAACTTATTTTGTTTTATACATAAATATTGCCAACTTGTGGAATTTAGGACTTTCTCACTATGTCATTGGATTGTATTTACTTGTCTAGACACTATAAAATTGTCTGTGTTGGAAAGAGTAAGTCTCTTATCGAATTTATTATCAAAATCCGGTTAAGTCTAAAACTTTTTTTTAAATATTTCCCAATTTCATTTTTACCATCTTTGCAGAAAAATGATAGTAAGAGAATTAAAAGACCGAACTTCTTTAGACCTTTGGCAGATAGATGCATTTTGAGTCTTTAGTGACCAGAAACTACACCAATTAGGAGGTTTAAAGCTTTGAGATTTTAACCAGTGAATCAGTTTGATTTTGCGAGATTGTATCCAGCCATTAGTTCTTTTCTAGTGTTTCGCTTTTGCGATATTAGAGAAAAATCCTCACTTAGTGTATTATTTGTTCCCAAAAAGAAAATATTTGGATTTTCAGGATTGTTCAGATTGTCTCGTCTTTCTAAAAACAGATACCAAAGCGCTCTTCCACAGCGCTCCGACTAAAATCAAATCTTACTAGATAATAAACTATATTTGAAAATAATATCAAATCCAGAATCTATTCTGGAAGAAAAATGCTTGCATAGGATGCTCTAAGCTGGCGGTAATGAATTAACATATACACAGATAGAATTTTAATTCTAATTTCTGAGATGAAGCACAAAGTGCTATATTATGTAGGAAATACAATTCTGGAAAGGACGACAAAGGATCGTTAACTTAAGGCGTCAAAAAGTTTAAAATCTGCTACTGTAACCTTGAACTGAGAGAATACAGCCTGACTCTTCAGTATCAGGAACGTGAAAATTGAAAAAAGACAAATAATAGGAGATGTTTTTCCCTTTTTCATAGTCTAAGCATGTCAAACTGGGATAACTATCCAAAAATATGATTAGGGTATATTTTATTTATTTCAACTGTTACCAATAAGTTAAACTTTCTTTTCAAGTTTCTTATCCAAAAAAAATGGTTCGGATACATGATAAATATAATGCCATAGTTTATCCTTTTTTTTCTACTCCCGGAATGTTACCACCTTGAAACAAAATGGTATATGATATTGTTTTAACTATAAATTGTGTTTTATGTTAGGTTATATGTTTTAGGGTCACTGGAATATGTAACTGACCGATTTGTTACTGGTATTTTATTTATTTTCTTTTGCCCTCCGTTTAATATTTTTATTTATTTGAACACGGTGCGTGGTTCGATGAACTACACAAATTATTACAGCAATGCGTGTACGCTTTAACAAAATTTTTAATTGAACTTTTATGACCCGTTACATGATCCATAAAATTAGACATTTAGAACTAGTAATTATTATTCATTTGTTAATTAAGCAAAGAACAATTTTATAGTTTTATATTTTCACTTAAAGCAGGTATGGGCAAAAATGACTTTTTTTCTACCTATCTCATTACTATTAGAGAAACTGAGATAAGTAGAAGAGTCGTATACCCGTCTCGCTTCCTCCTCTATGAGTAATGCGGACTTGGATAAAGAGACACACAATAAAGTTCATGGCACACAATAAAGTTATAACTATGATGACTTCGACTTAAAATAATTCGTCCATGCCTGACGTAGAGCATGAATTCTGTAGGTCATCTGTTGTAACTTCTTGGAAAAATTAAATGTTGACAGGTCTACGCGTTTCATTGTCTCGATTTTGCCTTGGAGAGTACTCAAAAGAATACAAGATTTGACTAGAATGGGAGATCATTTGGTAGCTTTCCGCGTGGGTAACATGTCGAAAAGATGATGTGTTCAGCTCTGTTATCTTTTTCTGATAGATTTCAGCATCGGAAAAAGGAAAGCAATATTCATTATTTCATTTATCATTTGATGAACAGAGACGACTTTAGTTAGTGTATTGATGATTGAAGAGAGATATCTATATTATCAAATTTATAATCGGCACTTGCACACAATATACTATATATTTTTGTAGTTGTGTGGTATTGTAAAGCCAAAAATAACTCAAAACTTGACTACAAAACATGTATTTGTTTTATATGTATGAACCGTGCAATAAACCAAAACTTTTTTACAATACTGTAGGGAAACAATCACCGAAAATATGAATAAATATAAACATTATCTCATTTGACCAATAAAAATTTTGTTTCAATTTTTCATCAGACTCTTGAAGTTCGGTGGTATGACATCAAAATCATGAATCGAGACTGTGTATATTTTTTAAGAATAGTCGAAAAACTCGACTTTTCGAATGTATATTGATAACTCTGGAACATCCGGTAATAAAAATAGTACGATACAATATAATGTGTATTGAAAATTGTGTCTGTTTTTCGAAGTAAAATATAGAAAATAGCATTGCTATAAGAGTTTTAAAAATGACAGTTCATTTAATTTAAACTTGTTAAATTTTGATGAATTACATGAACTAAATCGTTGTTTGATACTTTTTTAACATGGTTTACAATACCCTCCAGTCAACCTCACATCTCACACCTCACACCTCACACCTCCGAACACCTCAACCCACTTACAATGTTTTGAATGATAGTAGTTTAATGTTTATTATTCCACCATTTTACACTAGCAGGGGTGGGAGAAGTTTTTCTTATTTGAAAATTTTATACGATTTTTTTATATACATTTACCGGTTGGCCTCGGATTAAGTTTTGAGAAAACACCAAACAAACAAGTGAAAACAAACAATTGACTGAGTTAATTGTTAAAATACCATGTATAGAAAGTGTTGATTACGCTGTCACATTACACATACATACATGTCACACATATTAGCTGATATTCCCATGTAGTATGTATTACTATACAATTTGCGCTCTCACGGGTAAACAGTGATGTTTACGAAAAAATGTTTCAAAGAAAAGTTGTGATTTTTTTATAAGGAACATTTTTTACATTAAAACTTTTGTTCTATCTCTCACAGGTTACAAGATGGGTTCTACAGACCCAAGACTCAATTGACTTATGTTGCTCATTTACGAACTCGACCTCACTTTTTACGTTCTAAGCATGCTATAAAAATTTCAGCTTGATATCTCTTTTGTTTTTGAGTTTATCGTGTTCACAGACGGACGGACGGACGAACGGACAACCGGAAATGGACTAATCAGATGATTTTATGAACTTTTATACCAAAATTTTGTTCGTGTCATCAATATTTTTAAGCGTTACAAACTTGGGATTAAACTTAATATACCTTGGTATATTTTATATATACATGGTATAAAAAGCAACACTTTATGAATCTACTGGGGCCCATTTTAAGGGCAAAGAAGTTAACTACAACAAGGATGTGCACCAAGCATTAAATTTTTGTTACAAATTTTCTTGGGATTCTGATTGCAATGGCAACATTTTGTGCCTTATAGTATACAAGTTTTTCTGCTTTAAATGAGCCTTGGTAGTTCCCAAAAATACCAAGGATAATAAAAAACTATACGTGCAAAAAAACTGCATGAAAATATTTGAGACTTACGTTTCAAATTTTGAGAGTGGATTCTTTATATTCTTTTATGTTGGAGGGACTATCTGTATAATCATTATTTATAAAGTTTATCGATGTAATTTTTTTTCTTTGTTAGATAACATTTTTTTAATGAATTTATTGAAGAACAACATAGAAATGGGGCCATATCCGTATATAAAACGCCTTTTTTACCTCTTGTGTACACAATAAGTAATAAAAACTTTATATTTTTAATGTGAAAAACGATATTCTACACTTTTAGAATCTTTTCGAAACATTTTTGGTCATATTTCTGTATGTATCGGAGTGTACACCTAACCCAAAAAGAAACTGAAACTTAATTATGGCGGCCTCGCTAAAAAGTATTCAATTTTGCTATAGGCCCCGTGACTTTATATACCCAGGGCCTTCAAAAGGTTCAAGAAATTGTAGATAAAATTACAAAAATATTTGAGCATAATAATTTGACATATGAACTTAAACCTGACCTAGGACTTAAACCTAAACAATTCCCAAGGTAAAATTTCACGTTTGTCAAGAATCTGTTGTCAAAAATATAAGTTTTCGTTTCAAAAAAAATTGATCTTGAATAGAAAAAACTTTCAAAATCATGCTCAAGGTCAAATTTTAAGTAATTAGCAAATTTGTCTTTTAAAACCCTACAACTTTTGTAAAAATCATTTTTTTAATTTATGACCTGTATTCCGAGAAAATCACAAGATCCGTGGAGTTTTAGAGCACTCTATATAAGTGTATATATAAACACTCATATTACACCTAGTATATATCTGCGTATTAGTGATGAGACGAATATTCGAATTCACATTCGCATTTGCAAAAAACGATGCGAATGTTTTTAATAAAAAACAAGTGAAAACAAACAGTTGACTGAGTTAATTGTTGAAATACCATGCATAGACAGTGTTGATAACTCTGTAACATTACACATACATAACTGATATTTCCATAATTACACACTATACAATTGACTCCAAATTTGCGCCCTCACGGGTAAACAGTGATGTTTACGAAAAAATGTTTCAAACAAAAGTTGGTTATTTTTTGATAAGGAACATTTTTTACATTTAAACTTTTGTTCTATCTCTAACGGTTTACAAGATAGATAGGTCAAAACCCAATTGACCCATGTTGCTCATTTACGAACTCGACTTCACTTTTTACGTCCTATGTACGCTATTAAATTTCAGCTTGATATCTTTTTTCGTTTTTGAGTTATCGTGTCCACAGACGGACGGACGGGCGGACGGACAACCGGAAATGGACTAATTAGTTTATGAACACCTATACCAAAATTTTTTTCATAGCATCAATATTTTTAAGCGTTACAAACTTGGGACTAAACTTAGTATACCTTGCATATTACATATATGCATGGTATAAAAAATTCAAGATTCGTCCCATCACTAATGCGTATGGTATGAAAAACCATAAGAAAAGAAGATGAAAATAAATGAAAATCTCCTTACAAGAGGATAAAAAAAAATCGATTGAAAATAATATTATGACTATGAATAATTAGTGTGACATAAACGGAGGTAAAACCAAATAATATAAATATTATTATAACAATAACAATAATCATTTTTCAATTTTTATTATAAAAATCGGATTATATTTCAATAATCATAATATATATATATTGATCACCCCTGCGTAATATAAATGGTAGCACCCCTTACCACCCATCTCATACACAGTCCCCCACTTTTACCCCTACCACGCACCATTATATTGGAGTCGGTGTGTGTACACTGTGCAGTGTACACTGTCGGTAGTATGGCTGTATGGCAAAGTATGTTAACCTGTTTTATCTTTGGTACATAATGGCTTTATAATTTTCTTTCTAGATATGAAAAGGTTAGTAGCAAAGAATAAGGTTTAATAATATTGGTATGGTGCTTGAGAGGGTTGTGGGAGTGACACAACAGAGGTATGTTTTGTACCTACCATAAGGTTAGGTAGATATACATGGATATACATACAAAGTGTTCCATATACATGTATACATGTATCACTCTTTTTATGCATCATTTATAATAATTCCAAGCCTAAATGGCCGAGCGGTCTAAGGCGTTTGTCTTTGTCTGTTTGTCCATTTAGACAAAGGTTGCGGGTTCGAATCCAGGCAGCGGCAGTGTGAACAATTTATAATTAATGGGAGTGAAGAATTTATCACATTGTCGTCGCTTGGATAAGAACGAAGTAACCGACTCCACCCACGTCAAAATGTAAATATGTTTGTAATTAAATAAATAAAGATTAACAAATATTGATGAGGGTGGCCTCTGTTATAGGCGTATATATCAGAGAAACGGAGTTTAAACCCCATTATTATAAGCTTGATATCCGCCCGCTTCACTGTTCTTAAAAGTAAATTCCATCGCTTTATAGCCTCCACCTCTCATCATCTCACTTATCCCCCTTCCATAACATTCGAAGAAATTGTTTTACACGTCTAAAATATATGCACAGTTTTCGATTTTTTTTAAGTGTAAAATAGTCACAATTCATTCAGTATATCAGAAAAGATCAGAATGAAGTACCTATATCAGAAAAGATGGCCATGAATTGTTTGACAGATACTATTTGAAATTTGTAATGATTTATGGTTCAAAATGAAAATATAATCGAGATATTCAGAAAATAGCTCAGAATTTAAAGGAAAAAACAACCCCAAATTATTTGTAACTCTCAAATGTGACATATCCTTTATGTTGTAAATATAAACCTATGGGTTAGCAGTTATAATTAGTTTGATACATTCAATTATCCTCACAAAATTTCACATTTATAATATTTCAAGATTAGTATCAGGATAACCGAGCTTTACTCGATATTTTTTGAGTTAAAGACATACAAAATTTATCACTTATATAAAAACCATTTAACCATTAACATTGAACCATGTCCCGGTAATGTACTTCATTTCGTCGCCAATAGATGTCAGGAAGAGTCATATTTTGCAGTCAATGTTTCAGTTTTTTTCTGAAAACACGGATAAAATGACATGGGTAGCTAGATCGATTTTTCGCCCCAAAAAGCCCTTGCATAATAATTTTCGAGCGTGAGCAAAAAGCTCATAGCACGAGTGCTGACGGATTAAATAAAAATAAAAATTATTTTTTCAACAACGAACAATAGAAGCATAACTTACGGTTAGTTACGATGGACTTAAAGGGCTAACATTTAGCATAGGAGACAGAATAATATATCAGTTTTATTTCATCACAGAGCCATAGGCGGTTTTTTTTGGTACATACAGTATGTAACGGTTAGAATATACTTTTTTTTAATAAAAACTTTTATATCATTGAATATACTATACTAAGTTTATTTCGATATTGATTTGTATAATTTGACCCGAATGGCAAAAGTGCCTTTTTTTGGAGAAAATCCTTGTTCTTAATTAATTTGAGCGTTAAGGGAGGGGGGGGGACGTCCATATATGGAAAATTATAACACGGTATTTCTTTTTAATTCAATTATTTTATTCTAAATGTTTTTTATCCCAATTTTCTAGAATATTAATTGTATTTTTTAATTAGGTAATCCTTTCGAACAAACCAGTTTTCATAAAAATTTATAAATGTCTTTAGAAAAGTCTTACTCACATTTTTAATATATTTTATATGTTTTCCATCAGCACTTTAGGCAATTTTATATTTTATTTATTGTTTAGGCAACTTTATTTACATATATGTAATTTATATAATCTAAAAACTATATGAACTGTGATAACATGGAAAACTTTTTAAAATAGTTAAATTGAAAATTTTATATTTTTCGGTGCAAATATTCTTCAACATACTATTTCTGGATGTATTTCAGGATGTATTGGTAGGGTAGACCAGTCTGTAGCCCGAAAAATGAGTCGACGCTAGATAGATCCCTCCAAAAGACATTTCTAGGTTTTTTTGAAATACTTTCTAAAATCGATCCGAAATATCGTCTTATTTTTCTGCTCTAATATTTCCACTCTCAAACATTAAAATTTATATAGAATTATGTAGAGGTTATGATTTACAAAGTTTAAGACTATTTAACACGCGAAATATTTGACAAAGCAAATCTTTCATCACTCGACTAAAGATTACCGAGCGATTGATGCGAGTGCTGATGCGTTAAGTACTGAACCCTAAATTAACAAAAGTGTGAAAAAAAGTGACACAACACAATTAATAAAATAATGATCCTTTGTTTTTTTTTTATACTTTTAATTATGTCAACATATCATAACAAACTGAACCTCATTGACTGTATTGTAAAAATTTACAATAATGAAAAATTTCGTTTTTCAGATATTTGTGATTGTAATATCAAACAAACCACCTTTGTAGAAAAAAAAACAAGCGCGAGCAACAAAGTTCCATCACTTAAGTCATATTTCCCCCACATTTATTATTTCTTATTGATGTATGCAAATATCACTTCTAGTGGTGGCTTGGAACTACATTCAGTTGCTTTTTGTCCTCAAATTCATGATCAACGACTCCGAAAATCGCAGAGAGACAATTTCTGAGGTGAAATTCAGAATTTTCAAATTTTTTTTATCATTAACACTTCTAGGGGTTGTTTTAATGGGGCTGCAACCCTCCTCAGTTGCTCTTTGACCTTCAGTTCGTCAACAGCGAACCTAAAAGCTCTCAAGAGATGATTTCTAAGGTTAAATTTTGAATTTAATAAATTTTTTTATCTCTCGCCACTCCCAAGAAAAATTTTTATGGGGTTGCAATCGTATTCGGTTGCCTTTTAACCATGAATTCATGATCAGCGACCTCATAAACAATCGATAGACGATTTTTGAGGTGAAATTTTCATTTGTTTTCACTGTTACTATTTGGAGTGCTTTGGGGTTGGGATAACTTCCCTAATTTTCTTAGTACTCTTTGTAATGCCCCCTGAAGGACTAAGAAACACGTACACAAAAAATTTTTGAAATCGGAGCTGGTCCACCACTATTCCACATTTTCTGGCTTATTAAATGTACTGTATATTTCATAGGGTAGGTATAGAAAAGTATAAGGAGCAAGGCATTTTGGTTAACTCTGTGATTGTGTTCTCTCACTGATCCAGAAATTGGGCATACCTTTAATGGGGACGTGTTAGCATGGGCCTGCGAGTTTTTTGACTTTTTGATAATGATGAGACTGCGTTCACAATAAAACATAAGAATCCAAAAAAAATAAATGTATATCACGTGACCTAAAACGCGGGCAAGCCCTGGTGTGATGTCATATCGGTATTAACCATAGACCATCAGTTAGTTCAGTGTAGACAGCTGGGTATAATATATCCATAGATAATAAGTATTTATATTTATTATAATCAGATGTCTATGAATATATCTGTCAAACTTATTTGTGTTATTTCGTATAATGATACCCATATTACGTCATCAAATTGGATGCCCACGTTTTTGACAGTTTAAAAAAGGTTTAAAATTTAAGTTTTTGACAAGAAAGTTTGTGTATTTTTCCGAAATAAATTTTTGTTGGCTTTTTATTAGCAAAATCAACATTTTGAAATACTTTTTCAAAAATAGTAGAATACCCTATTCGACAACATTTGACATAAAGTAACGGTATCCTAAAAAAAAAATATCTTATTTAAGCCTTTATTAAAAATATAAATTTGAATTTATATTGCCATAGGTATCATAAAATTTCATACTCAATCACTGTCAAAAACTAATACGGTCGCTCGGTACGGTGTGTGTACGACCATACTATAGCACACACATATACGTGTACACACACACACATACACACACGCTAAAGTGAAATCTACGCAAATACTCTACTACAAACGCTTCACGCTAAAACGTATCCCATTCTATAATAGTATCGTTCAATTACGTCATCAACCGATGCGGCCATATTATTACCTAAATATTTATTATTTTTGGCGCGTATATTTAAAAAAAAATTAATTTTACACAAAATTTTCAAATCTTCTTTATTCGATAATTCGATAATTTCGTTAATTGGCACACAGTTTTAATTTTGTGTTTATCAAAATTTTCAATAATTCCAAAAAAAGGAATATTTTCGTACCAATAAAAAAAAAATTAAAAGGGAAACTGTTTCTTTAGGTTGAAATTTCCTTTACGTACTACATTTTCCACCCAAAAATGCTTAGATATTGATAAAAGGAATATTTTTGTTCTAATCAATTCAAGAAAAGGAAATTGCATCAAAACCGCTTTCTTTAATCAACGTACATAATTTCGCCATACAAAATTGTTCAAAAAAATATTTTCTGTTATTAATGAATGAAAATTTGAATGGAAATTAAAATAAAAAACAGCTTTATACGAAGATTTTTCAAAGCAAAAATATTGTTAGACGGAAAATTGATTCAAAAAAGAGATCACACTTTGTAATTTCTCGGTCTGAACTACTTGTTCGATTTGGAAAGGCTTCACTACTCTCAAAATCCGAAACACGTGTGTCCGAATTACCGAACCATCTAAATTAATATTTTTTTGTAGGATCCACAAATTTTTTATCAAAAAATCGTAAAAATAAATCGAGGAGACTCAAATGAAAATATTTCTCCAAGATTATTTTTTTGCACATAGAAAAAACGGATAAGAAAATTGAGGAAAACTCACCATCACAGCACTCATTTTAAAGTCCATCATATTTTTCACTTCCACGGCCATTTCTCTAGTTAAAATTAACCCATCTTTTCGAACAACGTCCACTTCAACTTCGTGATATTTCTATTTTAGAAGAAATCAAATTAAATTTTTAGCTTCGATAGTGAAATGTTTTTTGTTGATATTACGATTTCCGAGTCGATTCAAAATTGATTTAAGGTTTACTCAGAATTTTAACCTATTAAAAACTTTATCGGTTCGGATATCATAATCTCGAAATATCGAATATTGGGAAAACTTACATGTTGAATTTCATTCATTTTAGTAAATTGTCGTCCAAATTCCCAAAGATCAACACCAAATTTCAAAGCCCAATTTTTCACTCTAAAAAAATTTGAAAAATCATATTACAAAAAAATCCCTTATGGGGAAAATTTGAGTAAATTCGTACTCGTTATGGGGTATATCCTCATCCTGTTGAAGTGAAAATTGTGGAATGAAAATTATACAGCATAATATTAAAAACATGCTATTCGAGTAATTATTTCGCACGGAAAACATTTCCATGAAAATGTACACTAAAAACGTCATACTTGATGAAAATTTGCACACATTTTTTTCACAATTTTCGCACACAATTTCCTCACACTAAAAAAACCATATTCACTTAGAAAATTTTCGAGTTCAGTATTAACATTTTCATGTTCATTGATCCATCATTTTCTTTAAAAAAAAAAACACAAAATTGATGTCGAAAATATAAACGAAACTTATTCGAACATTTCGAAACGAATTCACACAGAAAAGTTTTATCGAAAAACAAAAAAATTTACCGAATTTTTAGCGAAAATTTTTGGAAAATTGTATATATGTAATGGTATATACAAAATATTCTCACGTTAGTGTTTTTCCTAAATAAAATATTTGAGAGCGTTTGTAAAATGTAGATATTTTCTATGTCATACGCCGAACGTTGCCGTCAACGATGCGATGAATCGGTGTTGATCGCTAATGCTCGGTACACACCCCGACGCCAATGTACGCGCATTTTCAATTACATTTCAAGTATATTTAATCATTATGTAATATTTTCACCTCCATCTAGACATTAATACATATAAGGGATGCATTTTCGGGATCCAATTTCGCTGTTACTTTTATACATTATTTGGGTTTCAAGGAAAAACATGGAATAAAATTGAATTTTTGCCTCTGTTAATCGATTTTTATACCATGTATATATGAAATATACCATAGTATATTAAGTTTAGCCTCAAGTTTGTAACTAGAGCTTAAAAATATTGATGCTATGAAAACATTTTTGGAATTCATAGAATCACCTAATTAGTCCATTTCCGGTTGTCTGTCTGTCTGTCGTCTGTCATCACGATTACTAAAAAACGAAAAGAGATATCAAGCTGAAATTTGTAGCGGTCTAAGGACGTAAAAAGTGAGGAAAATTTCTTTGCGTTTGCTTTAAATAGAGGATTTGGTTATTATGATCGCATATCTATCATGTCTAGTCCATATGTGATTGAGTCAACTTCATGAAGATTGTTGTTATCAGTTGACAGAGAATTTGAAATAAACATATTGATCATTTTTATAAGATTTACGATATTTTTTGGTATATGTATAACAAGCATCGATAGCGCAGATGGTTAAGCTGTAGACTTAGGACACTAAAATCAATAGTAATCCATATCTCGCTGGTTAAAATCCGAAACGATGTGGGTACCCTAGTATCTATCCAACATCAATAGATAAATATTGTTCCTGAAAATCCGATGAAAATATAGGATAAACCTGCCTCACAACCTTTACATGTACACGGAGGATACATGACGTTCACACAAGATTTTTCCCATATAATTTTCTTATCTTTTTAGCCAAATGTATTTTGTGTTGCGTTTTCTATAACCCTTTCAAAGAGGTTTTTTTTCTCTAAGTTATAATACTAAAAACACTTCGATGTAATACCAAAGCGCTAATTTAAACATAGACACTATAATTTTCGATTTAATGGACAATTTTTTCGTCACAAAATTAAAAATTGGAGTTTATCCAATAAATTTTAAGGATTTTTAAGAAGAGACACATTTAATTTCCGTTGATTTCCGCCATTTATTGTTGTTGCACATATTTTTCAAGAAGAAATATGATATACTAGCTCGACTCGTACAGAATTCAGATCCCGTAGTTATCGAAATCCGTGGCTACCCTGTACCCGTCACTAAAAACAACAAACAGCAAATTTCGTAGAAAAGTGGTCGAAAATCCTTAAATTAATATTAGGAGCGTGTTTTTTCCTAAGAGACCGTGAAAATATTTTTCGATAGGACAGGAAAAAACTTGCTAGAGTTAGTAATATATAAGATAAACATCCCTCCAAACATCTTTTATCTATATTTTAGGTGTAGTCTTAAAATGCAAGGTCTGTTGTAGATTAGAAGCAGATGCGACTAACCTTTAACTGGATAGTACGGCCGTTTAGAGGATTTTCATGGCTGAATAAGTTCCACGACCTATATGGATTCGACGTAATTTTTTCTGCTCAAGCCGAAAATCAGGGTCAGTTTTTTCGAAATATGATCGAGTAATTTCTTATAAGCAATTTAATTGTTTAAAGCACTACCAATCATGCTTTAAATTTTGCGTTAGGTATGCCAAGCTGTGAAAACGAATAATATTATTTGCTAAAAATAACCTTGAAAATTTTTTTCAAAAATATTAAAATATTTCTTGAGAATAAAACGCTTCTTTTAGTTATATTTCGGGTCTATCATAATTCGTTTAATTTAAGTGTCAAGCAATACCCCAATATTTTTTAGAGGAAGTTACACCGGTTACAAATCATGAAATCCTGAAACGACAAATATTTTCCGCTTCACCAGACATCTCTAACTTGATTTTTCCCAGAGATATGATACTTTAAAGTTAGATTCCCAATTTTATTATTTTGAAAATAATTTATAATGATTGATGATGAAAAATAAATCAATCAGTATAATTAATTGTTTAAATACTTTAGATATTGTTGATTTTGAAACAATTAACTCTGTTAGTTAATTTTTTCAATTTTTTTAATAAAAAATAAATAACAACTAAGGCCATCTATTAAACAAAATAACAAATTGTAAAATTCGACGAATATTATTAAACTATTAGTACAATAAATTATGCATAGATGGCGGACTAAGTCAGATTAAAAGAATATAATTTTCTGAAATTCAATGAAAATTTGATTCGAAGATCGAAATATGAATTAGAAAAGAATATATAATTTTATGTAAACGAATAAAAATTATTAAATTTAGAAATTTCTAAGTAAAAATTTATTGTTAAAGTAAAAATTTTATACAAAGTCATTAGAAATTGTTTGTATTAAGAATATAAGGAAGTTATTAATAATAATTAAAGTATGATTTATATATATTTCAAATGATTAGGGAGTTATCGGAGTCAATTCGATTAAAATAACTCACACGTAAGAATTAATAATGTTAAGTTTTTAATACGCAATATCACGAACAGATCGTATGCATATAAATTCGTCAGGGAAAAAATTTCCCATTCCCAAATAAAGATCATGAATTTTCCGGGGACAAATTTCTATCAACAAACTATCTTTTTTTAACTAACACTTAGTGTAAATCATGTATACACTATTTTACAAAAAGAACATATTTGAATAAACGCTCTTTAAAGAAATGATTTAAAAATCAATTTTAATTTATGCAAAATTTTTGAAAAATGCAACGCTTGTTTTTTAGATTTATTAAAATACTAATTAATTTAATGAAAAAATTATTTAATTGCTTATTTGCTTAATTGATAAATTTCGAATATTATTACACAAAATATCGAATGTTGAACCAGTTTTGATTTAAAATTTCTAACACATCGAAAACACCTCACTTTATCAAATAAAAATTAACTTTCTACTGAAGATTAAACGACCAATTTATTCTTTTGGATAATTTAAAAATTAAAATAAACAAAGCTGACCCCTGTGAAATGACCTGCTTCGTTCAAGAAAGTAAATCTGACGTTGTTTTTTTGCAAATATATATTTTATTTTGACTTTTGACTTTTAAATTGTACAGAAAATGATAAGGTTATTAAAATTTTGGGATTCGATCATGATAAATTTACTATTTTTGGAAAAAAAGAATGTTGATTGTTAATATTTA
Source organism: Chrysoperla carnea (assembly GCF_905475395.1). Lineage (NCBI taxonomy): Eukaryota > Metazoa > Arthropoda > Insecta > Neuroptera > Chrysopidae > Chrysoperla > Chrysoperla carnea. The sequence goes on from NC_058342.1 coordinate 35,706,292, forward strand.
TCATAAAATTCTCTCCGTGTATTATAATTTTACTCAAAAAATAGGGATCATTTTAACCAATACAAACGAGATCATTTTATCCATATTTGAATATCGTTATAAAAACTTACTTTAAAACGTATTATACGCCTATCAAAATATGTTAATAATATTATTAAAAGTCAACAGAAGCCAAGACTTAACCAACTAATCCGGCGAATCTCTATATATTATAAATGCGAAAGTAAGCATGTTTGTTTGTTTGTTACGCTTTCACGCTAAAACTAGCGAATGGTTTTTAATGAAACTGTACAGCAATATAGGTAATACTTCAGAATAACACATGAACTATAATTTATAAAGATATATTAATAAAAAATAAATAAAAATTTAAAAATTAATTTAATTTGACATTTGACATTACCATAAATTACAGATTTTTATAAAAATAGTCAATATGAAATATTTCACGGCCATCTTTGCTTATAGACTCAATGAATAATTACGACTTTTGAGGTGGGGGTTGATAAAAAGGAATTGTGCCCCGGGTGCGAGTTAAGCTCGCTACGCCCAAGGGTATACAAAGTACACGCTGTACAAAAATTTACTAAATACTCTTTAAAGGAAGAATTCAAATAGGAAGTATTATTGAATGAACATTAAAAGACATAGCAATTTATATTTTCTAAATACGGAACATCATTTATAAATAATTGTTTGACTTCAAGTTGTACAACACATCCTGAAATAAGAAAATATGTATACAAAAAAATGAATAACGCGCGCGAACTAACCCTTACATCTCTAACCCCTAACAACTTTTTACTCAATTGTTTTTCATGTAATTTGGTATATTGAGTGATCCAATTTGAGCTTCCTATATTTGAAAAACATAATGTTCCCATCTTTGGTGGGCTAGAATTTAGTGGGCATAGATACCTGACTTATTTTAATTGGATAATACAAAATCACTTTTTTGGATTTTGCAGACATCATAAAGTACAAAAAATCGATTTCTTTCATGTCATAACAGAATTCCTATATATTATAGATGTGAAAGTAAGGATGTTTGTGTGTTTGTTTGTTTGTTTGTTACGCTTTCACGCACTAGAAAATTGATTTGAATGAAACTGTACAACAATATGGCTCATACATCAGGAGAAAACATGAGCTCCATCTTTGATCATTATTCTGAACCATAAATTAAAGATTTCTGTAAAAATTTTAAATAGTAAATGTAATCCAATTCATGGACATATTTTCTGAAATAATAACAATTTTCCAATAAAATTTGAGAACTGTGCATATGTTTTAGTTGTGTAAAACAGTCCCTTCGAGTGTGATGGAAGGGGAATAAGTGAGATCAAAAGAGGTGGAGGCTATGTAGTGTTAGTTTTTTACTTTTAAGCAAAGTGAAGCGGGCGGGTATCAAGCTAGTTTGATCTAATATTCAAAATTAAACAAAAAATTAGAAATATTATCCAAACTTAATGGAATAGCATACCTGATTTATTAAAATTAGTCGTAAACGAAAATTTTTTTTTGTTGAGTCAAGGAATTATTCAAATCTTACAAAAATAGGATACCAAATGCAAAAAAGTTTCCACTTTAGACCACTGACCTAAGAATTACTCACCTGAAAAAGCACCCTATATATACAAGTAAGTTTATACATGCATGGGAGAGTGTTATACCTTGGATAACAATTTACAATTTATACTCAAAGAATATGTGGTTAAAATTTCAGCTTAGGTATCCATGTAAACTTTTAAGAAATAAATTATTTAAAATCGATATAAAATACATTGCTTTTAAAGAGAAATCTTAAAAAACGATCTATTTTGATAATTTTCACTTGGAATGAATGAAAATAACTTTTTAATAGAAAATAAACATTTTGGCAATGACATAGAAAAGAAAACATCAAGTGTCTCCATCTTTATAAGGGATGTACGAACAGGGTAGATTTAAGGTTGAAATTATTTTTATCTTATTTTCAACTTTGATGATGAATTATAACTTCATGAATGTAGGCGAAAAATAAGCATAAAATTTTTCGATAAATACCTTAGTTTTCGAAATATCGAAAGCTTATAGCCTTCGGTTTAAAATTTTTTTTAAACCGAAGCTTTCCCTATTCTCCGGTTTTGTAATTTTTCAAAAGTGGCAACTCTAGTCAGTAGAGATGTTACCATAGACATACAAACTGGAGTGCATTCTCGATCTAACTGTCAAAGGAAACTTTACAAAAAGCCAAAAGTAACGTGATCCTTATGTATCCAAGATCTCCAAAAATTAAAAGGACACATTATCTCCATTGCTCGATGTCTGACTAGCAAATTTTATATGCATTAAGGTACAACACTTTACCCTACATAATCTTCACAATAAATATATGTATATATCCGTCATAAAAAAATAATATAGTATAGTAGTATATTCAGATGACACAAATTTGATTGTTATAAAAGAAGGGGCCTTGGGCTGGTGAATCCCGAGTGACGCTATAGCACGGATGCCGGGAAAGGAAGTATAAATAGCAGGATAATATCACATGACCGGATCTATTAGGTGTACCATGTTATAAAATATGAATTAAATTGTGTTTCGTTGTGGACCCTCGATGTGGATGAGATAGGGACACGAATCAAATATTATATCTAAACTAAATATGAGAGTAAATATTTTTCAACGATATCTTTTAAATAAATATTTAATATTTGAAACATAATTATTGTTTAGAGCCAAATGTACACATACTTATTATTATTATTTATTTAAATAATCATTTATTTTTATGCGCGGATTTGTATATCTACGATTAGATTATGTATCTAACGATTTATTTTTACCTTACACCAAAAACTTGAACACCCTTACAAGGACACACCAGGTGCAGGAACATTACAATCTTCACCGACAGCCAAGCGGCTCTAAAATCCTTCAGCTCAGTCTATCTAACGTCAAAGGTAGCACAGGACTGCCGTACGTCCTTAAATGAGCTGGCGGAACAAATGAATTTAAACCTGGTATGGGTACCGGGACACAGGGACATTCCAGGAAATTGTGAAGCCAACGACAAGCACAATAAAACAAGACACAAGCATCAATAAATACCCCGGAGTTCCATTTGCGAACTGCAAGTTTCTTCCTGAAAGAGGATATCCTGAAAAAGGCCAATCTTAGATGGAGGGAGGAACGTACTTGTGGTACTACAAGACAGATATGGTCGGAGTACAATCGCAGGCGTTCCGAAGTTTTTATATCACTTCCAAGGGCCTCTGTTAGCAAAGTTGTTGTGGCTATCACAGGACACTGTTTGGGCGACAAGCATGCTGAACGCTCAGGCCTGGCAGTGCATCAGGACTACTGCAGGAGCTGTCACAGTGGTGACTAGGAGGAGACAATGTCTCATCTTCCCTGTCACTGCCCAGCTCTTTTCATGAGAAGATGTAAAGTCAGTCGCCGTCAAAGCAATCTTACTGTTCTTAAAAAGCTCCAAATGGTTCATGGAGTGGTTTTTACGGTTTTACGGTATCACAACGGATCCTATGGTCTAAGTGTGTCCCACCCCAGGACAGCCACTCTAACCTAACCTAACCTAACCTACACCAAAACCTTAACTATTACAGCCAGAAACTAATTAATATCAATCTATTCTCATTGACATACTTTACACCAACATTTTTTTGAAACTATAAATTCATCAATTCTTATAAAATTTCAAATTTACCACAAAGCCTATATCTATTTTTTTGAACCATGTTCCTTATCGCCCGTTATGGTTTGTTTGCTGGTTGGGAGGAAAAACCAAAAAAAGTACAAGAAATAACAACGACCCCAAAATCCAACGATGTATTACCTAAGAAACTAAAACTTCTTTAATCGATTGCGTTTGCCATGAACTTTAAGAATATGCAAAAGTATTTTACAATCTTTCAATTTGTATTTTTTGTCCAAAACTTGTATTTTTTCATACAAAAAAATGAGTTGTGAGAAGAAGTTAAACATAATAGAGATAATTTAAAGTAAGAACAAGGAAATTGTATGTTATGTCATAATACATATCTTGATCAAGCCCAATGAAGGTAATCTACGCACATATTGGGTTGACTACTATATCAGAAGTATGTCTTTTTTAAACTAATATTACAATTAATTCATAAAGTATAGAGTTCAAGTAGCTTTAATATTTAATTCTTTAAATAATAAAACAAGTATTTGACTTCTTAAATTAATACTTTAAACTTTTCAGAATTACCAATGCACAGATATGCAAACAGTATCGTGAGAAAAAAAATGAAAAATAAAATTAAACCTAAAATTCCCAATGCACAGAAATAATCGATCTCTCAGTATCGTGAGAGAAAAAATAATAAAAACGGTACATTTACAAGAAACTAATTACACTAAACCTGTGAAGTAGCGTACCACAAATTAGTGTTTTTTTTTTTTCATAGCAAATCGACTACAAGTCACACTGGATATTTCCAAAAATTGAGAAAAAAGCACAGAATGATCTTACAAAATTGAACATGTGCATAATCAATCAAACTAGCAAAAAAAAATCAAAGCAAATCTGAGTAAAACAGTAAACAGAATCTCAGTTCTGCACATTTATCTAAGATTTATCAAAGTCACAAAGAAATATAGTTAAAAATTCAATTAATTTGATGAAAAAATTCCTTGCGTTACATAAAAGATACCTATTTTTCGATACCAAAAATAGTACAGAATAGTATCCCTTACTTTAAATTAAAAACGTGAGATTATTTATTGGTATCTAAATACTATTTAATCAAAATAAATCATGCGTGTGGTAACACTCACATTTGTGGTTCCGCAGATAATAATAAAAAAACTTTTCATTTTAAAAAATTCTAAAATCTTGATTTAGTTTAAAACATCTTTGAAATGCCTTATGTCATAGTTTTGGCAGGACTCAGACACTTTTAGTGGGACTTTCCAACTAAAATGGAAAAATTAAAAACTAAGGCATGTTTTAAAGCTAGAATTAAATTAAATTAAAGCTAGAATGTTTTATATCCAATTTGTGATTTTCAATACTCAATTTGAGTCTAATATATACATAGGCAACTTTCAAGACACTTATGTAACTTATTTCATCTAGTAAGAAGTTAAGGAGCTTAAAATTTTGTTTTCATAGATAAATTTTGAAAAATTTAAATCTATTAACCTTCAGTTCTCAAAACTATCCTTTGCTACGCCGTAATAGATTGATTCCTATCAAAGCTCTATCATCCGTTAAAATTTCCAATTGATTGGAGAACTTTTCCAAGAGCTATCGCGTTATGTCACACAATTCTTAAAATCAACAAGTGAAAACAAACAATTGACTGAGTTATATGTTGAAATACCATATATAGAGAGTGTTGATTACTCTGTCACATTACACATGTCACACATACTGATATTCCCGTATACTTCATACTATACAATTAGCGCATAATTTGCGCTTTCACGAGTAAACAGTGATGTTAATCAAAGGAATTAGTACATAAATTTTCAAGGAAATTTTGTTATGTCGTAATAAATATCTTGATCAAACAAATTGTGAATAATGTACGCACATATTGGGTTGACTACTAAATCAGAAATATGCCTTTTTTAAACCAATATTACAATCAATTCATAAAGTATGGTTTTAATAAGACAAGTATTTGGCTTCTTAAATTAATAATTTAAAATTTTCAGATGCGATAGGAACATAATTCCAACTGGGTGTTCCACGACACCTCTCGTTTTTATTCAAAGTTAAAATCCTTATAAAATTTTCAAATCAGTTCAAATTTTCATATCAAATGAAATGAAAGAAAAAACAAACAAGAATTTTTCATATTTTATAAATTCGACTATACAGTAGTTCGATTTAAAAAACTGTTCACATTATTGCATATATTAATACCGTAGTACGCCATTTTCGGAATGCAAAGGAATTCGTTGGAATCAAAGTGAGATAGAACAACATTAGGGGATACGAGCTATGATGTTGATAACAAAATGATAGCAAAGTCAGTGGTGGACCAGCTGTTGAATCTAACGGTGGCTGGGCTTCGAAACAATTTCTATTATTAAAAAAATAACGCGTGTTCGAGATACTTTTTTTCTAAGTTACAAAAATACAGTTGTTTATTTGCTGCATTTTTTTTTTTAAATTAAAGTGAATTTTAAACTTAAATTGTAATTAAATTTTTTTTATTAAAGGATAATTTTTATTTGAAATTTTACCTTTTTTCTAGGAAAATTCAACAAGTGTTAAAATATATATGTAGACAGAAATATACCTTATTTTTGTATACATATATAATTTTCAATTTTCCTTTTTTTTAGAATATTTTATAAAGCCCAGTGTACACTATCAATTTGGTAAAAAAACTAGTGTGAAGTGATTATTTTTTTAAATAAATTGGATTTTTTTTAAGTGTAATTTTTTAGTGTAAGTATACGTTTTTTTTTTAAATCTTCAAAATTTAATTGTTTAATCAAAATCAATTAAGGGCTGTACATTCCATATGTGAATGAATAAATAGTAAAATTTAGGCGACACACACGGGGGAATTATAGTATATCACCTATAAATATTTAATTCATTTACAAAACACTATCCCTATTCATATATCATGTTATATTATAAACTCTATCCTCTTTTTAACGTTTAATTGTATCATGAAACCATGACAAGTAATCAAATCAATCCCTGTACATTTGATATGATATTACAGGAAGAATTAATTAAAATTATATGTATGCAAATATAACTTCATTCAATAGAATTAATTACCTTATAAAATAGATCAATATATATATATATATATATTAATAAAACTATTTAGACATTGTTATTGTTCAGTCTATTTTATGATTTTTGTAAGTCTATGATTTTTGAATTCTTGATTTGGATATTTTTTATTATTGAGACCAAACAAGAGTTTTTGAGGTACTTTTTATATACAGTCAAATCGTTTATAACGACTAATCGATTGTAAGGATGTGAATATATCGTTTATAATAACATCAGCAATAAACTCGGTTGTCTTTTTAACTTAATTTTGAACATTTTAAAACAGCGAGGCAGTTTTTGTTAATAATGAATATTAAACAGAATAAAGGGATTTCTTCACGCAAGAAATTGCTTGAAACAAGATATAATTTTTCTTGAAATACGAATTTAAAAAAAATTTATGTTGAGCCATGAAAAAAACCATTTTTACTGTGTGGTTGTGGGTACTTAAGGGTACTAATAGCTCATTTTGCATCTTTTTCCATAAAATAATCTTTCTCCGAGGAAAACAAAGCTCGGTTTTGAAAAGACAAGCTAAAATACTTATATTTAAAATTGATCGATCGATTGATTGATTTAGTAATTTATTAATTACTAAAAATATTCCTTAATTATTTATCTTTTTAATTAAGATATTTACAAAAATTTTTGTCACGATTATTTTTTTTGTTTAATTTTCATGTATTGTACGAGATATAATTTATAAAAGAAGTTTTTTACTTTTTAATCCATTGAAGGTGGAGCAATATTATCATAAAAGTATGCGTTCATTCAACAAAAGAGTTAACGAACGAATACCGGATATAAAACTACCCAAATTGTAGATCCCTTCGATGTTCGTTATAAATGGTTTTTACTGTATATTTATTTATAACTATAGGTTTTAATACATTATGCTTTTTCGTTTAAAACATTCAAAACTCACTTTTTCAACAATCAAAAAAAAAAATTTTTCTAAATTCAAAAGAAATTCTATAAATTTCAAAGTTTTGATTTTAAAATTATGTTGAGAAAATTTATGTATTTTCTGTAATCTGACTAAATTTATCAAAATTGTGTTAATTTTTAATTATTAAATAATACATTTTCATTTTTCAACAATGTATTACTAAAATACTAGGACGGTAATCCGTACAATTTTCTTGGAAAAGTTTTTTATCGTTTAATTAGCTCATTTCTTTTAACATATTTTATTATTCATGAACTATTTAACACTCTGTTACACCAACTGCCTTAAGTTTGATGTTGATCAATTATTTTCTTCGATTAATAATATTTCTTATACGCAATACGATTTACAAATTGATTTAATCGATTAAAATTTTAGTTGGAAATTTTTCGTATTTTTAAACAATTGTTTTTTTTTTTTTTTGAAATTTTACTTTTAACCATAAAAAATTAAAATTATTTTTTTTCATATAAGCGGGTGTTTATAGTTTTATTTTCGGCTAAAATTTCTGTTGAAAACCACCGATTTTTTTAATAAAATTTATAAAAATTCATACAATCAAATAAATGAATTCAGTAATTCTGCTTAAGATAGTTCGGCGGTTTGAGCAAGTACCCTTAATCACAATAAACACATTTTTGGGGCCTCTTGCGGGACCTCAAAAATTAATCGGTGATGAAAAAACTTTACCTTACGGCGCCTTTAAAAAAGAAAATATAAAAAAAACTTTGATTTTTGACGCTTCTACGATATTTTTAATGCATTTTATTACATTTACGTCGTACAAATTGCCTAGTTGTCAAGTTTATTAGTCACGTGACAGGCGGACTACATTAAGACTAGAAATAAGTGTTGGGAGAAAATTATACTTGCGATTAAAGAAAATTCTATTATTAGGCTAAGATTACAAGGTGTGTTTTAGCAATACATTGTTGGTATTTAAAACAATGTAGTTCTAAAAAACCTACGCTTAGATCAACGTCAGTTAAAATCAACGCTCGTGTGATTGTAGCTTTAGAATTCATAGCCTACCGTTAAAAATTGTAACCAAAAAAAAATAAAATTTGTTTCAAATATCTTTTTTTAAATTTCAATGTAATTTTCATTGAAAATTGATGAAAATTCAATGAATTCGTTTTGAATTTAGTAGAAAATTGTAAATCGACGATGTCCAATTTTTATTAGAATTAAAAGGATAGATGAATTGATTTTAATAATTCAATCAAATGAATCGATTACTGGATCCGAATTACTTAGTTTATCTTTAAAAAAGACTCATAAATGATCGTAAACTTTTTTCCAATTAATTCCATTTTCTAGAATTTTTCACAAATACAAAGTATTCAGATTAACTAACTTTAAGATGGGTCTAGATGGGTAAACGTTTAGAAATATATCTAAATCGAAAAATGACTAATCAACATTGAAATTTATCTCGAAAATAAGTGATAATTTAAGAAAGAGAAATTAATTCATCCAATATCAGATCCAATGTCATAATTTTTTTGTAAATTGTAGCAAATCTTTATTATCCAGAATTTAAACTCTTCGAAGATGTCAACAATTCGAAAATGATTATTTTCAATTAATATTTTATAACTTTACGTTTTTTATGACATATATGCAAATGTTTGTACAAACATGTAACAAAAACAGTATAAAAAAATTTTTTACAGGGGCAAAATCAACAATGAATTTGTTGTAAAATGGTTAACTGACCAGAAAATTTCTTAAAATTCCAAAATTTTTTGATAAAAACCAAATTTAAGAAATAATTGTGTACCGATAGAAAATTTTTTAAAAGAGATAAGTGATGACTGGCGATAATCGGGAGAGTTCGGCGGTCACCGGCACCGAATGCTTGGATAACGTATTAGATAGACAAGATAATGAAGAATTGGAATTAGCTGTTATGGCAAACTTACAAAATTCATCAAAACCACCTGTCAAAAATGCACCAATACCAGATCGAGGAAATTGGTCCAGTAAATTGGATTTTATTTTATCGGTTGTGGGCTTAGCTATTGGTTTAGGAAATGTTTGGCGATTCCCATATTTATGCTATAAAAATGGCGGTGGCGCATTTTTAATACCATATTTTATCACATTATTTTTGGCGGGCATACCCATGTTCTTTATGGAGTTAGCACTTGGTCAAATGTTAACGATTGGTGGTTTAGGAGTATTCAAAATTGCTCCAATATTTAAAGGTACATTCACGTAGATCATTATCATCTGTATTTTTACCTAAAATATATTGTTCTGAATTTAAGGAATTGGATATGCTGCAGCAGTTATGTCCTGTTGGATGAACATTTATTACATTGTAATTTTAGCTTGGGCTATTTTTTACTTCTTTATGTCGTTACGTGCAGGTGCGATTTTTTGAATTTTTTTGTTAAACCGTGAATAAAGATATGAAAATTCGCTACTCAGAGGAGTTACCCTTCCCTCTAGAACTGGATTCACCATTAATTTACCTGGCTAAGTATGTGCCGTTGAATTTACGAAAGTTTTGTTTGCCAACCGCTGGTCTCGTTGGCAAACATCGTACACTTATTGTGGGAGATTTTTTTAGAGACGGATTACATTCAAGAAAGTCTCAGAGCGTACGATATCTTTCAGCAAATAAAAATTGATCTATCAGTGAAATATCTGTACTTAAGACCGTCTAGAGTTGTGAATACAGATGACAATTTTAACGCATGTTACAGCAAAAAATTTACAACAAATAAACTAATTTTAAGCATTCAACCAGGCATATTATCAGGTATTTTTTCTTAGAGCGGATCATCGACGTATCTTTACTCACAGTCATTTATTTTTCCTGGTCTTAAAGTTCGTATTTTTTGTTTCTCTTTCTTACCAAAATTCCTTCAAAATGATAGACGAGCATACAGTAAAAAGAATATAAATCAGCATGATCTAATTTTTTACCATGGCGGCCAAAATTTCAGCTGTCTAACTATTGCGATTTATGAGATATTTGCCGCTGATAATCAGACAAACGAACAGACAACAGAGTTCCGTTGGTCACCCTTCGGGTACCGAACTCTATAAAGTACTAGTTGTATATTTACTTGTTATAAGAACATCAACAGCCAAGTGTTTACTTAAATCAAAGAATTCATCACTTAACATGAGCTGCGTTCTTTAAATGCCATTTCTACCACAGCAAACGCCTTTCGCGAAGGCTTAAGCAGATTGCTTATCTTTTAAACTTTAAACTCAAAAAAAAAACTCAGGTCAAATTTTTTCCCCATGAGAGAAGCAAAAAAGAAAAACGGAATTTTAAAAATTGTACTTGATTTTAAGATGTACCATGGCGAACCTGTAATAATTACTGGAACACAAAGAGTTGTGTAAATCCGTATGATCGAGCACGTCTTTCCTGTTGGGAACAATATAACATGAATAATACAGTAACAAAAATTTGTGCCGTAAATCAATTTAATATATCAGCCAATGATTTAACAGATCCCGTTAAAGAATTTTGGGAGTAAGTTAACCCTTTTTGAATCTTTCAAGAAATGTCTTCAACCAAAAATAACTTTTTTTTTCAGGCGACGAGCTTTACAAATATCTGACGGTATTGAACATGTTGGTAGTTTACGTTGGGAATTAGCTGGAACTTTATTGTTAGTATGGATCCTTTGCTACTTTTGTATTTGGAAAGGTGTCAAATGGACTGGAAAAGTTGTGTATTTCACAGCTCTTTTCCCATATGTTTTGTTAACTATTCTCTTAATTCGTGGTGTCACATTACCTGGAGCTGCCGAAGGAATTCGATTTTATGTAATGCCGAATTTAAGTAAATTAAGGGAGTCTGAAGTATGGATTGACGCAGTCACACAAATTTTCTTCTCATATGGTCTTGGTTTAGGCACTTTAGTCGCCCTTGGAAGTTATAATAAATTTACGAATAATGTTTACAAGTAAATTCTTTTGTTCATTTTAGAAATCTTGCCGTTACTACAAAATTTTTTATTTGTTTGTTTGTTTAGAGATGCGTTAATTGTTTGTTCGGTCAATTCGAGTACCAGTATGTTTGCAGGTTTTGTAATCTTCTCTGTAGTCGGGTTCATGGCGCACGAGCAACAGAAACCTGTTGCAGAAGTAGCTGCTTCAGGTAATTCATGTGATTTTCATTTTTTTTATTTTTCACGTTTGACTAGGCCACATTGTCTGATGTAAGGGAAAGAGTCTAAAGATATTTATCCCCTGATGATCTAAAAGTTGGAACTCTAAATGTATGTTTTAGAAATAGAACAAAGAAACCATTTAAAAAGTATGCGAGCAAGATAAGTCACATTTTTATTGATCCCTCTTCTCGGGACAGACCGCTCGTAAAACGTATGATGAAGACGCCCGATCCTACATATCGGTCTCGGTGAGCCGGCATCAAGTCCGACACGCTAACTTCACTTCAATCGAACTTAGTCCTTATTTATTTTTTTGGGTAAAAAGCTTTTTAGCTGGACTCTTTAAGAAATTAAACAGGAAAATACAACAGATCTTTTCATTGTAATGTATCTCAAACTTATTTACTGGTTACGTTAGACTTAAAAGGCATCAAGTCCACATGGGATAATGTCCTCTTACCGAGCTAAAATAAGTTCCTGGTATTCGGATTGAGGAAACCCAAGTTCGTAATCCAATTAAAGTGAAAACTTTATCCAATTTTTTTTGTAAAAAACAAGTAGGTTTGACAATAACCACGGGTAGGAAAAATCCAATTAGGTATAGTCAAAGATATAAAAGATTAAGGGGATAGATTCCTTACTGGTCAGTGGAAAGGCGTATTTCTCTTTGATTTCCCTCTGTTAACATAATGTAATTTTATTTATATCCAAAATAGGACCAGGTTTAGCTTTTCTGGCATATCCGTCGGCAGTACTGCAACTTCCTGGAGCTCCATTATGGTCATGCCTGTTCTTCTTTATGATACTTCTAATTGGTTTGGATTCACAATTTTGTACAATGGAAGGATTTATAACGGCTGTTATTGATGAGTGGCCCCATTTATTACGTAAACGAAAAGAAATATTTATTGCAATGGTTTGTGGATTATCGTATATCGTGGGATTGTCTTGTATTTCACAGGTAATATTCAACGGCAATAGTGATATTTGTTAACGTTTCGACTCTGACTAAATAAAGTCATTAGAAAAGAAATTCCCTTCTTCTGATAAAGTCATGTCTTCAAAGATTAGAATCTTTGAAGACATATTGATCAGAATTGATAATTCTTAATTTAATTTGTCGATCTTCTTAACGTCACTAGTAACTCATTAAACAGTGACAAGACAAGCAGCTCCATTTTCCCACTTCTACCTCAAAAGGATTTGAAAAGTATATCAGTTTTCACTAGAAGAAAGGGAAATTTTAGTTGATTCTACCATTCAAATCAACAATTTTCCACGATTTAGAAGTTCCTTCTATGAATCCTAAGTATGAATTTGTCAAAACTGAAATGCCTTCCAATCCTGTTCAAGGCAGAACCAATAAAATGAGGCCCCCTAACTAAGCTGTCGAAACTTTAAGGTCAATAAATTTGTATTTATAAGGGATACTTTTTATTTTTACAGGGTGGAATGTACGTTTTCCAAATATTAGATTCGTACGCCGTAAGTGGTTTTTGCTTACTGTGGATCATATTCTTTGAATGTATTGCAATCTCATGGGCATTTGGTGTCAGTCGATTTTATGATGGAATCAAAGAAATGATTGGATATTATCCAATTGTATGGTGGAAATTTTGTTGGACTATTACAACGCCAGCGATATGTGTTGTAAGTATTCTGAATAACTCACGATCTGGAAATTTTGTAGAAAAGACATACAAAGTGTTGCATTTGTAACGAACCAGTATTTAGTATAAGAAATACATTTGTTTGTATTTTTATTTTTATTTTTTTTAAGGGAACATTTATATTTAATTTGATACAATGGACACCGATTAAATACTTGGATTATTCGTATCCATGGTGGTCACACGTATTTGGATGGTTCACAGCCTTAACCTCAATGTTATGTATTCCTGGTTATATGATTTATCTATGGTACACAACACCTGGAGATCGTGATACGGTACGTACTTACAAATTCAAGTTTTTCCGCTGAAATAATACGTTTTATCTTGTATCAACCATTTTATTGACTTGATATCTTCTTTTATACCTTCCAAGTATGGAGGATCATTTTAAATAGGAGTCAGTGTAATCAAATAACAGTTCTTGTATTGACCAGAATGGCGCTTGTGTAGCAAGAGGGTGTTTGATGTGAACTTCTCTATTAACTTGTTCAGTTTTCGCTCTATCTCTTATGACTTTGGGCTTTTATTTAAAATGTTCTCTTTTGCTACAACAGCGACATCCTTATTTAATGCTTTTCGTCCCATACTTTCAAGCACTCTTTCCTTGGTCTACACTTAATTTTACTCCCTCAACTCAAACTCCTTTCAAGTCTTCTTTCATTCTTTGGAAATATCCCAAACAGACTAATTTTTCTAAATTTATTTCAAAATAAAACTGTTATTTCCAGAAAATGCGTTTACTGGTTCGAATAGAGGACGATGTACCAACTGTACGAGCTAAAATGCAAGCCGAAGCTCAAGCCGCTGCTAATAAAGCTGTAGAAGTATAATTGATAGTTCACTTATTATATCATTCCATTGTTTTTTGGGCTTTCAAAAGTTTTAGCCCAGTTTTAAAAACATTGTATAAAAAAAATTCAAACAAAATTTGTCCTACACATATCCTATTATATATTTTTGTAACGTCAAGTCTCAAATTCAAATATCAAAACTCCAAAAAATCATACTCAAATTGAAACAATAACATGCATTCGGGGTCAAATCATGGGCTTCCATTTACATATCGAAGTAGATTTTGATATAATATTTACAGGCCTGAACAATAATTCAATAGATGGCTCAAAAATTTTTTATACATTTTTACCCCTTCCTCTATTTTTGAGGCCTATCAATAAATTTTTAAAAAGAAAAAACAAAAACCTAGTGAAAACTATGTCACGAGCAGAAATATGATGTATATCAAGAAAATATATAAGAAATGACAAGACTATAAGCACCCGTGATTAAATTTACAGCACCTGACGTTGCGTACTTTGTACTGCTCATCACCTGTCTTTCTCTCGGGCGAGACAAAAAAAGATAGGCGTAATGCTTCTTCTGTCATCTCTACTCAAGTTTCACGTCCTTATATATATATTCTTGATATGTATGTTATTGATATATATATGTGGGTAAGATCGTCCGCCATTTTTATGATAATGTCAAATAAAGATGGCGAGCGATCTTACACACATATATATAGAACCCTACTGGCAACATTGAAATGAAACCACATTCTTCACCTAATTTATTGCTCATCGTTTTTATAAACTTGACTCTTAGAATTCGCATAGAAATTTTTGTAATTAAATAAAGAAAATCGGCCATAATTACCCAAATGAGTGAATTCGATTTCAAATTTTTGTTTTTTTTTTAAAGAAAAAAACAAGGAGTACCTTCGAGTTACAAAATTATTTCGTAGTGAAATTTAATTTTAAGTATTTAGGTTTTAAAATTTCAAAGCAAAATAAATAATTTTTAACAAGAAATAGATGTTAGTATCCATTTTTAGTCTCTAAACGTCTTAATGTTTGAACGAAACCGATTTTTTCAAACAATGTTGTTTAATATTAAAATTAATTTTTATTTCCTTAGAAGAAATTTAGATTCTTGTTTTTCGACATAATTAATATGCCATAATCAGAGATGCAAATATAATTTTTGAAAAATAATTCACATTTATTAATTAACCGTAAAATATTTTTTAAAACTTGAACGATTCGAGCAGTTATTAAACAACATTGATGAATTAAAGTTTATAAAAAGAAAAACTGCCTTTTTTTGATAATTTTTCACACATTTCCAAGAAAATTCATTTGGACGAGATCATTTATTTATTAAAGTACTTTAAAGAGAAAAAGTACAACGTTATTAACTAAAATCGTACTTTATTTGTTTTATATAATTATAGAGGAACATTAGTTGTGAAAACCAAATTTTTTTTTTTGGTTTTCCAAAAGTTCCAAAAAAAACCCAAAAAAAAAGTTATATGTAAGTACTTTTTTTGAAAAGTAATCAAAGAGTTTATGTACATAGAGAAAGCGAGGGATGTGCTAGCCTGTAAGTGGATATGATATGATGAATCAGAGAGAAGACTGTTAGGGAGTTCCCCTGTGTCCTTTCCATAGTCATATGTCATAATCATATGATGCATAGAGATTTTGTGTCGGCTAAAAAGTGTTTAATATGCAGATTTCCATATTCTCCAATGTGACCGCAGTTTTCACAAGTAAGTAATCAAATAATACCTGTCGAAACATTTGAAATAATACCTGTAAAAAATATCTAGCCAATGACATATAGATTAGACAAGGACACAGGAGAACTGACTTACAGTCTTCTCTCTCATTAATCATACCGCAAGTTGTGGGCCCTGGCATCCTCTAGTTGTATAAACTCTGAGAGTAATAGGATCGGTGTACATATCTGTTTTTTAAATTTACGACAATGCATAAGTATTGCACCAAAGAAAGTGTCGAACCTTTTCGAAAATGAGATATGTATACCGGGACCTTTTTATAATAATTAATTAATCAAACTTTTATTGCAAATATTATATTAATTAAATGTATCTATTTATAAAAAAAAAAAAAAATAATAATCCAAAAATTAAAATCCTTAAAAAAAAAAAATCAAAGTCTGTATTCTGTTAGTATGTAAGAAATTTCAAAAATATTAAAAAAATTCAAACTTCATTTTTGTAATTAAATTCCAAAGTTTTGTAATTTAAATATATTCAAATATATATATGTCTTCCAGGTTTAAAACACCGCTATTACGTACATTGAGCTCTGTTCGACATTTTTTTGTTTTTGGTCTTAAATAAAAAAATCATAACTTAACTAAGAACGATTATATTGTTGTTGTAATTACCCCCCCCCCCCACAGACCCACCATAGTATCATGCCTCGGACAATTGAAGAAAATCGACAATTATTTTAACAGAATTGATTAAAACTTAGTTCACAAGGTAAATATCGGAAATGGCTCCAATGATTTTCATAAAAATTGGTATGCAGGGGTTTTTTTTGGGGCCAAAAGTCGATCTAGCTAGGTTTAATTTTAGAAAACGTCGTTTTATCCCTGTTTTCAGGAATAACTTAAACATTGACTGAAAAATATGACTCTTCCTGACATCTATTGGCGACGAAATAAAGTACATTACCAGGATATTCAAATTGGTATTTGTATAGAGAAATTTAAAATGGCGTCTGGTGATCGCCATAATGAATTTTCATTATTACCTTACCTTTAGTAGCACTCTCAAGGTTAAGACAAATCGATTGGCGTAAGAATCATAAAAATCGACCCACAAGTTTGGTCTATAGTGCGCCACATACCTTCTTTTTTCACAAAATGGCGTCTAGTGATCGCTATATTGAATTTTCTTTACTTACCGTATCTTCAGTAGAACTTGTATGGCTAAGACAAATCAATTGACATAAGAATCATCAAAATGGGAGGACCTGTTTGGCTTCTAGTTTGCCACGTAGGATGTTGAATATGGAGTACCCACAAAGTTGGTAAATATCATCAAGGAAACTTACGAGAGGTATACAAACTTACCGACCCCTTTCCCGTCAAAACTGGTGCAAAACAGGGCTACTTACCTTCCCCCTCCTATTCCTAATAGTACTTGACAAAGTGATGAGAAAGGTCAATGAAAACAGACGCAGAGGTATCAGGTGGAAGATGACAGAACGACTAGAAGATATTGATTATGCTGATGACCTTTGCATTATGTCACATAATATCAATGACATTAAAGGCAAAATAAACGACCTAGTCGAAGAAGGTAACAAGATGGAACTGAAAACCAACGAAGGAAAACCAAAGAGCTGAGAATAAACAACGCCAATAACGAAGATCTTATCATTAACAACCAACCCATAGAGCGTGTACGACAGTTCCAATACCTCGGAAGTATTGTTTCTGAAAACGGCGACACTGATGAAGATGTAGAACAAAGAATCAGAAAAGCCAAGGCAGCGTTTGCGCAACTTCGACCCATCTGGAGATCACACCAACTCAGAAGACACACTAAATTGAAAATATTCGAGACTAATGTCACTCAGGCGAAACAACAGCAGTGCCAAAGAAGCACTTAAGTGGAACCCCCAAGGAAAAAGAAAGATGGGCCGACCTCGTCATACCTGACGAAGAACCTTTTAGGAAGAAATTACTGAAGAAGACAAATCCTGGGGAGAAGTCAAGACCATGGCACAGAATCGAGTTCGTTGGCGAGCATTTGTTGTTGAGGCCCTACGTCCCCCTCGGGATCATAGGACATAAATATATAAATATATAAACACATTATCACTCCTTTGTGTCGGGCAGTCGGGTAATAATACAAGCACTGATATACAATAATGTTTATATCGGGTATTTTAACAATTAACTCAATATTGTTTATTTTCACTTGTTTATTTCATTTTAAAAATTTGGCAAGAGATAATATACTCCATTAAAGCCATTAATAGAAATTTTTTACATTATTTTCATGCGTAGAAGACACTCCTGGAGTTCGGTGCAGTCCTCACAACACATCTTTACCCGCTATGAATCCGCTGATGTCTAACTAAAGCACTATGTGTAATAAAAGCTTTATTACAGACATTACATGAAAATGGCCTTTCTCCAGTATGAACACGTTTATGGGTAAATAAACAACTTCTATCAGCAAATCTCTTATCACAAAAATCACATGAAAATGGTTTTTCACCACTATGAATACGTTTATGTTGAACTAAAATGTTTCGCTGATTAAATGATTTATCACAAATATCACATGAAAATGGTTTTTCTCCGCTATGAATTCGTTTATGTCTAACTAAACGATCACGACGACCAAATTTCTTGTTACAAGTATCACACGAAAATGGCTTTTCACCTGCATGAATTATTCTATGTTTAACTAAAATACTGCTATCAGTAAATGTTTTACTGCAAATATTACATGAAAATGATTTTTCTCTACTATGAATTCGTTGATGCCTAACTAGACTACATCGTTGAGTAAATATTTTATTACAAATATTACACGAAAGTGACTCTTCACCATGTTTTATTGGTACACTGTCTTCCAGAACTTCTGTTTTAATTTGCACATGTTCCAGAAATTCAGTTTTATTAATCTGTCCATTTTCCATTTGAACATCACTGTCTTCTAATATTTCATTTTTAAGTACAAATTCTGTATTTAACTGTTTTTCCAGTTTAATATTTTCTTCATTGATTAACAAATAATTATTATGCAATGAAGTATTTTCCATTTTTTTATATTTCAAACTAAATATTGCATCAAACACCAATTTTGACTTTTAATGCGACGCCATTATTTTTTAGCACGTGTCAGAAACACGCCATTTAGGGTGCGTTCAGATGTACACTGCGAGTGCAAGCACCGTTCAGTGCTCTTACTGAATCACCGAAATTGAGTACTCTTATGTATTTGTTACTAAAATAATAAGTACCCGTTACTGTCGTATCTTTACGTTACTTGTTACTTTTGATACATATTACTTAATAAAATTTCAATTGGTTTAAACCAGTATAACGATATTAGAATGTACAATTTTTGGCCAAATAAAGATATTTTTCAAACGGATATGAAACGAATTCGAGGAGAAAAACAGGAATACCTAACGATCATAACAGTTTAAATAAAAGGGTCCTTGTGGAAATAAATCTGTACTTAAACTCAGAATACTTAGCATGAAATTGAAAAAAAGAATTTGTGAAGTAAAACTGCCTCTGAAAACTTCAAGATCCTTTCTTTGCCCTTAAAATGGACACAGAGGACCCCTTGGTCTAAGTGCTAGGGACCCACTATCGACAACCTCTCTAATGTCTTATTATTGTCCTTAAAATGAGCCCAAAGATTTTTTATTTTTACGGATTGTATTTATTTGTTATTTGACCCACCCTTGGAAAAATCCCCAGTTATACCAACGCCTCTATGTCAGAACTTAAGTAACTTTTTTTTTTTCGAAAACGTTTCGGAATTTTCGTAACACCCTGCGGTATAAATAAAACGCAAATAAAATTAATTTAAATAATTTATTTATTTTTCTTTAATAAAATACAAAAATTTATAAAATTACAACTCAAATTCTTTAAAGGATGTCCTAAAACTACCACAACAGAAGAGCAGAACAATTACGAGAGTGCAGTTCGTCTTAGAATTTCATTCTTTATATCTCTCTGCTCATTCTTCTAATAAGGTAGTTTTGGGACACCTTGTATACAAAACACAAACGTTTTTTATCATCAATGATAATATTGTAAGTGAATGATTTCGCGTGCAAATCATGTAAACGCTCACTAATTCACATATCAGAATGGGCGACTCCCGTTTTTGAGGAGTATGTATTCCTTTTCCCTATTACACAACCAATTCTGCCAAGTTTTGATTTCAGAACAACTGAAAATTTTCTGTATTATAACACTAAATTCTGGCAGAGATAGGATTTTTCGCAAATTTTCAACAGTCTATTGTACAAGGACCTCGCCAACAAATGAGCCAGGGGTGGGAGGGATGTGTGTAATTGAATACATAAAATTGATAAAGTAGATGAAAAATTGACGAAACTCGATTTTTCTAGCGGGGATTATAAACCGGACAAACAATAAAAATTTTCGAGTTTTTAGAGAGGAGAGAGCTTGGCGACGTCCTTACAACTATAATTTTTAATTTGATAAAAAACTGTTTCCTTGAAAATCACAACAATTAACAAAGTTCGAATTTAATAAAAACGGTGAGCAATTTTTTTAAATAGTCAGGTACAATTTACAATCAGTCTGAGTTACTGAACCTTATTTTATCCATAGAAACAGTTTTTTTAAACATTCAACAACGACGAATCTCGAAATTTTTTTAGAGAGTGTATATATACGTCTTCTTAAGTTTTTTTTAGCTAAATCCATTTTTGTCTTACATACAAACATTTGATTTGTAAAAAAAAAAGTGGATCTTTGGTTTCCAAATATGCCACACTCTTTCAAACTATTTTAAAAGTGATTCAAATTTGAAACACAGTGCTTTCAGTGGCCTTAAAATATGAAATACAAGGTACTGCACGAAAACTTGCTGATTTTTATTAGCCCCCAAACACCAACAAGGTGGTTTCTAAGTTGTGTCTGATTAACCCATATCGGGGCCAATTTCCCAGGGCTCTGAAACGATGTAAAAATTAGACAAAACAACAAATTTTCTTGCTACACCATGTACAATTAATTTTTGACGTAATAAATTTCCAATTTGACACAAATTGATCCCGATTTTTCTCAATGGCAAGTCAAAAATTCTATTCGTTATATACCTTAAAATGACTAGAATTACGTATTTTTTACGAAAATCTTTTGGGGATTTCACTTGTCAATGTTTGATTTAATTCTGTACAAAATTCAATTCTTTTTAACGAAAATTTCGAGAGTACATATAAACGGTTTAACCTCCAAACTCGATAGATTTTTTCATCGTCGATAAACAATCAACTTAAAGTTTTAGTGGGGGCTAAGTAGGTTCAAGTCAGTGACGTAACTACCGAAGGACTAGACGGTACTCTGACCAAAAAACCTCGTATTAGACTAGCAAAATTTACCCCATATTCGGAATGTAAATAAAATAGGTTGCAACACGACAGAAGAATTTCCAACAAGTTTCGACTTCTGTTCGAATGCTAACTTGGAAAATAATCCGTTAATTCGGCAGGATTCGCGTCAGCCGTTCATGTAGTTTAAATTTTTATGCATTCTCAAATGTTCGAAAAAAAATTAAATGTCCACTTTCGAGACAAATTTTTAGAAAATTCTTCAATTTAAATATAAAAAGATTTATCACAAAACAAATAGAAAATGGATTTTTCCATCAAACTTACAAATTTTTTGGGATATGTGATAATTTTGGTCATTCTAAAACAATTTTTCTATCAATTTTCGATAGATAAAAAATCCTTTACTTAATTTGTCTTGCGAGAGATTTTTTTTTAAATAAATTTTCTTTGTGAAAAAAGAATCATTTTCAACTTTAATATAAAATTAAAAATTAAAAAAATTAAATCATTGAGATCTAAACTTAAATATGCAAAATGTCCCAAACAAATGTATGACACTGTACTCATGACTCGAGACAAGTTTGTATACATTTTCTTGGAACACTCAATATAGTACTGCAGATAGGAGAAATATTTTAAACCATTGTGCTATTGATATTAAAAGCATGTAATTTGGAGCATTAATGAGTTCCCAGCAGGCCCATACGCACGGGTTTTGGGGGGTAAAAAATGACCCATCTGTAGTACTATTCCTTAATTTTAACATTCCTAAAAAAAAATTAAAAAAATAAAAAAACCAAAATGCTTGAAACAATTAAAAAATGCTTGAAATAAAAAATCATGTTGCCAATCTTCTAAATTTTGTTAATTCTCGTTGCCATCCAATCGAAAATAAAATTTATTGGTCGTATATTCATTTTTATTCATGTACGCAAGCGCAATTGCTACACTTGCTATTAATAAAATAATTACTATAATCCCAGACATAATCACTGAAAACAAAAATAAATAAATCATTTAATTAATTCCGCCAATAAACAAATCATAAATTTTGCGTAAAATATTTTAGGGCTTTAGGGCAAATTCGTTTATGAGCTATGAGTCAATCAAGCTAAAACACAAATTGGCTACTATGGCGTAAAGAATCACTCTAGCCTAACCTAACAGGAAATACAAGAGAAGGGTTCTGGAATAGAGCGACGTAATTAATGGAAGCTTTTTTATGAATAACCGTATATTTATGAATGGGTACGTGACTACAAGATAGATATGGTCTGAGTATAATCTTCGGCGTTCCGAAGATCTTATATCGCTTCAAAAGACACTGGCTAGGCGGCAGGCACGCTGAATGACTGTGCCTAGCAGCGCATCACGATTATTGCAGGAGCTGTCACTTTAAAGAGGAGGAGGAAACGATGTCTCATCTTCTCTATCTCTGTCTCATTTAAATCAGCCTTTCTTTCACGACCTCTTCGATCTAAAGCCGCTGACGTCAAAGCACTCTTGTTTTTCTTAACAGTTTTAAATTGAGCCTAGCAGTGCATCACGATTAATGCAGGAGCTGTCACAGTAAAGAGGAGAAAACAACGTCTTATCTTCTCTGTCACTGTCTCATTTGAGTCAGCCTTTCTTTGACGATCTCTCCGATCTGAAGCCGTTGACGTCAAAGCACTATTGCTTTTCTAAACAGTTCTAAATGGTTCATAGAGTGTAGAACCTTATGGTCTAAATGTGAATCACTCCAGGGCAGCCACTCTTATCCAACTTACGTTGATCTTAAGATCATTTTCGTTTACTAAGATACTTATATCTTTTAGCCATGAGTTAAAAGACCATGGATATCTTATTTATTAAATAAAATCTTAAAATAACTCAGCAACATTCAATGACCTTCAGAAACGTGCAATTTCAACAAATCTTACAATGAATTGTCAAAATTAAAATTATTCCAAAAATAGACCATGCCAAGAATAAACAAGTGCAAAAAAAAAACAGAAAAATTACTGAAATTAAAACAACCCAGAAAAATAGATCATGCCAAAATTATACAAACTCAAAAAAAAAGCTTATCAAATTTATTTTTAAAATGCCCAAAAAATAGACCATGCCAAGAAAATACAAAACCAAAACATTATTAAACTTAAAACTATCAAAAAAACAAAAACAGATCATGCCAATAGTTTGAACCCATTGTACTAGGATAACTGAACACAATGAAAATTAAATTCGAACATTTTGAAACATTTTTATTCGCCTGAGATTAAAACAATTTATTTTAAACTCCTGAGATTCCACAAAGCCCCTAAATACTTGTTATTGTTTTTATAGATAGCCCCAATTGGTGTCATTGAAAAGATCATCTGGATATTTGTAAAACATATATTCAACAATTTTTTCAGTAGCATCTGGAAGCGGAATTATTAAGCCTTTAATCATTTTTTATTTAAAAACAAAATTATTTTCCATAATCAAAAATGTTGCGCTATTGGAAGGAAAGGAATTGGGTTTTTGGATTATTCTTACGAGATACTAGCATTAAATTTACAATCTGCCAAAAAAAAAAAACATACTACATTTTATCAAAAATAATTTTTGCATGCACACAACTTTGTTGTACTCGGTCCTTTTAGGCTTTAGCAGGGCTTACTTCAAGAGTAAAGAAGTCAACCGGGAATTCGGGACCATTGAAATAAAACAGAGAAAGAGTCTGGAACTTTATTATGCATGTATTGTACATAAAAAACTTCGTCTTGAACCAACCCCATCAAAATCCGTTGCGTAGTTTTAAAGAACTAAGCATACATAGAGATTAGAGACCGGCAGGCGGAAGCTACTTTGTTTTATACCATGGTTGATGATAAAATTCCCTGACTTTTCTCTTTTTCACGAAATTCCCTGACCTTCTCGCGAACAAGTGGCATACGAGCAGTGCGTCATTACAAACATTCAGGCCTTTTTACAATGAAGCTCTGGTAACACCCAAAATGGATCAAGCACAACTTAAAGACCTGTTTATAATAAAATAATTACCTAAAACTGATGTTGAGTCCATGTCATTAAAATTATTTAAAATTCCCAATTGACATTCTTCCTCCCATTGTGCGGGTGTCAATAAAATTGGTTTTAAAATTCTCTGGAATTCATTAATTTCACAAAATTCATCACAGTTTGGTAACTTTAGTAAATATGGCTGATCGTTGAGCGTCTCATTTTTAAAATATATCTAAAACAAACAGTTCAAGTTATTTGTGTGAACCTGGCATTAAGTGACCCGTAGTCCAGTCGACAAGCACCATTTTATGCATAATTTATACAAACAACTTCTTCATTTGTAACTGAAAAGTTACCAAAACGTAATTCCGAATGAAATGGCACCTTGATCATAATTTTTCGTGATCAAGTTTGTCTCAAAATGGTGTCTGTTGACTAGACCCCTAGACATGTGACGTGTCTTATTGTTTAAGGGTCAACTTGTAACTTGATAAGTGGTATAATTACAGAAATTCCAAAAGAATCGTTGCGCTTTTGTAATTCAAACATTAAAGCGCTCGCATATGGTGGACTTATAAAATTGTAAAGGTTGAGTCCCATTAAAACGTTTGAAATTGTTGTATCGTGCGCTGAATATATCCACATGTTACGATTTGGATTTAAACTATTGTGGATTTTTGAGAACATTCGTTCAATCATTTCATTAAACAGTAATCCTAAAAATGAAAAATTTACATTTATTAATCAATTTCCTCCTGGCAATTGACCTCCTCTCAAGCCAAATGTGATCTCATCCTGGACGGAGACGCATTATGGTCATGCACGGGTATTAAGAATGTACTCACTCCCAAGATCCTTTGACTACGTTCTACCCTCTCCGGTATCACAACGGACCCTATGGTCTAAGTGTGTCCCACCCCAGGATAGTCACTCTAATTTAACCTTAATCAACTTTCATGCAATAGGTCTAAAGTCAAGCGCAGTATTTGACATAATCTTTTCAGAATGGTCAATTCAGAATATTTTCAATGAAAATTTGTATAGTTTAAAAAATTAAGAACCGTTCTTTTGAATTTTTCCGTCGTTCTGAAATGATTGCCAAAGACTGCACCAAGTCCTAGATCAAGTATAATTTGTTTTGTATTTTTGATGAAAAGTGAACAAACCTATTTTCAGTCTTTGTAAAGTTTTTGTAAAACATTGAACTTCAAATGAAATACTGGACCATTGTTTTAATGGATTTGGATAAATTGGCTGTGTCCAATTTGGTAATGTTAAGTTGTACAGATCGTTTATAAACAATGTATCATAAAAATATGATAAGTCCACTAAACTATTGATATTTTTTTCGGCATGTTCCGTAATATACGCATATAATTGTTGATTTTTTTCGTTAATTTTTCGAAATATTGGCGATTCCATTGTTTTATTGAATTCATACTCATATTTTGGACATTTTTTTGAGCCAGCTAAAATCTAAAACAAATGGAAAAAAATATAATAATTATTATTCAGGACCGATTCAGTAATCGTGCGATCTAAATCGTTTTTAAAACGTTCGGTTACTATCTGGGAGAAACTTACATTATCGGCATAATCTGGAATGGTATGTACTGGAATTGGCTGCCAATCCTAAAAAAAAAAATGAATTTTGATTGATTGGAACCAGTATGAGATGAAATTTAAAAAAAAACTAAACTTACATGAACTCCACTCCAAACATCGTCCGCTGAGGGTGGAAATAAACCGGCTAAATTACTTAAAGCACTCATGATAGTTCGATCGACATCTGTGGAATGAATATAGACCTCATCAAATCGATAATGCTGGGATAATAAACGTGCGTAACGTTCTCGAAGCCATTGTCCTAAAGCAAAATGTTGGGATTTTCCTCTCTGAAAAAAAAAACATGAAGAATTTCTTAATATACAATTTTATTTCCAGTATCGTGGTATTTATTTCGAATTTGAACACACGTTTGTTTCATTCGAACAAAAAGAAGACGCTGATGAATCAGACATCTTCAAAACCACCTCTCTCCGTTGATCTACGATAAAGTGAATAAGTCTATTGTTTGGAGATAAATATGATTAAATATATTAAATATTACTTACATTAGTCAACTGACCCGGGCCAAGTGAGGTCCATAATGAATAATTTGCATTTGGGTCTGTTGGATATTGTAAAATTGGTGTACGATCTCCATGTCTAAAAATCTACCCACAAAACAAATATTAGTTTAATTACTATAAAAAAAAAATCAAAAAAATATAGAAATGGCCCCCCGCATAATGGAAAATTTCGAAAAGTATTATAAAATATTTCACAATGATTCTAAAGCCATATTTTGCGAATCTTAAAAAAGAAGATGAGTGTTGTAATCAAGCCTTTAGTACCTGAATCAATAAGCCCTCGATGTTCTCCTTGAGAAAATTTCATTTCCTGGAGGTACTTTCCAGTAAAAAGTCATATTACGTAGAAAATTACAATATTCCCTTTAAAAAATTAGGTCCTTATTTCTTCTACCTTTTTACCAGTCCTTGTTTCAGCAAATGAAAATCGTTATGAAATATTTATCATCCGGTATTAGGAAACATTGAAATATCTATGCGGAAATTTCCTATTCTAATCAAAAATGATCTAATTTTTAGACCCCTCCAAGAAAGTAGCAAGAAAATGGGACACCACTTTGACCTGACCATCTTACAGTTTAAATAAATTCAAATATATTCGTAAAATCGAAAAATCACAAGGAATTCTAACAAAAACAATCTAAATTTGGACACAAAATTATTGAAATTGGTCTTAAATTTTAACATTTTTATCATTAATTGGAGGGCCACTTCAAAATTCTTATCGTCCTTTATCCTTTCCAAAAACAATTTAAAAAAAAGTACACTTACAATTGTTGTAAAAATCGTATCCTTTGAAGTAACACTACAATTAAATTTATAAAAACTATTTATAATAATTAATATAAAAATCACGTATTTTTTGAACATTTTTTTAAGTTGTACGAGTTATTTCAATTCGTTTAAAAATTTGTCTCAAAACATATTCTAAATTTGTGAAGAGGTTTTGTGTTGAATTAGAGATATTTCTTCTCTAATAAATTTCTTTCTGAGTCCAAATTTCAAATAATAAATGAATAATGATTTTTGTTACAAAATTTATTTAAAAATTGATAACATATTGTTATTTGGATTTCCACGTTTCATAATAATAGTTTTCATTTGTGTAAACTTATGTCAAATTTAAGAAATAAATATTTTACGTCAAAATAAATAACACATTTTTTCCCATATACTTACAAATAATAGACTGCTATTTTAAATATCACAAACGTACATTAAATATAGACTGACAGTGATTGTATTTATAATCCGAAAAAATAATAGTTTGAGTAATTATCAGTCAAGTCAAGACACAACTAAAATTTCAATTTTCAAACCCTTCTTTTCGAGTAACTTATTCGGCGTTATTATCAATTTTCATTGATAATAACACCGTGAATGTTAATTTTCAAGTTATTAACTGTATCTGGTTTATTGGAGGCCATTTTTTAATTCCGAATTTAATATTTAACCTTCAGGAAACCAGTCTAGATAAGGAGTGCTATGCTTGAAACTACTTAGATGGTATCAAAAATCAAAATTGAAAATTTATTAGGACTGGTTTGCTGTGAACTATTTTTAATTATTAGAAAAAGAACATATCAAATTTAAAAAAAATTCTAATGAACATATTTATTACTGATCATTATAAATTCTTGAATTATGTAATTTTAAAATTTATTATAAACAAAATTTAATTACCCAAGATTAACTAGAGGCAATAATAATTTCATGAATGAACCTTAGACGTAATAATTTCGAAGGTAATAAAAATAATAATTACGGTGCAAATACTCATTTAACCTGTATATACTCATTACACTGCTTACAAAATTAACGAGGATTGAATATTCTTAAAAATACGTAACCTAAGATTTTAAATTCATTTGAACGACTGCAAAATGGAACTTTGCAACTAAGGTATTACTTCTTGAAACTAAGGTATTCCGAGCAATAAGCAGACTGGTGAGCCTATAGTGAAATGTACATGGGAGCTACTTCAGAATGCAAAACGAGCCAGGATACTTCCAAATGGTAACAAGAATGAAAGAGCAGCCACATCTAGCTCAGAGGTGATAGCGTATGCGATTATAGTCACATACGCCTGAGTAAATAACATTTACTATGACAGTAAAGACCATTTGCGTAAACGTTACGTCATTTAAAATTTTAAAATCATAAAGAATGGAAAATTTTACAATGTAAAATAATTCTTTCTATTATTTAATCAAGGATAAAAACATTTTTTTATTTTCAACTTCCACGTTTTTCAAAGAATTTTTATTTTCATATTTTTATTGCTTCCATTTTTATTGCTTCAATTATTGGTGTTAAAATTTTTATACGGAATACACTCTTTACTTGGTAAAAAAGTATTATTCTAACCTCGAAAATCAAAATAAAAAATTGTATGATATATTTAAGTTATTGGTCTGACGTCAAAAGGGTATATTCATTTAATTCAATTTGTTTTTGTGGTTTGTGTATGACTAAAAGCCAACTGATAATATACAAATTGATATATTGACTATTGTTTGCAAAATCAATAATAAATATCGATTGGAATCTTTTATGTACACAATTGTTCAAATTGAACGAATCTTTAAATATTGATTTTAAAATGTCTATAATTAGAATATTTTATCTCATAAGACACATAATTTACCAAATTT
Organism: Chrysoperla carnea; assembly: GCF_905475395.1. Taxonomy (NCBI): domain Eukaryota; kingdom Metazoa; phylum Arthropoda; class Insecta; order Neuroptera; family Chrysopidae; genus Chrysoperla; species Chrysoperla carnea. The sequence continues at coordinate 35,735,488 of NC_058342.1, forward strand.
TTGGGTCTGATAACAATCATTTTAAACAGAGGCGTCTTTAGACATTCGACATTCGTGACCTACCATCAAGACCGGATACAAAATTTTTAGACCAAACGACCATTAAAAATTTCAGCGCATGAAAGGGTACCTTTATCTTTGTCTCTTACATACTGTAAAAAATGATCCTAGTAAAGGTTTTTGTGAAATTTCGAAATAATTTTGGTTCGCAATTTATTTATTTAGCGATATTCTACTAAAAACTTGCTATCCGAACCGAAAACCGGCAGTGACAGTCTGATCAATCATAGTTGTAATTAATGGGGCGGTAACACCTGGGCCTGACAGAGCATCATGATTATTGCGGGAACTGTCACAGTGAGGGAGAGTAGGAAGCGATGTCTCATCTTCTCTGCCACTGCCCAACTCTTGCCACGAGGAGGTGGACTCACTTGAGCCAGCCTTTCTTTGACTATCTCTCCGACCTAAAGTCCGTCGACGTCAAAGATCTCCTGCTGTAAATTTCATTGTAAATTATTAAATTAAACTTATCTGTATCCTTGAGTTAGCAACATAATGTTAAAACATAGTTTATCAATTTAATTATATATTTATGATTTATCTGGTGAAGAAAATAATTGATTTAATTGTTATCATTTTGAGCCTAAAAAAATAATAATTTCATCTATTAATGCCATCTATTTGATATTAACTGAACTAATATATAATGAGCTCGGTTTAAGTGTGGATAAATTACAATGTATTGGAATAGTATGAAACGGCGCTCAGCCGAGAAAAAAATGATTAAATTGTAACAAAAATTAAAATTATTTAATTATTTGAATGATGACATTTCAGGAGCGAAACACAAAACCAAGAGTCAATTACCATAGAGCATCTAGTTTTCAGGATAAAAATTGAATTTTTTTTATAGAAAGATTGAAATAATTATCTTCCAGAGTTAGTTAAATGTCACTAAAAGTTAATTTCTCGACTCTTTGATTAAATGCAATCAATAATGACTTATTTTTAAGTCGTATTTCCTCCGAAAGCTAACGATTTCCTAAGCTAAGAGATTTAGCTTTCTACTTTAAAGTGTTCTCTTACCTTTTAGGATCTAAATTAACTATTATAGCAACTCAGAGAACTAGATTCAATCTGACGTTAGAACATGTTGTTCCCCATCAAACTCTGCAAGTTTTGTTAAAGTTATTTTCTGATCGGTTAACTACAAAACGAGGTTGACTCTGAGGACTAGTTTTTAAATCAAACCGTAAGCAAAGAAACAAATCCAGTTTCATCGAAATTGGTCCTGTGTGATGTGCGAAGAAACACACGGACAGAAAGACAGACAACAGTTTTATAATAGTAATGATAAAGAAAATATCAAAGGCATCGGCTTAGAATTATAAATTTTTTTAATAGGGACTGCTGTCGAATTCTAGATTAATCTAGAAATTCAAAGGTTACGCACATGCGCAATTTGTAACTGTTTTTCTTCAGTTGTTAGTAAATAATGACGTATTTGACAAAAAGAATAATTAACAATCAAAATTTCTGAAGTAAAAAAATGTGCTCTATTTTCCAAAGTCAAAGTGTGATATTCCAACTTTAAAGCATAAAGTTTATCAAAACTAGGTAAATCCTTTTATTTTCCAAGATAAATTGCCCAAAAGAAAAAATCATCGAATCATTTTCATTAAATTCGGACATGCGCTCCAAATCATTTCGAAATACATATATCGTTTTTGTAAATGAAACATTTTCTAATTTGTCATGAAAATTTAATGAATTGAAACCTTTGATGATTTTTTACTGAAATCCGTTAACTTTCCCTCTAAATTTACTTTTAAATTTGTGTGTTGTCAAACTTAACCTAAAAATATGTTAACGTAATTAATAGGCTATGGCAACAAAACCTGAGATAAAAACTAGTCCTAAAAAGCCTAAGAAGAAGAAAGAGAATGATAATACTGTTGATATAAAACGTGGAACATGTTCATCTAACTGGCAAAACTTTCAATCAAAAAAATTAAAAACAGAATCAACAATGTTTGGAACTTCTTCAACACAATCGTCAAATACGTCAAAAAAAATCAACCTAATCGAAACTGCAAACAAGATACGAGAAAAAGAAAATTTTACACGAAAACCTAAAGTGTATATAATGCCAGGCTGTATATCAGGAATGCAACTTACAACTTCAAAACCAGATTTGAAGACATCTTTAAGCAATACTTCAAGTAAAGAGTCTAAATCACCAGTCGCTAAACGACGTGCGAGAGTGCAGAGTAAACGAAACCAGGTAAATTATTTATTTTTATTCCATCATTACCACGTGACCAAAAACATTAAAGCACTTTAGCGACTTAATTAATGCATTTTTACGTGAATTACGATCATTCGATTGAGATTATTCGACAAACATTTGGATTCATTTTCGATTGTCCGTCTGTCATCACGATAACTCAAAAACGAAAAGGTGTAAAATTTTTATAGCGTGCTCAGGACGAAAAAAAATCAATTTGAGTTCGTAAATGAGCAACATACGTCAAGATCTTGGGTCTAAAATACCCATCTTGTAAACCGTTTGAGATAGAACAAAATTTTAAGCGTAAAAATATTCCTTATAAAAAAATAAACAACTTTTGTTTGAAACATTTTTTCTTGAACATCACTGTTGACCCGTGAGGACACAAATTAAGTTAGAAACATTTTATAGTCGCATCACAGTCGTGTTATATACACGGTGTTCTGTTATTGACTGCAGATCGTGGGCCTACAGAATAAGCTCATAAAGACGATGGAAAAAGTTATTTACCACGATTTGCAGCCAATAACAGAACACCGTGTATACACGACTGTGGCTTTCTAAAAGTGACTATCTATCTTTTCTTGTATAAAGTAAAAATCAAATAATTTCGTAACCAACACTGTCTATACTTGGTATTTCAACAATTAATTTAGTCAGTTGTTTTCACTTAAGAATAAAAATGTTTTTTTTATAGATCAATGCTGCTGCAATCCCTTTCATACCACGTCACACCCCAACAAACACTGTCGACTCATCGTCAATTCCATTTGCCAACATGTCATTATGTCACTCGGACGAACGGCTCAAGAACGATGTACCAGGAACCGTATACTATAAGACCCTGCCACAGCCAACACACATAATGCCTAATGTCACACGCGTTGTCACCAACACCCAATTCAAAATACCGGCCCATTTAAGAACGTACATGTGTCGAACGACATTCCAAGTACCATTTATGTCAACCACAAATCTAGCGGTCAACGATTTAATGTTCTTACGACAACCGGGTGTTATTGGGAGTGTGGGAGTATGGCCTGTTATCAACGAAGATGTTTGTGTGGGCATGGATTGTGAAATGGTAGGTGTTGGAACGGGCCGTGAAAGTATGTTGGCACGAGTCTCGTTGGTCAACATGTCTGGAGAATGTATTTATGACACATTTGTGTACCCACAAGTTCAGGTAAGTTTATTTGGATCCTTTTTGACAAGTAGACAGATTTTTCTTAAGCATTTATAAAATTTTCTTGTATTTTTCCTAGGTTGTTGATTTTCGAACGTCAGTGTCGGGTGTTCGACCTAATGATATAAATTTTGGGGCTGATTTTCATACCGTTCGGCAAGTTGTTGCTACTTTAATACACAATCGAATATTAGTTGGACATGCCTTAAAAAATGACTTAGAAGTAAGTAAGATTTTTTTAAAATAAATTTTACAAGATGTCAGGGAATTTTAGTATCGATCCAGGAAAATGATTAAAAAACATTCGCGGTAATCGAGTTTTAAACAAATCTCTCCTGTCACGAAAAGTTCCGCCATGAGTTTCTTTCCTCAATAAATTCCTTCTTTCAGGCCAAATCTATTCAGCACTTCGATTCTTCTTCTCCATGACCCCCTTCTAAGTTTCTCTCAATCGTCCTTTGCGTCTCTGTCCTTGAGGTTTACACTTTAAGCCGTTTCCATAAAAAAGAGGTGTTATAAGTTTGACTGCTTTGTGTGTGTGTTAAGTTTTTCATTCAAACTGAAATTTTTTCTCTTTGATTATAATTGTTATTTTTCTTTACAGGTATTAGGATTAACCTTTCCAAAAAAATATATACGAGACACGGCATATTATGCACCATTTAAAGAAAAACTGAATACCAATGGACCACCTAGTTTAAAACGTTTAGCCAAAGACATATTAAATGTTTGCATTCAAGATGGCGAACATAGTTCTATTGAAGATGCGCGCGCCGCCATGCAACTATATGTTTTACATCGTCAAGAATGGGAGAAACATTTAAGGACACGCCGTTATAATCATCATTAAATCATTTTATTTTAAGCAATTGCAATAAAAATCGGTTATTACGACATTTGAAGGGACAGCGGCAACATCTTCTGAGAGAAATGTTAATGACACTTTCACTAGAAAATTATCTTTCTCCAAAAAAATGAGAGTCTGGTCGTTAAAAGACAAGCTTGAATAGCAAAATGTCAGATTGGGTGTCCTAACCTGACTTTTTGAAGTAAATTTGATGACACTTTCGCTAGAAAATCATCTTTCTTAAAAAAAAAAAAAAATGAAAGTCTAGTCGTCAAAAGATAAGCTTGAATACCAAAGGGAGTCAGATTCGACGTCGATATCGATCTGTCGCTATAAACGATGTCGTTATAACCAATTTTTACTATATTTTTATGTTATGTTAGATGTTTACCATAAAATTTCTCCGTATTTTCCACAAAAATTTAGAAATGTTCTTTTTTTATCTTACACACTACAAAAAAGTTATATCGTGTCCCAGTTTTTAAAATTTCCCAATTTTCCAAAAAAAACAAAAAGTTCGTTACCATAGAAATGATTTTTTTTAAATATGATTAACACAAAAATTTTTTCAATCTCTGTGGAGTGTTTTAAATTTTTTTTTACTGTTTTTAGTTGTAAGTTTTCCCAAAAAAGGTCAAAAAAAGCATAGGGTTAATTAGATAATTTTCAAATTTATATTTTTGGATCGAAATATAATTTTTCCCGTTGAGGAAAATTTAGATAATTCTTTTTTGTAGCTACTTTTATAATTTTTATCTTAGTAGAATTATTATTTTTTGTCTTGATTCCAAGAATTGAAATTAATTTTTCCTGACATCTCTCTTCAAATAAAATAATATTTGTAATTTTTCAAAATTTTCCAAAAACCGTAATTGACTTCAAAGTGATGACATGACAACTTGTCAAATTTTGTGAATGAAATTAAGATGCAATTCAGGGTGTACCTCAAGGTTTTATTCCAGACCTGGTTCCATAACCTGTGTTGTTGAGAGAAAATCTCAAACTATTACGTAAGCGCTACGATTTATATTTCAAAATGTGAAAATACATTCATATCACTTTTTATTTATCTGTCATCTGTTATTGAGAACACAATGCATGTACGGAGATAGCCGAAGTATAACGAAGCCACCCGAATTGCATTTTTGTAACTAATTTGACTGAAGTGATGAGAAAAACTCTCATAGTTGTTTAAAAAAAATTGTAAAAAAAATACAAAAGTCAACAAATTTTCAAAAAACAAAAAAAAATTTAAAAAAACAAAAATGTTATAAGTTGTCATCACCGAGACTTGTGCAATTTCGAAATAAGAGTGAAATTAATGTAAATAATCAGATTGTTAATTCGAATCGTAATTCTAGAATTGATTCGAGTGCATGTAAGTAACAATTAATACACATACGTAATTCCAATCATTTCTAGAATTACTGGAATCCAAAATTCCTTATTGGATTGGGATTTTCATCTTAATTGTACCCTATTTTAAGTTTAACAGAAATGATTCTTGTTACACTTTGTAGAATATTAAATGTTTTCGAATTTCTCGATTTAATTTGTAGAATATAAAATGTTTTCGAATATCTTGAAATAATTATTGATATACTTTGTAGAATATAAGAAGTTTTCGAATATCTAGAAATTTCCTAATATTGAAAAAAATCAATTTAATTTCCCCCCTCTATCTAAGTTCAATACTGAATTTTGAAGCGTCCTGGGGGAAAATTTGATTGTGCCGTTGTCGAAGCGTGAGTTTTTTTTGTCTAACATCTTAGTCCTTGACGCTACCAGGATGGCAATCGGCTTGGAAAAACGATTGATATAGATCAGGAAAATCATAAAAAACTACTGAGTCTCTAAAATCGAATTCTGAAAACGTGATTCTTCGTCGATATCTTAGCACGTAGTACATATTATGGATCAATTTTAACTAGAATTTATTTCAATCAACCTGGAAAACCGGGAAATATCTAGAAATTTTGATATAGATCAAGAAAATGATTAAAAAATACTGAGTCTCTAAAATCGAATTCTCAGAACATGATTCTTCGTTGATATCTTAGCACGTAGTACATATTATGGATCAATTTTAACTACAAAAATTCAGTTTTGGTCAAGGTTGCACGTGGAAAAGTCAGGGAATTTCAATTGACTTATTTGAACGCTATGGTAATTTCGATAATCTTATGCGCATGTCTCTTTTTTTAAAAGAGTAAAACAAATTATATTCTGCAAAGTGGATAAAAAAAAGGACATCAATGTATTTTATAAGAAAAATATTTGGAAAAGAATAATTTTTTTCAAGAATTTTGTAGATAATTTTTTATTGGGTTTAGAAAGCATTTAAAAGAAAAATATCTTTGTTTAGTAAATAATTTAAAATACAGTCAAAAATCGTTTATAACGATTTTAGAAGAAGGAGAGGCTTCGTTCTAAGAAATTCTAACATATTTTCTTTCAGAGAGATACGTCACTAGAACGCTAATTTGATGACTTTTACTAAAAATGATCCCAATTCGAATTGATTAGGGAAGCTTTAACTTAACCTTTTGATGTATTAGCTTATCTTTTGATACGCAAAGTTTCATTTTCATCTTTTAGTGGAAGAGCGTGAGTTTTTTTGTCTTACATCTTAGTCCGTGACGCTACCAGGATGGTAATCGACCTGGAAAACCCGGAAATATCAAGGAATTTTGATATAGATTCTTCGTCGATATCTCGTTAAGAGCCACCAAACGAGTCAGCTTAGTTTAATTAATTAGTCCTAATTAAAGCCTCAATGTTTATATAGTTTAAGATAAAGCGAATTCGATCTAACTTATATTTGAATTCGATCTGGTACCTTTTCAATTGGTTCTTATATCCGATTTTTGACTGTTTGTCCTTGAAAAAACGATTTATTGTGTTTATTGAATCCCAACCCCCTTCCCTCTCCCTCCATCATTGTTTCCCACTACCTAGTTGTATTTTGTAATTCGCTTTTATTTTCTTTTGTCAAATAAAAATATGGTGCTAATTTAGTGTCTTCGTGAAAACAAAATTAAATACGTTTACAAAAAAAAAAAAAGTACAAAATGAAAAGACAGAAAGAGAAAAAAAAATTGACAACTGAAAAGCTCGCCATTCATGATGGAAATAAAAAAGGAAAACAAATAATAATAAATTTTCATATATAAATTTTGTGTTTTATTCCGTAAGGTCCTTCACATCAAAGTGTACACTAAGAAAAGCCGGGGATTAGGTAAGTTAGCGAGTATGAATTTATTTAGGCAACCGCAATTTTATCTGGTATATAAATTATTGAATTTTTTGGGTCAAATTTACCCCTAGGAAAAAATCGAAAAATTTTCTGTTTCAGAATTCGATAAAACTCAGTTTATAAGGTAATTTTGACCCAAAAAATTCAAAAATCCAGTTTATTTGACGATTGGGCTAGTAAATTTTGAAAAAAACGAGTCCTTGGATCGATTTCTGGCGATATCTCAAAAAATACCCGTCCAATCGTTAAATGAACCCGATTTTTGAATTTTTTGGGTCAAATATATCTTAGAAACTGTGTTTCATCAAATTCCGAAACATAAAAATTTTTTCGATTTTTTGGAATTTTTTGAAGGGGTACCCCTTGAAAAAAATCGAAAAAATCCAAAAAATTTTTCTGTTTCAGATTTCGATAAAACTTAGTTTATAAGGTAATTTTGACCCAAAAAATTCAAAAATCGAGTTTATTTGACGATTGGACCAGTAGATTTTGAAAAAAACGGGTCCTTGGATCGATTTTTGGAGATATCTCAAAAATTACCCGTCCAATCGTTAAATGAACCCGATTTTTGAATTTTTTGGGTCAATTAGACCTTATAAACTGTGTTTCATCAAATTCCGAAACATAAAAATTTTTTCGATTTTTTGCAATTTTTTGAAGGGGTACCCCTTGGAAAAAATCGAAAAAATCAAAAATTTTTTTCTATTTCAGAATTCGATAAAACTCAGTTTATAAGGCAATTTTGACCCAAAAAATTCAAAAATCAAGTTCATTTGGCGATTAAGCTAGTAGATTTTGAAAAAAACCAGTCCTTGGATCGATTTTTGGCGAAATCTCAAAAATTTTCCGCCCAATCGTTAAATGAACCCAATTTTTATCGCCAACTGGACCGCTTTTCAATATTTCCAATTTAAACTACCAGGTTACTTACCATTTATGAATACTACCGTAAAGTAGCAATAAATTTGGGACACAAATTTAAGTAAAAATCTTTATTTACACAAAAAGTGATCACTGTACATCGAAAACAAATCTCAAAATTTTTACAAACAAAAAACAATAAACAGTTCAAAATTGTATATAAAAAAAAATGAAGAAAACTTGGAGGTGGGAATCATAAAATTGAGCTGACAACATAGCACACACGATTTAAATGCAACGTTGCGTCACGTCTTTGTACTAAACATAATTCAAATATTTTTAATTTTGAGCACATTTTTGTGTTTCGGTTCGATATGATACAAACACCACATCACCACCCACATTTATTAAACATTGACCCTAAAACGTACAAAATAATTAAAAATTTTATTTATTTATCCACAACGATGATTACAGTCAACGCTGATTAGAACGACATCGCTTAAAACGACAAAGCGGTTATTGTGACCAATTAGAAGGGTTCAAGTCAGTCAACATCGTTTAGTTGCAATCCATTCACTGAAACGATCACACCAGCAGCATTCTCGAAAAAATATGACTCAATGAACACCGCATCGCCACTTCAAAAACTACCACTCGTTGTGGATGAAGAGATTTATCGAATATTTCTCTTGGGTTTTCGGAGCCCCAGATGCGACAGTTTTGCTTATTCACGTACCCGGAAAAGTGAAAATGAGGCTCGTTAAAAGAATGGCCATATGCAAGAAGTACTGCAGCAGTTATTTGGCAGATTTTCTGTTCCATTACAAGCCTCAGAGTTTGTACTTTGGGTTAAAATAAAACTCCTTGCTGAAAGACTCTTTATAAATACTTCCTTCGAGAAAAATGAAAGTTCGGTTGTCTAAAAATAAGTTGGAACACCAAAAGGTTGGGTTGGAATGTTCCAAACCGATTCTATGATGTTCCAGTTATGACGATCAAGCTTTCAAGCTCTTCAATGTCGTTATAATCGAGTTTAACTAAAATTTGTTTAGAATTTTCACCTGATTTTTATGTGGATTTCGAAATAAAACACATTCATTCATGAAATACGCCACCATTGCGTTTCCACCTAACGCTGCAATATGTGCACGTACAATCGCTAAAACCTCCGTCACAAAACTATGAACAAAACCACTTAAACCGCTCCCCTGAAAGTCGAACTATTTAGAAACAAAAACAATATTATTTTTAATATTATTGATATTATTGATTTTGATTTCAAAATAATTTTGTATTCTATTTTAGAAAGTTTTACCTCTCGAATCGATGTCGATTCTCTGATAAAAAAGAAGTTGATATTTCCTAAATATTGAACAATATGTCCTCCAGGTATGTAAGATAACGATGTTATGTCTATACCATGCCGTGACGCCTAGAAACAAAACGAGTAAAACGATTACGTTAAGGAGTTATATCCAGTTAGATCAAGGAATCGGTTTTTTTTTTGTATTTCCGGAATGTACATATTCTCTGAAAGTTGGATCCTGACACAAGAAGGCGAGGAGAAAATAAGAAGGATATATGGTGCAATCCGAGTGAGCGAGGAAGAATGGCGCATCCTAACCAACAGAGAAATCCAAGAGATCCTGAAGGGAGTAGACAAGTTTATGAAATCACAGAGGCATGTCAAAGAATGGAGGAAGGAAGGATGCCCAAAAAAATATTGCATGCCAACGTGTACGCTACACGAAGAAGGTAATGCGAGTCACTGGATAAGGATCCGCTGTCAAGCACCTAGCAATCTGGAGGAGAGTGGTCGAAGAGAGCAAAATCCCACCCCGGGCTGTAGCGCCTATTGGATTGGATACATATTCTCTGAAAATTTCAAATTGATCCGAGAAATATCCCCGAAGATTTTAACTGAGTGTAAACCTCTTTTGTCCTGGGACACACTTAGATCATAGGGTCCGTTGTGATACCAAAAAAAGGTTGGCCCATCCCCGACCACTGCTCCATGAACCATTTTGAACTGTTTAAGAACAGCAGGAATGCTTTGACGTCGACGGACTTTAGGTCAGTTTAGATTTAAATCGCACGATCACTGAGCCGGTTAATCTCGGGATGTGGTTAATTTCACTCTGGATGTGAAATGATTGTAGATAGGTTTGTAGATAATCCGCCTCTGGATGTGAAATGATTGTTGGATTACCTGAAATGGTTCGGTGTGAATTCGTAGCTGTTTTGAAGGTAAATTCGAAGGTACATTATTTGAGACAACTTGTTGGGAAGGTTCTTCATCTTCTTCTAACGTAAAAATCTCATCATATTCGTCTGAAATCAATTTTAAACAACGTAAAAATATGTCCGATTCGATAAATTTTCTTTGTTTGTACGCTTACCTAATCCTTTTTTTACATCCCTACTTATTGAGTGCGTAATTTTCTTTTTTTCTTTAAATGAACGATTCATTTTTTTGATTCCCATTGCAGTACCTAGAAAAAGAACTCAAATTATAATTTGAAAAACATTCGGGAACTCGTAGCACATCCTTTGTGGGAGAAATCCTTGTAGAGAATGGCGGCCGAATTCTAGTGGTTCAAATTGTCTGAAATCGATCCGAGAAGTCGATCTCTGTATGCGGTTTTTGGGCGATATTTCTAACTCTATGTATCCAATCACCAAATGAATCTGATTTTTGCATCTTTTGGTCAAAATTACCTCTATGAGTTTTATCAAAATCGGAGCCAGAAATTTTTTGAAGGGAAAAATCGAAAATATCAAAAAAAAAATTTCTGTTTCAGAATTCGATAAAACTCAGTTCATAAGGTAATTTTGACCCAAAAAATTCAAAAATCCAGTTTATTTGACGGTTGGACCAGTAGATTTTGAAAAAAACGAGTCCTTGGATCGATTTTTGGTGATATCTCAAAAATTATCCGTCCAATCGTTAAATGCACCCGATTTTTGAATTTTTTGGGTCAAATATACCTTAGAAACTGTGTTTCATCAAATTCCGAAACATAAAATTTTTTTCGATTTTTTGGAATTTTTTGAAGGGGTACCCCTTGAAAAAAATCGAAAAAATCCAAAAATTTTTTCTGTTTCGGAATTCGATAAAACTCAGTTTATAAGGGTATTTTGACCCAAAAAATTCAAAAATCGGGTTCATTTAACGATTGAGCTAGTAGAAGTTTGAAAAAAACGAGTTTTTGGATCGATTTTTGCTGATATCTCAAAAATTAGCCGCTCAATCGTTAAATGCACCCGATTTTTGAATTTTTTGGGTCAAAATACCCTTATAAACTGTGTTTCATCAAATTCCGAAGCAAAAAAATTTTTTCGTTTTTTGAATTTTTTATATTTTTTTGAAGTTGGGTTGAGTTGGGTTGGGAAAAAATCAAAAAAATTTTTCTGCTTCAGAATTCGATAAAACTTAGTTTATAAGGTAATTTTGACCCAAAAAATTCAAAAATCGAGTTCATTTGACGATTGGACGAACATTTTCTATAGTATCGCCCGAACTTCTAAATCCTAAGTCGTCTTGGCCTCATAAATTTAAAAAAACAAAAATATTTGAAAGGACTTACCATATGCAGTTAACTGAATTTCATCAATTTCCGGTATATCCACCCTAAATTGTAGTTGACATAAAACACAAGGCGTCATACGTCGTAATTTAAAGTAAACGGTTTGTAACAAACGTTGGAATTGTCGACCAAATCTTAGTGAATACTGATTTGTGGGTAATTTACAGCGGGTCATTTGTGTGAACATTTGTAAATGGGTTTTCACTTCGTAATCATCTAAACCAGGTACTTGTTCGATGTTCACCACGTTAAAACCATTCGGTGGCGGTCCTTCCATTAATAACGATAATATGTCCGCATCTTCAGCGTCATCTATCTACAAACACAAACAAATCAAAATCAATCATGGCTCAAAAGTGTCCAGCTCTGTAACAAACAGCATCTTCTCAAATATTCAAGCCACACTTCGAGCCCTTGAGGTATCAAAGTTCCAACCGAGGAAAGTCTACGCATGCTTCAAGGACCTGGATAACACAGTCCGACTGACTTCGATACCGAGCGACTTTGGTGTTATAAGAAATGAAGCAGCGGATTGACACGAGAGGGATTGTTTCAAACACCCCTTTCCCCTGAGCCTGTCATACCCATAGCAAGATGTTCCGTAATTTATCGAATCAAGGAATGGCAAGACAAGCGCATCTTGATTACTGGAATTTTGCGCAGGGCTAGCAACATGCAAAACTGTGCATAACCACACCCAGGCCATTTGAAAGTGCTCGCCTGAAACTTACTAGATAACGGTTGAGAAGGGTGGTAAGACTCTTGATGGGACACTGTTGATTAAACTACCACTTTCATAACATGGGGATCTTTGGTGATCCCACTTGTAGGACTGGTATAGAGGACGATTAAACTTTCATAAATTTTATTTGCAGAAACCAGCAGGGCGTCATGTTTAGAATATTTGAGTCCGAAACCTTGGATCCATCAAACCCGGAAAAATTCCAACAGAAAGAGAAGCTGTGGGCTTTTTGCGTGGTTATCTCGATAGAATCTTAGAGCTTCATTTGCTTAAAATAGTATCTCTTACTCGAAGACGTCTCGCCTTCGGGTGACAGGTTGTTCTCAAGGAGGGCACAGAGACACCCTTAGTCTATTTGCTAGAGACCTCTCACTTAGGGAGTCTTGATTATAGTTCAAAAACAAGATCTTCCTTTAACTGATCCTGTTTTATTCTCAATATTAGCAGACAATTTACCTCTAAAACACAAGAATCCTTATTTCCAGTTGTTAAATCTAATTTGGGTGGTTCATCTAAGTCTTCCTCTCCATGGGTGAATGTTGATTGTTGAGTAAGAAATTCATCCAGATCCTTAAATTCCAAACATAAAACTTGATTAAAATTAATAAAAACTAAAAAATTAGGCTTGCGCGCCAAAAATATAAAACTCATGAAAATGTGAACAAAAGGGGAGACAAGTGAAGACATAGTCTTTGTTTTTAAAGTTTCCCGGTGAACACGACATTCATTGACTGTTAGACGAAACGAAGTTCACCGAGTCAGCTAGTATTGTAAAAAAGTGTACTTACATTTTTCAAATGATAAAATTCCTTATTTTTCTTGGCAGTTTCGGACAATAACCGTGATTTTTCTTGTAAATCATCCTTATTTGTGGATGATACACCCGAAACAAGTTTTGGTAAACTCGGTGCCGGTAACGGTAATAAATAAACACCAGTACCGGACGCAGTACCAACAAGCATACGTTCCCCAATCGATATTTGTACACGTAATCCAAAAATCGTGTTCATACCCTTCACTTTCAATTTGTTAATGAGCAAACGATGTAAATCATATTCTAAAAATGGTAAACTATCTGATATTTCCTTGGCATTTGATTCGGCACGTAAATCACGTTTAGGACGACACACGTGCGCTTGAATTAAACAACCGTTGCCCACAATCATACATTCTTCCGGCATATCTATTGTCGATATTAGAACATCCGGTACACGTCCATATTTACATACAGCACATTTTAACATGACTATGGGGTATGGAACACTCGATTCCGAGTAGGGCACATGACACATTTGACATGTGGACGTTGTTACTTGTGAACGTGGAGTATCATTTTGTTGCTCCACAATACCTCCAACTGTATCGATTCCAACAATTGCTTGACCATTGTCCTCTTGTAATGATTCAACACGATTTGTTGTGCTCGATAATTGTGAATTGGAATCCCTGGTTTGTAATTTTTCTAATGCTTCAAATATTTGGTTGTGAATTGTGATACGTGCAGATTGAACGTCATTTGAATCCGTTAATTTTGTATTCTGTATATATATGATCGCTGCTGTCCCTGACGCACTCAGTACACAAACATCATCACTGAAATTAACAAATGTAAATCATATTTTGAGATACTCTGTACTCACTTTCTTGATAATTTAGCTCGTCAGTACTGGCGTTATGAGTATTTTGCTCACGCTTGAAAACATAAATACATTATATATTATTACTCTAGCAAGTGTTTTTCTGTCCTAGCCTTATCTTCCTTATTTCTTTATAAAATTCCATGAGTTTACAAAGATTACCGAAGGGTTGACGCGAGTGCTGACGGTTTAAGTAACAAAAAATTCTAGGTAGCTTAAGATTCAAGTTATACAGGTTTTACTGCATTTAAATTTAGATATTAGGTCGCCATACTCACCAAATACTAGCTTGTTCGGTGTAGCCTAAAACCACATTACAAGCCAAAGCCCGTGCATGAGATCGAATTTCCATTCGTAGTTCTGTCCACCAAGCATCCCGTGTTTCTGGTTCTTCGATATTACTTATTCTTTCCAATAATTTTACTGAACGCGCACTCACTGTTCCACCTGCACAAAGAAATAAATACTTTACACCTCATCTCTCTCTAAAATCTCACCATAACCTTACATAACCCACTTTTCCCCTTGGAAAAAAACGAAAAAATCAAAAAAAACTTTTCTGTTTCAGAATTCGATAAAACTCAGTTTATAAGGTAATTTTGACCCAAAAAAATTCAAAAATCGAGTTTATTTGACGATTGGGCTAGTAGATTTTGAAAAAAACGAGTAATTGGATCGATTTTTGGCGCTATCTCAAAAATTTTCCGTCCAATCGTTAAATGAACCCGATTTTTGAATTTTTTGGGTCAAATATACCTTATAAACTGTGTTTCATCAAATTCCGAAGCATAAAATTTTTTTCGATTTTTTGCAATTTTTTGAAGGGGTACCCCTTGGAAAAAATCGAAAAAATTAAAAAATTTTTTCTATTTCTGAATTCGATAAAACTCAGTTTATAAGGCAATTTTGACCCAAAAAATTCAAAAATCCAGTATATTTGCCGGTTGGACCAGTAGATTTTGAAAAAAACGGATCCTTGGATCGATTTTTGGCGATATCTCAAAAATTATCCATCCAATCGTTAAATGCACCCGATTTTTGAATTTTTTGGGTCTAAATAGCCTTATAAACTGTGTTTCATCAAATTCCGAAACATAAAAATTTTTTCGATTTTTGTAAATTTTTGAAGGGGTACCCCTTGAAAAAAATCGAAAAAATCCAAAATTTTTTTCTATTTCTGAATTCGATAAAACTCAGTTTATAAGGCAATTTTGACCCAAAAAATTCAAAAATCGAGTTCATTTGACGAATGGGCGAACATTTTCTATAGTATCACCCGAAAATGTAAATTTTATAGAGATTTTAGGCGCAATATTTCGACAATTACACCCTTACTGAATTCTTTCATGTTCCAGTTTTTTTTTGACAATCGAGCTTTTATTTTTAACCCTGTAGTTAAAGACGAAGACCGTATAGTTTAAGAATTTCAAAATAAAGTGAAAACAACTCAAAACTGAGTAAAAAATGTTCAAAACATGTTTTTTTGTCGCTATAACCGACATGTATGCAACGCAATCGAAAATAACAACAAAATTTTTCTATATACGCTTTAAAGACGTATCAGAAGTAAAATGATTATTGAAAATTTACCAATATGACGAATAAAATTTGGTGGAAATTTTGACATTGTTATAAATGGAAATTCAAGCATTTCCCAATTTGTTGGTTTGATTGTTGGACGTGGCCCAATATTAATATTAACTGCAGGCCTTTCAGCATTTGATAAACTATTACCTGAAAATAAAATTGTCTTGTGAGTGGAAACTCAACTGAAAAATTAAAATTTATTTAAAAAAAAATTTAATATGGAAAATTAACTAAAAAAAAAATAAAAATAAATAACATCAATGTTTACGAAGAAAACAAAAAACAATTCGTACAGTCAAACTTGTTTAAGTGGATTAGCCTTTTTCAAATCATATGCAAATCATTTTTTAACAGCTGTAAGAGAGAGTTTTTCTCATCACTACAGTAAAATCAGTTGGAAAAACAACCGCAATTCGAATGGCTTCGTTACACTCCGGCTATCTCCGTAGATACACTGTGTTTTTAATGGCAGATGACAAATATATATATATCTATTCAGAATATTTAATAAGTAAATTAAATATACTATTCTTTCATATGAATTAATGTATATTAACACATAAATATATTTAATCTAAAATCATATGGTGAATAAATTTTGAAATTTCACCCTTGGCGCTTGCGCAATAGCATGAGGTTTTCTCTTATCACAAGAGTCGGTCAGTCTGGGTTTCTGTATCTCGCAGAATTAACTTATTGAATAGTGACTGACTCAATTTGGCCTAATAAAATGTTATCTTACTCGAAAAAAGTGCTTGCTGGAAACAGGGACCGGTGGAGAGCTCTTCTGAATGCCCTATGCTCCCACAGGAGATAAAGGAACCACTTAGACAGGTTTGACTGTATCAAAAAATAAAAAATATTTTCATTTTGTATAAAATTTGTTGTTAAAAAGGTTGCAATTGGTTTGGTTCTGATTGTTTGTATTGATTTGTTGAATGATTAACGATTACTGATTACTGATTACTAATTACTGATTAGTTACAAAAGACGTGCTAAGCCTTTAGTTGATTAATAAAAGTAAGTTTAGTAAGGAGTAGTAAAGGAGTTATTTGTACTTAAAGATTCTACCTAAACATTGACAAATAAATATATAAAAATAAAGGAGTGGGAGACACATTGACATTATGACATTGAACATATTCAATTATACGAGTAATATGTATTTTGGTCATGCTGTAAAAACACCAAAAATTTGCTTTGTCAATTTATATGGATACTTACGTTTTCTACAGCTTTCTAGCAAACAAAAATAAAACTTTTAATTTTTTTTAATAATATAAGCAAAAATGGTTTTACATTTTTAAAGTTTTCAATTTTGGTGTGTTCAAGTTTTTTAAAGTTTAGTTTTTTTAATGTCACTCATTTTAGTTGTTTGATTTTTTATGAATATGACTGTACTCCTAAATTTAACTACTTGATTTTTTGTTTGTATATTTACGATTCAATTACATCTGTATTCCCTTTAATTAACCCGCCGGCATTCGTGTTATGAGTATTTTGCTCACGTTCGATTTAAGGTGATTGTAAAAAAGTTTTGGTTTATTGCACGGTTTATACATATAAACCAAATACATGCTATTTAGCCAAATAATGTTTTATTTTTAACTTTCAATACCACGCAACTACAAAAATATATAATATATTACGTGCAAGTGATGCTTATAAATTTGATAATATAGATATCTCTCTTCAATCATCAATACTCTAACTATATTCGTCTCTGTTCATATAATTGAATCGAAAATATGTTGAAAATTTAAAAAAAAAGCAATGCTCAAATTCTACACGATTTGAGTTAAAATTTGTTGAAAATTAAAATAAAATGAATGATTTTTTGTTTGAAAAAAATGAAAAATTGATTTCACAAATAGTAAAGACAAGCTACATTATATTCTTTATATTATAGTCTTAGAGCCAACAGCAAGTTTATTTTCATAAAAGAACATTCTTAAAAATATCAATATTTTACTATTAACAATGATTATACCCTGTATAAATGAAATATATATCAAGGTATATTCAATTTAGTCCTAAGTTTTTAACGCTTAGATGTTACACCTAATTAGTCGAATTCCAGTTGTCCGTCTGTCTGACTGTCTGGAAATACGATAACTAAAAAACGAAAAGAAATATCAAGCCGAAAATTATAGCGGAATCAATTAAGGTTTGGGTACGTAGGAGCCATCTTTTAAAATGTTAGAGATAGAACAAAAGTTTAAATCTATAAAAAAGAAAAAGTATTAAAAAAAATATTTCTTATAAAAAACCAAACAGCTTTTGTTTGAAACACTTTCGCAAATATCATTGTTTTCCCGCGAGGGCGCAGTTTAGGGAAAACAAGTCAAGTCCGTCAGGTTATTGTCAGTTTCAAACAATAGATGCTTTGTTTCCTAAACTTACTATGTGGTATAATTCATATATGGCAACCCGAAAGAATCCAAAGACAGCTATGTAGTCAATCTGTATCAGTGGATAAAAACTGCACTGTGTGCTGTGTTCGTCAGGTTATTGCCAGTTTTAAACAATAGATGCTTTGTTGACAGGATTGTTAAGGATGCTCTATTTTGAAATAAAACTTGTTCAAATGACTAGAATGACTATAAATAAAGGCTCTAAGTGTTGTAAATTGTTAAGTTGCCCATGTCCATACTATGATTGTGAAGAATGATGAATGAGTTCGAATTGTTGCTTGTTGAGTTTGTTGAACGGCTCAACAATTTGAAAAATAAAAATAATTAAATAAACTGTAATAAAATTTTGTGCAAAAGGACACAAACCTTTCGGTGTAATGCTCAAATCAGAATCAGAAGAACGTCTATGTATATAAGAGATTGTATTTAATTTCGTTCCTTTACTGCCAACAGATTCGGTTCGACAATGACCCGACCCTGAATGTGTCTGTGATTGTGTCTCTTTATATAGACCTGCACCTGCAGTATTTGTTGTTTGTGTCGTCGTGATCGTGGACGATTCTTCTGATAACGGTTTACTAACGAAATATAAACCAAACAAAAAAACATTAAAACGGTATTCTTAAGCCTTGGCCTTTTACTTTACAACCTCACTTATTGCCAACTGATCAATTTTAAACCCTTTCACTTTACGTTTCACTCACGATTTTGTTATCGCGCCACATTTCTGAGTTATGATGAGAAAACAATTTCGTATACAAAAAACAATTTTAACATGTTACGTTAAAAAGCTTTTGACCCCCCCCTACCCTTTGTCACACAATGTCACATTACATTGAACTAGCCCTGATAAAAATATCCGATTCATGTATAGGATTCAATTGTAAAAAAAGTTTCGATTCATTCCAATTGAAACCAATTAAAAATTTTGAATCGAAATTTAATTGAAATGAATCGGGTTTAATTGAAAAAAAAATTCCAATTCATTCCGATTGAATCCACTAGAACTAATCGGAAATTTCCAATTGGTTGCAATTCATGAATGGGATCGAATTGGAAATTTCATATTGATGAAGATCTAATAAAAATATTGAAACCTTTTTGACTTTCCTGCGAAAAAATTTCTAATATTTGGTTACTATTTTGAAACTCAAAAAATATTCCAATTTATCGCAGTGTTCTTTTTCGATCAGCTTTCTTCAACCATAAATTTCGTAACTTAAAAAGTTTTTACAACTTCGTGAGTGATAAAGTGATAAATCAGTTGTCAAAAATTCACCAACATATTACCAGCTGAGGTCTGATTTGACAGTCCAGGTCCACAGGTCCATAATAAAAGAATACCCGTTTGAAAAGCCCATAGAGTTACAAATACAGTATACAGAATACATAAAAAGCGTGCATATTAGTTTTTACATTTTTTGTTTCGATACGTTTTCGCTAATTCTAGCATAAATAATGACGTCATCTGATGTTGTATGCTACTTTTAATTGGTATTTATCAGGTTTACCCAAGAATTAGCTTCCGTTTGAAGTCAAAACTAGTTATAACAACATTCAAGCCATATTTTATCTCTAACGAATTCCGAGAAAATTAGAAGGTAAAACATAAAAAATCATTTATCAAGAGTCCAAAATCACATACAAAAAAACATGCTAAGTCCACAAAATAAGGGTACACAAGTGAAATTTACAAAATTTTAAAAACCCCCGACAAATTTTTCGAGTACGGAACCCTAAACTCGTACTTGAAACAAATCTAAGTACACTCTCCATTAAATTATCTTTTTCCTTTAAGCTGAATATATTTTGAAGATCATCGTCAATTTTTTAGTTTTTTTCGGGTACGGAACCTTAGTTAAGCACTTGAATACTCTCCATTAAATTACCTTTCAGACGAAACCAAAAAAATCAAAATCGGTTCATCCGTTTAGGCGCTACGATGTCACAGACAGACAGACACACACACTTATCGTTCAAATTTATAACATCCCCTTTTTTTTAGGCCGGGGGGTTAAAAATAAAGAAAAGCATACTAGTCCGAATTCGCCCCGAACAAAATTTCGGATTATTTTAAGACACTTGAAGATATCTTAAAGTTCTTTTGGTAGTTTTTATACCCTGTGTATATGTAATATATATCAAGGTATACTAAGTTTAGTCCCAAGTTTGTAACGCTTAGAAATATTGATGCTATGAACAAATTTTTGGTATAGGTGTTCATAAAATCACCTAATTAGTCCACTTCCGGCTATCTATCCGTCTTAAAATATGAAATTTTTCACTTTTCCAAAATTTATAAATAATTTTCGAACGTTTTTTAACAAAACAAAACACAAAATGGGTCTTAGCATGTTTTTTCCATTGTGACCTTCATACAATTCGTCGTTATAACCAATTTTGAGCGTACGTTAGTAACATTAAAAATTGAAATAAAGTCTTACTCATGTTTAACAGTGGTGGGGATAGTATTATTATCAATGAACACATGATCATTAGATAATGGTGCTGTATCTTGTATACGGACCAATGTAACAGCTGTACCAATACCGCGTGCTACGATACCCGAATCACCTTCTAAATCGAAACATTGATGATAGCCAACTACGGAGTTTGCACCAACTTCAATCGCTTTTATACCAATTTTACGTTGCACCTGTCACGAAACAATTCTTGGATTTACATGATTTTTATCGATCCAAATGTCAGCATCTTACCTCGCCGGATAATTTAAAAAATAACGTTTGTCTAGCTTCGTTTGAAGCACGAGGTGTTCGAATTTTATCAATCCAATGATATTCGGGATCATCGTTTACAACTAGTTCTTCCACAAAACCGTGCACGACTCGAGCATGATAACCAAATGGAATTTTTGATGCTAAAAATTTAAAACATAAATCTCAGTCCATTGAACTGTTAAATTTTTGAAGGGAAAAGCGCGTTAGACTAGAAAAATTGACACTTATGTAATATTAATTAAAGCTGTACAACTATTAAATAAGCGATTCTGATCTTTGGTAACTTCTGATTACTGTTCATAGATGGCATGCCTTTGAAAATTATTTATAATAGTTTTTTACACACACGTCAACAATTTAAAAATTATGAAATTTTAATTATTTTTAATTTTCTCTTCCGTCCATAGTCCCTATATGTTGAGAATTGATCAGATTGACAGCTGAACAAACCTAATCCTATTTTTTTTATTTACTTTTGTTTTATATAGAGTCAAGTTGGTAATTTTGTAAATTGATGAATATTCATATTTCTAAGTTGGCAGGCGATAAGTACTTTTTATTGATAAGTTCATGTGATAGCTAAAAAGCGGGATTGTTAGACAAAAGTCAAACGTGCTCCGAAATTGTTATTTCGTTTGTCGGAAAGTTTTGTTTAGCAATAGTTTTGTTTTACAAATCAAGTAGCGTCAGATTATTCAAAAGGTATGTTAATTTTGTATATAATTGAGCTGTATTTTTGTATTCAAATCTTGTGCTTAACTTTTGCTCATTATTTCTTTCGCGGCATTTATGAATATTTGTAAATAAATTAAACAAATTGTTTTGTGTCGAATCATGAATAATTTTCTTTATTAAATTTGTCAAATTAGATACTAATTTGACAGGTACATTGACAGGTACCTTTTGATTTTGTCAAAGTTGGACCATATTATTTATTTACCCAAAGGACCCAATCCAGGCAAAATAACAACACTATAACTGACTATCTTTTTTGAGGATAGCGTGCAAAAGGGGTTATAAATTTCGAGTTTTGCCCTAATTTCCTAGATCAGTTTTTTGTATTTTATAAATACGTATTTCGACTATCAAGTAGTCATCATCAGTATGAATTGTCTGCTAGCTTCCGTTCAGTGCAAATTTACATAAAAGGGATGGGGCCCTGAAATTCTTAAGAAGACTTTACGCCCTTCCTAAGAGCTATAAAAAAAGTGTTAAATATACTTGCAGTTAAAAAATTGGACACCACACGAGGATTGTTTAAATTTATTAAAATCATTAAATAGTTCAACTTTAACGGTGATATTGACTTCACCACGAATTCCATGCATTGTATCGTAAACGGGCACCCAACCAGAAAACACAGAACCAGGTCCTAGGGCTGTCACTCCACTAGATAAAACTGTCGAACCACCAGAATTTGAGAAAGCATTTGTTAAATCTGATGTTGTTGGGCATGGGGATGCTTGAACTGTTACTTGATTCTAAAAACGAGATTTTTAATTTAGAATACAATCGAAAACTAAAAATTGAACACTGATAAAAATTTATGTACCCTGATTGGTAACAGTAACGGATTTAAATCAATATAAACTTTTCCAATAGCGTCATTCGCCGAATACATATCGTAATCCATAAGTCGAATTTGTAAAGGTTCATCTTGTAACTCAGCATCATCTACCTAAAATCACATCAAAATTTACCTTGGATACTTTAATTTTAGAAATATTTTTAATTCTATTCTAACCTCAAATCGATACCATTCGGAATTCCATTGTGGATTTAAAGATTTTCGACATACATCTGTTTTATAAGTAGTGTTGCTCAATTTAATTTCAACATACGCATCGGTTGTATCGCTGGACCGATCCATTACGGGCAAATTTCGGCCAGCCGCAATTTTTACTTTTACTCGTCCAGGCATTTTTTTTTATGAAATTTTTCTACTTTCGTTAATCTCCGAAAACATGTAATCTTGATTTGTTGGCTACGCCATTATTTTGAAATTTTGTAATTCTCCTAGTTTTCCATAAATATTGTTTTTCTCAAACTTAGAATTTTTCTCAAAAAAACCTATCAATGTTGTTATTTAGTTTTAGAATCAAATTCATAGATGACTCTGTACGTTATGTCATCGTCATCATTGTTACATGCATGTACAATTGCATAAACGATTATTGCCGATTCATAACGATACAATTTTATTTTTAGATAATTACATCGATTTACAAGATAACATGTTCATTATTTCAATATTTATTTACACGTTTTAAAAATAATTTAGACATATTTGTTTTTAAGTCCCTCATATGAGTTTTGGTCAATAGATGGCAGTGATATTGGCGCTATTTATTTAAAACGTTTTCATTTTTCCTAGAAGAAAAATGATTTTTAGTCAAAGTCACCAAATTAGCCCCTACTCAGTGAACACATGAGCTTAATATGACGTCATACATTGGTCATACGTCATATTTTACGTAAACATGACATAATGGTGACTCAATTTATGATGTCATATTGAATGACCTCACTATTATGTCATACTGACATTAAATTTGATTTTAATATGATGTCATTTTTACGACTTTAATGTTACGTAAAACTGATGTCATATATTAGTCACATCGTGACGTCATATCAAAGTCATAAGTTTACGTAATATGTGAATCATATTCTTACCTCAGAAACAGTTCATACAGGTCATATCGTGACATATGATAACGTAAGAATTGTGTAAATCTTACGTAAGGATAAATCATATTTAGTCAGATATTTGACATAAATGTGACGTCATTGTGATATCATTGTTAGATCATTATAATGTCAAATAGGTCATATAGATGTCAATTTTACGTCATGTTTACGTCATTTATATTACGTAAAAATCTTACGTCAGGAAGGCGGAAATAATGACTCAAACCTGACTTATCTGTGACTCATATCTTACGTAAATTATGGCATTGCATGACGTCATTCTGACCTCATTTATTTACGATATTGTGTTCACTGGGTAGTGAACAGATTTCTGAGTAAAAATAATATCTCGGAAAATTGGAAAATCCCCCAAATTGCTACTAGTAATATTCTTGACTGAGGAATAATAAATACATGAAATCATTTTCTCCTCTCCTCGGCTCATTATCCTAGGATTCACTGAAACTCATGGCTCATAATATCCATTTACACGTAATCAATGAAATTTTCGTTGTTAAATAAATTATAAATTAACGTTAAATTTACGTGCGTTA
Organism: Chrysoperla carnea; assembly: GCF_905475395.1. Classification (NCBI taxonomy): domain Eukaryota; kingdom Metazoa; phylum Arthropoda; class Insecta; order Neuroptera; family Chrysopidae; genus Chrysoperla; species Chrysoperla carnea. Next base: position 35,759,881 of record NC_058342.1, read on the forward strand.
CCTTGTAAATAGAGCAGGCCAGACAAGACACATTGTTTGATTTGAAAGTACACATGCATTTGCAATTTGATTGTAGTATTATGAATATGATGCACTATGCAGCTTGAGTGCGTGGCTGTATGGCCACATGCATATCAAAACCATATAATCTATTTATATAACAGGTTTTTATAATTGTTTTGAATATGCGCTGCGACATGTTGCCTGAAATCGCATCGAATACATATAACTTTGGGCCTTACTTTCCAATTTTGGTGTTAGTAAGTCGTTTATACCACTCCTTGGGCCAAATGTGAAAACCATGATGGTTGAATTTTGAAAAATATTGCAGTAACGTTAAATTTGATAAAAAATTTGAAAATTATGATCCAAAATTAGTGGGATTACCCACTTGAGAATAAGTTTTATTTTTTAGCAGTTTTTCAAGGATCTTATTGAAATCAGTTACCGATAAAATTAAGTGAGGGCCTATTTGAAAACTAAAAATTGAACCCAAACATCTGAATGAATGTGCCAGTTTGAGTGTTTGAGTTTGAACGGGTTTTCCGTTTTGAGTTTAATAAAAGAATGATATTTTTACAGCCACCCGCAATTGGCAATGAATTCCTAATCAGTTGAATTGAATTAAATACCTGGTACTTATTTGAAGTAAAACATGTGACTATCAAAATTTAATGATTATTGATTACGAGTTTTGAGTTTACGCAACACAGCTTTAAATAGCATAAGAAACCTGAGCCCCTGACTATAGCTGACCACCTGAGTACCTTGTAAACATTTCGTTTTCATTGTGATTAATGATATAAAGCTTTTCTTACATCCAAAACATTGCTTAGGGGCGCTAATTTTCTAAATTCGTGACTGTATACATACTTACGTACCGAATTTCAGCTCATTTTAAATAAAGGGAACCGTTAGAGATGCCCAAATCTCTCATAAATCGTAGACAGGACTATAAAAGCCTGCCCGTTGACCTTCGATACAGTGTATAAGTTTATATGTTCAGAGGAAAAAATATAAACTTTTTTACTAAAAACAAAATGATTGTGCAATAGTTTCATAGGAAAATTATAGCTGTTTTCTGATTTGAACTATGATTAATGCAAAAAAAAAAAACGACGCAATTCGAAGTATTACTTAATAATGGTTCTTGATTGTGTAATACGTATATACAATTAATTAGAAATGAATCATCTCCTAATTGCGAAATAACTACGTAGCCTATTTAGTCCAGGAGCTAAAGATGTCAAGTAGGAATTTTAGGTTTAATTTTTTTTTCATTTTTTCTCTCACGATACCGTTTGCATATCTGTGCATTGGTAAGTCTCAAAATTTAAAGTATTCATTCAAGAAGTCAAATTCTTGTTTTATTATTTAAAGAATTAAATATTAAAGCTACTTTAACTTTATACTTTATGAATTAATTGTAATATTAGTTTAGAAAAGACATACTTCTAATTTAATAGTCAACCCAATATATGCGTACATTACCTTCAAGATATTTATTATGACATAACATAAAATTTCCTAGTTCTTACTTAAAATTATCTCTATTATCTTTAACTTCTCCTAATAACTCACAACTCATTTTTTTGAATGAAAAACATAAACTTTGAACAAAAATTATAAATTGGCAGATTGTAAATTATTTTCAAAATATAAAGTTCATGGTAAGTTGAATCGATTAAAAAAGTTTTAGTTTCCTAAGTAACACATGTCTTCGGATTTTGGGGTCGTTTTGAATTGGCACGTTTTTTGGTATTACCTCCCAACCAAAATTTTGAAACAAATGTATGTTTAATTTCATGATAAAAAATATGAAAGGTTTTGTGTTCGAAGGATGTTTTAAAAATTGTCCGAGCTTGCGAAAAGGACTATGTTTTTAGGTTAGTAGCTCCTGGACTAATTTATTTTATTTGCATACATAAAAAAACCGAACTTGACTACCGATCATTTATTTAAATTTTAAGTTCACTGAACTTCACTCAAATATTTTTAGATATTTTTTTTTTTATTGAATTGGGAATCTGAAAAAATGAGTGTTTAGAGCATTAACAGAGACTAATCGGTCTTGAGTATGTTCACTGAATTTTCTTTTAAGTACTCAGTCGTTTTGAGAAATTTTTGAGACAAACCATTTTTTACTTACCTATACTTTCAGTCTATTACCCATTCCACCAAGCGCTTTCAACATGGTGTCCTAAGTTTTTTCTAAAATAAAATTCCCGGATTTTTCCAGTCGAATAATTCAAAAATTTCCTTTTATTATTTTTAAATTGCTTTGAAGAAAAGTAGAATGAAAATTTTCCAAATAACAAACAAAGAAAATTGTAATATTAAATAAAACTCAAGTTATAGAATTATAAAAATTATTATTGCCTTTTTTACGAAATTCCCTAACATTTTCAATAGAATTTGAATTCCCTAACATTTCCAAATTTTCCAATAATATGGCCATCATGAAAATCCACTTACCTCACTTAACTTTATGGACTTATTTAATTGCTTTGTAAACTTTACTTACCTTATAATCTAACCAGGCTTGCCAATTCCAAAATTCTTCAAAAACCGATTTTCCGGTTTAAAAATTTTAGTCCGAAGATTCGAGAATATTCTATTTATGATTTATTATTATAAATTTTTCACTACAAAAGATTTCCTAATTTTTTTTCGACCATTCTCATGACTAAAACGAACGTTGGCGCATGACTATAATATAACATATAAATATAAAATATTATGTGTGTGCGATGCGCGCGCATCTGATGGTGAATTATGTTATAACTTAATAATTTAAGACGAAAAGTAAGAATACAATTTTTCGATATCTGGAGTAGTTTTCAAAATATCGAAAATTGAAAATCTTAGGTAGTAATCGAAAAATTTTAATCTTATCTTTCGTCTAGCCTAAGGTTACTTACCTTTTTTATGGAAACAAAAATACTTATTTTCACGTAAATCTGGATAATTCTTACCTTTGTTTGGACAATTCTTCAAAAACCGAGGGTTCTGACCCAACTCTGGAGAAAAGACAATCCTAGATAATTTCTAGAATCTAGGTGTTCGAGTTACACTTTAAGAGGGTAAGGTATCGCCTTTCAAAATAAACAAATAAAAACAATGAAAAATGAGATAAAATATTATTATTTTTAAAAATATTTTTACAAATTAAGCAACAATTTTGCTTTTTTAAAATAATGTTTTTAGGCTTTTAAAAATTATTTAAAAATATACACAAATTCAATTGTTTTTCTGCATCCAAAAACTAATTATTATGGATTCCAAATAATTTTATGTGGGGGTAGGGAGTAGGTAATATTTAAAAAGGGGTGGAGGAAAAGGCTTGTTGTGCACAGATTTTTCAAAAAAAAAAAATCATAATAATAATAATTACAAAACAAAAAAAAATAATAATAAATTAATAAATAAATAATATTAAATAAATAAATAAATAAATTATACAATTTTGTTAGTTTTTTTTTTTTGGAAAAAATTATACTCGAAAACTTAAAAAAAAAAGATTTGATTTTTCCTAAAAAATAAATTTTTGCACTGTGCACCAAAAAATCACGAATTAGGGTTTTTTCGAGGCACCTAGGGCCACAAATAATTATTTAAACTAAATTTTTTTCCTTCGACGACACTTTTTTTCTTCTCTTTCTCTCTCTCTCTCTCTCTCTCTCTCTTAAAATATAAAAATTGATCACAAGAAAGTTTTTCTTTTTTATTTTTATTTTTTTTAAATAAATATATTTTCTTTTTTTTAAATTTTTTCAACGTTCAAAAAATATATTTTTTTTTTGTTCGATAAATTTTTTTTTTTTTCATATCTTATTTTTATAATAAGTGTACAAATTCCAGAAGAGATAAGGGGTAGGGGGAGTTGTTAGATTAAAAAAGGAGGGGATAACAAATATAATAATAATAATAATTAATATAGGTTGAGGATTTTTGGGGTGGTGGGAGACCCGGTTGGATGGAGTATTTTTCCTCTGGAATTTAATAAAAAATTGTGTTTTTTATTGATTGATTCTAAAGATTGATCTAAACTAAATTAAATGTTTAGGTAACAGACGTTAAACGTTAACGTTAAATATAATATACAATAAAAATAATCTTCTCAACAATGGCAACCATTCATTTAATAAAAAAAAAAACTTCACAAAACAAAACATACCACGCTTTTATAAAAACAGTGGAGGACGATCTCAAAACGTAATTTTTTCATTCTTATTTTTGACGAATTTATTTTATTTCGTGCCAATCAAAATTTTCATCTTTTATTGCATGAGTTTCGAGGATTTTTCTTTGTGGATCTAAATTTCGATTGATCCCGTTTTCGATGAGATTTTCACTGTGGAAAATTCTCAACTTTTGTGAACAGAATCAAAATTATTTGACGTATACATTGTACAAATAAAAATTACTGCATTGGAGTAAACATACTTAAACATTCAACGATTTCAATACTTAATTCAAGGAAATAAGTAGTTGACTGCTTACAAATTTCAAAAAATTTGGCTGTTGATATTCTTGTAACAAGTAAATAAGTCTTGAATCAAGAATCTCAATACTTCAAGAAAATTGCTTATGAACATATTTTCCTTGCACTTTTTTTTTTGTACAGTGGTTTTTTTCCAATTTTGAAAAATATTGAAAATTTTAAAGTGAAAATTTTGAAATTGGAATTCGCGGTAGAATGAAAAATCGTTTGAGTTTGATTTGCTGTTTGATAAAAGCGTTTCATACTTAACAAAAAAGAATAAACAAAACAGTTGCGCAAATAGTATTTTATTTAGCTGTAGCAGTCAGACTGCCTGAGCTACCAACTGATGAATAACAAAATATAAATTTTCATAATATAGTTTTTCATAATTTTTTGTTTTTCAAATATCACACACAATAGAGTCGATAGGTATATATATATATATATATGTAATCTACACATAGAATTTTCATGAAAAATTGGTATAAAAAAATACAAAAATATACTTTTCTGAATAGAATTTTCCCTATTGGTTAGCATTTGTAGAATTGCTACTACTGAGAATTGCTCCTATTGCCTTTTGAGTTTTATTTTGTATGAGTAAAGATTTTAAAGTTGCTACTTCGGATGCTAGTCGTGCTAACTCGGATTCCAAATGCACTTTATTTTCTGGGTCGGTGTCTTCTGAATTAAGTCTCTTTTGTAGGTGCATACATTCAGCGCCTAATGAAATACCAGAATCACGTTCATCACTGGAACCTTCAGCATCCCATGGTGGACTTGCTCGTGAATTAGGTTCTTGTTTGATATTTTGTAGTGCAAGTAAGGCGTTAGCCGCATCTTTATCACCTAGATGTGATTTATGTCGTAACTTTAATGGTAAACTATTGTTGGGTTCTAATTGGTTCACGGGGGCAGAACATTCATCACCAGAACCACTTGATATTTCGTAAGGGGATTGAGCACGACTTCGAGAACGTGATCGAGATCGTGTTCTTGATAAATTTAAGGCACTATTGCTATTCATATCAAATTGCGCAGGTAATAATGGAAATCTGTACGCGGCAAAATGTTGGGGAGATGTGTCATCGTTGTGTTGCGGATATGATCCATTCATGTGATCCGCGACTGCTGATGGATACACTAGATGTGGGGACGGTGATTTTAACGATGGTCCAACCATGTTTGGATGGACAACGGACGGTGGTAATGGATTTGAATTTTGTGAGAATAGCATTGGTGGACCGTTACCATTTGATAATTTTGGTCGTTTTGTAATATTTAAAACTTGTTCGTTGGTCGGTAATGTTGCAATCACTTGATCCACACTGATAATCGCATCGCCGCAAATACCGAATTTCTCTTTGATTGCATCTAATTGTGCTTTTAATACATGATTTTCTTTAGTCAATTCAACAACGCGTTGTTCTAAGATCATATCGTTGAAACGACGCTTTTCTCGTGATCGTTTTGCTGCCTCGTTATTCCGACGACGTCGGTCCCAATAACTGTCATCTTTCTTGTTGTCTGGTATGAATTCACGTTGTTTCCGTTGTGAAAACAATTCTTTTCGCTTGAGATGTTGGCTCAGTTCATAGCTGTCAGAGTTTGGTGATAAAGGTGACATTGGTCCCATGTCATGACCATTTAAAAAACCACCGTTGGGATGGCCATGCATTGACATACTATCCGAACTTCGATCACGTTCTCGGTCACGATCACGTTGCTCCATATGATCTCTTGGCATTGTTGAATTCAATGATGGAGTCTCACCATTTATCGGGGAGTTGCTTTGTTGGCGTGCTACCAGATCAGCTACCATCATATGTTGTCTTAAAACATCTGTAACAATTCAAAAAAATATATTAATAACAGGATATTTTGACAATTAACTCAATCAATTGTTTGTTTTCATTTGATTTAAGGAGATATGCAAGGATTGAATAATGCTACGGATTCATAACAAAGTTTACAAAAATCACAAAAAATTCCTAGGTCATCGGGTCTTTTTATTAATTTTTATCGTTCGAGATGTGACATTGTGTGACAAAGCGTTGAAGGTAAGAAAGCTTTGTAATGTCACATGTCAATCTAAGGCGTTTTGATATCAAAGCGAAAGTGTCAATTAATGAGTAATAATTTTATCAATATTCTTCAAGCTTTAAGCTTTAAAATCATCAACAAAAACTTTAAAATCATCAACTGTACGGTTTATGGGAAATGTGCCCTTTTTTCGGTAAAAAAAACTGACTTTGATAGTTAATTTCTCCTAAACCATAATCGATATGAATTTTTCAATATTGATCATTGATTGATAAATAAAATTTCCAATTTTTTTGATCATTTTGATAATAAACGATATTTCCATGAAAAACCACGCGTGTACTTGTTTGAACCTTGCATTGAAAAGTAAGATCCAAAATAAACCACTATCAGAGGTGGCGGGTGTCGTTGCTGCCTACATGATTGTATGCATGTATCGATTATACGTAACACGATATCTTTAATCAATAACAAAAATTTTCAAATGATTTTTATCAAAAAATTTTTGTAATTAAAAATTATTTTTAAAATAACAATAAATTTTTTAAAATTGAATTCTATAAATAACACATACATTTACATTTTATTATTTAAATTATTTTATGGTTTTTTTTTACAGAGTGCTCGGTAAATAACATGCTAAACTGTGTTTCTTTCAATCTGATCAATAAAATTTTAAACTAATTTCATAAAATAACTAAAATGAAGAATAGAGCATTAAAATTCTATGAAAATGTCGAGTTGGGTCACCCAATTCTATTGGTATCACAGCTTGTCTTTTGACGATTTTTCTTTGGGTGAAGGTGTTCTTATAATCAAATTAGCTCTTAGTAACATTTATCTCAGAGAATAATTAATTTTTTTAGATAGAAAGTACCCCAAAATACTACTCCCTTTAATAATCACCTCCCCCCCCCCCCCCCGATACATGGCGATACAGTCATGATCATAGTCGATATTGATTCTTCTAGGTTCTAGTTTTTGACAGATACGTCTATGTTTTCGTTTTTTAATAGGGATCATTTCGTAAACAGGGGTTCACGCACTAACGCCATTTGTTTGTGTATGAAATCAAGTATATCGACGAATGCCATCTGTTGGGGCATAAATGAACGAAGTTGTAAAAGTTTCCTAAATAAGAATTTCTTGGATGGAAATTTCTATGTTCGCGGAAAATTCTGATTTAGGACGTAAAAAATCTTCAGCTATGGGAATTCCTCGGGCACCTAGACTATTAAGTACTTATTTTGGCAACAAAATGAAAGCAGGTAGAGTGGTAGCCGTAATCAGAAGTCGTACAGTAGTACAATATTTATGGCTGGCCGCGGCGCACAGAAGCAGATTACATGATTCTGAGTGATAGTGATATTATTGTGTATTTCATTTAATAACGGATTTGTCGTTGCAACGTGACCGTTTCACGTGTTTAGAACACACTATTATTAATACATACATATACATACTCATTACTAACACACATAACTCAACTCTCGTGGCGTTTGTATTTACATTTTCATTTTACACTAACACTGAACACTGAATACTCGTGGTTGTCATAAGCACGTTTTAAAATTATACTCTAACTTTAATCATGCCATTTATACAGGGCCGTAACTCTAACAAAACACTGATTTTTCAGTATAATTTATCACACTTTTATTTCAGTGGCCTGCAGTTTTATTTTTATTAGAAGGTAGAATTTTTCGTCAACTAACTTTCGATTTTTTTGTATTTTTCTTTGAGCACAACTTCAGAACGAAAGAAGTGGTGAAGTTGGCTACTTATCACCTGGGTTTCTTTCTGTACACTTCGAGGAACAAGCACATATCAAGAAACCAGACGGAAAAAAATTCCTCTTAACTTCAAAGGCAGAAAAGTCGAATTTCACCGGTTTATTGAAGGTAAAGAGACTCCAAACCTTTCTTAAAGGTTGAGTCTGTCTATCCAATAACCTGGGTCTCTTCTGTACACGTCGAGAAACAAGTACCTACATAAAAAGAAAGCCAGCAGAAAAATTTCTATCAACAACTACCTCGGTTCCCTGATAAAAAAGTCCGATTGAATTCCGATTTAAACTTCCAATTCATTTCGATTGAATTCTAATTCAATCCTATAGAATCCAATATGAAATTTCCAATTCGATCCCATTTATGAATTGGGATCAATTAAATCCGATTCAGTCAATTGGAATGAATTGGAATAAATCGAAACTTTTTTTACAATGGAATCCTATTCATTCCGATTGATTGAATTGGAAATTTCCGATTCATGAATCGAATTTTTTTTTTAGCTTGGGTATATTACTAAAACATACTCCTAAAAATAACTCTCTCAGATGATACGATCCTGTTATTACTATTACTATAAGTAATTAGTATTACATCTATTATGTTATTTTCTATTTTTCATTTGTTGATTCCATAACTTTTGTTATGAAATAATAAAATGAGGCCAAAGGTTCTTTCCTATTATTTTTATCTTATGTAATCATATTTTCAACACCTTACTCATTTTCCATTGATTACATAATTAAGATCACGTTATTCTTTATTTTTAAACTAACAATTTTACATTACTGCGAAAAGGGTTTCGCTTTTACGAAAATGTACAAATTTGACAATTCTGTAATATTTTGAAAGTAGTAATTTTGGATCATGATCGCATTTGGAAAAGTCAATTCAATTCATAAGCGTTATTATAGAAATTTGAGAGCCTAAATGGCCGAGCGGTCTAAGGCGTTTGTCTTCGACTGTTTGTCCATTTACACTTAGGTTGCGGGTTCAAATCCAGGCAGCGACAGTGTGAACAATTTATAATTAATGGGAGTGCAGAATTGATCACAATGTCGTCGCTTGGATAAGATCGAAGTAACTGACTCCACCCACATCAAAATTGTAATTGTAAATATGTTTGTAATTAAATAAATAAAGATTAACAAATAATGATGTGGGTCTGTTATAGGTGAATATGTCAGAGAAACGGAGGTTAAACCCCATTTTTATTATTATAGAAATTTGATCGGAACCTGTAAGGTCACGAAAAACGTTTTAAATTTAGAAATATGAGTACACGTAATTTATTCAAACAATATGGCGGAAATGAAAATCTTCACCATAAAACTTTATTTGAAAAAGTGATCTTGTCCTCTCAAAAAGTGATTATCTTTCAAAAAATAGTTGAAAGTTACAAAAATAGTCAAGTTGTACCTGTTATAGAATTTTTAATAGGTTTATGTTTTGTACGGTGGTCGTAAATAAATAATATTGACAAAACATTTAATTTAAAATTGATAAATAAAAATAAAAATTTCTTATTGATAATAAATTTTTTTACTATGATTGGATTAATCAAAATAATTGATGGCTGACTGTGGCTACCAAAGTTGAGTACTGGCCACGATCTGATCACCATACCACGCGTTTAATTAAAAATTTAATTTGAATTCTTAATTCTAATTAAATTTTAGCAATGCCAATAAAATTAATCGATAAAACTCGACAAACCATTATATCCAGATTCTTTGGAATGATTTTTAGCGAAAGAATTAGAAAGCCGAAACAGGAGAATAACAGCAAATTTGTTTCATTTCAGAAAACATAATATCTTATAAACATAATTTATTGCAGTCAACACATTTTGACGACGTGACAAAAGTAAGCAGAAGGAACAGCGCGCGACACATGTTTGTTTGCATAAAAAAATATGTAAATATTTATATATAAAACAAAAATATTTTTATTTAAAACAATAATTATTATGTCATGTTTTTTTTGAATTAGTTCAGACGCTTGATCAAAATTCTCTAGCAAATTTTACATTTACCAAACTATAAAAAAACTCGCTTCAGCAAGCTCTAGTCCTTTATTTATCCAATAGATGTCAGGAAGTGTCATACTTTACAATCAATGTTTAAGTTTTTCCTGAAAACTCGGGTAAAACGACATTTTCTAAAAATGAAACCTAGTTAGATCGATTTTTCGCCCCAAAAACCCCCTGCATACTAATTTTCATGAAAATCGTTGGAACCGTTTCCGAGATTGATGATATATTAGTAACTCATCAAAGTAATCCATAGTACTCATAGTTTTTCGACGGAGGGTTATTACTTCAGCAGCAATGGTGACCACAAGCTCTCAAAAAAGCTCTAAGACAAATGCTCCATCTCTTCGATCGTCTATGAAAATCTATTTATGAAAGTTGAATTGATGGCACACGGTCAGACTACACAGTCTATGGAATCATACTTTTAAAAATATGATTCTAAAACAAAGCATTCATAATTAAGGAATTCTACAACGGAATGAGTCTACAAACAAGCACATTGATTACATATAAAAATGTTGTATATTATCAAATTAAACGATTTTCATAGAATTATTTTTAAAAATTTATTATCTAATCTGAATAATATATTAAAATACAGGTGGCACTCCCAAAAACAAAATAAAACTAAACACTATGCATGTCTAGGACTTTTAAATTTAAAAATAGAAAACATCTTCGAGTTTTAAAATCCTTATTTTTCGGGAAAATGTTTTTAAAACCAGCCTCACAACCCAACCTCACTTTTTATGCCTAAAAATTTCAGTTTGATATCTTTTTTCATTTTTGAGTTATTGTGTTGACAAACAGACGGACAGACAACCGAAAAAAGGCTAACTAGATGATTTTATAAACACTTATACTAAAATTTTGTTGGTAGCATCAAAAGTACTCGAATGAGGGGAAAAGCGTGCCGCCCTGTATCTATATATAAAAATTTTTTTTTTAAAATTAAGTGAATCATTTGATTAATAAATTATTAATAATAAAGTAAATGTTTTGATATTTCATAATAATCATTTATTTCATTAATTAAAAACAAAGGAAAATATTTTATTTACTTTTTTTCTAAGGACCGCCCACAATATGTGACTTAACATTTGTGTACTTAAAGAACGTGTGAGTATTCAGTACTTAAGTTTATTTTATTTCAAAGTCACTTGTCGAGCTTGAGCATGCGGAGAAAATTTCGCTGTCGATTTACAAGTTTTACAGTCAATATGATATTTGTAATAGCTTTTGCTATATTAACGCATTATATTAAAAATTCAAACCGACCTTTTCGGGCATTCTACCAAAGAACGCCACCTTCCGGTCTAGCCATAATTTCAACCATAATTGCTCATTGATTTGATGCATACTCAATTGTAATGAGAGACTTTCCACTATTTGGTTAAGTTACATCATATTATTAAATTTTTATTTCTGTCACATGTTTTTGTAAAGTGAAAATTTATTTTTAATCGTCCACAAAAGTTTTGTTTGTGATATAAATATGATAACAAAAGTTTGTAATTAAAAAAATTTTTCAAAATACACACGTAATCATAATATTGGGTGTCCCTCCTAAAACTATAGCATTGGAAGAATGCATCAACAGTTTTTCAATTCGGCAAGTAAATATTTCTCGAGTTAACGATTTCAATTCAAGGAAATAAGTATAAGACTGTTAAAAAATTTACTTAGACATATTTTTATTAAAAAAACTATGGGAAAATACCTGTTGCAACAGATTTCATCTAGTTCAATCATCCATTATATAATTATTTATCAAATGACGTTGTTAGGGGAAAATTTTTGTAAACAAAATGAATAATTAATTTTCTATGAATTCAGCTGACGTATTTTTCGCATGAATATTGGTTATGTTTATGACACAGACAAATATTTATTGAAACGTCTTAGGTATGACGTAATTTTCTTATAAAACATGCATAACCGTATTATCGTGTCAGACAAATGACAATCGAGGACGAATGTTTATGACATATTTTTATAGAATTCTAGAAAGGTCATCGGTCGATACGTTATCTTCAGTGACATGATATGTCTCAAAATGAGTCATTTATATCGGGTGAATGTACATATGTCTATTGTTTATTGTTTAAGTGTCTCATCGAAAAATCAGATCATCAAACTCACTTTTTTTTCGATTTCTTTGTATTGTATTCTAAGTATTTCGAACTAAACTGAAAAAAAATTCTTACCAACCGATATGAGGTTGTCTCAACATGATTGCGAGTACAAATATGGTGAAAGGGGCCACGAATGTGATAAAACTACCGCACGGGGTTGAGTAGTGAAGTGGACACAAACGCATGATTTGTTTGTATTAAAGTAATATACTGTCTAAAAAATTTAACATAGTATATATGAAATATACATAGTATATTAAGTTTAGTCCCAAGTTTGTAACGCTTAAATAAAATAAAATACCTAATTAGTCCATTTCCGGTTGTCCGTCCGTCTGTGGACACGATAACTCAAAAACGAAAAAAGATATCGAGCTGAAATTTTTACAGCGTACTCAGGACGTAAAAAGTGAGGTCAAGTTCGTAAATGAGCATCATAGGTCAATTGGGTCTTGAACCAGAAACATATGGATTACTATTGATTTTAGTGTCTTCATATTGTCTTATACATTTAGTAATTTTTTTTTTACAGTGTACGAAATAAAATTCACGTAAATTAAAAAAACTAATATCTTATTACCTGTTCATTTTTAAGATGCGAGTAAATGTTAAAAAATTAGATCATTTTAAAAATAAGATAAATTTTTTTAAACGATAAAATGAAATAAGACGATGATGCTATTTTGATCTGTTTTTGTAAACAGTAAACACGACTTATGACTTCCTGGTGATATAAATAAAAAAAAGTATGTTGTAAGAATTTCCGTTAAGTACGTACTTTACTTATGTGACAATTACGACTTAGTTTAATCCAAATTTATTTATAATTCCTTCCACTTAAATAATTACTTGATTTGGTGAATCATTCAGGTGCGAAGAACTTTTTTTGAGAAGGTTAACCTTAGACCTTAGATTGATGGTCATTTTAAGAGGTCAAATTTGTTACGCTTAAATTATCATACTGATTAAGGAAAGTTTCATGTCAAAAACACTTTTACCCGTCATGCAAACTTTCGTGGACTATCGTCTCCAAGAAGACTCGTCAAAATTTGCCGAAGTGCAATCACTACCACGCTCGTCATGCTTTACAAGAACATCGCAGTGACAAAGCGAGATGAGGACACGCGAGACACCATAATTATCCCTCCCACACGATAAGAAATGCATGGCATTTATTACAATGCTGGTATGGTATAGGGACAGATACTTAAACGTGCTACTTCGCGAGCAACTATCCCATTTTGCTCCTTTCTCGTATGACTAATCTCTTAAAAATTTAACCCTCAAAATAATCTGATAAAAATTTCTAAAATTAATAAAAAAAACGATTATGATACAATTTATAATTAATAAATAATTTTAATTTATCCGTAAATGTTATTTGACGTGCAAGGGCAGTAGCGGGGCGGAAATGATGTAATTAATGATAAAAATAAATAAGTTATGTAGTAATAATTGTGTTTTTTTTTTTTTTTTAATTCAACTGAATGAAAAATAACTTAAAAAAATACCTTAAAGGAAAAATGTAAATTATTTGAAAATAATTAAAAATTCTTATATAATCAGAAAAATCCAGTCACGTTTTATAAATGAAAAAATGTGCTCAACTTTGAATTGAATGACATAACAAAAAATTTAAATTTAAAAACACAATAATATTTAATATCATGTACAACAAAGTATGGGGTTCGATACCACACTCTAACCGATAAACAAACTTTACTTTAAATGTAAAATATTGATATTTATTATAATCAGATGTCTATGAATATATCTGTCAAACTTATTTGTGTTATTTCGTATAATGATACAAATATTACGTCATCAAATTGGATGCCCACGTTTTTGACAGTTTAAAAATGGTTTAAAATTTAAGTTTTTGGTAAGAAAGTTTGTGTATTTTTCCTAAATAAATTTTTGGTGGCTTTTTATTAGCAAAATCAACATTTTGAAGTATTTTTTCAAAAATAGTGGAATATCTTATTATACTTTCATAAAAAACTAGTAATATAAAAAAAAAAAACCCGTCATTTATGAACAGTAATTACAAGTTATCAAAGATCAGAATCTCTTATTTAAGAGTTTATTGTACAACTTCAATTATTATTACATAGGTGTCGTTTTTTCGATTGAAAAAAGTTTAATTTTCTTAGGTTACGATGTTATATATGTAGCTCTATATTCTTAGCATGTTGATGACGATAAACCATAAGATTTTACCATAAAAAATCATAATTATTCCCTCTATTGAAATAAATTTGTGATATAATGTTACTGAATCCTAATTAATAATATTAGGATTCGCATAAAATTGTAAAAAAAAAAAAATTATAAATATATATATAATTATTTAAATAAAACATATATCTCACATGTATAAAATTTAAAAACGTGTTTCCATGAAGCAAATACACGTGAAAGTCTCCTCTCCAATCTAATTGCTCAGTTTTTAGATTTCGTCATATGTATAAAACTATTATGTTATGTATATCCAACTCCAATATGTATTGCATGTATTTAATCATTGGTCCGTCTGTCTCATTTAGTCTATTTGTCTGTTAGTCTGTCCATCTGTCGGTCGGTAGTCACTTGGTACAAGTGGCGCGCGAGAAACACACATACACATGTGTGTGTGTGTTGTTTTATAATATTATATAATTTTATATTAAATGAATAATAAATAGAAGCAGTGATTTTAAAACAGTTCTCATTTAAATCAAAAGATTCAACAGTTCGATGAATAAAATAGGGCAGACTGCCGGGCTCGTTAACACAAGAGAGGGTTGTCTTAAACACTCCTGTCTCCTGAACGTGTCATTCCGAGAAGCAGTTGCTCCGTAATTTCTCCGGAGCATGGTGTGGACAACCACAGCCTGATCAGATCTGACCTTCTACGCAGAGCCTAGCCTCTACAGAAATCTGTAGATTAATCTCGGAAACGGCTCCAACGATTTTCAGGGCGTTTTTGAAACGAAAATTCGTTCTAGATAAGTTTTATTTTTAGACATTGTCGTTTTATCCGGGTTTTCAGGAATAACTGAAACATTGACTGCAAAATATGACTTTTCCTGACATCTATTGGCGACGAAATAAAGTACATTAGCGGGACATTCAAATTGATATATGTGTGATAAAATTTGTGTCTCTTTTAACTAAAAAATACTGAGCTCTGTCAACAATTTCGTCTAGTTAAAGTTTTTTTTTAATTTAAAGAAATTTTTGTATTATGATGAAAAGTTATAAATTTTGGGTATCACTGGTTTAATTTATAATATACACAAACGATTTCAATGACAGTTAGTCACATTTATAAATTGAATAGGCCGACTTTGCACGTGGTACATGTTACATGTTTACCCAATTAAATAATAAATGACCTTTTTATCGATTATCGTTTAATGGAAAATTATATTTCTAAGAAAATATTTAAAAAAAAATCTACTTAAAAATTATTGAAATTTTATTTCAAACGAAAAAGGGAACAGAACTTCCGATCAGCGGACATCGACAGTAAAGTCGAATGTTGTGGTTATACACAGTTTGGCCTGACACATGCCCTGCGCAAAATCCGAGTAATCAAGATGGGATTATCGTTGCCATTATTTGCTTCAGTAAATTACAGAGCATCTTGCTATAAAAATGAAAGGTTCAGGTGCAAGGGGGCGTTTCAGACGAACCCTTCTCGTGCCAACGAGTCTGCTACTTCATTCTCTTTAACGCCAGAGTGACCCGGAACCCAAATCAGCCTGACTGTGTTGTTCAGTGCCAGGTGATTCAGGTTCTCGAAGCATTCATAGACTACCCTTGATTGAAATCTTGACGCTTCAAGGGCCCAAAGAGCGGCTTGGCTATCTGAGAAAAAAAACCGATAACACCAAGTTCGTCACATAACTAAAAATTATAATTTTTACGTATTATTTATTTTACAATAATTATATTATAGGGTAAACGAACTTGGAAATAAAGCGATGATGTAATAAATAACTTGAATTGAAAGTTCATGAAACAGTAACGACCTCAACTCGACCTTTTAAAGTTCCAAGTATGATTCAAGACTTTTTGAGTAATTTGAGCAGTTAGCGAATCACATTCACAAAATTTTTACTGTTCTGCTTAGCTAAATTTGAGGTTTGAATTTTGAACAGAACAGAATAATTAATAATGATATTCAGATTCAAGTATTAATTGAAATGTTAACGAACCGGCCTTGAATGTCATTAACTCAAAAACTAGTACATTCAACTTACTATTTAGATATTAGTATTTATATTTATTATTATAAATGTTCAGTTTAGGTACCGATCGTGTTTTAAAAATTTTTACAAGACCTAAACATTACAAGCTATACAATCATGAACGTCGTCAGTCAGTTTTCCAATGAGGGGGAATGAATAATGTCTCATGATGATCACAAGATGGTGTTTAGACGAAAAAAAGAATGATATAGAGTTCAAGCCAATTTATATAAGTTTAAGTTGCTCATACTTGATATTTTTAAAAGCTTTTGTCATATTAACACATTTTACCACATAAAATATGCGAAAGAGACTGTACACATCAATTGATTAACGCACATTACGTATTTTCGTTTTAAACAAATGAAATCGAATCCAGGTCCTTTAGATATCCGACCCAGGACATAGCCAAACTTCGCCACTTCTGTTGCATGGGAGTGGTTCAATTATGTGTTACATATTTGCTTATTCGACCAGATTTCCGATCTGGGTTGAGTCACGGTAATTCTGTGTAATTTTTTCGTTTAATAGTTCGGGAATCAACCCAGTTTTACAGTGATTCAACCCATTTTTTGACGATCGCGCTTTAATGGATGATTTTTAATGTTCTGGCCATCTGATCTGTTTGGAGAATTAGTACTCTTGTTATACCATGTATATATGAAATATACATAGTATATTGAGTTTAGTCCCAAGTTTGTAACGCTTAAAAATAATGATGCTAAGAAAAAAATTTTGTCATAGGTGTTCATAAAATCACCTAATTAGTACATTTCCGGTTATCCGTCCGTCTGTGGACACGATAACTCAAAAACGAAAAAAGATATCGAGCTGAAATTTTTACAGCGTACTCAGGACGTAAAAAGTGAGGTCAAGTTCGTAAATGAGCATCATAGGTCAATTGGGTCTTGGGTCCGTAGGACCCATCTTGTAAACCGTTAGAGATAGAACAAAAGTTTAAATGTAAAAAATGTTCCTTATAAAAAATTAAACTTTTGTTTGAAACATTTTTTCGTAAACATCACTGTTTACCCGTGAGGGCGCCAATTAGGCGGAAATTTTATAATATGTACTATACTTGATTATCAGTTATGTATGTGTCACATGTATGTATGTGTAATGTGATAAAGAAATCAATACTGACTGCATGGTATTTCAACAATTAACTCAGTCAATTGTTTGTTTTCACTTGTTAGTTAGTATTTTTTATAGCCCACGGCGAATGGAAAATCCGAAGAAAGAACAATGCCCCCGATTTGTCCCCCCGTATGTGGACGGCTATGGATACAATTATAGCTACAAGTACAATCACCTAAACGAGGGCATAATCAAATATTGTTGCGTCATACGCTTTGTTTTGTTTAGTTAATTGTATATTTTTATCCTAGTCAGCCTCAGTTCACCATCCACCAGTCAATGACTAGTCACTACTTCACTAGTTATTATTTAATATCGCTCTTTCGCACTCACACTCGTAATGGCACACGTTCTTTGGTATTCATATACAATTTTTTTTTTTCTATTGATGAAAGGTTAACAGTTCATACGGAATTTTTTCAAGTCATTTATCTCTTTTGATTTTTTGGCAATTAATTTATTTAAAAACACAAAAACGTACTTTTAAGGTTTTTTTCTTTATTTGTTTCTAAAATTAACCTCGCTTGTCTGTTATATAACATTTTGTTACCCTTGCATATTACGACACCTTGAAGGAAATCTTTTACAAAGAGGTTATTCAATTCATCATTACCAAAATAGACTTTTCAGGACAAGTTTGGGACAGATTTGCCCTTTTTTATATTTTAAGCAAATTTTTTAAAGACGATCATCTAATTTTGACCTAGAACTTTGATGGCTCAAATCTAACGTCAAAGAAATGTAGATTTTCCTTGGCTTTTCGAGAAAATTAAGCCTTAGTGAATAAGTCTCGATTCACAATAAAAGATTTCTTGTCATTTTCCCCAGTATAATATTCAAAGAACCAGGAAAATTTATTGTCCTATTTTCAAACCTTGTCAGCTACAAAAGCTTATACAGCTTAGTCAGCTATAAAAGCTATGCTGGAATACATGAGTGTACCCAGGTTATACCTTGCCCGGGGGTTGGGGTCGTTTTTTTTGAATAAACGTGTACTATATTAATTTTAAATCCAGGTCCAGGGCGAAAGAAGCTGTCCTGTTCCCAAAAAACTGTAAATGTTTAAAATTCTGGGAATAAAGTCCATGGATTGTATATGTCACCGTAATATTATAATTTTCGCCGAAACTGGTTCCTAAAAAATCACTTCAACTAGCGCTAACTCAACAAAAATCAACTATGTATAGTTGGTCTGGGTTGATTTAGCACGGGTTGAGGTAATTTTTGTCCCAAAGTCAAATTTGCAATTTTACGGTGACATATACATTAAACAACGTAAAATTATTGTAATTTCTTGTTCGAAAGTAGGATTTGAATGACACGATTCTAAATATTTACGACTTTCTCCAAATAGCCTCAATATAATTGAAAGTTATCAAATTTCATATATCACGTGCAAAAAAAATAACACGTATTCAGCAAATCTCTGTATGTGAGTACCGGATATTCACATATGCGAAAATTTTTGCAATAACTGCAAAAATCATAATGTGAACGCTCCCCAAATGGAAAAAGTACCCGATCACATTCAAGATGAAAGTAATCTATTTTGAAAAAAAAAATGAGATTATGAAAAAAAAGTATGTCAAAAAATTTGGGTCAAGACGAGAACTCAGATAAGAAAAAAAAATATATTTATTTTAAAATGTATGAAACGAAATTACGCGATGATTGAGGTTACTGTGATGAGTCAGTGTTAATTACTTTAAGTACCTTGTAATCCTTAAAAGTTTAAAAAATGCCTTAATATTCAATCCAGAAAAAATTACAATTACTTATTGAGACCAGGTTAATGCTTCGAAAGTATAACAACTTTCTAAATTTATAAAAAGAAAGTTGTATGAAAATACACCACATCAACAAAAAGAACAAAAAAATCGACATACACAAGTTTTTCTTAACAAAAAAAATTTCACGTGATCAAAACTTATTGCTCATGAAAAATCCTCAATTGGGTTTTATTTTTTTTTCTTAGAAATATTGCGCATAAGTAATTTTTTATTATGAAATTTTAATTCATGAATTTACCAAAAGATGGCTCTATGTTAGTTTCAAACAATGAAAAAATACCGGTTAATTGTTGTCAAAAAAACCCAAAAAAATAAGTGAATTTAGTCGGAACATCTTACCTAATTTTAAAGGAACAGATTAAAACCAGATTCGTTGGTAATTTTTTTAATTAAAAAAACTTCACACAAAAATAAATTAAAAATAACACTGAATTAAACTTGAGTTAATAAATTAATTCACTGAAATCACATTGAAATATAAAAAAATAATTGTTTTTTTTTAATAATAATCAACTTTGGCGCTGGCCGTTAACATTGGAGTTGGACAAAATAAAATATACTAACATTGAAAAATCGTGGTCGCGATTATATTATTGTAATTTGTAAGTATTTGTATGACTATGGCCCTGTTAGTGTTCATGTTCAACACTCAATGTCAACATTAAAAAAAAAAGCCCCCACCACGTACAAACGACAAGTACACAATGTTACCCCTACCACGAGCACCGCTCACGTTTTCCAAAGTGAACACTACGAAAATTTTTTCATGAATAATATCTTTCTCTTGAACACACAAACTATTTGTGTTGCATTATTGAATCGTGTCATATCGGACATGCTCGACTATAACCGTAACTATGTGTGTATGAAATAAATAAACATTGTTCTGTTCGCAACAATTGCAACAATAGGATATTCCACTATTTTTGAAAAAATACTTCAAAATGTTGATTTTGCTAATAAAAATCCACCAAAAATTTATTTCGGAAAAATACACAAACTTTCTTGTCAAAAACTTAAATTTTAAACCTTTTTTAAACTGTCAAAAACGTGGGCATCCAATTTGATGACGTAATGTTTGTATCACTATACGAAATAACACAAATAAGTTTGACAGATATATTCATAGACATCTGATTATAATAAATATAAATACTTATTATCTATGTATATATTATACCCAGCTGTCTACATTGAACTAACTGATGGTCTATGACTCATACCGATATGACATCACAGCATGGCTTACCCGCGTTTTAGGTCTCGTGATATACAGTTTAAAAATTACGATTTGTAATTTTAATATTTTAAAAGAAAATGTGCTTTTACGACTCGAAATCAGAATATTTAAGTATATTTTTACATAAATTTTAACTTTTTTCAAATTAATAATACCCTATTAAAAATGTTATTTTTAGTGTCTTTTATGTACATAGATTTTCTAATTTTAAATTTAGTCAAAAATTCTTTCTCTTTTTGTTTTTTGCGAAATCAGGTTGTATTTTATTTTCAAGGGTATTTGATATCAGTTATACCATACAGTACAATGGCACGCTAATTTTTCAATAACAACAAAATTTTTCATTGCTCAAGTCACGTGGATTTTTTAATAAAATAAAATATATAACATGTGTTTCTGAAAATTGCTTCAAAGAAAATGTTTTTTTTTTCTTTTTCTTTTTTGGAAAATTCTATAAATATGTGGGAGGTGGACATTTTTGTTGATTGTTTAATTGTGTTTCTTAGCCAATTTTTCTTTTTCAAGTATTATGACATGAATATTAGAGCTTTTCTTAGAAGACATCATCTTAGAAATCAAATTTTAAAATTGATTTCTTTTTCTTACATGATTTTTTCTTTACATTTCCCGTTTTTTTCAAAAAATTTTCATAGGGCGAACTAATTGAAGCATAAAAATTTTCATCTTTGTGTCTTTTATAGTTTTGATGAAAATGGACATCAAAGTTTTGCTCTAATTTACGCCCTCACGGATAAACAGTGATGTTTACGAAAAAATATTGTTTCTTTTTTTATAAGGAACAATTTTTACATTTAAATTTTTGTTCTATCTCTAACGGTTTACTAGACTGATCCTACGGACCTAAGATCCAACTAACTTATGTTGCTCTTTTACAAACTCAACTTTACTTTTTAAGCCCTGAACACGCTTGACATCTCTTTTCGTTTATCTTGTTGACAGACAGACGGACAGACAAGCGTAATTACATTACCAAATTTTGTACGTATCATCAATATTTCTAAGAGTTACAAAATTAATATACCTTTATATATATTTCTCATAGATACGGGGTGTTAAAAAGATATTCATCGTCAAAAGTGGCATATCTCAAGCAAGTTTGAGGCTTAAAATTTTACTTTTTTTTCAATTAATGTATTTCTTTGAAGTTTTCTTATTTTTAATTTCCAAATTTTCCAAAAAACCTCACGTGATAACAAAATTCTTTCAAAAACCAAACTTTTGAAAAAACTCATTTGAAGTAGTTAGCGATTATATCTTTAAATGCAACTCTAAATAAAAAAATCGATAAGAAATTAACTGATTTTGGTGTTGACTTCCTCATCGATTTTTTATATAATAACCAAGTGATTACATATTAATTCTTGAAGGTGATTGCATTGCTCTACAAAATTGAAATAAGGGACCAACCCAAAAAAAAAATGATATAATAATATGAATTGTTAAAATTTGTTTGATTTATTAAATAGAAAGTAATATAAAGTAGAAACAAGTTGACAGTGACAGTGTCAGTGTCATTAAGCAAGCAGTATGAAGTATTAGTACGAGAGCTGACCGTGAAAACCGTCTTATTGCACTTTTTAAGGTAATTGTAAACCAACAGTATTGTAAAAAAGTTTTGGTTCATTACACGGTACATACATATAAACCAAATACATTTGTACTCAAATAATGTGATTTTTTTTAGCTTTACAATACCACACAACTACAAAAATATATAATATATTGTGTGCAAGTGGTGCTTATAAATTTGATAATATAGATATCACTCTTCAATCATTAATAAACTAACTTTAGTCGTCTCAAAATGATGGATTTTCGATGAACTCATAATTAAATTAAACTTTTGTTTTGATATCATCGACAACCTTATATTTTTATGGTAATTTTTATAAACTACAAGATTGTCTAAGTGTTTTAGATAGTTTTTTTATCACACTCTCTAGATTGTTTGATATAGAAATATCCAATTGAAAAGGATAACCTATATGATTCATCATTTTTTCAGCCAACTTTGAACGATTAAATAATAAAAAAAGCTCGATGACCTAAGAATTTTTTGTGATTTTTGTAAACTTTGTTAATCAAAAAATGTATTTATAAAGTTTTATTAAAATCCCTAGTATTATTCAATCCGGGCATATCTCCTTAACATCAAGACAAGATAATTTTGACGGTCAGCTACCGTACTATATGATTAAATAATGAATGGTAATCAGTAATCGGACGAACGGATAGAATTAGATTTAGATAGGAAGTAAAATAAAATGTAATGAATTGACTTGGTATTAGTTAATAGTTACAATATCAGTCTCATAACCTTATAAATAAACAAACACAGTGTAATGTAATGTAATGTAAATGTTAACTTAGTGTACATTATTACACTTATTACAACTACACTTACCTACCTACCAGTGTAGATATATTTGTAAAGGTCTTATACATAAAAGTGACCTTACCTTCTGTAAGTATATTCATATGGCAATGCAATCTTTATTACTATTATTATTATAGATATTATTATATATTATTAACTTGTAATAATTGTATGTCCTGTCCGTCCGGTGCGCTATACTCTATAACATTCTTATCTATGTTACCGTTCAAATACATTCAACAACAAAAAATGCGACAATAGGGTACTTTCGATAGTGAAAAATTTATTCTAAAATTTTATAAAACAAGTGAAAATAAACAATTGACTGAGTTAATTGTTGAAATACCATGCATAGGCAGTGTTGATTTCTTTATCACATAACACATACAAACATGTGACACATGCATAACTGATATTCAAGTATGGTACATACTATAAAATTTCCGGCGCCCTCACGGTTAAACAGTGATGTTTACGAAAAAATGTTTCAAGCAAAAGTTGTTTATTTTTTGATAAGGGACATTTTTAACATTTAAACTTTTGTTCTACCTCTAACGGTTTACAAGATGGATCCTACGGACCCAAGACCCAATTGACCTATGATGCTCATTTACGAACTTGACCTCACTTTTTACGCCCTGAGTACGTTGTAAAAATTTCAGCTCGATATCTTTTTTCGTTTTTGAGTTATCGTGTCCACAGACGGACGGACGAACGGGCGGACGGACGGACAACCGGAAAAGGACTAATTAGGTGATTCTATGAACACCTATAGCAAAATTTTGTGCGTGGCATCAATATTTTTAAGCGTTACAAACTTGGGACTAAACTTAGTATACCTTGCGAGTCCTGATGTGATGTCATATAGGCATTACGCATAGAATATTATACGAGGGATATGCTAGCCTGTAAGAGGATGCGATATAATAAATGAGAGAGAAGACTGTCAGTTAGTTCCTATGTGTGCTTGTCATAGTCATATGTCATAATCATATGATGCATAGAGATTTTGTGTAATGTAAACAATATAGATTAGACAAGGACACATAGGAAATAACTGGCAGTCTTCTCTTTCATTCATCATATCGCAAATTTTGGGCCATGGCGTCCTCTATGTATAATATTCTATGACATTAACTGCCAGTTCAGTGTAAACAACTGGGTACAAATCTGTCAAATTTAACTGTGTTCATACTTAAGACATGAAAAAGATTTTGTTTGCAAAAAAAATTAATAAGCTTTCATTATATTTTCTAATGTGTAGCAAAAAAAAGAACAAAATTATCTATAACAAGTAAAACAATTGATTGAGTTAATTGTTGAAATACTATGTATAGACAGTTTTGATTACGCTTTCGTTTAATGTAAATAAAAAAAGATAGTCACTCTTAGATAGACAGTCACGTACATATAACACGATTATTCAGTCATACACACATAAATGATATTCCCATACGATGTAGTATGCATATAATGTTCTAACCTAACTTGCATCCTCACGGATTAATAGTGCTGTTAACGAAAAATTCAAACAAAAGTTGTTTATTTTTAAACATTTAAGCTTTTATTCTGTGATGAGTCCGAGATTTAATTAACCAATGCTGCTCATTTTTAAATTCAATCTCACTTTTTACGTCCTTGCCACGCTATAAGAATTTCAGATTGATATATCTTTTCGCTTTTGGTGATTAAGTGATTTTATATTCCAAAATTTTGTTTGTAGCATCAATATTTCTAAGCGTTACAAACTTGGAACTAAACTTAGTATACTTTGATCTATTTCATATATGCAGGGTATGAAATAGGACAAAAGAAAGTGTTTTTATCGTTTGTCTGAGATAATTTTTTCCGGTGCGTTTTACCTGAACGCTTTAGTAATTCAGGTAGTTAATTATACAGATTACCGGTAACATATACACATGGTATGGTGGTGTATGTGTATGTTAGTGTTATAGCCACTTGCCTTGACGGAATTACACAACAAGATTAAATCAAGTTAAGGTTAAATCCCTGGGCCCTGGCTTGACTTGACTATAACTATATGAGTGTGTATGTGTGTATGTGTGTGTATTTTAATTATTATTTAAAAAAAGACAACACAGAAACTAACCTTTACATTAACAAATTATATTTATTTATTTATAAATTATTTACTTATTTCATAATAAACATTCTTAATTTATTATTTTTATTATTAAATGATGATATACTTAATAGTATTGACACTGAATGAGTAGACGCGAGGAGGGTGGGGGAGTAAAGAGATAGAGAAACGTAGCTTTATATTTATTATTAATCATCTTATTGTTTAATTTACAATCAAAAAGCTTTTATAACGACGATTCGGTTATAATGAACCGGAACCCTAAGAATCACTTTTAATTATTTGCAAGTCAAATTTGATCCACTTCCCGGTTTCCAATTGAGCTGAAATTCGGCATGTACATTTAGTTTGAATGACAATTCATGGTACGGTTGTAGAGTCGTGATTTTCCCATCGCTTCCACTATATTTAATATATATACATTTTTTTTTAGTCTTAAATTAAAAAGTCTATTAAAAAATACCTTTTTAAGGGACCAGCTTTTATTGTACTAAAAAGTAGAAAAAAAGTTTTATCTATGAATCACTCATACTCGACTATTTGTAAAAGCTTTAGGCGCTTACTATCAAGAATGAATCGAAAAGTAATTAGGCATGTGGAGTAGATGAGGCGTTCCGATTCATTTATGATATTAAGCACCTCAAGCTTTTACAAATAGTCGGGTTTGAGTGACTCATAGATTCTACTTTTAAGTACAATAAAGTATTTTTTTATTTAAATTTTTTGAATTTCGAAAACTTCCAGAAGAAAAATTAGAAAAAAAAAACATTTGATGTTTAAAGAAACGCGTAATAAATGAAAATTGTCAACACCAAAATAAGAGGAAAAATTATTTTAAATATAAAATTACGTCATAAGAACATTGTTTTTGTGTTTATCGTTACAAAAGGACAAATTTCAAATCGTAATAGATGTTTAATGTTGAATCGAAAAATACGTAAACAAAATTGCACAATATCGTTAACTATGAAGCCAACTTATTAACACAAACACATTCAAGTAAACATGTGCGATGCAAGCGAATACAGAGAAAATCAAATTTTCATTGTCAATTAAATAATTATAGAGTAAATTTTCATAGTTAATTTTTCCACCCAACCATTCAATCAGTGGCGTATCGAGGAAAAACAAAGGGGTGCATCATCCCACGAGCAGCTTCTGTTTATGATTTGCGAGTATATTTTACAAATAATATTGTAAGGCTTTCGAATGGTAGAGAGGCGCTAAAAAGGGATTGTACCCCGGACGTGAGTTTAGCTCGCTACGCCTCTACCAATTATATTTTATTCATTGTAATTAAAAAGTTGTTTTTTTTTTCAATGGAAATTTTAAACAATAATTTTCTTATCTCCTACCTTTGTGTATAGTTTTTCCAACAGAGAAAGGTTGAATTTCTATAAATAGAAATTAAAAATGTTCGAATCACCTTAATTAAAGTTTTTGTTTGATATGAAAATTCAAAAAAAGTCCCTCAAATCGATGAACTGTTGTTGCAACTGTGAGAGAGAGAAAGCTTCCTAATATTTTGAAATAGAGAGAGAAACCCAACTTTATTTATTACTTAAATTTTCTTCTTTGTTTGATAGAAAAAAAGCGTAGGAGAGCGATTGAAATCGTGTTATGAAACCCAATGATTACAAGAAATTAATTCTTTTTAAAGTCACGTGACTCAAAAATGGATTTAAAATAAATATGATTTCCACATGGAAACGAGAATTTATATATATATATATTTTTAAGCTAGTGCTCCATCTCAAATCCGCGAATTTTGATCGAAAAACTTCTTTGAGGAAAATGAATTTTAAAGCTATGCAACAACACTGAATAAATATGAAAGATAAATTAAGGGAAGCTTTTAAATTCGAAAGCTCAAGACATATTAAAATTAGTAAATTTACGTTAATAAGGAGATGGGGGGGGGGTTGGACAGTGTTAGAAAAAAAAAAAACAATTGAATTCCTTTTTAATATCAAATAAAATATCGAGTTTTTTTTGAATCCAACTCATATTATAAATATAAAAAAAAAAATTGTGTTATCAAAGTGACCTTGCATAAATAAAAATTTTTAAAAATATAAAATATGTTTTCAGTAAAAATGGGTCACTTTTAATATGAATTTTTAAAAATAATTTCATTTATATTATTGTATTATTATAAAAATTCCATTTCAGATATTATAATATATTTACGAGCCTATTATCATATACACGGTGTTTTATTTATCACGATGAATCTCTGAAGAATTTAATTTGTCAAGCGAAAATAAGTTGAAAAGTCCTTAGACAATTTTTGATTCGATACGCCATTTCTCGAATATTAGAAAAATTAAAATTTTTGTATCAAATTTGAATTTTTTCTTCAAGTTTTAAATCGATAGAGATATTTACGTTCAAATACAAATCGATAAATTTGATATTTTAGAACGTAAATTTTTCTGAAAATATTAAAATGAGAGAAAAATTGGTAAGGTAATAAATTGTAGTAAAATTAATTTTCCACAACTTTACTCCTAACAAAAATTTGATTTTAACTAATATTTATCGAGAAAATCTCAAAATTGAGAAAAACGATTTTGAGAAAAAACTTTTCAACCCATTTTTGACTCAACGAATTGAAGGTTATCGTGAATTTTGAAACACTCTGTATAATCGAAATTTGATGAAAAATTTTCAATATTAAATTTAGTCAAAAATATATAATAAAGCGTATATTTATACTTATATAACGTGAGACTTAGTATTTTTAATTAAAAATTCAACAAATTTTTAATTAACATGTGACTGCATACATTGGCGTAACATTTCATTACTTTTGTGGGTGTATTTTCTAATAAATATATTTTGGAAGCAACATTTTAATGTCTGCTACACAGAATACAAAATCTATTGACGCTGAGAAAAAAGCGGCAAAACAAGCTATTCCCACCCAATCCCAACTCCCCTTTCCTGAGTTGAGATTTACCCTATTCATGTTAAGGATAATTAGAATGTTACTAGGAGTTATTTTACGAAATAAATTCTGGTTCTAAATATGGATAGTAAAAGAAATTTTCTTTCGTCGAATATATTTTGAAAATTGTAAAATTGAATTTTTCAATTCATGTGAAATCAAATAAATTTAATATCGAATTCTGTCATGACTCAGATTTTATCGTGTTTTTTTTTCCAAAACCATGAAAATACTACACAAATCGTCTTTTCCCACTGATCTAGAAAAATCGGTGCAGTCGTTTGCATCGATGCACAATGCATTTATGATATTTATTTGCAATCAAGTAAGATGGCTCTTACAAGCAATGTATTGCATAGTTCAAATTTAGGCCACTAAATGGCGCGGCGTTGCATCTAAAATGCAGTGGAAAACTCATTACATCACGATTCACTATATAGGCGACTTTTTTTTTGCGTTGAATCAAATTTAAAACGTAACGTCATTTCATTGAAACTATTTTTATCCTAATATTTCAAGTATGGTGGAAAAAAATTTTTAAATTGAATGATTCATTCTGAAAATTGTTTGTGCATTGTTATAAATTCTCAGATTGAATCGATCAATTTGAAATTACATGTAAAAAAAGGCGGTAACAATGAAATATTTCAAATTTCGCATTTTTTTAACTGTTTCAAAAAACTTGCTTGAACCAAGATTATTTTTTCTTGAAATCAGAAGTTAAAAAAAATTCTTGGATGGCGAGAAGAAATTTGGCGTAAGAAAAGTAGTTTTTCATTTCACTTTTAATTTTCTTGAGTCAAGAAAACCATTTTTTTTTGCGTGAATTTCTTAGAGCGAATTATTCAAAATTTTTACATCATTACATATTTTGAAATTAATCTTTTTACGAAATTTTGAATTTGGAAAATGATAAAAAAAAAGTAATAAATAAATTTTGAAACAAAGTATGTAAATAAATTTTAAAGGTTTATTGACACTTGAAATGAGTCAGTCACTGAAATGACGTAAGACGTAAAAAAAAAAAATTAATTTTAGTTATATATGCAATGTCAATAATCAGTGTGAAATAACCATTATAAAAATTGATAATTGTAATAGTGTGAACAGGCCTTATATAGGTGAAAAATTGAGTGATAAAAGCTAACGTGTGTTTTCAAAGCACATGTTTTTCATAATAAGAAAATTAGAATTAAAATTGAATACACGTGACTTTTCAAACAATAACATACATGATATTAAACGGCCTTCAATACTTTATAATTTGCGAAAAATTTATTCAGGCCCATCAAAAATAATATCTGAATAAATTTTCAACGATTCTCTATGAACTACGAACAAAAAAATTTTACCTTGATGTGTCGATGTTTGCGAATTAAATGGTGCAAACACTGTCTGTTGATTTGATTGTTGTGTATCCATTTTTTTATTTTCGATAATGTAATGCACGATTTTAAACCAATCAGCACCGTTTTGCGGTGGTGGCGAAGGAGTTGATGTCTTTGTTGAATCAATTTTGGATAAATTGTTCACTTTCGCCTTCGAAAAAAAATTCTTTTACAACACTTCACTTATCAAAAAAAAAAAGGTTCACTTTTTAAGTTTTATAAGAATTTCGAACACATTTTGAGGGTGAACTGTCACTCGACTGTTTATTGTCAACAATGCACGTAGCACATTTATATTTGCACGTATTTAAAAAGTGTGTTAACTGTTTGTTAAAATAGGCCACTTTTGTACTGTGTGTTGTAGTAAAGTTGATCACAACACTGTGTAAACTGTAATTGTAATAACTGTGTGTTGTGTTTAACTTTGAGTCCGATTCAGATTCAGACGTGAATGTCTAAGTAATGCAAGTTCTACACTAGATGTAGATATATTTGTTGCGGAGCAGTGAGCACTATATGTAATAGTTGTTTTTAGTTGTTACTAGATTGAATGTTTTCAACAGAATGAAGTATTATTGTGATGCCATGCTGGTACACATTTGTTTGTATTTCTGTTCAGTCACATGGCTTTAGTCTGTCTTTGTTGTTTGTATACGATATGTTGTATGTTGTATATGTTGTATATGTTGTATGTTATGTGTATTTTGTTGTCCAACCTTGGCGCGCGCGATATATCTATATAATAATATTATGCTAAGAGAAAATGGGAATCCACGTCTGATTCTTTTTTTCTTTTTTAAATAATTTCAAACTATTCTTTTTGCGGTGTGAGAATAGATCAGAAAGTATACGGCTCGCGAAACAGGAAGAAAGTACATTTTTATTTCGACTACCAAGTAGTGATCATCAGTATGAATTGGCTGCCGCCAAATTAGCAACGAGTAACATACACAATTTTTATGGACCTAGAATAAAGAAATCGATTCCTCTAGGTGAATATGTGAAGGTTTGCGAATCGAAAGTCTTCGCCTTGCTGGCAGGTGTCCATATCAGCATCTTCTCAGATATTCAAGCCGCTCTTCGGGCCCTTGAAGCTTCAAGATTCCAATCAAGGATACTCTATGAATGCTTCGAGGATTTGAATCACCTGGACAGAACAGCACAGTCAGGTTGATTTGGTTTCTGGGTCACTCTGGCCTTAATGGGAATGAAGCAGCAGACTCGTTGGCACGAGAGGAGTCGTTTCAAACGCCTCTCTTACCTGAACCTGTCATTCCCATAACGAGATGCTCTGTAATTTACCGAACCAAAAAATGGCTACGGCAAGCCCATCTTGATTACTGGGACTTTGCGCAGGGCATGCTACAGGTCACACTGTGTATAACCACAGCTAGGTCATTCTTACTAGAGCACAGTTGAAAAGGGAGGTGGGATTCTTGACAGGACACTGTCGTTTGAACTGTCACCTTCATAAAATGGGGATGTGTCAGGCCGATCTTTTGGAGAAAATGGACAGCATATTATTTTCCTAATTTGGGTCGGGTAAACGGTAATGCTTGCGAAACAATGTTTCAAACAAAAGTTGTTTATTTTTTATAAAGGAACATTTTTTATCTTTAAACTGTTGTTCTATCTCGAAACGATTTACAAGATACAAAATCGATTTAGCTCGGTTTCAATTTTAGACAATGTTTTTTCCGTGTTTTCAGGAAAAACTGAAACATTAACTGCAAAGTATGACTCTTCCTGACATCTATTGACGACGAAATAAAGTACATGACCGGCACATTCAAATTGATATTCGTGTAGAGACATTTTAAATGATTCTTATATTAGTGATAAAATTTGGGTCTTTTTAACTCAAAAACTACCGAGTAAAGCTTGCTCATTCAAGTAGTAAAAATTTTATTTATCAGTGACTTTGACTTTTGAAAAATTTGAAACGCAATGGGTTGTTTTTTAGCTAAGGACCATATTGCTTTTTTATAAAAGATTGTTGTTGTTGAATGATTATGATTATGATTATAGATATAGACCCCATTTTATTTGAATGGCATGGCATAGCAGTGTTATTGTTAATGTGGTGGGATTCATAATAATATTAGCTATTATCTAGTCTGCATTGCTATACCTAATGAATGCTACAAGCAGCTCTAGCAGTTAATGTTAATGTTAATGCTAATATTATATGATATAGTTATGGTGGTAGTGGGGGTTATTTTTTTACTTAATGTCATGATTTGTAATCATTATTAAATGCCTTATATCACATAAACATATTATTTTGTTGTTTTGAGCGCAGGGAGCTTTCCATTATTGAAAGTTTTTCATATTATAATCATCATAATATAATACATACTAAGTTTGTTCTTTTTGAATGGTAGTAAATTTTGGCTCCAAATTATCATATATATAGTGTTTTATCGAAATCGGAAACAAAATTTGCTCTCATTTTTTTCTGATTTTCTTAAGGAGTGCTCCTTCAAAAAAATCGAAAATTTTTTAATGTTCCGGAATTCAAACTCATTTTATAAGGTAATTTTGATCCAAAAAATTCAAAAATCGAGTTGATTTGACGATTGGGCTGGTAGATTTTGAAAAAAACGAGTCTTTGGATCGATTTTTGGCGATATCTCAAAAATTATCCGTCCAATCGTTAAATGCACCCGATTTTTGAATTTTTCGGGTCAATTATACCTTAGAAACTGTGTTTCATCAAATTCCGAAACAACAAAATTTTTTCGATTTTTTGGAATTTTTTGAAGGGGTACCCCTTGAAAAAAATCGAAAAAATCGAAAAATTTTTTCTGTTTCGGAATTCGATAAAACTCAGTTTATAAGGGTATTTTGACCCAAAAAATTCAAAAATCGGGTTCATTTAACGATTGAGCTAGTAGAAGTTTGAAAAAAACGAGTTTTTGGATCGATTTTTGTCGATATCTCAAAAATTAGCCATCCAATCGTTAAATGCACCCGATTTTTGAATTTTTTGGGTCAATTATACCTTATAAACTGTGTTTCATCAAATTCCGAAGCAACAAAATTTTTTCGATTTTTTGGAATTTTTTGAAGGGGTACCCCTTGAAAAAAATAAAAAAAATCGAAAAATTTTTTCTGTTTCGGAATTCGATAAAACTCAGTTTATAAGGGTATTTTGACCCAAAAAATTTAAAAATCGAGTTCATTTAACGATTGAGCTAGTAGAAGTTTGAAAAAAACGAGTTTTTGGATCGATTTTTGGCGATATCTCAAAAATTATTCGTCCAATCGTTAAATGCACCCGATTTTTGAATTTTTTGGGTCAATTAGGCCTTATAAACTGTGTTTCATCAAATTCCGAAGCAACAAAATTTTTTCGATTTTTTGGAATTTTTTGAAGGGGTACCCCTTGAAAAAAATCGAAAAAATTAAAAAAATTTTGCTGTTTCGGAATTCGATCAAACTCAGTTTATAAGGGTATTTTGACCCAAAAAATTCAAAAATCCTATTCATTTAACGATTAAATGAATAAAATTTGAGATATCGCTTGAAATCCTCCTGAAAAATCAATATTTCACAACGTTTTGTCCTGGAATTTCCTGGAATCGTTAGATAGAGTTACTTAGAAAATATTACCATTATAAAAAGGATTTAAAAAAACTAAAAATGATGGTGAATAAACAAACAAACTTACGAAATTTTATCTTTCGGACAGGAATTGCAAATCGGATATTAAAAACAATTTTTTATGTTTTATTATATTTGGGAAAAGTTTATTGATTCGAATAGAACAAACTTGATAGTGATACTGATATAGTGTACACTAACAATATACAGAATATGCACAAAGTTGACGTTACACTGTTACACTATTATAGAGTTGACTTGTTAAGTCGGCTATGTCCCATAAGTGCGTTAGTGCGAATCTACTTTTACTAACTTTATAAAAATATTATCTAAAAAAAAAAAATTAAAACATAATAACACATTAACTTGCAATAAATACACTTTTTGGATCATCAATTTAAATTTAAATTTAATATTCTTTATTATTCATCTCACTAAACTTGACAAAAAATTAAAAAATTCACTGAAACTAAATTGTGTCACTGTACCTACAACATACACTAGTACAGTGTCATTCATTTATTTATCTTATTTTAATTTAGTTACAAGTGAAATTTACAAAACTAAAAACACCCCCGAGAAATTTTCGAGTACGGAATCCTGAACTCGTACTTGAAACGTATCTAAGAGCATTCTCAACTAACTTATCTTTTTGCTTAGAGTCTTCTCCAAATTGAACCGATTTTAATAATAATAATGGGGTTTAACCTCCGTTTCTCTGACATATACGCCTATAACAGAGGCCATCCACATCATTATTTGTTAATCTTTATTTATTTCATTACAAACATATTTACAATTACATTTTGATGTGGGTGGAGTTGGTTACTTTGTTCTTATCCAAGCGACGACAATGTGAACAATTCTACACTCCCATTAATTATAAATTGTTCACACTGCCGCTGCCTGGATTCGAACCCGCAATCTAAGTCTAAATGGACAAACAGACGTACTTAAGAGGGAAAAACGTACTTGTGGTACTACAAGACAGATATGGTCTGGTACAATCGCAGGCGTTTCGAAGTTCTTACATCACTTCCAAGGGCCTCTGTTCGCAAAGTTGTTGCGACTATCACAGGACACTGGCTGGGTGGCAAGTATGCTGAACGCTTAGGCCTGGCAGTGTATCACGACTACTGCAGGAGCTGTCACAGGAGGAGACAATGTCTCATCTTCTCTGTCACTGCCCAGCTCTTGTCATGAGGAGATGTACTTACTTGAGCCAGCCTCTCTTTGACAACTTCTTCAACCTAAAGTCAGTCGACGTCAAAGCCCTACTGCTGTCCTTAAACAGCTCCAAATGATTCATGGAGTGGTGGCCAGGGATGGGCCAACCCTTTTACGGTATCACAACGGACCCTATGGTCTAAGTGTGTCCAACCCCAGAACAGGCACTCTAACCTGACCTAACCTAACCATGGTTCCGTATTCTTCCTCGAACGGAATCGAATATTTGTAATAATAAATCGAGTGTACAAAATGCCAATTACAAAATAAAGTGAATAGAATTCTTACAACTTAATAGCATATTACAAATTATTGTTAGGAGAATAAAATTGCATTTTTTTTGTTTTGAGTAATAAACTTAAGTGAAATTTCTTCGTTCTTTATAAAAATGAAGAAAAGTAAATTAGAAGAAGATAAATACCACGATAAACCGATCAAAGTGAGAGAGATATATATTACAAAAAAAAAAAAAATTCTACATAAGATTTCGCGTGGTATCTGGTATGAAGGTATTCACTATGTAAGTGTTTAGCGTTGTAAAGTGGGTCAAATTAAAATAATAATTTCTACAAAATTGTATAAAAAAAAAAGATTGTTTTTAAAGAAAGTTGATAGATATTATTAGAATTGTTGTTATTATTATTAATATTACGATATGTTCTTGTAAATCATTTGAATTTGTTCATTAATGCAAATGAATGTGCAACTATTACCTCAAATATTTGAATAGAGAAGATCAGTGATTTTGCATGTACGCAAGTCCAGATGTAGGGCAGATCGAAACATTTCCGAAACGAAAATCAATTATTTTGTTCTTTTATGAGATTTATGAGAGCCTAAATGGCCGAGCGGTCTAAGGCGTTGGTCTTTGCCTGTTTGTCCATTAACACTTAGGTTGCGGGTTCGAATCCAGGCAGCGGCAGGGTGAACAATTTATAATTAATGGGAGTCCAGAATTGATCACATTGTCGTCGCTTGGATAAGAACGATGTAACCGAATCCAGCCACATCAAAATGTAATTGTAAAATATGTATTGTAATTAAATAAATAAAGATTAACAAATAATGATGTGGGTGGCCTCTTTTATTTAATAATAATAAATCCCATTATTATTATTATTATTATTATTATTATTTTATGAGCTTTGTAGTGATGTCATATTTTTTTCGAATGAATGTACGGTTTCGAATTAAAAAACTGATAATATTTATGACTTCGCGCAACTCAGCTTATACAAATCACAATCACGGTAGACCATGTTAATCTAGTATGGCTAATAGTAATAAGTTCGCGCAACTCAGCTAATAAAATTCTTAAATATTTTCCTTGCGAGGTAGTAGATAGAAAAATTTCCAAGTTCGTAGATCTACCTAAAAGTTAGAATCGAGTTGGTAGCACTGGTCGGTGACTTGGTGATTGTAAATGATTATTTTTAGAATTGAAGGTATTTTAGAAATGCAATCGAATTGATAAGTTCTCAGTTTCATTAAAAAAAAAAAATAATTAAAAATATCTAAGACAATCATTTTCCGAATACAATAAAAATATATTTTGTCAATATTTATAACTTTTAATATATTCAATTTTAAAGAAAATTATTCTTATCGGAAAACGTGTAACATATAAAACTTACACGTGACTCAATAAAATTCAACACTCAAAATTAATTACAACATTTTTGAGTTTACTTCATTTTAATTATGATTTTGAAATTTCGTGGAAAAGTATAATTTGAAATATCTTTACAGTTACTGTTTTACTTCTTAATGATATCTTCAGTATTAGGAGAACATCTATAACAACTGCTATATTCGAATCATGTTTGCCTAATAAACTTCTAGCCTGTTTCGTCTAGCCTGTTTTTTTCCTTCGCCAGAACCCAACATGGTAAACTTCAAAATGATGAGTAAATCATGGAATTTGGTAAAGAAATAAGGAAGGCAAGGTTAGGACAGAAAAAAACTTGCTAGAGTAAGAATGTATTAGATAGACGAATCATTTTAGACGAAAATAGTGTAAAATGAAGAATTTTTTTGTACCTCGACCTATGGTCCGTTTTGTCAAATAGATGCTTAAGGTATGTGATATTCGTACGATAGGCTGCGTACAAAACTTAATTTATAAAGAAAAAGAGTATAATAATACTTGGGTTTTATAGGTTAGTTTTTATAATAATTATAATTAGACAACTTTTATTGGATGAATTTCATTTTGATGAATGTATTTTATATTAATAGATTATAATAAGAGTAGGATGATTATCTCGTAAATTAGGCCTCGGATCCAAATTTGATAGAGAATATTTCCTTCTTGTTTTTGTGAGCTTATTCAGGAAGCGAAAGTTTTGCAGATAATAATAGAACACCATGTATACAAGAATTGCTCCTTTAAATAAATAAGATAAGATAAGATATAAGGATGCATAGAGGTGCATATTATAGTTGTGCATGTATAATGGTAGGTATAGTTTTGTAGATGGAAGTGAAAAAAAATTAAATAATTAGATAAATGATTTGGTAGGAACTGAAAGAAAGTTGTAATAAATGAATTTGATTTGATAGCAGAATGAACACACAAGAGAAGAGAACAATACGTAATACGTTCTTGTACATTTTACATTTATTATCGCTTATTATAAATATTGTGAAATCTTTGTAAGAAGGTCACGATTAAAAGAAAGGTGCCGTTTGTGTTCTTACTTGTTACGACTGTAAGCGACTAGTATAGCGACTAGCGACTAGCGGCTAGCGGCTGTTCTTCAACTTGATTGCAATGAATACAAATACATTCAACACATCTCACATCGTGTATCGTAATCAACAACATAATCATTTAATCGAGGCTAAATATTCATTACCATCCACCTAATAGCACAGACAATATAGATTTTCAGCTCAAAATTTACTTGAACAAGATGAAAAATTATTATTATAGATAATTTAAACGATTTTAATGAATTATAAAGTGTTAGGTTTTGGGAAATTAACATCGATAAATCATTTAATCAAATTTTAAACATACTAATATTGGAAAGCCTTTTTTGCGATGCTATAATCGCAATCCATATCTCTGAAACCATTCTTCTAATCGTCAAACGAACTGGATTTTTGAATTTTAAGGGTAACGAATTCAAAAATTAAAAAAATTTCTCTGATATTATCGATTTTGAAAATTGAAAAAAGTCGAAAACAAAATTTTATTTCCGATTTCGATAAAGCTCTCATTTTAAGGTAATTTGGAATAAAATTTTGCAAGAATCGGGTTCATTTTAAGATTGGATAAATAGTTTCCAAGATATCTCCTAAAATCGTTCCGATATAAGCGATATCTCGGGATCTGTACTTTCTATGGTTAAATAAATACGATTTTTAAATTTTTTAGGTCAAAATTACCTTATTAAATGAGTTTGATCGAATTCCGAAACGGAAAACATTTTTCGATTTTCCCTTTAAAAATTGCAAAAAATCAAAAACAAAATTTTATTTCGGATTTCGATAAAACCCTCATTATAAGGTAATTCTGACCCAAAAAAATCAAAAATCTAATTCATTTGATGAATAGATGTATAATTTTTGAAATATCACCCAAAAACCCGTATTTTCTAAATATACTTTAGAAAATACAAAACCGAAATAAATTTTTTTTTAAGGCATGTGTATGTAGGGGTTATATACAGATGCTAGTATTTACAGGGTATTTAAATTATGTTAATTATTATTATCTTTTGCGTTAATTTGATGGCCTTATATTAGGATCAAGAACCTTTCTTCTATAAATAAGTCGATGATCCGAATTCACGAGCCTAGCAAATACAAAAATTGTAAAAATACAAAACAAAATTATCAAAAAAAAAGTGAAAATTTTTTTTTGTATAAAAACAAAAAAAAAACTGATCCAAAACATTAAACAATAAAATTAAAATCAACAATTTTAAACATGTTTACAAAATTGAGGTTATTGAATTCACGGCTGAGTACCAGTACAATGTCAAAGCCAAAAATTACTAAATCACAACACAATTACGCAAACATATATTTTAATTATTTGGAAGTAGGGTAACATGTTGTACCTAGAGTCAAATGTACCTTGAATCATACGTAACTTGTATAAAGATATTATTATTAAACAGCATTTGTATTTAAATGAGGGAATTCTATCAAGATTTCATGTAGGCTGAAGACTGGTTGTTAATGTGGTTTTGTTTTCGAATAAATAATAATATTTTGATTTTGTTGACCATTGTATCGCGTGTTATAAATCATACTCAAACTAAATTATTGATTATTGGCGAGTAAGTTGTTTTACCAGATTTCAGTTTTAAACATAAGGTTAATTTTTAAGGAGGTAAAGTTCCAAAAACGAAAAGTCATGTACCTTGAAACTAACTACCTGATGTACCTTGGTAATATGTCTGTATTAAATTCATTAAAAATACCAGTTGAGTAGTAGATAACTGTCAGAGAAACCTGCAGAGTTTTCGATACTTCAATTGCATGCATTCTTATTGCTTTCGAGAGTAAACTGTAACGGTTATGTTGAAGAGAGCGGCTCCAGACACAATCGGGGGGGTGAGAGGACAGTTTAATTTTTAAAATCTCAAAAAAAGTACATAGCGTTGAGGAATAACAGTATTATAAAAAGAAACAATTTCTATTGTGATATTTGAATGCATGACTTTAAAAAACACATAGATGTAAATTTTGATTCTAGGTACTACACCTTCCCTTACTTATAATCAAAAAGAATGTATCTATATCTCTTTCTAATTAATGTATCTATCTACTTGTCTCACAATTATTTACCTGACAAGGTACACTAGTGTTTGTGGGTACTAGCATTGAAAGAGATACCAACTATAGCCAAATGCTTTGCATTTCTTTTATACAAGTATCAACTATCCGTTATTGAGTTCCAATAAACCATTGAGCAAAGCTGACGGAATTAGTAAAGTTCCAACTTTCGAAAAGGAGTTCGTGTTATATTGATGGTTCCTGGCACTAGCCAACATGAAGTTGATTTAGTTTCTACTCTGTCCAAAAATAAAAATCGTCGACGTTTTCTAAACGTTTTTCTATATTAATGTATAATTTGAAACTTCCTAAATCTAAGTGTCTCTGTATTGGTGAAATAATTTGATAAGTATGTATTATTGAGTATTCCCAAAAATTAAATCAATTTACAATCAATTATTGTTTTATGATAGTTCCCTCTATATTTCTAAGTGATCTTTCTATTTTTCCCATAGTCACATCTCCCGAATTAGGCCTCAGATCGAAATTTGGTCCATAGCTTTTCCATTTATCTTGATCAGCATAATTTACTGGTAAAATTTTCTGCTATCAGCAACAGAACACCCATACTCAACTCCGAGCAGTGTCCTTAATTATAAAGAGAAATTTTATTGCTAATAATTGTACATACAATTCTTTTTAATTTTGAAAATGAGATTGAAGATGCGATTATTAAATCGTGTACATGTATATGTTATGTGCATATGTGTGTTAAAAAGAAAGAAGGCGTTTGACACAGATTTTATGTAGATCAGAAATGACTGCGTTTTTGTAGGTCACCAAACATAACGTGAAAGCAACAACACCAGTTTTACAATTAGTGTGTTTTGTTTCTCTTCTCTTCTGTTCTCTATCTCTTGTTCTTAGTTCTTAGTCTTACTTCACTTAACTTACCTTAACTTTACTTTACTTAACTCTTTACTTAAACATTACTAAATAATTACATTACCATTGATGGCTGATTGCACGAAACACCAAACCAAATATTTAGCGAATCTTACGTTGTTACATTATCAACCATCTTACTGTGATCATGAACTTCGCATTTTTATTATGAAACCAAATATACTTTTCTTTTAAATTATTTTGTACTCTTTATCAGATCCGGATTTACGTTTTTTTTTAAACCAGAACAATAACATGATAATGACACCCCTTCTTATTAAGCGTTTAAGAAAAATTGTAAAGAGAAAACTCACAAATATTGCATTTAAAGTGTTTCGATACTAAAACGAAAGTGTTACCAAAAAACTGCAATTTTGTGTGTCAATAGGGTATTATCGTTAGTCAAAAATAAATAATGAAATTTGAAAAAAGTTAAAATTTATGTAAAAATATACTTAAATATTCTGATTTCGAGTCATAAAAGCACATTTTTCTTTTAAAATATTAAAAATCGTAATTTTTAAACTGTTTATCACGTGACCTAAAACGCGGGTAAGCCTTGCTGTGATGTCATATCGGTATGAGCCATAGACCATCAATTAGTTCAGTATAGACAGCTGGGTATAATATATCTATAGATAATAAGTATTTATATTTATTATAATCAGGTGTCTATGAATATATCTGTCAAACTTATTTATGTTATTTCGTATAGTGATACAAATATTACATCATCAAATTGGATGCCCGCGTTTTTGACAGTTTAAAAAAGGTACGGTAGCCTACATGTGTTATCCTAATGTCTTAGTTATATTATTTTAAAGTTTCATTAATATCCATACAGTAGTTTTTGCGTGAAAGAGTAGGTAGGTAATAAACAAC
This sequence comes from Chrysoperla carnea, assembly GCF_905475395.1. Classification (NCBI taxonomy): domain Eukaryota; kingdom Metazoa; phylum Arthropoda; class Insecta; order Neuroptera; family Chrysopidae; genus Chrysoperla; species Chrysoperla carnea. The sequence goes on from NC_058342.1 coordinate 35,800,997, forward strand.
CAGATATCCATCCTAATAAACTTTTACGATTATTATAGTATATAGAATATATAGAGGATAGAAGATTTTCAATTAGCTATCGACGTAAGCAAGTTTCATGGAATTTTACCAACCTCCTATCCTGACGTAAGAAAAGGTAAATTCTTTCATTGTCATCCCTCCCTCTTAACCTTTCTAGTCTTAATTTTACGTAAAATGTTTATGATTGTAATGACGTGTTATTAAATAGAAATATTTATTTTTTCAGTTTATTCAATCATCAAGACGAAAACCTTTACGTTTATATTTGCTATTGACGTAAGATTTGTTCATTACTCCTCCATCATCAGCATTATATAAACGATTCAAGTTGATTATCAACCCCTAAGTCTTAAACAATTACATATTTACGATATTTTTTAACAGAAATTGACACAATTTTCAACAAAAATTCATTATTTTTCATATTTGAGTTTTATTGAAGTTTTATCTATTGTTTTAACAAAATCGATGTAATTTGGATTGTTTGTTGTGTGCGTAGTCATGGTAGGGACAATAAAATCGATGCCAGCGCTTCCAGTGAAAAATTTTGGCGATAAAGGCTGTTATGACTAATTTGCAGTTCCCTACATGTTAATGTCAAATTAAAATTATTGAAAAACACGAATTAATTAAAGTTAATGCATTAAAAATTATGAAAATAAGAAATCAAATTGCACAAATATTATTTTTCAAGTCATAAATGCAATCCACACAATCCTATATTTAAAGAAGTGTATCGTTACCATAGAAACGCCTCCAATAAAACTCACGCACGGTGTGAATTGAGAAATAAGTAGTTGACTCTGACTAAAAAGATATTAGTACTTTTTTTAGACATTTTTGCTTATATCTCGGGTTCTTATGAAAATAGAAAACTCTACGTCATCTCATTTTCAAGGTATAGGTCTAAAAATTTAATTTAAGTGTCAAGCAATACCTAAATATTGTTTAAAAAGAAGTTACACCAGTTAAAGCTACTTTAACTCTATACTTTATGAATTAATTGTAATATTAGTTTAGAAAGGACATACTTCTGATTTAGTAGTCAACCCAATATGTGCGTACATTACCTTCATTTCGCATGATCCTATTTCGGACCCTAAATATGTCATAAACAATAAAGTTAATAGGTTAATGTGAATGTGAATGTTAAATATGTGATTACTTCAAATGTAAATAATATAAAAAATATTATGTTATAATTACAAAATATTATTATAATATAAAAAATACAAATGCATTATTATTGTTTGAAATAAAAAAAAAAAAAAAATTATGAATGTTTTTAATAACAATATTATTATTAATAATTATGTGAAAAGTCGGACGTGAAAGTTGGATAATTTTAGTGAAATGCAATCACTAAAACATCACATCACAACAGAACCGAACAACAATATTATTAAACATAAAGTACTTTATCTCTATATATTATAAATGCGAAAGTAAGCATGTTTGTTTGCTTGTTTGTGACGCTTTCACGCTTAAACTAGCGAATGGTTTTTATTTATGGTGACATTACCATAAATTACAGATTTCTGTAAAAATAGTCAATATCATGAAGGTTATAAGAAGGAGAACGATCGCTATAGAAAATATTGACCCCGAAATATGGATAAAATAAGTGAGGCGCTGCGACCGCTAAGTAGTATCAATAAAAGCGGGCTGTTGTGCGCTAATTTGAAATGATATATCAATTTGTACATTATGCAACTAACTTCATCTACTTGTACTCATAAACAGCTAACTTCGCAGATACTACTTCTTGATGACAGCGCGGCTGGTGGCTGAAAAATGAACTATAAATTCTGAAAATTTTCAGGGACAGACGCGCTAATGCTTTAACACGTAGCGATCGTTCTCCTTTTTTATAACCTTCATGGTCAATATAAAATATTTCACAGCCATCTTTTCTGATATACTCAATGAATAATTACGACTATTATACACTTAAAAAAATAGAAAACCATACATATATTTTACCTGTGTAAAACAATCCTTACCATTATTTCGAGTGTTAAAGAAAGGGGATAAGCGAGAGCAATCTTTATCAATCTTTACTTTTAAGCCCAGCGAAGCGGATGGGTATCACTCTAGTAGTTTCATATTTGTTTATTTGATACTACTTCCACTTGTTTGTATTCATGTAACAAAGACAACATGCCATTATCATTACCATTCAATTAAATACATTAAATTACATTATTTATTTTACAAAAATCATTTTATTATTATACTTCTGCAATACCAGTTACCAGTTACTAGTTATTAGTTGAAGGGCGCAAAGAAACAACATACTAAGCTATATTTTTGGAAATATGGTTCTTATCACACGTATTGATTTGTTTGCTGGTCGGGAGATAAAACCAAAAGTTGTGAAAAAATTTAAAACGCCCCCAAAATCCGACGATGTGTTACCTAGGAAACTAAAACTTCTTTAATCGATTGCGTTTGCCAGGAACTTCGGGAAAATGCAAAAGTATTTTACAATCTTTCAATTTGTAATTTTGTCCAAAATTTGTACAAAAAAATGAGTTGTATCAGAAGAAGTTAAACATAATAGAGATAATTTAAAGTAAGAACAAGGAAATTTTATGTTATGTCATAATAAATATCTTGATCAAGCCAAATGAAGGTAATGTACGCACATATTGGGTTGACTACTAAATCAGAAGTATGTCTTTTCTAAACTAATATTACAATTAATTCATAAAGTATAGAGTTAAAATAGTTTTAATATTGAATTCTTTAAACAATAACACAAGTATTTGACTTCTGGAATTAATAAAAATCATTTTCAGGAAGTTTAAAACCTTTAATTCTCTCGTTTGAGCGGTTTAGCATGTTTTTCACTTATGCCCTTTTATTACTTCAGATCAAATATTTATGTGCGATAATGTAACAACTGTCATGACTCACAATGACAATGACTTGTAACATGTGACACTTATCAATAAATACCTTAACTTACTATTAATTCATGTGACCGATATAGTACTACGAATCATTCAAAACCTTCCGTTGGAAATGTAAGCATGTCGAAAAATTGAATCATAAATGAATTAGACACTAAAATTATATTTATCCCTTGTATAAATAGTTAAAAATTTGTTTCCATTCGTAATCAAAAAAATAAATAACATAAATATCTGTAGACCTACATACAAGCTATTCACTTTCAATTGAAATCCGATCTCTAGTAAGATGGATGTGAAAGGTGGCCTAAATGTGATATAGTTAAATAATGCAATGAATTTGGTTCCGGTTCAAAAACACCTCTATCAATTTTATAAATAAAATAATATTTACTTTGCAAACATATATCAAAATTATATCAAAATAAAAAATTACTTTTTCAATTTAAAGGGCAAGCTTTTATTGTACTAAAAAGTAGAAAATAATTAAGTAGAAGTCGCTCAATTTAAAATATCAAGAATTATTCGGAGCGTCTTAAGCTTTTACTAATAGACATGTATGAGTCACTCTAGAAATACATTTTTTTCTACTTTTTAGTACAATAAAAGCTTGTTTTAAAATATTCTTAATCCATGTGTATGAAATATACAAGATATACTAAGTTTAGTCCCAAGTTTGTAAAGCTTAAAAATATTAGTGCTGCCAACAAAATTTTAGTATAGGTATCCATAAAATCACCTAATTAGTCCATTTCCGGTAATCTGCCTGTCTGTCTGTCTGTTTCTCCGTCCGACAACACGATAAATCTAAAACGAAAACAGATATCGGTTGAGTTCGTAAATGAGTCTGTCTATACAGGGCATTTCAACAACTAACTCAATCAATTGTTTGTTTTCACTTGTTTATTTAAATTTTTAATTTATAGCTAAACAAGAGAATACAACTATTGGCTGAGTTAATTGTTGAAATATCATGTGTAGACAGTATTGATTACATAATCCTTTGTTATTTAAGTCATATAAGTAAAAAAAGATAGCCACTCTTGAACACAAAGTAATAACGTATAAATTTATAATATATACAATAAATATAATGTTTCTAATCTCATTTGCACCCTCGCGAGTACACAGTGATGTTTAAGCTAAAATGTTTCAAACAAAAGTGGTTCATTTTTTTATAAGAAACATTTTTTTATTAAGACTTTTATTGTATCTCTAACGGCTTACAAGATGGGACGTACGAACCCAAGACTTTGACCTATGTTGCTCATTTACGAACTTAACCCCGCGTTTTACGCCCTGAGCACGCTTAAAAAAATTTCAGCTTGAGTTTTCTTTTCTTGATAACCGAAAATGGACTAATTAGTTGTTTTTATGAACACCTATATCAAAATTTTGTTCGTAGCATCAATTTTAAGAGTAACAAACTTGAGACTAAACTTAGTATACCTTGATATCTTTCATATTTCAAGGTATAAAAAATGTATGTATATCAAATATGGAAGCGATGGAAAAATCGGATCATATTTACCATACAAGTACATTATCATCCCCAAACCCTTTCATTTGATACCCATATCATGGGATTGCATAAAAATTAACTGGATTTAAAATAATGTCACTTAGCTTAATCTGTATTCAAAAAAAACCCAAATTGATTATAAAAGAAAAGAAAAATAAAATTTTTCGCTATTATTAATTAAAAGTTAGAAGTTATAAAAAAAATAATAAAAAAATGATGAATAATAAAGAACAGATTTTTAAAAATATTATACCGTTAATATATATAAGATAACATAACGTTAAAATATGCCAATAGAGTATTCAGTACCACAGCTACAGTACCTACAATCTACATAGTACTTGGGTACTAGCGAGTTAGCAGTCAGCAGTGATTTGCTAGATTTGTCCTCAATTCCGGCTACAAAGGAGAACACAACATGTTTTTATAATACCTTTGCATTGTATTTGTAATAAATGAATGTAATATAAGGTAGTTAAGTCAGTGTCAGTGTCAGTGGGGAACTTAATATTTCTATCTATACTTAAGTAACTAACTTTCTGATACATAATTCAATTTTATGTGGACTTAATACCATATTTTTAACCCAAAAACTATGTAATTTAAACCTTATTAGCTCAGTTGGTTAAGGCGTAATCGATTTCGTCCGCGGTATGCTTAGGGTAGCGGGTTCGATTCCCGCTGTCGCAACAAAATTGATTTAATTAAAAGTTGTGATGGGCTGGTGTAGTGCCATGGTATATGCATGAAAGAGGTGCATTCAGCCTCTAAAAAAGAGGAGCTGATAAATGAAATTGTCAGCGGAAAGGTGGTAAAACACATATATGGTATCACAATAGGCTCTATAGCTTAAGTGTGTCCTTCGTGGACAGCCAATATAACCTAACCTTATATAAACCTTAAAACTTCTAAACCGATCTATATTTACAAGGTTTATGTAGGTTTAAGTCGTCGGCGAAAGCATGTTCGCTGTCGTACCGTTCCGCTGTCTTATTAGTCCATTTCCGGTTGTCTGTCTGTCAGTATGTCTGTCTGTCTGTGATCACGATAACTCAAAAAGAAAAGAGATATCAAGCCGACAATTATATAGCAAGCTTAGGATGCAAGAAGTCGAGAACTATAGCCGAAACTGTTATAGCGTTTTTAGGCCATAACTAACGAGTTTGTAAATGAGCATCAAGAATCAACATCTATGGACAGATGGTATTTCAACAATTAACTCAGTCATTTGTTTTCATTTGTTTTTTTAATATTTTTGAGCGAAGAAACTCGTTTTTTTGTGTGTAAAAGTGAAGCTACATTGAACCTACACAATAATTCTGATAAAAAGGTCATCTGAAAATGTATGAAGTATATTTAATTGAACACAATATTCACAAGAGTAATAATTTGAGATCGTAAGAGTATTAAAAAGAACGCACCGCAGCGCTTGCTGTTCGTGGTCGCCCCCCTTTTTCAATTCACTCATTTGTTTTAAAGTACCTTAAGAGAGTTTTTAAGTTAGATAGACAATTGTAGTCAAACCAATCGAATCGTTCAAATAATAAATAGGTACAAAATTTCTCTTTAAAAAAAGAATTGTGCAATCTAGTACAGGATGCTTAGGAGAGAACATGATACAGATACAGAAAAAATATGTATTTTTCCTGTTTTACATAGAAATTTCGCCATACAAGAGTCGGTAGCTTATCTCATTGAAGCATGCGACCAAGATTGGTAACGTAACTCTTCCGTCCAGCGTAAGTACCGCAAAGAGATCGTTTTCAACACTTCACGGGGTAAAATCTTGGTTGTCTGTCTCAATTTGACAGGAAAGATTACTTAAGATTGCTTTCTTTAACATCTGGAAATCGATGATATTATGAAAGCTTTCGCGAAAAAAAACGAAAGCTTGAATTTATTATTTAAGTAAAGAACCTTATTAATAAGATAAGTAAAGAAAATTATTTAATGTAAAATATATACGGGCGTTTAATTTGAAGTTGTAAAAATTTCATCAAAATTGGTTCAGTAGTTTTGAGTCTAAATGTGACACTGAGTAAACAATCTTAAACTAACATTTTACATGTTTATTAGTTTACAAATCCACTGTAGGTACAAAATCTTGGTCAGAGCGTCAAATATTGTGTAAATCTCGAGTCGAAATGAGCGAGTTCCTACTCCGATTCGCATTTGGTCGATTTTCGGATGGTGTGCCGTCCCCATAAACTTTTTTGAGGGCTGAATCCACGCTTGTCAAGGCCCATAGCGAGACAAGAGCCTTAAATATGATTGCACATTGTTAGTACAGAAGTACTGAGTGTTATTTGTAATCTGTATCTGTCTGTGTGTTATTGTTTAGTGTAGGCTTGGTGTGTTCAGTGTTTTACCTCCACAAACTAATACATTACAGCTACAAACACTTAATAACATTCACAAACACAGAAGATCTTGAACTTGAATTTAGGAAACAATGCCATCATCACATAGCTGACGCTTGCTTAGTGCTTATGTGCTATGTGTTATGCCCCGTCCTATCTGATGTGATCATGCTATTTTGTTTTGCAATAGCACGCCATAACTACAGTCACAATCGATTATAACGACATTGTAGTCATCCCTATATATTATGTATGTGAAAGTAAGGATGTTTATTTGTTTGTTTATTTGTTACGCTTTCACGCAAAAACTATTTAATGGATTTAAATGAAAGTGTACAACAATATAGCTCATAAATTTAATTATAAAAAAATTGAATCCTACATTTTACTACTCCATCTATGATCATCATTATAAATGTAAAACAATTCATGGCCATCTTTCCTGATATAATCAATGAATTATGACTATTTTATTTAAAAAATTGAAAACTGCGTATATATTGTAACTGTGTAAAACAATCCCTGCGAGTGTAATGGAAAGGGGATAAGCGAGATCAAGAGCCCAGTGCCCATTTCAGCCCAGTGAAACGGGCGGGTATCAAGCTAGTATATAATAGGGGATCGACCTAAATTTTTTGTATCATTTCAGACGTAGAATTTTCACTTCACGAATAGAAAAGTGAAGTTGGTTTTTAAGAATCTTTACTAGTATGCAAGATATGAACGTTTAAAATCCTTATTAATCAAAGAGGAAGATACCTACTAGTGACGTCATATGTGGGTATCGCCATAAAGATTACATTTAAAACTTTGTTTTTCTAAAAAGAGATGAACAACCTTTGAATACAATCTTTGAATGCTTCTAACTTCTTTGTTTTTTTGTCATGGTATCAAATTTTGCCATGCTATCAAGTCTAGTTTTACATTTTTATGGATAATATGGATAATTCGACATCAGGATTATCCTCTATTGAAGGTCACAGGAGAGAGTGGACAATGTCTCATCTTCTCTGTCACTACCCAGCTCTTGTCATGAGGAGATGGACTTGAGCCAGCCTCTCTTTGACGAGCTCTCCGATCTAAAGTCCGTCAGCGTCAAAGCTCTTCTGCTGTTCTTAAACAGCTGCAAATGGTTCATGGAGTAGTGGCCGGGAATGAGCCAGGCCTTTTTCGGTATCACAACGGACCCTATGGTCTAAGTGTGTCCCACCCCAGGACAACCACTCTCTAACCTGACTTAACATAAGATCACAGAAATTCACACAGAAAATGTGTGAATTTCCTGAAAATGTTCTTTTGATCATAAATTAAAGAAAAAAATCAATCAATTTAGTTGTACGAATTTTTTTAAATCGATGGAAGTTTTTTTAAACTGTTTGTCGCTATAACAAATTTTGACTGTACAACTATATTACATATTTAATAAATACACGAATCTTTTGCGAAATATGTTTCATTAATTTTTGTTCATAACAGAAGTTCAATGAATCCATTTAACAAAAAAAAAAAAAAAAATCTTTTTTAAACAAATCATAAAATTTCGTAACGTTTTTTTTTATGATATATGTAGGAAAAATATCCAATGGCTTGCGTAATCTTTTTGGAGAGATATTTGAAGGTTATCATTATGCATTTAAAAAAAAAATTATTTGCATTATACTTTGTTTATGGCAGTCACCATAAACGTGATTATTTTTTGAGTTCTATAACCCTTTATTCTGATAATATTTCGGACTGACGAACTATGCTCATACATTTTTTATGTTTCTAAACTGAATTTTTATGGCCATAAGAATAAAGTAATAGTTAAAGGAAGGTTAGATCTAATTTCGATGGATGGAAATAAAGACCGTCTTTAGAATTTTAAACAAATGAAAAGTGTGACCCAAAATGAGTAGGTTTCAAAAAAAATTCCTTTCGGGTCAGATAAAATTTGGGTGTATTATGAAAAAAATCAATCACATCCAAATTATGACCAATTTTGATAGATCAAGTATGGAATTATACTTAATTTGGGTCATACTTTTCAAATTTGTGGTCAAATTTAATTTACCTATGAAAGTTTAGAAGATCGTGGGGTCTTGGTAGCGATATTTCGCACAAAGGTGATTGTTAGCTAAGAAATAACATCAAAAATGAAAAGTGTGACCCAAAATTAGTAGGTTTTAAAAAAAATTCCATTCAAATCGGATAAAATTTGGGTGTATTAGGAAAAAAATCGATTTTTTGAACTTTATGACGTCATCAAAATCCAAAAAAATTAATTTTTCTCTATCACATCCAAACTTTAACCAATTTTAATGAACCAAGCATGGAATAATACCAAATTTGGGTCATACTTTTCAAATTTGTGGTTAAATTTAACCTATCTATAAAATTTTTGACGATAGTGGGATCCAGGTAGCGATATTTCGCACAAAGATGAATGTTGAGTTTGGTTAAGCGTTGATTGTTGATTGTTGGGTATAAAACAGTATTAACAGTAAACAGGACATAGATAAAAATTTCATAATCTTTGATAAAAATGAACTAATCTGTTTGATTTTGATTATGAAATACAGTCATTATAGTGAAATAACAAAAAAATTATTACGTTATATTTATTTAACAGAATTAGTAGAATAGAATTGTGGTGTCTAAAACGATGCATGAATCATGCAACTCATTGTCAGTGTCAGTTGTCAGTCCTTCTTCACTTACGTCTACCGTCTACGTTCGTATCCAAGTCAGTCTGTCACAACTAGTGCTAGTCAGTCAGTTAGTCACTTTGATTGCACAATAATTTTTATATAAGATATCAGTCAGTGTTCACTTGTCTATTGTAATTTATGTGTAAACAAGATTGTGTAATCTGCAATCTGTATCGATGATCGACATACCTAAATATATTGCGTAATTTTTATATTATTTGGCAAAACATACGACTTTGAGACTAGCCTTACACAGTCAATTATCGATATTGCACATAATATTGAGTTAACATCAGAGTATATTGATTGAATCAATAATATTGATGGAAATGTTGAAGAAAATTCAACTGATTTAGTTTTTATTGAACGCTCGTCAATATAATCTGCTGTTTTTTCTAGCGGATGTTGTGTTTCTGTTCAAATCAAGATTTTATTTGATCCAGCGTTACCATGTTATCAACAAATTGTTCAAAAATCGATTGATTGTTAGTTGGATAACATGATTGAAAATATAAAACGTGTATGGGCCCCTTTAATCAAGGTTTACATGTTCAATGATATCATTGATTCATAAACAACTTATGTATTATAAATTATTAGTAAATAATAACCTATAAACAAGACGTAATAACATTTGTGGTTTTTAACAAGCCATGAAATTTTTTGACTCATATTATTATTTTTTAATAATTTTCAAAAGAATTATTTTGGGGGAATCCGGTTTGACGTGATCCTTTCAAAAAAGATTTTATACGATATCTCGCAAATCATAGATATCTCGGAATTAGAATTGTTCTAAAGGTATTCGGGTCTTAAACTACGGTAAAAATATAAAAATGATACTAAATTTAAAAAAGGGTCCTTTTTTTAAATCTTTTTCAGCTAAAATAGGATTTCATTCCAAAAAGGGTCTATGGTTTTATACCTAAGTTTGCCCTCTACTTAAAAACGTACATTCATAAGACTTGTTAAAGACCTTAACCTCGCCCCGCCTCTTTTGTAAGCTCCAATCTACCTGTTCTTACGGATGCATGTTATTATTGTTGTTGCTCTCGATTTACCGTGTCATTCAATTTATGTTAACTGTGTTTGTTAGTGCAATTAAGTAAGGATTGTTTTTTGATGTTGAAGGCGTAGGTTTTTGCTTTATTTATTATTATTTAATGTTAATATTTCTGTAAATATCTATATATTATAAATGCGAAAGTAAGCATGTTTGTTTGTTTGTGTGTTACGCTTTTACGCTAAAATTAGGTGATTCTATGAACACCTATACCAAAATTTTTTTCGTAGCATCAAAATTTTTAAGCGTTACAAACTTGGAACTAAACTTAATATACTATGTATATTTCATATATACATGGTATAAAAATATTCTGTGTATAATTAATCAGAGAGAATAACTAATCAGTAAAATTATATTTTTAGCTCAAAAATAAGCAGATATTAAAATAAACATTGAATTAATTGGTTATAAATATCCAAAAAAAGTAATACATTAAAGATTCAATGACCACAAAAATATGTTCTATAGTATGTCCGAATAGTATCTACAAAAATTCCCACATAAAACGCGTTCAATAAATTTGTGAAGTGCATTTTAAGAGACCAGCAGTGGCAATGGCAAGGTGTAAAAAGTCCTTGAATGTAAAAAAATGTTTCTGCATAAAAATTAACCTAAAAAATGTATGTCTGCGCATATTTTTTTGTTTTGTTTTTGTTTTTTTTGGTTTTTTTACATAATACAAAACGAAACTTATGTGACTCAACCTATATTAGAAAAATCAGTTAAATATAGATCGTGATTATTCGACAATATTCGGCGGCTACGACTACGGCTCGTATAATAATAATGTACCTCTATTTTTTCGCAATTTGGATAGACTGTATAAAGTCTACTATACACGATATTATGATGCTTGAAACTTATCAAGTTTTAGTTTAAAGCTCATAAAATAACAAAGAAATTCGATTGATTTTCCTTTCTGTAAAAATAATACTTTCTGAGCTATGGTTTCAGAAAAAAGACTATTATTTAGAGAAAACTCAAAGGATCTATTTTAAAGTTTGTAAGAAGATCTAAAAATGAGATTTAGTACTGCTTTTTACAAGCTTTTTTTATTTCTGTAATCAAATCTTGCAAGTCAAATTTGATCCACTTCTCGGTTTCCGATTGAGCTGAAATTTTGCATGCAAGCTTAGTTTGGTTAACAATGCATGGTAAGGTTGTGGTGTTCTGATTTTCCCATCGCTTCCACCATATTTGATATATATACATATTTTTTAGTCTTAAATTAAAAATTTTAATAAAAAATACTTTTTAAGGGACAAGCTTTTATTGTACTAAAAAGTAGAAAAAAAGTTTTATCTATGAGTCACTCATACCCGACTATTTGTAAAAGCTTGAGGCGCTTAATATCAAGAATTAATTGAAAAATAATTAGGCATGTGGAGTAGGTTAGGTTAGGTTATATTGGCTGTCAACGAAGGACACACTTAGGCTATAGAGAACCTTTGTGATACTATATATGTGTTTTACCATCTTTCCGCTGATAATTTCATTTATCAGCTCCACAATTTTAGAGGCTGAGTGCACCTTATGCATGCATATACCATGCACTACACCAGCCCATCACAACTATTAATTAAATTAATTTTGTTGCGATGGCCGGGAATCGAACCCCGAATAAAAGGTTGTAATAAAGGATAAAATATGTCGTGTGTAGCAAGCCTGCCTGCAGGATTGAACACGATAGACGGACACTCACACTAGTATTATAAACACATACTCATGCATGATGGGGCCAATAAAAAAATAAATACTTTGTAAAAAAAAAAAAATTTTATTAAAAATTTTTGCAGTCGTTGAACTGTTCGAGTGTTTGCTGCTGAGAGTCAGACCGATGATGTAATAGGATTTGATTTGACGGTCAAACGATGATAAGTAATTATTAAGTGTACATATTACAATATATATATTTATTTTATCTGTTCTGCTCTGCTCTGATCTGCTCCCCCTCCCCAGAACTTGTTTTTTTTTTTTTTTATAATAAATATTTACTTGAAAATTGTATTCGTGATTCAATTGTTTGTGTAATATTTATAATAATAATAATAATATTTTAATTTTTTACTCATATTTTCTCCGAAAATATAAACTTATTCACTGTATCGAAGATCAATCGGGAGAGGAGGGGTGTGTTATAAAACTGTATTTTTATTTTTTAATTAATTAGTGTTTTTCAATAATTTTAATTTGACATTTTTTATAACATTAACATGTAAAGAATTGCAAATTAGTCATAACAGCCTCCTTTATCGCCAAAAATTTTCACTGGAAACGCTGGCATCGATTTTATTGTCCCTACCATGACTACGCACACAACGAATAGGTGTTCATAAAATCCGATTGTCTGTTCGTCTGAAAGATATCAAGTTGAAATTTTTATAGCATGCTTAGGACGTAAAAAGTAAGGTCGAGTTCGTAAATGAGCAACATATGGGAATTGAGTCTTGGGTCCGTAAGACCCATCTTGTAAACGGGGAGAGATAAAACAAAAGTTTATAGAAGAGTATATTTTTATCGAAATATTATGTTTTTTCGCGATTTTGAAGACTTTGCGCCTTTCGACAGTTGCTCCAAATTGAGTTAGAACTGAAATATTGTCTTAAAATTGAGTTAACGTATAGAAGTGCCTTATTTGTTGTATTTTCTGTGTTCTGAAACATGAATATACAAAAACCCAAATTTCAAACGAAAAGCGTCTAATAATAAGAAACATCTAATAAGAGGGAAAAATGACCTTAATAACAGAGTTTTAATGCTCGTGAATTTTTTTTTTAAAGTTAAATACTGAAATCAATTTTATGTTCTTTGTTAAAAATAGGTGTTATCAGTCTATAATCAACAGTATAAATCTTACTAAATCAAATTTATTATTGACTTAAGCCGCTTCAGATTCAGTTTCAGCCTTACCCACAATACTTAAAATAATAAGTTTATTTTTAAAAGCTTTTATTTAACTTCACTTGTATGTACGATTTTGATGAAAATTCGTTAACTCATAGTATTTAACATTAGAGTAAAGGCAAAATTGGGGAAAGTCGCCAAAATGAGCCTAGCTCCAATAGGTTTCAAGAATGTGGAGTCTTGGTCACGAAATCAAGCACATAAGTGATAGCTAGCGAAAAATTGACATCACTTTAAAGCAACTAAAGATGGTTACAACCCCATTAAAACCTCGATAAACCTTTTAGTTCAAAATTGCACCTCGATAAACTTTGAAAATCGTTTCTTGGATGTTTATTTGGGTCGCAGATCGATAATTCGAGGTCAAAAAGCAACTGAAGAAGATTGCAACTCCATTAAAACCACACTTAGAAGTGACAGAATGATCAAAAATTCATTAATTCAAAATTTAACCTCGAAAATCGTATTTCGATGGTTTTTGGGATCACCGATCATGAATTCGAGGTCAAAAAGCAACTTGGTTGCAATATTTTCTGTGTTTTTGTTCGTTAACGATAACGATCGATCTTACGATAACGTAGATATGGCAGATACCTGTAACTCAAAAACTGTAGCTGGTCGAAAGATTCTAATCATATATTTGAGCTTAGCATGCCATTTGTAGCCAAAAACAGTTAAAAACTTTCCCGGCAAAAAATACTTTGTTAACTAGTATTATTATGAGCTTTAGAAGTTCTCGAAAGTTCTAATATGATTGGTGTGGAGTACGTGTGAACGTACATTAAGTAAAATTGAATAAAATAGAACAGTCTGAGTTCTGACGTGACATAAACATAAAGATATTTATTATGAAAAGCATAATTATGAAAAACTTTATCATGTTGCTGGTTATCTTATCAGCTGGTAACAATGAGTGCACGAGTGTGGACGAGTGAAGGGATGGAGTGCGGTATGGTGCGGTGGCCACTTATTGTGAATGAGGTCACTAACCGTGTATCATTAATTTGTGTTAATAACAAAACATTATTTTGTTAACCTGTAGCTGTCTACTTTGTTTTAATATTTCTATTGTATTTTTTTAAGTCATTTTTTACATAAAAATATAGACTTATACATTGTATCCAAGGTTAACGCAGAGCGTCCGTTTCGTAGCCCTCAAAACACAGAAAAACAAGTGAAACTGAGTTAATTGTTGATATACCCTGTATGGGAAATGTTTAATGCTAGTGCATCCATTATTTATAAAAAATCAACACAATTATGTCCATTTATTTGGTTTTCGAAAATTTTCGAAAGTAGGTTAGATTGGGTTAGGTTAGAGTGGCTGTCCTGGGGTGGGACACACTTAGAACATAGGAGCCGTTGTGATACCGAAAAAGGGTTGACCCATCCCTGGCCACTATTTCATGAACCATTTGGGGTTGTTTAAAAATAGCAGTAGTGCTTTGACGTCGACGGACTTTAGGTCGGAGATGTCAAAGAGAGGCTGGCTCAAGTAAGTCCATCTCCTCATGACAAGAGCTGGGCAGTGACAGAGAAAATGAGACAGTAGTCGTCATACACTGTCAGGCCCAAGCTTTCTTTCGAAAGTATATTCTAGAATGTTTCAGAAGAGTAATGGTTGAAGTCACCTGCAAATTTTCAACTTAATCATCTTAATTTTGGAGAAAATGAACAACAAAGTTTTGTCCTTATTTGCGTCCTCACTATTTCCATTCTTTGGGGAAAAGTCAAGCCTTTTCGACGTTTTTATGGCTCTAGTGTTAGAGAGTTGAAGATTTTCTAAGAGTTAAAGGAAGTGTAAGTTGACCCTCCTCTTTTTTATGCCAACCTCAAGGCTTTCCATAACCTCCTTAAATTGATGTAGAGAGTCCAAAATCTATATGTAGGCTGGATTAGTTTCGGGGAAATCAACTTCCCAACTCATCTTTCTCTTTTTTCATGTCTAATAATCGTGTTTTAGCGTTTTTTTTTTTGATTGCACACCAATAAAGAAAAATAAATAATCGCAATTTAAATAAGAAGCATTTAATGAAGGGAAGATGTGACCTTAGTGATGGAGCTCTGTTGCTCACGATTTTTTTTTTTATACATACAATAAACTGAATTACTGAATACTGTTGAGCCTCAGCTCAACTCAGTGTGGATTAAAAGCTAAAATGATTTATTTCTGAAAAATAACAAATGAAATTGTGTTATGGAAAATTACAAATTTTTACACTTACTTGTTCTTGTTAATTGTTCTTTGTTCTAAAAACAAAACTAATATTAATGAATTAATAAATCCATTTCTAAGCCATGCACATGGTTGATGTCTGTCAATCTGTCTGTCAGACACTCAGACGTCTGACAATTACACAAAAACACTCTTATCAATTTAATTTTTAATCTAGTTCGTAAACAATCGATGAATTCGATTTTATTTTGAATAAAGGTATAGTCCGCAAGCCTACGCCCAAAAATTGATCGATCTAAGGTTTGTTTTGAGACGGTGCAAAGTTGAAAAGGAGCGTTAATTCCTAACTGTTGACACAGGTAAAACTGCCAGAACGCGAAATATTAGACATTTGGAAAGGTATCTTGATTGCTAATTGTATTTTTAACGTCTTGTCTGGCAATACGATTTCGCCACAGTTAATAATCGCTCTCTTTTTGTTTTTGATCACACAAATGAGGTGATTTTATGAATACCTATACCAAAATTTTGTTCGTAGCATCAATATTTTTAAGCGATACAAACTTGGGACTAAACTTAACATACCTTGATATATTTCATAATAATAATAATGGGGTTTAACCTCCGTTTCTCTGACATATACGCCTATAACAGAGGCCACCCACATCATTATTTGTTAATCTTTATTTATTTAATTACAAACATATTTACAATTACATTTTGATGTGGGTGAAGTCGGTTACTTCGTTCTTATTCAAGCGACGACAATGTGATCAATTCTGCACTCCCATTAATTATAAATTCTTCACACTGCCGCTGCCTGGATTCGAACCCGCAACCTTAGTCTAAATGGACAAACAGACAAAGACAAACGCCTTCATAAATACATGGTAAAAAATCAATAAATTTCAACAAATGCCGAGGTTGAAAAGCTGATTAGTTATAGAAAATGCATTTCATAATTGGTTATATTTAAAGAACTTTATTGTTAGTTCAAAATGTGGAGAGATTTTGAATTACGGGGGTTTTAAACCATACCGTTGCCGTTAATTTTGAAACACTCTTTATCAGTATCGATATCAAAAAAGAAATGAACAATTTGCAGTGTATGCGTGTTCATGTGTTATATGTAATTAAATATAAAGAGAACAGTTAGAATTAGTGAAAGTTCTAAAGAAACAGTAACAGATTATACTTATTGTTAGCAGTTTTATTATTAGTACAAGTACAACATAACACTTATGTAGACTTGTGGACTTATGCATAAACTACTGCACTATCTAATCGAAACAAAACAGAACCTTGTCTAAGTCAAATTGTGTTAATATTACACAACTTAACTGCAACTCACTTACTTAAACTTACATTCACGTTTGAGTTTTAAAAACTCTAATACGTTATACGTTATTTACTTTATTGTTTGTAAAAGCTGGAGGCGCTTAATTTAAATGAATAATTCGAAACGTTTTAAGCTTTTAAAATTAATTTATTTAAGGTATTGTAAAAAAGTTTTGGTTTATTGCACGGTACATACATATAAACCAAATACAGCTTTGTACTCAAATAATGTGATTTTTTTTAGCTTTATAATACCACACAACTACAAAAATATATTATATATTATATGCAAGTGGTGCTTATAAATTTTATAATATAGATATCGCTCTTCAATCATCAATACTCTTACTATAGTCGTCTCTGTTCATAAAAAAATTGGATCTTTGATGAACTCATAATTAAATTAAAATTTTGTTTTTATATCATCGACAACCTGATATTTTGATGGTAATTTTTATAAACTACAAGATTGTCTAAATATTTTAGATAGTTTTTTATCACACTCTCTAGATTTTTTGATATAGAAATATCCAATTGAAAAGGATAACTTTTATGATTCATCATTTTTTCAACCAACTTTGAGCGATAAAAAATTAATAAAAAGCCTGATGACCTAGGAATTTTTTGTGATTTCTGTAAACTTTGTTAATCCTTGCATATTTTCTTAAAGTGAACAAATAGCCTATTATATAGCTATATCCCACAGAATAGGGCACAGACTAGGACCACATAATACACATAATCAGCTCCCCATCCAAAGTGAAGTGTTTATAATACTATCAACTAACCTACTATCAATTATGTATAACAATTTACAATCATTTGTAGGTACACTTTCTTTTTCTGCACTTGACTGTATCAACAAAAAAAACAAATAACTTTACTACGACCGTCAAACTGTGTTTTTATTGTCTGCTCGTTATATTCACTCCATTAAGGACGTTACCGGAAAAATATTTATGTATGAAATATTTAGCCAATATAATAACAATAAAATCGATGCCAGCGCTTTCAGTGAAAAATCTTGACTAAAGGAGGCTGTTATGACTAATTTGCAGTTCTTTACATGTTAATGTTATAGAAAATGTTAAATTAAAATTATTGAAAAACACTAATTAATTAAACTTAACGCATTAAAAATTATGAAAATAAGAAATCAAATTACACAAATATTATTTTTCAAATATAAATTATCATAATTATTTATTTAAATTTGTGAGACAATAATATTAAATTTTAATGTAAGTCATAAAGGCAATCCATACAATTAAGTATGCATCCATACAATTCTATAATTAAAGTAGTGTATCGTTACCATGGAAACGCCTCCAATAAAATTCATACACGGTGCGAATACTGTATATGGAGGTAAATGCAGAATATATGTATATAAATTTCCTGCCATAAAAAAAAACGATTATTGTTTGTAATATCAATTATTAATTTGAATTGCAAAAATGACCTTGACGGAAAATTAACGAAAACAAATCAAAATACGCAAATAAACAACTGTCGTGTCAATGATCTTTAAAATTTCCAACACGATTCCAAGAAAAATATCAAAATGATTTTTTTTTTTTATTATTTGCTTTTAAATTTTATATTTTTTTAGTGTTTTTGTGGTTCGGCAAAACGCAACGCTTTCAGTTTTCAGTTTCAGTGTATTAAACATTTCATTAAAGTCAGTTCATAAATATAATTTATGCATGTATACAATGTTACAGAATTAGAGCTAATAGATACCTAATTATTTTCATGAATTATTCAGAAGTTTTCCAATAAAACAGACGTTAATGTATCAATATTTTCTCACAAATTAAATTCTTTTTATACCATGTATATATGAAATATCCATAGTATATTAAGTTTAGTCCCAAGTTTGTAACGCTTAAAAATAATGATGCTAGGAACAAAATTTTGTCATAGGTGTTCATAAAATCAACTAATTAGTCCATTTCCGGTTGTCCGTCCGTCCGTCCGTCCGTCTGTGGACACGATAATTCAAAAACGAAAAAAAATATCGAGCTGAAATTTTTACAGCGTACTCAGGACGTAAAAAGTGAGGTCAAGTTCGTAAATGAGCATCATAGGTCAATTGGGTCTTGGGTCCGTAGGACCCATCTTATAAACCGTTAGAGATAGAACAAAAGTTTAAATGTAAAAAATGTTCCTTATCAAAAATTAAACGACTTTTGTTTGAAACTTTTTTTCATAAACATCACTGTTTACCCGTGAAGACGCCAATTAGGCGGAAATTTTATAATATGTGTACAAACTATACACTAAATGTCGGTCGGTAATGCAGAAACCTATAAAGTCATTTACATATGTACTATACTTGAATAACAGTTATGTATGTGTCACATGTTTGTATGTGTAATGTAATAAAGAAATCAACACTGACTATGCATGGTATTTCAACAATTAACTCAGTCAATTGTTTGTTTTAACTTGTTTTAAAATATGTTCAATATTAGATAGCTTTTCGAGGCGCCCAAAGAGTTTCCGTCACCGTTTGAGGTCGCTGCATTTACTCATGTTTTTAACTTCCCAGTCAATAAGGAAGTTATTGTAATGGATTCCGATCGTGAAAATTGCGGTTTTCTACATATTTTAAAATTTCCAGAGGAAGCATCGTAATTTGGAGAATTATTCCTATATTTCGATACCGATTTCGTTGAGGTGTTGATCGAAGCATATTAACGGGAATATGATCCCAAAAGAATTACATAACATTCGGTTGAGTCGTTTTACTGAAAATTAGAAAATGGTAGAAATTTTTGGGGGAATATTACTGGGCGGTTATTTGTGTGGACCTCAAGGTCGTACCAGACCCATCCCACGACTTCTGTCTATGTGTTTTTGCCTCCTAGATCAAAATTTCAAAAGTATAAACTTGAAAACATCCACAAAAAGGTTATTCAAAAATTTTCATGGATAAAATACAAATTCCGCAAATTTTTCCGCAAATTTTTCCGCAAATTGATTCCACGAAAAGCTTTTAAGGGAAATTTTAAAAGTTTGAAAGTATATAGAGATTTAGTTAAATGTTTTTTTATGTGATGAATGTCAGTACTCAGTGCATCAGTGCAATGAGTAGTGGTACTTAAATATGAACCACTTAGTGTGAATGAGTTAACTTATTGCATTGTTAATTGAACATTATCCTCTTCAAGGTCGTTTTAATCACATTGAAAAATGCACGATAAAAAAAAAACGAATAATATGTATTTGTGTACAGATTACACTTACAAATACACTAAAGCCACACATGTTTGCGTCTTTTTTCATATTTTAATATCGTAGCGTATCGACTAGCACTTAAAATAGTACAGACAAAACAGATTTTGACCTCAAAATTACTGAATTACTCGAAGAAGACGAAAATTTGGTTATATGTACAGTGGCGGATTCACAAATATAGGAATAATGGGCATGTCCATCACCTAAATATACTTATGATTTAATAAACTCAGTTGATAAGGTAATTATTACCCAAAAAATTCAAAAATTGGATTGATTTCGTGGTTTAGTAAATATTTTCGGAGAAAAACGATATATTGAATCGAAAATGTGTAGCGTAGGAGCTGCGTTAGCTAAGAGACTTCCCTTAGAGAAAGAAAAAGAAAACACATTTTTCTTAAAATAAAGTATTGTATTTAAAACTGATTAAATAATACAAAAATATTTTTTATAATAGCCACTGAAAAGTGTAGCGGGGATAGAGTACAAGGGTCTATTTGGCTAGATGCTCTGAACCATTGCTTCGAGGCGCGATGCTCGAGCATGGCCCGCTAACCTCCATACCCATACCCCATACCCCATCTCCTAGGAAATGCACTGTATCGATCATAAGCGAGTTCATACTCCGATTCGCATTTAACCGATTTTCGACTGCTGATTCATTTTCAGTCAATCAATGCAAAAAGTTCCAACTTTGGTGGCTAAATTTTTTTTAAATTTAAGGGCAAATCAATTGGAATATAACAATTATCAAGGAATTATTTTATTTTCATTTAAGAATTTTAAAAAAAGTAGAGAATTTGATCGATTATTGTAATGATTTGAGTATTAAAAATAAACTTGAAATAATACATAAAGAATTTTCCAAAAGACAGTCTGAAGGCGGACGAGGCAGAACGGGGACATTACACTTTACAAAAACATATATTTTTTAATACATCCAAATTAAATTTTTATTTTTTAGCATGGCTAAAATAAACATAAAAAAAATGCATTTATTTTTAAAAAATATACCGAAAAAATAATGACGGTTAAGTAAAGTTTTGAGAATACTTTGAGGGTTCCATAGTCAATATCTCGTTATAATTGAACTTAATTAATTTACAAATCTTTTGAGATATAAAATTATCTTCATGAAATTTAGGTTATTTCCCAAACTGAAAAAGAAACTGACTATTTTAAGTAAGAATACCATAATTTCGGCCCGATATTTTTACTAAGAATATTCTTAAGTTTTAGATTTATGGAAAATTACAGGAAATCAAGTGGCAGAAAAGACACTATACTTTCTTTTCGAAGAATTTTGAATAGGGTATTCCACTATTTTGGAAAAAGTACTTCAAAATGATGATTTCCAATAATAGGACACATGTCTATTATTGGATTTGTATTGGGTTAAATGAGTTTTGGTACGGCATCCTAAAAGAGATGCACTGCACACATTTCAATAAAAAAAAGGAAAAATAAGAGATGATATATCTGTTCGAATACTGAATACACTCCGTTCTCCGTCCTGCGTCCTCTGTCCTCGTCCGCGTTCGTTGTTTTGCATGTATTTAATGACATATGAGTAATATAAGGTGAATGCGTCCATGACATTCGAATGACCGCTATATACATCAAACAAAATTGATCCTTCTCACATGCATATGCCAACATTTTATACGGATGTCTATCTCCTACCAACTAGCATCTAGAAATCTACCGGATTACCAAAAATTTATCCTAAAATAAAAAACCGTTCTAGCTTTTATTTCATTAAAACTACACAATTTTCATTTCCTTTCCTTGGTCTTTTGAGACTCTTCCGAGGATAATTTTTTGCCTGTCAAATCTGAACCTTTTTATACCCTATATAAATGAAATATATATCAAGGTATACTAAGATTAGTACCAAGTTTGTAACGCTTAAAATATTAATACGTCGAAAAATTTGATATAGGAGTTCATAAAATCACCCAAAGAGTCCATTTCTGATTGTACGTAAAAACTCAGGTTGGTTTCGTAAATGAGCTCGCCAATTGGGTCTTGGGTCTATAGGACCCATCTTGAGAACAAAAGTTTGAATGTTCCCTATAAATCAACTTTAGTTTGAAACATTTTTAGCATAAATATTACTGTTTACCCATGACGACAAAAATTAGATTCGAAACATTATATAGTATGTATAAACGTATTGTATATATTTTAAATTTATACGTTACTTATATAATGTATATGTTTATTATGAGACTTCAAGTTGTGATTTAATAGATTTCCAGACAGATACATGGAATATATGCAAGTGATTTGAGTATTTAGACACTAAATATATTTTTATTTATAAATTAAAAGACTACAAAATATCCACATAGTTTAGTAACTATAACTAGTTAAGAACTATAACAAACTATGTTCAATTTATATTCATTTTGTTCTGTTTTATCTGTTAAGTTTGTTCTTGTCTGTTGGTGTAGTTCATTATATGAAAAGCACAGGCAAAGAACAGAACTTCTAACCACTTTCCATTAAAACAAAACCAAAAAAATCAAAATCGGTTAGTCGCTACTATGCCACAGACAGACACACACACGCATAGCGGCCAAACTTATAACACCCCTTGTTTTAGTTCGGGGGTTAGTTCGTATCCGCCCGGAACAATTTTTCGGATTTTTTTAAGCCGATTGAAGCTTTTTGAGTAATTGAACACAAAAATATTATTTTTGATATTGTTTTTTCGCAAAAATGTGAAATCTTTCATTTTTCCAAAATTTATCCGGAGTAGATCGTATTTATTTTGAATTTTGGTAACCGAGAATTTCAGATTTTCTCGAAATAAAGGTGAGATTTAGAAACGATGAAAATTAGAAATAATATAGGTATAAAAAAAGTCGAAAGTTCAAAAATGAAAGTGTTTTTGATAATGAGCTAAAAAGAACAAACTTGGAAATGAAAATGATGTGTTTATGTACCACCAAAATGTTTGGTGCATCGTACTTTACAGCCCGACGAACAATAAACTTGATACTTGGCTAGTGTTGCTTGTTAGTCCTAATTCCATGGGCGCCTTTACAAATTTTTCTGAAGAAAATATATAATTTGATCGACTTCATTTTGATCGGTTGGAGATATTCCAACGATATACATCAAATATGGTGTGGAAGCGATATGAAAATCAGGTCAATCTTACCATAAACTTACTCGCAGAGCCCCGTGACTCATTGAAATCACTGAATTCACCCTGGTTGTCATTCTTAATTTTATATGCCGGACAAAATAGCTAGGATTAGTTAAATTTCGCGTACAATTTAACTATTCCTAGCTATTTTGTCCGCCATATTTGATTTAGAATGACGCCACTTCAGGTCAATCGGCTAAGGATAAATTTAAAATTTAAAATTCAGTTGCAACTTTAATACAAGCCTATATAAAGAACATATCGTTTATAAAGACTATCGCATACAATGACCCTTTAATAGTGAGCCCTTCAATATCGTCATCACCGATTTTGGCAAATTGTCCTTTTTGGATCTCGTTTAATTTGACAACAAGTAATTTCCAGAGTATGTCCAAGCCTTATAAATTACTTATTTGGGAGAGGAAAATTCTCAGGAAAATTTTTAAAGGTGTGAAAGATGAATGTGGCTTGTGGGAAAGTATAAGGACACCACTGTTGTAAATGTTATCAAGGCGCGGCGCGGTGGGTGGTTAGGGCATACTTGTCGGATCTCAAAGAAAAAAAATGTTTTCCGAAGGAGATGGTAGAAAACGGAAAAGTAGGAAGGCCGGAAAAGAGTTGTATGGGAACCACAATAGAAAATCTTCAATGGATTGGAATTAAGAACTGGAAAGAAGTAGCACAAAAAAATTATTTTTCAAACCGGAGAGACAATGTTTTTGTTTTGTCGGAGTGCGATAAATAGAGATGTTTGCGGTATTTTGGCGCGATCGCGGTCTAATATGAATGTGAATGTCATATTAGTTGTGAATAATAAAAGACCAGTGAACTTGACTGCTACTACATCACACATTCACATTCATATTTACATGTATCATTGTTTTGTTATGATGTTCATATGTGCTCACATCACAATGTATGATGCGCAGCGCATGTCTATTAAAATGGTGGTAACCTTGCTCTAAGTTTATGTGATATTATTAAATTTTTATTAAATGTTATTACAATATTTGCACAATTATTTTTAGTTTTTACTTATTTTTGTTAATTCACGTTTTTATATTCAGTTTATTTACGCGGACTAATTGTAGTTAATCCTGGAGCCTGAAGTGACCCGTGACTCATTCAAGTCACTGGATTCATTCTAGTTTTTCTATTTGTCTTCTGAATTCGATTCTCGAAAACGTTGGCAAATTAAAGCTATTCGAAAATTATCGAGGAACAGGAAAAAATCGATTTTCTAGATAAAGAAAACATTCTTTGGCTTATTTACAGTTAAAATGATTTAAAAAATCCAAGCTGACCATCGTTTGACTTGGAGACGTCCTCGGAATATAAAACTAGACGCATTTTTTCTTTTCCCCGCGTTGGGGTAGGAGCAAACTTTAAAGACAATAACTATTTAAAATCTTAACGATTGACATTGATGTGAGCTAAGCTTAGCTGAACTGAGACTGTCTTGAGCTCAAAGCTGATTGCTCACTTACTAATATAAAAAGTAATGTCGATGTATTTTAATGAATAATGTCTTTGGCAATATATTATACAATGTCAATAATCGCACGTCTTCATTCAAGGTCAATCATATGCAACGATTATTTCCAAGAACATACAAATAATAATTAGTAAAAAAACATATTATGTGTACTCCATATAACTTCCATATACAAATGTATACAGAGGTTGTATGGTATGTAAAATAATATGTTAGATATGATCTTCAATCATTAGCGACTGAACTAGCCGAAATTCGAGACCAGCTCTGTGAAGAGGCAATAAAAAAAGCGAAGTCTCTTTATGAAAAATGGGATATTGATACAACAAAACGCGTAAGAAGACATCGAAAAATGGCCCGGCGAATTGGTTAGAGATAAATAATAGGTATCTTTTGAACTAATTCTAGACGATCATATACATTTCAAAATCTTGTTTTCTCAACTACTTTTTTTTGTCTCAAATTTAAAGCCTAGCTTGAGCCTATGACTTTATTTAGTTTTTCAATAGGGAAGGGGGGGTTGGGTTCGCTAAAAAGGTATTGTGCCCAGGGCGCGAGTTAAGCTCACTACACCACTGATTAAAAGCTACCATTGCGAGAGAATTACCATTGGTAGAAATTTTTATCTGAGCCATAAAATTAAAGGAATATTTCAGTCGTGTTTGTTTCTTGAAATTGTTTGTAATCATTAAGAACAAAGGAATATCCTTTGTTCGGGAAAGAAATACTTGAATAATGACATGAATTTATGGGAAATATTATTAAGCAATTGAAAAAAAAAAAGTAATATGAATTTCCTAAAATTTGTTCATCAAAGCACAAGTTATTTAATTTGTGTGGAAACAAATTATTCAATCAGAAATGAGTTGATTATTAATGTTCTTAGAATTATATTATGAATTTTGTTTTTGGTACAATTCTATGAAATTATTTTACAATACAGTGTGTAACAATTCAGGAATTATCGACTTACTAAGTTCATGAAACCAATATGTTATAATATTCAATCATCAGTTATATATGTGTGACATGCATGTATGTGTAATGTCACAGAGTAATCAACACTGTCTATACATGGTATTTCAACAATTAACTCAGTCAATTCTTTGTTTTCACTTGTTTATTATTGTCTATTCTCGAAAATCGAAAAATAAGTAGTTTTAAATATTTTGTTTGATTTTTAAAAATTTCGCTTTATCAATTAAATCGATATCAGTTTTCTTGTTACATTCTGTACAAAATGATGTATCAAAATTAAATTATTGAATATAATAATATACATAATTACAACCTTGTTTTTACACACACTGTTACCAAGAATAGAGGAGATTTGGGTTCGTTCCAACCTTTATGATTGTGCGTAAAATTAAAACAAAGGAATTCGTTTTAAGTAATTGGAATATAAATATGGGTATTTACAATTGAGTCAGGTATTCGATATCGATTATGGCCATAGTACTTGTGTCCTTCACTGAAATGATTCATTACAACAGATTCTCCTCATTTGATTTCTTGACCAATGACAACTTTGATAATTTTATTGTTAACAATTTTAATAACTATAAATTTTTTATACCTTAATAGTTTTTTCATAAAAAATGCAACAATTTTCAGAAAAACAACTTCATCCCGAAGTTGGTCGTTTCATCTAAGTAGTCCAACGGTCAAAGACTAACGCCTTAGACTGCTCGACCAGTGAGCCGGTTAGACAAAGCCTCTAATAAGAAGCATGTAATGAAGGGTAATAAAGACCTTAGTGATGGATCTTTGTTGCTCACGATTAAGTTTTTTTTTATTTAAGTAAATAAAAGTGCATAAATAGATTGCTGATTGTATTTCAGTATTAAATAATGCAATATTATTATTTGACTTGAATGCAACGCCAACAGCTAAGTAAGTTAAGTAAATAAGTTCAGTTTATTTCATGAATAATCCCTTTAGACTTAACTTATATGTGTAATATAAGTTTTGTAAATAGCACGAATAATAATAATTTAATAATGCGAACAAAGCTTCAATATACCTACTTAGATTAATTACAAAGCCAATTGTAAGCAGGACATTGTAAGACATAATAAGCTTCTTGCTTCTTGTTTTTCAATTTGGATCAAATGTCATAAAAATTGTATGTCACTAATTACAGAATTTTATTTTATTAGATTACAGAATTAATACGTTCAACAAAAGCTCATGTAAAAGTATTTTTTTTATAAAATGGGTCAAATGTTTGTCGTACACGAATCAATTTAGGATTCCGTTGTACATGTGTTTTCGAAGAAAAGAAAACTCAATTCTTTTGTTTTGCATTGAAATTTGTTTTTTAGTGTAGTTACATAATCACTCCATCACAAACAGGTCATTTAAGCTAACCTCACCCCCCGTCTGTTTTGCAAACCGCAATCTATCTGCTCTTAAGGATGCATGTTATTATTGTCGTTGCTCTCAATTTACCGTGTCATTCAATTTACGTTTACTGTGTTAGTTAGTGCAATTAAGTAAGATTTTTTTTTTTAATATTGAAGACAAAGGTTTATGAAATTTTGTTAAACATTGATGCGTAAGCATATAAAGAGTATTTAAACAATCAATTAATTTAGTTGTTATGTTGTATTATGTGTATATTTTGGATTTAGATAGAAGTTCAAACAAAAGAGCCATGAATAATAATAATAATTTTTATTGATAAAAATTATTATTAAATTGCACTACAGATTAATTAATAATTGTTTTTGTGGTTGCTACCAATATTATAAAAATATTCATGAGCAGGAGTACACTATCATTAAGGTCATATTGTCCTCTCAGTAGAAATGAAAAAAAATTCAATACTCTAACTCAATTTTTTGGGGCTGTAGAAAGTGAGTTAATTCTTTCAAACAGCAAATAACATGATATTTAGGCATAACAAGCGAAAACAAACAAATGACTGAATTCATTGTTGAAATACCCCTCCCTTTGACCTTTAATTCAGTACGTAAGTTTACATTTTCAGAGAATATATGGCTAAAATAAAAAAATAAAAAAAACAATATTTTACTTTCTTTAATATATTTATATTTTTATGCTAATAATAATTAAATTAATTATTAATAATAATAATAATAATAATAATAAATATAAATTATAATTAGGTATCATAATTATGTTTTCAAGCTATTTTATTTATGCTTTAATGTTTGTTGAATTCCAAATACTGAACACTCTGATTAATTATCAATTATCAATTAATAAACTGTGCATTTATAATCATAATTGTTATTTGGTTAGTTAATGCAATTTTCATGGAAATTCATGTTATATCATTCATTCGTTGCTTTAAACTTCCATATACAGATAACAACTTCATTTTTACAATTATTGCAGAATGTGATGATATTCTTGCACTCTCTGAATCAGATCAGGCCATAAGGTGATTGTAAACCTACAGTATTGTAAAAAAGTTTTGGTTTATTGCACGGTACATACATATTAATCAAATACATGCTTTGTACTCTAATAATGTGATTTTTTTAGCTTTACAATACCACGCAACTACAAAAATATATAATATATTGTGTGCAAGTGATGCTTATAAATTTGATAATATAGATATCGCTCTTCAATCATTAATAAACTAACTTTAGTCGTCTCAAAATGATGAATCTTCGATGAACTCATAATTAAATTAAAATTTTGTTTTGATATCATCCACAACCTTATATTTTGATGGTAATTTTTATAAACTACAAGATTGTCTAAATATTTTAGATAGTTTTTTATCACACTCTCTAGATTTTTTGATATAAAAATATCCAATTGAAAAGGATAACGATTAAAATGATTCATCATTTTTTCAGCCAACTTTGAACGATAAAAAAATTAATAAAAAGCCCGATGGCCTAGGAATTATTTGTGATTTTTGAAAAATGTATTTATAAAGTTTTATTGAGACCCTTATCCAATCCTTTACGTGATCATAGATAAACATACAAAATAAAATGCTTTCTAGGTCTAGTAATTAAATGAAATTTTACAAAAACAAATCCCTGGTGTTTTTTGGTGAGATATTCTAAAATATGACCTTTACGACTTAACTCCACTGCTTGCGAATTTTGTATTTGTATGAAATAATAATTATAATAATACTTAATACTCGAATACCTACTTAATATAGTGAATAATTATTACTTGAAGTAAAGTAAAGTTAAGTTTAGTTAAGTTAAAGAGAAAGTATTAAACTGTTTATTATAAAATAAAGAAATATTTTATAGAAAGTATTTTATATTTTATACTTAAGTATAAGTATAAGTGTATATGTTTTAATTATTTCATTTCATAGACAATAAAATGCAATCATTTTTAACATTAACATTCAATTTTTTTTTTTTTTTTATAATAACTAAGTAAAGTATACTTTATACAGTAAAACCAGTTCTAAAAACATAAAACCAATAGATAGTCTAAGTAAATAAATAAGTCCAAGTAAATAAGTCAACCCTAGTAGCTCAGTTGGTTAAGGCCTAACCAATAGGCGTAACCGATGACGTAATATTTGTATCACTATTCGAAATAACACAAATAAGTTTGACAGATATATTCATAGACATCTGATTATAATAAATATAAATGATGGTCTATGACTCATACTTCTATGACATCATAGCAGGATTTACCCGCGAAACTTTAACTTTTTTCAAATTTCACGATTTATTCTTGACTAACGATAAAACTCTATTGCTCACGCTGCCGCTGCCTGGATTCGAACCCTTAACCTAAGTCTAAATAGAAAAACGGTTAAAGTATATTGCCTTAGACCGCTCGGACACTACAAATATAAATTAATATAAAATTAAAAAAAAGGTTGAAATTAGTCCGACACTATCGTGTGTTTTGCGTGAGTCTCACGTTAACAAAATTTGCAGTAAATAAATGATTCTGAGGATTAGCGCATGAACGTAATCACAAAGCCAATTAAAAAGTTATATAGCCATCAGACCCGTGCTAACTCGACAATATTAAAAACATGGTCAATCCGTGGATTAGTAAATGAATACAATCATAGTGAAGAACTATTAATCTTTCCTCAAATTTCCAATCAACTCTTCTATTCATTTTGGTTGAAAAAGCTTTTAAATATAGGCAATTTTTGTACACAAATTTGTTAAAAATAGTCAAAAAATGTTCAAAGTTACTTCAATTTTTACTAACCTATACAAGTTGCAATAAGAGCTTAAAAAGGGACCATTTATATATATATATATATATATATATATATATATATATATATATATATATATATATATATATATATATATATATATATATAATTTGTCAGTAGACGAGTTTCCAAGTTCTCACATATGAAGGGTCCACTTGACCAGGTTCTACTGTACTTATTTCCACTTCTACCGCTATGCTAATGTTACTGCCACGGAAGTATTCACATTGCAACGAATGGCAACGCAACTTACATATACTCACACTACTGCACTGTTTTTTAAATTCGTTTCTTCATTTGTTTTGTTTGTGAGATCAGTGTCAAGGAAAATTCCATTCTGAATTTAATTACCAAAAAAAAAAATCATAAATTAATTAAATCATCATAATCATAATATTATTATAATACAAATACTACATAAATACTCTTTTACTTTTTTGAGGTTATGTAAATTTTATTTTTGTGTAATCCGGTTGTCATCAATTTTATTTTTATTCATGGCCTAATTTTAACTCTACAAGCTATACATTCAAAATGAACACAGTACCATCTGAATTTCATTGCTAACTAAGGGGTTACATAGTTAGTTTATTAATGATTGAAGAGAGATATCTATATTATCAAATTTATAAGCACCACTTGTACACAATATATTATATATTTTTTTAGTTGCGTGGTATTATAAAGCTAAAAAAAAGCACATTATTAGAGTACAAAGCATGTATTTGATTAATATGTATGTACCGTGCAATAAACCAAAACTTTTTTACAATACTGTAGGTTTACATTCACCTTAACGTCTTCCCTGCAATTCCACCTTCCAAATGTCTATAATATGTTGGGTAAAATTGTTTTTTCATTAATTTTTTAATAAAACTGCAAATTTTAAGACGTATTGGGGTGGATGGAAATTGCATTGAAATAATCCATCACCATTCATTCGTGGCATACGCGGTGATGTCAAACCGAAAGTAATTTTTAAACATTTTAAATTTTAGTGGAAAATAAATGAAATAAATCAAAATTATTTAATCCACCAATAAATGATTGATAAATTTATTTATTTTTGTATGGATATTGAAAAAAAATGCGTCTAATCAAAATTGTACTTTGAATTTGATGTTTTGAACGCATATGCAATTTATTGTTGCAATGTTGATGATAGCTAATCGGCTAGGAATGTTTTTGTAATTTAAAACAAGTGAGGAAAAAAAAAACAATTGACTGAGTTAAATTTCGAAAGTTTTCGAAAATACTTTCTAGAATTCTTTCTTCCCTTTTCAAGAATATTTCACAAGACCACTGGTTGAATCTACCTGCAAACTTTCAACTTCCTATCTTCTATTAGCTCAGTTGGTTATGGCGTAACCAATCCCGTCCGCGGTATACTTAGGGTAGTGGGTTCGATTCCCGGTCATCGCATCAAAATTAATCTAATTAATAGTTGTGATGGGTTGGTGTAGTGCATGGTATATGCATGAAGGAGGTGCACTCAGCCTCTGAAATTGAGGAGCTGATAAATGAAATTATCAGCGGAAAGGTGGTTGTTTCGGACAGTTTGTTAAAAAACTAATGTAATAAAATGAATAACAAATATCTTGGGTCTTTGTCCAACTTATTACTGTGTGTCCGAAACAGTAATGAATCGTAATTGAAATGAAAAGGACAATTTCGGAATAATTAGATTCAATGCGGAATAATTTCAGTGACTGAACGAAATGAACATGTTGGCTCTACTGTCAGATTCATAAAATATCTCGAAAATTACTCATTTAATTGTCAAATAAACACGATTTTTGTAATTTTCGGGTCAAAATTACCTTATAAACTTAGTTTCATCGAAATCGGAAACAAAAATTTTTTTTACACTTTTTTCAATTTGTAAAAATCGAAAAAATCATAAAAAATTCAAAAAAACACAATTTTTGTAAATTTGGTTGGGTTGGGTTGGGTTGGGTTAGGTTGGGTTAGGTTGGGTTAGGTTGGGTTAGGTTGGGTTAGGTTGGGTTGGGTTGGGTTGGGTTGGGTTAGGTTGGGTTAGGTTGGGTTGGGTTGGGTTGGGTTGGGTTGGGTTGGGTTGGGTTGGGTTGGGTGTGGGAGTGGGAGTGGGAGTGGGTGTGGGTGTGGGTGTGGGAGTGGGTGTGGGTGTGGGTGTGGGTGTGGGTGTGGGTGTGGGTGTGGGTGTGGGTGTGGGTGTGGGTGTGGGTGTGGGAGTGGGTGTGGGTGTGGGTGTGGGTGTGGGTGTGGGTGTGGGTGTGGGAGTGGGTGTGGGAGTGGGAGTGGGAGTGGGAGTGGGAGTGGGAGTGGGTGTGGGAGTGGGAGTGGGAGTGGAAGTGAGTTGGGTTTTTTTTTCAATTTTATTGATCATTATAATGAATTTTTCCATACAATCTCAGTTTTCGGAATAGCTCTGTTTTTACGATTATCGAGATTACTGTATATCATATTTTAAAGATTTCACGCTCCGGGTGGCTACCCGGCTCGCCCCCCCCCCCTTGGATTATTTTGTAATATTAATAATTAAAACTTAATTTAACTAATAGTTGTGATGGGCTGGTGTAGTGCATGGTATATGCATGAAGGAGGTGCACTCAGCCTCTGAAATTGAGGAGCTGATAAATGAAATTATCAGCGGAAAGGTGGTAAAACACATATATGGCGTAAGTGAGTGCTTCGTGGACAGCCAATATATTTAAGCTCTAGTAGTACAAACTTATGACTAAACTTAGTATACCTTGATAAATATTACATATATACATGGTATAAAAAGTAATAAAATAAAAAATTTAGCACAACAAAATAAGAAATTATAAAATTTTCTAGTGAAATTATGACACTTGTGAAATTACGAAGTTGATGTGATAGTGATGGTTTGATAATATAATATACCTATTAGGTGAAACAAGATGTAATTATATACCTATATTATATTCATGTTATATTTTTACAAGATCAACTTTTATATACAGGTGTAAGGTGTTACAGAAGTACCGGAACACCCTAATTATTTTTACTGATAAGCGAAACCAAAATTATTCGAATTATTTTCGGAGATACAACGAAATTCCACTGCTTCAAAAGAAGGTAAAACGGCTCGGTAAGCCGAAATAACTTGGTTTTGCAGGAAAATCTTTGTACGACGTTGTAGTTAGTAAGTTATATTGTTAGCCGCCTTATTCTGTTAAAATTAAAACGCGTTTTTCTTGAAACTACATTTTTCGAGGTATGGTAGGCATGATATCTCATGTTCTACTCGACCAATTCCTTTGAAATTTGATAGGGATAAAAAAAAATTCAGGCGTGGTCAAAAATTTGAAAAAATGGCTATAAAAATTTGTCTCTAGCCACATTATAGCCCCCGTAAACTTAAGGGGCACATAGTACCCTTACGGCCTAGATGCTACGAAACTCATTTATGTAGGGTCTTTGGCCTTTTGGAAACCATGGGCACATAAGGATCACGGGTGATCTTTTTTGTAAATCTTCATTTGACAGCTAGATCGAGAACGCATTCCACTTTCAATGTCCATGGTTACATTATAACTGACTTACAGAAAAGAGATCGGCTTATTACTTAGGTCAGAGACATTTCACCTTCGAGTGACAGGTCATTATCAAGGAGGACACAGATCCAGGTACTAAGGACCCATTTACAGTACACCTCTTATCTGTATTATCTGTATTATTATTATTGTTGTTATTATTATGATTATGATTATGATTACATTAAACTTGATATTGGTTTTATACATTCACATTGTACTTGACTGTTGTTAGTTGTTGTTATTTGAATCATGAATTCAGTCAGTATTCAGTAAATAAAATAAAATAAAACAAACTATTTCTAGGTCAGAGAAAGTTTCTTGATTTCTGCAAAATACATAATAATAACTGTTATATCTATCTATATGTTAGTTATATGGTAGAATAGAGTAGAGTTGTGGAACTGTAGATTGTAGGTTTGAATACTTTACACTTTATACTTGATACTCGTTTGATTTGTGAGAGTGGATATCATACAATCATACTGTAACTGATGGCATACCATGCTATAACAGCTATACCAATACCAGCTATGCGATAACACCAACTTACTATTACCTTATTTTTATTTGTACACTGTGTTTAAATTTCATTCAACCAATCAAGTCAAAAATTTACTCCAGTAAAACAAAATTGATGACGAATTAGGACAAATAGTTGCTCCCACTGATATGATGTCCAAGGAAGTCTATTAACGAATATCAAGTGGTTGAAGAAACTTCTGGTCACTTAGGTTAGGTTAGATTAGGTTAGAGTGGCTGTCCTGGGGTGGGATACACTTAGACCATAGGGTCCGTTGTGATACGGAACAAAGGTTCTGGTCAATGAAGAGCAAACAACTAAACAGCATAACATATGGATGTGCTTCCTGGGCACTCACTGAAAAGCATCGCCAGAATCTAGTAAGATCTCAACGAGCTATTGAGAGAAGTATGTCTGGAATAAAGCTCAAAACTAAATTCAGACAATCTAAAATAAGAAACAGAACAAAATTAACCGATATACTCTACCGTATTGATCACCAAAAATGAGGTTATGGTACCCAAGAGATAGTAAAAGACATGGTCACCTAATAAGGAAATGGGAGCATGAAATACGCTTCACTTTGCAAAAAGGCACACCGAATTGAGAGATATTATGTAAACTTTTAAGAAATGGCCACCAATTCGGAAAAGAAAGGCTGTTATTATTATAATAATCAAGTGAAAATCGTTTTTAACCCGTCAACACTCGCGTCAACCTTTCGGTAATCTTTAGACACGTGATGAGAGATGTACTTGAGCTTCCGACACATACGTTAAATATTTTGTTCGTTAAATATTCTTTAACTTTGTAAACCATAACCTCTACATAAAGTTTAGGCGCTGAGTGGGTTTCGTATGCATTACAGGTCCCGCCGGAATAGAACAAGTTTGAATGTAAACAAATGAATACAAACAATTGACTGAGTTAATTGTTGAAACACCATGTATAGACAGTGTTGATTACTTGATCACATTACACATACATAAATGTCACACATACATAACTGATATTCCCATATAATACATACTACACAATTTACGCCTAATTTACGAGAAAATGTTCCAGATAAAAGTTGGTTATTTTTGTATAAGGAATATATTATACCGACCCAAGACCCAATTGACCTATGTTCCTCATTTACGAACTCGACCTCACTTATTACGTCTTGAGTACGCTGTAGAAATTTCAGCTTGATATCTTTTTTTCGTTTTTCAGTTATCGTGTTGACAGACAGACGGACAGACGATCAGGCAACCCTAAAATGGACTAAATTAGGTGATTTTATAAACATATATACCAAAATTTTGTTCTCAGCATCAATACAAACTTGGGAATAAACTTAGTATACCTTGCATATTACATATATGCATGGTATAAAAATGTTTCTTATAAAAAAACTAAACAACTTTTGTTTTAAACATTTTTTCGTTAACATCACTGTTTACCCGTGAGGACAAACATTTGCATTTTCTCCAAAATTATTAAATATAGGCTATTAAAAGTTTGCAGGTAGCTTCAACTACTGGTCTTGTGAAAGATTCTACAAAAATGAAGAAAAAATTATCTTTCCAAAATCTCTATTATCTGGTGTTTATAGATAAACATGAGAAATGAGTTAAGATGAGTTGAATTTACATAAAACAGTTGGTATAAGTACTAAATGTGTGTACTGTGTACTGTTGAGTGTATCTCTGTATAGTATTCAGTACTTGCGTTGTGTTGTATTGAAGTTAAGTTTGATTAAAATGTAGGTCGTTTGAACTAATTGATCTAAAAAAAAATCACTATTTTATAACATTAACCAACCATTATGTATTGTTCAGTTAATGTTAATGTTAATGTTCATATATATATTTTATTTCACTTTGATTCATTTCAGATTCATGTAATCAAAAATAAAATATAAAATTCTTTTTTTAATCAAAAGTAGGTCCAACTATATACTACCAGTTCCACCATTATAATAATACCTTCATACTCCAAATCTGACCATTTTATTTTTAATCATTCAATTCAATTCAATTCAATTATTGGTTTATGTTTTTTTATTGAATGGACTCATTGAAACTCACCGCGCCGTCACAGTTAGCAGATGTTTGAAGAATTTTTACATTTATAGTCAATTTATCTTACGGGCCTAATTAAAAATTTGTATTTGATTTGTTTGTAACAAAAGCAAATTATTCAAACACGGATCCGGATCTACTCACTTACACTGTTATTGTGGAAGTTTGTACGATTGTCAGTATGTATATCAGTGTGGCTTCCAGGTCCCAGGACAATTTCCCAGCGACATGGCCTGTCCTCGAAAAATAAATTTTTTAAATTCGTCATTACTTTTTTATCGAAGTTTCTTGACTCAAATTTATGAAATTCGATTTGAGATGAAATGCGGTAGAAATTGAATAGTTATCTAATTTAGCACCTTTGATTAAGTCGCATAAGTTAACCAGGGTAAACTAACATGCTCCTGGAGCAACCTGCCGAAGTAGCTTGGGTGATGCAAATTCTTCTGGTTTCTTTGGTATGTACTTGTTCCACGAAGTGGACCGTTAAGAGAGGTCTGGAGTCTCTTAACCATGAATACACCCGTGAAATTCGATGAGGTAATGGGAATTTTTTTATTCTAGTTTTCTTGGTATGTACTTGTTTTTCGAAACTTGATATCTCCGAATATACTCTTCCAATTGCCAAATTAATACAATTTGTTTAATTTTTGGGGCAAAATTATCTTATAAAATGAGTTTTATCAAATTCTGAATTAAAAAATTATTGATTTTTCAAAGGGATTTTTCCGAATCGATTATTTTCAAATCCATTGCCCAAGCATAAAAATTAACGCGATTTTCGTAATTTTTGGGTCAAAATTACCCTAGGAAATGATTTTTATCCAAATTGAAAAGCAAAAATTTTTGCCAATTTTTTCGATTTTTACCAAGGGGTAAAAACCCTTAAAAAAATGCAAAAAATCGAGAAACGCAGTATATTTGACGATTGAATGAATACCTTCCAAAATATCTTCCAAAGGGCCATGATTTTTAAACTTTTTGGGTCAAAATTACTTCATAAAACGAATTTTATCAGATGCTAAAATAAGAAAAGATTATAACCATATTCTTATTATTCTTTGTGTCTTTCGTAGATTGCGTAATCAATTCTGTCTATACATGGTACTTCAACAATTTACTCAGTCAATTGTTTGTTTTCACTTGTTAATACAAAATTTAATGAATATAAAAAAAATTAAGATTAAATGAATCTCTCCCAAAAAAAAGTTTCAACATAAAATATGCAATTATTTTTATGTGAAAACCATGAATGAAAAATAACCTTTGAGTTTTAGAAGTTCATTAACACTTTGTTCACAAACTGCAAACAATAAAACTCTTGATTCATCTACGTGGAATTTCCAAAGTTCCACCAAAAAAAAAAACAATAATTATGTGATTAAAAAATCGTAGATATTCAATCAAAGCAAATGATAAAAGTTAAACGTTAAGAAAACGATTACTAGAGGCCTAAATAATAGTGATGGGACGAATGTTGAAGTATAGGGTAGGCTCGGGTTGCGGTATTCATGGGAGTGGAATAAGTCCATTAAAAACAAACCGTATAATTCCATTAAAAGCAAAATTAAGTTTTTTTTTTTATTTGAGGTTAGTTTGCTATAATTGCATTTGTCCAACATTCAAATTTAACGGGGATTAAAAAGTGATCTAAAAATATGAGTGAAGTTTGGGGTTATTTTGCAATTTATGATACAAAATTATGATGATTTTTTGTCAAAAACATCGAATTTTGGGAATGCAAATGCGAATGCGAATGTTAAAAAATACGCGAATTCGTCCCATCACTACAGTATAGAAGCCTACATAATCGCGTTTTGTAATAGTGGCTGTAACCGCGAGTCCTACAGCCCCACAGACCTATAACTTAGCATACATCGCGATCGTATGGATTGCATCGTAACGCAACATTCAAGTTGAATGCATTCCACAGTCAGAGCGCAATGCTGACTACTGACTACTGACTAGTGACTAGTGCTGACTGGTGAAGTGGTGACGCGACTCGATGCGATGTACTTCTTAAGGTCACAATTTGTCTACAATCATTCAACATTATCACATACAGGGCTGCTCCCTGCTGCTTGCTCATTTTAAAGGAATTCCCGCTTTCTCACTTTTATATATGAAATGTATGAAATATATGTATACCATGTATATATGAAATATATCAAGGTATACTAAGTTTAGTTCCACGTTTGTAACGGTTAAAAATATTGATGTTACCAACAAAATTTTGATAAAGCTGTTCATAAAATCTAATTAGTCTGTCTGTCAACACGATAACTCAAAAACGAATTAGTATTTCAACAATTAACTCAGTCAATTGTTTGTTTTCACTTGAATGTTGCGTTAAGATTATTGGAAAATCCACAATGTACTACGGTATTTCTAACGATATACGGGTAAAAGAAATTTTCCACCAAAAATTCCCAAGGTGTAGTTTTATCAACAATATAAAGCCATAAAAAAAATTTTAGGGATCATTGACCGTCGTCTCTGTTATCAGCTATAAATTTTAAAAGTTGTAGATATTTTAGGTAGCAGGTTCCTCAAGCCAAAAGCCAAGTTTATCTAAAATTTTCAGAATTGATTTATTGTTAGTCAAACTTCATATTTAAAAAGATCAAGCCTTTTATCTAAAATTGCCCTAGCGCTCTAACATCCTTAATTGATTTTATGACTTGTCGGGTTTTGATCCTAGTTTTTCCTGCAAAGAAAACGAGTACATAAAAATTTTTACTGAACAATAGTTAAGTAACAAAACTAAAAACAAATAAAGATAATAATAAAATTTATACCATTAAAGGGGTAACGGAGGGAGAGAGGGGAGGGGGTATCTAGTATGATGGCCAGACTTAAGGAGGTTGAGGAGATATTCTATTATGAAAAGAATATTTATAAATATATGTTAGTGTGCAATAAAATTATGTTGGCGTTAATATTAAGCATTTTTTTTTTAAATAAATAAAAACATATGGTGTGATATATTCATACGACCTCCATATACACGGTGTTCTGTTATTGACTGCAGATCGTCGGCCTACAGAATAAGCTCATAAAGACGAAGGAAAAAGTCATTTACCAATTTTGGATTTGAGCCTTAGTTTGGGCGCTACAAGTATGGCAAAAATTGATAAATTTGTTCATTCACTGACTATGATTCGATAACCAGCAGCCAATGATAATCAGTAGATATTAGTAAATGTCATTTAATAATATTCAACTAAAGAAGGGGTATGAACTGATTTCAATTGGATTATATTATTTTGAAAAAACATTTTAAAAAAGTATTTCATTGGTTTTTGTCAAATCCCTACTTTTTTTTTTTTTATTATATTTTTGCAAGAACTACTAGTAAAAAAACAAATTACGTCATAAAAGGCGTTTTTTTAATTTAACGTAAACAAACAAAAGAACGCCTATTCTGACTGTATTTTGTTTTGTTACTAATTGCATCCCCGCGCCTTTCATGTATATAGAGGTAGTAAAATCAAGGAGTAGAGGAGAAGGGAGCAGAACTACGAAGGGGTTAGGAGAGTGTGGTAAGATGTATTACTTATGAGCTGTGATGAGTTAAAGTTAAAAGTACGGTATTATTGCAACATTGCATGGGATGGATATTGGATAAATAAGCAACATAATATTTTTTGTACACATGTACAAAGATATTTTTATGTATGTGAATATTAACTAAAAAAATATTTGACAATAAGTGTATTTCGTCGCAACTTGAAAGGTCACGCCGGTCGGACTCGCCTTGAACCGAACATTGGCTTTGGCCGTTGTTATTTGTCCATGCATCATGTATTCATGTATATGTGTTACGTCCCGCGCCGTCTCATGTCCCCGCTGCGATACACTTACATCTTACACATACATATTTAAACACATATAATAAATATATATAACATCGAACTACCAAACCTCTTCGTCCGCCGTCTGTTTGAAAACACTAACTACCTCAAATAACACCCACCCTCCCTACCTCCCCCCCGCCCCTCGTCTCATCATCTACCAATGGCAAATTTATAATACACCCGCACCATGCTGCATCGTCCCCGTTCGTCAATAAAATAAATTTTTCCATTTTCCAGTAAATTGATCCCAAGGCAAACCACAAGTTTGATGATCCAATATACAGCAGTGAACAGATACAGAAGACAAATGAAATGCCAATGGCATTGTTCGATGCGCTGTGCGCTGGGATCGTAGACCTTACTGTTATTTAAACAAAAAAGCACATACTGATACTCATTTTTGGCAATGTTTCAAGTTTGCAGTGTTTAAAATTTTGAGACGTGGTCGTGTTGCAGTTGAACTATTAAAAAAAAAAACGTGCCCTAATCACATAAAGAGCTGACTGTTATGTTAAGTTTTGTTTGAAACTTGAAAAGTTATATTTATATATATTTATTATATTTTGATTTAAATTTTATAAAGGCATTGTTCTCTGTTCTGAATAGCCTTGATTTTAAAAAATAATTATTATGCATATACATACAAACTTATTTATTTATATTTTAAAAAACAGTACACGCTTATTGTAACGATTACATGGGCGTCTGTCTAGTGTCTAATGCCCTCAGTTCCAGTCAGAGTCCCCAACACCAAGTCACATTTTTGTCTGTGTCACATTTTTTTTAAGGAGATATGCAAGGATTGAATAAGACTAGGGATTTCAATAAAACTTTATAAATACAATTTTTTGATTAAGAAAGTTTCCAAAAATCACAAAAAATTCCTAAGTCAACAGGCATTTTATTAATTTTTTTACCGTTCAAAGTTGGTTGAAAAAATAATGAATCATATATGTTCTCCTTTTCAATTGGATATTTCTATATCAAAAAATCTAGAGAGTGTGATAAAAAACTATCTAAAATATTTAGACAATCTTGTAGTTTATAATAATAACATCAAAATATAAGGTTATCGATATGATACCAAAACAAAAGTTTAATTTAATTATGAGTTCATCGAAGATCCATCACTTGATGAATAGGGACGACTATGATTAGTTTATTAATGATTGAAGAGAGATATCTATATTATTAAATTTATAAGCAACACTTGTACACAATATATTATATATTTTTGTAGTTGCGTGGTATTGTAAACCCAAAAATAACTCATTATTTGACTAAAAAGTATGTATTTGGTTTATATGTATGTACCGTGCAATAAACCAAAACTTTTTTACAATACTGTAGGTTTACTGAAACAGTCGTTTTATAGTGCAAACCTGCAAAGGTAGTAGAATACTACAGAGAAGTCCTTTTTGCGCTAAGGAGCCGTTCATTAATTACGTAAGCGTAAAGCGTAAGGAGGGGGGGGGGTGAAAAATGATCCTTTTCTAACAACGTTTTATTATTGGGCAAAACGAGATTAAATCTTACCTAAGAAAGGGTAAGGGAGTTCGAAAAATCTGATATATATACTTTACTGTGGGGAGAGGGGTACAAAATGGCCCTTTACAAGCGCAGCCACAAAGAAATCGTTTTTGAAAATGTTAATTTTTTGTTTTTCAACCATTAAACACTATATAATTGGAAAACGGTCAGCTTTACGTATAAAACTATCCAAAAGGCAATAAAATAGGAGCAAAAAAGGCTCCATTATTATTGATAGCTCAAGAATCCCGAATATTTTAAGATGATCGCGTTGTGATTTATTTCATTCTGTATACTTCAATTGGAGGACGTAAATTCGCGTGTTGCCCTCCCAAACATTGAGGGACGCCTATGAACGATTTATTAAATTGATTCGAAAACGAATAAAACAAAACATAATGCAGTTGCTCTTTTTTTGTATTTGTTTGGTGCGCTGCTCAAATGAAGATGATTATTTTATAGGCAGGCCTTGAATGTCCTCTACGTCTACTCATTCTACTCACTCTTTAGTCTACAGACTCTAGTCACTTCACTCTCACTCTCACTCTCACTCTGACTAATACTAGTGCACATAGCACAACACACAAAACGATTCAATCCATTCCAGACACAAGTATCAAACTCGATTCAATAAACTTATCAAATAGTCTAGAAAATTGGCAAATCAACGCTTCAATGTTTTGACCTTACACAATACTATGGTCAACCACAATTTTGGTTGTTATATCCAAACGAAATGTACTTTTTATCGAAGTGGAATAGTTATCTTCTGAGGGAAATGCCACTTGAAGTTTATTTGGTAATTTTTCCAAAGAAAAGAAAAACCCCGTACGTCAAAAGACAAAAACGGAAGACCTAGATTAAGGCGCCCCGATGTTTTATTTTTCTTCGAAAAGGGATTATTTTAGTGTCCCGACTATTAAATGAGCCCCTAGTAAGGAAATAATTCCTGGTGAGTAATTTATACTGATGTTGGCTCCATGTGATGACACATGCGGGTGTCTTAGGACTACAACCGTATCATGAAGGTTATAAGAAGGAGAACGATCGCTATAGAAAATATTGTCCCCGAAATATGGATAAAATAAGTGAGGCGCTGCGACCGCTAAGTAGTATCAATAAAAGCGGGCTGTTGTGCGCTAATTTGAAATGATATATCAATTTGTACATTATGCAACTAACTTCATCTACTTGTACTCATAAACAGCTAACTTCGCAGATACTACTTCTTGATGACAGCGCGGATGGTGGCTGAAAAATGAACTATAAATTCTACAAATTTTCAGGGACAGACGCGCTAATGCTTTAACACGTAGCGATCGTTCTCCTTCTTTATAACCTTCATGAACCGTATATTTAACGCCTTACTGTTTGTAATATTCAAAATAAAGTAAATAGAATGAGCCAAATCTTCGGTTTCGGGCCAGAGTCTTCGATTATTGAAGGTTGTCTCCGTTCTCCGGACAAATATGTTAAATATCTGAATTTAAATGAAAAATATAATTTTAGTTATTTCCAAAAATAAGTTATTGCAGATTATTTTGAGCCTTAATTTTTAACGAACGTCTCAATTTTAATAAAAGCAAACTAGATTCATAAAATT
This sequence comes from Chrysoperla carnea, assembly GCF_905475395.1. Classification (NCBI taxonomy): domain Eukaryota; kingdom Metazoa; phylum Arthropoda; class Insecta; order Neuroptera; family Chrysopidae; genus Chrysoperla; species Chrysoperla carnea. The sequence continues at coordinate 35,844,205 of NC_058342.1, forward strand.
AGGAATTTCGATAAAATTTTTAGGTTAGAAATAGAAAGAATCTGCATCTTTTAAAACCGGAGACTTCAGTTATGAAGACTATCGGTGTTAGCAACTCTAGTCTGGTATAAGATTCTGGTCATAAAAGCTCCTTCCTTAATTGTGAAATGTGTTCGTCTAATATTCGTCTGGTTTTGATTGTTAGCTCAAATAAAATGTGGTAATAGTTGGCTTTTTTTGTGCAACAGGCCAAATATACAAATTGTTATTAGCAAACGATTGGCAATAGCAATCGCACGGCATAAGACAGAGATATGAATGTCTGTTTCTTGTAGTACTGACAGACTTGGACATCCTCGAAGGACTGGCAGCGGCACTCGAGTCAGCAGTGCAGTTTTAGTAGGGTTGCCAATTCCAAAATAATTTAAAATCGGTTTTTAAAAAGTGTTATGGATTTTTCAATTCCCTATCTTTTACAGTTTTGGAAATAATGGACACTAAAATTTTGTCCTGAAAATGGATCCTACGGACCAAAGACCCAATCGACCTATGTTGCCAATTTACGAACTTAGCCACACTTTTTACGTCGTAAGCACATCGTAAAAATTGCAGCTTGATATTTCTTTTCGTTTTTTAGTTATCGTGTTAACAAACGGACAGACAGACAATCGAAAATGGACTCTTTAGATGATTTTATGAACACCTATACCAAAATTTTGTCCATACCATCAATATTTTTAAGCGTTACAAACTTGGGACTAAACTTAGTATACCTTGATGTATATTTCATATATTCAGGATATAAAAATGCTTAAAAAATGGGCTGTCACACAGTGGGACTCCCTTAAATCCGAAGAATTCATATATTTGTTCAGAGACCGAAGAAACACCTAGAAAATTGGAGACTCCGGTTTAAAATCGAAGAGATGGCAACCCTAAGTTTTGATTGGAGTGGAGAATATGTGAACGAACTATGAATTTAATATGTTTGTTGCATATTGCATACTTAACTACGATACGTCTAACAAGGGGTATAAACAAGCCTTAGCTGTTGACCTTGACGGGACTCACGGCAACCGACATTTCTATATCCAAGTACCTACATATGTAATACTAATATGTATGTGTTGCAAATAAATAATATATAGATACCACTCCTGCGCCTGTATGCTTGACAACTTCTGCCCTCGTTTATCCAACGTATCTCCTTTAACTCAATCCAACGTATATCAATTAATCTAGGATTGAATTTGATGCGTCTAGGTTCCAGGATCTATTTGTTTTGTTCGAACAAAACAATAAAAGTTAAAGAGTTTGAACTAACCTAGGCTAATGAAACAATAATTATAAAAAGACCCTGACAGGTTACGCGCAAACATTCAACAACAGTGAACAGTGAACAGTGGGCCGACCGAACTGAAGCGATCTTGAAGGGTCAACGACTGATGATAAATAGCAGTTACCAAGGTCGATCATGACGTCACATTTTTCATGAGTTTTGCAAAACAACACATTTGTCCAGTTCGTAAATTATGTATAATATATATTATGTATATGTATAATCATATAATTTTTTTTTTAAATAATCCACTGAACGCATTATTCAGTATAAGTCATCGGTGCACACTAATTATTAGGTTATTATTTGAAAACTTTGCTATCCTTTAATGTTTAACACAAAGGTACATTAATTGTTCCACACAATATTAATTTACAATCTTGATCTGTAGTATCTACCGTTCATATTGCCTGTCCGTAGAGAACTCTTCATACAGACAGTTCATACTCAACTCTCCTTTTCATTTTATAAGCCATCTGTGTGTCGTTTTCCCTGAAAAATTTTTTTTTCAGCCATATTATACTATTGAACTGAATTCTATGAATTTTGAAATCATTTTGGATTAAAAACATTTCAGATGTTGTTTCAAATTTCATCATTTAAGGTGATTATAAACCGTACAGTATTGTAAAAAAGTTTTGGTTTATTGCACGATACATACATACAAACCAAATACATGCTTTGTACTCAAATAATGTGATTTTTTTTAGCTTTACAATACCACGCAACTACAAAAATATATAAAATATTGTGTGCAAGTGATCCTTATAAATTTGATAATATAGATATCGCTCTTCAATCATCAATACTCCCCTTACAGATTCAAGTTGTTAATTTCTGTTTAAAAAAAATTTAGGGAGACTGCAAATTTCAGTTTACTGTCCGATCAACCTAGTTCAAATATTTAGTACTACAGCATGTGTATGGTTTTTAAACAATTACCTCAGTTAGTTGTTATTTTCATTTGTTTGATACTTTTTTGGGGTCTTTAAAATGAAATACACAAAAGATAAAATTTGATTAAAATAAATAATTAATTATTGATTGAGTTCAGTGTACAATGCACTTGGACGCCGTCAACAGTGAGAATATAGTTATGGCGACGGCGACATGTGCGGGGGACGAGGTGCATGGACGTGCAGACGTTCAAAAACAAACAGACCTTTTATTGCATCATGCAACCAATAATTACTACAAAACTATGAAACAAAGAAATCAACCTATTACACTTCATGTTTAATATTATTATTTACATCAAAACAAATTACAGCGCAACGCGACGCAAACTCAAACAAAAACCAAACTGCTTTTGTCTTTCAAACATCCAAATTTTCCTAAATGACTCATAATTTTTGTTGTGTAGGTTTTTGAACTTATACCTCTGAAAAAGTTATATCCCTTTCTAAACCGTTTAAGCAATACTTGGAATTTTTTTATTTCTTGAAAAAAAAGTTATTAAAAAATCTTTATAATATTTTTTCCCCCCAAAAAAATCATAATCGTAGTTAACAAGAATGGACGAAGGCAATAACTTTCAACTCAATCATCATTTGAGTCGTTAATAAGTAAAAACTTTTCCCCAAGTTAGCGTTAGGTAACTTTTGCCAAAAAAGGGCTAATTTTGAGGGAAGTTTCTGGAATAAATCAAAATTGTTTCTTTGACAGGTTAATCTTACTTCATATTGAATCGAAATCGGATTCGAACTAACTTAAAAAATGACAAATCAAAAAATTGATATTTGTTTTAAAATATTTTGTTAAATTTCTGAACTGGTTTTCTCCAAACTCATTGAATTTCAAAAAAAATTATAAGGAAGTTTTTTCATCTTATTAAAACAAAACAAACAAAAACCAGTATGAAATAAAGTTTTCCCAAAAACAGTTAAAAAAAACAAAAAAATATTTTCCCATTATATCATCATAAAGAACGGACAAAAACAATTGTTAACGAATGCCATCTATATTTAAAATATTTAAGCTTCAATGAAATTACGATTCTAATTTTTCTTTCCCCTCTTAATTATTAATTACAGGAAAATTTATTCATACGTAATATGTAAAAATATGTTGACACATTTTAAAACGAAAATAAAAATTACTCGCAAAAAAAAAATTATTGGCTAATTAATTTCGTTCTAATTTTAAAAATAACTGATTTGGTCTAATTAACAAGAATCTGAAAATATTACGACCAAAATTTTTACCCAAAATTTTATTTTATTTTTAATATATTTTGAGAGCATTTCGAGTACAATTTATACTTCATCAGTACAAATTATTTCACTGTTCCAAAATAATTGCTTTAAGGTTTTCGGAGGTTGACAGCGCGTTGGGTCCTTACCTCTACCCTTCGTAGCAGAAAAATAAGAACAAGACCCTTATTTTTACTGAACAAGCTCATTTTTAATATATGAATCCATAGAGGAGGGGAGTAAGGCAAAACATTTGCTCAGTTGTAGCTCCTAAAATTTCCCAAATTCATGTATAGAGTAATAATTATCCTCGTTAAAAGAATATTACCAATCGACAAAAAAAAATAAAAGCCTATTCGTCATGCTAATGCTTATTTTTATGACAAACCAGCGTCAAATAATCCAGTGGGCTCATTTTATGCCAAACCAGCGTCTTACAATCCAGTGGGCTTAATTTTTATATCAAACCAGCGTCATACAATCCGGTGGGGCTCATTTTATGACAAAACACCGTCATAAAACCCAGTGAGACTACTTTTATGACAAATCAGGGTCATACACTCCAGTGAGGTTCATTTTACCACAAAAAACCATCAAAAAATCCAGTAAGGGTAATTTTTATGACAAACCCAGCTTCATATAGTCCAGTGGGCCTAATTTTTTTGACAAAAGACCGTCATAAATCCAGTGGGGCTCATTTTTATGACAAAATAGTGTCATACAACCCAGTGGCGCTCCTTTTTATTAATGCTGATTGCATTTTAAATCCTCCAAAGGGGCTGAGGTACTCGGACTATAATCGATTTAGCTCTATAATGACCTGATTAATTTTTTAATAATTCTATGATATTTTGTCGTAGAAATATTTCCAAACGACTTCAAGCGGTCAAAGTAAAAGTCAAAACATGTGTTTTATTGATAATCATTGTCCTACTAGGAAAAAATCCGATGCAACTTTCTGAAATGAAAAGCCAGGTTAAGAATGAAAAATCATCAAATTTTACCAAAAAACTTTTATTCAAAAAAAATATAATTAAATTGTTTAGTAAGGCACATTTTACGGTTTTATAATTTTATGGATACGTATTCTTAAACCATGGACACAAACCAATCATGTATGTAGATTAGGTATCGTGTTGCCATCTATGTGAGAAATTGAATATTAAAAACATTTTTAATATTTTATTTTGAAATGTTAAATGTTCAAATTTTTTTTAAAAATTATTAAGAATACCCCCCCAAAATACTGTTTGATAAATGAGAATGAGAAAAATACATTTTTCAATTATATCATGAAAATGTGGTCAGAGTGGCTATAAAAAAACCTCACCCTATATTTTTACGTCCCATCAAATTAGGTGAAATTTTCGGGGAAAACTGGGCATAGGTTCATCTAATTTGACGGGAGCATTACTTAGATTCTTAAATTACCCTGAATAATTATCGGTTTTTCTTATCAGTATACAGCCCCTTGCCCCACCCGATTTTTCTTTTGAACAAATTGAAAAATGTGATGCAAAAATTGGCAGACAATAATCAGTATCAGTATAAAAAACTTTAAATAAAAAAATAACTTTAATAAAATTTGTAACTGGAAGAGACTACAGAATGGAACGTAAATTTAATATACTATTCTTTCATATGAATTAATGTATTTTCACATGTAGACAAAATTTCTTACGTTCTTAGCGCTTGTAGCATGAGATTTTCTTCTTTCCTCACAAGATTAATGATTGTGGTCAAAAGACGGTCAGTCTGAAGGGTTAAGGATTAATTTGGGTCGTTCTTGAAACGTCGCCAAATTTTGGGTTATTAACTACACAGGTTAAATATTTAGAAGTGTCAAAGAGGTCACAAACAAACCTATAAATTGTTTTTAATTTACAGTGCTGTGACTTGGGTCAAATAGATGAAATTGATCTGGGATAAGATCCATTCTGTAGTCTCTACGTGTAAAATTAACCAATCGTAACAGTTTTGATCCATCAACATGTATATAAAATCCAAGCTTTTAAGCTCAAATTATTAATACTTCACAGTAATTTTTTTGTTAGGACTAGATATTCAAGGGAAATTATGGGTTGAAATGGGATAATTATGTAATTTACAATTTGTTCGCTATTTTTAACCTAACAAAAGTGCTTCACCGTAATCCATTGTTTTCATTGCAAATTCATAGCCTAAGAAACATGCGGCATTTGCTGGGATTGCTCTTAAAAAGATTGGTGTAGCTCCTCGGTATAGACCTCGAACACCTTCCGTTTTCATCATGTGTGGGAAGACACTTCGTATACCGTTTTTAAATTTTCCTTCAGGAGCTGTAACAAAAAAAAAGCATTAAATTAAAGCATTAATAAAACAGAAATTGTTTTTCGATCTAATAAGAACTGTTTAAAGGAGACATTGAAATAAAACTAAGATTTCGACCACTTCGAGGGACTAAATCGCTTGGCACGAAATAACACAGTTAGACTGATCTGGATATCGGACCACGCATCTGGCGTTAAAGGGAATGCAGCAGCGGACACGTTGGCACGAGGAAAGTCGTCTCAAACGCCCCTTTCATCTGAGTCTGGGATTCCCATACCAAAATGTTCCGGAATTTACTCTGATGATTTAACGATTTGAAAGGCCTGTATGGAGGACGATGAAACCTCAATTCATATTTGCACCTGCAGAAATCTGCAGGGCGTCAGGTTTAGAATGTTAACGTTTAAAACCTTGGATCCATTAATCCTGGAAGAAATTCCGGCGGAGATGCCGTGGGCTTTCTGGTCTAGGTGCCAGGGAAGCATTTGCGGTACCCCTCTTATGTATTATTATTATTATTCGTCGACCTGGTATGGGTACCGGTACACAGAGACATTCCAGGAAATTGTGAAGCCGGCGAGCTTGCTAGAAATGGCACAATGCTGTCGAACACAAACATTAATAGACATCCGGGAGTTCCGTTTCCGAACTTCAAGCTGCTCTTATATCTTAAAAAGGGCCAATCTTAGATGGAGGGAGGAGCGTACTTGTAGTACTACAAGACAAATATGGTCGTAGGCGTTCCGAAGATCTTATATCCCTTCCAAGGGTCTATAAACAAAGTTGATTTTCATACCTGTTTGATATTGACTTTTTAGAACATCTACAGGCAATGCAATGACCCAATTAAGTATACCAGCTACACCACCAGCAAACATTGTTTTAGATAGACTAAGTGTTTCACCATCTTTGGCCATAGCTCGTTTTAAGCCTTCGTAAGCCATAAAATAGCCTCCACTTGCAGGTACATCTATAACAAATCAACAAAATTTATTAAAAATATAAAATTCCAATGATTTTTTAATAAATATTTTAAAATAGGATACAAAATGATAATTGAATGCCTTCAAAGATAATTTATTGTTTATCGTCAACGAATATACTGAGTGGTCCTTAAAAAAGTACACACACACTTTAACATACCCTGTACCGTTTATAATTTAAAGCCTTTAATAATTTTTTATAAAAATTAATGGCAAACTCAATTTTCACATTTTAGAAGCTAGAATTTTTTTTCTCATAGACTTTCAAGCAATATCTCGAAAACTATGTTAACACGCTCAGTTTGTGTGAATTTTTAAGTGAATCATTTCAGAAAATCTGGAAATTTCATAGATGGTAGCCAACATCGCCTCCTCAAAGAGGGAAAGGGGGGGGGTACTTTGGATGAAACTGTACCACAATACAGCTCATAAATCAGAATGACACATGAGCTATAATTTATAAAGTTATATTTAAAAAAAATTAAATTTAATCTAACATTTTACTACTCCATCTATGATCATCATTTTGAACCATAAATTAAAGATTTCTGTAAAAATTTTAAACAAGAAATGTAAAACAATTCATGGTCATCTTTTCTGATATACTCAATGGCTTATGACTATTTTACACTTGAAAACTGCGCATATTTTAGCTGGGTAAAACAATCCCTTCGTGTGTTATGGAAGGGGGATAAGTGAGATCAAGAGATATGAAGTCTATAAAACAGTGATTTTTTAATTTTTAAGCCCAATGATGCGGACGGGTATCAAGCTAGTTTTGATATAAATTTATAAAAAGTTATTGACCAATTGAAGTTAATTTTTGAAATTTATGTTGGTCACTTCATACATTCAAATGATTATCTATTCACTTCATCCGGTATTCAATGTTCGCATCCTGTAAGCTGTAAGGAGCAAACCAAATACAATCATTTGTGATTCTTATGCATCCAGTTCATGAGTTCAGTCCATCGAAATCTCTAGTGTGATTCACTCCAATTGTGTTTTGTTTCGAGCATCCCAACAACAAAAATATGCGCCAATTTAATGGAATTTTGGTTGTGATATTAGGATTAATATTTCATTTCGTTTTGGTAAGTTTCAATAATCAATAATCAAATATTTTCAAAATTTTAACGACTTTAAAGGAGTTTTTTTGAAGCTACAAACTTGCACAGTTAATTTTCAAAAAAGTTTTCTTGAAAACTCATTTTTTCGAGGTAATTTTCTCGAGGAAAAATGAAAGCCTATTTGTCAAGACAAACTAGGGCACAAAAAATTCCGGTTATAATACCGTTCATTTTTCCTCGATGGAGGATAATTTTTAATGAATCAGATCGGGAAAATTACAAAAATCGGAACAGAGTAAATGTTTAGAAAGTATCGCTTTGAAGTCGTTTCCCGCCAATTATTCTAAACAAATGTTTAATTTGTTTTTTTTTTTTCCGAAAGAGTGATGTGGAAATTGAAAAATGTCCAAAAGATTGTTTTTGTGAATTACAACATTGGAAAGAATTATCAGTTATGCAATTTTTACAATATGAGCAAGAAAATGTCGATAACGCACATTATCTTTACACAAATGATGTAAGTATGGACCTTTTCCCGTGTCGAGACTAAAATATTTTGGGAATTCCATTCAAACTGTATCTCAGATACTTCAATAAATTAGGGCCTAGTCAATTTTTTTATACAAATGAAATTAGAGATAAAACAACGTAATACAATCCAGTGGAGCTAATTTTCATGTCAAAACTGCGTCATAGAATCCAGTAGGGTTCATTTAAATGTCAAAACAGTGTCATAGAATCGACTAGGGATCATTTTAATGACAAAACAGCGCCACAAAATTGAGTGGGGCTTATTTTAATGTCAAAAACGGGTCATACAATTCAACGGGACTCGTTTCGATGTCAAAATAACGTCACAAAATCCAGTGAGGCTCATTTTCATGTCAAGACTACGTCAAAGAATCCAGTAGGGTTCATTTTTATGTCAAAACAATGTCATACAATTGACTGGGGCTCATTTTTAATGACAAAACAGCGCCATAAAATCCAGTGGGGTTCTTTTTTTATCAATAAATATTTTTTAATTTATTCACAATAGACGTTACAGATGACCTTAACTGTATATTTTTAGGCAACTCAATTCGAAGATATTTCGATGGACAATAATCCATTAATAAAAGTTGTAATTTGTGTCATTCAACCAAACACAACTCTGAAAGAATTTCTATTGGATTTACCGCCGGACGTGGAAGCTTTAACCATAATCCAAGGATCCAGTGACGCGAATTCAAAACTGTATTCAAGTGATTTGATTCATTTACAATTTTTAAAAATACTGGAAATTAAAGGAAGCGACTCATTCGAGCATCAATTAAAATATATAATCGATACACCGATTAAAGATTTAAGTTATTTAAATATCGAAAATATTCAACTCGAACGTGGCGATAATGATATCGAAACAATTCAACAAAAATTCGATGAAGTCTTACAAAAATTACAGTTTGTGTCACTTTTAAATGATACCGAAGAAATTGTACCGTATGAAGTTTATAAGGAACAACAACGTCGAAAAAAATTACCTTTACTCAAAGGTCACGATAATTTAATCTTACTTCGAATTAGTGGATGTAATTTAAGTGAAATTGTTTGGGAAATGTTCGATCAATTATCGAAACTTCGTTACATGTATCTCGATAACAACGGTTTAAAATTACTTCCCGCATTCGCATTCTTCGGGGTACCTAAACTCGAAATTTTATCGTTATCGAAAAATCATTTACTCGATGTAAACGCATCTGACTTATCGGGATTACTCGATCTCGAATATTTAGATTTATCTTACAATAATTTCTCCCAATTATCTGAACTAACATTCCCACCATTTCCAAAATTACGTCTAGCCGATTTTCGGAATAATCCAATCTCAACAATATACCCGAATACATTCGAAATAATGAACACAACGAAATCGATAATACTCGGTAACAGTGACACAACAATTCGAGTCGTATCGAATGCGTTCGTTGGGTTAACTCAACTCGAAACACTCAAAGTTTATAATCTAAATATTTCGGTATTAAATCGGGATATTCTAGAAGGTATGAAAAATTTAAATGAGCTTGTTCTAACCGGTTATATCAAACGGATCGAATTCGATAGTTTTATCGAAATGAAAAGCTTAGAAAAATTAATTCTAAGTCGATGTAGTTTAAGTGAATTATCCTTGGATGCATTTATCGGACTCAAAAATTTACAAATATTAGATCTATCATCGAATCAACTACAAACGTTAGCTTTAGGTATTTTCGATCCGTTAATATCGATACAGGAAATCTTGTTAAACGACAATCGTTTCACCGATTTACCATCGGGGATATTTTATAAAATTCCAGCGAAATTAATTCGATTAAATAATAATCCTTGGGATTGTACGTGCAATTTAATGCATTGGAATTCACAAATCGTGAATCGAATTAAATATAAGACACCGAAAATCTGTCGACATGATTACGATAAAGGTATCGATTGTCAAGAAAATGATTTACAAACTCGATACATTTACGATAGACGTGTGGCGCCTCTATGTTCGACACCGAAAACTTATTTAAACAAAGGCGTTTTTTATTTCGTTAAAAAATTACGTTGTCATAAACTTCAAAAGAAATTAAAAATGACGAAAAAAGTTCTGGATTATATTCAAAATGGCGTTGGTGTACAAACTCAAAATATTACAACAAATGTTCCTGCAGTAGCAGCACCAGTAATGCCATCTGTTCAAAATAAATTGAAACTAATGAAAATGAAAAAAATTCATAAGAAACATCGAAAAATTCGAAAGAATTTCCCAACTTTTAACGAAGATAATAATACTTTAAATAATTCTATATAAAGTGTGTTCAACTTATATGAAATAAACTATAATTTTTATGTAATTATTTGTAATGTACTTAAAAAAAAAAATAAAATAAATTTTTGCCTTTGCGGTTAACACACGGTGACTGTTCAGTTAATTATTTCTTTTGAACAACCATAAAATTGTGCCAAGGTTTACTTTCGTAGTTTCCGTTTTTACCACAATAACCTTTTCAGAGTAGTGTGATGATAGGGTCAATCACATGATGAGTAAATCGACATGACCTTACCAAATTTTGATTGAATTTTAAGCAAATTTTTTACCTTTCAAGATTAGTTTAAATAAATTCTTGTAAGAAGTTAATTGTTGAAATATCTTGGACTTTCATTATAAATGTGAAAGTAAGCATGTTTGTTTGTTTGTTTGTTTGTTACGCTTTCACGCTTAAACTAGCGAATGGGTTTTAATAAAACTGTACAGTAATATAGCTGATATATCAGAATAACACATGAACTATAATTTATAAAGATACGTTAATAAAAAAATTAAAAACTTAAATTTAATTTGACATTTGACATTACCATAAATTACAGATTTCTGTAAAAGTAATATGGCGACCAAACAGACGCCATATTGTCAAAAAGAAAGTCTAGGAACTATAAGATATGAAAACTATACCTCGAAGTAACGTTGCGCAGAATCCACGGAATATTGAAGGAATACCACCAGATTTATACAATTTCTTGATAACATCCATGGGTCCATCGTACAATTTGGGTCCACCAGCATGTTGAACTTGTAACAAACATTTGATGCGTTCACCTGGCGCACTCAGTAACGTTGTGAATATACCAGAAAATGCACCGGCCGCAAATAATTGTACTAATGTGAGACGTTCTTCATCATGTTTTTGTTGCAATTTCTTACCAACAGCGTAACCGAAGAATGATAGGGCAAACATTGGCGAAACACCGGTTAATGGGGCACCCATACCTTTGTACAATCCCCGGAACCCTTCATGACGGACTGTCTTTTGTAAACAATCAAATGTGCCTCGATATAAAGGTGGTTGTCCGGGTAGGGGCTGCGGCATTGTTTGTAATCTAACCTAAAGTTTTTATTTATCATTAAAAGGTTTTTTTTTGGGAAATGCCTAACTTTCTCATTTTGGTTGAATCAATCTCGGGTTCTATTGTCCCTAACTTAAAATAAAGGTTGATTTTCCTCGTTTTTTCACAATGTTTTTCATATTACTACGAAAAATTGGAAACAAAAATTTACCCAATTAAATTGGGTAAATTTTCCAGAAAATATGAAAGATAAGAAAAAGTTTATGGACACAAATCGATCGAAAATTTAACGCCCGATAACTTTAGACTGAACTATTTTTTCTCTAAAATGCATAGTTTTCGAGTAAATTGCAAAAAATTGTGGAAAAACGTGGAAAATTCCTGCCTCTAAAACTTCAGGAAATTTCAACTAAATTGATGGAAGTAAAAAGAGATAGCTTAGAAAAATTATTCAAATTTGAAAACATGACTTGAAATTTTAATGACATCACGAATGACATTTAATTCAATGTAAATTTTTTGAATAGAAAGTACAGAAACATTGGGACCGAACTGGTTTGCCATATTTTAACAAAATTCTATAAAATTCATGAAATTGATGACTGAAACTATTGATAAAATTGCGTTTCATCATGAAACGTAGCAAGAAAAGTATGAGAAAAATAATAAAACTAATGTGAAATGATTTAATTACATTGAAAAATAACCTTACTTTTACGGTATCCATTGGATGTCCGACAACCACCGTGCATACACCTCCAAAACCTCCGGCAAAAAAATATTTCACTGAACTAACTTTATTCTCTGCCATTGTTTTATTGTTTTGATTATATTATGTAACAGGAACAGGACACTTATGTAACATGAAAGGGTTTTTAATGAAATGTATACACGTCGGAATGGAACACTTTTAGTTAGTCGTTGATTGGATTGTCAAAGTTCAATATTTATTTATTAAAGACTTGGTGTCAAAGTCCAAAAAAACAGAGACAACTGACAGAGACGGCACCATTCTCGAATTTGACAGTCAGGTGTTTTTCATTTATCAAAACAGGAAAGTTAGGTGCTGCATTCTACCTAATTTCTATTTACCAGTTATTATCAGTTCAATCAAGGTCATCAAAATCAAAACAAAATTTGGTTATTTCAACAAAAATTCTTTTTAATTTGAATTTCATAAATATTCTATCTTTTGATCATTTATGAAAACATTCATTTACAGATATCTGTTTTATTTTCTTAAAATTACAGGTATCTGTTTTATTTTCTTAAAATTACAGATTTCTGTTTTATCAAAGATAAAACAACATTGTATCGCCATCTTGAAATTTATTTTATGTATCTTGGAAGTTTTAATAAAATCGCAAACGTTTTAGAATATTGTGAATACCGTTACGTTTTTACGGTCGTGGGCGGTAAATTATGCTCTATTTTGTAATAATGTTACATCAGTGGCGGATTTAACATTTTTTTGACTTCATCAATTTATAATATCTTTATTTCGAAAAATACTTTCGAATTTTCGGGCATTAAACGTGTTTATTTTCATGCCCAATCTCTTTGGCTGGAAATTTGCGTTTTTTGTTGGTATATTTACGATATTATCTCACGTTGACACTTAGAATTGACTTTCCATGATATTACGTGGAATTTCAGGTCTAGACCATAACCTTTCGATTCTGGGACATTGGGAATTTGTAGGGAATTAATCACGTCGAATTTGTACGGGAATTATTAATTCATATAGCCCCATTTTATAAATTCTAAGGAACTTCTAGAGTAGTAGACACGCGAGAAAGTTGCGATTTCTTGCAGTCGACGCGGAATTACTTGAAACCTACGAAAAGCTGAAACTTTTTGATTGTAACACCCGGAAAATCATAAAAACACCCCTAAAACTACCCCTGTTGTATACATACTAGAAAAATGGGGCTTTCACCAATCGACCCAAAGCAAAGTCAAATTAACAGAATACTTCCAAAAATTTCATTCCCTTCATCATTGCCCCCCGAAAATGAGGAAAACACTCCTAAAACAAGCCCTTCTCTTTTTTAAAAGATAGGAAGATACACTTTTTTTTCATATTTCCGCTACGGAAGTTAAGAGAGAATCCTGCGAGCAAAGCAAATCAGGTTAATAGTCGAAAAGTCATTACCACGTTAACAGTATAAAACCGCCACTGTTTTAGCTTTGCGCCTAAAAAGGAAAAATTCGATTTTGATTTTCAGAAAACAAAATTACTAAACTATTAAAAATAGCAAAGTTAATTTTCAAAATTAAAAGTAGTTTTTAAAAGGAATCGTTTTTTAAATCGTTAAAAGCCAACACCCAAATATTAATCATAGATATTGTGAGTATATCCCCCCACTATCAAAAATAATTTTATCTTTTTAAACAAATTAATCATAGCCACCTAGGTAAAAATTATACTTTCACACGGGAATTGAATCACACGAGTACAATTTAACGTAAAATAAATGTGTTTGAAATAATTAACGTAAAGATTGTTATCGATTGAATTGTAAAACAACCTGTTCTGAAGTGTATTATTTTTATAAACTCTCTGTTTTTAATAGTTGTTAGGCAATTCGCCACCAAAACATGGCGTTGATTTTAATAAACAATAAAATACAATTTACGTGTGATGTGAAAAAGTTAATTTTCTGGATCAATTTATGGTGTTTTGTGTGTGGTCAAGTGGATCCCGGTGGTCGTTATCGTAATCGTGCGGGTGTTTATGTTGATCCTGGTGAACGAGGATATAGTACATTTGTGTATAAGGATCGTAGATATGGAACGTATCAACCGAATGCGTACGGTAATCAATATTCTGGACAAGATCCATATGCAAATCCAGTTTTACCGCCAGGTTCGAATCCCTACAATGCACAGGAACAATTTGAGTTTAATCAAAATCAGGTATGTACATTTTTTTTGTATACTTTATTGTTAGTCATTTGTATGTATGAGTAATCCAAAATTTTCTTGGGAATTCTCTATTATTTCTAAGAATTTTTTACCACTCATGAGAGAAAAGTTTCCAAGTTTAAAATGGAGGGAATTTATGAAAATCAAAAGCATCTCTTATTATGAATTCGTTGCGGGGAATTTGGCAGATTCTTATGTTTTTTTTAATGAAAATATGAATAATTTTCTGTAATAATAAAATCGTTAAAAAAGGATTCGAGTCGTTATTCCGGTATTACTGGATTCGAATCCCAAAATATATTATTTGGGCCGTTTTCTTTTAGTTGAAGCTCGTGGGCTACTATCAACCATATCAACTTTTTTGATATCGAAATAATGGTTCTTCAGTTGGGTTGAGCCTAAACGATTTTTGGAGACGATTTCAAAACAATTTGTAATATCAAAAATTCCTCCAAAATCATGATTTAAATAATTTAATATTGTAACAAGTTTTAAAAAGTGGCTTCGGAATTAATTTTTGTTTTCGAAGATTAATATTTCTAAGCGTGACAATAACAACCCACATGAGAAAAATGATTAATTATCATTTCCTTTTTGTGAGTAATTAACTATTGACACCGATTAACTTATTAAAAGTAATTATTAATATTATTAAAACATGAGACTTGTTGATAACCCGTTGAAAAATTAATTGTGCTTTGTCCTGACAAATAAACATATTTTTATACCCTGTCTATGAAATATGTATCAAGGTATACTAGATTTAATCCCGCTTAAAAATATTGATGCTATGAAAATTCGGTAAAAAATGGCACGATTTTCGGAATCGAAGTGACAGAATCCGTGCAATCTGATATCAGGTTCGTATTCAGCGACCAAAAATATCTACTAGATGACAATTTTTTGGGCTACATATGCCCCCGCTGAGCTTCTATGTCCGCCGATGACTAGGTTATGTTGACTGAATATTCCTTGGGATCCTGTAAACACGTTACAAAAAATTTCATTAAAATCGGTGCTGTTTCCCAGCTTTTTCACCTTTAACAAACTTTTCTGCAATCTATCGGGGCAAGGAATTTGGAAAAAGTTCTAATAAATTAAAAAAATTATTGAACAAATTTGAGAGATAATTTTAATGTGTTTGGACATTGGACATGCAAGACAATTGTATACTTCTTACAATTTGTATGTTCAGTAAGCTCTTATTGTTTTTAATTAATTTAATTATTTGATTCGTTTTCTAGTCCACAATTTACATAATCTTAAAATTAAAAACCATTCTTATTCTCATTGGATCAAAAAACTCGTGAGCAGCAAAGCCCCATCACTAAGGTCATATTTCCTCCCTTATTAAATGCTTCTTATTATTTAATGTATCTATCCTGGACACCTTTTACTTTTTAATAATGTGTGTGCATAACTTGTATAATTGTGTGCTATCGATCGACAAAGCATCTATTGTTTGAAACTGGCAATAACCTGACGGTTTTTAATATCCCTTAATTCAGATTCTTATGAATAGTTTGATAACATGTGTTCTTTTTGTTTCAGAATGATCCACAAAGGGTCTACTTACCGGGTGTTCTAGGTGGTTGGAGACCTGATTTACAAGGAAAACAACGACAGGATAGTATTACCTTACCTCGTGATATTTTTGTAAATACAAATTATGGCCAAGTTCAAGGATTTAAGGTTTACATTTATGACGATCCACGGCCTGAATCTGGTTATCGTCCAATGGTCAATGTTCTGGAAAAAATCCGTGGTACTTGTCACGTTTTCTTGGGTATTCCCTATGCAATGCCTCCAATAAATGAAGGACGATTTAAGGTAATATTTATGCAATAAAAATTGTATTTTGTGAAAATTAATCATCATTTAAAAAATTTAGCCACCACGACCTCATAAAAGTTGGCAACAAATTCAGGCTGTCGATTATGGGCCAGCATGTCCGCAACCAAATCGATATACGGGAGCTACAAAGGGAATTAACGACATGGACGAAGATTGTCTTTATTTAAATGTCTTTACACCTTCGGTAAGTTTTCTTGTTTCAATTTTTCTTGTAATCGAATACGGCAAAAACATTTACCCGTTTAGACAAATAATGAAAGTATTTTATTGTAGATTGAAAGCAGAGCTCAAAAATATCCCGTAATGGTTTACATTCACGGTGGAGAATTTACATACGGCGCCTCAAATACATTCCCGGGCCATATTATGGCCACTTTTTACAATGTGGTCATTGTGACAATCAATTATAGATTGGGTGCGTTAGGATTTTTAAGTACGGCCGATGTCAATTCACCTGGTAATTATGGAATTTTGGATCAAGCAATGGCCTTACGATGGATTCATGATAATGTTGAAGCTTTTAATGGTGATCGTAATTCCATCACACTATTCGGACCTGATGCTGGAGCCGCTTCCGCAGGTCTTTTAATGGTTGCACCCGAAACAAGAGATCTTGTAACTGGTGTTATTGCTCAAGTAAGTTTAGATTTGATCCCGAGGGATCAATTCGAGAAACAAAAAAAAATGTATATATTTTTGTAGAGTGGTTCAGCGGTCGCAGATTGGGCCTTCATCGTGGATCGATACCGTGCTCAAAACACAAGTAAAGTATTCGGTTTGAAAGTGGGCTGTAGTATTGAATCCTCGTGGAAACTAATCAATTGTCTAAAACGTTCACGACATTTCTCGAAAATTGGAAACGCTGAATTAAATCCAGATGTTGGAACATTCCCATGGGGTCCAGTTCTTGATCAAAATTTAACGATGCCTGAGTACGATGGTGGATGGCGAAAGAAAGATTGGGTCTTTTTGAAGGAAACACCTGAAGAATTAATTAAAAAGGGACATTTTAATCCGAATTTACGATATATGAGTGGTGTTACTACACAGGAAGCTGCGTTTTTCATAAGTAAGTTATATTTACACCTCTCCCCTCTTAGTCCTTTTAACTCCCCACAAAAAACTTAAAAGAAATAATTTCCTTTTTCTAATTTTAGAAAATAATAAAACTTTGGATCCATATTACGAAGTGGATGAGGATTTTTTCCATCAAAAAATTATGGAGCATGTTCTTCGGTACAATTACACTTTGAATCCGCTAGGAGTTTATGAGGCAATTAAATATATGTACACCTATTGGCCGGATCCTCATAACAAAACACATTTCCGGGATCAATATATTAAGGTATGAATCAATAAATATATACTCATCAAATTTTTAAAACAGGATTTTTTTTACCAAAATTTCAAACAGCTGCGAAAAATTATCGAATTTGATTTCTGTTCTAGATGCTTTCTGACTTTTTGTATGTGGCCCCACACGATAAAATGGCCAAATTATTATTGGAGAAAAATGTTCCCGTTTATTTATATGTTCTAAATACAACCGTCGAAAGTTTGGGATACGATTATTGGCATCAATACACGCATAATATTGAACATCTGTTTTTGACTGGAGCACCATTTATGGACGAAGAATTCTTTCCAAAAATACATCGAATCAACCGGTAAATATAACACCTGCAAATCTGTACCTTTTTTGGAATGCAAGTACGTTCCCCCCTCCATCTAAGATTATGACAATCGTAAAAATCAAGACGATTTGTAAAAGGAAAAAAAGTTCAATGTTTTTCTGGACGCACATCGCGTGTGACGTTTCTTTTATGAAAACTGTTACACTCGTTAGAGAGTTCTAATTCCCGCCTCCAATTTGATGTGCGTTTTATAGTCGTTCTCGAGAAATGAGCATATTCAGCGACCCCGAAAACCTCCGAATAACGAGTTTCAAGGAAATATGTTACATATTCTCGTAAAACTGTAAGAGACGAGGTACTGCTCGCGAGGTGTATACTGGGGGCTATTTTCGAGTTCAGTGGCCCCAAAAATTTCCAGTTAAAAAATTAGACTCATTTAATTTAAAGTTTTTCATTTCTTCCTCATCATTTTTGTTCACAAAGTTTCTCGATCCGCCCTACTGCTTAAAAAATCAACAGGTCATTCCTTTATTTCCTCGACTACAAAGTTTGAATGTTGATTTACCAAATAATTTGTTCACAGATATAAATGGACAAATAATGATCGAAACATGTCACATTTCTTTATGAAAGCGTACACAGATTTTGCACGATATGGTAATCCATCTCAGCAACAAATTCTTGGATTACATTTTGAACGAGCCCGTCCTGGATTCTTAAAATATCTAAATATAAATACGACCTACAATTCGACAATTTTATGGGATTATCGTCAAACGGAATCGGCATTTTGGAGTTATTATCTACAAACCGTAATTGGACGATTAGTGCCAACTTATCCACCAATCACTGAGGTAAGTTACTGCGCAATCTAGAATTTTTTTGGACAATTTTTTAAATAATATTTTCGATTTGTTATTGATTCAGATTTGGTGGGAGCCTAAACAACCTTTACAAATTGCATTTTGGAGTGTCTCGGCAACATGTTTACTTTTAGTGGTTATGGTTGTCGTGTGTTGTATGTTGTGGCGCAGTGCAAAGAGGTAAGCAAAAGGTAAACACCCACAAAATTCAGAAATTTTAAGCATGAGCTATGGGTAAGATTTTCATTTTTTGTTTTTGGTTTTTTTTTGCATGTAGTGATGGGTTAGCGAAAATCCTACTATTGCTTTTCATTTCCTGTTTTTTTTGGGTGTTTTCCTAAATTTTCTTGCTATATTAAAACGTTAATTTTCCTTTTAGTTTGATTAATAAGCTGGAAAAAAGTATAAAATGTTGAAAACCTGCCGGGACAGCACCGATTTCAAGAATTATTTTTCCTGTGTATTCCTTAAACCTTTCAGGAACATTAATAACCTTTAACCTTCCAAAAATGGGATGAATCCCGTATTGGAAATGTTATTCTCTTGAATTCAGATCCCGGATCTCTGGGATTTAATAGACTGTTTCATGTTGAGGAGGTTTGGGGCGGTTAAAATTTCCCCAATTTTCTAAGGAATGTAGATTTTCTAAGGAACACGTAGAAAAAAGAATTTGGCTTATTAATTCGACTAAGTATTATTGGGTTTTGATTTTTGGTGGTAGCGATTATTAGGTTGTCCCTAAATTTTCGCGGAAGTTATTTTTATTATTTGTTACAGAAATTCAGATCGTTATTACTCGGGTGAAATGTTTATGGTGCACGATAATCCAGACGCTGATCAAGGTCTAGATAATCATAATCCACGGGCCGAAAATAACATTTATGAGTATCGTGATGTACCTTCACCACAAAGTGGAAAAACCCGAGTATCTCAGCAGACGACGGCCCTCGTTACAGATCCAGGTCGTGCTTCTAGCATGGGCTCATTATTAACGGGCAGTGTTTCATCATTACGTGAACATCCTCCACCACAAAAACAACAACAGCAAGCGCATACGCAACAACAACAACAACAACAGATGCAACCGACTAGCCAACAGTTAACAAATCGGACCAGAAGCAAAACACAATTAGTACAAGGTGTACCACAGACACAAGTGTAGCGTACAAATTTTTTAAGCTTTAATTCGTTCAATATTTTAAATTTTGTGATAATTTTTGTGTCTTAATTTTTTTTATAGGTGCAATATTTTTGTAATTCAAGCGTTATCAGTCTCAAAAAACGTAAATCGTTTCCAAAAGCTTGTATTTTTTTGCGTCTAATAATTCTTAGAAACACGTTTTTGCAAGAAAACATCAACGTTTCCGGACGTATGTGTCCGGGTTTTTTTCGGGCTACCATATTTAAATTATACTACTCTGTTATAGTACATATAACAGACAAAGCATCTATTGTTTGAAACTGACAGTACACGCCTTCTTGTGTGTGCCAATCAACTTGAAGTTTTTCTCCCAAAAATTGCCAAATCTGCCTTATAAGTAATCCATCGCCGTCTGTGACCTTTTTTTAAAGTTTTAACTGTAGATTAGGGTAAAGAGGGAACTTTGTTGATGTTTTCTGGCAATTGAACTCAATTTATCGAACAATCGATTAATTTCGAACAAAAACTTGTTTGTAACGCACACGTAATGCTGCAACCAATACCTGACAATCAAAATAATGATCTCTCTTTTTAAAAAACTTATTTTTCTCTATTCGCTCGCTATTTTGAAGCGAGAGATTTTTTTATAAAAATATACATTCCTTTTCGAATCAAATTTTAAAATATTGACAAGAATGGCAATAAATTTTCTTTAATGGAAAATCGAAAAAACAAAAACCAAAGAAATTTTTTAAAAAGTTTGCCATTTGAACACAACTTTTGTTGGTAGCTTATGAAAGAAAACAAAACGATACCGTCCAAGTCCTACAGGAATTTTTTGCATAATATTAACGTATTTTCTTTTAATAATTGTTAGTATATAGAAATTTCTAACTTAAAATTCGGCTAAAAATGCCTTTTATAAATCAAAAGTGACTTTTGAGTGCCTTTGCCTCTTTAAAAAGAAATCAATTTTTTAATATTTAAGTCAGTAACTGCCATATCATAAAAAATTTGAATTTAGAAAGAACAAAAAAAAAACATAAATTTGATATACAGTGTCGTTCAGGAATTCTCTAAAACCATATGCACAAACATTTATTAAATAAATATCCTGGAACACGCTGTATATTATAGATCCGTGCATGTGTGTATGAATTTTTATGTACGTATTAATTTTAATAATGTAGATTTTATATTTCTCCCCCAAAATTTATTTTTTTTTTAGTTTAAGAACTGTCAGTTCGCTATGTTATCTTAACGAGGTTCTACTGTATTTTTTTTTTCAAAATGATATTTACACTTCTAGTTAGATGAGGATAGCACAGCGCCCAACGCTCTTGAAATTGGAAATCAGTGGATCAAAAATCTTGTTCGGAAAATGCTGCACCGAATAAGGAGCGAACAGCCTTTGGCCACTGTATTGAATTCGTTAGAAACTTTCGTAAAGATTGTTTTGAAACCTTGCGATAATACCAATTTCGCTTGAATGACGTAGCCGTTTTGGAACTGACAGTACTTAAACTGTATGAATATTAATTGAAAGTGTGGATGCATGTTTTTTGTGGATGAATGAATGTGCAAAATTTTTTTAAATTCTAATTACATTTTTGTGTTCATATTTTATGGAAAAAAGAAAATTATAAATATAATTTATATAAATTTTTAATTTTAGACTGTTTAAATAATGCTTTTACGATTTTACAAATTTTATTGGCAATAAATACAATTTTTTTTTTGTAAAATAATTTTTGAAACTCCAGTTATTATTAATTCCCCTCTCATCACTTTCAGAGGTTAGGTTAGAGTGGCTGTCCTGATATGGAACACACTTAGACCATAAGGTTCGTTTTAATACCGTAAAAAGGTTGGCCCACTACCCCAGAAACCATTTGTAGCTGTTTAAGAACAGAAGGAGTGCTTGGTGTCAACGGACCTAATGTCGAAGAGATCGTCGAAGAAAGACTGACTCAATTGAGCCCACCTCCTCGTGACAAGAGCTGAACAGGAACAGAGAGGATGAGGCATCGCTTCTTACACAACTTATCCTCCTTTCCAACTTAGATCCGTCGGTATAAAATACGATACCCTTTGGTTTAACCAAGTTCTCATCACAATCCTGTCTGGAGAGGATCTTTATCTTACTCTTATTAATTCTTTTAAAACTTACACTTTTGCTACAGTAGCGCCATCCTTATTTGCTGCTTTTCTATGGACACTTTTTATATAGAGCGTTAGTTCTCCTTATCTCTACTCTCCATAATTTTTTTATAACGCTTCTTAAGAAGTATAACTTAAAAAAAAAAAGAATAAGATATATAAAATAGAAGTGAGACATAAAACAAGAATATTTATTAAAATAATAAATAATTTAAAATAAAATCATAAAAAAAATAAAAATAAAATAAATTGATAAACAGAGACAGACGTAACGTAAAATAATTATTTAAATTTTACTATAAAATAAAATAAAATATACATAAAATTAAATTTAAATAAAATGTCTTTTTTTTTTTTTTAATATAATTTAAATTTTATAAAACACACAAAACTATGAAAAAAGAAATTAATTTCGAAGTAAATTTAAAATTTCTAAGAACTTAAAAACAAGACACAAGATTAAGTACATTTTATTACATCAACATAAACAAAACAAACAAAAAATCAATTTAAAATTTAAAAATTAAAAAAAAAATTGCTGAAAATTCTGAATAGGAATGAATGATTCGAGGAAATTATCATATTATTATAGTCAAAATCGATTCTAACGACCAATTAAATAAGGCCCACAAAAATTCAGTGGATTTACTGTTAAATTTGTTTGATCAGAAACTAAAGTCTGTACTGGATTTATAAAAAAAAGAGACCGTAGAAGGGACAACCAATATATATACTACTAACTGACCCGTCGAACTTCGTATCGCTTAACAGTCAATGAATGTCGTGTTCGCTGGGCAATATCAATTTTAAAAATAAGTGGAAACAAACAATTGACCGAGCTGATTGTTGAAATACCATGTATAGATAGGGTTGAATACGGAATCATGTAAGTAAAGGAAAATAGCCACTCTTAGATTCCCATACTATATAATTTGTGCCCTCACGAGTAAACACTGATGTTAACGGAAAAATATTTCAAACAAAAGTTGTTTAATTTTTAATAAGGAACATATTTTACTCTTAAACTTTTGTCCTATCTCTAACGGTTTACAAGGTGAGCCCTACGGACCCAAGACCCGATTGACCAATGTTCTTCATTTACAAACTCGACCTCACTTTTTACGTTCCTAGTATTATCGTGTCCACTGTCAGACGTACAGAAGGACAGACAACCGAAAATGGACTAATTAGGTGATTTTATGAACACCTATACCCAATTTTCGTACAAAATTTCATACATTTTTAAGAACGGAACCCTAACTTTTTTGAAAATAAAATACAACCCATGTTATTTGCTGACAATTTACCATTCTATATGCGAAAACCTTTAAAATTGCTTGAGTAGTGGATTCAAAAACGACGGATTATAAAACGGAAATAAACTTTCATCTTTCTCCCCCCCCCCTTCCTATCTTTTAAGTTGGACCAAATTACAGATAGTTACAAAATCTGACCTAAATCGATTCAGACAAGATTTTGAAAATTATTTTAGAGTCATATTCAGAACCCTCTGGACAATTGCCCAGGCTCCCGCGATTCATAGGATCTTGTAAAATAGCGTGTATACCCAAACCTAACCACAAGAGGCCCCCAATATTCTAAATTGCCCTTAACTTCCAACAGTCCTGGTTGCATTACTAAAATTATCCTTTTCGAAGTAAAAAAGAAAGCCCATCAATCAAAAAACAAGCTGAAAGGTTTTCCCAGAAGATAAAAACCGTATTTGTGGTTGCCCTTAATGTCGTTAGAACCGATTTTGACTATATATCATTCGAGGAATGTAATCTCGAGAAAAAAAGCACACAAAAAAAGTACAATTGGTTTTTTTATTCGATGAAAAATATAATTATGTATATTTTTTTTAAAAGGATTTACTTCTTTTTTTTCCTGTGAAGAAAATTGCAAATTGAATTTTCTTCCAGAAAAAAAAACAAAGAAAATCCATCGCCTAATACTTATGAAATATTGTAAAAATTAGGAAAATTTTGGTTAACAATTCCTTGCGTGTGTGATGTTTGATTTTACAAAAAATATTTACAAATATTTTCACGAATTTTTCCACACTAAAATTTTACTTGATTATAATTTTAATGATCTATGAAAATATATATATATTATTTTTTTTTTTTTGATTTCGAGGTATTTTTTTCATATATCAAATGCAAGTTACATAGAAAATTTCGACACCAAATTTATTTGCTAAACGGAATCATAAATTAAAAATAAATATCATGTGAAAAGTCTTTATAAAAAATACATTTTAATTAAAAAGTTTATGGATCTGACCTTGAAAAACATCATATTCGTTTTAGGAGATATTTTCCGTGATTTGTGATCGTTTAATCATGTTTTCCAAAGTTTCTATAAACCCTTTAACTATTTTTAAAAGAAAGAAAAGTTTGGGTAAATAATACTCTTAAAAATACTGATTCAAAATATGGCAACAACACATTTTTTTTTCCAAAATTTGTAATTTCGACAACGCATCGACAATTTTAAAATTAAGTGAACTCATCTTAAAATCTAAATCAGTCCAGAAAAATTTCCCTTTCTTCCGAACAAACGAACTTGTCTCTGTGATCAGAACGATCCGAAGAAAATTTTGGGGGCGATTTGAAAAAGTTTCACAGAAAGCCCTTTGCCTTCGCCCCCCTTTCCCTTTTGTTTTCGTAAATCAACTTGATGCCCCCTTGTGAATGGCCCTTCTCATAAAAATTTGTTTTTTAGTCTTCGTAAATCAACTTGGCACCCTCCCGAGACCCAAAACCATCGCTAAATCATTTTCATGGCAAGTCTTCGATTTGAATTTTTTCCCCAAGATTTTATGAAAATTAATTTATGAAGATAAAAATGCGTTTCTAATTCGTCTAAGAAAAATAGCGGTTTCATGAAAACTAGATTACAGAGAATGAAATATCGATAATTTGTAAAAACATTCGTCTCTAAATCGCCAAGAAAAATCGTCGATGCGCAGTTTTAATTTAAGAATAATTAAATACAAAAATTTTTGATTAAAATAATAAAATTTGATTGTCTCGGTTTTTGAAAATAAAGAGAGAAGGAACAGGATAAGATGGTTTTTCCAATCGAAATAAATTTCAATAAAATTAAATGAGTTTCGCTTCAAAAACAAAAAAAAAACTCGGAAAGTTGTTTCATATAAAAAAACGTACTTAAAAATTAAGACAAATATTTCAAGGTACCTTGAAATTTTCAATAAATTTTCATGGAAAATTTGTTTTAAATACGATGAAAATATAATAAAAAATTATTTAGCTACCCTTTTTTTTATATATTTTTATGATTTTTTTTGTAGGGGGAAATTTGGTAATCAAAATTAATTTTGCATCCCGAAGCAAAATCGTTTTTTACTTTGGCAAACACAAAATTTGAAAAAGTATTGAAAATAAAGGTTGAAATGAAATGAAACTAAAATTATAAGATATTGAGAGACTCTTTTAAAATTTACCTTCCCAATTTATCACTTGCATGATACGAAATTATGGTCCGTTAACGGATTGCAAAATCTCTTGACTCATAGGTAACAGCGTCCAAATAAAAATTTTTAATTTCTCACTGGGAGGATAATTATTACCCCAGGAAAATCTGAAATTTGGACGCCTATGTGTTCAAGTTCTAGGATTAGTCTACGGTCTAAGAGTTAATCAAGAATAGAGGAGGGGAAATTAGAAAAAGCTCTCTAAAATATCTTGTTATATACAAAATGTTTGATCTTTATCTAGCAGCTTGAGAGAAAAAAAAAGAGAACTAATGAAGTAATCATGGACATATGGACATGGACATGGACACAAATCACAGATAAAAATGTATTCTTGAGATTTGAACTCTCAAAATTACACATGTGAAGCATCGCATTCATTTTTGAGCTCATTACAAATAAAATCGCTTTCTAGTCGTTTACCTACTGTATCAACTGTTTTCAAAATTCATTAGGAGCTTACTTTACAATCATTTAAAAATAGAACGGAATTTAAAAGCCAAAAAGAACAATGAATAACAAAAAAAAAAAAAAAGCAAATAATTTGATAAAAGTACTCCTAAAAATATTTTTGTGTAGAGCTGAGGGCTGTGGGGTCATTTAGAGTAGGTTAGAGTGGCTGTCCTTAGGTGAGATACACTTAGATCATGGGGTCCGTTGTGATACCGAAAAAGGGTTGGAGACAGCTCCATGAACCATTTAGAGCTGTTTAAGAACAGTAGAAGTGCTTTGACGTCAACGGACTTTAGGAAAGAGAGGTCGTCAAAGAGAGGCTGGCTCAAATAAGTCCATCTCCTCATGACAGGATCTGGACAGTGATAGAAAAGATGACACATCCTTTCTCTTTCTCCACACTATGGCAGCTCCTGCAATAGTCGTGATACACTGTCAGGTCCAGGCGTTCAAAATGCCAGCCGCCCAACCAGTGTCATTTAGAGAAAGCCTTCAATGAATTTGAGAACAGTTTTACAAAATATATGTAAGATGATCAAGCAATGTCTTCAAAAATGGCCGAATACAAAATTTATATAATACATTATACTTTAAATCCATAAATTTTGATCCAAAATCAAAATTCTTCCTAAATAAATTATAATACTAATACATTTTTAAAAAAAATTATAGAACCATTTTTTTTCTTTTTTTTTTTGAAGTGTTTTTGTTTTTTTAAGGATTCATTACTTGGATTGGGTTGGGTTGACAAATGAATATTGGGAATGATTTTTTCTATAAACTAATTCTAAATCAAGTCGACTGTCCGGCCATTTGTTTATTTTAAAGTCCAAAACTATTTCTGGAGGAAACTACACACTAAACTTCGCACTTATCATCGATTTAGATTTCATGCCGAACTACCCAGTGTTGGGGCATCCCCAGATAATGGTAGTATTATCGTGTGAATCTAAATATTCATCATAAATATCATAAATATTAGAATGGGTTATAAAAGCTCGACAATCGACATAAAATTTGTTGGTGTAACAGAATGAAAGATTATGTAAGCACTACAAAATGGCAGACGAGCATGGTCGAATGCAAGAACATATATATTAAGGACAAGAAACCTCCTATGCCGAGCTATAAGCGACCGTGGTTGAATTCAAGGCGCTTATCTGGGCGGCGCCGTTGCGTACTTTGTACTGCGCAACAGGCTGTCTAAATGATTGGAAACAATTGAAATTTTTCAATTGAATGAAAACAAAAGACAGCCTGATATGCAGTACAAAGTACGCAACGACCAGATTGCCAAGATAGGCGCATTGATATTTTAAATGAGCTAGCAATAAGCTAGAAATTCTAGATAATATTTAGAGTTAAAAAGACTAGATTTAGAATTTTCTTGTTGATGTGACCTTCAAAAATTTCACCTTCATTCTGTTTACAAATTATTAAGGGGTGATTTTATAGCTTTATTATACATTTATCAAAAATAGGGCCTTCGAACCTGATTGAGGTTTTCCAACTAATTTTAACAGGAATTCAAAAAAAATTATGATGCAAATCTAGAACACCTTTTCAAATTTGCATGACAACTTTTGTTTTTACCACTGAGAATAGAATTATAGTAGAATTTCTAGTTCACTTGACGTCATAAAAATGTAAACTGTAAACATATTAAACTTAAAATTATAAAAGCTTATTGTTAGTTCTAAACTGTGAACTTTGACCCATTTTTTTTAAATAAAAAATTACAACAATTGATAATCATTTTTAATATTAATTGTTCCTTAAAAAATAATATAGATACGACTACGAGAAAATCGACTTCGATTTGGTTCGGTTGCGTTGCGTTAGCTTACATTTCTAAGCGATCCTATCCAAAAGAAAATCACAAATATCGAGTATCAATTAAAATTTGATCTTTTTTGGAATAGTTTTGTTTTAATTGAACGTCTTTTTATCTTTTGGATTGGATCGAATTGATCGATTCATTGAGCTAAATATCCGTATATCCGTACTGCAGTGCTGGATTAACTCATGTCAGGGCCCCTAGACAATGTGGCCCCTTTTCGAACAAACTTGTCTTTTCTCTTTTGATAATTCTGTTGGGTCCCTAAGCAGTTGCCAGGTTCGCCCAATGGTTAATCCGTCACTGTTCGTACTCGACTAAATGATCATTTTGAAGAGACCATAAAACACTTCATGAAATTTTACAATTTAAAAAATAAAACATATACCAATGCCTTAAAATTAATAATGTCACCATGCGGAAAATATAATACTTTCAGAGAAAAATACACAGGCATCCTTCAAAATCAGAGATCAGAGACAATCTATTCGATATGCAACCCGAAAAAATAGAAACGCAACACTTTTTGTTCCATTATTTTATTTATTTGAATGACGTTTATCGTGGAACACCCTTAATCCGGCGCCCCCTGCAATTTTGATAAAAAATTCCAGACTATAAGAGGTCTTAGATAATACTGTATAATCCGACAGTTCGACATTGTCCTGCAAAACGTTTGCCGAATTAAAGAGGTTCCACTGTAATTTAAATTATCGATTTATACCCAGAATACGAAATTTTAGTATTTGTCGCGTTTTAATTTTTAGCGGGGTGTATAATAAAACATGTCAGGATAAAAATTGAGCAGTCGAGTAAATTCTAAATCCGTACCTAGATTTTCGATTAGTGTTTCATCTCTGATTTGAGAGGATTCCTAAAAATACATTGAGTAAAATACAATTGAAAAATTTCTATATTAATTTAAGCAATAATTCTGATTGGAGAAATATT
This sequence comes from Chrysoperla carnea, assembly GCF_905475395.1. Taxonomy (NCBI): domain Eukaryota; kingdom Metazoa; phylum Arthropoda; class Insecta; order Neuroptera; family Chrysopidae; genus Chrysoperla; species Chrysoperla carnea. The sequence continues at coordinate 35,873,265 of NC_058342.1, forward strand.
GCTCAATAATTAATAATTTTAAATTGAGTGTAAAAATATATTTTTATCATTTTTTTAAATTATTATTCATTTTATTTAATTTTTATTTTGTTCATCCATTTTTTTTTCTAGCTTAAAAAAAAAACAAATGAAAAACGCAGCGAAACGATTTATATAAAAGATTATATAATATTTAAAAAATAAAATTTAAAAAAAAAAACTCGACTTTACACTCATTTCGAGCTACAATGTAGTCATTATCAGTATAAGATAGCTATCACGAAGTAATTAATGTTTTTAGGGAGCTAATTTTGTGGATTTTTCATTAAAAAACAAGATGGCGACTGAAGTTAGTGTACCTTGATATATATTACATAAATACAGGGTTATAAAAACGCCATCTATTAACAGTAATTAGAAGTTACTAAAGATCAGACTCATTTAATTAATTGTTAATGATCTTACAAAATTGAACATGTGAATAAAAAAGTAAGCGCTACATTTATAATATACGAAAATACGATAGGAACATAGCTCCAACCGGATGTCCCATAGTGTTTTATTCATCAAAATTAGCTCGTTCCTAATAAGACAATAATTACTTAGATGTAATTGTATAAATAAAAATAAAATTGATAGTTGATACTGATGACGAATACAAGTTGGTATCGAAACGTATGATTTTTATAAAATAAGCTACTTAAAGTTAGGTTAGAGTTAGTTTTTAGTGTTGATAGTGACTGACTAAGTGACTACTTACACTTAGTTTTGCCGTCTAATAGTTTCTTCCATAGATCAAATTGTTCATTATATTTAACCATATGGATACTAATTGCTTTTTGTATGTTACACGGATTGAATGCAATCCGTTTATTTAAAAATTCATAAGCGTGAACGCGCTTAATACCTAATTGATGTGCCACAATGCCGGTTGTGAACACATCCTCTAACTTTAAATATGTATGGTTGAGGGCGGCTTCATACAAGTCATGTACGCTGCATGTTGACATCAAGTATGCAGGACCTGTTGTAAAATCTGGGAAGACTGGTGAGCTGTATTGTTGTAGCGAAACGTAATATTTTGATTTCGCATTACGGATTGGTTTCCATTTCTTTGCTAAACGTCCATAAATCACTGGTTTACATGCACCTGGAAATCACGAAATACATTAAAAATTCATAAATCAAGGTTCATTTAATATTTGGGCGAGTATTATTCGAGATAACGTCAAAAATCGACCTGAAATATCGTTTTTCTCAAAAAACTAGTAGCTCAATCGCCGAATGAACCCGATTTTTGTTTTTTTCGGGTCAAAATTACTTTATAACATGAGTTTTATCCAAATCGGGAACGGATAATTTTTTTCGATTTTATCGATTTTTTACTAAGGGGTGCCCCTTAAAAAAATTGGCAAAAATCGAAAAAAGTTTTTCGTTTCCGATTTCGATAAAACTCACGTTATAAGGTAATTTTAACCCAAAAAATTCAAAAAACGGGTTCATTTAACATTTGGAGGAGTAGTTTTCGAGATAACATCAAAAATACTTTCGAATTTTAGTGGAGAAGGGTGGGAGTGCGTTACAAATCCGTTTCATAATCCACAGAACAAACTTTACGAGTTTATGAATATATCTAATTTTCCCCCCACTACTTCCAGGGTATTCTGCAATCCTAGCGAGCATCTCTAGTGTCCCCTTTTAATTAAAATGAATTGAAATTAGATGTTATAAAAGCGGGGGGTGAATTTACCTGTTGTGGTGTGTTTGTTGATAAATAAAAGTAATTTATTTATGTTTATAAACATGTCGTCATCGGTTTTTAGTACGAATTTTGTTTTTGGACAAAAATTATCAACCCATTCCAACATCGAAATGGTTTTCAATGTTAAATTATTGTAAGTATCGATAAAACGTCCACGAATTAAATCACCATACAACTGTTGTTCCACATTTAAATCCACTTCCAGTTTTTTATCGTTTTGCGTTGCACCTAATAAAAATCCAATAGCAACGTCACGACGCATTGCATAATGGCCCCATGTTTGACGGATTGCTTGACGTGCAGTAAAATGATTTGGTGCACTCATTACTAATGCTAACAGATGAATATTTGCACCCAGTTTGGGACATAGTCCTGGATTCGAATCCGTGTGTCCCGCTTCGTAGATGCTACTTGCTAATACTCCGTGTATTGTGTTGTCTGGTATCATTGATTGAATATTACTTTTTGGTTCAACCGCTACTTTCTCAGCTTTCTCAACTTTTTCAGCCGTTTTTATAGCTACAAAAAAGATTGATTATTAGATTATTGATTATTTCTTATAGGGGCCCCAGAGATTTGCATTGCCTAGGGGCCCCGACATGGCTGGAATAGTCCCTGATAATTCCCGATTTTCACGGTTTTGTGACCACTTCAAGAGATTTTTTGAAGGAAAATGTTTAGTTACCTGCAGTCGATGATTGTACATCTGAATATTTGGCTTTAGCCGATGTAGATGATACATTTGTAAGCGTTGACAATGTAATGGGAACAAGACCGGTTCCACCTGCAACTCCAACAGGCTCGTGCGCTGCTGGCACTCCAACTGTTTGCGCCTTTGAGTAAGATGAAATCGCTGATCCATTGTTATTGTGTAACGTGGATATGTCTTCGGTAACATTTGACGTTCCAGTTAAATAAAGACTTGCGTGCTGTTGAATAACTGTTGGCGCGGTCGAAATAAATCGTGTTGGCAAATAAATCATTAGACATAGCACAACTGATACGAAACAAAGCACCGCCAAAAGTACTTGTGTCGATCGGAGCAGTCTCACCATTCCTGAAATACAATGAAATTAATTTTTTTTAAGAGTCGATCATTCCATTAACTGTTCTGCTATCAAATTCTAATTCTAATAGGAATTTTTTTTGGATAAAAATAGTTTTCAATGACGGATTAACCATTGGGTTAACCTGGCGCCACAAGAACTGCCAAGTTGATATCCGAAGACTAAAAAAACAAATTTTATCGAAAATTACTCCTCTAAATGTTAAATGAACCCGATTTTTGAATTTTTGGGGTCAAAATTACCTAGTAACCTGAGTTTTATCCAAATCGGACACGGATAATTTTTTTGGATTTTATCGATTTTTTCTAAGGGGTACCCCTTCAAAAAATTTCGAAAAATCGAAAAAATTTTTTCGTTTCCGATTTCGATAAAACTCGCGTTATAAGGTAATTTTGACCCAAAAAATGCAAAAATCGGGTTTATTGAACATTTGGGCCAGTAATTTTTGAGATATCGCCCAAAATCGATACGAAATGTCGTTTTTCTCAGAAATTACTGGTCCAAGCACCAAATGAATACGATTTTTGATTTTTTTAGGTCAAAATTATCTTATAATATGAGTTTTATCCAAATCGGAAACGGATAATTTTTTTCGATTTTCTCGATTTTTTCTAAGGGGTACCCCTTCAAAAAATTTCGAAAAATCGAGAAAAATTTTTTCGTTTCCGATTTGGATAAAACTCAGGTTATAAGGTAATTTTGACCTAATAAATTCAAAAATCGGGTTCATTTGGCGATTGAGATAGTAGTTTCAGAGAAAAACGATATTTTGGATCGATTTTGGACGTTTATTCGATTTGGGTAAAACTCATTTCATAACGTAAGGTAATAAATATATTTATTAATTTCAAATATAAAATTTTAATGACTTTTTTATGGTCCAAAAATGTTATCAATGCAGTGAATGCAGTAAAGCGAAGACCGATTTTCAACTAATTAGATAAGTACGTAATTAAGAATTTTATTTGCACTTAGATGAGGTTGCAGGTAGCAGCAATGATAATTCTATTGTTTTTTAAGATAACAAAAATCCTAACATTAAAATTTTTATTTTTAATCAATAAAATTTATAGTCGTTGATAAGCAAGCAATGTTAGAAATTTTAATTTATTATAGCTACTACTTAATAGGGTTGCCATCTCTTCCGTTTTGGGCCGAAGGCATTAATTCTCCGGATTTAACTCATATATAATTATCAAAACACAATCGGATTAGTTGAATGTTTGTAAAAATGCAAAACCGGTTGTTTTCAAGACTGGAAAACAATGGAACAAGTGAAAATAATTTCATCTCGATATCTTTTTTCGTTTTTGAATTATCGTGTTTCCAGACAGACATGCGAAAATGGACTAATTAGATGATTTTATGAACACCTATACCAAAATTTTGTTCGTTCATCAATATTTCTAAGCGTTACAAACTTGGGACTAAATTTAATATACCTTGATATATATTTCATATATACAGGGTATAAAAATACTAAAATTTTTTTTTAAAACGGAGGCTTTGAAGAATTTTTAATTTTTCTAGAGTTGGCAACCCTAGCTAACTGTAAATTAGGCCAGACCACCAAGGCAAGGCGTTAAATACTAAATTTATTATATAAAAATTGATAAACATTGCAAATACTTGCAAACAATACAAAAAGTTTGCAATTAACTGCAACTAATTGGTTTAATTGAATTATGCAAGTATACAGGCTGTGTACCGAATACTGAGACATCACCATCAAAATCCGATTAAAACAAGGGGCCCATAATAGGCCTTTGTACTTTAATTTTTTTATTATCTCAAACGACATTCTTTATCGATCCGAAATATCGCGTGAAATCAATTTGTGCGTAACATGAAAAACTACGAAAATATGGAGGATTTAAATGTAGAAATAGAAAGAGAAGAAAATAGCACGCCATGACGTCATAATAAAAGTTTCTGACATCTTAGCATTAAGTCGAATATTTATATTTGAATTTACCGTAGACGAATCACCGTAGATGTAACCAGCGTTGCCAACTCTACCAACTTTAAGGTAGATCTACCAATTTTGAGTATTCTTAGAATAGAAAGTTGGTAGATTACCAACATTGAGTAATTCAAAGTAACTAGATCTAAGATAGAACTTTTAAGCAGTATTTGTTTAAAACTACCAACTTTTCAATTCATATCTACCACTTAGACAGATTTTGGGTTGGCAACGCTGGATGTAATAGTATCTTTCCATCTATTGGGAGCTATCCCAGACCTATACAATTTACTTATAAACAAAACACACTAGGTACATAATATATAGAGGTTATGTGGAGTTCACACAAAGTTTTTATTGTTTTGGAGTAAATCAATGACATTTAAACATTTTTAATAATAAATAATAACTTTATTGTCCTTTTAAATCAGGAAACATATCAAAAACGATTCACTGTCGAAACTTCATGATTTTTTTAATTTTAAGTCACTTTCTTCTGGATAAGTTCGAAAACTTGAGCGGTTTTTTCCAATTTCAGTAAAGTTGAGAGCTTTGAAAGCGTTACACCCTAATAAAGTAGCCTAAAATGATCAACTTTAGGCTAATTTATACCTTTTTTAAGTTACAGCTTTTTATCTAAAAGTATTTTCGAAGGCCCAATCTGTGAACAATTTTGGACATTTTGTTAACAGAATTTTCTGTTCAGGAGAAAACTCCAAAGCTTCCAGAATGATTTATCTCGGGGAGCCTTTATCTCGTTTCCTTTCGATAATTGTGAAGAAGCTGGAACATCCAAGAATCAGATTGGAACGTCCCAAATAGTCCTAAAGTTAATCCACAAAAAAAGCATTTTTTACTTTTACGAAAGTTCACCAAAAGAAATCCGTAAACAATGTTTTCATCAAGATAAAAAGCGTAAATAATCGAAGGTGATTGAAAAAAAAATCGTGAATAACAAGACCTTACTAAAAATTTAAAAACCCATAAAACAAATTTTTACAGCTAAAAATTGAGTAGTAATTAAAAAATTTGATTGCCTTGAGTATAATAAATCATCAAAAGTTTGCACGCGCAAATTTCTAACAGTAATAAAAATTATTTGATGAGATACTTGCAACGTTTCCAAAAAAAAAATAAAAATTAATTAGTGTTATTTTTTCGCTTACCTGTATGTTGAGCCAGCTTTGTTGATATTTGGAATGAATTTCATAAAAATCACAAATACAGATGAAAAATACCATGAAAATTGTTGTTAAAAATTCGTCACAAACTCCACAAAGAAATATTTTGAAAATTACGCATAGGCAGACCCATAATCAAGAAACTTAGCCATACACAATTTTAAATAAATAATTAGTTACGAGTTAGTACTTACAGTACTAAAACTAAATGATGATCTTTTCAGTTAATTACTTTTTATAATTATTAAGCAATCATTTTTTTTAACTCTCCTCTTCTCAATTTCACCTTTTTTATTTCCTTGTTTTTTAGGTTATAAAACAAAATCAAAATCAAACTTCAGTTTTATTTACAAACAAATGGTGTTTTTTTTTTAACTTTATTTCAAATAAAACAAAATTTAAATTAAAAAATAAAATTTCTATTTAAATCGATTTTGATATAAACAAAAATTACATTTTGAGTTTGATTTTATAAATTTTTTTTTGTTGGCAAGTTGAATGGGTTTTGTTGGTATTTTTCACTTTAAATATGAATTTCTAATGCGAATACGTAAGAATTTTTTTTCTCTAATACACTCATTTGACGATTTGACACGAATGCCAACTTGAAAACTTTTGTACTCCTACTCTTGGGTACAGTCACAGACAGTCAAACTTTTACAGTATACAGAGTATTCAGTATTATTAAGAGGGGCCATCAGATGCAACCATAGATAAAATAGCAAATACTCAGAATTAGTCAATGGAAGAAGAAACGAAACACAAAAAAAGATCAAAGTTCGAAAAATTTGAGCAGTAGATCGAATTTGAATGCTGTTTTTGGCATTCGATTCGTTAGAACTTCAGGAAATTTTGCAACCTAATCTGATTTATAAGAAATTTCGAATTTGAATGCTGTTTTTGGCATTCGATTCGTTAGAACTTCAGGAAATTTTGCGACCTAATCTGATTTAAAAGAAATTAAAAATATGCAATTAGCATAATTAATATGCATTTTAAACTGACCGTTAATATTAAATTCACAATTCGGTTAATAGTGATGAAAATGATTCCAAATTTGTTACCCGGAATTTATTGGGGTCGCTGTACATGAATATTGTGATGAAATTGGTCTCACAGGTACCTGGTGCTCAGAGTAAACGGTTTCTCGTCGTCTAGTGGAATTTTCGAGAAATTTGTGATATAATCAGTCCAAACTCGTTATACGAAGATTTTTGGAGTCGCTGAATACGAATATCGTGACAGAATTGATCCCATAGGCACGTGGTGCAGCGGTATCTACGTCGCCTCCTGGAGTTTTCGAGAAATTCGTTATATAATTAGTCCAAACTCATTACTCGGGGGTTTTTGGGGTCGCTGAACACGAAGATCTTGACAGAATTGGTCTCTGATGTCTCTAAATTTCCTGACGCTCAAACGAATTCGTCTAGGAGGGAGAAAACTAATATCCTGCTTGGATGCACTCTGGAATAAAATTCGATTCGAAAAAATATCACTTTTTTCTTAAATCCAACTCAAATTAAGTTGAAAGTAATCTAAAAGTAAATCTGAGTAAATTACAGTATGTCACTTGCTTTTCAAATTTGGCTATCTGATCGATGATCAGCTAATCAACTGATGAGCTAATTTAAAATAAGTAAAGAAAGTAACAATTGATTTTGATCAAAAACTTTTTAAGAAATTAATTATAGTTTAAAACAAGTGAAAACAAACAATTGACCGATTTAAATGTTGAAGTACCCTGTACAGAAAGTATTGAATGTTAGTGAAAAAACCAACAACAAAATTATGGCACTACACTTTTGAATAAAAGCTAGAATAAATTATTTGCACTATTTTCCCCATCACCCAATATTTATGGAAGATGTTTCCACTTAATAAAAAAAGATACAGATAGAGTGAGAGACCCCTTAATAAAATTAAAATTTTTAATGCAATTACATCCAAATATCAAATTTCATAGCAAAGCGCGTTTTTAATGAGAAAAAAGATCGATCTGAAAAGATCTGTTTATTATTAGTACTTACAAAAATTCAATGAGATAATTTTATATGACTTAAGAGTTAGAGTTAGGTATTCAAAAAAAAAATAATAAAACCAATCACTTGACCTTGCATGCGTTCAATAAAAAATTAAAAATGTATAGGTTTTTAATTAATATAATATCAAAAATACAAAGGGAGTAGGGTTGCCATTACTTCAGTTCTAGGCCGGAGTCTTCAGTTCTAGGCCGGAGTCTCCAGTTCTCTAGGTGTATCTCCTGTCTCCGGGCAAAGATATGAATTCTGTGAATTTAAGCGGAAAAGTATAATTTTTGTTCTTTTTTCAATAAAAATTTAATAACCTTTTAATAATACAAAATATCAATGGTGATTTATTTTCTATTTATTTATAGGCAATTTTATTACAGATATGTTATACAAATTACATAATGATTTACTTTTTATTAATTTATAGGCTATTTTATTACAGATATGGTATACAAATTACATAATGAAGAGAAATAAACCTAATATTATTTCTATAGTCTGTTTTCTCCTAAGCGGTACATTTTCAGACCGTGAGTTTATTTTTCGATATAAGCCAACACGATAAGCTTTTAAATAAGGGGGAAATCATGGAATTTGATATACTTTAAAAGTTTGACTACTAAGACCGTTTTTGATCTTCATTGAGACGCGAAGTGACTTTAAACTAAATAGAAATTATTTTCAAAAAATTTATTATATAATATTTTATAAATGAAAAAAAATTATTATAAACATTAATTCTTGTAAGGTGGTAATCCAAATTCCTCGGGAACAAAATCTTCCAATGATTTTAAAACCAACGTTGCAAGTTTACGATCATCGTCTGGTATTCGAGGATCTGGCACCATAACACATTGCATACCGGCCGCATAAGCTGCTTGAACACCACTTGGAGCATCCTCAAATACTAAACACTGCAGTAAAAAATAAAAAAACATTAAAAACTCACATAACTTCCATATACAAATATAATGTTGGATGTGGGTGACACTCGGTAGTGTATGAACATAAATAAATTTTTATTAAAATTTGTGTAAATAGTTAGTAATTAATAATTGTTATTAAACGTCTTAGAGAGGTAAATGAATGTGATATCAGATATGAGTAAGTTTATAACACGTTGTACGATTGTAGTCATAGTCATGTATGTGCTAAGTAGCGGGTAGCGGGTAGCGAGTTAGTCAGTGTTAGGTGGCTAGCGGCTAGGCTAGGAGTCTTTAACAATAAGAGGTACAATGAGCCTATCATCGTACAACCTATCATATTGATAATTACGTTTCAAATGTGGTTTGTTTTGTAATTCAAGGTCATTTTATACCACAATTCTTTATAAAATATACTTAATCTTTACCCGACTACCAAAACATAAAAAGAAGGATCATCATTTTAGCACCATATATATGCAATGCCTAAACCACTGAATTGTAAGCGCACAATAAGCCACATAGTTACGAACTAAAAACAAAAATGTACCGTGTTAGGTATCAAACGAAGTGAAGATAACAACTAACCGAGTTAATTGTTTTAATACCCTACTTAATGCTTATAAGTTTTCTAGGAAAATTATTTTTTCATTTTTTTGAAATCTGCACGCTTTGAAACGAATTTTTAACTTTCAAAGGGAATCAAGATTTTAATCTTCCTCAATATTTGTGTGTGTAGTCGGGTATTAGTTTTTAAATTATATTTTTATTGTTTTTTTTTTTTACATAAAATAATCGATTGTCATGTTATGTGAAACAAAAGAATTGTTACACTAATTGATGGAAATTATACGCCTACGGCCTCTTCATAACAACAGAGAAATTCATATTCCAGTATGCCACCTTCCAGCTATCTTTCAAAGATACCATTCGCATTCCAAAGATACTGTTACTAACAGGACAGGACTCAGGATACCACACAAGTTTTACTGACCATGACCGCTGTACTTTGTAGATGCGCCACTGTCTTTTAAAGCCATATGTTTAGTATGTCGTTAGATTTTTCGATTTAGATGCCACTAACTGATTAACGCCATGTTCTTATATTTGAAAATTGTGAAATTTTTTATTTGATAAAATTGATAACAAAAAGACTACAAAATTAAAATTTTCAAATACTTTTTTTGAGGTTATGTTATTATCAATTGATCGTAAAATGTCAAAATAAATATTGCAATGTTGTCAAATTTTATACATCACAATGTACTGTGACTATAGGAGAACGAGACTTAACCCTGGATCTCGGGCAATGCTTTCTATGGGCTCATATACGTTCGGCACTTGTAAGTTCGCTTATCTGAATTTGGCGGCGCTGATTGTAAACTCCGTCTTATCGAAATTTAAAAATTATATAGCTATTAAATACAAAATAGGGTAATCAATATACTAACTTGATCTGGCTTAGGTTTATCAGGAAAGCGTGCTGCACATATTAAAAATATATCTGGTGACGGTTTACCCTCTTTGACCTCGGGATCAGATGTACCACTCACAACATGATTCATTAATTTAAATAGTTCTTGATGATTTTTGGTTTTAGCTGGAATACTAAGACTGCTAGAGGATGTTGCACAAGCTATTGGTATTTTATGAGCGGATAAATGCTTAATCAATTTCTCAGCACCTACAAATATATGAATATTATACCGAATAGTGGATTTTCGGCTACCTAACAAGGCTTCAAAAAGGGCAAAAGGATTTGAATCAATTTAGTCATTGGTTCCAAGATATTGGATAGACAAACAAAAATGGCAGATGTGAATAACTATTAAATACGTTTATAAATAATCTAAACAAAATGAACCTGGCATTAATTCAGCAGCTTCGAGGCCTTTAACATAGCTTGCTTGATAATATGCAGAAAATTCATCTTCTGAACACGATAAATTTAATTCTTTGATTAAAATTGTGGCAGTATCTTGTTCTTTACGTCCAAGAATCTTTTGCCTTAATATTTCAGTGTACTTTCCACCAAAATGCTGACACACTTCATCAATAATTTCTTCATATAGTTTTTCAGTATCTAAAATTTTAATTTACAAAAAAACCTATTTAAAATTGAAAATTGTGTACTGGAATAAAATTGTCATCATAAATTTTTTATATTATAATAAATTATTTTTATTGCAAAAACCAAATTTGTACGGTGCCTATAACTAGTGATTTGGAACGCAACCTTTTTCAGTTTGAATGAAGACAGCACTGCACAGCACCGTTTTGTTGCATCAAACTATTCAAGTGGTGTTTAATATAATACAGTCAAAACCTTTTATAACGACATTGAAGGGGTTCTCCAAACCGACCTTTTGATGTTCCATCTTGTCTGTTACAATTTACAAGCCCCTAGTTACAATTACAATTACAATTCTGTATCTTTCATCTATGGGGAATATAGATAAGGAGAACTATCTCTACATATAAAGTGTCCACCGAACAGCAGAAAATTGGTGGCGCTGCTGTAGCAAAAGTGTAAGTTTTAAAAGAGAATAATAAGAGTAAGATAAAGATCTACTTTTTGCTACACAAGCGCCATTCTTATCATTTTTTATACTGTTTTTTTATTTTTTCAGCTGGACACTTTTTTACTTTAACCTCTATTTAAGATGGCTCTCCTTATCTTTATTCTCCATACTTTCATCTTTTTGTACCATTGGCTGGTAATGCTCCTAATAACCAATTAGTCGTTATAGGCGATGTCGCTATAAGTAATTTTGGCTGTACTATCAAGTAACAAGTAGCGAGCAAATAGCCTGCTTACTCTAAGACTAACAACACATGTCAAGGTGACATTTCAAAATGATGCAACACGCAACACCGTAATCCGTACTAAAACTAAACTCGAGTTGAATTAAGAAGCATCATCATTGCATTAAATATTTTGAGTTTGAATTTAAATAATTGAATTTGTTTAGAAAAATACCTTTTTGAATTCATAGATATTTTAATTTTTTAACAACCATCGAAATGCGATTAATTGGTATATTCTATTTATATAACTAAACTTATAATACCTTTACCTACCTAAAAGTAATCCGTCTATGTCAAAAATAACATACTGAACATTTTTGTAAGGCATTATAACTTTTAAAAAAAACACTGACACTAATATTGATTAAGTAATTACTGATTACTGATGACTGATAACGTGATAACTGACCACTGCTGATTTTTAAATACTAATGCGAAATATTTATTTGTAAAACGTTAAACTATAAGTAACTGTGGAAACTCACATAAAATATAAACAGATCGAATTTCTTTTTTATCAAAATTCATGTTAAATCGTTTAAATATTATCTCTATCGATCATTAATTCTATAGTCCGGGAGCTTGAACACTAGTTAGTCATATTTTCATTGAGGAAAGTTGGAGATGTGTAGTATTTGAGAGATTTTGAAGGTAAATGACCTTTTAATGAGAACTATTTTGAATTCGTGATTTTTGTTAGGTTCCAAAATTTAAATTTGAAACATGTTTAACGCCGCAAGCAATAAAAATTTTTATTATGTCTGGGTCGGTCCACCACCTCACGTTCTATCCATAAAAAAATTATTGATTTGAACATTGATAAAATATCGAATAGAGTGGCCAAAAGATTTCTAATAAATTCGAAAAAAGTTGTAAAAAATTAAAAAACAAAAATTTATTGGAATTTTATGAAAATTGTACAAATTTTAAAGTCTTGTTTCTGTAACAGGATCAAAAATATCAGCCGCTGGTTGTGAAGTACTGTCCTCTTCATTAGATTCCGAACTGGATAAAGGACATTCAGAATCTGGTCGTGTTAAAGCAATGCCATCTTGTCCAAAACGCATACAATTAAAATGTAATACAACTAATCGCTGTTTTTGTACCCGCATCTCCATGTCCATACACATATTTAAATTCTGGCCTGGCATGTGGATGTTAAACATTTTCACACAAAAATCCACTTGAGCTTGTGGAACGTATGGAATTGGTATTGGCATACATAGCGGTGGTGGATTTTGAGCTAAAACAAGATTTAGGTATAACAATAAACATACTTAGTTGTTTAAATACCATGTTTGTAAATTTGTTGTTTTTGATTCTTTTAGGCTAATTTTATTGAAGATGTCCTGCTCCAACATACTCTTGGATTGGAAGTGTTGTCAAGACAACAGCGGTTTAATTCAGATCAGACAATCATCGAGTTGAAATCGATATTGTTGGTTTTTTCAATTTTAATTAAAAGATACTTCAAAAAACATTGACTTTTTTGCTCCATTTTAATCATTTTTATTCATTTTTATTAAAGTGGTTCGGCTGTCACGTGACTAATCAACTAGGCAATTTGTATGACGTAAATGTAAGAAATGCTCTAAAAATATTGTAAACTAGGCAATTTGTATCACGTATATGTAAAAAAATGCTCTAAAAATATCGTAAACTAGGCAATTTGTATGACGTAAATGTAAATAAAAACTCTAAGAATATCGAAAAAGCGTCAAAAACTGAAGTTTTCTTTCTGGAAAGCTCCGTGAGTTTTTTTTTTTTGCATAAATAGAATCTGTGATAAATTTTCTTCATGATGAAAACTTTTGAAGCTCAATTACCGATTAATTTTTGTACAATTAACATTATTATGAGTTCTTCCTTTGCCTTGAACATTTTGCCTCGTAAGAGGCCCGAAAACTGTGTTTATTGTGATCAAGGGACTTTGAACTATCATTTACCAGAATGAATCCAGAGAGAACAATTGTGGCAAGTTCCATTCCAATAATATACAAATATTTGATGATAGCCATCTAGAGTGAACATCTTGAACTCAATACTAAAAGTATCCATAAATAGATCTTATAATATGTGCTGACATCTATCAAACAGATGTACAACACAACAATAATCCTAGACAAGAACCATTTATTGAAAAACGTTCAAGAAAGCTGCAGCGTGGCGCAAAACAGTTAAATGATAAAGTTTTTCCTCGCAAAAAAGTTGATTCTAAAGTTTTTATTCGTTAATTTACATTCGATTTTTGGAGAAAACATTTACGGTTATGCGCTTCCCCTAAAATTTTTGATAATGAAGACATGAAAACTTTAACGGAAAATTTGTACGAATCACCGAATTAAGGATCTCTACTAACTATCAAGGAATACAAATTCTAAAATTGATTTGATTGCTTATAGTACTGAAGATACTGGACAGTGGACTATAGTTTCTTACTACTATAGTTTCTTGTGATTGTTAGTTCATGTGTAAAATGATAGATGGCACTTAACTTACCAGAAAACTTATTCGTATAAACTGATTCTTCGTTCCACAACATGTTCATTGTTACGTCAAATTTACATGGACTGTAGGTAAAGTTCATACACCCTAAAATCAAAATAATCAAGCAATCATTCAAAACATTTTTTCACTCAGGTATCAAATTACTCGTAATTGTATAATCGAGCTCAGACTTTACTAGCAAAAATTTTTAGACGTATTTTCTTGAAATTTTTTTCGTTTTTCGAGAATGTTTCACAGACTAGTAGTTGAAGTTACCTGCAAATTTTTAACTACCTATCTTTTATAGTTTTGGAGAAAATTGACACCAAAATTTTGTCCTAATTTATGCCCTCACGGGTAAACAGTTTACGAACGGGTAAACAGTTTTGTTTTATTTCTGACGAATTACAAGGTGGGTCTTACAGACCAAAGACCCAATTGATCCATGCTTGCTCAGTTACGTACTCAAAATTACTTTTTACGTCCTGAGTAATAAACATTTCAACTTGATATCTCTTTTCGTTTTTGAGTAATCGTGGCGACAGACAGACAGACAGACAACCGGAAATGGACTAATTAGGTGATTTTATGACTAAATGGACTAAACTTAATATACCTTGATTTACATGTACAGGGTATAAAAAGACAAGTTGGGAATTTTCTGATATCAAAATTTTGCTACAAAAGACCCTTTGATATTCCAGTAGATCTTTTTAGACATGGGCGAAAAAATAAACTCAAAAAACATTGCAAATCTAGCTTTTTCACAAATTTGAGATAAATCAGATATTGAAGGCGTAAAATATTAACGTTGCGTTTATGATTGAAGCCAGGGGGGGGGGTTGTCATAGTTGAAAAATTTTTGAAATCTATAAATTATAATTTTGAACATATTCCAAAAACCGTATATCGACACAAGCTATATTAATATGTCAAAATGAGGCTTAAACAGGGCCGTTCGCTTTCTTCAGTAAAATTTCGTCTGGTCTGAGTCAATCAAGTGAACTAGTGAAAAGTAAAATTTAGTTTAAAAATGAATTCGAATACCTTCACGATCAAAATTAAATTGTGTAATATTAACTCCTGCACAACATCCACAAGTTAAATCTTGGCATGTACATCCATTCGATCGGCCCAAATAGTACAAAGTTTTTCGAAATTTCAATTGATCAACTAACTCAAATTTGATCGGTAAACGTGTTTTTACTTCGTAAATTTCTAGATCTGCAAATAAAAATAAAAGTGGTATAAATTTGAACAGAAAAATGAAATAAATTTTTGAGTCGAATGTAATTATGGTCAATTTCCTGGCCATAAAAATTTTCTTGACACAAGAAATATTTGTTTGAACCAAGACAATTTTTCCTGGAATTTAAATGGAAGACAAAAATATTCTTGCAGCGAGAAGAAATTTTGTAGAAATTATTTCTTGCCTGAAGCAAATTTTCGTCTATCTTTTATTATTTTTAAGTCAAGAAAACCATTTTTAACAGCCTTTAAAAATAGTATTATATAAATGATTCATAAGAAAAATTATTTTCTACTTTTTTAGTATATTAAAAGCTTGTCCCTAAAAAAGTAGTTTTTATATTTAAATGTTTTTTATTCTCGAGTCAGGAAAACCAATTTTTTCTGTGTACGATTTCCTTACAAACCAAACTTTAAATATTTTTTCGCTGATGGTTTTATTGAAATATGATCAGAATAACAACATATTCAAAATTCAATTTCGGTCAAAATCGTTTATTATGACGAGCCGCTTATAATGACGAAAATGAAAGATCTCGCCTGAATCCTTATCGACTATGACAACATCGATTATAACATCATATCGGTTATAGCGAATAATATTCATTGAAACCCTTAGCCCTCATATCGGTTATAACGACCAACACTGGTAAAAAAACTCACTTTTGGTATATATATGTATACACTTTTTTAGTTAAACAAAACTACATCATAATACAATTTTGAATCCTATAAACTTTAATTCGAGTTGAATAAACATTATTTTGGATATTATTAACACATATATCGGTTATAACGACCAATTATAATTGAAATTAGTCAGAAATAACGACCAACATGTGTATATACTATATAAAATATACACATAATTTCACTTTAATATCAAAAATGTGTACATATCGCTTATAACGACTGTCGATTGAAACGCGTTAATGTTGTTATAACCGATTTAAATTGTATTTATTTTGGATAAAAATGTTAGAATGCAAATTATGGATGATAGATAATTACCTTGAAATTGATAATTTTGAACTGTTATAATCACAATGGCCAGAAGAGCGAAAACGATAGTGCAAATACTTGTATTGTTCATGATTGTAAAAATTGAAATAAAAATTTGTTTTGATTATTGAAATTTATAAAAAGCGAAATTGGGTCAAAGTGCCGTTACATTAAATGACTGTATGTCGCACGTATTATGGGCTAAGTTAATGTTTATTTATTTATTTTTTTTGTTTTGGACCAGGGCTGGCTTCCAATGAATTTTGTGTAATCAGCTAAATAATTGGTGGCATAAAGGTGGTATATAAAATACATTTGTCTTATTTCGTTCAAGTCCAACCTACTGGCGGATCCAATTGCCACGTGCTGCGTACGCAGGTTTATTCAACGCCATACACAATGTGATATCCTCTCAAAGGATCGAGAGCTGTCAGTTTAACACGCGCTTATCTGAGTGCGTCTTCTAGGTAAACGTCCGTCGCCGTCAAGACGCTCAACAATACCATACAAACAAAAATATAGACGCAATGACTTTTAATTGTTGTGCATAATAACAAAATTTTCCCAGGTGAAAAAAAACAAACACGGTGAATTTGTGAATTTTATGTTTTGAGAAAAATTTCGTACAAAAAAATTTTTGTCTGGGTTGTACGAAATTTTTTATGTGTTTTGTGAAATATTAAAATTCGTAAATTTTTTCTTCAAGGTGATTTGCGTTTTTTTGTTTTTTTTTTTGCAACAATTGATTTCTGCTTGGACGAACTTAAACTTATATTAGAATATAAATCGATTTCAATCGATAAATTTTAATACTGGAAACAATGCGATATTTAAATAAGGCCCTATTTTATTGAAAAATATAACTTTATCAGATTATAAATTCGCAGAAATATTTTATTCAATAAATTCATTTCAATTTATTGATTTTTATCAATTTGATATATTTTGATCCAAAAATAGTCTTGGTTATAGAAACGGCGTTCTCATAAAAAAAGAGGCGCACTTACTTTACAATTTAAAAAAAGAATAGCTTAACTTATCCCGTAACGCGTATATTTTGATAAAACTGTGTAGGTAATCTTACGGTTAAAATTACGGGTAAAAGTGTGGAATTCGGGTAAATAGTGCAAAAAAAAAATGAGACCAATTTGAAAATGAGCACGAAAATTGATTTTCATTTACGGTTTTGAGAGGAAAAAGTAGAGGAACTAAATTTTTAAAAAAATTACCAACCTAAAAGTCCACATTTTGCCAAAACAAGTTGAAGGGGGTCCTAGTTTTTTAAGGACGTTCCTCGGGAAGGACAAAAAAATTTTTGTTTTCTTTGGAAAATCTTGACTTAAATCGTGTATATGAATTCCTCTTAATGCTTTTTATTAGCAGTTAAATTTTTTAATGTCCATTACGGTGTTAAATTTATGGATTTGATCTGTTAAAAGCTAATTTTCTTAAGAAAAGTTTGGAAATATAATATTCATTAATTAAAAAGCATGCCAAATATTTTTTTATAAATCTTTAGGCATCCATATTCTTAAAATTATGGTATATATCGAAAAATTTTGCTCTTAATTTTCGTCTAATTTTCCCAAGTTCTAACCAAATTTATAAATAAAAAAATTCGAAACTGAAGTCTCAAGTTTGATCATTCACTTTTTGAGGAACTATCCTTAGTTAACTTTACCGATTCTAAAAATATTAGGTTATTTCCGAAAAAAAAATTTTTTTCGGAAATATTTTACTTGGATAATAGCTCGAAAAATAAATAAATTTCGTGACCAGATTTGAAAATAATTTCTTTTTTCCGTTATTTTTTCGAGCAATATATTTTTTCTTCGGTTTTATTGCAAATTATATCAAATTTGGAATTTTCATGAAAACAATTATTCAAAACCAAAAAACATTAGGCGTAAATAAAATTCGATCTCTATTAACGACCGAAATACACAACTTTTATGGCTGTAATGTGGAAAATATTTCACAGAAATAATGTTCAATTGATATAAAATTTCGTAAAATTATCAAACTTTGGAAATAAGTTTTCTTAAAAAACTATTTAGGCCAAAATGAAAAATTGCAATTTTATTTATATTATCGCGCCGCAAAAATTGTTTGACTGAGGCTTATGAGAAAAATTAAATTCAAAATTAGGAATTAATTCGTTGTTCGAATTTGTGGACTATTTTTATTGTAGATTTTCAAATTTACGAAATTAAAACATCGCGGGTTGCAAATTTCGAAAAATTTTTTAATCAAATTCCACCTAAATTTGGATTTTATTTTGACGTTCAGAAACAATAAATACAATTTTACTTATAATAACGCTTTACGAAAAATAATTTCCTTTTCAAAATGCAAAATATTCAGCTCGTCTGGAAATAAACTTGCTCAGAAACCAAATAGGATACCCACGCAGTTTTATCCAAAATATTGCGCCCCAATAAATAAAGTATTTTTAAAAACTTTGAAAATTGAACTTGATAAATTTTCAATATTTTGAGACGGATTTCTGGAACATATTCACAGTTTGATAATGATTGCAAAGATCGAAACATGTCACATTATTGATAGTAAAAAGCAAAACAGCAAAATAAATTCATTATTTGAAATTATTTTTCTAATATTCCAAGTTTTCTTGTTAGGGATTGATGGACGCCCTTGTTTTATAGGCCCAAAATTGATAAAAGCATTGTTTGAATTACCTTGATTGAAGAATTACTCTGACATATTTCAGAATGAATAATCCATTTACTGCCGCCGCAGCGAGTTTCGCCGAATTTCGTCACATGGAAATGTATAATGGTTTACCAGCGCAATTATTACACCATCTACATCCTCAATTCTTGCATCCAGGTCTACCATTCGGTGCAACTGGGGCATTTCGACCCTTGGTCGAATTAAAAACATTTCAAACACCGTCGGCTTTTGCACCGCCAACAAAATGTCTAAAAATTTCAACATCTGTTAACGATAATAACGAAATAATTACATCCCATGGAACAAATCATTCCATTTCGAATATGTTCTCGCCAACATCACAGGATAATCGGAATTATCCACAAAGTCATACGGATTCATTGTCACCAATCAGTGTTTCAATGTCACCTCCACTTGGACCACGATCCGCTTCCAATGATTTGATACAAAATTCATCGTCTGACCTATCGGAACGGAATACTACAATTAGTAATGATGGTTCCACAAATTCTGGTACAGATGTCAAACAGGAAAATTTAGAACAGCAAAATTCTGATGGGGGACCTGGATCAGAATCGGATCGTAATGAAAGTGTTAATTTGAGGCTGGATAGTGTTTCGGAAAACCAACGAATGTTTCGAGGTAAGAAATTAAAAATTCTTTAGCACTTTCCAATTTGATCACTTGTCCAAGAAAATATAAAATTTAAATTCAGAAACGAGCAGTTACGACGCTCGACGACGCTTTTCAAAAAGAAAACATAAAGAAACTTTGGTTTTTGACACTTTTTCGATACTTTAAGAGCATTTTTTTACATTTACGTCATACAAATTGCCTAGTTTACGATATTTTTAGATCATTTTTTACATATACGTCATACAAATTGCCTAGTTGACTAGTTGACTAGTTAGGTGACAGCCGAACTACTTTTTGGAATTTTTGGAAGAACAATTTTCTGCATATACAAAAGTTTTGTTAAAATTTGGGAATCTTTGAACATATTTAGACAATTTTTAACACAATTGTGTAAAATAATTGCCTATATGACAATGTTTTTGGATGAAACAATTTTCTGTGTATACAAAATTTACAGGCTTTAATGAGGTTTTTCCTGAAATTTTCTGGTTAAAATAACTTGAACTCCATATTTATATCATTTGCTTTCCATAGTTTCATTTTTGTCATCATCAAAATCCTACCTAAATGTATCAGTTTAGCAGGTGTTGTGAGAAACAGCTTGTTTCAGAATTTAAGTAACTAAATTAAAAAAACTCAAATTTGCTAGGACTATTTAATATTTTGAAATTGTTATTTTAAATGCCCAGAAAATTTGTTTTTTATTCCTGATAATTATTGAGATTTTTATTTTAGAAGTAGTAATTGACCAAAAGATACTTTTAAGGAAAATGACTTTTTTTTTAAGCACAAAAGCATTTATTCATAAGGAAACTTTTAGTAAACCCAATTTTTTGCTTTGTATAAACGGGCGTACCTACGCAACTTTTGACCCAAAGAGGTAAAAAACAAGTTTTTGTTTTGAAGCTGAACAAATCACAAATTTTAGGCCTAAAAAATTTCAAAAATTATTATTTTTGGCTAAAAACTGCATTTAGCTAACTAAATCAATGGTAAATTCAAATCCATTAAACACAGGTGTCCTGACCTGCCCCCCACTCGTTACGTCCATGTTTCTGTTTATACAGACTTTATTCTTCTTTGAGTTGGAAAAAAAACACCTCTCAAAGTTTTTTCTTTGATTTTGAGCCAACATTCGAATAAAAATAGTTAAAACACCGCCCTAATCATCTAGCTGAATGGAATAGAGCATCGGAGTGCTATAATTTTGAGGTGAAATATATTAATATATAATCGGGTCCGAATTTAAATTCACTATTACTTGGAGAAGGGAATAAGTTTTAATAAAATAACACATTAATGTAAGAAGATCGTAGGCGATGAATATTTTTCGACGGCCTAGGGTTGCCATCTTTTCGATTTTGTTAAAACTCGAAAATGGACAATTTACCGAAAAACCACAGTAAAAATTTTTATAAAAATAAAATTGCCCTGAAAACAAGTGTACTTTAAAATATGTAAAAGTTAGCTATATTTACGACCAGCAATTAACATATCAGTTTCTGAATAATTATGGCTACAAAAATCTGTTGAAAGTTGAATTGTTATCCATAAATTCGAATTATATGACAAATTTATGAAAAAAAACAAAATTATTTCTTATAATAAATATAATTTTAATATTTCTGTTTTTAACAATACCTACAGCATGTGAAAGGGTCTAGTTTAACGAGTATTTTGTTTCGAAAATGAATTCATATTTTTTGTATTCTGATAACCATACCCATAATTGAAAATAACAAGTACGCTTGTAATGATTTTGTTTCAAATTTTACCAATATCGGATTTAATTATTTATTACTAGAGTGATACCCACCCGCTTCGCTGGGTTTAAAAGTAAAGATTGATAAAGATTGTTCTCGCGATTTTGATTGAAGTGGTTTCAAGAAATCAGCTTTTTATGTAAGATTTCCAGCGATATTTTAGTTTAATCGTTCATTTAACACGATTTTTGTATTTTTGGGGGTCAAAATTACTATATAAACTTTAAGAACGTCCCCAAAAAATAAGTACATCAAAATACTGAGGGTGGACTCTGTTAGAACTCGGGAAAATTAGACGAAAGTTAACATGAAAATTTTTCGATATATAGCAAACTTTTAGAAATATATTGATGTCTAAAAATTTAGAAAAAATCGGGTTGAACCCGATCACCTCCCCGTGGATCCACCACTGTTTGTAGGTATTGTTTTCAAAATATGCCGTTTTTTGTATGTTTTGGGTCATAATTATCCATTAAAACTAAATCCAGTTTTGTGGAGACTTTTGAAAAATTTTTAAATTTCACTTGTGATATAAATGCTGAGACATCCTGTAAGTTTGAGATCTATAAATGTGTTTTATGTCTATATTCGAATCGAATGTAAAATGAATGCAAAGTGATTGTAAAAGTGAGTATAATGGCTTGTAAAGTAAAAAGATTCTTGTTCAGATTAATAAAAATCACGTTGTTCGCAGCCTCTGAACATTGAAAACTGAACACTGAACACTGTTTAAACGATCCTCGATCCAAACCAAACTATTCAATGAAGAACATATCTTTTTGTTGGCTTCAGGTTAGCCTATAGCTACCATTTCTGTGCCTAAAGTCGAAGTATCATCATATGCTTTATAGTACAGTAGCTAATTCTGAAAACAGTCCTCATTTATCAGTTGCTATTAAAAAATAGTGTAAAATGCATAAAAACTATAGTACCTAGCCTAAACTTTACCTGTAATACATCATTAGGTGGATGACTGGCCTTGCTCGATATTTTTAGAGTTAAAAATACCCAAATTTTATCACTAATTTAAGAACCGTTTCAAATGTCTCCACACAAATACAAATTTGAATGTTCCGGTAATGTACATTATTAGGTTAACTACGATAAACACCAATAGATGTCAGGAAGAGTCGTATTGTGCAGTTTGTTTCAGTTTTTTCCTGAAAACACGCATAAAATGACATTTTCTAAAAATGAAACCTAGCTATATCGATTTTTCGCCCCCAAAAACTCCTTCCATACTAACTTTCATGAAAATCGTTGAAGCCGTTTCCGAGAATTGCTCGTTTAAATATATAAGATCATATGTATTTAATATATAGGTAAAGTTTAGGCTAGATACTTTAGTTAAAAGACGTATTATACTCCAAAATTGTGAATTGACGATCAAAATAAATTATTTTGAAAGAGTTAGCTTGATAGTAGCAAAACAAAACCATTTTTACAAACAGCTACTGTACTATAAATGTAACTACAACTCCAGGACTCAACATTATTTGCATAATACAAGACAGTTTACTTTACAAACAAAAATAAATAACGTTTGTCTTTGGTCTCAATGCAATGTTTTTATTGTTTTTGAATCAAATTTTTATTTTTTATTATTTATTTAAATTAGATAGAGACGGTCCTGTATTCAAAAATATTGAAGATTTATTTATTTGTTTAGACAATACCAGTCCCAGTGAACTATTGTTGACTGTTGAGGTGTGTTTACTTTAATCTATTAGTTACAGCCGAAACCGTCGCATCGCGAATCATTCAAATTACTTATATCGGGTGCTCGTTTTAAACAATTCAGTTGAAAATTTCTTCAGGGTACAAAATGATTAAGATTGTTTAGGATCTTTGAAAATTTGTTCGTAAACGGTAAGAGGTAGAGGAACTGTTTAAATTAGAAAGTTATTCTTTATAAAATAACAAACAATTTTTCGTAAGCCTTATAAATTCGGCAGAAATTCAATGCTAACTGATTATTAATTGATCTTTCATTATTACCAAAAATTGAATGCTTCACACTCACTTTCATATGGGTAGTGTCACCAGGTATGCACTCGGTTTACGTTCAAGTAGGCCTTAGAAAGAAAATGAGCCTCTGTTAGTCATTTGATCATACGATATTGCGAATGAATTCTTTCCAACAATTATGGAGGGTAGAAATAGGGGTCCAAAATAAATGTTTCGAAATTGACTCGAAGGGCGCTTGTGTAGCAAAAGGTGCTTGATGTGAACTTCTCTATCCTTCTCTAACAATTTGATCTTGTTACTTTCTTTTAAAAGTTAAACTTTTGCTACAGCAGCGCCACCAAAATTTCCTGCTTTTCAGTGGACACTTTTTATGTATGATTCTTTACCTCTACCCTCCATGCTAACAACGTAAATTCTTTGCCGTTATTCGAAGAGGCGTTTAAAACTCCCCCTTTTTGGAGATACATACTTGATGCTCAATTATCAAAAACATAAATTTTTTTGCAAAATATAATATGCATATATTTATGTGTTTGCATTGTTAAATTGGGTATCATTACATAAATTGTTGTCCAATATACATTTCGATATGGTCTATGGTCAACGTATACTCCCGTTCAAAAAAAAAATGTGACACTAAAAATAAAGATGAATAAACTTTATTTCGATAGTATGCGATTTGAACATTAGATATTTGACTTAAACTATTTAAAGACTCATCGGCACAGAATTTCAGATAAGGTACTAACGCCTAGTAAAATTTATTTTTTGAATACTTAAATAAGTAAATAATTAACAATACGCTTTATACACAAAAACTACCTAATGGATTTGAATGAAACAGTACAACAATATAGCTCATACATCAGAATAACACATAAATTTATTCGGACATTTTACTACTCTATCTATGATCATTATTTTGTACCATTAATTAAAGATTTCTGTAAAATGTATAACAATTCATAGCCATCTTTTCTGATATAAGTATTGAAAGAATTATGACTATTTTACACTCAAAAAAATCGAAAAATGTGCATTTATTTTAGCTGTGTAAAACAATCCCTTCCATTGTCATGAAAAGGGGATAAGTGAGGTCAAGAGAGATGAAACGGTGGCTTTTAAGTCTAGTGAAAAGGGCGGGTATCAAGCTAGTAATAACATATGTTTTTAATAAATAAATTTTTTTGTAAATTGTTGCGGTAAATTTTTGTAAGTTTTTATTGAACGGGAGTATATGTTGGAGCTATATTGAAGTACATTGACTGTGGTCTGTATATAATGCTCTGTATAGCTCTGTTCAATGCTATGCCTGAGCTTCAGCTCTCTGAGTGAAGTATTATACGATTGTTTATTACCAACATTCAAATAATATAATTCATAAATCACATTT
The DNA here is from genome assembly GCF_905475395.1 of Chrysoperla carnea. Lineage (NCBI taxonomy): Eukaryota > Metazoa > Arthropoda > Insecta > Neuroptera > Chrysopidae > Chrysoperla > Chrysoperla carnea. Next base: position 35,898,169 of record NC_058342.1, read on the forward strand.
CGATGTAAACATCATGTCTACCATATTATATTTATACCTATAATTACATAAATAGACTTACACTAATACCAACATTAACATACAAAAAAAAAACATATTAAAATAAACAATTGACTGAGATAATTGGTAAAATACCTTCCATAGAGCCTTTTGAATATTAGGGCTTGTAATATTTTGATATCAATTGACCTATGTTGTTCATTTACGAACTCGACCTCACTTTTTACGTCCTTAGCACGCTGTAAAAATCAGCTTGATATCTTATTTCGTTTTTGAGTTATCATGTCCACAGACAGTCGGACAGATGGACAAAAAAATGGACTAATAAGGTGATTTTATAAATGCCTACACCAAAATTATGTTCGTAGCATCAAATTTCTAACCTTGGGACTAAATTTAGTATACCTTGATATATTTCATATGGTATAAAAACTGTTTCACACAAAATTTTTGGTATTTAAATTTTTGTTTGATCTGTTTAAAAAATGGGTCAGCTGGACCCATGAGCTAATTCATGAATATTGCTTGTTTATGAACTCAAAGTTTTTTTGTGTATGTCCTGAACACACTATAAAAATTTCAGCTGAATATAACATGACTGTGAAAGTGATACTAGACGAGTGGATAGCAGGTGTTTTGTGAATTTTATTTGGTGGCAACTACAATTGACTAGCTAATAGTAATCCGATAATTAAACAAACAAATGTTAATCCCAATATTTGAGTAACTCATTAAACCCATAAACAATATACCTACAACCTACACCTATCGATTTTCATTTTTTTTTATTTGGAATCGAAAATTTTACCTAGAAAAAATTTGTTTTCGAAAACAAATTTATAAACTGAAAAATTTACTACAATTGTTAACAATATTGATATTATCTCTGGAGCGGTCTAAGGCGTCGTCTTAGAACGTTGGACTATTTAGACTTAGGTTGCGGGTTCGAATCCAGGCAGCGGCAGTGTGAACAATTTATAATTAATGGGAGTGCAGAATTGATCACATTGTCGTCGCTTGGATAAGAACGAAGTAACCGACTGCACCCACATCAAAACTGTAATTGTAAATAAATAAAGATTAACAAATAATGGTGTGGGTGGCCTCTGTGATAAGGCGTATGTCACAAATACGGAGGTTAAACCCCCATTATTATTATAATTAAAAATTCTCTTCTTACACTAATAAGGTCGATTATTTTCGACCATGTTAAGAATAGTTTTCTCATGTTTCATCCAAAAATTCGTTAAGTCCTTGCAGCTTTTATGTGGTGCAAAAATTTTGCATAAAATGTAAGACGGGCAATAAAACAGTTTAACTAAAGAAAATTTAATTAAATTTTCATGTATAAAAAAAGTTAAATATTGCACATAAAATTATACATAGAAAAGCGTTGTTGAGTTAAAAAAGTAAAGGATCGCGACGCGGCGCGACGGTGAGCTTTGAACAGTCATCAGCCATACAGTATACAGAATTACAGATACATGAATACTTAACAAAGCGAGAAAAGTGTTTGGTTTTTCAGTGTAATGAACATTACTATTTTTCCAGCCCTGTTAGATATAAATACAGCACATCATTGTGTGAAAATTCATTGTTATGTTTTACCTCCGTCTTATAGATTCTATAAAAATTACGGAGTGGATACACTATAAATTATCTTTTAACCATCTTAAGGTTGATCGGAGACATTAGAGGCAATGTATTGATTAAAATGTTATTAATTGCTAACTCATAAAAATAATTTTTGGAAATATGTTCCTTATCGCACGTTATAATTTGTTTGCTGGTTCGGATGTAAAACCAAAAAAAGGGCCAATTTAAAATGACCCCAAAATCCGACGATGTGTTACCTAGGAAACTAAAAGTTTTTTAATCGATTCAGCTTGCCATGAATTTTGAGAATATTTTGAAAATAATTTATAATCAGTCAATTTATATTTTTTGAGAAAAATGAGTTATCAGAAGTTAAACATAATAGAGATAATTTAAAGTAAGCACATATTGGGTTGACTACTAAATCAGAAGTATGTCTTTTTTAAACTTATATTTGCGTAATGTATATGGAAGTAAAATGAGTATTTGACACTCTATTTTTCCACAATTATTATGATGAGCGTCCGCGTTTACGTAATACGACCATGTTTGAAATGAAAATTGTAATATATATTCGTTTCTTAATGCAATCATTTCATGATGTGTATTATTGTATGATGAAAAGGTCTTGTGGAATGGGAAAGGAAACTGTACGGTGTTACTGTGTACTGTGGTAGGGGGAAGCAGGAGTGTCATGATGGTAACGAATTCACGTTATAAAACTTGTCTCGACAATGGAAAATAATCAAATTGTAAATATTGTATATTTAATATTATACATACTTGTCAACTTTTTATTTATCATTAGAGGAAAAGAGATCATATTTTTCCATTTCCATAGAGTTTTTCCACTATATGGTATTTACTTTATGTTGTACGCAAAACTTTGTTGAAAATGGAATAAAATTTTACCAAATACAGACAAATAGAATCAAATATTCACCATGAGCTTAAAACTTATGATGACGAAGATGATAATTTGGTCAAACAATTGAAATAAACAATTGACTGAGTCAATTGTTGAAATATCATGTATAGTCAGTCATTCAAATATTCAAAAAAATATAGTAAAGTCATTCGTAGATAGCCACACATACATACATGTCACACACATATAACAGGCATTCCCATATAACGTTTACTCTCACGGGTAAACAGTGATGTTTACGAAAAAATGTTTCAAACAAAAGTTGGTTATTTTTAAAAAAAATTACATTTTTTACATTTAAACTTCTTTTATTTCTGACGGTTTACAAGATGGATCATACCAATTGACCTATCTTGCTCATTTGCGAACTAGACCTCAATTTAAATTTCATCTTGATATCTCTTTTCGTTTTCGAGTTATCGTGTTCACAGACAGACAGATGAACAGAAAACCGAAAAATGGATTCGGTGGAACTTGATACTTCACGTTTACGAAGGGAATGAAAATGTACTGATTTTCAATTGGAAAAATAATTTTTGATTTTGAATTGAAAATTTTAAATAATAGAGATAACACAGTGTTATGTTTAGACTTATAATGGGCCATAGATGGGTTTGTAGTAGGTTATTCGATGTTCGTCGGGATACAGGAAAGGTACAGGTAGATGAAGTCGCGCGTACATATTTCGAATGAATCATAATATGTAGGGTTGCCAACTCCAAAAGTTTCTGGTGTAAAGCTCAAAATTTTTTCATAGGTATTTTTACTCAAAGAATATGTGGTTAAAATTTCAGTTTAGGTATTCATGAAAATTTTGAAGAAAAGATTTATTGACACACCTCCAAAACCGCACATTCTGGTCCAAAATGAGAATGATGACAACCCTAATCATATGGTGAATAAAATACAATACACTAGATATACAAAATTATTCACATACGAATACCAATAAAATTAAACATGTTGGAAATATGCGAATCACATAACGAACAAAATGCAATTCTAGTTGTTGGAACCGTATGAGAACGGAGTACGGAGTACGGAGTACATAGTACGTGAACATTGTAAAACTACATATCTAAACCTCTTCTCTCAACCCCTACTTCCTCCCCACACTGGACAATCATAAATTTTAAACGATCTACCCAGTCGACTCACCTCGGACTATGTATGTCTTCATCCCTTTTACACAAAAAAAAAGCGCTTTTCATTATTTTTCGTGGAAATTTTTGATTTTAGACTTTTTTTTTAAACTTTAATATTCAAGAAAAAACAAAGAAAGCTTTAGGTGTGTCAACAAAATTTTCCTTCGTTTGTAGTCAATTTGTATACCCTGTACTTATACAGGGTGTTCTGTTATTGACTGCAGAATTTTCACTTCCTGAATAAGCTGAGAAAAAAAATAAGAAAATGTTCTTTACCAAATTTGGATCTGAGGCCTAATTTACGAGATAATTAATAAAATATACATTCTTCAAAATCAATTTCATTCAATAAAACACTATTTAAACAGAGAATGTTTTTAACCATAATGAAAGGAGTGATTTAAATGTGAAATTCGGACAGACAAACGAAAATAGACCGATAAGTGATTTTACGAACACTTATTTCAAAATTTTGTTCGTAGAGTCGTTACAAACTTGGGACTAAACTTAGTATACCTTGATATATTTTACAACCATGGTAAAAAAATATGATGAAGATACATTATAATTAGAAATACGTATTTATAATTGGCTAATTGATATAGTAATTTGAGTGCATGATAATAAATGTTTTTAAAAACAATACTGGCTAATTTTTTTCGATGGTGCGATGTTTAATATTTATAGAATAGGTGTAAAACAAGTTGCATAAATACAGAAATTGTTAACAAATTAAACATTTTACATTGATTTAAAATGATTTATTGAGGATGCAAACCAAGCCACCAAACCATTTATGTATGTATTATACATAGTAATACAACTAAACTGAATATAGTCAAAATCATTTATAACGACAATCAAGACATTAAAAGTAGTTCGGTTGCCATGTCATTAGTCAAATAGTCAACTAGGCAAATGTAAGTAAATGGTTTAAAAATATTGTAAACTAGGCAATTTGTATGACGTAAGTGTAAAAAAAATGCTCTAAATATATCGAAAACTCGTCAAGAACCAAAATTTTTTAATGTTTTGTTTTTGGAAAGCGCCGTAAAGTAAGGTTTTTTAACCCCTAACCTAAAAAACAAGGGTGTTATAAGTTTGACCGCTATGTGTGAGTGTCTGTGCCTTTGTGGTATCGTAACGCCTAAGCGAATGCACCGATTTTGATTTTTTTGGTTTCGTTTGAAAGGTAATTTAATTGAGAGTATGCTTAGTTATGTTTCAAACGCGAATTTAGGGTTCTGTAACCGAAAAAATTAAAAACTTGGCAATGATCCTCAAAAACGGCTTGGCTTGGAAAAGTTTTTAACGAAAAAGGTACAAACAGCTACAACTTTAAAGTTTTTCCTCAGTTTTTAAAACTTACAACTTGTTAAAAAATCAATTAAAAATATGCTTGGACTAGGAGCAGTGTCGTGATGATCGATTTTAACTGTATACAATATATATTATATATAAACTGGTCTGTACGATATAGGCAACTATCATAACATTGTGATTGTGTTATATTCAGGGGTTGAGGTTTGAGGGTTGAGAGGTGCTAACACCGGAGACAAGCCCACTGTGAATCATGACTAATTACCACACAAGTGTAAATCCCGGAATTATATCCGTTATCAGCACCGGCTTTTAGTTAAAGCCAACTTCACTTTTATATAAACATACTAAAATAAAAAAAATGTATCCTCAAACTCCTATACCAGTATAGCCAACTTTATTTATACAATTTGTGACATGTTATCCTTTTTAGTTTAAAGGATCTATATTCCTTTGCATTCTTTTAATTATAAACATTTTCAAAATTCGTCAATCTTATACCTGCTATTGAACAAGAGGACTTACTTTGGTCAACTAAAAATAGAGTTGCAAGCTCCAAAATTATTCGTAATCAGACTTTCCGGTTTTCTAAAATTTTTAATCTAAAGATTAAATAATTTTCTATTTTAAATTTATTACTAAACAAATTTTCACTGTGAAAGATTTCTTACCCTTTTATCGTAAAATTTTCCATTTACCAGTTATTTACAGGGTGGCCCGTAACTCGATGGACATAGCTTAAGTAATAAGAAAAAATTTTTTCGATACCTGGGAGTTTCTTAAATTTTGTAAATTTCACTTGTGTAAATCAGATTTGTCCCCCTCCCACCCTCTTTTCTTTGTCATCATTAAAAATAGTTTATTAGGAACAAGTATGAAATTGACAAATTAAATTTTAATGACAACTTTGTAACCTGTAAATGAAAATATAATGAAAATATCCATATTGTTGATGGATAGTAAAAATGATAATAATATGGAAAAGCATATGCAGAATTTTCATGATAATCGTACTTAAAAGATTTTCATGTAAGCATATCAGAGTCAAAGTAACATACCGGTTATTCATAAATGTGGTAAAACACACTGATTTTACACCCCCAAAACATGTATTACACTAATATAATAACATTCATGGTGCTACAACCCTCAACCCCTCAACCTCTTTAACCTCTTACACCCTACCTTCTGGTTCAAATAGCGCGCTCAATCCATTTTCATATGTTATATAATGTTAACATGAAGAGTGCAACCTCACCCTCCAAACAGCATAGTTGTGAACATGATGCGTTCTCGTTGTTCCGACCGCGCGCCGCGATTATCATACTATGCAGTGGTTACACCGCGCGTTCCTTCACTACGTTTTATGTGTTTTCCATTACATTCTCATTTTCTTGTACTGCCTACCAAATTATTACTTACATGCTGCTCCATGCAGCTTCGGGTATAAGTATAGGTCGTTTTTATGAAAACCCACTAATTTTTGATCAAATTTTTCATTTTTCATGTTAGTTTTTGGTTAAAAATTAACTTTTCTGTGAAATAGGGGGTACCAGGACCCCAATATTTTCAAAATTTTTATAGGTATGTTAAATTTAACCAAAAATTTGAAAAGTATGACCCAGATTTACTTTAATTCCATACTTGGTTTATTAAAATTGGATATAATTTGTATGTGATAGAGCCAAATTTAATTTTTTGGATTTTAATGACATCGAAAAATCGATTTTTTTTTGTAATACCTACACCCAAATTTTGTCCGATCGAAATGAACTTTTTTTATGTAAGAGTGGCTCATAGAAATAATTATTTTCTATTTGTTAGGACAATGCTTGTCCTTTTAATATTATATTCTTAACCCTACTTCTGGCTCTCTGACTGCCCACGTCCTTGAACTTGGCCATTTTTAGATTGTGATGTAACTTGAAGTACTGAATTAGTGTTATTATAATTACATTTGATTAGATCAAATATCATGAAATCAAATTAATAAAATAATAAATTAATATAAGCATCATAATCATGATAATTTAATGATTATAATTATTAATAAATAATAATAAAGACTTTATTTTAAAATTCATTAAAATATATATTTCAATTAAATAATCACAACTTATAACAATATTTGCGATAATCGATACTTGTAGGATTGCATGGTTATTACAGTGAGATTCGAAACCTTGAAAAAACAATTTGGGTAAAAATAAAGACCTTTTTGTGTTACAACTTGTCTTTTGACATGAAAATAAAAAGCGTCCCGTGGTCGTAGTGACGTAGCAAGCTTAACTCGTGCCCGGGGCATGTTACACCTAGTATCTCGAGTGGGACGGAGACCCTAAACTAGTAATTGTATGAATTAAATGGTGAAAGTTGTTCGTATGTGTTTAAAATTTAAAATTGAACACCAAAAATGAGAGGGAAGATAGAATGGGAAGACATGGGAGCTTTATCGTAAGCTTTGTAAAAGGTTTAATTAGTTCAGTTGGCCACCATCACCACACATATCTTATGAATGTGAATATTTCTGTTTCCATACACTTCTATAGTTTTCTACCATCAAAACTCGAATTTCATCCTAACCTATTTGTCTTTAGTCAATTTTAGTTTGCTCTAAATAGGAGATTACCTTTTAAAGGACAAGATTTTATTATTCTTAGAAGTAAAAATCAATTATGTTCACGAGTCACTCACTCATACAGGAATATTTGTAAAAGCTGAAGGTGCTCAGTTTAAACTTTCAAGGACGATTCAAAGTGCCTTAAACTTTTATCTCATAGAAATAATTATTTCCTACTTTTTAGTACAATAAAAGCTTCTCCTTTAAAAAGTATTATTTATTCAAATTTTTAATATATAATTAGTTGAGGATAAATGCTTTAAAATTCAGTGGCAAGGTTTAACCCGAATACATGTAGGAATCAAGTTAAATAAAAGCTTGCATAATTTGGCCACAACATAGTACTGTAAGATATAATCGGTGTTTTGATAGTAAAACTAGAAATATTAAAGTAGATATAACTTACATGATATAAAGGGTATAAAATAATTACCGATGTTTCAAAATTACTCGAAAAATAATTGCTTTAGAAAAGGGTGTTCTATTATTGGATGCAGCAACTTTCGCTTCCTGAATAAGCTAAGCAAAAAAAGAAGAAAATGATCTATACCAAATTTGGATCTGAGGTCTTATTTTCGAGATAATTAACCTACTCTTAATAATAATAAATCAATCAAAATAAAATTCATCCAATAAAACACCATTTAAATAGAGTATATGTTTGATCATAGTGTGAAGGAGTGATCTAAATGCAAAATTAGTACAAAAAAAAACTCTTTTTAGATACTTTTGTACGTTACCTTCCTTACACTCCTTTTTTTTTTTGTAAATTTAGTTTTGTACGAAACCTATCGTACGAATATCACATACCTTAAGCATGTAGTTGATCGAAACGGGCAGAGTACTCACGGAAAAACCACAAACCACACTATGTATATTGTGTTGAAGTTGATACGATATATAAGATTTTGTTTTAGAGGTTTATTTTTTAGAGCCATTTCGCATTTAAATCACTCCTTCCACTATGATAAAACACATCCTCTGTTTAATTAGTGTTTTATTGAATGAATTTGATTTTGAGGAATTTTTATTAATTGATTATAAATAAGAGTAGGATAATTATCTCACAAATTAGGCCTCAGATCCAAATTTAGTAAAGAACATTTTCTTATTTTTTTTCTCAGCTTATTCGGAAGTGAAACTTTTGCAGTCAATAAGAGAACACCCTGTATATAGAAGTATTATACAATTAAAATCATATCTTTAATATTATTTTAAATTAGCTTTGTAATGTTTTAATGTGTGTTGAGTTGGATAGCTTTGTTATGTTGTAATGTTTGTACAATGTTGTAAAATGTTGTCGAATACACAATTTATAATCAAAGCTATTAAATCAAAGTATTAAATCATATTTAATAAATTCATATTGTTATAATAATCATAATAATAATAATAATATTACTCATCTCACTACCCCTCTACAATCTCCATCCCCCATTCCAATCATTATTTTATTATATTTTGTATCTATGATAACATAACTTTAATTGTTCTATCTCTGTTTACTGTTTACTTTTTATCAATAAACAATACTATTTTATTTCTATTGATTGTATCGATTCAATTAGTTTACTCTTACTTAACGTGCCCTTACTCAAAAACTCAAAGTATATATTTTAAAGTTTGTAAGAAGAGAACATATGCAAGGATTGAATAATACTAGGGATTTCAATAAAACTTTATAAATAAATTTTTTGATTAACAAATTTTACAAAATCACAAAAAATTCCTAGGTCAACGGGCTTTTTATTAATTTTTTTATCGTTCAAAGTTGGTTGAAAAAATGATGAATCCTAGAGGTTATCCTTTTCAATTGGATATTTCTATATCAAAGCATTTAGAAAGTGTGATAAAAAACTATCTAAAACACTTAAACAATCTTGTAGTTTATAATAATACCATCAAAATATAAGATTGTCGATGATATCAAAACTAAATTTTAATTTAATTATGAGTTCATTGAAGATCCATCCTTTGATGAATAGAGACGACCATAGTTAGTTTATTAATGATTGAAGAGCGATATCTATATTATCAAATTTATAAGCATCACTTGCACACAATATATTATATATTTTTACAGTTGCGTAGTATTATAAAGCTAAAAAAAATCACATTATTTGAGTACAAAGCATGTATTTGGTTTATATGTATGTACCGTACAATAAACCAAAACTTTTTTAGAATATTGTAGGGAAACAATCACCTTATACAACATGTTAAATTTTCACTGTGTCGGAAAAACCTTTTGTCGGATTTTTTTATGAGTTAGCAATCAATACTATAACAAAAATTAAGATATTTATCTAAAAATTGAGTTGTGATGTCCGTTCAACCTTAACTGTATAAGTAAGAAGTATATACGCATAAAAATAATTGATGTGGCAAAGAATTTTCTAACAATTTTTCGTAAGTGATTAAGGATAGGCACTAAAAATTTTAATTTCTTGTTATTTCAAATTGTTTTAAGAGAATCAAGTTTTTAAGTGGTGTTTAACAAAGCTTTATATATATATGTGTGTATATATTTCAAGATTTCAACATTTAAATGGGGGTGTGGGGATGGAGATGAGAGTGGTATGGGGTTGATACGTTGACAACTGGTGGTATCATCTCATAAGGGATGTTTTATATGCTGTGAGCTCAGAGCTGTGTTGTAATAAGTATAGTTTTTAGAAAAGGGAGTTTAAAGTATAACACGATGAAGTTTAAAATTAAAACAATAATACTGAGAGAAGATGAAGAAGAAGATGCTACCATGCAGCTTTCAGCTTTCGAGCTTTCTAAGGTGAACGAGCTATTATACTTATAAGACATACAAGTGAGAGCTTTAAGTAGACCATTCAACGGAATTATTAAAAACAATTTATTAGGGGATGGATGTTGTAACTGTTAGCTGTTCACTTCACTTCAAGTATACGTTAGCCTGTAGCCTGTACCCTGTAGCTTATACACTTTACACCACTATACACTAATAATTTACACTGTAAAAAATTTCGTTGGTAATTTTCATGGGAAAATATGAATTGTAGGTACCAGTAAAAATATAGAGGAAATAAAACGCGCAAATTTAATTTTATTTTAATATTTAAGGATGTATGAGCATGGTAGTGGGGGCACAAATTTAAAAATAGATATTTTCAAGTTTGATGATAAATTTATATTATTACTTGACGATATAAGACGAGAAGTAAGAATAAAATTTTTCGATATGTGGCTTAATTTTCAAAATATCGAAAATTGAAAATTTTGTTTAATTATTTAGCTTTCGATATTTCGAAAACCAAGACACATATCGAAAAATTTTATTCTTATTTTTCGTCTACATTCATGAAGTTATAACAAAATTCATCATCAAAGTTGAAAATAAGATAAAAATAATTTCAACCCTTAATCTAGCCTGCTCTTACATCCCTTATATGGACGGTGACACTTAGTTTTTTTCTTTTCTAATTCATTGCTTATATGTTTACTTTCTATTAAAAAGTTTTTTTTAAATTTGTTTTCATTCATTCCAAATGAAAATTATCAAAAACTTCCAAAATATGTCGTTTTTTGAGATTCCTCCATAAGAGCCAATGTATTTTATATCGATTTTTAATGACTTTTTTCTTAAAAATTTGCACAGATACCTAAGATGAAATTTTAACCACATATTCTTTGAGTAAAAGACTACTTACAAACAAATTTTGAGCCTTTAAATCAAACATTGTTGTCATGCTCATACATCCTTAACACCCTCAATTTTTTGTTTTAAATAGTAAATTTACAAGTTTTTTTTTAACAGTGTACTTTGTGTTAACTGTCTAGAGCTTGTCTTTAACGCTAATATCCACATGTATACCTCAACAGTGTACCTTCAACCTATATAAACTTACCCCATACTACTTAAAACTCTCACCATGCACTCTAAAACTACAACCTTTTAATTATAATCAAAGAAAATATTTCAAACTCTATTATTGAAAAATTATAGTAATTCATGAAAAATTAAAAATTTTATTATACGGTCGGCAAAGATTTGGATTAAATTACGAAAAAAAATGAAAAGATTGTAAATAAAACAGATAATTTTGTCCAATGAAGTTAGTTTATCATTTGTAACGCCTTCAAGATATTGTCTCTAGGCGGGATTTCAGACGAAATGTCAAAAAGTTTTAGCTTTATGAAGCTGATATCTCGAAAACCATAATTCGCATCGTATTTTAACTATCGGCATTGTTTTCGCTGTGTTCAAATTAGTATACAACGATGTTTTCGTTGAAATCGGATGAAAAAAATATTTAGCGAAATTTTTAAGGGGTACCCCTTTGAAAAAATCAAGAAAATCACAAAAATTTTTTCTGTTTCCAAATTCGATAAAACTCAGTATATAACAATAATTTGACCCAATAAATTAAAAAATCGGGTTCATTTTACAATTTGCCGAATATTTTTTGAAAAATAGCTAAAAATTCTATACGAAAAGCGATATTTTGTATCGATTTTAAGCTATATTTTGAAACAGATTCATATGTTTTGGATCATTCCTATCCTTAAAAAGTTTTATTACTAAAAATAAACAAAAAAAAAGGTAGTATTTTTGTACAATGTGTTCAATATTTATTCCTGTTACATTGAACTTATGATTTTGATACATTCTGTAGGTATGTTTTGTTTATAAATTGTAAAAATATAGACCAAATGTTTTTTATATAAACAAAGTAATTGAAGTCTAAAACAATGGTTTATAGATTTACCACCAGTCATCGATATCATTCTTTTCTTATTAACATTTAACTATTAAAAAAAATACTTGGGAGCAACAGAACTCCATCACTAAGACCATATTTTCCCCTCACTTCTTATGAAATAAGAGGTGGAATGTTGACATTCTTAAAAGTATAATCTATTCCAATCTATATCTCAATTTGGAGGGCAAAGCCTTTTATAAACGTCAAAAAAAAGGTTTACATACCAAATTTCAACTAACTTGAACTATAGAACCTCATATAAATCATGTTCTAAGGATTATGAGCCGAATTTATAACAACTCCTGGTTGACCTTCGACATAGTGCATATGTTTATATTTTCGGAGAATATATGACTAAAAATTATGGTGAACTTGGACTGAACATCTAACAATCGTTACTGCGCTCAAACGTATCGAACATCTATAATTAAAGGTTCCGTATTATTTTAAATTCGTAATAATTTCTAAGCCCATCGTCAATTAGATTGTACAAATCCAGAATTAGATTAATATTTCAGGATAATATTTGGCCTGAGCATGGACCAAAATTACCTTATAAACTAAGTTTTATTGAAATCGGAAAGTTTTCTTGCAATTTTCTTATAGATACCCTTAGAAAAATCGATTATTTTCTACAGATTTTGATTAAACTTAGTTTATAAGGCTAATTTACCCCAAATAATCAAGTTTTATTTGACGATAGAGCAAATAGTTTTTAAGATATCGCTCAATTCAAAGCAATTTCATAAAATATCTCGAAAATTACTCATTTAATGGTCAAATAAACACGATTTTTGTAATTTTCGGGTCAAAATTACCTTATAAACTTAGTTTTATCGAAATCGGAAACAAAAACTTTTTTTACACTTTTTGCAATTTGTAAAAATCGAAAAAATCATAAAAAATTCAAAAAAACACAATTTTTGTAATTTTTGGTTGGGTTGGGTTGGGTTGGGTTGGGTTGGGTTAGGTTGGGTTAGGCTGGGTTAGGTTGGGTTAGGTTGGGTTAGGTTGGGTTAGGTTGGGTTAGGTTGGGTTAGGTTGGGTTAGGTTGGGTTGGGTTGGGTTGGGTTGGGTTGGGTTGGGTTGGGTTGGGTGTGGGTGTGGGTGTGGGTGTGGGTGTGGGTGTGAGTGTGGGTGTGGGTGTGGGTGTGGGTGTGGGTGTGGGTGTGGGAGTGGGAGTTGGTGTGGGAGTGGGAGAGGGAGAGGGAGAGGGAGTGGGAGTGGGAGTGGGAGTGGGAGTGGGAGTGGGAGTGGGAGTGGGAGTGGGAGTGGGAGTGGGAGTGGGAGTGGGTTGGGCTGGGTTAGGTTGGGTTTTTCAAACTTAATCGATTTTGTTGATTATCGCCAATTTTTTAGCTTTTTCGGGTACAAAACTCTAAGCTCGCAAGTTTGAGTTTTATTTCAACATTCTTAACAATTTGTATTGTACTATATTGTATTGTAATTGAATTAAAAATATATTTTTATACTTATGTATTATAAATAAATATGTACTTATAATATCATATTGATTTATTAATAATTAATGAGTAATGAGATGCGTAACACTAACAGTGACAGTGTTCAAATCAAAGAGTTTATATACATAGAGAACGCCATGGTCCAAAACTTGCGATATGCGAAGCTAGAGAGAAAATTGCCAGTCGGTTCCCCTGCATCCTTGTCTATTACATACAAACAATAATACATATGATTATGACATATAATTATGACAAGGGCACAGAGGAACTCACAGACGGTCTTCTGTCTCGTTAATCATATCGCATCCATTTACAGGCTAGCAGATCCTTCGCGTTCTCTATGTGTATTATCTCTATGGTTAAAATGCAGTAACTACTTGCAGTACCAAGCTTTTGGTTCAGGACGGAGAACGGAAATTTTTGATCTAAAAGGAAACTGACTTATCCTCCTCTTGGTACCTTGAATTTTACGTTTGTGGAACGAATTAATACCGTAAGAATTATAAATCGGTTCGTATATTTATTTTTAATCGAGTTGAGAGTAGTTAATTAGTAATTAAATGATGTAGGCCACTAATTTACTGATACTGAACCCTTAAACAAAAATAATGATAATATATACAATTGAATTGATGTGTTAGTGTTATTAAAAACACAATACGGCCCCAACTGTTGCTAAAATAATAAAGAAACAACTAATTTTATCAAATGTTTATATTTCAATCGTACGATTCAAAATTGATACTTTGTGAACTTTTCATCTTTAAGAAGAGACCTCCAACGATGCTCAATCATACCCATACTTCATGGTTTTACTCGAAATGATCTACAACAAACATACTTGCGGTTTTTCGAAGAAAAACTCTTAAAATTTGGAATTATAAATATAACAGCTTATATAAGGACATCAAAAAAATTTTACTTGTCGTAATTTACCATCCATAAATTACGTCATACAAATTTTATGATTTTTAATTATTCAGTTTTCGATATTTCGAAAATCAAAGTAGACATCGAAAAATTTTATTCTTATTTATCGTATACATTCATGGAACTATGCTCATACATCCTTAAAAATTAAAAATTTGCAGAACTAAGATGAGTGTAAGCCTATAGTATTGTAAAAAAGTTTTGGTTTATTGCACGGTACATACATATAAACCAAATACATGCTTTGTACTCAAATAATGTGATTTTTTTAGCGTTATAATACCACGCAACTACAAAAATATATAATATATTGTGTGCAAGTGATGCTTATAAATTCTTATAATATAGATATCGCTCTTCAATCATTAATAAACTAACTATAGTCGTCTCTGTTCATCAAATGATGAATCTTCGATGAACTCATAATTAAATTAAAATTTTGTTTTAATATCATCGACCAACTTATATTTTGATGGTAATTTTTATAAATTACAAGATTGTCTAAATATTTTAGATAGTTTTTTATCACACTCTCTAGATTTTTCGATATGGAAATATCCAATTGAAAAGGATAACCTATATGATTCATCATTTTTTCAGCCAACTTTGAACGAGAAAATAATACTAAAAAGTCCGACGACTTAGGAATCAAAAAATGTATTTATAAAGTTTTATTGAAATCCCTAATATTATTCAATCCTTGCACATCTCCTTAAGTCAGCTACCTCTAACTCATTGTTTCTATTAAAGTTTTATTTTAAAGGAAACTATTTATAGCAATTAGTAAAAAAAGCGAATAAAATTTAAGTGATGGTCGCTTTTCACTTAAATAAAACTAAAGGTCAAAAAATAAAACTTGATTAATGTATTTTTTATGATTACAGTGGAACAGCTTTATGGAAATAACATGCCAGAAAATGGATTTAATTTATCAACAAATCAACACAACGAATACACTAAGTCTCGATTTATGTTTGATCAAGGTAAGCATTTTACTATTTTCATTTATTTGCTTATTTTCAAAAGATTTAATTAAAAAATATACACATTTAAAAAAAAAAATAAAATAAAATAAAATAACTTAAATGTGAAGAAGCCACCAAATAAAGGATGGAAAATGGGATAATTTAAGTGACGGGAAAATTTTAACAGAAAAATAATAATATATAAAAACAAGTCTTAATTAAAAATATACCGTTATACGTTAACGTTACCGTTACCGGTGAAAAATAAATGAAAATACTTTACAAAGATTCACAGTCACAACACAAGTGAAATAAGATTTAACATTTAAAATATCATCGCGAATAATGAACAAAATAACTGTATCTAACCATTGACTTACATAACTACACTAAAAAAAAAACAAGTGAAATTAACAAAATTTAAAAAACACCCGACAAATGCGATTTAATTCTTGTAAACCGATTTTTGGATACTTAGCTATAAAATGTTCTCAATCAAGTCGGTTCGACCGTTTAAGGGCTACGATTCCACTGAGAATTCATTACCGTCCTCTACTCTTCTCCATCTCGGTCACTTACGAAAAAATTAATATCTCACTACGCTCAATTCGTCAATAAAAAAACTACATCTCCGCTGTCTCCAGAAGTTTTTCTGTGCTTTTTACCCGCAAACAATTGACATCTATTTGGCTGTGTTAAAATATTTCAAAAAATTTAACAAAAGACTGTATGTGATGCTGAGATTATCAACATCAGACAGCCAGTTAAACGGCTCCACAATTGTTCTTCAATTCAACTGTTCAATCTGGCCACAGAATGATCTGATGCGGGTTAATCTTAGCGTACTTGTACTACCGTCGAGACGAATCGGAACTGTGCCATCAGTGCCCATAGTAATGCGTTCCTCAGATAACCACTTCCAGATCACGTTGAGTATTGATTTGAACAATTGAAAGTGACCAGCTTGCATGAGCTTTGAACCCTAAACCAATGGATTAGAAGGCCAACACTCTACCAAGCAACCACGCTCACCGTTGGAAATGACAACAAAAAAATGTAATATAAATTTTGTGATTTTTGTTCAATTGTAAAATACAAAATATATATTTTTAATTCGTTTAATGATTAAATTGAGTGTGTATACTTTAGTGCTGTAGTCACTTTGTGTATAGTTATTATTCCTTTCAAGTATGCCGAAAGTTCGGCTTTTCCAATTCTAGTATATGATTTGTAAGTCAATTGTAATAAAGAATACTGGTGATTATTTGAGGCAATATGTTAGCAGATAAAATTGTGTTTGGAGCTTGTTAAGAGGCTAATAAAAACATGTATAATGAGTTTTCCCAAAAGATCCCCCTCCCCGTTTATCATTCATTCTTTCAGCATATTTTCGAACATAAATATCTAAGGCGTATTACCGTTTGTTGGTGACTATTTAAAACATTGTATAAGAGTAAAATCTTTTCTTCTACATCATCCCTCTTTCTCGAAGGGGATGAGAATTAGAAAAATAACCGTAGTGTAACATTGTGACACAAAAAAAAACCACCCCTTCGATAAAAAAAAGAAGCACATATAGATATAGCTACTTTGGTAACGTTACTTTAACCATTTTACACTTGTTTTTAATTGCATAAAGAAGTTTTCCTCGAAAAAATTATTACATAAAAATGTTTTATGTTTCAATTTTTCTCTGTGCAAGTGAAAATTTTTTTTTTTCTTCATTTACAACACTCTATATAACGGGTGGGTAAATTAAAAAAGTCAATAAAAAAAACAGCTTGGTCTAACATTTTTTTGAAAGGTAGTTTTATGAAATTTATTTGTGGAAAACAATTTCGGACAAATGACCAACACGGCTGAGTTTACAGTAGAGTATCCGATCCACCCAATTCTGGAGTACTTTCTCGATGGTTTCAAGCCTTATGGTGGCAACAGCAACTTGAATCTCATACTTAAGAGCTTGAATTGTTTCTGGATGGTTATCGTAACATTTATCTTGAATCCCTTCCCGAAGAAAATAGTCTAATGGAATCAAATCGCATTTTCTGGGAGGCCAATTCATATCAACATTTCAGGGCGTAAAAGATTGAGTGTAGCGTTTGCTGTATCGCACATAGCGCCGTCCTGCTGGAAACAAATGTTGTCCAAGTCTTCCTCTTCAATGTGCTTCAAGAAAAATTTTAATAACAGTGCGCGATATCGCTCATCTTTGATGGTTATGGCGGTTCCTTCTTCATTTTCGATGAAAAACACTTTCACATTTCTCACAAACACTTTCAACCGCAGTAGCAATATTTTCGGTTGAACGCGCGAGAAATGAACGCTGACATTTTGGTTTACCCACCAACGAGCCAGTTTCACGCATACGCTTGACAAATTGAACTGATGGCACTTTTTGTCTGTACATGTTTTTTGGCCAAATTTCTCACATTTTGGATTGAAGACTCTCCACTTTGGAAAAAGGTTTCCCGGTTTTCATCTAGCGAATAGCCACCCATTTCGTAAATTTTAGACTTTTTACTAAATATCTGCCACTTTTCGAATGGTATTTGACGTTTAAAATAAAGACAGTTCAAATTTAAAACGCTAAATGTCTCACCCGTTATAATGTCCTGTTTTCCATATCTATTTTCATTTATCTTTCGTTTGGGAAAATGCTTGTATACAGTTAATCATATTGTACTTAGAAAATTAACTATTATCATTTTCTAGATAAGGAAAATTATTACACTTTTTAGTTTTTTTTATTGTCTTTTTAATGTCTATTTCACACTTTTTTTTTTGTTCGGGATAAGAATATTTCTATGGAAAATTCTTGTTGGAAAATCACGGGGAACAAACCCTTATAATAATTTCTTATTTATTTTTGTTGAATATAGAAAGAAATAATTACGTAACGAAGTTTGACCGAAGTTTGAAAATTTTCTTAAATCACGTGGTACACAATTTGAAAAGTATGCATTAGAATTCGACTACTTTGGACTCCTTAGTCCTTCATTAAAAATTTAGCTTTTTTAAGAAAAATGAAAGCTGGATCGACAAAATTCAAATGGAATACCGAAAGATCGACGGGTGGAGTGTCCAAAATACACGGGCTTTCAGAGATCGTAGCAAGACGAATATAAAAGCTGTTATACGTTTTTTACTCTCGTATAGGAGAACATAGCCTACAATTAAAGCCTTAAATAGGTGGCACATCAATATTTTACTTCGAGAAAATCGAAGAATATTTAAGGAAAAACCACTTTTTTCTGATTTTCTCGTTTGGAATCCTCAATTTGGAATTTTACTCAGAAAAAACAATAACTCAAAAACGAAAAGAGATGTCAAGCTGATATCTTTATATCTTAAAAAGTGAAGCTAAGTTCGTAAATGAGCAACAAAAGTCAATTAACACGTTTGTTGTTATAATCGATATCGTTATAATTTATTTTGACTGTACTAAAACGATTTACCTATATCAACTTAAAACAGATGAAGAAATAAATAGAAAACTCGTTATCAATCACAAAGCAGGGCCAAAGAGTAATACTTTACAAGTTACAGAGCTTTAAGATAATTAAAAAAAAATTTAAGAAAAACAATTGAAATATAATTTGAGTTAATTACAAATCGTGAAAAGTTTTTAAATGGAATGAGCATCAGAGGGTGAAAATCAGAGGGAAGTCAACACTTGAATTTCTATCAAACTGTTATAAATATATACATTATAAATATATATACACGTACACTTTGACTTCTGTACCTCCATGTACTGGAGATATGTGCACTTGGAGGTACACCAAGTGCACTTTGATTACTATCAATATTATAAAATGAGAATTTTTTAGAATTAGAAAGCTTGGTTCGATTTAGAATTGAGTATGTCTTAAAAGATCTTTTTGACCAGTTTGATCCCTTGTGTCTTCTTTGCTCCAAAGATGCTTTAAAAGTCCTAAAGCTTTATTAAACTTTAGGATATTCCTAGACGATACTTCACTTGAGTTGGAAATCAGTCTATCCCAAGTAATACTGTCGTTTGAGAAGCTTTCGCATTCACCCAGAATGTGGATTCCGATTTACAATGGCCAGTAATGACAAATCAGAAATGATCCTCAAATGATTTTTCACATGGGACGATTTAAAAAAATTTTCCGTGAAAAAAAAATCATCTATAAATTATGTCAGACAATTTTATGATTTTTTGACCCCGCCCGTCAAAGGTAGTTACATTTGTGTAACCCCACCCCTCTGGTGTGCGTCATATATCTGTCAATTTGATATTTAGAAATAATGATATTTAGAAATAATAAAAGTCTTAATTTGCAAAAAAAAAGGATTTTTTATTTCGGGGCTCTACTTATGTAGCCAAAAAAAGGAGTGGGAGTGAAAATTTAATCAATTTGATAATGAATTCAAGACCAGAATAAATGATATTGGTGTTTGGATGGAGGTCGTGTGATGAACATACTTTTTTTTTACCTTTTTTCTATTTCCTTTGATGCAGCCGTCAGCCGTCAGTCGTTGGTTCGTTTGGTGTCGGTTGACATAACGGTTCGTTGATATGATCATCTCTCCCATCTCCCATCTCCGTATCGTATAATAAATGCGATACGATAGGATACGCTCACTTGGACTTGTTTGGATGGATGAACCGTTCGGTTCGGTTCGTTTGTAATTAAAACTAAGATTTAATTTAAAATTAGTCTCTTTTTTTTTTTCATAATTCAATTATATTTTCTATTGAATTTAATGAAAATCCAGTTGGAAAATAAATCTTTTTTTTATTAAAAGAAAATGGTGAAAATCTAGGAAATAATTTTTATCTAAAGGTAAAGCCATATAGTCATGGACGTACTTAGAAGAGGGGGGGGGGCAAATATAATTAGCTGGCCTTACCATAGATTTTGATAGCATTGTTTTTACCAAAATATTGTCAAATTTATAAAATACTAGAGTGATACCCACCCGTTTCGCTTGGGTTTATATGTAAAGATTGATAAAGATTGCTCTCGCTAATCCCCTTTCTATAACACTCGAAATAATGGTAAGGATTGTTTTACGCAGGTAAAATATATGTATGGTTTTCTATTTTTTTCTATGCTATAATAGTCGTAATTATTCATTGAGTATATCAGAGAAGATGGCCGTGAAATATTTCATATTGACTATTTTTATAGAAATCTGTAATTTATGGTAATTTCAAATTTAATTAATTTTAAATTTTTTTAAAATTTTTTATTAATATATCTTTATAAATTATATCTCATGTGTTATTCTGAAGTATTAGCTATATTGCTGTACAGTTTCATTAAAAGCCATTTGTTAGTTTTATCGTGAAAGCGTAACAAACAAACAAACAAACATGCTTACTTTCGTATTTATAATATATAGAGATTTGGTCCAAATAGGCCATAAAATCCTCTTTTGTTTCTCTGGAGCCAAAATTTGGTTACGTCAATGCATATATATTCTTTTCACACCTGGCACAGTATGGCCAAATATCCAAAGCATATGTTGAAAACTTTTATGAAAACTTTTCGTCAGACTTTACGAAACATTTAGATTTTTATCTATAGATTACCCTAATGCCCGATCAACCTTAAGTGGAAATAGTTTTTCATATACCAAAAAATAAAAAGTAAATAAATAAAAATTATTAGTAATTGAACTGTACTCCCTATTCCCTACTCCCTACTCCCTGTTCTTCCCATTCTTCATTCATTCCCTATTTACAATTGTAACCTATAACTGTAAATGTTATTTACAGTAATATTTTAGTTGACTCTAATAATAATATTTTTTTTGTCGTTACAACATGTAAACGGCACTGTTTCAGCTCTCAACCCAGCTGAGTTAGACTAGCTGAATCTCTATACACAGAGTGTATCATAAATCACGACGAATCTTTGGAGAACCACATTGCCAAGTTAAAATTAATCGAAAAGTCCATTTCTGGACTCTGGACTGGAAATTTTAGTTTTAAACTAAAAAAGATATGTATATCTAATATGGTGGTAGCGATAGGAAAGTCAGGTCATGGCTCGGGTTAGGTTAGGTTATATTGGTTGTCCACGAAGGACATACTTAGGACTATAGATAACCTTTGTGATATCATATATGTGTTTTACCATCTTTCCGCTGATAATTTCATATATCAGCTCCTTAATTTCAGAGGCTGAATGCACCTCCTTCATGCATATACCATGCACTACACCAGCCCATCACAACTATTAATTGAATTAATTTTGTTGCGACGGCGGGAATCGAACCCGATACCCTAAGCATACCGCGGACGGAATTGGCTACGCCTTAACCGACAAGTCAGGTCATACTTACCATTAAAAAGTATTTTCATTAGATTTACATGATGTTATTCTTATTCTTCTCACCAAAGACTTTCATTTGATACCATGGCAAAGCATTAAAAATAACTAGTTCGACATATTGGATTTAGAATGACGTCACTTTGACGCTAATTTGAATTCAATCGGTTAACAGGACCGAAAAATTCAAATAAAAGTTTGCAAAAATGGTTTTACTTCTTAAAATTTTATACTCGTTAATGGTACATGGGATCGAAAAATTTCTCAAGACTCTTCAGTGTATCCTTCAGAAATTCGTCATGACCTATGATGATCTATTACACTCTGTATAGTTGTTCTAATAACATCGACAACGATAAAAATATTTCATCTAAAACGTTGTAAGGGTATGAGGGATGAACTTGATGGTGGAGGATAGAGATTGGAGAGGGGTGGGGGGTGTTTTTCACAATATAGTATACAGTATACAGTAGTTGTTATACATTTCTTTGTTCAAATAACGTTCAAAACTAAATTATTATACCATTTAATATTGTACTCTGTATGTCAAGTCAACGATATTGTGCGAAATAGAATCACAGTCATAGTTACGTTTTTATCCACAATAGGGCTATGAAATATTTTTTTTTTAGTTAAGGTGATTGTAAACCTACAGTATTGTAAAAACAGTTTTGGTTTATTGCACGGTTCATACATATAAACCATACACATGGTTTGTACTCAAATAATGTGATTTTTTTTAGCTTTATAATACCACGCAACTACAAAAATATATAATATATTGTGTGCAAGTGATGCTTATAAATTTAATAATATAGATATCGCTCTTCAATCATTAATAAACTAACTATAGTCGTTTCTATAAAAAAATTGGATCTTCCATGAACTCATAATTAAATTAAAATTTTGTTTTGATATCATCGACAACCTCATATTTAGATGGTATTCTTATAAACTACAAGATTGTACAAATATTTTAGATAGTTTTTTAACACACTCTCTAGATTTTTTGATATAGAAATATCCAATTGAAAAGGATAACCTATATGATTCATCATTTTTTCAGCCAACTTTGAACGATCAAAAAATTAATAAAAAGCCCGATGACCTAGGAATTTTTTGTGATTTTTGTAAACTTTGTTAATCAAAAAATGTATTTATAAAGTATTATTCAATAATTGTGTATCTCCTTAACAAACTAACACACTTCGTTTATTAAAGATACTCTCATGGGCGTCACCAAAACGGGGCAGATAGAGATAGCTGCCTCCTCCCCTTAGATTCACCAAAGTGGTTCAAAGCACCCACGAATTTTTAAACAAAAAATTTTCTCTCAAAAGTAGACTAAAAGCTATCTACAAATTGTCAATAAAACAAACTAAAGAAAAAACAAATTATGATGTGGGTGGCTTCTGTTATAGATAGATGTATGAAAAAACGGAGGTTAAACTCCATTATATATTTAACTGAATAATAATAAAACTAAGTATAATATTTTATTGCATTTTTTGTTCATCCCTGTTTGATGGTGACATAAGAATAACATGATTTAGTAATAATAACAATAATAAGGATAATAACATTCCCCGCGGTTTTGGACAACCTACAACCTTCAACCATATTACATCCACATCTAATAATACTATAAATGTTATGAATGGTACATATATATATATATATATATATATATTTAGGGGAGATATGGGGTGAGAAGCCAGTAGCTAAGGTATAATATTGCTTATAATATTTTTTGGTGTATGTTTTGTGGGAGATTATGATGAATGTCATCAAATTTCATGTAAACAACATAACCTACAGGTGTACTCAAGGAATTCGGGATAAAATGCCTATATTGTGTTTTGAAAACGTCACATGACTGTCATGTATAGAGGACAGTATTTAAAAAGTAAAATAATTTTTAAATCAAGTACGGATCCAGCCCTCAAAAAAGGTGATAAGCACGACATAGCACTCGAAAATCGGCCAAATGTGGATCGGATTATGAACTCGCTCATGATCGATATAGTGCATTCGTACAGTGTATTTGTAAATTATTAAAGCAGTAAAATGTTAGTTCATTCGCAAACAAAAATTACAAAAGTAAATGTGCGTTTGTTTACTCATCACAGTGTCACATTTAGATTCTAAACTACTAAACCAATTTTGATGAAATTTTTACAAATTCAAATTAAATTTAAGTAAATTAAATAACAAATTCAAGCTTTCGTTTTTTATCGCGAAAGCGTTGAGAAAATCATCGATTTCCAGATGTTTAGGAAAGCAAGCTCGAATAATCTTTCCTGTCTCATTGAGGCACGTAACCAGGATTTTACTCCGTGAATGGTAGAAAACGATCTCTAAAGCGGTAGCTATGCTGGCTGGAAGAATTTCGCTACAAATCTTGGTCGCATGTTTCAATAAGTGAACTACCAACTCCGGTATGGCGAAATTTTGCACATTCAGTTTTCCATTTGGCCATCCAGAATCGGTATTCATTTATAGGTAATAGTTGATTCACTATCATTCATGAATCACTGGTACATCTGAACCACTTTTTTCACTGCCTTTATTACGAAAATTATGACTTTATCACGAATGAATTAAAATTTTTCTCAATGTCCCTACTTTAAGCTTGATTTCAGACGGGTAATAGTAGTCAAAAAACTATATCAGTATATACAGGGTTTTTAAATAATAAATATATCATTTCATCATAAAAAATTAATATATTGTATTAATTGGATTCCACTTTTGAACAAATTTTTGTTGTGAAACGGCTGAATCTTTCGTTTAAATCGAATAGGAATACTAATAGAAGAATTTTCTTTGAAGAAAACTTCCGTTGCATAACTAACACACTCAAATTTTTTTTTATTTATAAAATTCGATTCATAAAATAATAAAAATTTTACTGTAGCCTTTTTTTTTCTTCAGCCTGGAATCTTAAGATAAAATTATCAAAACTTGCCGCATACAGTAAAATGGCATCCAGTACAGATCGCGCACATCACGCTCCACCACTGCGATTTACACCAACTCCAAAAGGTAAAACCGTTCGGAATTATTAATAAAAAGTTCTTAAATTCTTCATCGATGGAAATCGATTTGTATATTGAAACAATTAACGCTTTTTGTTAGTTAGAAACAATCATTAAATTATTTTTTAGGCTAACCTCACACGGTCAATTTTATTGAGTTAATATCGATATTAATTGATCGTCTGTAGAGTTTTTTGAAACAATAATATAAAAGAAAATTAAAACGATTTAATTTTTATTGAAAATCCGTCAATAAATTTGGCGGACGAATTTGTGTCCCTACAAGCGGCTCTCTTTTAAAGTGGGCCTTGTTTCTGTTCAAATCACGATTTAAATTGATCATGCAATCATAGTTATAAGTCAATAATATTGCTTCAGTCATATTTATCATGCGAAGTCAGTTTTAATTGAAAATCCATGAATTTATGGGCTACCACCCAATATATTGGGATTTATTGGGGATTCCGTTCCCGAAGGGTAATCAACAGAACCCTATTTTTAGTACTCTAGGTGTTCATAAAATCACCTAATTAGTCCATTTCCGGTTGTCCGTCCGCCCGTCCGTCTGTGGACACGATAACTCAAAAACGAAGAAAGATATCAAGCTGAAATTTTTACAGCGTACTCAGGACGTAAAAAGTGAGGTAGGTAAATGAGCAGCATAGGTCAATTGGGTCTTGACCTATAGGTCAGTAGGACCTATCTTGTAAACCGTTAGAGGTAGACAAAAGTTTAAATGTAAAAAATGTTCCTCATAAAAAAATAAACAACTTTTGTTTGAAACATTTTGTCGTAAACATCACTGTTCACCCGTGAGGGAGCAAATTAGGCGTAAATTGTATAGTATGTATTATATAAATTGTATATGTATGTGTAAGAGTAATCAACACTATTTATGCATGGTATTTCAACAATTAACTCAGTCAATTGTTTGTTTTCACTTGTTTTTGACCAATATTACTAGCTCGCTTGAGAACATCCGAATTTTACCGTATATTGAGTCAGGAATATTGCTTCAATAATATTGATCGTTCAATATTACTGATGATGAATAGATTGATCAAAATACGTATTAGTTGTATTTCTTTCACAAAAAGAAAAACAGAAAAAAAGTAGCAACTTGTTTAGGGGTAAAAACAGGACTTTACAAAAGATATTTACATATGATAAGCATATGGATATATACATATAACACTTTAAAAAAATTTCTTATCGGGATTTAAACAGGACATTAAATAAACAGGCTCCGACGCCTGTAAAGTAAAACTTTAAAATATTGCTCACATGTATTATGTTCGGTAGTGATTTTTCAAAATACGTGAGGGACGAGTTAAACCACCCTCTGCTTAGTTTTCTAAAAACATTAAATGGCTAACAGGTTTTTGTTTTTTTATTTTTACCCGTGAATAAAATAACGTATGTTTATACGACATTCACACATGAGCTGGTGAAATATGCCCCATTCCCGTTACACACAGATTGATCCTTACACTGTTATATAACACATATTACAGGGGGGTTGAAAATTCCCTTAAATATAACTTACATTGGTTTATATTCAACAAAGAGAGACAATCAAATTTGGGAAAATTTTTGATTTTTCCAAGTTTTTTAAAAGTGAAATTTTTTAACTTTTGACTATAAAAAATTTCAGTTCATAAAATATTTTCTAAACTTTTGTATTTTCTGTGTCTATCATCTGTCTTCAAGCCTGCGCTTAATGAATTTCCTAAGTTTAAATCCAATTTGTTTAACCATCAAGTTTAGACGATGATCTAGAATTATAATAAAATTTGTTTCCACAAAAATTTGATTAGATTTGTACTGCGACTAGTTTGATATATTGTATCACCTTTGCTTCAAAGATACTCCAAAAGTCCTTCAAATATTCCTGGGCGACACTTCAATTATTTCACTTGAGGAGATCAATGCATTCAAGGTGTCGTTTGAAAAAAAAGGCTTTCGCCTTCATACAGAATGTGTATTCCGGGTTCTTCCTTTTCCTCAGAATAACTGCGAAGTTTGTTCCCAGTAGGCATTCTCAAATGATTTTTCCCAAGCTGCAAATGTTGTGAAACTTTTTAAGAGCGGTTGAATTCGTGTATCACCCAATCTTTTCTTTTAGACTTTATTGTGCTATTTGGTATCCCAAGAAAGGTTTCTGAACCTTTTTTTCTGGGTGTATGTACTCATTTTGGCTAATTAATTGTCCAGGCACCCAGCCAATTAAGTTATATTTACCCTGAAGTTCATTTCAGATGAATTTATTTCTTTGATAGCAGCCTAGTCAATCATGAATCTTCTCAGATTTCGGTTTTGAAACATATTGCATCTGGGCTACCGAAGGGGATTATGTTGTCCTACTATGACAAAGATCCTCTTTGTAATAAAAGGCGTGTTGATATGTGGCTGAATTTCCCTTCTAAGATGGGAAGACTGCTTCAGCGTTATTGATAATTGCATAGAAAACGTGTATATTTTGAAAGGTTTTACTTGTATATCAAGATATCACTACCTTTGACTTTTCCACTTTCTGTGATAGTGGAATATCTATGGAATACTACCAGCGGCTAAGCTTGTTTCAAACTTAGTCCAATTTTGAGTGCGAAATCACCTCTACCTTGATCACCAAATCACCAGAAAAACCTTGAAATTGATAAGAGAAGGGAAGGCTACAACGCAGTAGTCTTAGGTTTTGAAGTTGAATCTTCCCAGCGAATCGGTTAAATAACTGCTAGTAAAATATACGGTATATGTTACATATCATATATGTTGAGATGTGAGATGAAAGAAGGGTGTGAGAAGCAATACAATTTGAAGATGAGCTTGGTAAGATGGTTAGCGCTAACAAGATGACAATAGAATGCCGCTATAAAAAATAAATTCTGCTATCAATGTTATTTAATCTTATTTAGTTTAGGTAAGATTGTAACACATATGAGTGAAGTGAGTGGAAGCTTTTGAACAAATCTTATATGAGCTTGAAGGTTGTAGCTTGAAGCTTCTTCTTCATATTAGCTTGTCTGATGTTTTTAAATTACCAAAGATGATGATATGATTATGGCTTGAATATATCACACACATATGTGTAAAGTGTAAAGTAAAGCGGACTAGAATCACCTAACCTCACCTAAATAAATAAATCTCTTTAAATTTTTAACTATTTTTTATGGTTTTTATCGCTTATATTTTATAAATTGCTTTTTCAAAAATTCATGAATTGATTGAGTTTTTTTTATCATATATAATATATATTCATCAACTGTTAAAGTAACACCAGCTCGACCCGAGCGGAATATGTGCATAATTTCGGGATCAGGATTCCACATTCTGGAAATCTATTAGAGCTAGGTTAATTTTGATCATAAATTTGAAAAATATGACCCAAATTTACTAGAATTACATACTTGGTTTATCAAAATTGAATAAAATTTGGATGTGATAGAGCAAAATTAAATTTTTTGGATTCTGATGACGTCATAAAGTTCAAAAATTCGATTTTTTGATAACACAGGCAAATTTGATCCGATCTTATTGAAATTTTTTTTGAAACCTACTAATTTTGGGTCATTCTTTTCAGCTGTGATGTCAGTTTTTCGCTAGTTATCACTTATGTGCTTAATTCTGGGACCTGGTCTCCACATTCATGAAATCTATTAGAGCTACGTTAATTTTGATGGTAAATTTGAAAAATATGACCCAAATTTAGTAGAATTACATACTTGATTTATCAAAATTGGATAAAATTTGGATGCGATACAGCAAAAATAAATTTTTTGGATTCTGATGACGTCATAAAGTTCAAAAATTCTATTTTTTTGATATCACTGGCAAATTTGATCCGATCTTATTGGAATTTTTTTTGAAACCCACTAATTTTGGATCATTCTTTTCAGCTGTGATACCAGTTTTTCGCTAGCTGTTACTTATGTGCTTATTTTTGGTGTCAGGATTCCGTATTCTGGAAATCTATTAGAGCTAGGTTAATTTTGATGACAAATATGAAAAGTATGACCCAAATTTAGTAGAATTACATACTTGTTTTATCAAAATTGGATAAAATTTGGATGTGATAGAGCAAAATTAAATATTTTGGATTCTGATTCGGATGGGTTGGGTTGGGTTAGGTTGGTATATCTAAGAGAATACATGTAAACGATTTAAAGATGATCCTAAGAAAACGTGATTTTTTGGGTACAAGAATGTTCTTAATCGATTAAAGGGACCAAAATTTTTGCTCCCTTCAACGTCGCTATAATCTATTTCGACTGTAGTTAAAATTTGAGGTGCGACTGAGGCATATGTTAAAATTTGAAGTGATGTAAGATATAAATTTGAAACAATAGACTTAAGTAATAGAGGTAATGATTTTTATCGTATAACTTGGTTTCGGATAATTGAGCCTCATTTTGTCAGTTGGCAAATGGCAGAGAATTCTTTGTAATAAAACAAAAACAACAAAAATAAAAACAGAGAGAATATGTTCTGTGTTCACTGTTCATGTATAATAAGAGTTTGTCGTCGGACAGACGTGCAGACAAAAACGATTGTATTACCCATTTGACAATGCTTTGAATGGGAGTTGGATTATGGACGCCGAACAGACTACAATGGAAAATCATGACAAACGGACTTTTTTATTTATTCTTTTTTATTGTAATTTTTTTTTTTTTACACAATTGAGAACAGCTCTAAACTCTTTGAAATATTTTGATAAGCCTTTTATAGAAGGCGTGTTTTTAGATATATTCTCATGTGGGCTGGAGGCGGAGCAATTGTCCGCCACTTGCGGTGGACTTCTCTGTTGCTGATGCGACGCGACGCGACGGCGATTACAAAGTATTACATATAATATGTATAACATACATTCATTCTAGTAGGTACTATTTTACTAGCGCTGCGATAGTGTTCTCTATGTTTATACTTTACTCACATTATTTAATATTATTTCTCGTTTTCTCATGCTCTACTTTAGTTTTCTCTGCTTCGTCGCTCGCTCGCGATCATACATTAGACAAGGATGCGTTTACTTTTATTAATAACATACACCACTGAATTTAAAATGTATAACAAAGACAACACATAAGATATCTACATCATATTACCTACAGTGTGTCGCATTTAAGATGAAGACACTCTCATATTTTCGTTATTTAAAGGAATATGGATTTGAAATTTATCACAGTCAAATTTTTTATTTTTTATACACAAGGAGTTATGCAATGATTGAATAATATTAGAGATTTCGATAAAACTTTATAAATACATTTTACAAAAATCACAAAAAATTCCTAGGTCATTGGGCATTTTTATTAATTTTTTTATCGTTTAAAGTTGGCTGAAAAAATGTTGAATCATATCGGTTATCCTTTTCAATTGGATATTTCTATATCGAAAAATCTAAAGAGTGTGATAAAAAACTATCTAAAATATTTAAACAATCTTGTAGTTTATAAGAATACCATCAAAATATAAGATTGTTGATGATATCAAAACTGAATTTTAATTAAATTATGAGTTCATCGAACATCCAATTTTTTTATGAACAAAGACGACTATAGGTAGTTTATTAATGATTGAAGAGAGATATCTATATTATCAAATTTATAAACATCACTTGCACACAATATATTATATATTTTTATAGTTGTGTGGTTGTAAGCTAAAAAAAATCACATTATTTGAGTACAAAGCATGTATTTGGTTTATATGTATGTACCGTGCAATAAACCAAAACTTTAATCGAATCAGAATGAATATAACATGCAACGTCATTGATTCTGTTAATCCTAAATGAAATAAAGGTATCTTTTTTTTGAAGTCGATGAAAAATTCAATTATATAATAAAAACACCAAAAAATATTTGAGACCACATCAAATGAATATAAGGACTAAAGACTAAGGACTAAGGAGGATGGTGTAAAGACAGAGAATTAAGTGAGGTTATCTCACCAATGTAATTTATTCAGATTAGCAGCTCATTTACTTTATGTTGTTCATGGGATAAAAGAAGATGGGTTGAGGGTTGAGAGGGTGCTTGCAAAAAGGACACCTTTTTAGAAATACTTACTAACAGGATTAATTAAATGAATTTAGAACAATTTGTCATTCTGTTGGTTGAAAGGGATGCATTTATAAAACCATGATCCTTTTTCTCATCGTGTATTATTTTATACTCCTCTTGAAATAAAGTCATTTTTTAAACAATTATTACATAACAACATATACTTTTTTACTATCAAGGATTATTTCATATTACAGGATAAAACAATATTGTTATGTATATTATAATAGTCCTTTACTCCTGCCTATCCTATATCTATCCTATGTACATGTTTGTCTATTGTCCTGTATCCTGTGTAGGTATCCTGTGTGTCCTGTATGTCCACCCGCTTGTAACAAGTGAAAGTGACCACATGACGAAACCGCATTGCGTGCAATTATGTGGTTATTTTTGGGATCACTTTCTATCCAGACTGGTGTTTATCAAACATTTGTTCTCAGAATTTATAATTTGTATTTTCAGTGCCGTCTAATAAAAAAAACAGTAAATTTTATAAAAACCAAATACCCGACTGCATGAAAAGTGAACTTATGACGAATTTCTTGAAAACCTCAGGATGCGACGGCGATATCGTTGCTCCAGGTAACTCTGAGACCAATTCCGTAACGATATTATTGTTCAGCGACCCCAACAACCCCCGAGTATCGAGTTTGGACTGATTACATAACGAATTTCTCGAAAACTCCAGAAGACAACGGGGATACCGTTGCAGGTACCTCTGAGACAAATTCTGTCACGATATTCGTGTTCAGCTACCCCAAAAACTCTCGTGTAACCAGTTTGGTTTGATTATATGACGAATTTCTCGAAAACTCGAGGAGGCGATGGTGACACCGTCGCACCAGGTAACTCTGAGATAAATTCCATCACGATATTATTGTTCAGCGAGCCCAACAACCCCCGAGTATCGAGTTTGGATTGATTACATGACGAATTTCTCGAAAACTCCACTGAACGGCGTAAACCGTTTACCCTGAGCACCAGATACCTCTGAGACCACTTCTGAGACCACGATATTTATGTTCAGTGACCCCAAAAACCTCCGTGTAACAAGTTTGAAATCACTTTCATCACTATTTATCGAATTGTGAATTTAATATTTACGGTCAATTTAAAAATTATTTTCTACTTCTTAGTACAATAAAAGTTTGTCCCTGAAAAAGGTATTTTTTATTAAAATTCTTTTTTATGTGATTAATTTCGATTATAAGTTTATTTATTCCCTTAAAAAACTCTTTTATAAAATCATATTTTGAAATAATTTCCATAGAAAATTTAATTTTCTAAAACAAATAAGCCATCTTTGCCTAATCTATAAAGGCCATTAAATAATTCTTCCCATTTTTTCAAACATATTTAAGGTGAAATGAGAGAGTTTGTCGGGGGTTGGGGGGTAACAATAATATTATTGTTATTTTGCTAACCCTCTAGAAATTTGATTTGAAATATTGTTTTTTTATGACGGTTTTATTAATTTTTTTTCTGATTAATTATTATTATATCTAACCACAGAGCACCACTACTTGCGGGGGTGAGGGGTGAATTGAATAGAATACCCAACGTATTGTTGAATACAAAAATAACAATATAGTTACAGTACCATAACATCGTCAGTCATACCAACTTTAATATTTAAAAAAAAAAAAATAACATTCCACGTTTTTCATATTATATAACACATAATCTTCCCCCAAATATTATTTATTATGTAATCAGATCAGATCATATATAATTGAACCCAAGTTTACCTTATATAAATAAATATTTATCATTCTTATTCATTTTTTATATGGATCAATAATAATTAGGGTGGTCATCTCTCCGATTTCGGGCCGGAGTTTTCAGTTTTCGAAGTCTGTCTCCGGTTTCCGAACAAAGGCTTGAATACTCCGGATTTAAGGTGATTGGAAATTTTGGTTTATTGCATGGTACATACATATTAATCAAATACATGCTTTGTACTCAAATAATGTGATTTTTTTTAGCTTTACAATACCACGCAACTACAAAAATATATAATATATTGTGTGCAAGTGATGTTTATAAATTTGATAATATAGATATCGCTCTTCAATCATTAATAATCTAACTATAATCGTCTTTGTTCATAAAAAAATTGGATCTTCGATGAACTCATAATTAAATTAACATTTTGTTTTGATATCATCGACAATCTTATATTTTGATGGTATTTTTATAAACTTCAAGATTGTCTAAATATTTTAGATAGTTTTTTATCACACTCTTTACATTTTTTGATATAGAAATATCCAATTGAAAAGGATAACCTATATGAGTCATCATTTTTTCAGCCAACTTTGGACGGTAAAAAAATTAATAAAAAGCCCGTTGACCCAGGAATTTTTTGTGATTTTTGTAAACTTTGTTTATCAAAAAATGTATTTAAAAAGTTTTATTGAAATCCCTATTAATATTCAATCCTTGCTCTCCTGAAACATTATAAAAAATCCTAAAAATATACACAGGGTATAATGATTGTATTTAATTTATTGAATACAGAAAAAATATAATCATTTTTTATTAATCGTTTCAAACGTTATATACCATGCCAAAAGAATGTGGTTAAATTTTTATATGCATCTATTTATTAAGGGTAGTTTGGCGGGCTTCTACCATCGAGTACCATCGAACATCGAACTCCCATCTAGACACACATTGATACTATATACAGTCAAAACCGGTTATAACGACATATATGCGAGAGTCATTATAAGCAGTCATATTTTTGCTATAAAATCGGAAAAATTAGAGAAATTAGAAAATTTCATCCGATTTCAACGAAAACCTCGTTTTATACCAATTTGAACACAGCGATACACAATGCCGATGATTAAAATGCGATGATAATTATGGTTTTCGAGATATCAGCTTCACAGAGCTGAAATTCAAAATCTTCGAATTTGAGAATCGATTCTTTTCAAATCCATTGTTCGAGCATTGAAATGGACCTGATTTTCGTAATTTTTGGGTCACAAAAATCACCAAAATTTGAGAAATACATATTTTTTTCATCCAATTTTAATAAAAACGCCATTTTTTATCATCGATGTCGTTACAATCGATTTTGACTATACGTATGATAATGGTTCGCTTCAATAAACTAAATTGAATATAAATTAAAAAGTATCAAAAGTGAGTCAGTGATTGTGCACCCAGAATTTTTCATTTTGTCTTTAAAGAAAATTTATTGCCAATAAGCAAATTCCAATGTACAATATTTTTTTCTTCCGTTACACGAATTGTCTTTTTTTTTTGTTATACTTTCTAATTTAATTCATTCAAAATTGTTTGATTTTTATACCCTGTGTGTACCTACTCTAGTCAAAAGTGTCCGGGAAAAATAGTGCAAAGATTTTTACAGATGTAACAACTTCATAGCAAAAATTATATCAGTTATAAATCTGAAGTTTATTCCACAACAGATCCTATGGTCTAAGTTTGTCTCCCCCAAGGATAGCCACTCTTATCTAACCTAACCTGGCTTGAAAACAACTGCAGCTTCTCTGACCTGCTGGTATGCCCATGAAAATTAATCATAGTAACTAGAGGATTTAATGGATCATGGATCAAATTTTTAATAGTCTTTTTCTATGAATTATTTTGAAAGAAAACTTATACGAATCTAAAAATCTCACATAGGATAAATGTGATTAAAAAAAATTTCTTTTATTAAAAGTTTTTCCAGAAAGAAAATTCGTTAAAATGTGATTTATACTGACAATGACAATCGTAATAAGTGTTTGTGTTTGTATTGTAATCACATCTAGTTAAAATGTTTCAAAGAGGGGTACATTATTACCCCTCTAGTTCCCTCGTATGTTCTACATTCCATTACCATACTATAGAAAATCTTAGAAACTATTACAGGATAGTAATAGTTAATTTATCTTTTTCAAAGAATTCTGGAAAATACAAATATTTTTCAGGCAGAGTATCCACAAACCGGAGGAATTCAAGAATTATTCAGGAATCTAACTGATTATAAATTGTGGAAAACAGGAAAAGTTTTTATGTTTTTTGGGTTTTATTGACACTAAGCAATGATTTATCGAAATTAAAAAACAAACCGATTTAACTGTTTCAAAAAGATGCCAAACAAAATCAAACTTTTTGTAATCTCTATTTTCGGAATGTATATAGGGTAAAGAAGACCCAAAAATCCGAAAAATAAATTCATTTGACGGTACTATAAGTAGTTCTTGAGATACTGTCGATTACCTTTCGAAAATAACGAATCAATGGAAAATATACCGAGTTTTGACAAATTGCGAAAGAAAATGTTGTTTGTAATTTTTCAATTTTTTTAAATGGCTACTCTATACTCAAAATTTGTTTAGTTTCCGAGTTCACAATATTTGAATTCCACCCCTGTCCACAGATACAGAATCAGAAAGAGAAATAGGTTTTATATTTATACAACATAAATGATAGGTCAGCCTAGTGCAGTGGTTCCCAATCTATGAACTAAATGTGCATGCAAAATTTCAGCTAAATCGGAAACCGGGAAGTGTCTTAACAACCTGGCGAGGCACAATTAAGTCAATATTACTTGGATCCCCGGACACTCTGGTTGGAACGCTAATGAGAGAGCAGACAAGCTGGCCAAACTGGGAACCACCATGGCTCCCACTTAAGAAAAGCTTGCGAGGATGCCATAACAAATATCTTGGGTCTTTGTCTAACTTATTACTGTGTGTCCGAAACAGTAATGAATCGTAATTGAAATGAAAAGGGCAACTTCGGAATAATTAGATTCAATGCGGAATAATTTCAGTGACTGAACGGAATGAAAATGTTGGCTCTACTGTCAGATTCATAAAATATCTCGAAAATTACTCATTTAATTGTCAAATAAACACGATTTTTGTAATTTTCGGGTCAAAATTACCTTAGAAACTTAGTTTTATCGAAATCGGAAACAAAAATTTTTTTTACACTTTTTGCAATTTGTAAAAATCGAAAAAATCATAAAAAATTCAAAAAAACACAATTTTTGTAATTTTTGGTTGGATTGGGTTGGGTTGGGTTGGGTTGGATTGGATTGGGTTAGGTTGGGTTAGGTTGGGTTAGGCTGGGTTAGGTTGGGTTAGGCTGGGTTAGGTTGGGTTAGGTTGGGTTGGGTTGAGTGTGGGTGTGGGTGTGGGTGAGGGCGGTGGTGGTGGTGTCGGTGGTGGTGGTGTCGGTGGTGGTGGTGTCGGTGGTGGTGTCGGTGGTGGTGGTGGGTGTGGCTGTGGGTGGTGGTATGGGTGTGGGTGGTGGTGTGGGTGTGAGTTGAGTTGGTTTTTTTTTCAATTTTATTGATCATTTAAAATGAATTTTTCCATACAATATCAGTTTTCGGAATAGCTCTGTTTTTACGATTATCGAGATTACTGTATATTATATTCTAAGGACGCTCCGGGTGGCTACCCGGCTCGCCCCCCCCTTGCATCGGGCTCTGCCCAATTAATAAATACGTAAGCTGAACTTACCTATTACCCTGAACTTACTAATTCTTCTTTTTTCTAGAACGATTTTTTAATAAGGACCATTGCTTCGAGGCCCGATGCTCGAGCATGGCCCGCTAAGCTCCATACCATACCATACCATTGTAATATCAACACAAACACGTCAGTGTTGTCAGACTTTATACGTCACGAAAAAATATTTTTAATCTTCCATTTTCATAACGATCCTTGTTAAAAATAGAATAATCAAAGTGATCCTTGGATGAAAAAACGGTTGAAAGCCACTGGTCTAATGATAGTGACTAGTGACTAGTGACTAGTGAGTAGCGTTGATATTAATGTTGAACAAACTAGGGCAGTTGTTTTGTCATTATACACTTGCAATGCATCGCACAAAACATCGACCCCATCCCTTCTGTTTCTATCTTGTTGTATAAATGAATTGAACAAGTGATCCAATTTATGACAGTAAATGGCATATGAGTTTAAATAAATCATATTTTCTAACTAGAAATGTGTGTCACATGAATGTCATCCAAATCTACCGAAATCAAATTAGAAACAACAACAAAAATGTTGGAATTTTCTAATTAATGTCCAAAAAATTATCATCGATTAAGATTTCTTTCGCTAGCAAAAATTCAGCGTCTCAGATAGTAGCCATAATCGTACCTGTTAACTCAAAAATCTCAACATAATATTTACTTTTTAAATTAATAATTCTTTAACTAAGCTATGAAAAAATTGATGAGAGTGAATTTTTTTATGTGCGCCCACCGAGTGACATGAAAATCACATGTTCAAGTTTGTATTGGTACTATTTAGGAAACTTGGTACATTTTCTCATTAAATTAAAAAAAAACCTTTACAATTACTTAATTAAAAATATTGTATGAAATAGATCTTATAAAAACTAGCTCGAACCGTACAGAATTCCGCACTCGTGGCTATCCCTGTACCCGTGGCTAAAAGCAATAAGAAATTTCTTAGAAAAAATCAAAAGCTTCTAATCCATGCAAATAGTTTGCATAAAAAATTCGAATTTAAAACAATTTAGAAGACTTTGTTACAACGCGACGGTCGACGGATGTAAAGATTTTTTTTTCTGTAATATTGGGCAACTACCTTTGAATACTGCTTGATATATGATAGCGAACAACCCTTCAGGCGTTAACAGAAAAGGGATGATGATAAAATAAAATGCAATGAATTATGCTTCACTGGACAACAAAGAAAATGTTCATTTCAGACAGAAAACTCTCTCGACTACAATGTCATCCAACAATCAGTGTACTCTCCGATTCAACAAAAACATAATCAACTTTTTTAATAATGGAATAAGATCTCGGTTCTATTTTCATTGGTTTTCTTAGAAATTTTTGGATCGTTACAAGATAAATAGAAGCGAAAGCATTTGCCAAAAATGTTTTGATTGATCAAGAACGAAAGTTAGAGGTTCGAAGACAATCAGATACCGCCCCAGTTCTAACCATAAACGATGCCAGCTAGCTATCTGTTGAAGTTTACTAATTTGAAATCAATAGGGAGCTTCCGGGAAACTAAAGCATTTGGGCTCCGGGGGAAGTATGGTTGCAAAGCTGAAACTTAAAGGAATTGACGAAAGGACACCACCAAAAGTGGAGCCTGTGGCTTAATTTTACTCAATACTGGGAAACTTACCAGGTCCAGACACTATAGGGATTGACAATTTATATTTTTTGTCCAAAGTTTATGTTTTTCATTCAAAAAAATGAGTTGTGAGTTATCAGAAGTTAAAGATAACAGAGATAATTTAAAATAAGAACAAGGAAATTGTATGTTATGTCATAATAAATATCTTGATCAAGCCAAATAAAGAATCTTATCTTTCGAAATTTGTTCAAATTTTTATAATCTCGATTGTACTTTTGGAATATATTAAAAATTTGAAACCAAAAAAAAAAGTACCTACAAAAATATTTTCCAAATTAAATAAACACTAAAAATTAGTTTTAAATTAAATTTATACCAAATTCAAACACCAAGTTCGCTTCAATAATTTTTTCAATTTTCGTAATAAAATTTGATAAACGTTGATTCTTAAAACAAATATCAGTACAAACATTTACGAAATCGTACACTCTAAATGCATAGAAATGTTTCTATATTATTTATATTGAAATCGACAACATCTCGGCTCGATGTCGAAATTACTAGATAAGTGAATTTAGCTTTTCATTTTTCTGCTAGGCTGATTATTATCGAATAATACTTGTCGTATATCGTTTATGTGACAACGTTTCATATAAAACTTGACATCATGCGCTTTTTCTAACCCCAATCTTGGCGTTAAATATAACTTGAGTGTAAAAAAAAAATCTATATAGAATCTTCTAGGAAAATTAACAGATAATAATTATGTCATATGCTTTTCTTTAAAAATCTTTTTACTTTCTGTTGCTTGCATTCCCACACCATTCTCTCTTTATTGTGAAAACTTATAACTTTCTTTTGTTTTTCTTTTAACACATGACAAGTTTTTTATTGAAAATTATTAAGTTTTATTGAAGAGGAAGTCAGCAACCATGATTTTCTTTTAGAAAAGCGCTTCAATTTATTGTTTCTTTAAAAATACGCATTATTTTATATTTCGACTGGCTCAAATCTTCCCATTAATGTGTCCCGACTGTTAAAGTCACTATGTTTTCAATTTTTATTAAACGCAGTCGTATTTTTTGATTTTTTTTAAATTTTTACTTTTTTGTAGAAAAATTTAAGCATCGATATCGTAAATTCACAGCATTCTAATTTACAGAGTTGCAAATATAGGAAACCGAAATTGGATCACCCTTTCACGTATAACAGGTTTTCAACAACAATTTTCCATTGACATGAATATACTGATATTTTATGTAAATTGAGATAAAAAGGAAACAGTTTAAGAACGTCTGTCTGTGAACACCGATATCAAATAAAGAAATAAATGCTTATATTCCTTAAAAATAACATGCTTGATCCCAGTTGACATTCAAATTTTCCGTGATGTTTTCACAGATCATGTAAGATCATATACAGAAAGGAAAATAGGAAAATAGGAAAATCTAATAACAACACAAAAAAAAGTTATCAAAGCGAAATTGAAGAAAGCAAAAAACTTATATACATGCTTATTACAGTAGCCACATCTACCAGTCGTCAAAGTCTGTCAAACACCCCTTAGATTTGATGCATCAACCCCTCTAATATATACATAAGTTTTTCTTTTCAAATTAAAAATATTTCTTTTCAAACTGACCAGGACTTACCATTGGATTTACCATTCACATTTCAATTCCGTTCTTATGAATAAATTAAAAATTGATCGAATTCGAGTTTAAATTCAATCGGACAAGTGCACAGTGGAGTATTTCTACCAAATTTCCGGACAAAAGTCAGAAAACTTACCTCTTTTTTTTTTGCTTTAAAATTATTTTTGGTGTAGTTGGATAACTATTCCATCACAAACTGGTCACTTGAGTTATCTTAACCTCGACTGTTTTGTAAGCCACAATCTACCTTCTCTTACGAATGTATGTTATTATTGTTGTTGCTCTTGATTTACCTTGTCATTCAATTTACGTTTACTGTGTTTGAAGACGAAGGTTTGTGCTTTATTTATTAGTAATTATTTTTTCATTTAATTTATCAAACTCAAAGCTTTTTGTTTATGTGTCCCTTTTTGCCCGGTAAATTTTTTTGTAACGGTGCAAAGCTTAAGTATTGTATCACATGTTTATGAAAAAAAATCTTGCGCCTTTTCTTTTAGGACTAAAAAAAGGATAGATATTAAGATAGCTTAGATCAAAAGTAAAAAAAAAAACTTGATACCCTTAACGGGATTCTTAAATATTTATTAAACGATGGAAAAGAAAAAACGGGACTTATTTCAGAAATTTGATAGACAAGATGTAATACGTGTATTCAAATATGTGTAAAGCCCTTTTTTATCAATAAAAAGCTCATGGTTTAAACTTTATATTAAACGATTTTATTGAAAATTAAACAGGGTGTGCAAGAATTCTTTCGATTAATCTATCGTGTTTGAGTTATTCGTGAAAAACTTGTAAAATTTGGTGCTATGCGAAAGTTAAAGAGATATGCAAGGATTGAACAATACTAGGGATTTCAATAAAACTTTATAAATACATTTTTTGATTAACTTTCCAAAAATCACAAAAAATTCTTAGGTTATCGAGCTTTTTATTATAATTTTATCGTTCAAAGTTGGTTGAAAAAAAGCTTAATAAAAATCACTTACAGAGAAAAAAAAAGTGAAATAATAAGATTAACTGTAATTATTTAACGGATTAGCATTTGATTAAGTCGCAGGTGGTGTTTAGACAATTGAACAACAATGATTGCGCATAAACACCCTCTTTGAATAAAAAAAAAACTAAATATTAAGGAGGGATACGATAGCGGTAGATATGAAAAAAATTCGTGAGCAACAGAGATCCATCACTAAGGTTATATTTTCCCTTCATTAGTTAATTCTTAGTTCTTATTATTTCATTAGTTTTCTTTTGAAATGGGGTTTTTGTATCTTCATGATTTTGAGAACAGATGAGATATTTATGTAAAACAAATAAAAACAAACAATTAACTGAGTTAATTGTTGAAATACCAAGTATAGGCAATCTTGGATATCATTGCTTGCATTATTTTGTTATAAATGATTTGGTTTCCGAAAATTTTCTAACTTTCTAGAATTTTTTTCATTTTTCGAGAATATTTCACAAGACCTCTAGTTGGACACCAACATTTTGCCCTAAATTGCACCCTCACGGGTAAACAGTGACGTTTACGAAAAAACGTTTCAAATAAAAGTTGTTTATTTTATTATAAGGAACATTTCTTAAACTTTTGTTCTGTCTCTAACGGTTTACAAGATGAGTACTACGAACCCAAGATCCAATTGACCTATGTTACTCATTTACAAACTTAACCTCTCTTTCTACGCTCTGAGTACGCTATGCAAATTTTAGCTGGATAACACATTTCAGTTTTGAGTTATCGTGTTAACAGACAGACAGGCATCAATATTTTTAAACGTTTCGAACTTGGGACTAAATTAAGTATACCTTGATATATTTTTATCATATATACAAAATATAATGACTAGAAGGGGGCCTTGGAGTCAACAATACTTAAAAGCTACTAAAATCTTTTAGTTCAATTTGGAGGAACTTTTCAGTTGTTTAAAACCTAAAAAAAACACGAAAATACTAGATTTTTCGACCTAAAATGGGAGAGGGAGACTGGAAGCTTGACACTCTTAAAAAGCACTACCTCAACACTGACTCAACTTATATACCGAATTATAAAATCCGAGCATACCGAGCATAGAATCCTACATACCAAATTTTTAGATCATTTGAACTAGAAGGGGCTTTTAGAGTTGTCCAGAAAAATAAATAATATATACCCAAAATCCCTTAAACAGTGTTCTACAAGGCATAAGTCTATATTTTCTTGGGAAATATGACTAAAAATTGGCATAACAAATTGAATATGTGTTGTTTTAACATTAAGAACTTGAAATATATTCCCCGTTAAGCTGCACGTCTTTTTACTGCACTCCCTACACGAAAAAAAAAGTGTGCGTTCAAAAAAATGAGACATCACTATACGTTCATATAAAGCTATCTTTCTCTTGTACACATTTATTCGACGTGAATTGGCACAGGACTCAGGTGTACAAACACTGGCTTGAATATAACTGTATGTGCTTATTACACAAGGATATATTTCAAGGATAAAACGGATAGCTGATGGGGTGAGACTTTCAGGGGTGTTGTGTGCAAATCTATTCTGATGAATGGCTTTTGTGTAATCAACACATCCAATAAACGATTCTAACCTATAACCCCTAAGTATTCGTTTAGTTTTGGTTGTTTTTCAATTTATACCAATTATTTGAAATTATTATGCAAACTAGTTTCTTTAGCATTCAGTACCAAATTTATATAATTATATTCTCGATTTTTCCCATATTTCGAAACAGCTATACATGAATAAAACATCTTTGCCATCTGGGTTCGATTGGGTTGAGTTGGGTTGGGTTGATTCCATATGTGACTGACATTACGTTTGATCCAAAATGCGTTTTTAGGCGAAGAAACGAAGGTTCGAAAAATTTGAGCAGTAAGTCAGATTTGAATGCGGTTTGGGCATTCAATTCGTTAGAGCGTCAAGAAATTTTGTGACTTAATTTGTTTTCTAAGAAATTAAAAACACGCAATTAGCATAATTAATATGCATTTTATGTTGACCATTAATATTAAATTCACAATTCGATTAATAGTGATGAAAATGATTTCAAACTTGTTACACGGAAGTTTTTGGGGTCGCTGTACACGAATATCGTGACAGAATTGGTCTCAAAGGTACCTGGTGCAACGGTATCGCCGTCGCCTAAAGGAGTTTTCGTCACGATATTCGTGTTCAGCGATCTCAAAAACCCCCTGGTAACGAGTTTGAACTGATTATATGACGAATTTCTCGAAAAATCTAGAAGGTGACGGGGATACCATTGCACCAGGTATCTCTGAGACCAATTCCGTCACAGTTGATATCTTATTAATTCATCGTAAGAACCAATTTTGACTGTATTTTTTAAAATTATTTTGTACTTTTTTGTGCGTTATTTTTGAAGCCGGCTTAATTGTTTTTCAAATAAATTTTTATTGATAAATCGCGGTATAAAAGTGTTACGGCTGACAGTTGTTAGACTATAAAATAAAATAAAATCGTACAGGTGTACACACGATGTAGTGCGGTAATCAAATAGATTCGACCTTAAAATTCCAAGATAATTTTTATTTGTGTAAAAAATTTATTAGAATCAATGATTACTGGGTGATTTGCCAAATAATTTCTGACAATTTCAAAGTTTTTTTTATATCGTTTTTTTGTTTTTAGTACACAAAAGACAATGTTTCTTAATTATATTTTCCCCAAAAATATAGACCGATATTCTGTATCGAGTCAATGTGTGGAGGAGTGAGCTGATTTTGGGCACATTTAGTAGTCCCACTTTTCTTAAACTGATGTAAGCTTAGATAAATAAAACTACCTTATTACCAGGCAGAACAATGTTATAAAACTGGCGGCTAATTTCAGAAATTCGGAGGGAATTCCCAGCTTTGCTCAACTCTGTCACCCTAAAAAATTAAGCTACTGAGGGATGTAAAGTTATAGGCAACATATTTCTAAGTTTTGATGCCTTTATGAACCTCTAAAGCTCCCCTAAATTGCTA
This sequence comes from Chrysoperla carnea, assembly GCF_905475395.1. Lineage (NCBI taxonomy): Eukaryota > Metazoa > Arthropoda > Insecta > Neuroptera > Chrysopidae > Chrysoperla > Chrysoperla carnea. The sequence goes on from NC_058342.1 coordinate 35,942,025, forward strand.
GAGGGTTGAAAATTAATCTTAGAATTGATTTAATGTTAAAACACTTCCTTTTTACAGAGTCGATACCTCGATTCCCCCTGGAATGTGACCGCCTTGAGAACAATATGTCACCCGAAGGTGAGACGTCTCTGGGTAAAAGATGCTATTTTGAGCAGATGAAGCAAAATAATTCTGTCAAGGCCAGGTACCATGCACAAAGCTCTTACTTTCTGCTTTCAGATTGTTCCCATATTTGATAAATTGAAGATTTCGGATCAAAACACTCTATACCTGATACCCTCAAGGTTTATACAGGACCATCGGAGATCCCTAAGATATCAAGGTGATAGTTTGATAATAATCCCACTACCTTTCTCATTTGTAATATAATGAGTTTCAAAATCCCAGTAATCAAGATAGACTTATCGTAGCCACTCTACTCGATTCGGAAAATTACGGATCATTTTGCAATGAAAATGGCAGTAATAAGAGGGAAATATGATTTTAGTGATGGTGGTCTGTCTACTCAGCAGTTTTTATTTAAAATAAAGAAGGTATAGTATTATTTGTCTTCCGATTGTTTAACAAACAAAAAAATCTGTCGTTTTTGGATGTCCATTTTGAAGTATTTTGAACATTTGAAGTTGAACGTTCACGTTCTGTTGCAAGCATGCATAGCATATACATGCAATTCAGTTTTTATTGACTTTTTGGAAGAACAATGGAAGAAGTGCAGCCGCGTGCTCTGCTCATATATTTTATCTATCAGTTATCTGGTCTGTTTATACTCAGTTACTGCTACTGCTACTGCTATCTGAGTATCTGGTAGCGTATTATATAAAGAATGATCATGTCATTTTTATAATCTTTTGTAGTAACAACAATAACCAGCGAATCAGTCTGATACTAAACTTATCTATCTTATCTGAAATGCTACCTCTTTCATCATACACATGTAAACTGGGCAAATTTTTACACTCATATGACATTATCAATAAATATATTTATATTCGCAGAAACGGACCAATGAAGTTCGGATAATTTGAACAGTAAGTCGGATTTGAATGTGGTTTTCTGCATTCGATTCGTTAGAGCGTCAACCTACACCTTTGATAAACTTTAGGATATTCTTGGGGGACACTTCTTTCTGAGGGGAGATCAATCCATCCCAAGTGTCGTTTGAGGGAAAGGCTTTTGCATTCAGACAGAATGTGTAATTCCTCTTCTCTGTGACAAAATCTGCATAAATTTATTTTGTGCATTTGTTTATTGTGGCTAGTAATCAGCCCAATAACTATTCTCAAATGATTTTTCATCAGTTACAAACGTCAGAAGCCTTTTTCCATGAAGAGCCTTTTATAAGAGCTTTATAAGAGTATCATCCATTCTTTTTGGCACCCCAAAAACGGTTTCTAGTCCTTTAAACGGAGTTTAAAGGATCCTTTTTTGATTAATTTGCCAGCTTGTTCATTTGCATTGACTTGAAAAGTTCGGGCACCCAGTCAATAATGACTGGGTTATGTTTGCCCAACCTTTTTAGTGATTTGATGCTCTCCAAAAACAGTTTCGCTTTGAGCGCAGCCTGACTATCTCATGAATATACATAACGAATACAGGTAAAAAGTGTCCAAATTACGTTCGATGTTATCAACCACGACTATGACCATGTTTTGCTACCAGTTTAAGTGTATTTACAACACACACAAAAAAATAGAAACAGATTTACGTGAATTTTTGTTCGAATTGACAAGCAAATAACGATGTCAGAATATCCTTTAATAAATAATTATTGAGAACATATATTTGTTTTTAAATGTACAGTTACACAACAAAAACCTATATATTTGTACTGCATGTATCAGTAACATTACTGTTTACTTTCCCTTGTTTATACAGAGGGTTCTACCATTGATCCTGGAAAACAATGCAACTAGATTAAACTAAGGCGAATGAATTTATTGAAATTTTCAAAAGCCAAAACCAATAATTTTCTTAGTTTTTCAGCACTGACATTCAGCACTTTCTATACAGAGTATTTCAACAATTAACTCAGCCAATTGTTTGTTTTTTTTGTTGTTGTTCATAATTTTAATAAAACTATGAGTTTTAAAACCAAAGTAAAATGAAATCCCTAATTCTGTGACACTCAGTACATAAATTTAAATAAAATCATGGCAATAAACAAAAAAAAAAACCACATTTGAACCTATACTGGGTAGATATCTTTGAATGAAATGTTTCTGGAAAACGAAAATGGTTTTAAAAAAAAAAAAAAGTAAAAAGAGATACAAAATCAAATTCAGGTAATGAAAATGGAAATGATGAAAATGTTTAAATAAGGTTCAAGCACTTGGAAAAATATTGCTAATTGTGTAAAGTTGATTCGTTACATGCTGACTACCCCTTCCCTTTTTCTATGTATTCGACAAGCTACCATTGATGTCAATACCTACATTCATTCAGTCATCCGATCCGTACAATTTATCAACAACTTCATACTTTACAGGGGTTGCAAACGGCACGGCGGTCAACAAACATTCATCATATTAGCTCGAAATTTTTACAGAGAAACATTTCGAGCTATAACCCAAAAAATTATAGAAAATCGTTTCAATTTTAATCGAAAATCGTATACAATATCAAGTTTGAATTTTTTTCGAAAATAGTAATCAAAATATAAAAGAAAATGTCCTTGAACGTCCGCGGCTTTTGGCTCAAGGGAAGGGGGTATTTTAGGCCTAAAAGGAGGCGAGTCAGAGTTAATAATTCAACACTATTTTATCTTAAACACATACTTAAACAACCTAATTTCATGGGTATCAAATGAAAGGGTTTGTTGAAAAGCATAAGAATAACATAAGCAAACATGACATGTACGCCCATAACAGAGGCCACTCACATTATTATTTGTTAATCTTTATTTATTAAACTATAATCATATACACAATTACATTTTTTTGATGTGGGTGGAATCAGTTACTTCGTTCTTATCCAAGCGCCGACAATGTGATCATTTCTATCGCCCCCATTAATTGTAATTGTTCACACTGCCGCTGCCTGGATTCGAACCCGCAACCTAAGTCTAATCACCTTAGACCGCTCAGCCACCTGGGCTCTAAATCGAATGACAATACATTTTTAAGGTAAGCATTACCCGATTTTCTCATCGCTTCCACATTATTTTATATACATATCTACCGTTTTAAGGGACAAGCTTTTATTGGACTAAAAAGTAGAAAATAATTATTGCAATGAGTCATTCATACATGCTTATTTGTAAAAGATTGAGGTGCTACGCGTCCTTGGTATTGGTAGATCCTTGATATTTTAAATTGAACATCTCCAGCTTTTACAAATAGTCGTATATATGATGATAGACCCATTGAAATAATTATTTTGTACTTTTTAGCACAATAAAAAAAATATTTTATTTAAATTTTTATTTATAAATTAGGTGCATAATGTCAGCCTCTGAAATTGAGGAGCTGATAAATGAAATTATCAGCGGAAAGGTGATAAAACACATATAAGATATCACAAAGGTTCTCTATGGCCTAAGTGTGTCCATCGTGGACAGCCAATATAACCTAACCTAAGATGGCCAATGAGGTACGATTTTATTGTGGAGAGCTTCTGATCGTTTATGTTATTCAAACTAGTCGAAACAGACTATAGACAGTTCACATTTTTTGAAATAAACAATAAAAATAAAGTATGTCGTTGGGTTTTTTTTTCTGGTGTATTTTGTGTTTACATGATCATAAATAACACCAGAAAGAAGTGTTAGAATTGAAATTGAGGTTATTTTTATGGCTTTTTTTTGTGTTTTGTTTCACAAGTATTGTAAATTTCACAGAAGCAAAAAAGGTGGCAGATTTTGTTTTAAAGTGTTGACCGACTGCGTCTGTTATGTTTACATGAAGTTCGTTCATCGTATTCCACTAAACGTGGAATCTTCAATATTTTATTGGTCTTTTTTTTCTATTTTTTTTGGACCTTTCAAATCGATTGATAAATTTATATTCATTTCTCTGGTTTTATTTGTTTTGTGGTCAAATAAAACCATACTATTGTTTTTAATTTTTTTAAACACTTTTATCCCAATTGGTCCCACTTTTTTCCCACGAGAATAGTATAATAGTCAATAACTACCACCTATTGAGACATATAATAAACATTTATAGACGTACCAAGCTTTTGATTAAAGGAGGGGGGAGTTTTTCATAATCATAAATTTTTGGAACTAGCCTAAATGGCCGAGAGGTCTAAGGTGTTTGCCTTGGACTGTTTGTCCGTTTAGACTTAGGTTGCGGGTTCGAATCCAGGCAGCGGCAGTGTGAACAATTTATAATTAATTTGAGTGCAGAATTGATCACGTTGTCGTCGCTTGGATAAGAACGAAGTAACCGACTCCACTCACATCAAAATGTAATTGTAAATATGTTTGTAATTAAATAAATAAAAATTAACAATTAATGATGTGGGTGGCCTCTGTGACAAGGCGTATATGTCAGAGAAACGGAGGTTAAACCCCATTATTATTATTATTATTATTATTATAATATACGAAGATACGATAGGGTCATTGTTCCTACCGAGTGTCTCACGACACGTCTCTTTTTTTTTCGTAAAGTATATAGCAAAAAACAAATAACAAAAAACGGCTACTTTAAAATAGCACACACAGCTTCCACAGAGATTGGAAAGATTACATCCAATAAAAAAGACGTTCGCGCCAGAAATGTGAACGTTTTAAAATACCTGGTAATTTTGACGATAATACTTCTTAGGTAAATTTTAGCCGACAGATAAAGAGACATAATCGATCACGAAATAGAATTAAAAAAAAGTAACACGTATGTAAACATGTTTTTAACATGAATTGAAACATTTTGTAGGTATAGGGGTTGAGGGGGTGGTTAGGGTTGGGGGTGGATATATATATATATATGATGATACATGGTTTTGTTGGTTTATATATAATCGAGTGAACCAGGAAGGGGTAGGTAATTTAGTTGTAACACACGGGGAGTTCAAGTTCGAAATGACTTGTTTTGACGACACTTTGACGTTACCGAATGTCAATCGTGCTAATGACGATTCAAGTCTCCACATTTATCAATAACCATTTAGTATGATATCATATCATGATATCTCAGTATCAGTGATGTTCAATCAGTGGTTGTGGCTTCATGTTATGTTTGTCACATTTATTGACAATCTTTCGTCCGATCACATCGTATCAGTTATCATTTTTGAAATTTTTTGAATTTTTTTGAAGTTGGGTTGAGTTGGGTTGGGAAAAAATCAAAAAAATTTTTCTGTTTCAGAATTCGATAAAACTCAGTTTATAAGGGTATTTTGACCCAAAAAATTCAAAAATCGGGTTCATTTAACGATTGAGCTAGTAAAAGTTTGAAAAAAACGAGTTTTTGGATCGATTTTTGCCGATATCTCAAAAATTAGCCGTCCCATCGTTAAATAAACCCGATTTTTGAATTTTTTGGGTCAAAATACCCTTCTAAACTGTGTTTCAACAAATTCGGAAACACAAAATTTTTTTCGATTTTTTGGAATTTTTTGAAGGGGTACCCCCTTGAAAAAAATCGAAAAAATCGAAAAATTTTTTCTGTTTCGGAATTCGATAAAACTCAGTTTATAAGGGTATTTTGACCCAAAGAATTCAAAAATCTGGTTCATTTAACGATTGAGCTAGTAGAAGTTTGAAAAAAACGAGTTTTTGGATCGATTTTTGCCGATATCTCAAAAATTAGCCGTCCCATCATTAAATAAACCCGATTTTTGAATTTTTTGGGTCAAAATACCCTTCTAAACTGTGTTTCAACAAATTCGGAAACACAAAATTTTTTTCGATTTTTTGGAATTTTTTGAAGGGGTACCCCTTGAAAAAAATCGAAAAAATCGCAAAATTTTTTCTGTTTCGGAATTCGATAAAACTCAGTTTATAAGGGTATTTTGACCCAAAGAATTCAAAAATCTGGTTCATTTAACGATTGAGCTAGTAGAAGTTTGAAAAAAACGAGTTTTTGGATCGATTTTTGCCGATATCTCAAAAATTAGCCGCCCCATCGTTAAACAAAACCGATTTTTAAATTTTAATTTATAAAAATGAGCCAATATTTTGTCTAAATTCATAATTTACAACGGTTAAATGAATCTAGAAAATCAAACTTTTCTAGATAACGTATTTCGAAAAAAACTCGTAGTCATGTATCTAAATTTGATTTGATGAATTGTAAGTTTTGGCATGAACGTATAGAATATACAGTCAAAATTAGTTATAACGACATCGCTTATAAGGACGAATCTTTTATTACGACCAACCGTAAAAGATACCTAGTAACTAGATTAAGGAGTCTATTAAGAGGTGGTATTTTAAGTAGATGGAGTTTGGGATTTTGTTGAGGTCAGATGTCGTTTAAAAAGCTCATAGCTTCTCCACCGAGATTGCTCTCAGAATTGATGAGTTCAAGATTGCGGACAAAAAAAATTCTATACTTGACATCCTACAGGTTTTTGTAGGTAATAAAAAGCCACAAAAAATTTATTTCGAAAAAATACACAAACTTTCTTGCCAAAAACTTAAATTTTAAACCTTTTTTAAACTGTTAAAAACGCGGGCATCCAATTTGATGATGTAATATTTGTATCACTATACGAAATAACACAAATAAGTTGGACAGATATATTCATAGACATCTGATTATAATAAATATAAATACTTATTATCTATGGATATATTATACCTAGCTGTCTGTCACTGAACTAATTGATGGTCTATGGCTCATATCGATATGACATCACAGCAAGGCTTATCCGCGTTTTAGGTCACTTGATAAACAGTTTAAAAATGACAATTTTTAATTTTAATATTTTAAAAGAAAAATGTGCTTTTCTGACTCGAAATCAGAATATTTAAGTATATTTTTACATAATTTTAACTTTTTTCAAATTTCATTATTTATTTTTGACTAACGATAATACCCAATTGTAAGTAGGTGCCTCGAGTGTCGTTATAAGCGGTATTGACTATATACAAGAATAAAGTTTAAAGCTTAACTCTACGTATGTTTTGCAATGATAATATCAATGTTGTTGTGAAAACCATATGGTACAACCGATGAGAATTACATTTTCCTTCGGACATATCCCTAATGATGCAAGCATATTGACTACTGTTACTGTTACTGTATAAGGCAAAACTATATCATTGATATCATTCAAGCATTGCGTGGTTGTGGAAATGGGAGCATGAGTATGAGTACTGAGTAGATACAGTTAAGGAGAAAACGTTTATAGGATGAGTATTGGGAATGAAAATCTGAAAATTATAGGGGTGCGAGGTTGTATGTAAAATGTAAGATGATCGTCGACTATTCTGTATACCTACTGCATAATATTCGAATATATTTAAATTACCCCCTTACAAATCTTACGATGTTATTACAAGAAAATTACACCTGAAAGGTGGTGAAAATCTGTCAATTTAAAATAATTATTTTTTAACCGATTTAAAAAAAAAAAAGAAAAAAAAGTATATACTCGAAATCGCTCATAATGACTTTTTGGTAAAGTGAATCCAAATAGAAATATACACTAGCAGTTACTCATCTACTTCGATGGAAATTTTCAACTTTAAAAACAGATGCTACTCGCTGATGATGTAACTTTCATCGGTAAAATTTTGACATCTTAGGTTACATTATTGCAATTTTCATGGGAACCTCTAATTTTTATACCATGTATATATGAAATGTATCAAGGTATACTAAGTTCAGTCATAAGTTTTGTCTGTTTGTCTATTCAGACATAGGTTGCGGGTTCGAATCCAGGCAGTGGCAGTGTGCACAATTTATAATTAATGGGAGTGCAGAATTGATCACATTGTCGTCGCTTGGATAAGATCGAAGTAACTGACTCCACCCACATCAAAATGTAATTGTAAATATGTTTGTAGTTAAATAAATAAAGATTAACAAATAATGATGTGGGTGGCCTCTGTTATAGGCGTATATGTCAGAGAAACGGAGGTTAAACCCCATTATTATTATAAGAGGTAATTTTTTTATTTCAATAAAATACGACCTGATTTATGATTCTTAAGGTATCAACCCTAAATGAAAATTTAACGAAAGAACTACTCAAATTCTCAAATCTTCGGACTTAAAATATTGTAAAACAATCTTGGTCTAGACATCCAAGAAAGAATGTAATTTATAAAAATGATTTGCAAATGATCGTGATCGCATTGATTTAAATTTTCCCCAAAAAACTGATCGTATTTTTTATTTTCAAATAATTTCAAAATAATAGAAAACTATTGAGACAGGAAAATGTTTTGGTGATGATTTAATAATAGTATATTTTTCACTTGTCAGAAAGAAAAGCGTACATATGAAAATCACGTGACGTGTCAAGTAACCAGAACACGTATGAAAATGCCTACCATATTAGAGGAACTTTAACCAGACACAGACACAGACACTGGTAATGTAATGTATGTATAGCATAGGGTACATATGTATGTAAACAGGAGCAGGACACTAGTAGGGTAGCTGTAAGGAGTAGAGGATGGGAATCAGGGGGGGAGTTGAAGAAAATGTTTGTGATTCATGAAAAACCATTAAGTTTTTGGTATGGCATATGATCATCATAATTTTCAACACAATTGTAGCAGATGGTTTTTGTACACATAAAATACTGTTTTGTCTCTCGAATGTTCCACATTGTTCAAAATTTCCATAATTCGAGGAAAATTTGAAAAAAAAAATTACATAGACTCTTTTATATAAAAAATACTTTTTAAAGGACAAGTTTTTATTGTACTAAGAAGTAGAAAATACTTTTATGTATGAGTTACTCATACCAGACTATTTGTAAAAGCTTGAGGCGCTTAATATCAAATGAATCGAAAAATAATTAGGCATGGGGAGTAGCCTCAAGCTTTTACAAATAGTCGCGTATGAGTGACTCATAGATAAAATTATGAGAGTCTAAATAGCCGAGCGGTCTAAGGTGTTAGTCTTGGACCGTTTGACTACTCAGAGGTTGCGGGTTCGAATCCAGGCTGCGGCAATGTGAACAATTATAATTAATGGAAGCTGTGGAATTGATCAGATTGTCGTCGCTTGGATAAGAACGAAGTAACCGATTCCACCCACATCATAAATGTAATTGTAAATATGAATGTAGTTTAATAAATAAAGATTAACAAATAATGATGGGGATGGCCTCTGTGATAAGGCGTATGTCAGAAAAACGAAGGGTAAACTCCATTACTATTATTAGATAAAATTATTTTCTACTTTTTAGTACAATAAAAGCTTGTCCCTTAAAAACTATTCTCTACTAAAATTTTTTTTGATATGTAAGAGACTTAATAATGAAAATATCGGGTGAAAATTCGACATTGATTTTCATATAGAGATTAAAAAAAAAAACAACAATGCAAAATATACATATTATGAAATGATAAACATAGTTTTCCTGGCTAATATTATAATTTTCTGTTCATATTTTATGATAATTACAATCATTTTCATTTATTTGGAAAATTTGTTTTGTATGTATGAGGTTAGCCAACAGTGTAGACGTGATATTGGTCATACAATTTTACAATCACTTCCATTCAAATACAGGTTGGTCTATTTTCCAAGTTTTCATTATATTTTAGTAATTTTCTTTTCAAGTGGTTCAGATTTATGTTTAAGGGGAAGTAACCATAATCGGTTCCCCCATATTATTATATAAATAAAACAAAAAAACTTACCAATTCTTAATAACCTGTTGCTTCAACAATGCCTTGTTCATCACTGACAAGATGGCGTTCAATTTACCGCAAAATGTGGGGCTTATTCTCCTCTGGGCCTTATTTATCTCAAGTACCATTTCCTCATGTAGAAGTATCTCATGTAGAAATTCTTTATTGGTAGCTCCCATTTAGAAAAATTTGATACAATTCCAAAAATCGAGGAAGAAATTTTTGTCACCGATTTCGATTAAACTTCGATAAACGTACAAAAGGTAATTCTGACCTAAAAAATTCAAAAAAACAAATTCATGTGATAATTCAATGAATTATTTTTCCAGGTATTTTCTTTAAGCATTTTTTATCCGTAAAAGAACGGTGTTAACGTAATTTTTGGGCCCTTGTTACTTTAAAACTGTTGTTGAAAACAAGTCAACTTGTATATTCAAAATGTCCCATCTGATTACCAACATTACATTGGTCAGAATATTTAAAACATATGCGGTATATAGGACAAAGTGGTTCTAAAAAACGTTCTAATACAACTAATAAACTTCGTTATCCAATAATATCAGAGGTGTATGGTGTAATTGTATTTCGGCGACCAAAATCGATCCGAAATATCGTTTTTCTCAGAATTGACTATCTCAATCGCCAAATAAATCCGATTTTTGAATTTTTTAGGTCAAAATTACCTTATAAAATGAGTTTGAACCAAATCGGAAACTAACAATTTTTTTCGATTTTATCGATTTTTTTCAAAGGGGTACCCCTTAAAAAAATTGCAAAAAACCGAAAAAAAATTTTCGGTTCTGATTTGAATGAAACTCAGTTTATAAGGTAATTTTGACCCAAAAAACTCAAAAATCGGGTTCATTTGGCGATTGAGCCAATAATTTCAGAGAAAAACGATATTTTGACTCGATTTTTGACGTTATCTCGAAAACTACTCCTCCGAATATTAAATGAACCCGATTTTTGAATTTTTTGGGTCAAAATAACCTTATAAACTGAGTTTTATTCAAATCGGAACCGAAAATTTTTTTTCGGTTTTTTGCAATTTTTTTAAGGGGTACTCCTTTGAAAAAAATCTATAGAATCGAAAAACAATAAAAAATCGGGTACATTCAAATTTTGGATAAATAGTTTTCGACATAACGACAAAAATCGATTCAAGATATCGTTTTTTTACTGAAACTACTATCTCAATCGCCAAATAAATCTGATTGATTTGAATTTTACGATATATAAAGTCAATAATATTGAAACTTTGAGCCACTCAGTATGAATGGCATAGATATACAAATAAATATGGTATTTGACTATTTGGTATTGTATAATGAGTACCGTGAATCGTGATTACTATTTACAGTTTGCCATAGTATTTTAACTCTATTTAAGGTATAATGTCCGTAAGCTGATTTTTTATAGAATGAGCTTTGAGTAGATGTAAGAATTATTAGTTCCCTTGAGAATTGCTAAATTTTTTTGTACATCAATTAAAAAAGATATTCACTATTAAAATAAACTGAAAACAAACAATTTACTGAGTTAATTGTTGAAGTACCAAATATAGACAGATTTGATTACAAACTCGTTTGTTTTATTACGTAATGTAAGCAAAGAAAGTCACTCTTAGACATCCACAGTTGTGTATATATAACACGACTGTGGTATCACACACACATAACTGATATTTCCATACTATATAATGGTTCTAACCTAATTTTCACCCTCACGGGTAAACAGTGATGTATACGAAATAATTTTTCAAACAAAAGTTGTTTATCTTTTTTATAAGGAACATTTTTTATAATTAAACTTTTGTTCTATCCCTAACGGTTTACAAGATGGGTCCGTAGAAAAACCCAATTGACCCATGTTGCTCATTTACGAACCTAACCTTACTGAGTACATTATAAAATTTCAGCTTGACATCTCTTTTCGAATTTAAGTTATCGTGTTTACGGACGAACAGACGGACAGATTGACAAACATACATTCAGACGTACAATCGGAAATGGATTTTATGAACACCAAAATTTTGTTTGTAGCATCAATATTTTTACAAACTTGATACTAAACTGAATGTACCTTGATATGTATTTCATATATACAGAGTATAAAAAAACATTAATTAAGATATCTTGATATATCTCAAAAATTACGAAACAGATCGAAATTTGGTAAAGAACTTTTTCGTTCACCTTGATCAGCTTAATCGAAGTATAGTTTTCCAGGAATAAATTTAATAACACCCTGTATATGATCATATTTTTCATCGGACATTCTACCTTAAAACCGCTACCCTATAGCTTTTACTGTTACAAACTCGCGCCTCATCAATGCTACTGATTTGAATATGAATGGGAATGGGGAACTGTTACATACGGTGTTTAAACGGTGTATAACCAAACAATCACACACACACACACTCGCATATCTTCCCATTCCCACAAGCTTTGGCTCACAAAGCTACACAGTGAATATTAACCTCTAAAGCATCCTAAACATTATTCCACCCACTTACTAATATTATTTTGTTTAAATTAAAAATTCATAATATTATTATGATACACAGAGTTTCATAAAAATTGATGTTGTTGTCATTTAAATCAATTAAAATTTGTCTAACGATTATTTAAAACAATATTTTCGTAATTAAGACAATCGTTATGTAGCAAAAAGGGGTTGCTTTTTATTATGATAGAATCAAATTAAATGAAAAAAGGGGTTCATTTTTGTATGAATTATTATATTATATGTCTTTTTTATGTCTTTATACAGTGTCATCCAGAAAAGGGAACACTTAACAACTTTTGATATTTGAGGTGAAATTTTACATACACGTTTAGTTTGGATGACAATGCATGGTTAACTAAGTGACGTCATTCTAAATCCAATATGTCGAACTAGTTTATTACGCATTCTCATGATATGGGTATCAAATGAAAGGGTTTGCTGAGAAGAATACGAAAAATATATGTAAATCGGATGATAATAAATTTTTATGGCAAGAATAACCTGATTTTCTCATTGCTTCCACATACATTTGTTATTTTCATTCAAATACAATAAACTTTGCTCAAAATATAAAAAAAATTGATTATTTTGCCCCTACTACACGCAAATTTTATCCAATTTTGATCAATCAAATACGAAATCCCACTAATTTTAGGTCATACTTTTCAAATATTTGGTCAAATTTAACGTATCTTCAATATATTTCGAAAATTTAGTATCGTGGTGTCTACATTTGGTATAAGGGCTAATATAAACGAATAACTATCAAAAAAAATGAAAAATATGACCCAAAATTAGTGGGTTTGAAAAAAATTTCATTAAAATGCAAGAAAATTTGGAAAAAATATCAGAAAAATTGATTTTATAAACTTGATAACGATATAAAAATCAAAAAATTTTCATTTTCTTAATTTTACAGTCAAAATCGAAATGACAATATCATATTATAACGACAATATGAAAATATCCCTCCCGAATTCCAATATAAACACATATTTGAAAATATCGACTATAATAACATCGTTTTTAACAACATTTCGTCTAAATTGACCAATATTCATTGGAATTATAAACCATCAAATCAGATTTAACGATCAAACATACATTCTTTTGTAAACAAAAATTCTTTTGAACCTTATAAACTTTATTTTGATTCTTATCAACTTTATTTTGAACCTTATTACCTCTTATATCGGTTATAGTGACTAATTGTTATTGGTATTAGTCAATAATATAATTATTGAGCCATTTAATGTGGTTATAATCGATTTAGATGCCATGTTTATAAATGAAATTAAAAATATATTAATTACTATAAGTACATACCAGTGTAGTAGATATAGTATTTATTCAATTAATTCTTTTAATTGATATCACTATTCACTTTTTCTATTCACCTATTTTATAAATAAAAATAATTCACTTTAATTAAATATAAATAAATAAATGTAGATGATATTAAATTGATATTTTTTGATAAAATAAAAATGAATTACGTAACAAGAAGTTGTTGGGACCAGTTTGTTATTTTGATATAAAAATCATACCAAACACAAGTAAACAAATCAAATTTTACAAATTTTTTTATCAAGAAATAAAATATATTTATTTAATAAAAACTACAAATTAATTATTTAAAAAAGTAAAAATATCAAATTGACTGAGTTAATTGTTTAAATATCCTGTATAAACAATGTTGAATATCAGATTTTGTTTTTTTTTATAAAATAGATAAATTTATAAAAAAAAAAAAAAAAACATTTATATAGAATAAAATGATTACCTGCAGATGTAATTTTCGGCATTTGACGGGGAATTACTTGGAAACATAAGGGATAAATCAAAATGGCAAAAAAACATCTCCAAAATAATTATTTCCTATTCAATACATGCTAGAAAGAGGATAGTTTTCTCAATGGATTCGAAATAAAGACTCCAATTAACAGAATACTTTCGTTACCCACATCGCAACCCTCCAGAAAATCGGAAAAATCTTCTAAAATTACGTTTTTTAGTTATACATGCTAGAAAGATGAAATTTTTCACCAGTCGATTAGAAATCAATTAATATTTGAATGAGAATTTAAGGGGTGGGTTGGCTGGTGGAGGGAATCAACTCGAAATTAGGTACAATTAATAGAATACTTCGAAAAATTACGTTACCCACATACAAAGTATTTCTACGATAATGAAAAACAATGGTTAGGTTAGGTTAGGTTATATTGGCTGTTCACGAAGGACACACTTAGGCTATAGAGAACCTTTGTGATACCATATATGTGTTTTACCACCTTTCCGCTGATAATTTCATTTATCAGGTCCTCAATTTCAGAGGCTGAGTGCACCTCTTTCATGCATATACCAAGCACTACACCAGCCCATCATAACTATTAATTAAATTAATTTTGTTGCGACATCGGGAATCGAACCTGCTACCCTAAGCATACCGCGGTCAGAATTGGTTACGCTTTAACCAACTAAGCTAGTAGAGCGATGAAAAACATTAAAAACAATGATTTTTTTCAAAATTTTAAATGAAAAAATCCTTACGTTTGTGCGATAAAATGTTTCAAACGATGATTCCCCCCACCTCTCACTCCGTATGCACAATTTAAAACAGTTATATTCATAGAATTGAATTGAACGTATTCAAATGTGATGAAAGCCCATTAGAATGCAGGACGCGTTATCATTAGTTTTATATTTTAACCATTTTAGGACTGTATTGTTCAGGACTGTATACTTTCAAATTCTCGCCTCGTACAGTTAAAATTGGTTATAATGATAGTTTTGGTCGATATAAAAGATAGTCGTTATAAGCGACATATAAATTTTTATGTTGGTTATAACGACATTGGTTATATTGGTTATAACATTGTCGTTATATTGGTTATAACGACATTAAAAGGATCAACAGTTTTGGTCGATATAACCGATAGTCGTTATAAGCGACATGAACATTTTTATGTTAAAGTAAAAATGATCGCATATAAAACTAATTTTCGTCACTGTTTACTGACTAATTCCAACGGTAGTTGGTTGCTTTAACCGATTTCTCGTTATAACCGATACTGTTATGGTCGGTATATTGATATATGCGTTAATATAAGAACTAAGTCGAGACCTTTCATTTTTGTCGCTATATCCGTCATTATAACCGATGTCATTATAACCATTGCATTTCATATATTAAATTTAGTCCCAAGTTTGTAACGCTTAAAAATATTGACGCTACGAACAAAATTTTGGTATAGATGGTCATAAAATCACTTAATTAGTCCATTTCCGGTTGTCTGTCTGTCCGTCCGTGGACACTATAACTAAAAACCGAAAAGGGATATCAAGCTGAAATTTTGATGGCGTGCTTAGAACGTAAAAAGAGAGATTGGCCTTGTAAATGACTTACACAGGTCAAGGTCTTGGGTTCGTAGAATCCATCTTGAAAACCGTTAGACAGAAAATATAAGTTGTAAAAACTGTTCCTTACAAAAAAAATAAACAACTTTTCGCTATCAGGACAAAAATTTGGCATCCATTTTCTCCAAAACTACACAAAATAGATGCAACTTCTTGTCTGGTGAAAAATTCTTGAAAAACAAAGAAAATTCTAGAAAATTCTTTTGAAAATTTTTGAAATTTTCGAAAACTTAAAGAAATTGTGTTTCGAAAACTAAAAGAAAAAGGTTTTTTAAACTAATTTATTAAAAAAAATAATGCAAACACTGATTTTCAACACTATCTATACATGGTATTTCAACAATTAACTCAGTCAATTGTTTGTTTTTACATGTTTTATATAATTTTAAAAATATGACCGCCTTTAACCAAAGAATAACTGAAAATTTGGTATAGAAATGAATAAATATAATCATATGAAATAAGTGTTAAGCTGCTCGTGTTTGAAGTTAAATTACAAGTTTAAAGGCTTCGAATCGTATTCGATATATGTAAACACCAAACTCCCTTTAAAGCTTAAATGTATATCTCCTTTATAACCATAATATTGTATTCGTACACGTTACGATATATATATACGAATTGATCCTCTTTTCAAATGGTTTTGTCTAACCAATATCATTCAATTCTAAAGGCGCTTTCACACTAACAGTCTAATATTATTATTTATTATTCATCAAACAATCACTTCAGAATTCCTTAGGAAGCATCCATAAGCCATTTGATATCAAACTTTTATTTAAACCATGGGCATCACCAAGGGGGCCAGGTTGGGGCAGTTGCCTCTTTCTAGAGATTCACAAAAATGGTTCTTGCTTTAAAAAAGTGAAATTTTACTGAATTCAAAATCTTTTATAGTTTTTGAGAAAAAGCTATCTAAATTTTTTACCCTAATTTAGACTCTCGCGGGAAAATAAAGTTATTTACGAAAAAATGTTTTAAACACAAGTTGTTTACTTTTTTATATGAAACAACTTTTGTTCTTCCTGTTGCGGTTTCCAAGACCCAACGGATTCATGTTCAACAGACAAAGAAAATAATTTTCCTGGCTTTAAATTAAAACACAAATTGGTATAATGTGAACAAGCCAGTAAAAATTTAAGAAAGTTGTATGTAATGCGTCTATAGGAGAATAGATCAGACGCAACATGCAATTAAAAAACGTAAAGTGTTTAAGGAGATATGCAAGGATTCAATAAAACTTTATAAATACATTTTTTGGTTAACAAAGTTTACAAAAATCACACAAAATTCCTAGGTCATCGGGCTTTTTATTATTATTTATATTGTGATAAAAAACTATCTAAAATATTTAGACAATTTTGTAGTTTATAAATATTACCATAATAAGATTGTCGATGATATCAAAACAAAATTTTAATTTAATCATGAATTCATCGAAGATCCAATTTTTTTATGAACAGAGACGACTATAGTTAGTTTATTAATGATTGAAGAGCGATATCTATATTATCAAATTTATAAGCATCACTTGCACACAATATATTATATATTTTTGTAGTTGCGTGGTATTATAAAGCTAAAAAAAAATCACATTATTTGAGTACAAAGCATGTATTTGGTTTATATGTATGTACCGTGCAATAAACCAAAACTTTTTTACAATACTGTAGGGAAACAAACACCTTTAATAAGGAAAAGTTTTATATAAAGTTGTAGTTGAGGTAATTCTGCAAATTTTCATTTTTTATTCGACTTTTTTGCATACAAATTTGCTGAGATATGCTTTTTACGAAAAGTTCACGAGCTTTTGGAAAAAGACTCGAGAAAATGTCAGATATGATTATTATTCAAAACTATAAAATATAGGTAATTGAAAATTTTCAGATAGCTTTAATGTCGTTTATGAGTATGTTTTTGGGCCGATATCTGTTAGACTAAGAAGACTATAATAGTATTATAATATATATACGTTTAGTGATACGTTGTCGGTACATTGTCACACATAGCATCACATTCATAAATATACAAAGGTACCCAGCTATACAGCTATAGAGTAAAGGTACTAACTACATATATGTGTGATAATAAATCCAACGATATAGAGATTTCAACAACACCAACGGAATAACTTCAACAATTCCAACAATTTTTGTTACAAAACACATTCGCATTCGCAAACTTTTTGAATTGAGATGTTTCTGTTCTCTTCTCTCAATAATATTTGTGTGTATTTCAATTGATTTTAAAATAAATTTGTAACTTTAGGTGCTATTTAGTTACAAACAGCGGTCGAAGCAAAAGAGGGAAGCTAGGCTCTTTTATTTGAATGTTTAAATAATTGTTTGATAAATATATTTGATTCTTAATACAAAACTAAAGGATTCCGGTTCACTATTTTTTTTATACGCAACTACTGTCAAAATAGCTTTTAATAACGAAAATGAAAATATATATCGGTTATAACAACATATCGGTTATAGCGATCAATATTAGAAGAATAGGCTTTTTTCCACTAAGAATAAATCGGCTAAATATTTCTAATGATCATAATCTATACGAATTATAAAGCTGAAGAGTTTGTTTGTTTGTTTGAACGCGCTAATCTCAGGAACCGCTGGTCCGATTTGAAAAATTCTTTCAGTGTTGGATAGTACATTTATCGAGGAAGGCTATAGGCTATATTATATTATACTAAAAGTGCAATAATGTAACTCAAGGTGTAAAAAATGACCCGAAAAAATCCTAATCCTTACACAGCGTGTGCTGCCATATTTTACATTAAATAACAAGAGAGATAACACGGCGATATTTATTTTTGAGCCTAAATGGCGGAGCGGTCTAAGGCGTTAGACTTATGCTGTTTGTCCATTTAGACTTAGGTTGCGGGTTCGAATCCAGACAGCGGCAGTGTGAACAATTTATAATTAATGGGAGTAAAGAATTGATCAAATTGTCGTCGCTTGGATAAGAACGAAGTAACCGACTCCACCCACATCAAAATGTAATTATAAATATGTTTGTAATTAAATAAATAAAAATTAACAAATAATGATGTGGGTGGCCTCTGTTATAGGCGTATATGTCAGAGAAACGGAGGTTAAACCCTGTTATTATTATATTTATTTTTAAGCCCATCGAAGTGGGTGGGTATCAAGCTAGTATGTAGATAACAAAACACAAAATTAATTTTTCTAAAATATAAGGATTATTATTATTTATCCAAAAAAGCCCAGAGGTGCCGTGGGACACTCGGTTGAAACTATGTATCGAATATTCGTATATACTATTTTCGCTCTTACTATTTTACAAGTTCTAGAGATTTAGTATTGCATTTGATTCTACGATGAGTTTCCTAGGTCTCTTTTTTTGTGGAGTAGACAAAAATGTCCAATTTTTTTGTTAGTGTTACATAACAAAATTATGTAATTTACACTCAGTAATAAAAATAAAATAAAAACAAAGTTTAAAAAAAATTTCTTGTAAAAAAAAAGTAAGTTTTATAAAAGCTAATCGTATAGAATTGCTAATAAAAATATTTATGGTAATAAAACAAGCGTCTCGTGTGACGGTGACGGTGACGGAAAGTTAAACAACAAAACCCATATGTTTGTAATACCTAACATGTACAAGTGTTTTTATACTTTATTTCTAATAAATTGAACTACAAAATATATTTCTGATATAGATATGAAGTGACACTTCAAATCCATAAAAAAACACACAAAAATCGGTTTCATTTAACAATTGGATGAGAATTTTTCGAAATAACATGAAAAATTTATCCGAGATATTGTTTTTCTCGAAAACTACAAACCCAATCGCCAAACTAACACGATTTTTAAATTTTTTGGGTCAAAATTACTGTATTTACTGAGTTTTATCAAATTCCGAAACAAAAAAAATTTTGTGATATTTCGATTTTTTCGAAGGGGACCCCTTAAGAAAATTGTAGAAAATCGAAAACAAATTTTCGTTTCTAATTTCGATGAAACTCAGTAGATATGGTAATTTTGACCCAAAAAACACAAAAATCGGGTTTATTTAACATTTGGATGAGTAATTTTCGAGATAACAACCAAAATCGATCCGAAATATCGTTTTTCTCAGAAAATACTATTTCAATCACCAAATGAACACGATTTTTGAATTTTTTAGGTCAAAATTACCATATAACATGAGTTTGAACCAAATCGGAAGCTTACAATTTTTTTCGATTTTATCGATTTTTTTCAAAGGGGTACCCCTTAAAAAAAATTGCAAAAAAACCGAGCAAAATTTTTCGGTTCCGATTTGAATAAAACTCAGTTTATAAGGTAATTTTGACCCAAAAAATTCAAAAATCGGGTTCATTTAAGATTTGGAGGAGTAGTTTTCGAGATATTGTCCAAAATCGATCCAAAATATCGTTTTTCTCTGAAATTACTATTTCAATCGCCAAATGAACCCGATTTTTGAATTTTTTAGGTCAAAATTACCTTATAACATGAGTTTGAACCAAATCGGAAACGGACAATTTTTTTCGATTTTATCGATTTTTTTCAAAGGGGTAAGCCTTAAAAAAATTGCA
Source organism: Chrysoperla carnea (assembly GCF_905475395.1). Lineage (NCBI taxonomy): Eukaryota > Metazoa > Arthropoda > Insecta > Neuroptera > Chrysopidae > Chrysoperla > Chrysoperla carnea. The sequence goes on from NC_058342.1 coordinate 35,962,283, forward strand.
AAAAATCGAAAAAAATTTTTCTTTTCCGATTTGAATAAAACTCAGTTTATAAGGTAATTTTAACCCACAAAATTCAAAAATCGGGTTCATTTGTTATTTGGAGGAGTAGTTTTAAGCTTTTCACGAGCAAAGAGCAATAAGGCGTATTATTTTTTGGTAGCCTATGTAAAAAGGACCCTGTTCAAGCTACATGAAATAGAGAATAAGATTTATTCATATTTATATTTGTGTTACAACAATGTCTCTAAAATTTGTAAAATATTAGAGACATTAAAAATTTTATTTCCTAATAAAGTTATTACGACCTATCTAGCATACGTTTAAGAAATCCATAGAATTGTGCAAACCTACATGGACGCTATACTTATAAAATGTAGGGCACAGGAGAAAAATTTGCTAAGTCACACACACATTGTACTGAGATATTTAATACCACGCAACTACAAAAATATATAATATATTGTGTGCAAGTGATACTTATAAATTTGATAATATAGATATCTCTGTTCAAGCATCAATACTCTCAACTATAGTCGTCTCTGTTCATCAAATGATGGATCTTCGATGAACTCATAATTAAATTAAAATTGATATCATCGATAACCTTATATTTTTATGGTATTTTGATAAACAACAAGATTGTCTAAATATTTTAGATAGTTTTTTATCACATTTTCTAGATTTTTCGATATAGAAATGTCTAATTGAAAAGGATAACTTATATGATTCACCATTTTTTCAACCAACTTTGAATGATAAAAAAAGTAATAAAACGCCCGATGACCTAGGAATTTTTTGTGATTTTTATAAACTTTTTTAATCAAAAAATGTATTTATAAAGTTTTATTGAAATCCCTAGTATTATTCAATCCTTGCATATCTCTTTAAATATCATCAAATTATAACATTGCCTGAAATTACTTAATCATACTCGCTAATACATCCTTGAAATGACATTTTCATTTAAGAAAACACAGAAAAGTGACTAAGCATGGTTTTTCTCTGTACCTTTCAAAAACTTATGATAAAAATAAAAATATTGTATACAAGATTAATCGCCAATGATGCATATAAGCAGAGCATTCAACATCAACACACTGAACACATGTCATATAAATGCAATAAAAACTGATTTTCAATAAACTTAATAATATTTTTGTTTGTCAATTTTTAACAAAAATAGGCACTAGTACTACAAATGGCAGTGTTTTAAAGTCCACTATGTTTAACTATGTTCAAAATGTAATATATCGACCTTGCGAAAAATAGAAAGCTAAATAATTAAACATAATTTTCAATTTCCGATATTTTGAAAATTACTCCAAATATCGATAAAGTTTATTCTTACTTTTCATCCAACTTCATATAAAAACAAGTGAAAACAAAAAATTGAATGAGTTAACTGTTGAAATACCATGCATAAACAGTGTTGATTACTCTATCACATTACACATACATACATGTCACACAAATATAACTGATATCCCCATATAATACATACTATACACTTTACGCCTATTTTGCACCCTCACGGGTAAACAGTGATGTTTACGAAAAAATGTTTCAAACAAAAGTTGGTTATTTTTTTGTCCTACGAACCCATAGGTCAAGACCCAATTGACCTATGTTGCTCATTTACGAACTCGACCTCACTTTTCACGTCCTGAGTACGCTGTTTCAGTTGGGTTGGGTTGGGTACATTTAAACTTTTGCTCTATCTCTATCGGTTTACAAGATGGGTCCTACGGATATAATTAGGTGATTTTATACCAAAATTTTGTCCATACCATCAATATTTTTAAGTGTTACAAACTTGGGATTAAATTTAGTATACCTTGCATAGTACATATATGAATGGTATAAAAATCTAGGCATTTATCCAAAATTGTCTTGGCGCTTGTACATCCTTAATATGTATACGTATGTATTTATTTATTTATTTTTTTGAGTTTGAGTTTGAGAGAGTCTTTTAAGTGAATTTTATTAGACTATAAACAGTATAAAACGCTTGCTTATTGCCATGAATATGTCAACCTTACACTTACAACTTACAAGAATGAACAACGAACGGCCCGCTATCAAAACGAATGAATAATATTTTTATTGCTTGTAAATTGCCCAACAGATATTCTCTTCATTGGTAACCCCTTTATATTAGTATACACACAAATAAATAAAAAAATCTTGCGCGCTAACAAATTTTTTACTATTTTGTATTCATACTTTTTGTTACCGTATGTTTCATAATTATTACGATTTTTAACATAAGTAATTGAAAATGACCCATTTCCCATTGGATCTCCCACTTATAAATATTATAACCAAATACTTATGTGATTGTCACAACCACATGAGCAGATTTTTTAGGTTTATTTAAAAACAATTATATTTCTTCGAACCAACGAAATATGAATTACTATAGATTTTACTGCCTTAATTCCACTGCTATACCAACTGCGCTACCGATGGTGATCAAGTATGTACACGAATATGTTATATATTATAAAAATGATCAATAAGTTTATTACAAACTTTCTGAAAGTAAGTAACAATAATCTTCTTGTAGTTGACACAATCACATATGGACTAGACATGATAGATATGTGATCATAATAACCAAATCCTATATTTAAAGCAAACACAAAGAAATTTTCTTTTAATTAATCGATTCGCTTTATTTACACGATTATATATTCCACCTAAGTACAATTTGATTTTCCATCAACAAAATGTATGACTTTAAAACTAAAATCAATCTCTTTCATAGAAGTAATGATTTTGTTTTATTTAACTTCAGTGATTTTGTATCAATGAATTCATATTTTAAATTCAATACTTTTCTATTGTAAATACAAATATTAAGCTGTACTTGTTACAATCGTAAGGCAATTGTTTGATAGTATTTTTACGGCCAACTTGGGAATGAGGTTGTCAGATTAGCATTTGACTGATTAAACAGTGAACATTCTGTATAAAAGTATATTAAATAATAAAATCGCAAGGATGAGTAACAATGTAGATAAATTTGATTTATAAAGATTCGCGTAAATTTATTTTTTATCTTTCAAACAGTTAAATTTACTCTCATGACAAAGACGAAAAAAAAAAATTTACTTTTGACAAACAAGTCAAAGTAATAGGTCATAAAAAAATAAAAATTGTGACTGTGACTGCACTTCACTGTTAAAGTGTTAACCACATCATCATGTCTTTGTATTGTTAAGTCAGCCACAGCTGGCCAAAACTATACCAATACAAGCAAAATCCATCGAAAATCCATTTGACAACTCAACAAATAACTATCATTCATTTGCAATAACATTACAGTTAAAGAGGGTCCGAAAATTTTGTGACTTAAATACTAAATCCACAATTCGGTTAATAGTGATGAAAATGGTTACAAACTTGCTACACGGGGTTTTTTGGGGTAACTGAACACGAAAATCGCGACATAAAGGTTTCAGAAATACTTGGTGGACAGTGTGAACAGGGAATACCATTCACTATGGACATCAGGTACCTAGGAGACCGATTCTATTTCGATATTCGTGTTTAGCGATCCCAAAATCCCCAACTATAGACTTTGAACCGATTTTTATATAACGAATTTCCCGAAAACTCCAGGAGATGACAGGGATACCGTTTACCCTACGTAGAAATATTTTTTTATTCAAATTTTAAAAAGTTTCATTCTTATTGAAAGCCCTTTTACAAAGAAAATTATTTAAGTAATATAAATTTTATCGAGAAAATCTATCGTACGTTGATTGAAAATCCAAGAAGAAAAACATATATTATCGTATCGACAAATTGGTGTTTTATTTATCGAAATAAAAAAAAAATCTACCCTAAAAAAAGTGTTTAGTTCACTATAAATGTTTATATGATGTCAAGAATGGAAGGGGAAACACTATGAATATTACACGCGGGTGAAATTTTTTTTTGTTAAATTGACATTTCATATTTTCAATTATTCTTTTCGTATTTCACCTATCATTTTCCACATTTTTCCTAAAAATTTGAAATTTTCCCAAGCAAAAATTTTGTGACAGACGACATATGGATGGCAAGTTTCATTTCAAATCCTATGTTCGCAAAAAAATAAATTAATATATAAAAGAAAATGTTGGGAAAAATCCTTAATAAAATTATATATGGTTAGAGTTATAAGCTATTTTTATTTGATGATAATTTTTCACAAGAAAATTTATATATGATACCGTATATTACATACGCACTTGAATTATTTCATGTGGAAAACTGTTTCAAGTGAAAAACTTGAAGGTGGTTTGGGAAATTGTCTTCATAACCACATTAGGTTTGAGATATTGTATCTGTGTATCATATATATGTACTACGATGATTTTCCAACTCGCTTGTACTCGCTTCAGTGAAGTCTATCATCATCTGAGTTTTTCCTTGTTTTTTTCTATCCATAGACTTATTATAAAACCTAAACCTTACCTTTTTTTTTCGGTATGATAAGCATCAAGCTAATATTTCCTCAACGAATATTCTTTTAGGAGGTACGTCCTTGGAAGAAGGTTTACTGACTTTGGACCGTGCGTTCTGTAAGTCCGTCAGTCCTCACGACATTGAGGGTACGTTTATCTGTCCGATGTCTGGGAAAACAGGCTCCGTCCCTGCACCGCAGTGATGCGGAATCGACTAATAAAAAAATAAAAGGGAAACTTAAAGGAATCTTACTTGAAGACAGTCTAGTGCGATCTCAAGGTACGACGTGTGCCTATGATGGCAGTTTTCTGCATGGCAGAGATAAGGTAGCGAAGACGAGACCTTCAGACCAAAATTTGAGAAAGATTCGTCTCGAGAGTGGGACGAATTTCACCGAGGCAACCGATAATGGACACAAGCATTTTGACTGAATAGTCAGGGTGCAATTGTCACAGTTCTTGTAGGAGATATTTAGTTCAGTTTTGCTCCTCTTTCGAGACTATATATTTCTGCGGGCGGTGATAACTCGATGGACTACATAGCCTTGGATTAGATATCCTGGATTAACAATATCAAGATTAGTAGGGGAGAGCTGCTCGGTACTTACAAACGACAATTTCCAGAAGATAATGCACTTCTTGTTCTTGACGACGGAATCGACTTCTTTTTTTTTGTTACTGAATGAATTCTACGGGCAAGAAGTCTATGGAAACAGTTGTAATTTTCAGCTTATTCGTTGTATCTTTTTTTTTCTCCACATAAAAACATATAGTGCTGTAATTCAGCATACTTTATACTTTGTACCGTGAACTCAAAAGTATCCATCTCTTAGACTTAGAGTATCATCACATCGTCAACTCACCCATCATTTTGATATACAACCACCTCTGTAACTCCAACCCCTTCAACTCATCTACACCACTCCCACCCCTCTCACCACTATAACAGTTGTAAATAAATAGTAAATACATATAGAAAAACTACCCTTTAGGAAACAAACAAAAATATATCGTTTTGTCAAATTGGTTGCAAATAAAATTATGACATACAATATTTGAGTCTCTCACTTTATATCATATCTTTGTACAATGAAAATCGATTATAATGACATCGGTTATAACGACACACATTTATAAATGTAACGACTATAATAACGTCAGTTATATCGATATATCGACTATAGTGACCAATATTTATTGGAGTCGTATTTAATTTATTTTGGATATCATAAGGGTTAACTGAGCAATAGCCCCGGGGCTCCCACAATTAGTAACCAGGAGCTAATTACGTAAGATTTTAAATTAAATTATCCTTTTCCGAGGAAAAATGAGATCCAAGTCGTAGAGGGAGTTGAGCGCCCCATTAGCAATAAAAAATTAGTCCCATTTGTGACATTTCTTTCAGAAGATAATTAGTCCAAATTCGTTTATAACGAATCAATTCAGGTGACCTTAAAGTCATCATAATCTATTTTGTCTATATTTAGATGACACAGAAAACTTCAATAACAAATTATCATTAAATTTTATTACAAATATAATTTTTCAAAAATTTTCTTTTTGTGAAAAAAGAATGCTTGTAAAAGTTTTATTGTCATTGCCATAAAAAGCAAATTATTATTTATTATACAATTTTCTATGCAAATTGAAAATTTCGTCAAACGGTCTAATAACAAAACTCAACATTTATTTCCTTTGAGGAAAAACTTTAAGATCAATCATTAAGATAAACCTTAGAAGAAGGTTTTAATATATACAGTTAAAATTTGCTGTAGAGACGAACTGGCTATAACGACAAAATGAAAGGTTTTGTATCGGTTACAAAAACATATGGATTATAGTGACCAATAATCATTGTAATTAAAAGCCAAAAAATCGGTTATAACGGCCCAATTGATGGTCCCTTTAATAATCGATTGTAAATTATACCTATATGAACACATATTTGAGTGTATCGGTTATAACAATATCCGATAACCGATTTAATTGGTTGTAAAATGTACAAAATAAAAGTTTTTGAAACCAATTCAATTTCTTTTTTGTGACTTATATGATTGTATAAATTTTCAGATATGTGTTAACATTAAGTGTAGGCACTTTGTGTGTTTGGATTGAGTTTACAAACTGGTAACAAAATGTAAATTGTCGAGTTAGATATGGAGTTAGAATTCGAGTAGAATGGTGCAGTGGTGATATAAATAACGTTAGCGTTAACTAGTAGGTAGTAGGTACTAGTATGGACTAAAAGTAAAGCCTAGACGTTAATCATTCGTGTCAACGGACTTATCTATCATGATACAATATATACAATATATTTTACACTGTTCAAAAAAATTGTTATTTATCAAAAAAAGTTTTGTAAAAAACACTTATATATTCAATAAAACTTTATAAATACATTTTTTGATTAACAAAGTTTCCAAAAATCACAAAAAAATTCCTAGATCATCAGGCTTTTTATTATTATTTAACCGTTCAAAGTTGGCTGGAAAAATGATGAATCCTTTATCCTTTTCAATTGGATATTTCTATATCAAAAAATCTAGAGAGTGTGATAAAAAACTATCTAAAATATTTAGACAATCTTGTAGTTTATAAAAATTACCATCAAAATATAAGTTTGTCGATGATATCAAAACAAAATTTTAATTTAATTATAAGTTCATCAAAAGATCCATCATTTGATGAACAGAGACGACTATAGTTAGTTTATTGATGATTGAAGAGCGATATCTATATTATCAAATTTATAAGCATTACTTGCACACAATATATTATATATTTTTGTAGTAATGTGGTATTGTAAAGCTAAACATAACACATTATTTGACTACAAAGCATGTATTTGGTTTATAAGTATGTACCGTATAATAAACCAAAACTTTTTTACAATACGAGAGTAGGTTTACAAATAATAATGCGCTAGGGCAATTTTGGATAAACAAAGAGAAGGCTAGTTTACAGGTAGAATTATATTTTAACCAAACATTTGTAAGTCGTAGTAACTTTTTGTTTTTAATTTACTATAAAACTTTCTAATAACGAAATAAGGTACCAACAAAGTTGTTGGAATATTGTTCTGAAACTTTTCTGGAGCAAAAAGAGTTTGGTAAAATCACAAACCATGATTGTTTACTTTCACTTAATAAGTTTGTTACAGCTTACGAGAAAATAAGGAGAGAATATTTTTTTTACAGTGTAGAATTTGGATACAAACCAGGCCAAAGTTGTTAATTACAAACACTCTAACTGTACATTCCCCGTGTGACACCCCGTGTGATCCAAGGGTGAATATGTCAACCCTCTCTAAGCTAATATATACTATATACGTTAACGTTAAACAACGTGTAATACAAACGTTAAATACTTTATCCCATATAAATAATATATGGCATGGTATACTATTTACTATTTACTAGTTACTAGAATACTAGTAGATACCTAATATTGAAGATATCAACGGAACTATATGGAACTATATACGGAACGCAACGTTCAATTTATATGTTCTACAGAAAACTATAAATCCTTCTTGTATTCCATAACCATTTTTAATTCAAAATGTTTAAAATTATTGTGGACAGTATCCAAAAAATCGTTAATTTTAATGCTATTAACGAAGCATAAAATTAGTTTTAAGGAGATGTTCAAAGGTTGGTTCAAATACATTTTTTGATTAACCAAGTTTACAAAAATCACAAAAAATTCCTAGATTCAAAATTGATGAACAGAGACGACTATAGTTAGTTCATTAATGATTGAAGAGCGATATCTATATTATCAAATTTATAAGCATCACTGGCACACAATATATTATATATTTTTGTAGTTGCGTGGCATTGTAAAGCTAAAAATAAGTCATTATTTGACTACAAAGCAAACTTTTTTACAATACAATCACCTTAAAAAAAGGTAAAAAAGGATATTTTTGACAAAACAATTGTGTGGTTAAACATTAACTAGTGTTAATGTTAAGAGTTAGATGGTGTGTGGTGATCTAGTGGTGTCATATGCATATTTATATTCACTAAAGACCAAGAGGGTAGGTTTATCGAGTTAAATGCTGTTTAAGGGTTGTAAGTTGTAAGTTGTAATACACAAAACGCTTTTTAGAATTATAGTCAGTAGTCGGTATTCAGTGTCAGTCGACACTCGACACAAATGACCATGTTTTGGTTTTTTGTTCAACATCTTTTTACACTCAAAACTGTGTGATCAGATGTGACGTATTTATACATGGGCGTCCACACAATGCCACAAACAATCATTATCAACAACTCTTTTTTTCTTGCTTAATTTCTCAAAAATATGTAAAACAAGTGAAAACAAATAATTGGCTGAGTTAATTGTTGAAATACCATGTATATATCAATGTTCCACTCTTAAATAGCCACACACACATAACTGATATTCCCATATTAATACATGCTATAAAATTTTCACCTAATTAGCGCCCTCGTGGGTAAACAGTGATGTTTACAAACAAATGTTTCAAACAAAAGTTGTTTATTTTTTAATAAGGAACATTTTTTACATTTAAACTTTTGTTCTATCTCTAACGGTTAACAAGATGGGTTCTATGGACCCAAGAACTTGGCCTATGTTGCTCATTTACGAACTCGACCTCACTTTTTACGTCCTAAGCACTAAAGTTAATAAAAAAACCAAGGCCCTCCATTGATTCTCTCTGTAGACGCATATGATTTGATATATTTATACATACATATTGTGAAGACATTCTATATGAGAGTGTGAGGCTGTGAAGATGAGGAGTGGGGCTTGGAGATTTGAGGAAAAGATATAAATACATGTAGGGACGGATAGAAAAAAAAAGGATATGTGATAGGAAAACAGTATACAAACATGTTTTATATATGCAAATTGCCGAGTTTAAATGTTTGCATTTTGTTTTTCCCACAATGGAAAATGGGTTTTCTCATATTTTCCACACATTTAAACAGCTATTATTACTTATTTTTGTTGTTTTTGTATGTTTTATAAGCATTTCCCATCATTGTGCTTTTAGAATAGTTTTACGAAATTTTCGTGTTTTTCACAAAGATCCTTCATTTATCAATTTTCTTTAATTTGGTTTTTTTTTTAGATACCTACACATTTTTTATTTATCGTTTATTTAATATTTTATGTCAGCTGAGACGAAAAATATATAATATATTGGGGGCAAGTGCTGCTTATAAATTTGATAATATAGATATCGCTCTTCAATCATCAATACTCTTACTATAGATACTACGATAAAATAATAATAAAAAGCGCGATGATCTAGGAATTTTTTGTGATTTTTGTTAAATTTGTTAATCAAAAAATGTATTTATAAAGTTTTATTGAAATCACTGGTATTATTCAATCCTTGCATATCTCCTAAAAACTGGGAACCACCATGGCTCCCACTCAAGAAAAGCTTGCAAGGATACCATACCAAGAAGGTCTTAACAGATTAGGAGATAATCTGAAAAACCAACAATTAAAGGCATGGACCAGCTACGAGGGAGGACGCATCGCCAAAAGCCTGTTGGGTGAAGGAAACTCGCTCGGTAACAGAGCCGAGGAGATCTTGAAACTAAACAGAGCTGATATTAGAGACATCGTAGAGTTACTCACAGGGCATGATAACCTGAACAAGTTCCAACATCAGATTGGAAAAAGACAATCTCCCGCGTGTGACAGATTGCGGAGAAAATTCAGAAGAAACATCGATCCACTTTCTCTGTTACTGCCCGGCGCTCATACAGCAGCGAAGGAAATGGTTTGGTCCGGCCATAGTCGAACCAGAAGAAATTAGGAAACTCAGCACTAGGCAAATCCTGGGTTTCAGTACATCAGTTGGTTATAATAGCCACTGAAAAGCGTAGCGTGGATAGAGTACAAGGGTCTATTTGGCTAGGTGCTCTGAACCATTGCTTCGAGGCTTGATGCTCGAACATGGCCCGCTAACCTCCATATCCATATCTCCTTAAAAGAAAAAAATTTGTTTACTGTCCCGTTAAAATTAAAAAATCATTCAAACCAGCAAAAAAATCAAAGCAAGTCTGATTTAAAAGTAAGCGCTACATAATATATGAAGATACGATAGAACCATAGCTACAACCGGGTGTCCCACGACACCTCTTGTTTTTTATATCATTAGTAAAAAAAAAAAAGCAATTTAAAAAAATTTGTTAATTTGACTAAACTGTTTTCCGTTTCGATACTGTTATGTTCCAAAATCTCTGTACGTATAAATTTAATTTGAAGAAAATGTTGGTGTTATATAAATAATAGGTGTGTGATAATATGAAAAGCGCCCGCATTTCATTTAACATTATAAGATATGACCGCACCGTTATATTATCGATATATCTTTTTAAGCTGTTTCATCTATTATCACAAAGCTTTCAAGCTTAACTGTGTTTATCCACAATCTTTTGTTAATTTCATGGTTATTTTTCATTTATTTATATTCATCACTGTATGGGTACCTTCTAATAAGACGGCTATTGTCTCTAAATGAAAATTCTAACTTATATTAAAAGAAATTATTTTTTACAATTAACCTGAGACGCAAAACAAATCATATCTGACATTTTCTCGAGTTTTTTTCCAAAAGCTCGTGAACTTTTCGTAAAAAGCATATCTCAGCAAATTTGTATGCAAAAAAATCGAATAAAAAATGAAAATTTGCAGAATTACCTCAACTATATCTTTTATATAAAACTTTTCCTTAATTAAGGTGTTTATTTCCCTACAGTATTGTAAAAAAGTTTTGGTTTATTGCACGGTACATACATATTAATCAAATACATGCTTTGTACTGAAATAATGTGATTTTTTTTAGCTTTATAATACCACGCAACTACAAAAATATATAATATATTGTGTGTAAGTGATGCTTATAAATTTGATAATATAGTTATCTCTCTTCAATCATTAATAAACTAACTATAGTCGTCTTTGTTCATAAAAAAATTGGATCTTCGATGATCTCATAATTAAATAAATATTTAGTTTTGATATCATCGACAAACTTATATTTTGATGGTAATTTTTATAAACTACAAGATTGTCTAAATATTTTAAATAGTTTTTTATCACACTCTCTAAATTTTTTTAGAAATATCCAATTGAAAAGGACAACCTATATGATTCATCATTTTTTCAGCCAACTTTGAACGATAAAAAAATTAATAAAAAGCCCGATGACCTATGAATTTTTTGTGATGATTGTAAACTTTGTTAATCAAAAAATGTATTTATAAAGTTTTATTGAAATCCCTGATATTATTCAATCCTTCCATAATTTCTTAAAGCATACTTTTTAATTTATTTGAGAAAAATTTCTCAATATCTATGTTTTTTTTGCATTCAATCAACTACCTGAAACCAAATTTTCATCTTATTCACGTAATTTTTGAGCTCAAAAATCTATATTGTCTGTGCTAAATGTAAAATGATAGATTTGTGGTTCATAAAATATGAAATTGAGCATATAATTGAATGAATGAATTGATATCAATTATAACATTAACGTTAAGGTAACAGACAATTTAGCATATTATATTTAGTTGGTAGATAAAAGGTTTGAGTTACCTACATCAACTACCTTCTACCTTCAACCTACCACTTATAGCACACTGATATTATATGATAAGGATAAAAGAGTGCGTTCACCAAAGCTCAACACATGTACACAAGTGTGATAGCATTCTATACTACGTACAGTATACCGTAACAAGTTTATAAAGTTAAGGAGCTGACATTCATTTGTCATGAGTTGATGATTAGTGGACTATTCAATTGTCGAGATGTATCTCCGGCCTCCGGACAAACCTTTATCTCTGTACTTAAGCGAATAAAAGACTTTTGTGCAATACCTTTACTTTGATCCCAATCGGATAGAACTTAGTTTGTTTATTATAAAGTCAAGAAGATAAATTTTTATGCTTAAGGATGTATGAGCATGGTAGTGGGAACACAAATTTAAAAATAGATATTTTCAATTTTGATGATAAATTTATATTATTACTTGACGATATAAGATGAAAAGTAAGAATAAAATTTTTCGATATCTGGCTTAATTTTCAAAATATCGAAAATTGAAAATTTCGTTAATTATTTAGCTTTCGATATTTCGAAAACCAAGACACATATCGAAAAATTTTATTCTTATTTTTCGTCTACCTTCATGAAGTTATAACAAAATTCATCATCAAAGTTGAAAATAAGATAAAAATAATTTCAACCCTTAATCTACCCTGCTCTTACATCCCTTATATGGACGGTGACACTTAGTTTTTTTCTTTTCTAATTCATTGCTAATATGTTTACTTTCTATTAAAAAGTTTTTTTTAAATTTGTTTTCATTCATTCCAAATGAAAATTATCAAAAACTTCCAAAATATAACGTTTTTTGAGATTCCTCCATAAGAGCCAATGTGTTTTATATCGATTTTTAATGACTTTTTTCTTAAAAATTTGCACGGATACCTAAGCTGAAATTTTAACCACATATTCTTTGAGTAAAAGACTACCTACAAACAATGTAAAAACTTGTTGGTTGTTCTGGTTGTCAAACTCCTATTCCCAATGTTAAAAAACCTAGCAATTTCCAGACGCTTAGAATTTTTACACAAATATGTATTCCAGCGCCTTAACTACTACACTGTGCTGTAGTTACAGTTTACATTACAATTATAGTATAATGATGTTATGTTTCACAGTGTTTTGTTTGTAAAATGTGTTTTGTACAATGACTAATTACAATAACCACTGCTAACTCACTAGTTCTACAAACTAGTTCTACGTTGCTTCTATTCTAGTACTATAGTCAAAGTCGGCTATAACGAGGTACCGGTTATAACGACGAAAATGAAAGGTCTCGGTTGGACCTCTATATCAACACATGCATGAATGTATCGGCTTTAACGACAAGTGGTTTTTGAGATAACGTTAAAAGTCGAAAATATGGTTTTTTTTTCGAAACTACTATCTCAATCGACTAAGGAATCTGATTTTTGAATTTTTTGGGTTAAAATTACTTTATAAACTGAGTTTGAACAAATTCCGAAACAAAAAATTTTTTTTTAATCTTTCGATTTTTTTCAAAGGGGTACCCCTTAAAAAAATTTCAAAAAATCGAAAAAAAAAATCTCGTTTCTGATTTGGACAAAACTCACATTATAAGGTAATTTTGACCCAAAAATTCCAAAAATCGGGTTCATTAAACATTTAAATGATTAGTTTTCGAGATAACGTCAAAAATCGATCCAAGATATCGTTTTTCTTAGAAACTATTACCCCAATCGACAAATGAACCCGATTTTTGGAATTTTTGGGTCAAAATTACCTTATAAACTGAGTTTTATCAGATTCCGAAACAAAAATTTTTTTCTGAATTTTTCGATTTTTTTCAAAGGGGTACCCCTTAAAAAAATTCCAAAAAATCGAAAACAATTTTTCGTTTCCGATTTGAATAAAACTCACAATATAAGGTAATTTTAACCCAAAAAATTCAAAAATCAGGTTCATTCAAAATTTGGATCAATACTTTTCGACATAACGCCAAAAATCAACCCAAGATATCGTTTTTTCCGAAACTACTATCTCAATCGACAAATAAACCCGATTTTTGAATTTTTTGCGTCAAAATTACCTTATAAACTGAGTTTTATCAAATTCCGAAACAAATTTGTTTTTTCAAATTTTTCGATTTTTTCCAAAGGATACTTCCTTAAAAAAATTGCTAAAAGTCGAGAAAAATTTTTCGTTTCTAATTTCGATAAAACTCATGTTATAGGGTAATTTTAACCCAAAAAATTCAAAAGTCGAGTTCATTCAAAGTTTGGGTCAATAGTTTTCGATAAAACTCACAAATATTTGACTTAGAATGTTCTTCGCCATTGCCTTTCATATAGGTTTATCCGTTTATGAATTGTAGTTAAAACCCCGTTAATAAAACTAATACAGTAACGAAATTAGATCAAATGAAATATGAATATTAATAATTGAATATTTTTTTTGTGAATTGTAAATATTAAATTGGTTATTGGATGCTGTTAAGGAATTTAATTTATGATAACACACATATAACAATTTTGATAGACAAAATATAATAATTACGTTATATAACCAGGGCTGTCTTCACCGGGGGTACAAGATGTGGGTGACACCCGGACACAGAGAGAGCCTTATGCATATAACAATCTGTTTGTATTAAAAATTATCTAATAAAAATTTATTATATCCATAAAAGTTAATTTATTAGTAACTAGCTGTGAACTACCCGCTTTGCTGGGCAACATTCCCACTTTCACCCCTCCCCCCATAATCCATATCCTTTTCTAGGTTACTATCTATCACCTAACTAAATTTCATCAAAATCCGTTCAGCCGTTTAGGCATGATAGAGCAAAACTCCCAGCAAAAACCATAAAAAAATCACTAACTCAATTCAGTTTTCTGCCTACTTCCTACCCCCTAAGTACGATGACGTGATCATTTAGATCTTATATCCGTTTTTAGGTGACCATCTATTACCTTACTAAATTTCATCAAAATCTGTTCAGCCGTTTAAACGTGAAAGAGCAAAAGTCCCAACAAAAACGACTAAAAATCACTAACTCAATTTAGTTATCTGCCTACTGCCTACCCCCTAAGAACGATGGCGTGATTATTTATAGCCTATGCCCATTTCTAGGTTATCATCTATCACCATACCAAATTTCATCAAAATCCGTTCAGCCGTTTAGGCGTGAAAGAGTAACAGACAGACAGACAGACAGACACATACATTAGTATGGATTATTAGCTAATCACTAATTTATAAGTACGAATAAAATTTTTCAATATCTGGCACAATTTCAAAATATCGAAAATTGAAAATTTTCTTAAATTTTTTAGCTTTCGATATTTCTACATTCTAGTAGTCTACATTCATGTAGTTAAAAAAATCAAAATAAGATACAAATAATTTCAACCCTAAATCTAATATTAACCTAGTGTTCGTACAACCTTAAATAAAATAAAAAAACATTTAAATTAAAAATTTTTTTTTGACAAGGGAGGTGCAGGTTGATTTTTGCATCCAAGCTCTCAATATGATCAAAACGGCCCTGTACAGAACGTTACGTTACGTTACGTCATGTTATGTTACGCAAGCGTATAGTTTAGTATAGTATTATTAATTTTAATATTGAATTGAAAATGATTAAGATGAAATCATGTGTAAAGTTATGCAACTCTCGCTGAGTTTAGAGAACACAGAGCAACGTTTATCAAATATAAATACATATTCCACACATGATATCATATTCATATATATTAAACGGCACTGAGTTGCACATCTCACCGCATACAAAACATTAACTACAAGGTCTCAAAAAAATACCGCTATTTCAAAATTACTAGAAGAATAATCATATTATTTTTATTTAGAGCCTAAATGGCCGAGCGGTCTAAGGCGTTTGCCTTTGACTGTTTGTCCATTTAGACTTAGGTTGCGGGTTCGAATCCAGGCAGCGGCAGTATGAACAATTTATAATTAATGGGAGTGCAGAATTGATCACATTGTCGTCGCTTGGATAAGAACGAAGTAACCGACTCCACCCACATCAAAATGTAATTAAATAAATAAAGATTAACAAATAATGATGTGTGTGGCCTCTGTTTTAGGCGTATATGTCAGAGAAACGGAGGTTAAACTCCATTATTATATAAAACCAAATTTTATATTTGTTTCAAATTTTAATTTTCTTTATACATGGATGATTTCATAAGTGACTGACACTACATTTTACCCAAACTTAAATCTTTACTTAGAGCCTTGTCTTAAAAGAAAAGGTTCAAGTTCGTGTAAAATTTCTTTATAGAATACTTAAACTTTGCCCTGTTACAAAAACTTTTACTGGGCAAAAAGGGACACATAAACAAAAAGCTTTGAGTTTGATAAATTTAATGAAAAAAATTACCTTTTTTAACAACAAATATGAATCACAAATATTTAATTGACATTAAATACTTTTAAGTAAAGCACAAACCTTGGTCTTCAATATTAAAAAAAAAAAAATTACTTGCATTATTAAACACAGTAAACGTAAATTGAATGACACGGTAAATTGAGAGCATTAACAATAATAACATGCATCCGTAAGAGTGGGTAGATTGCGGCTTACAAAACAGGTGGCAGGCGAAGTTAAGGTAACTAAAATGACCTGTTTGTGATGGAGTGGTTATTTAACCAAAAAACCACTTTTAATGCAAAAAAAAAAGTTGAGTTTTCTGACTTTGTCGGAAAATTTGGTATAAATACTCAACTGTGATACGTTTCGAATTGTTAACCTTTACTTGTTTTTTGAAATCGGTTAAAAGTAGCGTCTGTATGGTTCTGTACAGGGTATGACTGACTTTAGTAGTTAGATGAACATGAGGGTGGGATGAGCTTTATGTTTACATTAGTAACTAATATTTTATTTGAAAAAGGGGTCGATTTTTCTCTTACTCATAATAATTCTAATGAAAAATGATTTTTTTATTAAAATTTTTTTTTTCATTTTTCTTCGATTAATTGAAATATGTATGTATTTCCTGATTTTTATAGCATGTATATATGAAATATATCAAGGTATATTAAATTTAGTCACAAGTTTGTAACGCTTAAAAATATTAATGACACGAACAAATTTTTG
The DNA here is from genome assembly GCF_905475395.1 of Chrysoperla carnea. Lineage (NCBI taxonomy): Eukaryota > Metazoa > Arthropoda > Insecta > Neuroptera > Chrysopidae > Chrysoperla > Chrysoperla carnea. The sequence continues at coordinate 35,979,416 of NC_058342.1, forward strand.
GTATAGGTGGTCATAAAATCACCTAATTAGTCCATTTTCGGTTGTCCGTCCGTCCGCCTGTCAACACAATAATTCAAAAACGGAAAGAGATATCAAGTTGAAATTTTCAAAGCATGTTCAGGACGTAAAAAGAAAGGTCGAGTTCGCAAATGAGCAACATAGGTCAAGACCTTTGTTCCGTAAGACCCATCTTGTAAACCGTTAGAGATAGAACAAAAAATTAAATTCTGACCCAAAAAATTCAGTTTATTTTATGATTGGATGCATAGTTTTTGAAATATCGTCCAAAATTTCATAATTCGAGACATTTCTTGCATTGATTTCCGAAAATTTTTCATCTAATTGTCAAAAAAACAAGATTTTCTTAATTTTCGAATCTTAATTTCTTTCCAAAACCGGATTTAACTACAAAAAACAGTACAAGGAAAATTGTAAAAATTAGAAAAAGTTCTAGATTTGAAAAATAATACACAAAAAAAAAAGTTTATTTAACCATTTAACATGCAGTTTTCGAGATATCAACTAAATTCCTGAGCGGAGAAACTGTAATAGAGGACAAACTGTACTAATTTTAATAATATTTATATTAAATTGTATAAAGTTTTGGATTCAAAGAACTTAGAAGTGTGTTTTGTTGAGGTGATTTACTTATAGTTTACCAAGTTTATAGTAAGGGAAGGTGTAGTACCTAGAATATAAATTCAGATCGGATAAAATTTGACAAGGTTATAAAAAAAAGGGTATGTAGGATCCATCTTGTAAACCGTTAGAGATAGAACAAAAGTTTAAATGTAAAAAATGTTCCTTATAAAAAAAATAAACAACTTTTGTTTGAAACATTTTAGCTTAAACATGAATGTTTACCCGTGAGGGCGCCAATTAGGCGGAAATTTTATAGTATGTACTATACTTGATTATCAGTTATGTATGTGTCACATGTTTTTGTATGTGTAATGTGATAAAGAAATCAACACTGACTATGCATGGTATTTCAACAATTAACTCAGTCAATTGTTTGTTTTCACTTGTTTTATTCTTTCTTCTTCGACTTCAAGAAGCTCGAAATTGCCTAACAGTTCCAGGTTTTTTAGTTCAATCGCTACCTTGTTAATACCAATTTTAAACTTTTATCAAATTAATTATTCTAAAATGCGAATTGGCGAATGTACAAAATTCAACATTCGTCCCATCACTAATAGGTACTACTTCTTACCTTAAGGATAGTATAGTATAGTATAGTATAGTATAGTATAGTAATAGTATCATTACTAAATATGAGTTAGACGTCTACTAACTGCTAGTAAACCCTATTTGTTGTTTCTTATCACGCTCAAACTCAAATAAGATCATCAGTAACAGCAACCAACAAATATTAACAAAGTTTCTTGTACCGACTCAACTCATCATATAATAACATTCAACAAACATATTGAAACATGTTTAGTAATAGTATTGTTAGTCTATAAACCATACTAAACTTACAACCCCCACCCCCACTCTCATCCCCACCATTATCATCTGATAACAATATGTTGACACTTAAATTATCTTTTAAAAGTTATCATCACATTTCAAATACATTTTTTTTTGTATCAATATTATATTATATTGGGAGTATAAAAGTTTATAGGAAATATTAGGACTCAAAAAAAACCCAAAAATCCAATTCATTTTAACATAATTTTCGAAAAAAATTGTCTGAAATCGCTATTTGTACGGGATTTTAGATAATTTGTTCTCCTTTTTCTAACAATTTTGAATCTTTATTTTGAACCTTAATCGATTAAAGTGACCCTTTGCCATTTAATTGGGTCATGACCGATTTAGATGCAAACCACACACGCAAATTTCCTCCGAAGGATTTTTAAGGGGACATTACGTTAAAAATCGATCCAAGATATCGTTTTTTCCCGAAATTACAATCTTAATTGCCAAATATTTGAAAAGCATGACCCAAAATTAGTGGAATTACATATTTGATTGATAAAAATTTGGATTAGTTTAGAAAAAAACGATATTTTGGTTCGATTTTTGACCTTATGTCGAAAACTATTGATCTAAAGTTTGAATGAACTCGATTTTCGAATTTTCGGTCTAACTAGAGCATTTTATTTGAATCGAACTCGAACGCTTAAAATGCTGTCGTTGTGTAGGCATTGACATATTGAATCGCATGAAATCGCATAAAGTAAAATGTGTTAAAAAATACCAAACAATTATTGTAATCGTTTATTATTAACAATAGTCAGTAGTCACGATAAATTCTATCGAAGTCATAACATAATCTTTATCTCACGAACAATTTAAAATCCATAAAATCGTGTCAAATAAATTATCACAATTTAAAATTACAAACAAAAACAAAAAATTTACAACAAAATTTACATACACTGAGCTGAACTAAGTATGTGAGTATGTGCATCGGTCAAGTGTGTAGTAAATGCTTCCAAACGATAACCAAATGAGTACGCTGTTTCAGTTGGGTTGGGTTGGGTTGGGTTAGTTAGTTCAATTTCAGCTTGATATCTTTTGTCGTTTTTGAGTTATCGTGCCCACAGACGGACGGACGGACAACCAGAAATGGACAAATTAGGTGATTTTATGAACACCTATACCAAAATTTTGTTCGTAGCATCAATATTGGTGAGCTCTAGTTACAAACTTGGGACTAAAATTAGGATACTTTGATATATTTCATATAAACATGGTATAACTAGCGCTTTGAAAAGCGATTATCTTCGGTTTGAAGCTGCATAGACTTAACGATTCATATTGAAAAGTTTCAAGACAAAAGACAGAGACGTTGTGGTGAGTGTTCAAGCTTTAAAGTGGTTCTAGACAAACATCGAATAAATTAGGCTAAACGCTGTACAATTTGAACGCCGTATAACTGTATCAAAAGGAGGAGACCTTTGCTCATGACCTTTTATTATTATTTATTGAAAAGATTAGAAATTTGTTACTGAACCCTAATAAAAACGTAAACTATATAGACATTTTCTACAGTTGTAAAATGTATTAGAAAATTTAAATAAATATGATTTGAGTTGTTGAATCGTACACTTTAGCATTGTAGGAATGGGAATGGGAGTTGGAGTGGAAATGGGTATGTATGTAAGTGAGTGAGTGAGTGAGTGTTAAATTTGATACCATACCACACGAATGATATAAACACTTCCGCTTTTACCGACCGACATGTTATTTTTATTGTACAAGAAAAGTTTTATGATGCAGAAATATCCATGAAAATATCACTTGCTATATTATACATAGTTTTTCCGTTTCATATACTTTGTATATTTTCCAAATAGTTTACATTTTTACAATAAATATATTTATTCATATGAAAAAGAAAAACAAATGCTTCTACACTTCACTTCAACTGCAACTTCCACTGTACAAAGTACCTACAACTTAAACCTCATCTCAATTCATATTTCACAAGGCCGTAAAGAGGATACATAGCGTCGCGGCCGGTGGCAAGTATTTAGGTTGCGTCTTAAATATATCGGGATCGGCTCTAACGATTTTGATGAAAATTCATCAGAATCCAAAAAATTTAATTTTGCTCTATCACATCCAAATTTTATCCAATTTTAATAAACCAAATATGTAATTCTACTAAATTTGGGTCATACTTTTCAAATTTTTGATCAAAATTCACTTAACTCTAATAGATTTCAAGAATAAGGGACCCTAGTCCCGGAATTAAGCACATATGTGATAGCTAGCGAAAAACTGACATCACAGCTTAAAAGAGTGACCCACAAATAGTGGGTTTCAAAAAAAATTCCATTCAGATCGAATAAAATTTGCCTGTGTTATCAAAAAATTGATATTTTTAACTTAGTGACGTCATCAAAATCCAAAAATTTTAATTTTACTCTATCACATCCAAATTATATCCGATTTGGATCAACAAAGTATGTAATCCTACTAAATTTGGGTCATACTTTTCAAATTTGTAGTCAAATTTAACCTATCTTAAATAAGAGTCAAGATTCTGGGGACTTGGTCCAGATATTCAGCACAAAGATGATTCTTAGCGAAAAACTAACATCAAAAGTGAAAAACTTGACTCAAAATTAGTGGGTTTCAAAAAAAATTCCATTCAGATCGGATAAAATTTGCCAGTGTTATCAAAAAATTAATTTTTTTAACTTAGTGACGTCATCAAAATCCAAAAATTTTAATTTTGCTCTATCATATCCAAATTTTATCCAATTTTGATAAACTAAGTATGTAATTCTACTAAATTTGGGTCATTCTTTTCAAATTTTTGATCGAAATTCAGTTAACTCTAATAGATTTCAAGAATATGGAGCCCTAGTCCCGAACTTCAGCACATAAGTGATAGCTAGCGAAAAACTGACATCACAGCTGAAAAGAATAACCCAAAATTAGTGGGTTTCAAAAAAAATTCCAATAAGATCGGATCAAATATGCCTGTGTTATCAAAAAAATCGAATTTTTTAACTTGATGACGTCATCAAAATCCAAAAAATTTAATTTTGCTCTATCACATCCAAATTTTATCCAATTTTGATAAACTTAGTATGTTATTCTACTAAATTTGGGTCATTCTTTTCAAATTTTTGATCGAAATTCACCTAGCCCTAATAGGTTTCAAGAATGTAGGCTCCCAGTCCCGAAATTCAGCACATAAGTGATAGCTAACAAAAAACTGACATCACAGCTGAAAAGAATGACCCAAAATTAGTGGGTTTCAAAAAAAATTCCAATAAGATCGGATCAAATTTGCCTGTGTTATCAAAAAAATCGAATTTTTTAACTTTATGACGTCATCTGGTCTGCATAAAAACATGCATTCTTTGAATTTTGCAAGTGGCTGCTCTATAATTGGACTAAACACTGAAGTTCATATTATATGAAATATAAAATAATATTTAAAGCTTGTTTTGTTTGGTGGACACAAACAGTTTGCAACTTGAAGTTGTGAAGTTGATAGCGATTGTATATAATATTTGTTATAAGATAGAAGGCTTATCGAAGTGTATTCTGGTGGTCTGGTGACTGTTCGCGACCAGAATATCATATTGGTCAACTTTATATAATATCTATATGTTCAATTGTCCACCGTTACGTAATATTGTCATCTACTTGATATCGCATCACATTGGTATTAACTATCACCTCCAACTCATCCCTAACCCGAACTGTTTACTGTCCTGCTCTACCATAAGAGGATCAATAACCACCGACAGAACAACAACAACAACAAAAAAAAACACAATCGTATAAAGGTTTTGCAATGTATTATATCTTCTTTTTATGGCCTTGTTGTCAACAATTTATCATTATGTCTGACCATTTTTTGAAATTATAACAAGATTATGTCATATTTTCTACCGTACCGGGTATTTTAAAATAATCTTCAATAATTTGACCATAAAATAAAGTATAGGCAAGTGTTATGTAATTGCGTCAATTATTTCTCGCGTTAAATATTCTTAAAATATTATTAAACTTTGTATATCATAAGGGATTTCAATAAAACTTTATAAATACATTTTTTGATTAACAAAGTTAACCAAAAATCACAAAAAATTCCTAGATCATCGGGCTTTTTATTAATTTTATTATCGTTCAAAGTTGGTTGAAAAAATGATGAATCATATAAGTTATCCTTTTCAATTGGATATTTGTATATCAAAAAATCTAGAGAGTGAGATAAAAAACTATCTAAAATATTTAGACAATCTTTTAGTTTATAAAAATTACCATCAGAATATAAAGATGTCGATGGTATCAAAACAAAATTTTAATTTAATTATGAGTTCATCAAAGATCCATCATTGTGAGACGACTATAGTTAGTTTATTAATGATTGAAGAGAGATATCTATATTATCAAATTTATAAGCATCACTTTTACATAATATATTATTATATTTTTATAGTTGTAGATCAAAAATTTCTATTTTCCAGCCAACCCCCCCGCCTTGTATCGTAGCCTAATGAAAATAAAATGTTGATATATCGTATATTCTATTGAAAATAGTTTTTCATTTGTTTACAGCAATTGGATCGAACAAATCAGATAATTCATGTTGTCCAGTGTGCGGTGTCTGCTTACAATCTGGTGAATTAGAATCACATTTTCTACAAGAATTAGAACGTTTGTGTAAATTAACATGCATTCGAAATAATTATGAACGACTTCCACCACAAAATATCAATGGTTCTGGACCCGATCATAGATGGGAAGTGAGTACAGTACTGTTTATCGTTCTCTAATTGCATCTGTTTTCAGACCAATAGATTTTATTCCAATTAGTTATTGTTCAGTCAAAATACTTCATCATAAGCGTACCAAAAGAGATGGGTAAATCATGGGATTCCCCCGTAGCTTTTATAGTTTATACTTTTTTAGATTCCTGTTTTGTCCCTCGTTCTTGGGTCAAATATTGGGTACGCTTATGTGCTTCATGCAGAATTTACTGATTTATAGAAATTTTTAAGGTAGAATGTCGTTTAGAGAAGTCGATTTTTTTATAGAATGAAATAAAATTTTGAGTAGAATAACCAACCCTTTTTAGAAATGCTTCGAAATTTTATGCTCGTCGACATTATATCTTAAGTTTATAATATTTTGAGAAACTATCTATTGGTCCAAAAATGAATTTAAGAATAAAAAAATTAAATTTTGTTCACAGATTTTCGAACGTATCAAAAACAATCGACAAGATCGTCTTAAAACGAAATTGCGTAAACGTAAAGCGGACGAGGTTTGTTGTCCAATCTGTAATCGAGGCATGTTACGAAACTCAGACGAATTAAATGTGCATATAAGTCAGTGTTTACGAAAGGTAACATTAGACTTTTTACACAATTTCCAAGTAATATCGATAAATCTTAACTAATTTTGAACAATCGTTAATCGTGTCGAATCTTTTCATTATTTTCAGCAACGAATGAACAACAGTCCAAATTCAATTCAAGATGAAGATGAAACTGTGGATATTGAAGGTGATAATAGTAAAGGATATGTGGAATCCAGTTGGCCAGAAGATTTACGTAGTCCAAAATCGAATTCAAACATTCATTTTCCAAGTAAGTTCATTTTACTATTAACTACAGATGCCCCATCTGCCTTAAGATACATTTAACAGTATTCAAATAAATCAAGATAAATAATACTAAAATGATTATTTTTAATTACTTACAAGAAATTAAGACAATATAAATGACATGGTGAAGCGTTGGGGTGGGGTGGGGGTGGTGGATGTATAAATAAAGGAATGACACTCACACGGTACGTTCTGTGAAGGGATTGTCGAATTAAACTTATAAATTTGGTTAATTTTGTCTAAATATGTAACAACACATACATACATTATGACTACTAAAACATCATAATTACTTTTGTATGTACAGTGAAAACTGTTTATATCGACGCGACGCTACAGTGACGCGGTCTACAATTATGAGCATTCTTCCGAAACTATCCCTATATCAATCCTGGGTTTCAGTACATCAGTTGGTTATAATAGCCACTGAAAAGCGTAGCGGGGATAGAGTACAAGGGTCTACTTGGCTAGGTGCTCTGAACCATTGCTTCGAGGCGCGATGCTCGAGCATGGGCCGCTAACCTCCATACACATACCCCATACCCCATCGCTATATATTGCAAATGTAAAAGTAAGGATGTTTGTTTGTTTGTTACGCTTTCACGCAAAAACTAGCTAATGGATTTTAATGAAACTATACAGCAATAGAGCTCATACATCAGACATTTTCTGCTCCATCTACGATCATCATTTTGAACCATAAATTAAAGATTTCTGTAAAAATTTAAAATAATAAATGTAAAATAATTCATGTCTAACTTTTCTGAATTATGACTAATTTACATTGAAAAAAAATTGAAAACTGTGCATATATTTTAGCTGTGAAAAACAATCCCTTCGAGTATTATGGAAGGGGGATAATTGAGATCAAGAAAAGTGAAGGCGATAAAGCGGTGGGTTTTACTTTTAAGCCCAATGAAGCGGAAAGGGTCGATAAAAGCGAATTTGACTGTATATTGTATTTAGGGTAAGGTTGTGAGATGTACCTAGGTGTGAGTGAGGGTGGTCCTGTTTAAATGTAGATTGTTTGACTGAGTAGTAAATGACACACAAGTAGTGTTGTAATTGGTGTTGGGGGATGCGGTTTTGTGGTAAGGCCATTTAAAACACGTTGTGTATCATACAGTTTGTAATAACAGTTGACATTCAAACTGTAACTGTTACAGTTACAGTTACAGTAACAGTATTATTGTTACTAGAATATCAAACCATTAGTTGATTTCACTTGATGAGATTACTTCAAATGTGTTACAATTTAAAAAAAATAACAAGTGAAAACAAACAATTGACTGAGTTAATTGTTGAAATATCATGTATACAATGTGTTCAGAATAGCAGTGCTTCAGACGCGCAAAACTAACAAAATTATAGCGGCCTTACTGCTGCCATTTATTTGCTTTTCGAAAATTTTTTGTTCGTTTTTCGAGAATATTTCACAAGACCACTATTTGAAGTTACCCACACATTTTCAACTCCCTATCTATTATAGTCTAGGAAAAAATGGACACCAAAATTTTGTCCTAATTTGCTCCCTCACGGGTAAACAGTGACGCATACAAAAAAATGTTTTATACAAAAGTTGTATATTTTTTTATAAGGAACATTTTTTACCTTAAGCTTTTGTTCTTTCTCTCTTTAGGTGCACTCTTTAGGTGATTTAATGAACACCTATACCAAAATTTTGTTGGTAGAATCAATATTTTTAAGCCTTCCAAACTTTGGGCTAAACTTATTATACCTTGATATATTTCGTATATATATGGTATAGAATCTCATAAGCCCAGGAAAATTATCGAGTAAAAGCTATCACCATTATTCAGCCTAAAAAAAACTATTGCCAATTTCGACCCAATATAAACTTGTAAGCAAAAAATTTAAACCGAACATTTTCTCAGCTTAATTGTTTTCCCTAAGCGATGATTTTTATTGAAACACTCACCAAAATATCTCTTGTAACTTGTGGTTCAGCAGTCCCAAACTGTGAAATGCAAAAAATCAAAATTATTAGTTGGGAAAAAATAGTTTTGTATTAAAAATATTAAAAATTATTTATCGAGATAGGGTTTGTGATGACATGGTGGCATGGAAAAATGTATATGATTATATGTGGTAGATGGGGTGGATCAGAGGGTGATGGATAAGGGGTGAGACAGTGGGATGTATTAGTTGATATGTATTGTAGTCCAAGCAAATTCGACATATGGGTACTAAAATTTTGAAACAAGCAATTTGCCACAAAATGGCAAGAAAACTATCAACAAGGCTTATTAAATTAAATATACAGAGAATTTTTTCGTCCAAGATGATTTAAAATATAGGCAATTTTTTTACACAAATATGTTAAAAATTGTCGAAAAATGTTTCAAAATTGACAAATTTTTACAAAACTTGTTGAGGATTTTACTGGCATGTACATTCGATAAATAAATTTAATCAAAGAAAATTCTTCAAAGGAAAATTGTTAATTTCAGGCACACATCTTTTATCGGCATCGAATTCGTTTTAAATTAGAAAGTTGTTCTTTATAAACACGTTAACATTTTTTTTGGTAAACCGAATAGTTTAGACAGTAATTGATGGCTAACATCTAGCTTTTTGTGTGAACTCGACCTCACTCTTTACGTCCTAAGCACGCCATAAATATTTCAGCTTGATATCTCTTTTCTTGAGTTATCGTGTACATACAGACAGACAGACAACCGAAAATGGACTAATTAGATTGATTTTATGAATACCTATTACAAAATTTTGTTCATAGCATCAATTTTTTTAAGCGTTACAAACTTGGGACTAAACTTAGTATACCTTGATTATATATTAGATATATACATGGTATAAAAAGACGCCTGTCTAAAGACTGATAAGTACATTACCACTTCTTTGTGCCTCGTAGTCGGGTTAAAAAATTTACGTAGAGAAATTGCTCGATTCAGAATTTAAAGAAAATATACTAGCAACCAATTGCTAACTTGGTTGGAGTACTATCTATATGTAGAATATAGTAATTAAAATGATTAAGGGTGAGTTAACCAGAATTGAAGCATAAATGAATTGAACTGTCAGTTGTCAGATCCAATGGATAGTGGACTGGATACTGGATACTGGATACTGTCATTATGACTCTGTTCTGTCGCTTATTATTACTGCTTGCTACTACAGTGAAATCTGGTTAAGTGAGAAATCAAGGGATCGGCAAATTTGTCTCATTTATAGAGGTATTCCACTTACTCAGTGTCTCAGATATCCAGGAGTAAATAAATATCTATCTCATTTACAGAGGGTTCCATAATTAGAGGTTAAAATACAGGTGATTTCAGTGATAGAGGTGCGCGAAATCTTGTGCCTTTTCTTTAATCATCAGTCCAGTTACGTAAACCATCAGTCTGGAACGTTTTTGTTACGAAATTACGAGACCCATGTTAGCAAACACTGTTCAGGATTTCAGGATTTTCTGATAAACGTACACTTTTTAGTTTTTCATTGTCCTTCAGAACATTGTGATTGAATTTTATCTTGAATTATTCTACAAAGAATAGATTTTGGCACAACAAATTCGACATAGACCTCATCGCGTGTCTTCTCACTTTCATAAACGGATATTATCTTTAGTTTTTCACGTACTGATAACGATTTGAGCCTTCATTTCGACATTTTTCAAATAATCATCTGTATGATAGTAAAGCGAAACTAAAACTGAAGGTCATTGAGGCCCAACAGAGGTTAATGCATATAAAATTCAATCGCTGTCTCAGTTATAGCATTAACTATGATGATAAAATCGAAAGAACGAATCTCAGATATAGAGGTTTGCTTAGTACCACTAACAGAGGTAATTCTGTGCGAAAATGTTGGGACCTCAGTATGAGTTACAGTTATGTAGGTTACTCACTTATCCAGGTCCCAGTTAAACAAGTTCCACTGTATTTGATGCTGTGCGTTTGAGAGATATGTCACATATATAAATAAATATAAATGAACGTTTGGGTAATCACCAAAAAAAATATCTGTCTACAACGGTCTTAGGCATGGATTGCCATCCCTTTCGGGTTGGGGCCATAGTCTGCGAACAAAGGTGTATGCATTCTACGGATTGAAGCGAAAAATATGAGCTTTTGTTCTATCCAAAAGATAGTTTTAATGTTTCCAAACGAAAAAGTAGATATTTTCAGGCCTAAAAAATTGGTGCAAAAGATGCAATTATTGAGCCTACAAAAATTCTTAAATAATCATGAGATTAATTTTAACTTCGTCGATATCTCTTTACGTTTTTGAGTTATCGTGTTGACAGACAGACGGACATTAGAGCAGACCTCCTTAAGAGAAATAAATATATGATAGGTATTCAATAAAAAGTTTCTTTAGATTGGTTTGCAAATTAATTGCATAAAAGCGTAGTTAGAATGGCACATAATTTAAAGTGTAGCTGCAGTGAGTGTAAAGGTGGATTGTGGGTAAGATAAAGGGAATATTGCATTTGAATAAAATAAATTTTTTATGGCCATGCATAAACAGCGTTATTGTTATTGTTAGAATGTTAGCTGAAAAGCAGTCAACTATTATTCAATGTGTATTGTATATGAGTGTATAATATGTAGATCATTTCAATTGATTATTATAATTCTTTCTTAGGGTTCCGTCCTTCCACTATTCCATCAAAAAACCCTGACTGCTTGTATCCTTGATAAGGCCCGATAAGTTTTACGTAAATACGTCTATTAGCCCATCAATAATTATCGATTTAGTAGATCAACAGATGGCGATTGTGCATAAGAACCTATTCACATTCAAAATAAGTAATCTTTAAGCGTCTCAAGCTTTTACCATATCCTCGTCACACGATGTCATATTTTCAACAACTCCTTTGCAAACATAACATCACTATTTCTAGATCTCTCTACGAATCATAAAAAATTTACAAAAACCAAGTGAAAACAAATAATTGACTGAGTTCATTGTTGAAATACCATGTATAGACAGTGTTGATAAACAAACAAACATATACATAATATATGTAACGTATTTTATAAACATAAACAATAGGTGCCTGTATATATTCTTTTAATTTGCGCCCTCGCGGATAAACAGTGAAGTTTACGAAAAAATGTTTCAAACAAAAGTTGTTGATTTTTTTATAAGAAACATTTTTTACATTTAAACTTTTGTTCTATCTCTAACAGTTTACAAAATGGATCCTACGAACACAAGAACTTGATCTTTGTTGCTCATTTACGAACTCGACCTCACTTTTTACGTCCTGATTTCAGTTTGATATCTCTATTCGTTTTTGAAATATCGTATCGACAGACGGACCAACGGGCGGACATTCAAAACCGGAAATAGATTTTACTAACACCTGTAGCAAAATTTTGTTCGTAACATCAATATTTCTAAGCTCTAGTTACAAACTTGGGACTAAACTTAGTATACCTTGATATACCTCATGGTATAAAAAGGAAAATTAATTAGCTGCGAACGTCACATATCTTTTGTCACGCTAATATCCGTCCCTCTCCCTGTTAGCGTGACGTATTTTATGAATAACCCCAAAGGTAAAAAATATTTGAAATAAATGTTTCTTAACAAAATTTTTTTAAATGTTGCTACACCCGCTGATTAAATGTGTTAATAAAAAATATTAGAACCCTTCCCACGTAAGTCCAAATCACACTTGACCGATTTTTTTTAAAATCATTTTTCCACGTACAAATAACATTATAAAAAAAAATCATTATTTGTACTCTATTTTTTAGTATTCGCGTGCGCTCAGACTATCCGACTAATGCGGCCTTTCTTTGAATTTTACAACAATTTGAATCAAAATCTATTATCTAATAATAATTTTTTATTTTTATTTATTTATTTATATTGTTAAGTTGGTATTCGTATCTGTTCGTATTTGAATGAATAATGAATAGAATCACAATCAGAACCAGATGGTTTGTAATAGATAATAATAATACTCAAGACATGATTTACGTATCTCTTTGCAGTTTTCCGCCTGTCAAAATTTATTGCATGCCTTTTTCCATAGCTGTTTGTTACAATTCGTTACTACGAATTACCGGCAACGTGTACCGTGGCAGTATTTTAATAAAACAGAGGAGCTCGAGAGGGGATTTGGGTTGTAACTCGAGCGCGTCAGATTAAGATAAGAGGGGGGGGGGAGTTCCTTGGACCTTCCCTAATACCTCCACCAAGGCCCTAAATATGAGGGGACCGTGTTGGACAGACGATCAGATAAGTAAAAACAAAATTGCGATTAACTCGAGCGCGTCTGATTAAGATATGGTGGATTAGTTACATTTTAAACAAGTGAAGACAAACAATTGACTTAGTTAATTGTTGAAATACCATGTATAGACAGTTTTGATGACGCAATCGTTTGTTTTTTGACGTCATGTAAGTAAAGAAAGATATCCACTCTTATATAGCCACACAATCTTAACTCAAATTCTACATGGGTTCATTTGATGATTGAAAGCATAATATTTCAATTATCGCCCAAAATTCCATTTCTTGGATCAATTTTAGGTAATTTCTTTAAAAAAATTTGTGTAATAGAATAAATGTACAAGATATTTTGCCTTTTGGGCCCTAATTACTTCAAAAAATCCATTAGCCACTATTAAAATTTGTATAATTCGTTTCCCTTCAATAATCTGCAGAAGATACGACATTTTCAACGTGTTTCATTTCTGATAAAAGTATAAAGTAATAATTCTATCAGAACACTGCACTAAACATCCATCTAGTTGTTAAACTATAAACTAACACAAGTATTGATCAACAATGAATATAGTTCATTGTTTCATATGTAGGGAGTTTATGTTTGGTTTGAAACCTTGATTTAAAACCATATTGATTATTGTCATAATACCAGTTGGCTCAAAAAAAGTACCCATCATACAGTAACGCATTGATTTTCGCTGACAACATTAAATAGTAAAGTTGTAGATAATTCAAAAATATATATTTTTAGTTAAAGTTCGACCCTGTAAGTTTAGAAATTGACCAAAATTTGTTTCTCGGAAACGACAGGGGTGGTCCATTTTCAACCTCTTAGCTCAACGTAGGCAGGACTTAAAGCCATAAAAACATGTTCCCAATTTTTCCGATCAATTAATACAAAACATGCATCATGTCTTATTTTATAGGAAATGCGACACCGAGTAGCACAAATATGTCTGTGGATCATGAAACTGAAGGTGAAGATGGCGAAGAAGAGGATTTAATTGTGGATGCTGATGATTTACGAGTAACAACTCAATATAGTCCCACACATTATTCATCTGATTCGGAAGTGGTACAATCAGCTAATTCTGAAGCGCAAGAGCGTGAATTGTTAATATGTAGTCCTGACGATGCTCAACAATCACAAGTAATTTTAATTTTGTTCTCATAGAATTAATATAAAAAAGTTTTGGTTTATTGCACGGTACTCACATATAAACCAAATACATGCTTTGTAGTCAAGTGATGTATTATTTTTAGCTTTACAATACCACGCAACTACAAAAATATATAACATATTGTGTGCAAGCGTTGCTTATAAATTTGATAATATAGATATCTCTCTTTAACTCAAAAACTGATTTTATATTTCTAGGTAAATTCTACAGTGAATTCAAGTAACGATGAAGGTAAATCTGAAGGGAGTCAAGGCCAGCCTTGTGATAGCAACGTATCAACGTCTGATACAGGACCAAGTAGTCGAGCTCAATTATTAAAAGAATTAAAAGCTAAAATACGTGAATTAGAAAATAATCCATCTACAGATGAAGAAATGTCTGCTCAAACTGATTCTAATTATAAATGTTTAATTTGTATGGTAAGTATTAATGACCCCCATTCTCCCCCTCCGAATCGATTGTATAAAATTTGAAAATAATAATAATCTTTTTAGGAAAATTATAAAAATCCTGTTATTTCCACGACATGCTGGCATGTACATTGCGAAGAATGTTGGCTTCAAACTTTGGTAAGAGCCACTCTGTTTTTAATCATTTTGTTACACCAAAAATAAAGAG
Organism: Chrysoperla carnea; assembly: GCF_905475395.1. Lineage (NCBI taxonomy): Eukaryota > Metazoa > Arthropoda > Insecta > Neuroptera > Chrysopidae > Chrysoperla > Chrysoperla carnea. Next base: position 35,994,533 of record NC_058342.1, read on the forward strand.
ATCCTAATTTGCATTTATTTTTCAGGAAACCCGAAAAAAAGTATGCCCACAATGTAATGTAGTTACATCATCCTCGGATTTACGTCGAATATATATGTGAAAAAAAATTGAATGCGTGAAAGAAAATTAATTTATTCATGGAAATCATTATATAAAGAAAATATTTTACAAAATTTAAAATAATTTGTATAATTAATCAAATTTATATGCTACTACTGTCATCTTTGAACAGATTTTATAACTAATATCACATACACAAACCGTTTACAGTGGACATTTCAAATGAGTTCCCTTTGAAAATTTTCATGGTTAATCGTTAAACTTTTGATTTTTCCGATAAATCACAAGTCGAAAATCGAAAATAGTTCATAATACTCGATTTCGAGAGATTATTTTGAACAAAGTGGTTAACTGTAACTAGTTCATTTGATGAAATGATAGATAGAACTTCAAAAAGTTGAATTGGGACGTCCCAGGTCCCACTGGATCAAAGATTAAAAGCTTAGATTTATTCTTTAACAAGAGTCACGAAATCAGGCACCAATCGTTCTTTGATGATTCACTTAACCAACTCAGTGAAGATTGAGAAAAATGATTAGGGTTGCACAATCGTTAGGGTTGCCAACTCAAAATTCCGGGAAATATTCCAGTAAGTCAGGGAATAGTAGTACGATAAAAATTTTCAAAATATTTGAAGAGATATATGAAATTGATTAATTGATACACAAATTCAAATATAATTTGATAAATAAAATTAAATCCAAAGATTTCGAAATTTAAATTTAAAAAAGTTGTTTGTTTTATTTAATTTTTTTGTAAATTAAAGTATGGGCAAATAATTATTATTTTGTTATGAATTCAATACGTATTATATTAATTATTATTATTATTATTATTAATTATTAATTATTATATATTTGTTTCTTGTTACAATTTAACTGTAGATTAATAATAAAAAAAAATTAAATTGTTGTACGATTAAATACACATAATCATTAGTGAACTCTATTCAATGTCTTACGTCTCTTTTTATTGTTTCTCCTTGTCCTAATGCCTAGTCATAGATCTACGGTTGTCATATCACGGGTTATGGGCCGCTGTCTTTGGTTTTCATTTTTGATTGGCTTAAAAGTATTAGTCTATAAGTAAAAAAGTACAAGGAAAGGTTTAGGTAGGTATTTAAGAAGGTTGATCTACAATAAATAAATAAAATTCATTATAATTAATTTATATTTTATAAATTAATTAATAGTACACCTAATAGTGTGATGATTAGTTAACAATGGTGTAGGTGTAGGTACCTAATCATTCATTAACACAAACATTAATTACTCACTCTCTCTCATTCACTCACTCACTCATATTCATATAATAATTAATATTAATCTAGTTTCTAGTTGTATTTGTAGTTCTAGCTTGTTTCAATAACGCCACTGGAATTGTTTGTAATAATTGCACATGCTCTATCAATGTTTCAGTTAATTTACAACAAGTCGCTGCAAATGCAATCTCTGAATTTAAATCGTTGTTTTTTGTTTGACTTTTTGTTGTAAAAATGTATCTAAAATCAAATAAAATCATTATTAAGAAGTTAGGTGTAGTCAGAATTTTCATCGATGTTCTTAAAGTATAATATCTTAGAAATATTCTCTGAAAATTTGAAATAAATAACACTGATAAAAAAATCAGATTCAAATTTCCAATTCATTCCAAATGAACTCCGATTCAATCCAGTATGAAATTTCCAATTCGATCCCATTCATGAATTGGAACCAATTGGAAATTTTCGACTAGTTCTATTGGATTGAATGGGAATTCAATCAGAATGAATTGTATATCCGATTCATTACAATTAAATTTTGATTAAAAATTTTAATTGGTTTTAATGAGAATGAATTGCAAATTTTTTTTCCAGTTGAACCCTATTCATTCCGTTTGGTTTAATTAGAAATTTCCGTTATGGAGCTTATCATAAATGCAAGAGGTCCGGGTTCGACTCCTGGTGCGAGTGAATAAATAAATAAATAATATATATAATAATAATAATTTACCGTGGTGGAAATAATGAAGGTGCTATTATCATAGCTACGTTGTGTAAATTCATTTTATTAAAATGCTGATGGCGCACCACTTGAATGAAGAACTCTAGCAACGCATACAGAGTTGTCCGATTTTGAACTGGTAACAATAGAATAAGTAAATTTAATGCATTCAATTGGTCATGAGGATCTTGAATAGCTACAACAGAAACAACAAAAAATTTTATTTTATAAATTAAAAATTTAAATTTTTGATCGAAAATCCATCATTTGATGAACAGAGTCGACTATAGTTAGTTTATTGATGATTGAAGAGCGATATTTATATTATCAAATTTATAAGCATCACTTGCACATAATATATTATATATTTTTGTAGTTGCGTGGTACTGTAAAGCTAAAAATAACTTATTATTTGACTACAAAGCAGGTATTTGGTTTATATATGTAAGTTGTTTTTACTGATTTATTTATTCTGAAAGAATATATAAAGAAGTTTTACATAATATTCAAAATTATAATAATAATTAAATAATACCTGAAAGAATAAATTAAATTACAGGTTATTAATACAACTTAATATATCTCTTCTTATAAATTATTACGCACATATGTCAAAAAAAGCATAAACAGTTTACTCTATTGTTCTCTTGGTAACACACAAAACAAATAAAACATATAAAGTCATTTACATATATAAGTACCATGCAATAAACCAAAATCCTTTTTATAATATTGTAGGTTTACAATCACCTTAAATTAATTAATTAAATAATTATACAATTAGCTGATTACGTACCATGTGTTTCATAAAATAAATGTATTAATTCTGTTGTAAATAAAGGTTGCGGTAAATCTCTTAAAATCTTCTTTAAAATAGATACTAATTCATGACTAGTTGATTTGTTTAATAATGCTTTACATGATTCTTGTTTGGTATAAAAGTGCTGTTCCAACTCAGTACACAGGAGTTCAACACGTTGTTTGTTACCCGCCACTCGTAACAGTCCTTCTTCTTTGAGTCTGGCGTCGGTTGATAGACGTGACAATAGATCACGTATTATCAATGGCACTGCATCATCACTGCTGGTAGTGTTACTGTTCGCACTGTTATCAGCACTAGCATTGCATGGATCGTGATCGTTATCATTATTTATAAATTGATAATCACGCATCACTAATGTTGATAAATTTACACCAAATAAGTTGCCATCTGTAAAACACACAAATACAAACACTATTTTTAAGCGTTACAACTTGGTACTAAACTTAGTGTGCCTTGATATATTTCATTTATACATGGTATAAAAATTGTAAGGAACGACTTTTTCATTACTAAAGTCAAGGATTGTTCACACAAACGTATCAGGAAGCGAGAACAAGCTGAGATAGTGTCGAACTAGGTGCGCGAACTGAACCAAAATTCGTCCTCCATCGAACATACCTTGTTTAATTCTACTATAACCTAACTTATTGGATTTTGTCGCTAAGATGTCAGCGCCACGAGTAAACAAAATGTAAACCATACTTGTTGGGCTCAGCTGATTGTTTTATCGAATAAAAAGACAAAAGATTTCTATTGATATCTCGATTTTCATTGAATGAAAAGGCAAAAGTATCCTAAATATCATGAAAATCGTTGGAGCCATTTCCGAGATAAAACGACATTTTCTAAAAATGAAACCTAGCTAGATCGATTTTTCGTCCCAAAAACCCCCTACATACTAAATTTCATGAAAATCATTGGAGCCGTTTCTGAGATTCCAAATATATGAAGTCTCTGACTCGTGACTTCCATGTGTATGTATGTATAGGAATGATTTGATTGAATTGTGATGTAGAAAGAAAATATAATTGTGTTTAATTTTACCTTCTTTTCGTTTTCGTTTTAACGGTTTACGCCGATGAATTTTTAAGGAATGTTTATCGAAGAGCATACAAATTTCCAACCATAACATGGGAGTCATATCTTTAAAATCCAGATCAGTGACTTGATTTACAGATATTCGTTGTTCATTCGAACTATAATTAACATCAATATTAACAATATTCGTTTCATTTTGATATAAATTCAAAGACTCTTCTTGTTTTATTGTTGAGCTACTTCGATTGTTGTTGAATGCCATTTCAAAACTCATTGGTCCATTTGATGGAATGCTTGGATGGAATGATGACTGCGCATGCGATCGATGCGGATGCTGGATCAGAGTCGGACTATCAATTAAAGCATCTACATTCCGACGATGCGTCGAAGATGTTTGTGTATCAGGTTGTGGGTCACGTATTAATCGACCTCGTTCACGTGAATTTCGCGGACAATACATTGTACCAATACGGTTAAATCCTAATAGTTCAATACCCTCTGAATTTGAAGCAACCGCTTCGCGATAATGACTCCAATTTGGCCGGCCAAACATTTCAGTCGATGGTAATATGGATGGTACATGGTTAGATGTGTCACAATTATCTTCGGATTTCGATTCAAGCCCACGATTACGGTTGCAACTTGGAGGGGCACTAGGCGTACGACGCAACGTATCTTTTTCACTTTCACTACTGCTACGGTGTGCACTTGTGATTTGGGCTTGCTCTAAATCAGATTGATGAAATATTTTAACGAAACTTGGGACACTTCCAACTCTGAAAATGAATTTAGCATTTTAAAACATCACATGATAATTAAGGAGGTCCCCCCGTGTGATTTTTTTGCGTAATTTGATTCCTTAATATACAGGGTGGGTCATTTTAATCTCTAATGGCTAATAGCTCGTATTGTAATTGATAAAAACCCAAACAATTCCCAAAATATGTTTTAAAAATGGTCATTCACGAGGGGAACCTTTTAAGAATTATCATCAGCATCAATAGTGAATTCATTCAATTATTGATTACTGATTGCTGAATGGTGTTTAATACGTACAGATTGTTTGATGAATGCGGATGATGGTTGTTTGTGTGTGCAGATTGATCGTGTTGCGTTGATGTTGCTGCATTTGTATTCCAATTAGTTGCATTCCAATCAGTTGTTGTCGATTGAATTGGTGTGCTTTGAATTGAATCGAAATCCAATGAGTCGGGTGTTGCACTCCGTGATCGAGATCGTGTGCCTGTACTATCGTTACCGTTTCCGGTGTCGTCTACGTCTGCTGTCTATGTATATTAGTATCATATCAATAATAATTACTAGTCAAATTATGGAGGGTAGAGATAAGGAGAATCATCTTTAAGAATCAGAGACCAAACTGTGTATAACCACAGCTAGGCCATTAGACTGTGCTTACCTGAAAAGACGGAGAAGTTGTGGTCTTTCTGTGTGGCGTCTGGCCTCGACAGAATCCTTTAGGTTCATCCGATTTTAATAGCGCCTCCTATCCGATGACCCCCGTCTTCGGGTGACAGGAGTGTACATCCTCTTTTGTTTTATTATTATTATTATTACCCACACCCCTATTTAAGATTTTCTTCCTTTCCTCTACCCTCCTTAAGTCAAATTAACAAAATTCAATAAAAATAAAATTTTTTTATTAATTACCTCAACATCAACATCTGATTTAAAAACATTTCGAATATCGGGTTTACGTTGCCATCCTCGGTTCCTGCTCGCTACATGTGCTCCTGCTAGATGCGCTCGTGACTTGACTGTATAATTAAGTGCACGTACTCGTTTTCGTACAGTATCTGCTTGCCGCTTAGATAATTGTCGTAGTGACATGTCTAATTGTTGATCGGTGATTTGACGACATTGATTGAATACTTCGACTAAGTGACCCATTCCCATGACTCGTAGTAATTCTGTGTCATTTTCCACCTCTGTACAAACATGAAACTAGTTAAGTAAAATAAAATCGAGTAACAACGTGTTTCTTGTGACTCAGTCAATATTAACGGTTGACGTTGACAACTTTTAAATTGGGAAGTAGGGAAATCAGTTTCAGTAGCACTTTGGACGCTCACATTGTGAGTACTAGTCGCGTTATAAGCTCTCAAACTCGATTTAAAATATAACTTTTATTTTTCAAATGATAATAATTAGCAAATTCATTAATTTTAATTAGCTAGTGCATTAAAAAATAGAGGTTATGATTTAATCTCCCCCTTCACTCGAAGGCGGTGAGTGGTTACCATTTGATTATCATAAAATTGACTTAATTATTATTTTTTTAATAAATTTATATGTTTTGCTTTGTTTATTAAAGTTATTAGAAGTATATACAATACCATCAACTTCCAATTTTGTATGGTCCTCATCTTCTGTAGTAGCTGTATGTTTTGTTTCCTGAACAAGCTTGTACTCATTCCAGAAATCTTTGTAGTCGTCATTTGCATACATACTCCAACTCCAACTCCGTAAATATTGCAACTAAAACTAAATAGCATTATACTTATTAATTACTAATTAATAGAAATCTATCTAAACCTAGACTAGTTGTTAATCTATAATTATACTTTGATTGATTCTTACTCACTAGTACCTACATAATTAATTTATATGATTTGAAATCTATCTTATAATTAATAATGACCCAGGCACGGATTCAGAAATCCAAAAATCGACCAAATGCGAGTCGGAGTATGAACTCGCTCATGATCGATATAGTGCATTCCTACAAAGGAGATGTTTACAAAATATATGACGCCCTGGCCAAGATTTTGTACCTTTCGTTTTTTTTCGCGAAAGCATTGACAATATCATCGATATCCTGATGTTAGACTAATCTTTCCTGTCCCATTGAGACACGCAACCAAGATTTTACATCGCGAAGTATAGAAAACGATTTCTCTGCGGTAGCTACTCTCGTCGAAAGAGTTGGAAATCTGGAAATCGATAAGTCCTTGACACCAACATTTGTTTCAAGTAGTAAAACTCTCAACTGAAATTGGTCGAGTACCTCCGGAGACAATCTTTGACCCAAATCATTGATAACGGAAACTAATAGGGGAATGTAAACGATTTAGCTATGATTTTTTTTCGTTTTTGAAAATCTTCATGCTTTGAAACGAATTTTTAAACCAAAAATAGTTCTCCCAAAAATTATCAGATGGGGGTTTAGTATGAAATTAGAAACAATAGACTAAGAGTTTGAATTCATTGTTTTTGTTAAATTTTATTAAATCATTAGTCTGTTTAGATGATAGGAAGGCCAATCATACCCATATGGGTGGACCCACCACAGTAATGACCATAAAAAAAGGGGGTTTGTTTATTTATTATGATCACGATCATGTCCAAATCATGCATATGGATGGGTATTGGGGAACAATAGTTATAGATAATACTAAGATAAGTAATGTTACTTATTATTTTTATTAGATGTTATTCATTGTCAATATTTACGTTTTATTTTAACTTTATTTATCCATTCCAACCTCACCTTAACGATCAGTTCATGATATTATTATTAATTAGTAATTATTACGTAGTTAAGTAGGTTCCTATAACACAATAAGTCAAATATTCAACATTCAATATCTACATTTAATAAACATGTAAATTATAACACAAGAACTGTAACTGTTTATTAAGAACATCAATCTTATAATTAATTAATTAGTTAATTATTAAAATTAATAATAAATATTAAAATATGTAAAACCAACCTGTCTATCTATCTATCAATATTCTATACTTAAACACAACCTTATTCTAATATTTACAATACACAATACACTTGACTTATGTACTTACGTACCTACACTACATACTTAACTTATTACTTAGTACGGTAAGTATCTTTGAATATTTACTATATAGAAGTGGCAACAGAGTGAGAACCACCTCTCAAACATAGAGATAATACAGTTAGGGAACACCAGTGGTTTGCTAGCCTGTAAGTGGATACGATATGCAAAGCGAGAGAGAAGACTGTCGATGAGTTCCCCTGTGTCCTTGTCATAATCATACACACAGGGGAACTTACTGGCAGTTTTCTCTCTCACTTCGCATATCCCATTCACTTACAGGCTGGTGTTCTCTATCTTCATATGTTATGTGTCTGTACTTTTTTTTAAACATTTGAAAGTCAAAATTGGTCAAAAAAAAAAACTGTAGACGTGAATTTAATGACGTTTGGTATAGGTCATCACTACCGTTATATCCATGAAAGTTATAAGAAGGAGAACGATCGCTATAGAAAATATTGTCCCCGAAATATGAATAAAATAAGTGAGGCGCTGCGACCGCTAAGTAGTATCAATAAGAGCGGGCTGCTGTGCGTTAATTTGAAATGATATATCAATTTGTACATTATGCAACTATCTTCATTTACTTGTACTCATAAACAGCTAACTTCGCAGATACTACTTCTTGATGACAGCGCGGCTGGTGGCTGAAAAATGAACTATAAATTCTACAAATTTTCAGGGACAGACTCGCTAATGCTTTAACACGTAGCGATCGTTCTCCTTCTTTATAGCCTTCATGTCTCAAACATAGAGATGATACAGTTAGGGAACGCCAGTGGTTTGCTAGCCTGTAAGTGGATGCGATATGCGAAGCGAGAGAGAAGACTGTCGATGAGTTCCCCTGTGTCCTTGTCATAATCATACACACAGGGGAACTTACCGGCAGTTTTCTCTCTCACTTCGCATATGCCATCCACTTACAGGCTGGTGTTCTCTATCTTCATATCTATGTGTCTGTACTTTTTTTTAAACATTTGAGAGTCAAAATGATCAAAAAAAAAAAAAAAAAAACTGTAGGCGTGAATTTAATGACGTTTGGTATAGGTCATCACTACCGTTATATCTGTAAAACATTCGTTTTTTATAACTTACCATGCTCTGTTATTATGTTTCTTTGTCAGCTGTTTGAATATAGTATTGTTGTCTTTGTTAACCTTCTCTGTAAAACAAAAATGTACCTACTTGGTATACGTTGGGCCTATCTAGTAAAATATATGATCTAAGGTAGGTACTTACTTACATGCATACGTTCTACTATTACTAATCACTTAAATTTAAACTTTATATTATATTAGTAATTGTATTACCAAACATGACTAAGTCAAAGTCAACTAGAAAGTTAAGCTATACTATTATTATTGCATTATGGTCACAAATTTTGATATAAATTAACTAGATTGCCAATGTTGAAAACATCACATTGTATACATCTTGGAAATAATCTTTTTTTACATATATGTGTCAGAAGAGTTCTTATGGATGTCAATGTATAAAACAAGGAAAGAGAGACAGTGAATATTGAGTAAAAATATACTTAAATATTGTGAGTTTGAGTTATAAAAGCACATTATTGTTTTATTATATTAAAATTAAAAGTCGTAATTTTTAATCTGTGTATCACGTGATCTAAAACACGAGCCGCCATCATGTGACATCATATAGGCAAAAATAAGTGATATTGATGGCTTTCATAGTAATTGTTACTTAAAATAATTATATATATTTTGCAAATTATGGAATATAGTAATTAAATCTCATATTTTATGACTATTGGGAGCAAAAAAATACCTACCTCCTACGGTTTGATGACTCAATCAGTAATCAGATGAAACATGCTGTTCTTGGCCTATAATATTAGCTGTCTAGTTTGTTATCGATATATCTGTGACTGTACAATACATTCTCTACCAACCCAACTATTTAATATTATTTATGTTCAATGTTGGTATTAAGCCCCAAACATTTATAATTGATTTATAACAGTAACAGCCAGCAGTCCAGCACATCTGACGTCACACAAATATTGTACTTGAAATTGAATACAATAATAAAAGTAAAATTTATTAAGGTTAACATTTTACAATTACATGCACGTACAAGTACAGTAAACATTCACTCTGTGAATTCTTCGATATTAGTGCCATCTATGGTTAACCAATTAAACTAACTACAGATTCCGATACTGGTGTCATCTACGGTTGGTATCAGCCATTTACATCGAAATTGACTATTAAAGAAACCCGAGGAACCGAGAGAATCACTGCAACTTTTGTTTAAGTTACCCACCCTGTAGATTATTTGCACAAGATAAATTCTCTACGGAGCCAGATATAGCTGTTTGGGTCTGAAAGTTAAAGTTTGAACCTATCAATCCTAGAAGCATTTCGACTAAAACTCTTGGCCACCAGATGACAAGTTATTCTCGTGAACCCTTCTAAAATAAACGATCAAGAGGATGTATAAAAACTGTGGAACCTTAAAACATCAAAGAGTTGGATTGGGCCATTCTAATCATAGATAATAGATTTATTTTGTATTAGACTTAGACCCAACTGGATGCTGCCTGTACCCATCTGTGTGCGAATAACATTTCAAAACCTTTCGTTAAAAAAAGGCACACAATTGCAGACCAGAAGTCTTACTGTTTAAAAGGTTGGAAAACCGGAAAATATAAAAAAAATAAACAACACTTGACTGAAGAAATATATTTACTTGAATTAAATTTTATACATTATAAAATATATTTAAAATTAACATAAAAATATTTTCATCTCACCATACTCCTACTACCAACTTCTACTCAATTTTCATGAAATCTCTATTTCCTTGAAAATCAATATTTAGAGCATCATTCTAAATAATTAATTAGTAAATAATGGCAATTATAATTAATTAGTCTAAAGATACAAAGATTTAGATTATTTAAGATAAAGATAGCCCAAAACTGTTGATTTTTGACTACACTTATGCTAAATCTTTGAGTCTAGATGACCAACTTAGACCTAGCATTATGAATTTGTGATCTTTTTAAACACAAACAACATATTTTCTTTTCAAACATCCAATTTTATGTGTGCGGATGATAAGTACCATTTGAAAAGGAATTCTTAAAATTTGTGCCATCAAATAAATGATTAGATTAGAAACTACAGTCAAAACCAAACCTTACAATGACAAATATACAACTTTGATGTCAGGTGTGTGGTGTACCGAGCACAATGTGGTTCGTTCGTAGACTTTGATGGATATTAGATACACATCACATCACACCTTTGACCACACAGACTGCACACTTTAAGTTTTGTATGTTATGGTTCAAAGGGTGCGTTCAATCGTTCAATGTCATTTTAATGGAGCGGTTTTGACAGTAAGTTTAACTAAATTTTATAGATTAAAACTAGTTTAAATTTTATAAATTTTTAAGTATAAAAATAATGTTTTGTTTTGTTTTTTTGTATTTTTTTCGTTTTAAATTAATATTAATACAAATATTTTGTTGTATATCCCTCAAAAAAAAAAAAGATAAAATTTTCTAAAAAAAGTAGAAATGCTGGATGGACTGGACTTAAATGGTTGTATTTGTATATTTTATAAAGATTATATAATACTAAAAATAATTTTGAATCTTATATCAAGATCAGGATGATTTGGGGGAAGACAAAAAGTACGGAGGGTCCATATTTATAAATATTATCAATCCAATTTTAGTTTTTTTTTTAGTTACTGTTATCGTCACCTTTAATACTTTGAATGATCCACACTGTAACAAAAAGAAAAGAAAATTTAACAAAACTTAACAAAAAAATATTCTTTTTTTATTCTAATTCTATATTTAAGTTATACAAAATTACATGGCTTGAATCTTGTTGTGTTCAATAACTTCGGAAATCAAAGCTTTTAAACGTACTGTCCGCAAAAATTTGAATTCGGAAGTTGTATTTAATTAGATTCGATACAAGGAGTTTGAGAATGGTATCATAATTAAATGTTATTGAATATTAATAATACAGGGTGTTCTGTTATTGCTAGCAAAAAATTATACCAGTAAATTAAGCTTATCAATACAAATGAAAAAGCTATGAACCAAATTTCGATCTGAGGTCTAATTTGGGAGATGTGGCTATGAGAAAAATAGATAGATTTATGAATTCATAGACCTATCAAACTCATTAAATTAGTAGGTGTCACTTTAGAATGTGTGCGTGTGTGTGACACACTCAATAAAAAATAATAAAAAAACATACCTAAGATAATAATAACAATAAATGTAGCGATTGCCCCTAAAATGATCATCATTTTTAAATTTTTCCACCACATTTTACGTTTTAAGCGACCAGCTTGTTGTTCAAATTGATTGGCACCTTCACGTAACGCATCCGCACGATTATCCAATTCACTGATTTTCTGATCACGTTCCAATACTTTTTCAACATTTACTCTCATGATACCAACCACTTCATCCACTTGAGCCTGCGTCTGTTGTAGTCGTTTATTTGTTGCATTAACATTGCTATTGTTGCTCGAATTTGCAGAATTATCCATGGTTCAAGATATTTCTAAATTAATTTTACAAAAAGAACATTCTTTTTAAATAAACGCTTACTTCACTTCGATTCAATTCAATATCAATAAACAATATTCACAGAAATTTCCAATCATATTTACCGCACCCCCCCCCCCCAAATATTAGAGGTTTCAAATTATATTGAAATGGGATTATTGCATTTTCATGTTTTTTGATATTTTTTTACATCCCCACTAAAATCTCATGAAACGTGCTTTGGGGGCTTTTGTGATAAAACTTAATGGCTTAAATTTACCCATTTCAAAGGTTTCGTAAGTTACTTTTTAGCTCCAGGACATATTTCCTTGATCCTATTTTGTGTTATTATACTCTCGGAGCCCATCTAAAGAGATTTTTTAATAAATCTTGTTCGTGTTATAAACAAATTAAGATTTGAAATTCGCGCACAAATTATACGTAATCTGAAATGTCAAAAATTTCAGTATCTTAATTAGGCCAACTCAACTTAATCCGATGGAAATTCCCATGATTTATATTGTCCAAAATAAATCTAAAAAAAACTATTTACTAATAAAAAAGGGCTTAAAGACATTTTTCTTACATTTTGTAAATCCATTTTGGGTCAGCTGTTAACAATAAAGTTATTTTTTTGAAATCGCTCTCAATAGATAAAACACACAGTGAATCGAAATTTCAAATTTAATTTACCCCAATTCTGAGGTTAATTTTCTCTACCCAAGGTGAAAAAAATAAATCCTACATAACCAGAATCGTAATTTACTTAATTCAAACTGATGATAACTGCATTGTAGATCGAAATACGCCTTTATTTGAAAAATGAATTTGAATTGGGGCCTAAATTTGAAATTTGATTACACTTAAAGTTCTCATTAAATAAATGATGATAAATTTTATATCAAAACTAATCAGTGAAAATATTTAGCGATAAAAAAACAATACAGCAAAACACCTAAAAAACTGATATCATCAAAATAATGTAAATCCAAAAAAAAAAACAACTATTTAATCCAAAAAAAGTAAAGTTGGCATAAATAAACAAGTGCAAAAAAAAATTACTAGTAATTGATGGTTGATGATAAATAAATTACTAATTATCTACGTAAAACACTTTGAACCTAAAAAAATTAAAAAGAATACTCAAATAAATGTACTTACTTTTTTACAAATAAAAGACAAAAAAACGTGTTCACGAAATCACAAATTCCAGGAGAAAAATCACTTGTCAAAATTAGCGAAAAATTTGCTAATTATAAAAAAAAAAGTCAATTGCAAGTAGTTGATTGTGACTAGTTCGTATTTATATGAGTGAAGGTTTACTCCTTTTGTCAATTGACGAATGACTTCATTTTTTATTTTAATTAAAGCCATCTATTATCAATTTTAGGTAGCACTAGTGCCATCTATCAATCAAATGTTGAAAACTCTTTCAAAAATTGTCGTGGCTATAAAAATTATTATAATTGTTTATTTTGTTAGATTGGAAAATATAATTCCTCCTTTTTTGTCTAATGATTTTCTCTGATTGGAAAATTGATGCGATTTATAAGTTTTTTTTTTACAAATAACGCAACAAAACTGCCACACGAATATATTCATAATTAGATACGTGGTATTTATCGCTCTTGAGGCCTAAAAAATTTAATCTATAGATTTTAAAATTTGAGGACAGTGGGTGGTATGTCTAATTGTTTTAAATCTTCAATATTTTAGAGTACAATTGTGGTAGATAATTAAGAAGAACTCGAATCTTTTCGAATTTCACCACGAATAGTACTACGTTATAACATATATGTAATACAAGTTGCCAACAAAAAAAAAATATATAGAAATGTGTGTAAAAATTTCGGATCTTTTCAAAACCCTAATACTAGGAGATAGGTCATACGTTTAAACGTATTCAATTTTCAAAATTATCTCAAAAAAAAATCATTTTCATTTCATTCAGAAAATTTTTTTAAAGGTCATGACAAATGGAAACTTTGAAAAACAGACCAATAACTTTCTGTATGTACATATATTTTTTTAAGAGTTTTTTGAAAATCTTAAAAGAACGGGGCGATAGCATTAACTTTCTATCAGAAAATGAAAAATTGAATAAAAATTTCGAAGAATTAGACAAATAAAGTATATTACTAAAAAAAGGTATAGAAGAATTAAGGAAGAGATATTTTTAAGCATATGTCCGTATGGTATTTTATATTGGTAATGATAATGGTATGAAGAGGTTGGTCTGGTAGTCGGGTAGTCGGGTAGTCATGTAGTCAGGTAGTCGGGTAAGTTTAAGAAATGAGTGATGAATCATTGTAGGTCTAGGTATCATTGTAGTGGTATTGGTATTGGTATTGCACCTACATAAACAGTTTTTAATATATGAATGGAATGAAAAATGGGGTGTATTTGGGATTGAAAGCCATCTATTTTAGGTGGGATGATAACTACATTTTCCAAATGTCATGCGTATCAACGAATAACAAAAACGCCGACGCCGTGCGCTAAATATGACGTCACAAATATCAATACTTTAATACAAAGTAGTTACATCTTGTAAAAGAATTTTTCTCATCGAAGTTGATAATTCGCGGACAAGTTTTCCAAATAACAGTTATAAGTGTTATTTAATATAAAATAATAAAAATTAATTATTATTAACAAAGTATTTTTTTATAAATCAATCACTTTCAAATAATTATATCAAAATGTAAGTTCATTTTCAATTTTATTTTCTATTGTTGAAAATGTGGTTTTTTCTCGTTAACTATAACAAATGTGTGTCCTGTAATGGAGATTTTCTTCAATGATTTTCAATGTTGTTGATAAAATTTTTCTTTTTTCCGTATTTTTTGATGTGGTTTTCTTGTTGTTCATCTCGAAAATATTGTTACAGTGAAATTTTTATTAAAAATATTTTTTTTTTGGTGTTGAACAATTTACATGAATGTATTTATTAGACCATTTTCTTTTTCCAAGAGCTGTCAGGATACAAATCTACGTCATTTTCGCAAGATTGGAAGTTTGTCAAAACATCTCTTAAAATGAAATCTTAATTGGTTTTTCCGTCTATTTTTCCATCTTACAAAAATATTGATAAATTTTAAAAAAAAATTTGTTCGAGTAAAATTCTTAGAAAAATGTATGTTTTTTTTAAAATCATTTTTTATCAAATAAATTTTTTTAAATCGAATATTTTAGTTTTGAAAAAACAGATTTTATTGAACTGCTAAACTATTGAAATAGTCCTAAATTATAGTCGGGTCGTGTCGTATCGTATTTATAAATTTTCGATAATTATTTTTGGTTGGAGTCGAGTATTCTAGTATATTTGTGTTGATTTTTAAATTTTCTAGATTACATTGATTAGGATACAAATACAAAAAATTATGTTCATTTTACAATTCAACAGATACTTATTGCAATCCTTAAATGAATCTAATTTTTGGGTCAAATTTCATATTATTCGGGTCTGTTTTAAAATAATATTTTGGCAAAATTTTAACTATGCGAAAATGTTGAAATTTTTTTTGATGTTGTTAATAATTTGAATTTTGATTTGTGTGTGTGTGTGTAATAAATAGGGCTGCCCCAAATCCAGCAGGAGAGGGTGTAGGTGCCTCTGAACCAGGAGCCGATGGAATTGTAGGTGGACCAAAAAATCCACAACAGGTATACCCTATTTGAATGTTAATAAATACAAAAATTATTAAAATAAATAACTAATCAATTCAATTGGTTGATATTAGGTGGCCGCACAACGTAGGCTTCAACAAACGCAAGCTCAAGTAAATATCAATCCAATTTCAATCAGTTGAACTCTTGAACTTTTAAATTCATTCATTTTTCAATTTGATTTAGGTGGATGAAGTTGTGGATATTATGAAAACTAACGTTGAAAAAGTATTAGAAAGAGATCAAAAGCTCAGTGAATTAGATGATCGAGCTGGTAAGTTCAACTATCATCTATCACAGTATCACAGTCCCTTTCGCAATGGAGAGGTTTTTGGAGTCAAAACCCCTCCCTTTGAGAATCTGTCCATATAAATTTTGAACTTAATATTTTGAGCTCGGTACATTCTTTGACTTTATGATTGAGTCGTGTACTTCAAACAGAAAACCTGGATTTAAATTCCAGAAAGGTGCTTTCTATGTTTTCTATGATCGATACAGTACCTACGACTACGAGGTTTGGATTTTGACTTTCCATTCTCCATAAATTATATGAACACGTCCAAGGGACCATCCATAAATTCATTCACGCAAATTTTATGTTTTACTAACCACCCCGCCTCCATCTGCGCCCTAGATGGTCACAATTTGTAAGCCCCTTATCTCCTGATGTGACGTCACATCTTTTTCAATTTTATATTTAGAGTAGTTTCAAACTTTTATTTATTTCCATTCAATTTTTTGTATTACTGACATAAATTTCGCGTTTTAATATTTTTTAGATTTCGACTTGTGACTTCACAAAGGTTTTGGACACTTGTCATACAATTTTCCTCCCCTTTCTTGAGAGTGTGACGTAATTTATGGATGACCCCTCCCCTCTATTTAAAAAATATTTGTTTTTTAAAAATAATTTAAGGTTTGATTTTGATTCGAGGTGAGAAAATAACTATTTTTTTTTAACAGATGCTTTGCAACAAGGTGCATCACAATTTGAACAACAAGCTGGAAAACTAAAAAGAAAATTCTGGCTACAAAATTTAAAGGTAATTTTTAACATTTTCTGTACATTGTTAGTCAAAAATTACTTGACCTTTTTCATTATTCAAGTGTTTGCAATGAAAACAAAAATTTGAGAAAATTTTGTTAATAAACAATTGTTTAACTTGTTTTAAAATTAAAAAAATTTTGTTGCGACGGCGGGAATCGAACCCGCTACCCGAAGCATACTGCAGACGGAAATGGTTACGCCTTAACCAACTGAGCTAATAGGGCAATAATATTTAATACCATACAAAAATTATTCAATGCGAGATGCTCGTTTTTTACGCTATTACAGCAATCTAAAAATAACGCAATTAAACCTATTTTCAGCGTTAAATTAAAATTATAAATAATGGAGATAGACTTCTGGGTGTGGAAATTTTATATTGAAAATTTTATCCTCTTTAAGATTATTTTTTTCTTTTTTTTTTTAAATTTTTAAATTTAAATTTGACTAGACTATTATTATAAAACAAATTAGGTCGTTTTGAACGAATTTTTAAATGGTAAAAATATTTGTTACTAATCTTTTTTGAACTAATATTAAATATTAAAACTAATATTATTTATTTTATGATTGAATTTAGATGATGATCATTATGGGCGTAATTGGACTAATAATACTCGCCATCATTGTCAGTACGTATTAAAAATTTTTTATCCAAAAATATTCTTGTTGTATTCATAAAAAAAACACAATATATAATATAAAAAAAACCTCCTTGCTATGGGACACTTTCAAAATTTAAATGTGGACCTAGCTTGGAATAAAAAAAATCAAATTTTCTATGTGTTTCGGTATCAAAGAACCTGATCCCATATATTTTTTTAGTGAATTTCATGTAAAAAAAAAATTTATAATAATTTTACCAGAAGCGGTGACAAAAAAACAAATTTCGTAAATATCAAATTTTTTAACTCAACTTTATAAATAAATAAACAAAAAAAAATGTTTTAAATAAATAAAAAATAAACATAAAATCAATAATTTTTATCAAGATGAGCAAAATAATTACGATTTCTCGAAAACGGTAAATGAATGTCAATTTTGTAACGTACGTGTTTAGTATTTTCTGTGTCTAAGTATATATTTCTCAGAATCAACATTCATATTTCACACATGCGCAAAACAAAAAAACTTTGCGGGATACAAACAAATTTTGTACTTACATATCTAATACAAATTATAGGTAACGGTTTCATTCTAACATGTTTATTCGATTTTAACTCAAAGATGTTAGCGCCACGAGTAAAAAAAATGTAAACCATATTTAAACAACTCATCTGATTTTTTTATTGAATGAAAAGGCAAAAGATAGTACTACTTTATTATACATTTTAATATTCTGTATTCTTTTAAAAGTGTTGTGTAATGTTTATGGTATTTAACAAACATTTCCGTTAAATAGTATGTATCTATGGTCGTTGCTAACTATAGTTCTTTTTTCTATCGCTAGGCTAGATATATTTTTTTTTTTGTATTAAATATTTGATTTCGTCAAATATTCATTAACAATTGGAATACTTCGTAATTTTTAACCGTTTCGTTCTACGTATTGGTAAAAATCATCTTTAGTGTGTCAAAAAGAAAAAAGTGTCCGTTCAAAAGCATTCAATATGATGGCGCTGCTGTAGAAAAAGTATACATTTAAAAAAGGAGTGCTCAAAGTATAAGAATAGGGTAGAGAGCTAATCAATTTATTAGGGAAGAATAGAGAACACCTTCACAAAAAGCATCCTTTTGTAACACAAGCGCCATTCTTACCTCTTTTGCGTCAAACAGGAACAGCCATAAGAGATTGTGCTCTTTTAGCTGTACACTCTATATTGCAGTTCACCGGTACAATTCAACTGCAATCCAACTTGTTTGCAACTGTTTTACAAAAATTACGTTTACTATTCTTTGTCCTTTTGCGACTTTAGCACGTGAACTTCCGAACGACGAAAAATAGTTTAAAGACCAAAAATTTCTAGGCGTAAACTAGGTACGACGATGATTGTTGAATGTTCTCTTGCTTACTTTCCCGTAAACTTACAAGCTTTAACAGAAACAAATTAAGAAATAGTTTTGGGGCTTAGCTGAGCATACATTCTCTCAAAAATTCTTAAGAGTGATCTCATATTTGAAAGCCTAACGGATCCTTTAAAAAAATAGTAACTGTTTCTTTACTGAGGACCTCAATAAGTCCTCCCTTCACTCTTTCTGTTTTATTATGAGATTTTGAGGATGTCAATTGTGGCATAAAAACTTCAAAATGTAAGTACAAAATTTCAAAAATATCCCAAGACATTTTCCATGTGTATATTTTCTTTGGGTGTCTCCTGAAATTTTCAGAATTTTATTCAAACGCGGTTTAAAAAAATATATGAAAAAAAAATGCATATATATTTACTTTGAACAATTCTGAAAATATTTTTTGATTGTAGAAAAGCTTTAAATAAGTTCTTTTCCTCATATTTTTTCTATTTTAAATCTATTTTCTCATTTCTATTAGTTCATCAAATATAATGCTAATATGGTCCTACTATTTCTAAAATTAAAAAAAAAATTAAAAAATTATATAAACATCTGCTGTTTAAAAACAAAATTATAATATGTAATTCAAATATTTGTGTACCCTTTAAAAAACCTTCATCAACCCTTTTTATTGTACCCCTTAACTCCCCCGCCCCCATACCCTTTGTACTTCCGATTAAAAAGGAATTATATGTATTTGCCCTTTTATTCACTAGATGGTAATATATGTTCATATTTTTTTTATTATTCTGGGTTGCGTTCAGAAATTAATTTCAGTGAATCAATGACAAAAATGGGTGTCGCGTGCTACAATCTAGTCGTAGGGTGAGCAGGGAGAGACAGCCTCCCCTGCTCTTAGAGAAGCGAAAAGAAAATATTTGTTAAGGAATTCTGCATAAAATTTTTGCTCGCGTGAATCTCTCAAGCTTGATATTTTTTCTTTAAGAATTGCTCCTAGGATGGATGTTATTTTTTGGACCCAAGCATTCTATACCTCATACCCGGCAAACTTCTACAGATGCAAATAGCATCAATAAGAGGTCTCGTCGTTTTTCAAATCTATCCTACATCTGGGAACCATCTGAGATTCCCAAATTATAAAGTTGGTAGTTAAGTGGACGACACGACGTCCTGTTTCAAAAGAAACACTTTCCTTCTCAACTCTAACTGAAGTTTTAATCGAGCAGAGCACAGTTAGCTGGTATAGTTGCGATTATGCACAATTACTTTGTCGTATGCTCTCTGTGAAATCTAAATATTCAGAATGAACTTGTCGTAGCCACTTCTTGATTCGATAGATTATGACCTAGGAGGCATCATTGCTATAGGATCTATTATATAGTTTTTAGGATCAAAACAGGACGCAAAGTGATTTAGATCTTTCGCCTATTTCATATAGTAGCGTACAAGATTGTGTAAAAAAAAATCCATCTTAGGGTCCCAAGTGGGTTAATGACGGCTTTTTATGTATCCAAAATATATATCGAACATAAATTAATTTCTGAACACAACTGTTCTGTTCTTGCTGGCTTATTTGTAAATAAAATTTTGAGTATTAATGCATTTTTTCTTGCACTGTATTTGCACCTTGCTTCAAATGCTTTTTTCAATTATTTTTAAGAATTGCATGACGTGTTCAAAAATTTATTAGTGACGTACACGTATTAGTAAAGTTACATTTTATCAAATCACAAACGCATTCTATTTTTTTTGTTGGAACCATTATCAGTTCCACGTAGGATAACTGAACTGTTTCATATTTGGAGTTTAGAATTCAATTAGTGGAAATCATAGACTTTAACTGAACTTAACATGACGTGTTTTACCGTGTTTTAACTACCTGAAATGAAACTCATGCACGGAGCGAATAAGATAATGTGAAGATCATCTCAGATACGATAAAGGATATTTGGGAGTTTTGGAAAGATAAAAATTGGGCGAGAAATTGATGCTGTTTTTATCCTTCGAAAACTTACACGAACAAGGCACGTTCAGTTTAATTAAAGTCTATTTTAGTAGAAACGGGCTACATTTTAGCGACTAATACTAATATTGTATAGGATGCGTTCTAACAGTCAAGTGTACGCCACTGATAACAAATATTGTTTTCGAACAATAAATGGGCCCGTCCAGGTATAGTCTCACTAGCTCTCACTATTTTAATTTAAAAATATTATGCACCTGTTCAGTAATCAGTAAAACACATTTTTATTGCATCAATAAAAAAAAATCGTCGCGATTTAATTAAAAAATTAATTTTATTTTTATTTTTCAAAAACAAAAAAAATCTCTTTTTACTTATTTTTTGTTTGTTTTTCTGTTTTTCTTTTTGCCTCCAGTGTAAAGGACTTAACGTCATCGATTTTAATAATATACTATTGAAAGGAAGTAAGTTTGCTGGACAAGCCCATTACAGTTTACAGTTTACAAGTTATATCATTATACATTATTTACTTAAGTTGAGGTGTCCGTCCACCGTCCTCCGTCCTATTGCACAGGTGGCACTGGTGGCACAGATGGATCGTGGACTTACCGTCATTACTTGTGTACATGATGTATTTTAATTTTAAGCAAAAAAGAACATTTCTCTTTCATTTGTAACCGAAAACATAAAAAATGCCAAAACTCAGAGCCCGAATTTTAATAATTATTTGCTTGTATTTATCAAATCATTTCGTTAAGTTTGCTTAGTGTAGCTGTCCTAAGGTTGGACTCACTAATCGCACTGGGTTCGTTATAAAAAAACTAGGTTGGCCCATCCCCGGCCAGTACTCCATGAATCATTTGGAGTTGTTTAAGAAATGCAAGATGCGTTGACGTCAATAGACTTCAGATCAGAGGAGACGTCAGAACCAGTGACGCAGAAGATGAAATTGATTATTTCCTTCTCACTAATTAAGTATAAATCAGAGGCGATAACATATGTGTTCGGAAAAGTTTATCTGGTATAATATTCTTCTGAAGAGAAAAGTGACATTCATGACAATGGACTCGTTCAGCAGAAATTAGATTAGATGTACGTCCGTATAAAAGCGAATGCGCATTAACGTTTACAATGAGTCATCACTCAATGCAGTCTATGAGAATGTTTTACGTACAGAAATTGATTCTAACAAAAAGCGACCAACTTTTATTATGTGTGGCCTTAGTAATTTCACAAAATTTTCGCCGGGTTCTGAGATGAACTGAACCATTTGACAGGATCATTTTGTACATATATTTTCCAAAAATTGAAAAATGTTCTTTTTTATCTCTCTATTGTTAAAAATTGTTCTTTGTAGTTACTTGAAATTAGTAGTTAAAAAAAATTATTGAAATTATAATTCGTTAAACAAATATATATTTGTAATTTCTTTTTCAGCATCAACATAAATTCTCTAAACAATTATAAAAAAAAAATTTACCTAAAACAAATCTCAAAGCTGAAAATTGTAACAGATAAAATTATTAAACTTTAAAAATATTATATATAATATAAAAATTTCTATAGATAAAAATGCTTAAAAAATAGAAAAATATTACGGTCAAAACAGCTATAACGAGTAACGACATTAAACTGTATGACTATATTCGATTTCCGAGTCGTTATAACCTATACATACTAGATCTTTATCACTTTAGAATAATTATCTTACTAGAAGTTAATTTGGTGACTAGAATAATAAAAATCATCCTACTTCGAAGAAAAATGAAAGCAAGCTGTCACACAAGAGTTGGAGCGGCGCAAACTCACCTTTTGGCATTCCGTTTCCGTTATAACCGATTTTGACTGTTTTAATAAAAAAATATCGGTCATATCGTCTGTATAGAATATTTTTTAAAATATCATTTAAAAAAAAACAAAAACACTTCTATTAGCAAATAGATTTGT
This sequence comes from Chrysoperla carnea, assembly GCF_905475395.1. Lineage (NCBI taxonomy): Eukaryota > Metazoa > Arthropoda > Insecta > Neuroptera > Chrysopidae > Chrysoperla > Chrysoperla carnea. The sequence continues at coordinate 36,017,392 of NC_058342.1, forward strand.
AGTGCGCAGGTGCAAATCCTTTTTTTATAATGTTTTTGATTTGATTTGATATGATTCGAAAATATTTTCGTACTAGATAAGATTAATTAGAAATTGTTAAATATGTTTGTAACGCATGCGTAATATGATGCGTTATGTTGTTTTTGTAATAACCCCAAAATAAATTTTTAAAAATATATACCTATAGATTGTATGCACCTAAACCCTAGGATAGGAGTTTATCTTGTACGAAAATATTCAATTATTTTATCATCGAAGACGCCTTTTTACTGTTTTCTCAAAATAGTACAAACAAAATAAATCCGTTTGAGGTAAACAACACATGCGCACGAACATTTTGCTGCTTAAAAATACTTTTAACGAATACGCATAGCTTTAAAAAAAAACACAATTCAAGTTGAATTTGTCTTTTTCAAAATATAAATTGTTGTTCACTATTGTAAATATTTTTAAATAACGGTCTCCTTTTAAAAAACAAAATAGAGATGCTTGTTTTTTGTTTTTGTCGTCAAATTTTGTAAATAGCTATGAACATAATAAATGTCATAAATGGAACCCAAAATGTGTATCACGATTCATGTTCGTATTCGTATCAAGTCAAATCTAGAAATTCTAATCAAATATAAAAGCATCTAAACAACACTATTCAATTTTTAGATTAGTCAGAATTACTTCTAATATCTTTTTACTTCCAGGATCTTTCAAAATGATTATTAACATTTTGAGGGAATCCCCTTAACGATTTAAAGATCAGAATATATAGTAACGAATTAGTAACGAATGTTATAAAATACTATTTTTAAGTCAAGGTAAGTGTTTGAAATTAATTATTTAATAATTATAGATATCAATGCTAAATGAAGACTGATGCGTTCTTATGAAATATAATGGAGATTTTCAAATAATAACTACATACAGATATGAATTTCATTCCATAAAAAAGCATTAATTTTCGTGTAGCGTTGATATAATTAAAAAATAATTAATTTTAAAAACTGCAATCTTACCCACATATATAGAGCTGTAATGTATAGTGATCGCATTTAATTTACTTGAATGCACCCCTTGTTTATTGAGAGAGTTCACACATACCCTTCAAAAATTGAGTAGTGCGTTTTGCTCAGAATTAATACACCTAAACAAAGTTTTTTTTTATTAAGAATTTTATTAACAAATGACAAAATTGTAATTTATTTTTAAATATTAAGAAACGTATTTGTTCAGTATGGTCAACGAAATGTTAGTATTCTTTATAATGAAAAAGGGAGCGTTCTTTATAAACTTTATAACCTTTGTGTATTTACTAATAGAATGGTTACTTGAGGCTTCATTCTGAACATGAAAACTTATATTGAGCTCGACAACCACATGCAATACGACTACTATCATTTATGTACTACGGTGTCACCACAATTTGGTTGCAATTTTCGCTTTCAGAGGGTTACATTTTAAAGAAATTACCTAATAGTATTCTGGGTGACAAATAAAATCGTGAATATATTTCATTGACCATACTTTATGATGAATTTTGTTAAGTGTATGTTTTGTAAAAAAAGGGCTATTAAATCTATATTTTAGATAGGAATTTGGAAGACGTGTCAAAATAACTGGACGTAAGTGGGATTGCATGTTTATTTCTACAAAATTTTTCAAACTTATTTACACAATCAAATTTTTATGATGTGTTCGAGCAACACTCGAATGTATCTATTTTACATATTTCGTTACTGTTTTTTTTTAAACTAGCGTTCAAAATACTTTTTTATGGTTTGTTGCTAAACATATTTTTTAATCCAAACAAAACAAGTTATTAAACAAATGAACATATCCTTTTCCAAATCCTGAACAACTGATAATTAGGGTGATATGATTCGCCATACACAAAAAAATATTCCGCTTCTGGTCCATAATAATTAACTTTATACTTTTTTATCCAACCCTTTTCAACAAAGAACAGAACACTATTCAAAATATTACTGTGGTGAATACATAACACAATTTTAAATATAAAAACCCTAACCCCCCCCTCTTCAAATCACAAATTTAAAAAAACAATACAAAAAATTTCAAGTCCCTTATATCAAAATCAGAAATTCTCACGATTAAAAAAAACGATATACAAAATTCATAAAATGTTGTAATTATTAGTATCTGGTAAGCGTTGCGTTGTGGAATTGATCTGCTTACAGTTGCGCTTTTGTATTACTTGAGTTGAAGTACTCATAATTAATAATACTTATTTCAGAAATTTGAGATTTTAGTCGATATTGAAAACCGTTGATATAATGGACTTAAAAATGTTTGAGAAAATAGTTAAAAAATATACAATTATAAAGTTAAAATCATTTCAATTATAATTTAACCATGATTTAAATCGTGGTTTAGTTTTAAATCCTGAATCCACGAATTAATCATCAAAAAATCTTATTTTCATGGATTAAATCAACTTGCCTCTTTGCAATGGAAAATTTTATATATCCACTGGAGAGACGCGATTATTAGATACATGGTTTGCGTTCCTTATCTTATCTTAGCGAATTCGTTAAACAGAATAGAGAGTTACATCAGGATATAATTGTGGCAACGAATGATAAAATTTTCTTTAATTTATTTGTACCCTCCTTTTCATTTTACAAATAAATTAAATTAAATTGTATGTATATGAAAAACTATTTTCCAAACAAATGAAAAAACTAGCAAAACAAGTTGGATAAGTAAATAATAAATAATAAATGAATGCTCTCAATGTTTTTTAGTGAAATTTATGCCAGACAACCCTCCGCAACAACAACAAATGATGTATCAAGTGCCACCTCCTGGTGCACCAAATCAAATGGTGCAACAAGCACCCCCACAACCACAGAATATTGTTGCCGACAAGGAAGTTGGAGGTGGACAAGCAAAATCATTAACAACATTACGACTTTCAAATTTATTATCTTTAAATTAACTCATTTTCAACCAAAAAATAATTATTGATCAATTTTCATAAATAAAAATGTTCAATTCTTTATACAATACAATCTTTGCACTCACGTAAAACGCACGCATGTCTTTGACGCAATCGCATTATTATATATATTTACAACGAACTATATAACATATGTATGTCAAAAAGTATTCGTTCTACAGCGTGAAGAGATATGCGTGAAGAGTAGTGTTCTTTACATCTATCTCATCTGATCCTCTATAAAAGAATAGAAGTAATGAACACGTCCGTCTTGAGTGCACGGTTGAGTACGATTCTTTTTCATTTTAAAAACATCGCGAACATTTAAATAAAAAACACCATTTCAGTAAATATTTACTGATAATTATTTACTGTTTCATAGATAATATTTACTGTTTAAAGGAAATTATCTTTAATATGTAATGTATATAAAAAAATATTTAAATAAGTAGAAAACAAACAATTGTTTTTAGCATAAAAAAAACAAAAGCTGAACTCGTTTGTAATTTGTAAAAATAAACAAATCTGTCGCTCGCTGCCGTTTATAAGTAATTAGTATTGCTATGTAATTGCTTCAATAAATTATATATTTCCAACAAAAGAAACCAAAATTTAACTAAACGCAAAAAAAATACACTTTTTTATGTCAATCATTTTTAAAACAAATCGAAAAAGCACTCACGCATTGTGTAAAGAATAACATACATTCTCTATGAATATATTCTTTATGAAATGTACTCGTGTGAACGCACTCTAATCAATAAACATTTTGAGTGTAATGTAAGCTATTTATAAAAAATTCCATTTATAAAATACGTATTTTAGATTAGAGAAAAATAAGAGATTTATGTTTTTGGTCTCAACAGCGAATCAATGACAGAAGCTTTTTACATGCGAATGTGATTCAACATTCAACGGGTACTGAATTTGAGTTATGACAATACAATACATATAAAGCTCAGAATTTTCATGTTCTGTTCTTACATTTAATACTGCACTGTTTGCAGAATCAAGACCACTCATTCTGCAAACCAATTACTTTACAAACAAGGTTGACAGGACTTTAGCACTAGCAGTGCTGAGTACAGTGCAGTGCAGTGCAGTAGGTAGCAAAGAAAATATAGTAAAGAACATGATTATTTTGACCTATAACTAACTGTAGGTATCCTTATTACATACAGAGGTAGGCACACTTGTTACAGGCCAGATCTGTGGACCTGTGGACCTGTTACTACATCGCATCGCTTGTAAACAGAATCAGATAAAAACAAAAAAAGGTTTTATACTTAAGTTGTTACTGAATTGAGTTAAATTCTGTGTAGATAGGTTGATATATATTTTAAATTTGTGCGAGCTAAGAACCACACACAATTCAAATCTTGGATTGTGTTTGTATTGTACAAGATGTACAAGTGACATAATGACATGGTATCTAACTAAATACAATACACATTAAAAATCTTATGTACAAACAAAAGTAGTTAGTTAGTATAGTTAGTACCAAACCAAATCAAACCAAAATTAAATATTATCGTTAGTCGTTATTCGTTATCGATACGGATACGATATCGATAAAGTTCATCATTCATATGTGTACAATTAAATTTAAAAAGCACTTTGAGATCGCACTTGATTTTTTGAATTCATTTTACGAACCTTTGACAAATAATAAAAATCACACTAATTGTACATAACGATTTATATAAATTACTAATTAATATGATGCAGAATCAATTCTTTTAGTTTATATAAAAAAAATAACCACAATCCAACAAACCCCACGCATGTGTTTTAGAGTCAAATCAAAAACATGTTTATTAACAATAATTAGAGGGCTGTTTAATTAATGACAAAAAAATTAATTAATTAGTTTGTTCTTAATATAGTTTTAGTACATATATTAATTAAATGGCCTTAATACGTTTTATTTAAAAAAACAAACAAAAAAATAACAATAAAAATAACAAGAACCATTTGAACGATACATAAATATCATATGTATCGTGTAAATGAGGCTTTAGAAAGAAATCATACGATAAATAATAGGGGAGATAACAAAATTATTTTAAAGATTTTTTTTATTTTGGAATTAGAATGTGACGTTATCATGTTTTTAATAGTTTTACGGGTCCATACATCCTTAATAGACGAAAAGGGCGTAAAGTTTACAGAACGAATTGAGGAAGACTTTTAATGTTTCAAAAATAAATACTATTTGGTACATGATGACGTCATGTTTGTAAAGAATCTTAAATCAAGTTTTATTTAATTTTTTAATTAATGTTAGCTCCCCGTTTATTTTTGAGTTAAAAAAATTATACACTCTCCCGAACTTACCCTATTTCCGTGTATGTTACAAAAAGAAGAAAACAAAAAAATGTTATATAAAGAGAAAAAAATAAAGAATTACAATAAAAATTAAAAATTATGGGAAAAATTAAAATTAAATAACGAATACAGTTTACTTAGAACAAAACCAAAAATATTTTTATTAATTGGGATATTATTAAATTTTATTTATTTATTAATTAAATATATTATATTAGTGTTAGTGTTTTATGGAATTTTAATTGATTTATTTTTAATGAAATTCATTAATGATTAATTTGAAAAAGTGTTTTGTTTTATGTAAACTGAATTACATTTAATTAAAATTTAAAAAATATGAAGGTTTTAATTACCAACATATTTAGTTATGTAAAAAATGTGTAGCAAAAAAAATAATTATTGAAATATATTATAAAATAAATCATCTTTTCTTTTTCTTTTATTTCACTTGCCACTTACCAGCCATCCTGTAGTTTCCTCAAAATACAAAAAACTGAAATCAAAGCAATAATTTTATTTGGACATATTTTGATTTTTCCAAGGTACTACCACGACCTCTCAAAAAGGTGGGTATAATAAATATTTGAAAAATATGAACTTTTTTCAGTAAAATGTTTCTAACAAGAATTGTTGGTAATTTGATTAGAAACATTTTGGTAATTTAGAGTTTTCGTGTATATCTCTAGCCGTTTGTGATTTTTGTGACTTCGTCTCTAAAAATTATTAGTCTCCGAGAATAAAAGAAAGCTCGATCATCAAAAAAAAGCCGGAAACTTCAAACGGTCAAGTTGGGTTCAATTGATGTATTACCAATAATAGTCGTAATATGTCGATTCATCGTTTTGCGTCTAATTTACGCCCTCACAGGTAAATAGTGATGTTTACGAAAAAATGTTTGAAACAAAAGTTGTTTCTTTTTTTATAAGGAACATTTTTTACATTTAAACTTTTGTTCTATCTCTAACGGTTTACAAAGGTCAAGACCCAATTTGACCTATGTTGCTCATTTATGAACTCGGACTCACTTTTTACGTACTGAGCACGCTAAAAAAATTTTTAAGCGTTACAAACTTGGTACTAAACTAAGTATACCTTGATATATATTACATATATACATGGTATAAAAATGGGAACATAAACATGTTTGTTTATTTCTTCGTTCATGTAGCGTTGTTTTAGAATCACTGGTTTTTTAAAATTTTTATTAAATTACCTTCACGACGTTTTCTTGTGTGATTGACATGCGCATCCGCATAACATAAATAAGCATCTGTCAGAGAACATGTTACTATTATTTATTTTCATGAAAATTTCTACATATTTGGAAATTTTGTTTGAAATTTAATTATTATATTTGTTTGAAAATTAACTATTAAAAATTTTATTCAATTGTTAAAAAGTTTTGGTAAATTGTAAAGCTGCTCGCAGGTAAATTTAAAAATAAATGAATAACAAATACTCGACTGTTTTTTTTTTAACAAATGAAATGTTTTAAAAATAAACACACGATGTGATGTGATTGTTTTTGTTTTGTTTTTGGTAAAGGAATGACCGTAATGGCAACAATTTCTATAAGTGAAATATGTGAAAATACAAAAATGGCTCGTGAAATGACCTTAACTGGAAGTTACGAAACAGCTGGAATTTATTATCAAGGTGTCATACAAATGACAACACGTTTGTTGCAAATTATCGAAGACCCGCTACGCAAAGCGAAATGGATGCGAGTTCAACAGGAAATTATTGAAGAGTATGAACATTTAAAATCAATGCAGTCTGCATTACAAATGATTAAATTAAATACAGGTTAGATCGAATCCATCCAGAATTTTACATCGATTTTTGGAAATAATAAAATTGAATGTTTCAGGTACGGATCGTATGATCCAAAGTAGTCATCAAAATGTGAATATATTTGGACATCAAATGGATGAAGCTCCCACAAGAGACTCATGGTTGGATCCAATTAGTTCGCAACCATGGCCAACACCAAATCATGATCCAGATGTTTGGCCAGCACCAACTCCAAACGATCATTCGAAACCAATTCCAATATCGATGAAATTACTCAAACAAAATCAATCGACCAAAAATGCAAGTAACGCGAAAAGAGGCGGTAAGCCAAATCAACCGTCGTCAACAAATCGTAAAGATGTACGAAATAATGCAAATTTAAGTAGTCGTGGCAACGAATCCAATCGACCGAAATCATCAAGGTCTGATACAAAGATTGATCTAAAAGATCGTGATCCGAAAGATAAAAAAGATGATAATGGATCGGAAGATAAAGATAATAATGTGAATGAAGAGGAAGAGAAACGTTTCGAATGCACCGGACCTGATCGTGAACTTGTTGACATGCTGGAACGGGATATTGTACAAAAGAATCCTGGCATCCATTGGGATGATATTGCTGAATTATATGAAGCAAAACGTTTGTTGGAAGAAGCTGTAGTGCTGCCAATGTGGATGCCAGAATTCTTTCGTGGTATTCGACGACCATGGAAAGGTGTGTTGATGGTCGGACCACCTGGTACTGGTAAAACTATGCTTGCCAAAGCTGTCGCTACCGAATGTGGCACAACATTCTTCAATGTATCCTCCTCTACTTTAACTTCCAAATATCGTGGCGAAAGTGAGAAATTAGTACGCTTACTTTTTGAAATGGTAACTTATTTTACTTTAGCACTTATTTAGTATTTTTAACTAAAACTGTCTTTTTTATTTACTCTTTCTACTTTAGGCACGTTTCTATGCGCCTAGCACAATATTTATAGATGAAATAGATTCGTTGTGTTCGCGACGTGGTTCTGAATCCGAACACGAGGCATCACGACGTGTTAAATCCGAACTACTAGTCCAAATGGATGGAATCACTCCAAACCAAGATGATCCCACAAAAGTTGTAATGGTATTAGCTGCAACAAACTTCCCGTGGGATATTGATGAAGCATTACGTCGACGTTTGGAGAAACGTATTTATATACCGTTACCGAACGGTGAAGGACGTGAAGCTCTTTTAAAGATTAATTTACGTGAAGTCAAATTAGATCCAGATGTTGATTTGAAAGATATTGCAAAACGACTCAAAGGATATTCAGGCGCTGATATTACAAATGTTTGCAGGTAACGTATTCAGTCACGTTCACGATTCACTCTTACGTCTCTTTCTTTAAAGTACGGTTGGTCAGTCGTCAAAAGATTGGACAAGCTGGAACTGGAACTCCAAAGGACAAGTTGGATTTAAGAGCGATTCATGCTTTGGTGTTTCATTGACGATCAAGTTTTCTGTTCGTTGTTTGTTCGATCGTTACTTAAATAATTTAGAACCAAATTTAAAATTATAAAATTTGTTTGATGTTATTTTCTTTTCAGAGATGCATCCATGATGTCAATGCGTCGAAAAATAGCTGGATTACGTCCAGATCAAATTCGACAATTACCACGCGAAGAATTAGATTTACCAGTAACAAATCAAGATTTTACTGAAGCATTAGAAAAATGTAACAAAAGTGTTTCGAAAGAGGACTTAGACAAATATTTACGATGGATGAAAGAATTTGGATCATCATGATACTACTGTTAAAGTATCTTACTTAACAAACTAAATACTTAAAACCTTCCCATTACTTCCACTTTTAACTGAACACAAACCTCTTAACTCTAACTTCACTGTAAACCATCACATCTCACCTCACCTCGAACCTAGCTCCATTTATTTACGTTACGATTAATTGTTGAAAGGGGTACTTTATTTTATAGATTCTAAGTGTTGTTTCAAAGCGTCAACCAAAGTGTTCTTTCTGCTTGTTCATTAGTATTATCAGTTTTGACGAGAATTCAGGAAAATCCTTCAAATTTACCCTCATCTGAGGGAGGGGCCATTAAAGGTCATTAGTCATACCTTCCGAAAGTGATTTCGCGCTTGTCATTTTTGGGAATTGCTGCGATCTTAAAAGATTCCTTTCAAGCAGAATGACTGAACCTTACTGACCTTATTTCAGTATTAATTTTTAAAGTTATACAGTCAGTCAAGTTTATTTTTATGATGCGTGCGCACACAATGACATGAAAATTGTATGTTGATAAACAAAATGTCACTCACAATAGACAAGGATAGTAACTAGATCTGGGATGACAGATTAAGTTTTATCTAAAGAAGTATCAGAGAAGTTCTGTGGAAGTTATCTATATCTGTGATTGTCTTTGTTTTTTTTTTTTTTTTTTATTCGAATTTCTAGTTTTGAATTTCTAAATATAGAAAGGCTCATAGAAAATATAAAATAAAGAAATTCCTATTCCTTCCCTAACAACATTTATTTTTCAAACATAATAGTTGATCAATTTTATCAAATTATTTAAAGAAATTTTTCATTCGAAAATCAGATATTTGAACTAAATGCTCTCTTATGAGGAATTTAATTTAATAAGATTGGGCTACAGACTGTTTTAAAAAGTTGTACACCCTGTACCCTGTTATACTGTTTCAATATTTTTAAAGAAGTCAAGCAAAATTTGCTTTTAAAGTATTTCTAATGACATACGACTAAAAATAGTTTTGTACGAAAAATTCTAAGGATGTCGACTCACTCATACCCGACTATTTGTTCTGTTCTCGTTGTAGAAGTGCGGTAGAGATAGGATGCGTTCTGTTTTCTCTTATGTCGTTAGAAATACCTTAAAAGTATTCTTAACATTTAAAATAATCATTCGTGTGGAAGAATTCTTAACAAATCGTTATCATATGTTATCGTAGCCTTCAAATATTATTTCTAATCAGTGACAGTGGCAGTAGCAGATTTAAGTAAAAAGAACCAAAAGCTTTTATTTGAACAAAAAATAAATTTTAATGAAAACCAGCTATAAGGACAACGCAACGACACAGCTCACAATTTTGGCTATTTTAACCTTTTTAAGTAACTTTTTTTTTATTTTTAATATTCACCTTTTTTATATTCTTATTTTTAGACGATCGAGCTTTTATTTTTCCTCGGAGAATAATAATTTTAGTGTTCTAGTCACTAAATGAGTGGTAACTTACTGTTATCTCGGAGTCGGAGTGTAAAAGCTTAGTAACCCTGATTTCTTTGCCCCACGCTTAAATCCGCTACTGTTTCTTATCCTTAGTCATTTGTTTTTTATATTAAATTTATTTAATTTGAGTTATTTATAAAAAAAAAAAAAAAACTTTTGTCATTAATCGTTAACTTACTAAAAATAAAAAAATAAAAACTGAAAGATTGTTTGAAAATAAACATTTTTTTACAATTATTTTGTTGTTTTATTTTCACAAACCTGGGAATGTGATTTACCAGGATTGAATTGTTTGAACTTACCTTGTTCTTGTCTTTTTAGGGTCAAAATGACCTTATAAACCGAGTTCTATCAAATTTATTTCGATACATGTAATGAGTTTCCAGTATTCAAAGTTGGCTGCAGTGGTAGCCAGAATTTCTTGAATTGGAAGGTTTCTAAAAGCCTGGAAGGTATTTGTCGATAATAATAAATACGAATTAAATATTTAAAGAAATATTTGGATTTATAAATTTTTTTTTTACATTAATTACAGAGATATGAATTCATTTTCATTTATATCATTAATTAATGATTATAGAGGGTATTTTTTTTATTTTTTTTTAAATTTTGTTTTCATCTAATTACATCATTTTCTTAAAATGAAAAACAAGACTAATTTTAATATTTGTTTGTTTTTAATAAAATAAAGATATTAATTATATTTGTAATGATTGATTAATTATTAAAATTAGCCAAATATAATAATTGAGTTTTTTGAGTATCTACATTGATTTTCATTTTTCATTCATTTATTTATTTATATAGAATATTTTGTAAAAATAAAAGTAACTACAAATTCTCATTCATTTGTTTTTTTTTTTTATAATAATTATAATTAATAATTCATATTTTAAATATATATTTTTATATAAAATAAACAAGGGGATGCTTAACAAAAAAATATTCCAAAAATGTTTCTATTCGCCATGGGAATTGATTCTAGCGCTGTCTGTTGGTAGAAAATAGAAGCTGTCTATGACAAGTCAAATTTCAACAGAAATAAGAGTACGAACGTGTCAAAAGTTAAATTAATTAATTTATTTTTTTATTTCACTTATTATCAAAATATAAATAAACAATTCAATCATAGCCATGCATAAATTTGACTTGTCATAGACAGCTTCTATTTTCTACCACTAGATAGCGCTAGAATCAGTTCCCATGGCGAATTCTCTGTTAGTCTGTTCAAATATCTTCAATCTTTGTCCAGAGAAATAAGACAATAAAAAAGTCGATCAGCTTAAAAAATCCTAGTGAAGTTTTCTCGCCGGGATTATACCTATGAAAAGTCCATTGTAAAATCATATGTGCAAAAAATATTCAAGGTCAAAGGTCGCGAAAATACAAGGTGTCCCACGGTGAACGCTCATTAGAAGTTTGTGGAGAACCAGACATAATAGAAATCTATTATAATTGCTATTCCCCCATAGTTGCTTGGGACCTATCCGCCTAAAATAATTTAGAATCTGCGACACTTCCGATTATGATGGAAGTTGACCCTAAAATCGTTGTTTCAAATGTAATCAAGTGACCCCCCTTAACCATTAAGGTTTTCAAGATATTTATTAGAAATTTTACAGCAAATAGATGAGTTCTAAAAAGGCTGTAACTTCCATGCTACATTAGGAAGAGGCTTCCAATCAGGCTTATTTAAAAGAGTTCAGCCACACGCAAGAAAATAACGCGAAATATAATCCCGGTGGGAAAACTTCACTTGAATTTTTTAAGCAGAAAAACCTTTATTTTCCTTGTTCGACAAATTTTGATGAATCTATCAGTCTTAGATAATTCGAACATCCTTTTTGGAAACATTCCTGTATAATAAACTTTTATTTTGGGGAATGAATATATTATAAATACTTTTTGTGTACAGTGTCTGTTTACAGTTTACTGTTACATCCAGTACTCGTTCAAAATTACAAATATTCTAAATTTTAATGATATAGATCTACGCTTTTTTATTTTTTTTAGATTTTACGTTTATTTATTTTGTTTTTTTGTTTTTTGTAATTTTTTTTGTTTTTAAAATTAAACCACAGATTTGTGTTTGAATATTTATAGGCCATAAGATTTTTATGGAAAATCTTATTACAGAGAAAATTTTTTATTTTTTTTTTTTTGGTATTCAAGATTTAGGGTAGATCGTCAGTCCACATACATATAAATTGATTTGTGGTCTTAATCGTTTTCCCACAGTCTTATAAATAGGATTCGTTTTTTAATAAAAATGAAAAAAACAGTCAAAATTCGTTAGAACGACATATCGCTTATCATGACCAAGAAGTCATAACGACCAACTATCATTCGATTTCCTTAACTTTAGGGATAATTAGGTTGCAATTTCGGGTCAATGTCAGTGGCCAATGGACACACAAGTCAACATCACTTTGAAATTATTTTGTTCCCTCAAACAATCTTATTTTTATTTGGTGTAAGTATTCAATAGATGGCACTGTGTTTCATGTTCAAAATTTGAAATTGTAACACAGTGCCATCTATTGAATGTTTGAGGAAAATTATATAACTCTCACTGTCACTGTTTGAAGTTGGAAATTTTTGAAGAATTTTGAAATTATTTTTGCTCGAAGAAAAAAAAAGTCCAATCATGATGCCCTGTAATGTCATTAAAAACGATTTTGACTGTTTTATGTTGATTTAAATAAATGGATCTATGAAAAAGCATTCGAATGAATTGGACTATGGACCTGAACATTAACAATAGTTATGATCAACAAAATGGCACCGATATTGTTGTTTTTCTGGTAATGTATGAAAAAAAAAATCACAAATCTTGGAACAAACAAGAGAAGAATATTTTGATCATTAATTTCTGGCAGTTTATACAACTACTGATAGTAATTAGGGTAGTTGAATCATTTTTATTCCGTAGACAGAAGCGTAGCTAAGTAATCAAAGACCCTGCTGTTATTTATTTTATACCCCCTGCATACTAATCATGTAACAACGCCATCTACTGAAACCTATCTTAAATAATTCAGTGTTGGTAAAGCAGTTAGTTGTTCTTAGAATTGAAACTTGTTGGGAAGTCTTTTGCATTCTTTGTATTCTTTCTTCAGTACGAGGTTTGTTGGTTAGAGTCCGAGGGACCCTTGAGTTTGGGGGATCGCCTAAGCCTTCGGTAGCTACGCCACTGTCCGTAGAAATATAAAGTTTTTATAGTAATGTTGCTATATGACGTCACAAAAAAAAAGTAGGTTAAAAAATTAATTCTTTAATGAAAAAATACAGTCGAATTGAAAACTTCCTTTTTTGAAATCGGTTCACGTAAAAAGGAGATTATGAAATAGTTTTTAAAGATGTAAGCATTTGTTTTTGTTTTTTTTTTTTTACAAAATTGATATCAGAAAAGTATTTATGTCAAAAAATTTGTGTAGTTTATGTGGACGTTTTTCATTTGAATTGAATTAAATTTTCCATTTTCCTTCAGATCAATTTTTTCTGTAGATATGTCTTATAAAATAATTATATTGTCAACAATATCGAATTATTATAGAAAACATTTATTCTACTAATTCTAAAATCTGTCTAACAACAAATATTTATTCATTTTGATTTTAAAATGAAATTATTCAAACCCATTTTTATAATATTGGGAAAAATTCTGGACTTAATGATTGTAATCACTATTGATCGCCATTGCTAAATGTTCTCCCAAAAGGTTTAACATGCTTCCGTTTCCCAATCGACGGTTCAATCAAATAATTTCAATTTAATTATAAATCAATTAATGGATCAGTTCACAAAACACCAAATCGGTAAAACTTAACTGAACAGAATAAAAAAAAAAAACGGTGAACGAACCCATTATATAATTAATAAAAAATATATAAACTTAACCTAAAATAAAATTAGGTAATTGAATTATAAAGTGGATTAGGATAACTAACACTTATTAGAAACAAAGAAATTGATTATTTTAATGAATTAAATTAAAATATATATTAATTATACTCAATTAAAATACGTATTCGATTGTATTTGAGTAGTATTTTATACAGAGTGTTCAAATTTATATGTAGGGTGTATTTAGTATCATGAAAAATTCATTTATTTCTTTGTTAACTCTAGAACTCCAACCTGGGGTAGCAGGCCCGTGCACAAGGGAAGCGTTTTGGGAGTCAAAACCCCTCCCATTGAGAATTTGTTCACATAAATTTTGAATTACTGATTTTAGAACAATTTTATATGAGCAAAAAAACTCGTGGGGTAAATATTTACCCCCGTTTGACAAAAGGTTTGTAGTTCTAGGGTTAATCATGGACACTTCCTTTATGGATTGCGTAAATGAAATTTTGTTTCGAAAAGTTTTGTTAATGAATTCGAAAAATTTGCCATGTTTTAGCCCATGGTACGATTTCTTAAGACTTGGTGATCATTGTGACAGCTGAGTGTTTTCCTCATCTTTTCTTGGTTAAAAAGAATTCATGGAAAATCACTCTTTTTCCGCTGCTGTACGCTCTATCCATTTTATTCGACGTCCATGGTATAAAAGATGAAAATATCATTACGTAACTGCTTTTCATTTGAAGTAAAATTAGATACTATTTTCTTTAGAATTAGAAAAATATGGAAGAAAAACTTGGAATTTTAATAATTGACGCATGCATGTGTGATTTATGAATAGTTGTTACGTAACATATTTACGACAAACATGATGAAGAGTGGGGGTGTGAGTAAGTAAAATTGAACAACGGTAGATTCATTTTCGGGTTGATTTCTTTTTTTTTGACGGTATCGGCTTAAAATTGCTAAAGAAAAGATCTCTACCAAAAACATGGGAAAAAGGTTTTTAGCTAACTTATCAAAATCTTTTGATTTGTAAGACCTTTTAAAATACACGTCCTTCTCGCTTGAATTTTCAAAGATATAAATGGCCAAAAATCGGTTCATCAATTAGCCATACAATTTAATTAGTAATTAATTCGTAGTAAACAGAACTAGGAGAACGTTGAACGTTTCGTCATTTATTTATGACTTCCTCAGCAACTAAAATTAAATCCAATAATGATTTAACAAATAATTAGGTTATAATTAACACTTGATGATTGTTAAGAAAGTTGTTAGTTGCTGAGAAAGTCGTAAATAAAAGACGGAACGTCCTGGTCCTTCCTGTTTACTACGAATATTGAAACATACAAATGAATCTTCTAAATCTTAAAAAATAGTACAAAATTCAACGACAAAAAAAACTGTTACTTATTTTTTGTAAACTCAATTAATCACAGTATATACAGAGTATTAAAAGAAGTATAAATTTTTCAAAAATTACTCATTTTGACTGAGCGAAAAACTGTTTTCGCTTTGTTTGTGTAAGAGATCCTTTTTTGGTCGATTAAAAATATTCAGGTATTTTTTAAAATTACAATTTTCTTTTTTGTAAACACATTTTTTATTGCACGATAAAAGTGATGTTTGGACATTTTTAAAAAAAATTTGTTTTGGGAGGAATTTCTTCCAAATAATATCATTTGAATATAATGGCCAGACTGTCAGAGACTTCAAATTCGAAGACGTTAAGTTTTTCCACAAAATATTTTGAAGAAAGCTCCGGTAAATCGATAGTTAATGAGTGAGATAGGCAACTATTTCATCTCAAACAAAAGCAGATCCGTGCGCACATGGAGGCCGAATTAAGCCTTCCAAACCTCCTCCCCCATTGACAATCTCTCCACATAAATTCGAACTAACAATACAGTTCCATCCATGCATATTATGAGCTCGGTACATTCTTTGATTTTGTCTTTGAGTCGCGAGTACTTCAAACAGAATATCAGGATCTTGGCGAGGCTATCGAACTGCGCCATATCTGCGATAAATACTCCCCCTTTGGACTCCCCCCTATCCCCCTTTGGATGATTCCAGCGCACGGACTTGATTAGGTAAACTCATTTTTCGATCACAAATCATGAACCAAAAGGCAATTAATACGCTACTTCGAGGGTTTAAAAATAGAGCTCCGAAAAATGTGCGTATAATTAATTTTTGTACTTGATTCTATTTGTAATCCCAAAACGAGTTTCCGGATTTCATGAACACTGAGGAGCTTGAACAAAATCTTTATGGCCTAATATAAAACAGTGTCTCAAACGAATAACAATTATTTTGATCTTCCAGTAAATTTGACCGTTGTATTACTAGAGGCCATGACAGATCATTCTGAGATTCAGACAAGCCATATAGCAAATATGAATTAGGTCGATTTCATCCCTAATTTGATCTGATTATGTTTGTTTGGAAATCAAATATAAATATTGGAAACAATTATCAATAATATTTTATAATGTAAATATTTAAAGCTTAAAGATTTATTTATTTATATTTTAATAATTTTAAATAGAATATTTAAAAAAAAAATAATTCAAAATCAAAATTAAAAATACCTTCAAAGTTTTGCATCAATCAAGGCACAAGCGAATTTGTTCAATTTTTTTTTTTTAACTATTTTTTTTTATTTTTTTTATTTTGAGAATAATTTATTTTATATATTTTTTTTAAAGGAATATTCGAGAAACTTATTAAAAATAACTTTTATATATATATAATATGTATGTATAAAATTTACAGGGTGTTCCATGAAACGAATTTTCTTTTTATACAGTACAAATTATTCTAACTTATCTAACAATCGTTTTTAGTTTCATTGAAATTGGCATAAATACCTTGTTTATTGAAACCCCTGTATATTTTTATTTTTTAAATAAAAAAAAAACTTATCCATGTACAGTAAAACCCCTGAATCAATCAGTGAATCAGTGGTTTATGGTCGATATAAACCGTTGCGATATTCAGAGGCTCTTTGTAACTCGTAGCTCGTAATTTATTCTTGAACCTATCTATATTCGCAACGTTTTATATGAGGTGTCCCGTAACTACTGCATCCAAAGAGCATAAAATTCTTAGCAGAACGAACTTCCTTGCAGTTTTGAATCCGCTGTATCATTAACGAGATGAGTTTCGTTAATTTTCGCTTGTAATTTTGAGAATTTATCGATGACCGAGCTTGCTCGGATATTTTTTTTCTGATAAATCGTAGTATTACTACTCGTCAATAGATGTCAGGAAGAGTCATATTTCTCAGTTTATGTTTCAGTTTTTCCTGAAAACACGGATAAAACGACGTCTCGTCAATGGTAGGTGCAACGGATCCAAAAACTGTAAAGAAACTTTCTTTTAACGAATTTTATTCGCTAAATTAATGCGCTTTTCGAATACGATAATTACGGAGCATCTTGTATGACGTAATGAAGTATGAAAATGCGTTTCTTGCATGGATAAAAATTGATAAAAAATAAATTTTTAAAAAAATCAATAAAATTTTGAACGAAATATTAAAAAAAAAAAATTTTTTTTGGTTCCAAGACACGTTTTGAGAGATTCCTTTCAGAATTTTAAAACATTTAGTGTGGATAGGTGGTTTATAGTTGTTTTTCTTTTTAAGGCGCATTATGTTGGTAAAAATGGTAAATAAAAAGTTGCTAAATGGGTATATTGGTATAAAAAAATCACGTGTCACCACTTCCACCGGAAATGCTTCGTGGTGGTTTAGGAATTGAATCATTTGTTTCACCATCACAAATATATTTTCCTAAAAAAAATTTAATACGAAAATTATAATAGTTTTTCAGTATTCAAGTACAGTCAACTCTTTTTTTACACGGTAAATACATTTTTGGTGGATTTTTTTACAAGTCAAAAAGCCCCTGTACACTAAATTTCATGAAAATCATTGTGGCCGTTTCCGAGATTTCTGATTTCCTTAGAACCGTGTAACAAAAAAGAGTTGGAAAAATTTAATACGAAAAAAAATTGAATATTACCAGAAACAAAGCGTCGTTTAACTAACGAAACTCGATAACCAGGTCCAATTAATTCGAATTCTACACCCGATAATGTAGTACCTTCACAATTAAATTGTGCTGATATTGTTGATTGGGCACTAGGTCCTTTCTCCAATTCAAATCGTGCTCGAATTGAACCTACACCATTATTTTCTGAATGTTGCGATAATTCTGTGAAATTCCATTGAACACATCGATTCGTTGGAGTTGTAGAATCTGCGAGCCTACAATTTGAAAAAAAAAAAAATTTAACAAATGTCAATCTAGCGAATTCTGATTTTTGTGTACAAACCATTGTCCAACGGGTTTTGATTGCATATTTTTAACAGCGTCATCAATTGGTACTGCAACCTTCACGTTGAGTAATGGAGATGGCGTACTCATCGCATGTGAATTATATTTATAATCAATTTTTAAATCGGTATGTGCTTTTTCACATTTCCAATACGCGACTAATTGAAATGGACACGATTGTGCTCCTTGCTTAGCTTTTACCTAGAAAATATTAAGAAAAACAATTGTTAATGATAGATATACAAATGAAAATAGTACAAGCACCAAGTCAATTTTAGATTTGGTGTGTTAGATAAGCTGTAGTTACAAACTTGGGACTAAACTTAGTATACCTTGATATATTTTATATACATGGTATAAAAATCCAGCTTTTTATTTAAAAATGTGTTGGTACTAGTACTTGGAGCTCGTACATCCTTAAGAAGAGTAATAAAATTTACCTGGTATTTAACAATATCTACATTAAAATATGAGGCCGTTGAATTTTGTTCGGCTTGTCTTTTTAATAGTCCGTTTAATGCAGGCATTATAAAATCTAGAACCATTATTTCTGATGTACTTTGAGTTGTATCTCTGTAATAAAATTATTTATTATCGACTAATTTTAATTAATTCATTTTAAACGATTATATAAATGAACCTCCCACATCTAAGTGTCTCTGTATTGGTGAAATAATTTGATAAATATGTAAAATTTCCTTGAACATTCAGTAGGTTCTTGTAATTACATTAAATAATTGTACTTACATAGTAACTAATTGTTTATTTGGAACAATACTATCTAAACGATTTACATTTCGCAATTTAAAAACTAATTTTGCTGGGCTCGGATTATTTGCTAAAACTGCCACAATACCAGCTGGAAATGATAACATCATATCACCAGACATTTTAACTTGACACCTTAAACAAAACAAAAAAAAAAACCAAATTTATTAAAAAAATGAATCAATTAAAACAATATTCGAGATGTTTTCGAATTAATCGAAACTTACATTGTTTCATTAGCACCACGAAAATACGAATGTACAATTTCATGAAACGCAACAGCTATAGGAATTGTGTCAGTCATGCCAATTGTTAATGGTGACGGTCCTCTGGATGCACCTACAGATACACCAGCCGCTCGGAATTCTAAACTTCCAACACTTTCTGCGCGACACATCGAGTTCGGACTCATATGTCCGCGTGGTGATACACCCTGTAAAAATTAAATTTATCAGACGACGACTTGACATCTGTTTACCGAGTACCGATTAAAAGAGCAATAATGCACTTTTTAAAGATTAATTAACCTCCAGACAGGTTATAAAAACAAACAATTGATTGAGTAAGTTGTTGAAATACCCTGTATAGACACGTTTGTTTTATATAATAAACTTACATCAGATCTTCTAGATGGAGGTCGTGGCAACGCAATAGAACTAGTTGGAGTAGGTGTCTGCCGTGACGATACTTTTGTTAAAGTTGCAGACGGTTGCATTTCACCAACCTCATTGAATAAATCCCCTAAATCAGCATACCGTGAATTACTGGATAATGTTGGACTGTTGACTGATTGACTGGTCGTTGACGGTTGAGTTGGACTTTGTAGTATGGGTGGACTCTGTAACGGTGCATATGGATGACCACTGGTCGGTGTTGATGCATTCGACGCAGCTGGACTTTGGAATAAGTTTAAACCTAACAGATCATTATTTTTAACAACGCATAATTGTTGTGAAACTGATTGCGAACGTTTCATACTAATATCATGAATGTCAACGCTTGAACCACCTTTACCCTACAAATTCAATAAATAATATTAAAGTTAAATACAGGGGAACATACAAAGATCAAGATAAGAATAGTGCAGTAGTACTTACTGTTGTTCCAACTGAAAGAGACAGAGTTTCAACGGTCGCTCGTAATTCATCAACACTGGCTGAAATTGGAGCATTCCCATTGCTTAACGGTTTGATTTCCACATGAATTTTACGCTCCCTTTCGTCATCTAAAATGTATTTTAAAATTTATTTAATAATTTACACAAAATTCGGGTTCAGTAGTCTATCAGCACTTCAAGTTCGGGCATACTATCTTGATAGATTACTAGGAAAACCAGATTAGCGAAAGGCGTACTCCTGTACAAACTTAAAGGAAGCGATCAACCACTTCCTGCTGAATGGTAGGTACACTCGATTCTGGTACACTTGGTGGATAAACTCAAGGTACACTTGGTAGATAAACTACCGCTTTATCCACCAAGCTCGTCTCGGCGTCGTTTCATTAAATGGAACACGACGATTCGGGAACAGGAAAGATTTGGGAACGTTGTCGACCACGAAAAGCTACAGAGCCCTGACTGGTTCAGAACTATGGGGTCTCAAAGTCTTTGGGAATAGTAGCCAAGTTTACGCAGATCATGTAACGACACCAGTATTATCAAATCTATATCGTTACCTGTATCCGAATCAGAACTGGAATAAAAACTTTCTTTGTTTGGTTGCCAAAGTTCTGTAACATTAGGTTGAGCACAAAATCCTTCTTCATCCTTTTCTGGAGTTTTTGAATCGCTACTAGCCTCTGGTCCTTTTGTATTTTCATCTTTATCTATACTTCTACAAAAATATAAAAGACGTTAATTCAATGTAAAAAATTCTTCCACAAATAATTCCACTTACACTTCCGTCGATTCCTCTTTTCCCGTTGGATTTTCACTCAGCTTCTTTTTCACTTTTTTGAATTTCGCTTTATCACGCCGGGAGCGTAAAAACCCTAAAATTCGTTGATTTATTATTTGAAACAAAATTGAAATTAAAAATAATTGATTAATATCATTTCGTATCATTCAAAAATTAAAAATATAGAAAATTGCTTTTTCTTCATGCAAAATTGATTTTTCATTCAGTTTTTCCGAATACAAAATGATTTTGAATCATGCGTTTTTACCGTTATAGATTTCAAAATAATTATTATTCAATTTTTCTTTTTTAAACCGTCTTAAACACACTGTCACAGTGGTGATTTTCATACAGGGTGTCCATTCTCACTGTACGTATTACTTAGAACTCTTGAAGAAAATTTATTTAAAAATACATCGAATTTGGAGACTTACAGATAAGTTTTCAAATATCAAAAATAGAGAAGCTTTTTAGGAGCTTAAACAAGGACTACTCTCTTTTAAGGGACAAACTCGAACTCATCTTCATTTTGAGAAAAATGTTTATAACGGTTTAAAAATGAATCGAATTTTGTTAATTGTACAAAATAACCTAAAATTACGTAACAAATCGAATTTTGTACAATTAACCAAAAAATAATTTTCTTTTGAATATATAGAAACAAAAATTTTTTAATCACAAACAAAAAAAAAGAAAAATGAAAAAATTCAAAAAATTAAAAGCTTTTGAAGCGTAGAAATAAAATGGTTAACAAAAATAGAAAAAAATAAATAAAAACAAATGATTCACACTACTTTGGACATGCAATAAATGTAAAATTTAAAAAAAAAAAATTAAACATGCCAAAAAAATGGCGAGTCAAAATTACTAACAGTAAACATAAATCAAAATTATTATTCATTTTTATGATAAAAAGTTAATTTTCCAAAAATTGTTTTATTTTTTACCTAAAAACATTACTTCCAAGAGTGTATTCTAATTTAAGAGAACAAAGAATTCGGAATTTCATCCAGTTTACTTTCGTCTTATTCAATTGATCCGATCCTAGGCAAAACTAGATTTCCCGTACCTAAATTTGTAATTACGCCTCGAATTAAGTGACGGTATAGGTTTCTATCGAAGTTAAAACTCGGTTTCTATAGGTTTCTATCGAAGTTAGAAGGGGTAATTAAGAATTTTTCATATTTTTTTTATTTAGATCACTACAAGGGCTGGAATCGTGTCCAATGGCCTGTAATTCGAAGAATTTATTATATTTTTTATACAACTTTCATTTTGAATAATTAAAAGGCTTCTAAGACCAAAATTTCCACTTAATCTACCTGGAACTCCTAGGTCAAAAATTTGTCTACTTCCTTTTCTTTTATTTCTCCATCTTTTTTTAAAGACTTCGTAAATCAAGTTGGAGTTCCTCGTACGGGATCTTTTTGCTTTTGCTACTCTTAGGTAAGGTTAGGTTAGATTGGCTGTCCTGGATGGGACACACTTAGACCATAGAATCCGTTGTGATACCGAAAAAGGGTCGGCCCATCCTCGAACACTACTCCATGAACCATTTGGAGCTGTTTAAGAACAGCAGGAGAGCTTTGACGTCGACGGACTTTTGAGGCTCAAGAGAGGCTGGCTCAAGTAAGTTCATCTCTTCATGGCAAAAACTGGGCAGTGACAGAGAAGATGAGACATTGTCTTCTCCTCCTCACCACTGTCACAACTCCTGGAATAGTCGTGATACACTGCCAGGCCCTGGCGTTCAGCTTGCCTGACGCCCAACCAGTGACTGCTACTCTAACTGCATGATAATCCACACACTGCGACTGATTCTGTTAGAGGAGTTTGGGGACAATTACTTCTAAAACGGATCAATTGAAAAAGCAAAAATAAACCTGTTGACCGTTTTTCTTTGTGAAGAAATACCAATCTAAGTTACAAACAAAACAATTAAAAATAAAATAAAAGTAATTTGAAAAGATTTTAACAAAAAAACAAAACAAAAGTTTACATCAATAATGCCAAAATAAAAAAAACAAAAATCTTGTTCACACAACTGAATTCAGAATTGTGAAGTTTGTGGTTAATAAAAAATTTTCATGTAGAAGGGTATGTGCACTGAAAAATAAAATGTGTATATTTTTGTTCAAAAAACGTAATTTTCTCATTAAAATTTGTTTCCAAAATAAAGTAACTTGTTACTAAAATTAAAAATACGAATAAAAGCAAAAAAGGTTTTTGAAATTCGATTCAATTAAATTAATAATAATATAAATTTTTAAGTCGGTCTTGGTAGTCACAATAAGCTTTTTTTGGTCAATTGGTCAGAGCGTGGAGAGCGTGGAGCGATACATCAAGTTGACAACATAACAAAAAATAGATAATTAAAACATAAATATATATCCATCACCATTTTTCTTTCAACATATTTCCCTGTCACCAATTATCATGCAAAATTTGTATTTCATTTCTAAGGTTCTTAATAAGATTCCCATACACAAAGTAAATATCAAAATTCTTCAATTTTCAAAACTAGTCTAGTTTTGTAATAACCCACATTCGAGGTGGGGGGGGGGGCGATCTTTTAGAAAGACGATGTCTCAGTGTCTCCTAAATAATTTCATTCATTTTAGCAATTTCATTCAAGAACAAGAACGGATCAAATTTAATTGTTATAAAAAAAATCGAATTTTTTAACTTTATGACGTCATCAGAATCCAAAAATTTATTTTTGCTCTATCACATTCAAATTTTATCCAATTTTGATAAACCAAGTATGTAATTCTACTAAATTTGGGTCATATTTTTCAAATTTTTCATCAATATTCACCTAGCTCTAATAGGTTTCAAGAACCTGGAGTCCTGGTTCAGAAATTAAGCACATTAGTGATAGATAGCGAAAAACTGGCATCACAACTGAAAAGAATGACCCAATATTAGTGGGTTTCAAAAAAAATTCCAATAAGATCGGATCAAATTTGCCTGTGTTATCAAAAAAATCGAATTTTTTAACTTTATGACGTCATCAGAATCCAAAAATTTAATTTTGCTCTATCACATTTAAATTTTATCCAATTTTGATAAACCAAGTATGTAATTCTACTAAATTTGGGTCATACTTTTCAAATTTGTGATCAAAATAAACCTACCCGTAATAGGTTTCAAGAATATGGAGTCTTGAAGATGAATTCAAAGACACTGTGACGAAAGAACAAAGGGAAAATACTTTTTGCCTCATAATGCCTAAAATGAAAATGCCCAGCTTGCTCTAAATTGTTATTTTCGAATAAACTCAAAAATTACAATATATGAATAAAAAAATTGTATTCCGACATTTTGTATTTACTTTGTGATAACTTGGATGGAAAAAAAAAGTGGTTTTGCAAAAAAATTTGGTAGAAAATAAATTGATTCTAGAACGAAATTAGAAACTTAAACAAAAATAAAACAAAAAATTTAGAATTATTTAGAATATTAAATTAGAATGGGACTTAATTACACTTAGATCTTCGCAGCGACTTAGACAATGTTGAGGTATCTGACACACTATCTTTAGTGGCGGAAGGGCTCGAAGGCACTGAGGAACACTCTCTACCGCCTGTAAGCATATCAAATATTCTTAAACCTACCCTAAATCTATGCAATAAAATTTTCAATTTTGCTCCCCCCTCCTAGCTCAACTTAGCTTATTCTAAATACATACTTCAATTACAATCTATTTATCATCAGTACAGAATATGTTCAGATCCGAAACCGTGGATCCATCAATCCTGGAAGAAATCCCGACAAAAAAGCTGTAGGCCAAGAACAGATATAATAAGGACATGAAACCTCGCCCGTGCTTGAATTTAAAGCGAGTATCTGGCGTTGCGTACTTTTTACTGCGCATCAGGCTGCCTTTCTCTCGAACCAGAGAAAAAAGACAGCTTGCTTCCCTCTCGAGTTACATGTCCTTATATATGTTCTTGCTGTAGACTTTCTGCTATAGCTTCATCTGATCAAAATAGCATCTATTATCCGGAGACGTCTCGCCTTCGGATAACAGGTTGTTTTTGATTATCTCCTGGTTATATAGAATTTGATTGGCTCCGTGCGGACAAAATTTTTTAGGAAAACTCAAAATCCGATCGCTAAAAGATAACGAAGAACATCGGACTAGATGGGCTGATGTTTCAACTCGTTACCAGTATTACTAGTAAAATTTTTCTTAAAAGCACTTTCGAATGGTCGGGCTTTCACTTTTCCTAATAAAATTACGACTGAACTTTAAACTGATAAGGACTTTCATACTGATAAGGACTACATTGTAGATTGAAATACGTATTTATTATAAAAATTGATCTAAGAATTGGAAGTTAATCTAAAGGGTCCCTAAATGATCCAACCACAAAACAATTTTAAAAAAACTCAAAAATTGTCCGTCATTTGTTTATTATTCTTGGGATCTTGATACGAATCACGATTGAACCGTTGATTTTCAAAAGCTATGAAAAGCTGATGAAAATCAAAATCATACCGGAAGAAACTCAATACAATTCCATTATTGAAAATTAGCGCCAATTTTTAATTTTTTGTTTATTTTAAAAACTAAAAAGCAGTGTGAATTTGTTTTGGAGATGCCAATTTTCAAATATTGAAAATTTCTGAATCATTCTCTTGGATTCTTTGATTAATTCAAGAAGCCATGCTTGTATTTAGTTTCTCTTATACAATATTTTGACGAAACTGAAACTGAAAACTACTTAAGGCGACATAAGGGGTAAGGTAGCACTTTCCAAATTACGAAAAGTAACGATTCATATCGAGTAAGAGTAAACGGATATGTTATACAGGGTGGACAATTTTAATATAATATGGCTAATAGCTTGTTTTGTAATTAACCAATCAAAAAATAACTTAAACAAAAAGTTGTAAAGTTTGATGAAGGATATCATGTTCTGACATTAGATTGGACCTAGTTCTCTGAGTTCTTTTATTAGTTAATTTAGATCCTAAAATTAAATTAGAAAGTTGATCCTCAAACATTTTTTCGAAAATCGTTAACTTTCGGAGGAAATGCGACTTAAAAATATTTCATTCTTGAGTTTAATCGAAAGAAAATATGCTTCAAGTTTCTTGATTATTGTTTCTATACTTCAACAATTTGAACTTATTGATCAGACTATACAGAGTGTTCTGTTATTGATAGAAGAAAATTATACCAGTAAATTAAGCTTATCAAGACAATTGGAAAAGTTCTTTACCAAATTTCGATCTGAGGCCTGATTCGGGAGATGTGGCTATGGGAAAAATAGAAAGATTTGTGAATTCACAGACCTATCAAACTCATTAAATTAGTAGTGTCACTTTAGAATATAGAAGGGACCCCATAGTAACATCTCCCGAATCAGGCCTCAGATCGAAATTTGGTAAAGAGCTTTTCCATTTGTCTTGATAAGTTTCTGCTATCAATAACAGAACACCCTGTATATTGAATCTTATTTAGTCATAACTTTCCGAAAAAATGAACGGGTTTAAGAATCGGATCGGATCGTTACTTCTCGTAAAAAGGACTAAAAAATATATGGATGCGGCATAGTAGCCTATGAAAATAAAATAAAAATAAATAAATCAAAAATAAAAAACTCAAAATAAAAAAAATAAAACTTAAAATACTGAAGAGGGGTGGATATTCTGACTTGAGAAGTGAAGTGAACTTCAGGAGTCAGGAGTTGGCAGATGGCAGATGGCAGATCATGTGAAGATGGCTGAGTGATTGATTTATTAAGAAGATTCAATGCACATACCCTGCGAATTAGATATGAAGATATTGAAAAGGGATGTGGTACGGCGGGACGCGGACGGCTTGTTAGCATGCACAGTTTCATGTGCCACTGATGTAGGGTCACTTTCACTGTTACTGTTGTTCATGTTCATTGATTGTGACACACTGTGACTTGTGTGTTGACTTGCGTGTTCACTTGTCTGTTTACCTTCACGCTTTGTTGTTTTTACTGGGGCTGGTGCGGCCGTTGCTGCGTTTGATTGACTGATAGCTTCACCCCCACTACCAGACACAACATCTTTACTCTCGGTATCAGCACTTGATTCTGATATCGTTGATGTTGTTTGTAACAAATTTAGATCGTCTGCTTCAACCATGTCTACAAATATTTACAACTTTTATGATTTTTGTCTCTTTAAAAAATTTAAATCATATAAATACGTATTTCGTCTACCAAGTAGTCATCATCGGTATGAATTAGCTAATCGTAATTACTCTTATTGTGTTGCTAATTTGGTGGCGGACTGCGCCACTGATGATGACTACTTGGTAGTCCAAATACATATTTATATAATACAAAAATTGATCTAGGAGATTGGGGCAAAAATCGAATTTTTTTCGAGCTTTTTTAGGTGTAATTTTTGTTCTTATTCGTTAATTTCAAATAAATGAATGTATGGGAATGATAAAATTATGTATCTTAGCAACGAGCATAAAAAATAACGTACGTCGATTTCAAATTCTAAAAAAATTAGTTTAGTTTAATACTTCGAAATCGTCGTATGTTGAATTCCATAAAGTTTAAATTTCAATTTGAATGCATATACATACTTGGTTTCTCTAATCCCGTGTACTTATTTAACACAAACTGCTCTAATAATTTATTTACAGATAACTCTAGGCACTGCCGTTTAAAATCACTATGAACCTAAAAATTAAAAAAATATTTCATGTAAATGTAGGTACACTTATGTTCAATAAAAACTAAACAACCTAAAACAATCTGATCTGATATTGATATACAAGGTGTTCTGTTGTTGATAGCAGAAAATTATACAGATAAAATAAGCTTATCAAGATAAATGGAAAAGCTATGAACCACATTTCGATCTGAGGCCTAATTCGAGAGATGTGACTATGGAAAAAATATAAAGATTTATGAATTCACAGACATATCAAATTAATTAAATTAGTGGGTGACTTTAGAACATAGAGGGGACTATTAAAAAACAATAATTGTATCTAAATTGATTTAATTGGGTAGCGAATACTAAAAATATTTTGTTGTAAAGAAAACAAAAAAGAATACATATTTATCAAATTATTTCACCAATACAGAGGCACTTAGACATTATGTGTTATGTATTGCACAATTTAATCCCCTCCGTATCCAAATTAATGTATAATCTCCCTCCAACATTATTGGTCATTCTAAATAAAATTGAGACAAAGAATTCCGACTGTTAAGAACAAAATTTAAATTGAAACTCACCTGTCCAACCAAATCATGATTTGACTGCATAACTTCTGAATACGAATTTAAAAAATCTTTCATCTGTTTTAAGTGTGCTTCTTCAATATCTTGAAAATGCTATACAAAAAAATTAAAAAAAGACACTAAATATGGAAGACACTGTACACTGAATGAACTTACCCTACATGTTAACGTCATTTTTTGTTCAAATTCTGTTTTGACCGTTAAATATTTATCCACTAAAGCTTTGTAATCGTCATGACATTTTTTTAATTTCGATTCAGCCTTTTCAATATCTTTTGCAGAGCCATTTTCACGACGTAATCGTTCTAGTTCTAAACTTTTTTGTACATACAAATCTTTTGCTTTTTGTAATATTAGTGTTGTGGATTGTATCGATTGTACCACTTCAAGAGTACTTGATTCATTTTCTTTGACCTTCGAAAAAATATTTAAACGATTCATAACTCATAGCCTTAACGATACGATATTAATTTTATTAATTAGCCTATTTTAAAATATTTATGTGTTCCATCTAGTATATAATTTTATAAGTTCATGGAAATTTATAAATAAACAAATAAATGACCTTGAGAAGTACAATATTCAAAATCCGTACTTTTTTTTTACCCACACATTATTTTTTTGCTGACAAGAGATTAAGACAAGTGAAAACAAACAGTTAACTGAGTTAATTGTTGAAATACCATGTATAGAAAATGTTGATTATCAGTACTTGCATTATTTTATTATTAATTAGAATAGTTTAAAAAACTAACACAGTTTTGGCGGCCTTTCGGCCGTTTTTCGAGAATGTTTTACAAGACTTTGACCTATCTTATCTTATATATTTAAACGAGAAATCACAGAAATGGCTCCAACGATTTTCCTGAAAGTTAGTAGGCAGGGGGTTTTTGGGGTGAAAAATCGATTTAAATAAGTTCCATTTTTAGAAAATGTTGCTTTATTCGTGATTTCAAGAAAAACTGAAACCTTGACTGTAAAATAAGACTCTTCCTGACATCTATTGACGACGAAATAAAGTACCGGGACATTCAAATTGGTATTTTTGAGGAGACATTTTAAATGGTTTTATTATAATAGTTATTAAATTTGTGGCTTTTTAACTCAAAAAACTTAAATTCTCTTTAATTAAGATTACTAGACAAGATATTTGTCAATATTTAGTTTACGCTGTATGTATCATATTAAAAACATCAATTATAATCGAATAGACCATGATGTTAATAAATATCGTATACATGATTAAAAGTAAACAACACAAAAAATAATAAAAAATAGCGAGTAAAGCTCGGTTATCCGGTGCGGTTATTATAAAAATCTATATGAACATGAAGTACTTACAACTTTATATTTTTTCTGTAAATCATCTGCATATTTGGAGACATCTTTAACAAGTTCGGAGACTTTTTGAAACATCTGCATATGTAATGTAGCTAAACGTTCAGACGATGCTTTTAAAACTTGCCAAACAGGTGCAAATGTACCTTGATTACAACTACTTCCTGCTTGTTTTGCCAATTTCGTCATTTGTTTTGAATTTAACTCTTCTATGTTTGATCTTGTCCAAAAGAAACAAAAATCAAAAAACATCAATTCGAAAAAAATAAATCAAAATAATTTGATATGTTACCTTTCTCGAAAATAATCCGCCAATTCTTTGCTCGCCACCAATCCATATTTCATGTTATGATATAATACATCGAAACCGAGATTTTTCTCTCCCTAAAATTGTTTTAGATAAATTTTTTTGTAAAATGATATGCTACACGATACACCCCAAAAAAACTATTCTTGTATATTTACCCAAAAGTAATCTATAAAGTCGACAGTCATTTTTTCGTTAGTTACAAATCATTCGCGTCCAGTATTTTATTGTTTTGGAATTAGTTTGCTAATAATTGTTTTTAATTTAAAAATAACATCGTTTGCTTTGACACTTTACACTTTATTAGCCCAAATTCAAGATCACTTCTTTTTTTTTTTGTTATTTTGTGGGCAGTAGTTGTCAACTTGACATGTCTAACATTCTTTCAAATTCAAAATTCCCTATTCATTTTTTTTTTTAGTGGAATTTTGAATTAATGCAAACACTTTTGACTTCACGTTCACACGCGAGTACACAAGTCACCACTTTCAATTATTATCAATTCGCTTTGAATTCAAAGATATTGTTTTGTTTTCGTTTTTTTAGGTTTAACGACCTTTGTCCGTTTCAATTATCATTTTGAACCACTCTCAATTCTTGATTCTTGTTTGCGAATTTAAACACATCCATGTGACGTAATTATTACTCGATATCATTCTACAGTCAAAATAAGTTATAGCGATATCTTAAAACGACCAATTTATTTTTGAAGTGAAAAACTAGACGATATATGAATAATAAATAATATTTGGTCGGTTAAAATCTTAAGATGTAATTTCATGATGACGCTTGACGCTGGCTTTGAGCGACAAAGTAGGATTTCACCTAGCTGAAAAACATAGAACTATGTGCAGCGTCAAATTTAAAAGATGTAGGAAAAATTTAGGAATCCACCTAGCTAGCTGAAAAAAATAGAACTATATCCAGCGTCAAATTGTAAAAAGAAGCGACAAAAAACAAAAAACTATTAATCCATAACCTCATTTTTAATAAGACACATGGTAATGATAAACAACAATATCCATAAATGGGAGCTGAATATGATTATCAATTTTTCCATATAGTTAAAATGGCATCACTTATAACGACTATTTTCGGATATAATGACCATAATTTTAGGTCCACCCAATATCGTTATAATCAATTTTGACTGTACATAATTTGATACTCTTCAATATAATTGTTAATTATGAAAAGCGAGGGGTACTTTTTTTATAGTCTATGCGCTAAAAATAACATTATACCAATGTAAAAAGAGGGATAGTACTATAGAGCTGCAAAGTCACCGCCAAATGAAAACGTTTCGTCTCGTGTGCTACCTGTCAAGAATTCACTTATTGCGTTTTCTATGTCTATATAGCTCTATGGTATTCTCTCTATGGTATAATTCGAATAAACTTTCTAAAACTAGATCTTAAGTAAATAGAAGATAAAAACCACAAAAATCTAGTCCATTTGATACTTAGAGAAGTAAGTTTTCGAGACACTCACCCAATCGTTAAATGAACAGAAGGTCTGCATTTCTTGGGTCAAATAATTACCTCATATACCAGTTTTAAAAAAATATTCTAAAACAAAAAAATTGATTTCACACGATGTTTTGGTTCGAAAACAAACAACCTTTGAAGCAATCAAAAAATTTTAGGATTAAAGACGCATTATTTGGATTGCAGCGAATGGACTATAAGTGGTAATTGAACATTATACTTAAGAACTGAGAACTAGTATTCATTGATAGTTTAAATAATTTAAAGTCACTATTTAAATATCTCACCTTCTTTTTTATTACTTAAGTACAGCTGTACTTAACTATCATAGGTTTTTACCATGTTTTTACATCTATAGTTTCAGGGTAATACGTAAATTCACCAGAAAGAAAATTTTTTTGTATTTACGGTGATCATGTTTTTCCTTTTCTTTGGACAGTTCAATTCGAGACGATTTTCGGAGTGGAGAAAAAACCGTATGGTAACATTATTAATTGGCGATGTCATTTATTCCTTCTTTTAATTTTATTACCAATGTTTTGATGGTGAAATGGAGTCTTCTTAATCAAATAGGAATTTTCCTTGATCCATGTGAGGAAATTTTGTCTATTAATATTCTCAGAACGAAGGAAAAATATCGCTGGTAACATTTACCGATTAGTTAGGAGTTTCAATTTAAATATTTAATGTGCTCGAACGGGATACTCTAAATCCCATGAATTTGAATTCTTTGACCATTTCATGATTTTTAATAAACAAACCACTAACCCATAAAACAAGGACGTGAAACTCAAGGGAATAGGATAGCAGGAAAAAGGCGCCTATCTAGGCGAAGTCTAGTTCTCGGTCGTTGCGTACCCTGTACTGTGCGTCAGTCTTTTGTTTTCAATCATTTCATTTATCCACATTCATTTATAGCTCGGCATGGTAGTTTCACGTCCTTGTTATATGGGCTCTTGAAACAAACACTTATTACGTATTAACCGATTTAAAAATGTACTACAATTTTATATTTTTTGATACCTACCCTTTGGATTTTGATTCCGTCTGATTCCTTCAGAGGGGTGTCTAGGGGAGAATTGTTCCTTTGCCGACTGCCTAAATCCGCCACTTCTATGGATTGAGAAAATGAAAAGAAAAAAAAGAATAAAGAAAACGGCAACTTGGAAGAATTTTTATTAAATTCACACAATTTTAAAAATCATTTTGACAAACTTTTCCATTCTAAATAAAATTTATTATATATTCACAGTAATTCTTTTTGTCGCCAATTTGTCAATTTTGTCAGTGTCTATATATGGTCTATACAAAACAAAACTTGAATTTGTCTTTTTATTTTTCAATTCTAAACTTAGCTTACAAAAATTTATTTTTTAAAAATTCTATAATTTTACTAAATTTTTTTGTTTTTTCTTAAATAAAAAATTTATTTCTTAAGTAAAACAGGACCTTCAAAATATTTAAAAACGATTTTACAAAATTTCAAATCTAAAATGCTACTCTTTTTTTTCTTAATTTTATATGCAAATGCATAACGCATGCGTATTTTCATAATAATAAAGGTAACTTCAAGGAGATTTCCAACTTTTCCTTGGATTGCACTCAGCAACGAAGTGATATGAACAATTAGAAGAGTCGTAGTAGAAAAATAGTCTAAAAGAATCTTAACAGGTTATGGGCCCAGATTTGAAAATGTATTGTTCAAGTGTCTTCTTTCACTCTTCGTAAATCTACCTGAGGTTTCCAACGAAAGCCCTTTTTCCAAAAATTTGCCTTCTTTTGCTACAATGTCTTTTTTGTGGAGCCCATGCGGCACTGAGCATCTTGTTTGAAAGATCTTTTGATGAAAACACACGATTTGACAATGCTCTACATCAAATCGTTGCCGAGAAGAATCCAAACAAAGCTTAATATTCCCGTAAGTTATCCTGATGAGAAATCACAGCACGGAACAATAAGAGAGCTAATGTTTTGTGCTATAAAGAACATTATTGAAGGGGCGGGGGAGTCATAAATTAAAACCAATGAAAAAAAAATTATTCATAAATATTCATTATATGTATATTTG
Organism: Chrysoperla carnea; assembly: GCF_905475395.1. NCBI lineage: Eukaryota > Metazoa > Arthropoda > Insecta > Neuroptera > Chrysopidae > Chrysoperla > Chrysoperla carnea. Next base: position 36,051,012 of record NC_058342.1, read on the forward strand.
AAAAGCCTGTTATGTGCAAAAATCTACATTTGTATAAGGTTTTTCATCTTCCGTACACATTTTTCTTTAGAAAATTGTCATATAAAATTTGTTTTTTCTTCATGACATCATACAATTACAAAATCAAAATTTTTATTTAAAACATATATAGCTCCGTTTATCTTTATCTCAAATCTCTCAATTTCATCACAGCATCACAGATTCTCAAACCCAATATTCATATTGACAATCATTTTCATTAATATTTTTCTTATTTTTAGAGAAAAATATGGCCCTTTCATTATAATTCACAGGTGGTGTCACAGACATAAAGACAGTGTATAAATATTTTTTGAACACACTGTAATCTGTCTAGAATTAAAAAAACTTATAAAGGTCGATTCACATCTTTAAAGTGATCCGTATTTCTTTTATTTAGTTTAGACCAAGAACTTATGTATATAATATATAAAGACGTGAAACTCGAATGTAGAGCATAACAGGAAAAAAAGCACCTATCTGGGTGAAGTCTAGTCCTCGGGCGTTGCGTACTCTACTGCGAATCAGGCTATCTTTTATTTTCAATCACTTAGACAGTCTGATGCGCAGTACAAAGTACGCAAGGACTGAGGATTAGACCCTACCCAGATAGGCACTGTAAATTCAGCCACGAGGGCTTATAGCTCAAGAGTTTCACGTCACGTCACGTCAGGAAGCCAATGTAAATATTGAATTCGGATTTGATTTGATAAGTCTACGGAACCGAACTGAACATAAAGGCATGAACTATATAAAGCATTTGATACTATAGCCTTAGCGACCTGAAAAAATAAAAAATTAATTTACCATAGAATTAATAATTACATAAAACATCTTTTAAAATAAATTGGTTTGGTAAGTCTATGGTTTTAAAAATAAAAATAAAAATGTTTTACAGCTAATTTTAATTTTAAATTTTTCATAAATATAATATTTATTATTTACAGAGAATACTTCATTTGTTTGTTTTTGGTTTTTTTAATATACATTTTACAATAAATTATTAAATTACTTTTTATTTAATGAATTTGTGGTTCTTTTAACAATATGTTCAATATAATATGGCGTTCATGTTCACGTTTTGAGCTACAACTTTTTAATGATCAACGTAACCCGATTTTTATTTTTAACCAATTTATAGTCAAAATTCAGAGATTTATAAATCAAAAATTATTGCTCAGAATATTCAAGCACATAGGTCATTCTCAATGTTTTGAAATCACAGTAAAAAACTGGAGAAAATAGTACATAAATTGTCGGAGGTATTCTAGCGACGCGAGGAAGCTAGATTTATAAAAATTATTATTAATTAGCTAGACTGGTTTTGATTGCTTTGGTGTTATAATTAATTATTTTTGTATGGTACAATTAATTTTGAATTACCACTCTTTTTATTTACCTAAGAAAGTCAATTTTGTTAGATTTTATTACCGTAGATATTATTCTTTTATATATTATTATGGAGGGAATTATTAAAATAAGAAAAGTTATGTCAAGAATATTTGTATTGTTTACCAAAATAAGATAAAAATAATTTTCTTATTTTGATTTTAATTTTAAGGGTTGAATGCTACTGAAGTAGATTACCAAAGCAATCAAAATCGGTCTAGCTAATTAATAATAATTTTTATAAATCTAGCTAAATATTTTTATTGTGGGTCCTGAAGAGGATATATTTTAACAAAATGCTTAAAATAATTTTATAGTTAAAGACAAACTTCGCCCACAGAAATGCTAATTCCTAATTTTTCTCCCAATACTTTCCGAAAATTGAAGCGTCCTATCAAGTTTGAGTCGTCACGTAAATCGTAAAGTATACGAATAAAAAAATGCTTGAGGTTGAAGGTCAAACTCAAAACAATAAAATCTGTGTCAATAGCTAACTCTGATCTATGATATGCATACTTCGAAGGTCATTCACAATATAAAAAAACACAAAAAGTTGGCTATTTGACTTGATTTGATTGAATTGAGTTGGCCTGATCCAGATGACAGTTAACAGAACACAGATTTCTAATAAACTCGACTTACACTTTATTGTTTATCACAATTTATATTTTGCAAAGGCTATTAGGGCTTTAACTGCTTTATTTAGACTTCAACTCGAACTTAGTCAGTCTAGTTGAGTAGAAATCTGTGAAAATGGTTATCAACAAAAACAAAATGAAAATTGAAAGCGTTTATATTACGTAATAAAGCTTTTATTGTTTAATAATAAAATGTATTCTACATAAATTTAATTCTTTGAATCTTATCGATATCGAATTCAATTATTTTCTTTTTTTATTTAAAAAAAAAAGTTTTTCTTTCATTATTTTACATTTTTTTAGAATATTTTCTGCAGATACAATAATTATTTTACAATAAATGAAATATAAATTTTCTCTTCATATCTGCCGCGCATGTTTTTTGTTTTTGACTATAGACTAGTAAAAATCACTAAAACGATGTATTTGTTAAAGCGGTCACGGTGTCAGCGTGGAAGCGAATGATATTGGTAAAACTGACCCAAATAATTCAAGATTCCAAATCATTTAACGATTCATAACGAATGGTTTCGATGATATGGACTCGAGGTGGTCTAATTATAGCTTTATCTCGGAAATTATTGTTTTAATCGTCAAATGAACTTGATTTTTTAATTTTTTGGATTCTGTTCGAAATATTTGGAAATAAATTCGCTACCCAAACATCTGCACCGATTTATTTTCATTTGTAAAGGATAGTACACTGTTTTTAATGAAACTTAAAAAGTTTCAAAAAATTTATTGTGTGTGTATCTATATTTACAATACAAAATGAGGTGCTGCCATTTTGTTTTTGGATTTGAAACGTGAACTTAAAGACGTTTTCATGTAATACTATATAATTTTAGTTTTAGCAGCTGCACCCGTTGGGTGTCAATACCAGAAAAAACATTGGGATTTTTTTTTTATATCAGTTGGCACTGATGTGGTTTTTACACTTATTAAGCTTAGCTTAATTATGATGGAAGGGTTGGGTTGGGTTCAATTTTACTAATTTTTGTAGATTACCCATTAAATGATACAGTTCTTTTGAAATTGATTACTTAAAACAGCCTTTTTTGTGCTAAATTAAATTTTATGGGCTTTATCTCAAATCGAAATTTAATTTTAATCTTTTTTACGATAAAAAGAGAGTCAAAGTTTTTCATCGTTCTTGTCTTTTTCGCAAGAAATCGATCTAGGAATTGAATAACAGAGTTATAAATTTAGGCTATTCCCTTCTAAAGGTTTTCTGATGGCACGCGACACAATATTCTGAACACGTCACCGATCACAAAGGTCACTATGAAGTTTTATATAACGAACGAACGCGAATCATCCTACGAACGCGTGTTCATTTGTTTTTGTAGTTACATCGTGGGCTACAATTGCCATTTTGAAACTTATCACAAACTCGTTGGTCAAAAAAGCGAACCAGAGAAATGCCATCTGCACGTTTAGCTATTTTTGCTCGACATTTCATGGGAAATGTAATTAAAGAAGAATTAAATGCGAATTCGAATAATCACGGAGTCAAGACACATAAAGGCCACCCTAAAAAAATCTCCGCTCTCTTGCGTTTATGGCGAGCTTTTATTCTAACAGCTAGAATAAAAAATTTTACCTCAAACATTCAGAAAAACTAAAATTCGATTTCGAGTTATAAATGATTTTCAGATTTCAGAGTCGTTTTAAAAACTGTAAAAGTAATCTACGTTTAAAAGTGGTGATGGCCACTTTATTTGAAAAATTCAACTGATTCAGTATATAAAATATACAAAATTATAGTCGATTTCAAGTAAATTGAAGCATGGTTACGAAAGAGAATGAATAATAAATAAATGATGATAGATTTGAATATATGTACCAATCAATGTGGTTCAATTTATATGAAAAAGACAATAATAATAGTTGGTTGATTTGATGATGATAGATATGCTATTATAAATTATAAATTATAAATATATTTATTATTTACAAAACTTACTTTTCAACTTCACTGTAAAATCAGCAAGAATAACGAACGATTCTTTAATTCTACAAATAGTTCTCTATGTAAACCATTTCATTTTACATCTTGTTATCCTATTTTTTTTTTGTGTAGTCCATGCGATACAAATCAAAATTTTATTTATTTACACCTCCTTCATTTTCATACATCAAAAGTGGGAATTCATGATTCTCCATTAATTGTCATGTCAAATTTTCAGAGGTGTACACAAATTTCCAATTTATTTCTTTTCAATATCGCGCATTGACTATTATTTTAAATACTAAAATTGTAGATTTTGTACTACATGAAAAAAGTTTTTTTTTTTACACAAGGTATTCCAAAAGTCATCACTACCCCTACTAACAAATTTAATGATCTTTATTATTACTCTAGCAAGTTTTTTTCTGTCCTACTCTTATATTCCTTATTCCTTTATCAAATTCCATGATTTACCCCTCATTTTCAAGCTTATTATGTCTAGTTTTGACGAAAAATATACTCTCGGTTTAAAAATGTACCGCTTAAGACAAAACACGCTAGACAAATAATTTTGGCTTATTTTTCCCATAGCCACATCCCCCGAAACAGGCCTTAGATCGAAATTTGGCAAAGAGCTTTTCCATTTGTCTTGATAAGCTTAAATTACTGGTATCATTTTCTTCTATCACTAACAGAACATCCTGTATATCTATACATGTATATAAATAGTTAGTAAAAGAGTGTATGATTTTTGGCATACCTTGTACTTGTATTGTGTAAAGGTATTATTTATATTTTGTTAAATATTTCGATAAATCGACTAGCCTTAAATTTAAAAATATCTCTTATTTACTTATTTATAAGTGTTAATTAATGTATAATAATTAATAATTAATATATATTATATTATTAATATATTAATTATTAATTATATATTTTATTATATTATATATACATAGATATATATTATATGTACAGTCAACAGTGGAACACAAAAGTTAGCTACATTTTATTTAAAAAACTCTTTTTTTATATTTTTATTTTATTTTTTTTATCGCTTTTCAATTATTTTTTCTTAAAAACACAGAGCAGAGCAATAGTACGACTTGGATTTTACGTCAAATTTAAAAATTGGTATCAATCTGATTGAAATTTCATTCGTGTCATTATCATCAAGATTATTCATAATTCATTTTATGACCAATTTGTCTACGAAAATAATAGTTTTTCTGCTTAAAAAATTCAAATGAAGTTATTATAAACGACGAAAGTATTAGGGTGTCTTCATCTTAAATGCGACACACTGTATGAATTGAATTTTATCAAAAATTTTCATAAGGGATTTTTTTTTTTTTAATCGAAATTCATAAACAATTAAATTTAAGGGTACTTTTGATCCAAAATAAAATAAAGAAATCGACTTCATATGACACCTGAGCAACTGTATTTTATACTTTGGACACGATCAATTCCAAGCTTTAAAACTATGAATAATCTCGCGACAACTTTTAATAACTATACAAAAAACAAAATTTTTTTTTTGGAGAAGAAATATAAAAAAAAATCTTGATTTACATTTGTTTTTTTTCTTTTTTTTTTTAATTTAAAAAAATTTCTTATTGAAATCACAGTCAGATTTTGAGCTATAAAAAAACAGTACAAAGGAACAAAAAAACTGGTTTACAAAACGAATTATTGCTATATAAACATTTTAAAATACAGATCCCATAGAAAATTTTTTCTTTTTGAAAAATAAAAAAAATGGTATATTTTGTTTTTTTTTTCCTTTTTTTTATTATTATTGAAAGGCTTCATTATTTTTATATCAAAATTTTTAAGAAAGCTGAATTTTAAGTCTATTGAGGTGTCACAGAAATTTCTTCAAAATTTAAACCCCCTCTCCCTTCTTTTGACTTCTATACGTCTCATCACAAACTGATTTAAAACAAAAAGTTTAATCAAATCATTTAACTGTAAATTATACACTAATTTGTCCTCGACTTTAATTTTTTATATATACAGGGTGTCCGTGATTCAATGAGCATAGCTTGAGGACGTATTCTTTGGATAATATTAAGTCGAAAGTCTTTGTTGATTAAATTTAATAGTGCCCATAACTCCTTAACTATTGGGTTCTGGATAAAAATATATAAGACATTTTTGACTTAAAATTTTCCAAAGAATACGCTTTTAAGGTCGAGACCATCGAGTCACGGAACACTCTGTATATGACACAAAATTAATATTCTAAAAAAATTAAAAGTTGGTTCAGTTCTTTCTCAAAAATAAAAAAATTGCACACTATTTTCTTAAAATAATTTTTGGTAACAGTATAAAAGTAATTTGTTCTTTTCGCTGCAAATTATTAGACTTAACTATGGCATTAATAAAAGTACATATTAAAAGTTTCGTCCAACCTTAATTCAAGGTTCAAAAAAAACGATAATCCATAATTTTTTGAAATTAATTATTTTGGAATTATTAAAAAATAATGCGACCGGCAAATTAAAAAAAAAACTAATTTTTAAATGTTTTATTTGGACTTGATTCAGAGTTAGGCGAATTATTAGAATTGTACTCGATAAAAAAAAATTATATTCAAATTAATTACAGTCAAAATTGGTTATAATAACAAATCGGCTACTGTGACCAATTAAAAAGGTATAAACGACCATTAAACTACTTTGAAAATTATTAAATTAATTTTGATCCTTATACAGGCTGTTCTATAATTTACTGCAGACCTTTTCGCTTCCTGAATAAGCTGAGAAAAAAAAGAAAATACCAAATTTGAGTAAGAACCTTTCAATGTCTAACCAGTTTTGACTGTAATTAAAATTATAGCAATTATTAAAAAAAAAATGTAATCTAGGATTTACAAAAACATAAAAACAGATCTTAAAATATGGCAATTAAGTTTTACGTAAAATAGCAACAAAATTATAGTACTTAAAATAATTATAAAATAATGGCATTTAGCAAAAAATCAATGTCTCTCTCTCTTCTTTGGTGCTAATTGCTAAAAAATCTAAAAAACAAACAAAAATTCTGGTCAGATTGTTGACAATAATTTTGTGGAATGTTTTTGGAATTAAAATCAGAAGTGTGATGAAAAATTATTTTGATTTTTTTTTATTGCTATCACAGGATTAAAAAATTGTATCCAGAGGCTTCAAGAAGAAGCCATTTTAAAGATCAAAACTAATTTTAAGTATTTTTGTACGTAATGTGTGTGTGATCTAGCCCCAGGATTGGGATACATTCCCAGGATTGAGTATCCCAGAAGATTGTGTTATGATTTCATTTACAACTGGAATCGTCTAATTTTTATATTCAAAATATGCTTGACATCATTCTCGAAGGCTTTTCATGAAGTTTCGAGATATCGGCGTACGTAGCGTATTTTTTTAAATCAAAAAGTACAAAAATCGACTTTATCAAACATTTTTTAAAGTATTTCTAGCGAATTGCAATCTCTGAGGGAATTTGCTTAGCTAACGCAGCTCTTGCGCTCCTCCTCTTTTTTTTTGTAGTCGAAGAGCGCAATCTGGGATAGATTTCAGGGACCTTTTTGAAAACTATTCATCAACATCAAATCGTCTTAAATTTTTATGTTTTTTGGTCCATAAATCGAAAATTTGACAAATGGTGAAAAAGACAGAGATCGAAATACGAGAATTTCATTCACATTCCTCTACCAGGGCCAACCCTTTAAAAACAATCGAATATCCAGAATTGTAATATCTCAAAGAATTCAATAGGTGGCGTCGTACAAAAATATTTAAAAAGATACTTAACTAGCAGGTGCCAGGTGCCAGATCCCAGTTGCTCCGTTTTAACATGACAAATAAATAGACTTTGAGATCAGATAAGTGATTTAAACCAAAAAGTAACTACACAATATTTGGATAGCAAAAAAAGAAACTATTTATTGTTAACTAATTTTTTTACCACCGATTTTTTTAGTTGCTGCATGTCCATGTTGTGTAAATGCTTTTTTACCAAATTTTCTTTTTGTTGGTGGGGATGATGTATCCTGTGCCGTCGTACAACAAGGGCATCCTTTTCTTACATGTCCACGTTTCGAAGCACGTCGTAATCCACTACTGATCGATGCTAGATCTGAATCAGATAATATCGAATGCGGTGATGATTCCGATGAGTCTTCCAACATGCCTTCCATCATGTCCGCAGACATTGCTGACATAGACTCCTCATTGTTATCAATATCACTAGACGGTGTGTTGTTTAGATGCGTATGCGTGCTAGTTTCGTGTGTTTCATCTTTATCGCACGTAAACGATGACGCATCTACCCCATTTTCATCGTACACGTACAATTTATACGGTCGTTTACGACTGTATTTTCGGGTATTGTTATCAGACTGTGCTTCAGATGCTGAATCTGATAACGAATCATTATCTTTAGCGTCGTTCGATGTCGAACTTGTTCGAGAGTTTGTGTCATCATGACTTGAGGAAGATAATTCACAATCTGATTCGAATAAGGAGTAACTACGTCCTTTTTTCGCCGCTAACTTTGTATTTGATTTCTTTGAATACGTGTACAAATGTGAGTGCGTTGCTTGCGTTAAAGGCGATTCAGCACGATACGGTGAAGGTAGACAGTAGGAGGTTGATTGCGGTAAAGGGGAGGGGATTGTAACATCTGAGATAAGAGGAGTATTTGTAATAAGTGTGTTGGTATCCTCATAGGAAGACTGACTTGAATTGCTACATTGGGCCACAACGTTTGCATGGAATTTTGTAGTACCGTTCTTGTTAATTTTATTCTTTTGTACTAGCAGATAATCGATATGCTCGTTCAGTTTGTTCTTAATATCTTGTGATGATGCAGTCGTCATACTCATAGACATAGTTAGACTCATGTCTCGACTACTTCCATTATCTAACGTATTCGTAAAGATGTTGATGTTATCATCATCGTTGTCGTTATCATTATCATTATCGTTGCTACAAGTCGTCGTGACGACATCTTGTAAAAGTACATTAGCTCCAACTCCAAACGATGGCGATTGATTTGTATTATCAAACAGTATCTCTGCTTCGGGGAATAAATCACTAGCACTTGGTTCATCCACACCTAAATCTTCACATTCCTCGGATAATGATTTTTGTAAGCGTAACTCACGTTCGATAGCTGCCTGTTTTCGCTGCGCTTGAATACTCAATTGTTTTTGATGATTATTGTTAATAGTACGTGATTTCTTGTCTGATTGAGAGTCAGATCCAATTGTGGATGTGGCATATTGCATACCAGGACTATGTCTAAATATCGGCGATGCCCCTGCGGGATGGTGTTGCTGTTCAATACCGTCTATACTGTGATTGTGACTGTTGCTTGCCCAATTCTTCTTAAAACTATTTTTGGTATTATCGATACTAATACAATCACGTTCCACTTTACCGTTGTGGATTGGACTCACATTTATGACGTTCGATGCACTCCCATGATCCGTTAATATCATACCAGATGAATGGTTGCCATTGTCATTTAATTCGTTACATAATTGGCTCAATAGTGGTCCATTTGAACCTAAAAATTCAAATAATTTACTCAATCAAATCAATTATATATAAATAAATTATAGCATAAGATTAATCATTAAGAAAATTAATTAAGGGTTCATTTAGGTGGCTTGAAGAAATAGCTTAATTTTGAAAAGCTGTATCTCCGAAACTATCAATCGTATAAAAACTGGTTTGATCTCAAATTGTTGAAAGAAAAAAGGTTTTTTAATGGAGAGTGGTCTGAGATTCGTTTCAAGTGCGAGTTTAGGGTTTCTAGCCGAAAAAATTTTTAAAAAAAACATAGGAATGAACGTCCTTGAGCGAATAAATTTTGGGTATTTTGTTACAGGATAAAAAAAAAAGAAAAAAAACTTAAAAAAAAAAAAAAAAATTTATAAAATATAAAGAGATGTAACAATTATATAATCCACACTGTACAAATTCATTAAATACTTATATAACACTTCAAATTTACAACTTTATAAACATATCTAGACATTAGTTTTACTCTCAACTCACCCCCCCCCCCCCCTTCATCCCCAAACGATAACAACCCATTCAAATTCGTGTCTAGATTTGTTTATCCAGAGATGGGATACTCGAAAACTATTAAATAGCAAGAATAATTAGATAGAATTCCTAATTGTTTGATATATGCAGAGTGTCTCAGGAGTAACGGACGCCAGTTTCTTACTATTCGTTTCTTACTTCGCTTTCCTGATTGGCTGTCTATTTTAACTAATAGCTAATTATCCGTGCATCAGATAAAAAATTGGAAGAGAACCTTTCGTCTTAGAATTGTATTTTCTATCTGATGCACAAGGGCGTCCGTTACTCTTGAAACAACCTGTATTCCAAAAACAGGGATAATAATATTTTAAATTTGTTGGTATCAAGTATCGATAAAATTTCGAATTTCAAGTATCGATTATTAAAGATTTTCGAACTACCTGAATTGAATCTGCTGAGTAAGTTTCGAGGATCCATCCCTAGTTTATACAACAATTCAAAATTATGAATTAAATACCTGAAATGGTTGTTGGATCGTTGACTTGTAGCTGCAATTGATGGGCATGGGAGGTGTTTCGATGGTTGCCATTATTCGTCTCCGCTAGCATTGACGTTGAATGACTTTTGTGATTTGACGATTGTACCGTTAAAACAGCGCCACTTGAATTAAAATCCAAACTATTCGAACTGGAATGAGTCGTTACGGTATCAGCCAGAGTTAAAATACCAGCACCAGTAGCAGATTGAGTGGTTCGAATGAAACTCGTTTCACTCGATGATACCATTGTCCGATTTAATATTTGTGTTGAGAGCTTCTGAGCATTCGATGTTGGAACTAAAACTTGTGTGGTAATCTGTTGCGATGTACCAGCCGCACCCGGATTATTCGATAAAGTTGTGGGTAATTTTAAAGGCTTCACAGCTAATATTTTACTACCACCGGAGACAATTGTTATTTGATGACCCCCTTTCACCATAGACATGGGCAACAAATAATTTCCAGGTACCAGAACAGTGGCGGTATTTGTGATTTTACCAACTTGTGCCAAAGCTTCACTCACGACGGAATCAGTAATGATGACGTTACGATTACCCGTTGAATTGGATGTGTCAGTGAGTATTAACTGTCGATGGGTTTGTTGAGGGGTTTGATGCGCACTAGAGACACTTACATTGACATTGGTCGGTACAGATACAGACGTCGCAGAAACAGAAGTCGCAGATACAGCGGATGCCGATTGTGAGGATGACGGACGGTCCATACAATCGTTTGAATTGTCCATGCCATGTAAACCACGCATGCCTGGTATATCCATTGAACCTTCGGTGGATTGTGCATCGTCCATGCTGAGCATCGCTTGTGACGGTGAATCTTGTAGCTGTGACAAATGTAATTGTACTCCACATGAACTGTCTTCACTACCGATCGTACGATGATCATCAATCGTGCCTGGACTCATCTCCATACCAGAACCAGTTCCACCACCGCTTGTCGATACTTTCTTACCACCAGATGATTTTTTACGTTTTGAATTTTGACTAGGATTTGCTGGTGGATTCGACCGTCGTCGTGGAGCTGGTTTATTATTTAAATCTGGTGAATTACGTAACTGTTCAGCGTATTCAGCTAAGATTGAATATATTCTTTGTGCAGTACCCTCATCCTCTTGAGGTTTCTGTTGTGGTTTTGGCACGGGTGATGCTTTTAATGGACTAGCTTGTGTGTTCGGTTTGATCGGTTTATTTTTAATTGTTTTGGAGGCCGCTGTGACCGCTGTCTGACTGTTCACTGTTGCATTTAATTTGATTGGTGTTGATTTGGAAGACGATATGGAATTGGGATTATTGTTAGCATTGCTACTGGATGATGGACTTGAAGAACTACTTTGTGAGGTCACACTAAGTGCTGGTGAAGGTGTTGACGACGCCATCGACATTGACATCGGTTGTTGTTGCATAACGACAACAGGTGATGATAATATCGTTTGCCCCAATTGACCAGAAACGTATGCAACACTAACGCGCTGTTGTTGAGATCCAACAACTAAATTTGATGTGTCAATATGGGGCGCTGTTTGAAATGTCGCCATTATAGGTGTCGACGATCGATTCGATGTCTGTGTACTGTCGTCTGATGTGTCAGCTGTTGTATTTGAATTCTCTAACTTGCTGACGAAACAACTTGTGGAAACAACAGTTGAAACTGTCGTTGATGGCACAGTTGCTGTAACAACAGTTGTCGCTGTTGATGACACAGATGTTGCTGGTTGAACTGTACTGGTTGTGCTACGTTCTTTAACCTTCTCGAAAACTTTATCAAATTCACGTAGCTGCTCTAATGTGGATGAACTGACAGCAGGTTCGAGAGCATTCATATTGCTAGTAAGTACACGGGCATTTTGTGGCAAGCGTATTGGAGTGCCAACGGTGCCAGATGTAAGTAAAACGCGTTGGCGTAACAACACAGGTGTCATTACACGTGTCGTTGGGATCCCACCAGCACCAGTTCGTTGAACAATTGGTAAAGCTAATCGCATTGGTGTTAAAACTGTTTGACTGTGACTGTGACCAGTAGTTTGACCACCACTACTTTGATTTTGACTTTGACTGGCTACTAAACTAACAGTTTGACTGGCACTGGAAGGTGGTAAACTATCGTTTGATGCGTTACTGTCAACATCATTACTTTCGTTCTTGTTCTCAATGATGTTAGCGATTTTATTGTTAGCGATATTGTTGGTTGTTTTAATCAATCTTATTTGTTGTTGTTGCTGATTACTGTTGCTGATTGCCCTCTGTATTGTCGAAGTAGTGCTACCAACTGTGTTACCAATTGACACAGACACTGACACCGGTACCACAGTGATGGGTGTTGATGTGGTTGATGTAATTGTTGAAGTAACTGGTAGCGATAAAGATGGTGCACTTGAAACTGCAACAACACTCGCACCACCCATTTTACTAACCAACAGCAATGGTTGTTGATCAGTATTACGTGTTGTTTGGCTATTCGAAAAATTTGTCGTTTTACCAAATGCTTGTTGAAATTTTGGTAAAGTACTTAGCTGTGCCGTAGCTGTAGCTGTACCTGCACTAGATGTGATTGTAATACTTTCACTAGATGATGACGCAGGCGCAGATGTTGAATTATTATTAACTGTTTGTGTTTGATTTGTACGTCCAATATGAATGAATTTAGCATAAGTCTCTTCAAAAACCGATCGAGCTGATGACGAACCGATTGCGCCTGCGTGTGTGTGTGTGGATGTTAACTTGGATGTGGGTGAGATCACTTCAACTTTAACAATTTCACCAGTTTGTTGTTTATTCACAGTTGCCATTTTAACAGACGAGGAAGCCGATAAGGAAACAGGTGTTATGTATGTTTTACCATCGGATATTTTGTAGAGTAGTTGTAACGGTTTGACACCATCACTGGTTGAGATCGATTTTAACAGTTGGGATGAGTTAACAAATGATAGAAGATGAGGTGTACCTGATGTTGTGCCTGCTGTAGCTCCACGTACTTGTATTGTACCAACAGGACCAGGACCACCAGCTACAGATACTTGATGATTTGAAGTCACTCCAGTTGCAGTCGCACGTATTATATTTGATACAGGTGTTGAACTCACTGTTACAGTTGACACCGCTGTTGAATGTGATTCATCCGCTGCACTGTTGACTGCCACTGTTGATTGATGATACATTTGTTTCAGTCTAGTAGCACCAGAGGCTGTGGCTGTAACTCCAGCTCCAGCTCCAGTCATCTCTTGATGATGGCTATGAGTGCGTATCGTAGGTCGATGTATCAGCATGTTGACCAGAGTTGGTGTATCTGTATTTGATGACGATAATGTGGTTGAATTGGTGATAATTGCTGACGTGCTACGTACCACTGACACTGTGCTCCCATTTGTTGTATTCGACGAATTTTGTACTATATTTGGTGATGTGACAATTGTGGATAAACTCGGTACCGTTGTCGTTTGTTGCACCGATACATTATTCGTTGATGGGCTTGGGCTACTCCTTGGGTTCTGTTGCGCACCTCCTGTTGATTCCTGTTGAATAAAATCAGAATTATGCTTTAATTGAACGAAAGAAATACTTGTAACTAAAACAGGGTATCTAGTGCAGATGGTCTCACGACCTTCTCTCACGAGATATTCTGTTCAATGATATACTAATGTTGAAGTTCTACCTAAAATAATAGGATATTTGTCACTATCAAATTCCGTTCCCAAATTTGCTTTGGTGCTTGGTTTATCCTCACTAAATTATCTGTAGCCATCTAAGATTGGTCTTTTTAAAATATTCTCATTTCTAACAAGCTCATCGGCTTCACAATTTCCTGGAATGTTTCTGTTATCCGAATAAACTAAAGAATGATTTATTCGCGGATAAATTATTCGTGAATAAAAACATTATGGATTATTGGTTATTCGAATAATGTCCATCTCTGATCTCAATTACAATTCGACATATTTGTGATAGAATCGTTACACAAATGAAATTGTACAATCAAGCTTAATAAAAATGAACCATATCATGTTCAGAAATCAATTTTTAAACTTATACTATTTCGTATATGTATACTTAAATTTAACTCTTTTAGCTTGAATGTAACTCTTTCGGAGTTCAGCTTGGTGATCGCTGATCAATTCTTGCATTTTGGGGAAATATAGACATCTGTGATAACCTTTCCAAACTATGAGGGATTTAAATAGTCAAATATACAGAGCGTATCATATCATTCTCATCCCAGATCTCAGAAAATTGGAACAGCTTTGATTGACTCTCAAAATTGAATTTTATCATTGAAGAAGCTCTATCATTTCATAGTCTAGTCAACAAGCATCGTTTTGGGACAAACCTGGTCCAATTCTCGAAAATTTATCGATCGATGGTATTAAATTGTTTATAATTATTACAACAACCTCTTCATTTGTGTAAGAAAAGTTTCTAAACATAATTTCGAAAATGATACTTTGATCATAACTTTCCGAGAACTAGAAACAGATTATTTCCAAAATGATGCTTATTGACTAGACTAAAAAGACTTACTTTGATTTGATCACACTGTAAGTTTTTTGATACACTCTGTATATTAATTGATTTTTTTATAGTACCAGATGTAACAGTAATGATCATCGGTGGGTTGCGTCAGTTACGTGGATTCTCAAAAGCTATCCTGTTGAAAATGTACTGTCGAGATCAATAAAAATGAACCTGCTCCTTAACTTCTATACTTATAGTCAAAATCTGCTATACAGATATTGAAGCGACCCATAGCAAGGTCAATATATCCGATAGCCGTTATATATGTGCATTTTATCTCTCTGGAGCTAGCTTGGTTGCTCTTGCACTAAAAATTACTATTCGTGATAGTGCCTCGGAGCTATATAGCCCAGTTTAGTGTTTAACCATCTTCTGTGATTAAAGGATTATATCCAGTTAGAATTTTGAAAGAATCCAATGCATTTCCGGAATGATCCGAGAAATATTGAAGAAAATAAACGCATCCAAAAAAAATTTTAACTGAGTGTTTTAAATGTCACTGTTAGCAAAGTTGTTGCGGCTATTACAGGACACATTTTGGGCGGCAGGCATGCTTATCGCTTGGGCCTGATAGTGTATCATGACTACTGCAGGAGCTGTCACAGTCAGGAGGAGGAAGAAAAAATGTCTCATCTTCTTTTTTTGGAGTACCTCCAGGAGATCACCTACAGGAGTAATAACTATATCAAATTTTTGAAATCGAACAACGGGATCTTAAATTAAAGAAATATCCAAGAAAAGGTGTTTATATTTATGTAAAACAAATGACCTTTCAGTCTCGCAACTGGATATAACCCCTTAAACCTTCCCTTAAGTCCAGTATGGTCACCGTCATCGATGATCATTATTGCATTACCATTTTTAGTCTGGAATAATAACTCAACCTATGGCTTCTTGAAGAGAACTATTTTGTGTCAGTATCATCGGTAAAGTGTTAAAAATAAAAAGGATTCTGAGTGACGTGTTAAAATTATATTTATAAACAAATTAAAATAATTCTATTTTACATATCACATGAAATTTTTGTACATTTAAAATGAAAATTCTCTTAAAACAAAATAATTATATCAAACACATTCAAAATAGTACTACTTGAAATATTTAAAGCTGAAAATAGGAAAATTTGTGAACAGTAGAAGTGATTTAGGAATAATAAATCTAGAAAAAAAAAGAAAAAAATCAACAATAGCTTCTAAAATCAAATACATCAAAACTAAAGCAAGTATTCATACAAAAAGGAAAATAAGTTAGAATCCTACAAGGAATCGGTAAAGTCCTTGTAGAATCCTATCAATTTTTCCTGGCAAAACATACGTAAAATACCCTACCTGAAAATTATGAGGAGAATCCATTGTTCCACTGCATCCTTCGCCAGCATTACTGTTCTTAGAACGCTTTGTACCTAAAGATGGTGCCTGATTTTCGGTTATTAATTTACGTTTACCTAATTCCGTACGTTTCGTATTCGATGAGAATGGAACAAGATCTGGGACATTGTCATTCTGGTGAACGTATTCAATTTTAAATGTTTTCGCCATTTGTAAATTTGATTTAGCTGTTGGTTTCACTTCAAGGTATCCATTTGAGGTACGCACAACCGTAAAATCCGATTCATTCGATGATGATGATTGAGAATCGGAACTCTTTGATTGAATCTTTCCAGAATGTTTGGTTGTTTGTACGAATACGGTTTGTTTAACTCCTTCATGATTTTCGTACTCAATACTCATCGGTGAAGGGGGGCTATTGTTTTTTTTGAGTAATGGAGGAGTTACTCTTTGATTTTTTAATATATTCGTAAATGTTATCGGAGCAGCTTGTTGGTTAGCTTTAGAAGGTGCTTGTTGATTTGTTATTGCTATTTCGATATCATCATCGGATTCGGTGATATTTATTATCGGATCTGATGATCTTTTACAAATGTTTATCAATTTACCAGATTTTGGTACCTGTTTAATTGTTTCTGATTCACGTGCTATCTTTAATGAATTCGTAAACGTTGTTAACGGTTTAAATTCACTTTTTCGTATCAGTGGTTTTCTTTCCGTTTGTTTTACGATCGTGGATTTTGTATTATCAGTTAACGAAACTGATTTTCCTGGAATTTCTGTAGGTTTTGTAATAGATGCTGCCACTGGAGCGGTCGTTTGTTTTAGGATCGTGGAATTTGTATTGTTAATTGATTTTCCTGGAATTCCTGCAGGTTTTGTAATAGATGCTGCCGCTGGAGCCGTCGTTTGTTTTACGATCGTGGAATTTGTATTGTTAATTGATTTTCCTGGAATTCCTGCAGGTTTTGTAATAGATGCTGCCACTGGAGCGGTCGTTTGCTTTAGGATCGTGGAATTTGTATTGTTAATTGATTTTCCTGGAATTCCTGTAGTTTTTGTAATAGATGCTGCCACTGGAGCGGTCGTTTGTTTAACGATCGTAGAATATGTATTGTTAACTGATTTTCCTGGAATTCCTGTAGGTTTTGTAATAGTTGCTGTCATTGGAGCGGTCGTTTGTTTTACAATCGTGGAATTTGTATTTATAACTGCTTTTCCTGGAGTTCCTGTAGGTTTTGTAATAAATGATGAAACTGTAGCAGTCGTTTGTTTTACAATCGTGGAATTTGTGTTGTTAACTGATTTTCCTGGAATTCCTGTAGGTTTTGTAATAGATGCGGTCGTTTGTTTTACGATCGTGGAATTTGTATTTATAACTACTTTTCCTGGAGTTCCTGTAGGTTTTGTAATAAATGATGAAACTGTAGCAGTCGTTTGTTTTACGATCGTGGAATTTGTGTTGTTAACTGATTTTCCTGGAATTCCTGTAGGTTTTGTAATAGATGCGGTCGTTTGTTTTACGACCGTGGAATTTGTATTGTCAATTGACTTTCCTGGTATTCCTGTAGGTTTTGTAATAGTTGCTGCCGCTGGCGCAGTCGTTTGTTTTACGATCGTAGAATTTGTATTGTTAACTGATTTTCCTGGAATTCCTGTAGGTTTTGTAATAGATGCTGCCGCTGGAGCAGTCGTTTGTTTTACGATCGTGGAATTTGTATTGTTAACTGACTTTCCTGGTATTCCTGTAGGTTTTGTAATAGATGCTGTCAGTGGAGTGGTTGTTAGAACAGTAATATTCCCTAATTTGTTACCCTGGGTACCTTTTGATGGTAAAATATTCGTAGGTGCAAATAAAATTGATTTTACAGTCATAGGACGATTATTTACATGAACCGAGGTTCCCGGTTTTATGACATTCGTAGGAGTTGATAAAATTTGTTTGGCTAGAACCGTTTGTTTGGCTAAAACCGTTTGAGTGTTTTTTATTGGAGGTTGTTTTACATCTACGGATGTTTTAAGTATGCTTTTTAATTTTTTATCATTTTTCGTTTTAGATGGAAGCGAATTTGTAAGTGATGTTTTCGTTGCAGGTTTTGGATGGATGGATTTTGATTGAGTCTCCTGGTTTTGTTTATTTTGTTGCGCTGTAGTTGCTTCTTGGCCTTTTCTAATCACTTCTGTGATTAATGATGAGAAATTGTTGTCACAGGATGTTACAGAAGAAGACGAAGACGATGCTGTAATTGGTTTTGAAACAAAACGATATTCGTCATCTTCTTTTATAAGACGTAAAGAATTACCCAATGCTGTTAAATTTAAACCACTTGGACCTGAGGCACTTGGTTTTGACTCAGATGTAACCTTCGATTGTGTTTGTTTGTTTTCAACACCAGATGTAGCTGTTTGAGATACTGACACCTTTAATGCTGTTATAAACTTACTAGCTTCTACCTTACAACCGGTAGTTGTTAAGGTTATAATAGGTTTATTTTGAGAAATTGTTGATTGAGTCTCCTGGTTTTGTTTATTTTGTTGCGCTGCAGTTGCTTCTTGGCCTTTTCTAATCTTCTTAACTTCTGTGATTAATGATGAGAAATTGTTATAGGATGTTGTAGAAGAAGACGAAGACGATGCTGTAATTGGTTTTGAAACAAAACGATATTCGTCACCTTCTTTTATAAGACGTAAAGAATTACCCAATGCTGTTAAATTTAAACCACTTGGACCTGAGGCACTTGGTTTTGACTCAGATGTAACCTTCGATTGTGTTTGTTTGTTTTCAACACCAGATGTAGCTGTTTGAGATACTGACACCTTTAATGCTGTTATAAACTTACTAGCTTCTACCTCACAACCGGTAGTTGTTAAGGTTATAATAGGTTTATTTTGAGAAATTGTTGTCTGTGTCGATTGCGTTTTACTACAGGGTTTGCTTGTTTCTACGTTTTTTGAAATTGTAGCCGAAATTGTAGGTTTTATGGTTGGGTTGGATTGAGGTTTATTCTCTACAGAATTAGAAAGTTTAAGAGGTGGCTTGGTAACTTTTTCAATTTGAACAATTTTTGGTATGGGAGTTGAAGTATTCGGTTCTGTAACTGATTTTTGATCAATTATACTTTCGATGTTTTTTGAAATTGAAACTTGAACATCTTTCTGTGTTTCTGTATTCTCTGATATAATCGCCTCCTTGATCTTCGGAGGCGATTTATTAAAAAAATTTGCAAATGATAATTTCGTGTCTGATTCAAGCTGAGCTGGTTTTTCAGGTATTTCTTCAGTTTCTTTTGTAACTTTACGCGGACTAACATCTATTGTAGAATAGTCAGATTTTCGACTAATTTCCCCTGAAAGTGATTTTAAGGCTTCTGTAAATGTGGTAATTTTATTGGTACTGTTTTTTTCGGATGGATCGTTCCGAAAAAAATCACATTCATCGTTTTTTGATGAAATATCTAAGGAAGAAGGTGATACAGCTCGTAACATAGTTGGATCTTCTTCGTCTTTCGAATATTCTAACAAACTTGAAAATACTTTGGGCGGTTGCGAAGGTATTTCCTCGCTTGTGAGTAATTTTGAAGGTTCTGCTTGATCTATTTCTGATAAAATATTTTCGAAGAGATCTTTAGAACCTTTTAAAGGACTTGGCCATGCTGTTTTTGTTTTACTATCTTCTAAATTTGGTGAAATGATTGGCCATGTTGTTTGTGGTTTATTCTCTTCTAATTTTGGTGAAATAATGGGCCTTGTTTTTTGCTTATTATCTGTTAATTTTGGCAATGTTGTTTTGGGTTTATTATCTGCTAGTTTTTCGCGTGAATTTTTTGATGATTCTTCGTCAAGTGAACTAAACAATTTTGTAGGTGTGACACGCTTCGTTGACATCAATGTCGAAGATCCACTTGGTGTTATTTTCGCCTCTTCTATTTCTTTGGTCTCGTTTCCCTTAGCTTCGTTAGGTTTAACTTCAAGAACTTTATTACTGGAGGATGATTTTACTTCCACAGTTTTTTGATAAGAAAATCTATAAAAATGATGTTTTGGTGAATATTTTGACTCGTTATCATCGGAATGTAAGATTTTTTGATCACATTTGGAATGAGTTTGTAATTGATTCTGATCCGTTGAATCTGACTCTTGTTTGTTGGAATGTTGATCATCCTCCAAATTTTTAAATAAATTCTCAAATTCTGAATGGGTTCTTTGTTTTGTTTCAGCTGAATCTGTTGATTTCAGTAAATCCGAGAAATCAATTTGAGAAATAATACTATTTTGATAAACTTGTTTATGATGGTATTTCGTTTCGTATATTTCTGAAGATTTTGTATCTGTATCTGTCGAAGTGATCGCAAAAGCGTTAACATTAGGTTGTTGAACAATTGATTCAGTTGATGATTTTACATTTAGTTGAGTTTTAGATTTTAGTACATTTCTCTCACAATCATTTGACAATTCAGTAGCAATCATATCACTTTGTTGTTCTAATATTTCAATAACTTGTTTCATTTGTTGATCATTTTTAGCGTCATCAATAGACTGACTGATAGATGACGTTGAAGGTATCTCTCTTGAATCAACAACAGTTGAACTCTTTTCTTGTTCACGACTAAAACTTTCTAACTTGTTAATATTTGCTTCAATTTGAGAAATTGTTTGTAAATGATCGAATCCGTCAAAATCGTCTGTATCATCAAATAATATTGTTGAATCAATTGTAGATTCATTCTTCTTTGATTCTATTTGATCTTTCATTGATGGTAATAAAAACTGTTGATCTGATGTTGATTCAATCTTTTTTGATTCTACTTGATCCTTCATGGATGGTAATAAAAACTGTTGATCTGAAGTTGATTCATTTTTTTTCGTTTCTATTTGATTCTTCATTGATGGTAATAAAAACCGTTGATCTGAAGTTGATTCATTAGTTTTTGATTCTATTTGATCTTTCATTGATGATAATAAAAATTGTTGATCCGATGTTGATTCATTCTTTTTCGTTTCTATTTGATTCTTCGTAGATGGTAATAAAAACTGTTGATCCGGTGTTGATTCATTCTTTTTCGTTTTTGTTTGATCCTTCATTGATGGTAATAAAAACTGTTGATCCGGTGTTGATTCATTCTTTTTCGTTTCTGTTTGATCCTTCATTGATGGTAATAAAAATTGTTGGTCTGATGTTGATTCAATCTTTTTTGATTCTACTTGATCCTTCATTGATGGTAATAAAAATTGTTGATCCGGTGTTGATTCAATCTTTTTTGTTTCTACTTGATCCTTTATTGATGGTAATAAAAATTGTTGATGCGAAGTTGGTTCAATCTTTTTCGTTTCTATTTGATTCTTCGTAGATGGTAATAAAAACTGTTGATCCGGTGTTGATTCATTCTTTTTTGATTCTATTTGATTCTTCATAGATGATAATAAAAATTGTTGATCGGAAGTTGATTCAATCTTTTTTGTTTCAATTTGATTCTTCATTGACGGTAATAAAAATTGTTGATCCGAAGATAATTCAATCTTTTTCGTTTCTATTTGATTCGTCGTAGATGGTAATAAAAACTGTTGATCTGAAGTTGATTCATTATTTTTTGATTCTATTTGATCTTTCATTGATGGTAATAAAAACTGTTGATCCGATATTGATTCATTCTTTTTCGTTTCTATTTGATTATTAATAGATGATAATAAAATTTGTTGATCTGAATTTGATTCATTCGTTTTTGTTTGTATTTGAGTCTTCATAAATGGCGATAAAAATTGTTGATCGGATGTTGATTCAATCTTTTTCGTTTCTATTTGATTCTTCATTGATGGTAATACATTTTGTTGATTTGATGTTGATTCATTGATTTTTGTACGATTTTGATTTTCCATTTGACCTGTAGATGTCAATAATGGTGACGATGTTATTGACATCGAATCTACGTTTCTAAATTGATTTGTTTGTGGACTTGTTACGATTGTTGACTCGTTCACATTTGTTCGTTGATTTTGAGTCTTTATTTGATTGGTAGAAGGTGATGGTATCATTAAACGTTGATTTGAATCAAACTCGTTTGTTTCCATTCGATTTTGACTTGTATTTGACTCAACAATAGTTTGTTGATTTTTTGTTTCATTGACTTTTGATGATGTTTGTTCAGAATCAACAATGACTTTAGTGATGGTAATTGACTCGTTGTTGAACGATTTATTTTGATTTTGTTGATTCTCAATTTGAACTGTTTGTTGATTAGTATTTTGAGCAAAACGTATATCAGATATCACAGATTGTAATGATTTCGTACTAGTAATGGTAGTTGAATCTTTTGGTTTTCTACGTGTGTAGGGTCGTTTTTTCTTAACAAGCGGATTATTTGGGTCTGTTAGATCACTTGATTCACTTTTACGTTTCTTTACTTGGTTTGCGAGTAAGTTGTGCAATAATGTTTGTGGGTCATGAAACGATTTAGTAATTTCTAACGAACTCACTTGTTTTGTTGGATCCAAATGATCACTAGAAGATGTAGATGTAGATGTAGATGTAGATGGTATAGAGTGCATTTTTATCACATCCTCGATTGTTGATGCCATTTGATAAGTACTTTTATTATAACCAGGTTCACTAGGACTAGAACCAGAACCAGAAGATGTGATACTTAAATTAGTTGTAGGTGTAGGAAGTGGAGGCCTGGAGGTAGAACTTAAATTATAAGCCATAGCTTCCTGTAATGTTTTTGATATTGATACTTCAGGTGAACTTAAATTATAGCTACTAGGTCCAAATGCTGTACTTAAATTCTTCACAGCAGATCCAAGTTTTAAATTCTGTGAAGTAGATGTACCACTTAAATTTTGAGTCCTTAATGGATTAGGATTAGGATTACTTGGTTTGTAGCCAGTAGAGCCAGTTGGACCCAGCAGCGTTGATGTTGATATTGTACTTTGCTTATAGATATTCAGAGATCCAATTGTTGTAGATGTTGAACTCAAATTTTGAGGATTCAGTCCAAGTGTTGTAGAACTTAAATTATGAGCCGTGGATCCAAGTGTTGTCGTTGTAGTAGTACTTAAATTAAGACCGGTAGATCCTGTAGATATAGATGTTGAACTTAAATTTTGTGCTATGGATCCAAGTGTTGTTAGCGTTGAACTTAAATTATAAGCAGTAGCTGCTGTTCCAAGAGTTGATGCTAATGACACTTGCTGAGAATGCGCAGCAGGTATATTTGGTTGAATATTGCCATATTTTTGTACTAAATAGTTACGCATTGCTAATGTACCAGGATTTAAATTACCAACAGGTCGAGACAACGGTGTAAGCGTCGAAGGTGATCCAGACCCAGACCCAGGTCCAGTTGACTGTGGTGATAGATTTGCAGTACTTAATAACTTTTGTGAAAATAATGTTTTCTCTTGCTTACGAATCGTCGGCCTAAATGCTCGTAAAGATTTCACTGTATTTGTATTACTACTCACTGTAGTTGTAACAACAGGTGATACTGAAGTACAAGATGTTCCAGGAATACCGGATGATACAGACGGTACCAAAGTATTAGAGAATCCAAGAAAATTGGGTGATATAGGTGATCCCGAAGTACAAGATTTTCCAGAAATACTGGATAATACAGGTGATACCAAAGTATTAGATGTTCCAGGAATACCGGATAAAATAGATGTTACCACAGTATTATATGATCCAGGAATACCGGATGATACAGGTGATACTGAAGTAAAAGATTTTCCAGGAATACCGGATGATATAGATGTTATCGAAGTATTAGACGATCCAGGAACACTGGATGATACAGGTGCTACCGAAGTACCAGATGTTCCAGGAATACCAGATGATACAGATGTTACCAAAGTATTCGATGTTCCAGGAATACTAGATGTTACAGTTGTAATGGTACTAGGCTTAGGATATATAATCGCACTATACTTGGGTGTTACGGGTTGAGCACGTGTAGTTACAGTGGGTCCAAATGGTCCGAACGGTGAAAGATGATGTTGCACACCAGAGGATTTGGTTGAATTAAAATATTCTTCAACACCTGAACTCGAATCGGATTTCGTTAAATCAATTAAATCAGTTTTAGCGGTTTTAACTGATGGATTAACAATACGTTTTTTCTCAGTTTTAATTTTTGCAACAATTGGTTGATTTGCATCAATAATCTTTCTAGGGCGACCCAATTTAGGTTTGGGTGCGTTTGGATCAACTGGTTTGCGTGGACGCCCAACATTACTTGATGGTGGTAGATAATCCTCACTATTATCTGAATCATATTTCCTCCTTGATCGTGAATCTTGACTATCTTCAGATTTCTTTGAACGTGCAACGTTTCGATTTCGACTAGAATCTGATCGAACATCTTCAAAATCTTCCTCCTCGAATTCATCATCCTCACTGAATTCAATAAAATGTTCGTAGCCTTTTTCAACCCCTGCATATGGATCATCTGCGTAATTGATTCCTGGCAAGTCCTTAAACTGATTATAATCGATGTTCAAGTACTCCAATTCTTTGGATAACATTAATTTTAAGTCCTTGTACTGTTCAATGTAGTTACGACATCGCGTAAACATTTCGTTTCGATCCAAATTCCAATGTAACTGTTGTATACGAGTGCTGGATAAAACCACATTTAGATCATCACATAAATGCGGAGCAAACGATGTTTTTTGTGGATCCAATAACTTTGTTGGATCAGGTTCCTCGTACACTTGCACTTCCTCTACCCAATTATCGTCGTCATGTGAGAATAGCCCCCCACATGTAAAACATAAATGCGTACCTGATTTTGTTAGACTATGCCACGTACAATCATCAGGTAATGCTGACGATGGTTTTGGCTGTGGCGCATCGTTCGCCACATTCTCAAGTACTTTAAATGTTTCCGCACATGGATTCACACAGAATGCGTTTAATACAAATTCACGGCGTAACTCGTATTCAGGGAATATGGATGCGACCTCTTGGAATACACGTGATAATTTATTACCGAGTTCTCGTACAGTTTCTGGCTCTTTCAAAACACATTTCGCTTTGTCTAATGCATTTGCGTCAGTTGTTAAACCACGTATGTATAATTCAATTACAAATGTTACCACCTCACGATTCGTGGAAAACTAAATCAAAGATTTAATTGAGAACAATTTTTTTTAGCTTTATTTAGCCCAATCAATTTGCCGATTTAATCTGACATGTTTATCTATTGAACCCAAATGCTCCTTTTTAACGCGATACTAATAAATTTCTTCCGATTAAAACTAAGGTTAGGTTAGACTTTAATGCTTCTTCCCATCTCTTCAAAAGCAACCTACTCAAAAATTTTTATTCTCATCTCATAAGCTCAAAAGCTTATTCGGGAGTGATTCCACGAAAAACTTTACCATGAATGGAAAAAAAAAGAAAAGTTTTTGATGGTAAAAGTGGATTTTAGGGGGGGGGGGGTGGTGGTTTAAACTAAAATCGTTAACATAATTTATATTGTAGTGTCAGTCACATATGGAATCAACCATCCCGTTTGAGGCAAAATTAGCTGAAAAAAAAGTAAGTTTTTTCACTAAATTAAACTTTTTTTCTTTTTACCCCCACTTCTTTTTTTCAACCAACTTTTCAAGAGGATAAAAATTATTGAATTTGACCTTATAAATATAAATCATATTTTAAGAGTAGGGCAGCCATCCGTCAATTTCGAGTTAACTAAAAATAGAGCAGTTCGATCCAAGAGAAAAAAGTCGATTTTCCCAGCAAAATGACTACGCTAGCTAATTGCATAATAAATCGATTCAGATTTTGAGCTTATCACGAATATTTCAAAGAATGCTGAATCAATTTATTTGATTTAAGAAAATCGTCTAGTGTTAAAAAGTTCATATCGTTTAGGATTCGTACCTTTAAAATCTAGGAACTTATTTTGACCTTTCATATAACCGCCCGGGTCCCTTCGTTAATTTCGTAAAATATTATCATATTTGCATTACTCATAAAATCGATCACTTTTATGTGTTACTCTTAAACGAAACCTTAAAACCTTTATTTGAAACATTTTAAAATCGTAACAATGACTTTCAAAATCTGGTAGTCTAAATTGAAACTACTGATATTTTATTCCAAAATTATCTGCCGTACTAATTTTTACAGGGTGTACAAGTAATTTAGTCAAATTAAAGAACCCTACCAGATATGCCCTTAGTACGCAAAACGATTTTATTAAAAAAATAAAATAAAATACAGTCAAACCCGGCTATAACAATATTAAAGTAGTATTCTGGCCTAGAAATTTGAAGAAATCAGAATCACAGAATTTTCTGGAAACAAGTTTCAATTAATCACTCTGTACTGCGAGCTTCTGTTGCTTCAACAGAAGGCAAAACAGCTCGGTTAGCAGAAATAACTGTACAAGATATTGCATATGAATTAGAAGAAGGTTCAATGGATCTGGGATCGCTGATTAATCCAAAGTGAGTAATATTATTATCCGAATTACTTTGCCGAAAGTGTCTCTCAAACTTAAAACGTGGGTTTCTTGGAACTACATTTTTGGAAGTGGTTGACATAACATCTCAAGTTCTATTCGACCGATTTCTTTAAAATTTGTTGGGAATCTTCCTTATAAATCTCTTTAAGTATTGTAAACAAAATCGAAACGATCAAAAAAGGGATATAACTGAATTTTTTTTCATATCGACGCCATTTTGTGAATTTTTTATTTTTTGACCAAGGTTCAGACGATAACGACCCGACCGACATATTTCCTAATTAAGAATTTTTTTTATTGAAATCACTACAAGGGCTGGACTCGTGTCAACGAGAATGCCGTGTTCTCTTCCCTCCCCCCTTAATTCAACAGCCTGCAATTCGAAGATTTTTTTTTTTCAATGACTACATAAATGTTTTTCATTTTCTTAAAATCTTAGTTTGAAAAATGCCTTCAATTGAGTCGACTAGACCAGAATACCCTTTAAGGTTTTACTGTTTAGAATGTTCAAAATAAAGCGATTAAAACTCAAAATTAATTAAAGAATTATTCAAAAAGACTGAGAACTGTTGGTCGTTATAAACACACAACTTGTTCGGTCACTCTAACCGATATATTACATGTATTTTTATATTTGGGTTTAGTGCTGAGAGCAGACTTTACTAATTAGTTATAATAATCGATCGATTCACTATTACGAGTTATTGATATCTTTTATAACCGGGTTTAACTGTAATAAAAATCAAACTTAAAAAAAAAAATAAAAATACATACTTGCTTAAAAAGTTCTTGCGCAATAGCATAAATATGATCAGATGTTGCTGTTAATTTGCATACAGAATTCAATTGTTTTTTGATATCAGCCACGGTACTATCAGTTACGTTACGCTTCGTGGCCATTTCACAGAAAATTTGTACGGAACGTGAATACAAAATGTATTCATTTGTTTCAAGCACATTTATGGACATTCTTAAAATAAGCATATTGACTATTTTTAACGCAATATCGGATCGATTATGTTCTGCACGAAATCGATCAACCATTAGCATTATCTCATCGTTAGAAAATGATTTTAACTGCAAATAATTAATTGTTTTAAAACTGCATCATTTAATTATTAACGCTACGCTAAGCTAAGTTAACTATAAAGCTAACTTCACACTTTATTTCAGTCGTTAGAGGCTAAAGGCGCGCTGCGCTCATGTAATCTGTACGATCGATATTTTATTTTTAGAATTTTAAGAAGAAAGTCCCTTCGATGTTAAATATAACTTAAAATAATCCCCTATATATCTATATCGATGAGAGAAACGCTTTCACGCAAAAACTAATAAGTGGATTTGAATGAAACTTAACAATAATATAGTTCAAACATCAGAATAACACAAGAGATATAATTTATAAAGATATATTTAAAAAAAAAATTATAAATAAATTTAATTTAGTCTATGACATTTCGCTACGCCATCTATGAGCACTATTTTGAACCATAAATTAAATTAACGATTCCTGTAATAAAATTCATGGTATTTATTTCTAGATAGAATTCATGGCCACCTTTTACTAATATATAACATTACATATTTTAAATTTGTAAAGCAATCCCTACCTTTATTTCGAGTGTAAGGGATGGGAAATAAATGAGAGCAAGAGAGGTGGAGGCTATAATGCGGTTGTCTTTACTTTTAAGCCCCGTGAAGCGGGCGGATTTCAAGCTAGTTTTATAACGATACTAAATTGAAGTGTTTTTAAATGTATGTTTAATTATGTAACGAGGTTAACCTTATAAATTTAAACGAGCCATCTCGGAAACGGCTCCAACGATTTTCATGAAAATTAATATGTAGGAGGTTTTTGGAGCGAAAAATCGATCTAGCTAGGTTTTATTTTAAGAAAATATCGTTTTACCCGCGTTTTCAAGAAAAATAGAAACATTGACTGCAAAATATGACTCTTCCTGACATCTATTGGTGACGAAATAAAGTACATTACCGCGACATTCAAATTGATATTTCAATATTTCACAAACATTTTTATTTATAGAAAAATTTTACTCTTAATTTTCGTCTAATTTTCACCCTCGAAATTTAAAACGTAAGTCTCAAATATTTTCATACACTGATTTTTTTGGGAAGGTCCTAAATAGCTTCGAATTATCATTTAACTATTAGCAACAAAATTTAAAAGAAAAACATCGCGATATCATTAAATACAGATTACAGAGCGACACCAATGCCAACTCAACTTTGCGTAAAGTTCCCTGTTCAAGTAGGGAACTTGCAAAACTTTTTACTATTTCATCGGTTTTTCGATTGTTTTCGACTCGCGAATTGAATGAATATATTTTCGAAGATTATTGAGGTAATATTCTATCCACAGTTTAAAAAAGAAAAATAAGTATTTCCCTAACTACGATTTTCTTTGAAATAAAAATCAGCAAGTTCCCTAATTCAACATAGTTTGGAACACTTTTTTTTTGAAAAACCAACCCGGAAAATTCTAAATATTTTTGAAAAGATATCAAGGTATTTTTATTAAGATTTCCTAAGAATTTAATCAGTTTATTTCCCCCTCTCTGTTAAGAGGATCAATTTTCTAATTTAAAGTGTTATTCTATATTTTACCTTTTAGGATCAAAATTGACTATGAAAGCAACCCGAAGGACTAGGTCCAATTTGATGCCAGAACATGACGTTCCCCATCAAACTCTATAACTTTTGTTCTAAGTTATTTTTTGATTGGTCAACGAGCTTATGATACACTCTGTATATGTTACGTACTGAATGTATCAGTAAAGAGTGAACATTTTTATTACTAATGGTACATGCTGTAAAATTCAATATTTATAGCGAGACTTGTAAATATGATACAAAGAAAATTTTGGGAAAAACCGATTAGTTATTATATTGACATTTCTCAATTATCCTAAACAATAAAGTTACAGTAAAAACTCTTTATAAATAAAGTAATACCTTGATTGCTCTTAAAAGATATTTGCATTCATTTTAAAATTATACAAAAATATTTCGTTTGTCACCAAATTTTTGGGCTGGGCATATTCTCTGTTTATTTGCTGTTGATATTTTAAGGTTGTTCGGACACTAAATTTTCAAAAATCTAGTTCATTTAAGGATTTGATTATATTTGAGGTATGGTATGAAATCGCTTCGAATAGGGTCTATTATAGAATTCGAACTTTCTGAAGTAATATAACTTCTCGATTCATCGTCAAATGAACCTTATTTTTGAGCTTTTTGGGTCAGAAAAAAATTTTTGTTTCGGAATTTGATAAAACTCAGTTTATAAGGTAATTTTGACCCAAAAAATTCAAAAATTGGGTTTATTGATCGATTGAGGTAGTAGTTTCTAAGGAAAACGATATCTTGCATCGATTTTTGACGTTATCTCGAAAACTAATCATTTAAATGTTTAATGAACCCGATTTTTGAAATTTTTGGGTCAAAATTACCTTATAAACTGAGTTTTATCAAATTCCGAAACAAACAATTTTTTGTGAAATTTTCGATTTTTTTCAAAGGGGTACCCCTTAAAAAAATTCCAAAAAATCGAAAAAAATTTTTCGTTTCCGATTTGGATAAAACTCACAATATAAGGTAATTTTGACCCAAAAATTCCAAAAATCGGGTTCATTAAACATTTAAATGATTAGTTTTCGAGATAACGTCAAAAATCGATCTAAGATATCGTTTTTCTTAGAAACTATTACCTCAATCGACAAATGAACCTCATTTTTGAATTTTTTGGGTCAAAATGACCTTATAAACTGAGTTTCATCAAATTCCGAAACAAAATTTTTTTTCTGAATTTTTCGATTTTTTTCAAAGGGGTACCCCTTAAAAAAATTCCAAAAAATCGAAAAAAAATTTTCGTGTCCGATTTCGATAAAACTCACAATATAAGGTAATTTTGACCCAAAAATTCCAAAAATCGGGTTCATTAAACATTTAAATGATTAGTTTTCGAGATAACGTCAAAAATCGATCTAAGATATTGTTTTTCTTAGAAACTATTACCTCAATCGACAAATGAACCTCATTTTTGGAATTTTTGGGTCAAAATTACCTTATAAACTGAGTTTTATCAGATTCCGAAACAAAAATTTTTTTGTCAATTTTTCGATTTTTTTCAAAGGGGTACCCCTTAAAAAAATTGCAAAAAAATCGAGAAAAAAAATTTATTTTCGATTTCAAGAAAAAAGCCAGTTTATACGGTTATTTTGACCACAAAATACAAAAATCGGATTCATTTAACGAATCGGTGACTAGTTTTTCAGAGACGGATTAAAATTCTATACAAAAAGCGAATCTTTGAACCGATTTAGGGCACTATTTTGAAAAGTACGAGATCAAATTTGGAGTGAACTAGATTTTTGTGTTTTTTGAGTCAAATTAACGGTAATTTATTAAAGAAAAAAAAATAGAGATTCATTTTTTTAAGAGCTTTTTAAAGCTTTGATACTTAAACCTAGCTAACTAAAAAAAAAACACAAAATCTTTGCCAACGACTTCGAGAATAAACGCCATTTCTTTTATACAATTTTAAAATGAATAGCGGAAAAATTTTTGCTAGCAACTAATTTGCGATATGTCGACAAAGTTGTAGCCCATGTTTAAAAAAAAATTGCCCTCTTGTTACTAAACCGATTTAACGTCACTTGTTATAACTTAATCAGGAAAGTATATCACCAAAATTTAGCAGCTAGTCAAAAACTTAACAGAATTTTCCAAGAAAACACAATAACTAACTGCTATCCACACGAAACTGGTACACACAGTACTCCGTACGAAAGTGTAATTACGATTCAATAGTAATTCAAGTAGAGAAGCAATAGTGCAGCAGATATCGGCACACGATTATTAGTACAATTAAACTAGAAAGAAAGTCTAGAACTAGAAGGAAAAATTTTATCATGTAATTGGGGTCAAAAGTAACAAAAAATGTTCTTAAGACATTTTTCTCTAAGCCCTCTAGTTTTCGAGTAAAAAATTAATAAAATTTGAAAAAATGTAAAGATTACTCAACAACGGATTTTACTGGGTCTATTGGATCAATTAAGATTCCATGTTTTAAGTTTTTAAGCACTGATAAAGTGAGACAAAGTTCAGGCTACAGAGAGTACCAAGTACTGTGGTGAATATGAGATAGCAGCAGTAATTGATGGTTGGGTAGTTAAGGTAGTTCTAACGACATGTGACTAAAAATAGTTTAGAAAGGTAACGCATTTCGAAAAAATAGTTTAAATAAAAAATAAAAACTTTCTAATTTAAAGTGTTATTCTATCTTTGACCTTGAAGCGAGCGTACGTGTTTGTAAATTTGATGAGACCCTGGCGGATTTCTCGAGACAGTTGCGATATTGAGAAATTGGACATGTCGCTCGTAGGCTCATAAAAATTAATAATGTAGTTTTTTTAGGACGAAAAATTGATCTGGTTTCATTTTTAGAAATGTTCGTTTTATCCATGTTTTCAGGAAAAACTAAAAAAATGTGACTCTTACTGCCATCTATTGGCGAATGGTAATACTATTATATTTTAAAATTGATAGCAACTAACTGCTTTACCGACACTGAAACATTAAAGATAGATTTTAATAGATGGCGTTGTTACAGGATTAGTATGCAGGGGGTTTATTTTAAGAAAACATCGTTTTCTCTCGGAAACGAATCCAACAATTTTCATGACATTTAGTATGCAGGGGATTTCGGGAGCGAAAAATTAATCGAGTTAGATTTTATTTGAAATGAATAACGAGCAAAGCTTCGGTCATCCAAGTACTACAACTATTATTTAGAGAAATACATTTCTTCTGTTTCGAAGAAGATGTCGCGTTATATCAGTTATGTCGTTAGAAATACCTTGCGCTAATAAGTTAAAAATAAAAAATGTGTTGTAAAATGTAATGTGTTGGTTCACTCACCACGTTAAAGATCTCACGAGTACTTTTTAGATCGTTTAACAATATTATATAGATATCAAAAATAAATTGTCTATTCGGTAAACTAACTGTATTTTGGATGGGTCGCTTGTCCCAGGTAAAGCATCGATACACCCATGTTAAATAGTTCAAACATAATTTCGTTAGCTTATTTTCCAAAAGTGATCGTACACGATTCACAACAAGTAAACCTTCTTTTGCTAACAGATCAAACACTGTGAAAATAATTTTAATATTTTTATTTTAAAATTTATCCTCTTTCAATATTTTTAGTTTGTTTAGGTTTTACTGTACACTATTTACTGTACACTCTATATTTATATACGCTTTGAAAATCAACTTTTCATCTTAAAGAAACCTTCGATATTACAGACAATCATTAAGGAGAAATTTCCTAACCATTTTGGAAGTTTAATAATTTCACGACCCTAAAAATTTGAGACCTGCTGATCCAAAATTAAGTAGAAAATTTCTTAGTTTGCAGGACTCAAATCAAGTGTATTTAGTTCTTCATTTTTTATTTCCCAACGTTTCGACCACAATTGGGTCTTTTTCAAGGCTCTACAACAAATTTAAATCTGTGGTCTTCTGTGGCCTGGTCTCGACGGAATTCTATAGCTGCATCTTTATCGTCTCATCTTCGGGCGACGGATTGTTCTCAAGGAGGACACAGAAGACCCCTTAGTCTAGATGCTAGGGACCCATTTGTTTTTTGCCCCCGAATCAAAATAGGTTTGTTATAAGTTTTACCACTATGTTTGTGTGTCTGCCTAGCTGTCTGTGGCAAAGATATTTAATGGAGAGTGTTCTTACCTATATTTCAAGTACGAGTTTAGGGTTCAGTAACCGAAAAATTTGTCGGGAATTTTATTAAATTTTGTATATTTCGAAATGTTATATATTTAAACGAGCAATTCCGCAATCTCGGAAACGGCTCCAACGATTTTCATGAAAATTAGTTGTAGTAGATTAGTAGAGTTTTTGAGGCAAAAAATTGATCTACCTTGGTTTCGTTTTATCCGGGTTTTCAGGAAAAGCAGAAACATTGACTGCAAAATATGACTCTTCCTGACATCTATTGGCGGCGAAACAAAATACATTACCGGGAAATTCAAATTAGAACTTGTGTGGGGACATTTTAAATGGTTCGTATATTAATGATAAAATTTGTGCCCTTTTAATTCAAAAAATACCGAGTAAAGCTCGGTCATTCAAATACTGATTATTATGGGTGCAGTTTTTGAGGATTGAAGATGTAGAAGAACTGGAACCGGTTATGAGGTGAAGATAATCAAAGCGTATATGAATAGTAGCATCAGTAACAGTAAACAGCAATAAATATTTGAGTTCAGTTTTAGTTCGCTAACCTTCCTCAATTTTCAAATCTTCGACACCATGTAACATGGATGTGATAAGAGGTCGTCTCCATGGTGATTTAACAACTGCAATCAAATCTCTGACAACCCATTCCGTTTCTTTTTCAGAAACAACAGATAAATGGCCCAATAGCGTAACAACCTGATCGATATAAATGGGAGAGACTTTATTCCATTTACAATGTAGGATTACGTCCAACAATGCTGGTATCACATTTGACGCAATATCCGTATGCCGTATTTTGTTCTCTTGGCATACTTTTAACACACGTGTTAAAAATTTGATGAAACATCGTACCATAACACGATAATCGATCTTGTTACGATTCGATCGTTTTTTTGATTTCGTTTTTTTACTTTTACCGGCCTAAAAAAATAATTTAAATAATTTGTTTTTATATTCAATTGTTATTGCCCAGTTTGATGATTTGTTTTTTATTAGTCACACACGGAGGTGAGGTGAGGTGAAGTGAGATCGTTTTATGAATATTATTTTGATTTTGTTAGTTGATGAGACTGACTGATCGAGAACCCACGATGAAAAACACCAGTTAATATTATTTATTGAGGCTCACATCCACAAAAAATTAATTTTACTTCCTTTTAAACCAAAATCAATCATTTTATCATTTTATTCAGCACCAGATTAACCTGGGGAGCTAAGGGGGGCTGTTACCCCGAGCATCGCAGACTCCGGCCCCCCCCCCCACATGCTATATTTTAACATAAAACATTTATTCTATCAATATCCCTTCCCTTCAATCCCCAGGCCCCATTAAAAGTTAATCCGGCGTTGATTTTATCGTTAAGCAAATGAACATCACCAAAGATGAAATCGCCTAAATGGCCGAGCGGTCTAAGTCGTTTGCCTTTGACTGTTTGTCCATTTAGACTTAGGTCGCGGGTTCGAATCCAGGCAGCGGCAGTGTGAACAATTTATAATTAATGGAAGTCCAGAAATAATTTATCACATTGTCGTCGCTTGGATAAGAACGAAGTAACCGAGTCCACCCACATCAAAATGTAATTGTAAATATGTTTGTAATTAAATAAATATCATGTGGGTGGCCTCTGTTATAGACGTATATGTCAGAGAAACGGAGGTTAAACCTCATTATTATTATAATGAAATCGCAATTTCCCTGAAATTTTTTTCCTAAATAGCGAGTAGAAGGTATGTTTTCCCTATACCTGCTATCCTTAATCCCGATCCCGAATAGCAGGTTAAATCGAAACACGTTTTTATAAAATACAAATAATTGATCTAGAATCGATATTTCTCAACCTTTTCGAGCCAGCATACGTTTATTTCGAACATTAGCTATCAAAAATAATTTCTGTAGGTCTGAAAACTATTTATATTGAGATTTGAGACCCAGTGGTTGAGAAATTTTGATTAAAACAAATTTTTGGTGATAAAATTAATCGAGAAAAACGATTAATTAAAATTTTTTGCGTTGCCTCAACATTTTTGATAACGATTTTGCTCAAGATATGACAAAATGAACGATTTAAATTAAAAAATAAAATTTATATAAATTTTGACTAAAATAATTTTTCCACCTTTGGAAAAATAGAAAAATTTTCATAAATGTTGTTTATAAAAGCCGGTTGCTATGATAAAAATTAAAAACAATTAAATATGAAAATTTTGAAATGATTTGTGGTGGGGAGCCAAATACACAATTATTTAAAAAATGTAAATACTTACGGCATGCATTTTCTAAAAACACAGATTTGAAAATTTTCAACAGAAATTAAACACATAGCAAAAAACTAGATTTCTAAAATCAACTGTGCATTTTTCATATTCATTTCCAAAAAAAAATTTTGATTATTTGTTATTTTTTTGTGTTTTTGGGCAATGAATATAAATGTCAAGCCGTATCTGTCATTTTTCGGTACACAAAATTATTAATAAACGATATATATTAAGATATTACGAAACACTTTTTTAGAAAAATCCGATCAACTTGATTTTTGTATAAATTTTCATAAAATTTCGAAATAAATTTCAGTTGAATGCAATTCAAAAAACGTTTCTCGTTAAGTTTTGTTTAAGAAGTGTACCAAGGAAAATGACAAAACATGGCCGTCGTGAATATGACAGAATCAACAAGCAATTTAAAAAAAAAAAAAATATTAATTTTTTTTTCGGGAAATAGGGAACACATATTTTTGATTATAAATTGAAAGATTACACAAACCTCAACGAGTGTTGATACACTCCTATCATTGGATTTTGCATCCTCATCAGCCATTTACGATGGCTTCGCTCGCCTCTTTGCGACCATTAATAATGGACACCTTTGAGTTTATATTGGAATGGAGTATAATTTACAATGTTTAGCAGCTTACACACGACTCATTTTTAAATCATTTCATTTAGGATCATTGTTTTTAAATCAAATCAAGAACAGAGTACACCCACCTCATTATTTAAACTAATTTTATTTGTATTTTAGTTTGGATATTTTAAAAAAAATTTAACATTAGTTTTTTTTTACTTTCAAAATATATAATTTTTATTTCAAACAACCTGTCTTGTGTTACTGACACTGTTATCAGTTAACGTTAACACTGTAAACTCTACATTTAGTCACTAACTTCACGTCGAATTTCACGTCTATCTACAAAACTAAACTATACTTTGTCAAAACTCAACTATCTTCACTGTAAACACTCATCATGATTACACACATCACATTCACAATCACGTCCTAACACAACACACGCAGCCGAGTACAAGCCTCAAGTTCAAGCAACTGTCCAAGCAAATAGAACTATGTTTGTGTGGCAGTTTATGGACCTAGAATAAAGGAATCGATTCCTATTGATCAATATGCGACGGCTTTTTAAGCAGAAATCTTCGTCCTGTTGAGCGGTGTCCAAATCTGTAACACGAAAGGTCAGGCATGACTTCAGTGCTTCGATGATTTGACCCGCCTGACACTGAATTACAAGTCAAATTGATTTTGGGTTCTGGATCACTTTGGCGTTAAAGGGAACGACGCAGAGGACTCCCCTGGAGCTAGAGGGGTTATTTCAAACGACCCCTTTCACCTCAGCCGTCATTCTTATAGCAGAATGCTCCGTAATATATCAAGGAGTAGCTACGATTTCAATACTTTTTTAAAAACCCTATATGAATTAAATTTTGAGTAACCATGGCAATAAAATTCAAATATACGTTTTAGATAATTAATTCCAAATATGTATTCTATTTATATTCCTCTAAACAAATGAGAACTTGGTCCTTGTTTTAAAATTGATGTTTCTGATGGTAGTGCATTAAACATCTATCAACCATAAAAATTCTCATTTTCTTTGAATTATTCTTAAGAAAATTCAATGTGTCTTTTTTAAATTTTATTAAATTTTCTTTTTTAACTATTCGAATAAATGGAATCTTTCAGAATTTAATATTTTGGATACAATACGTTAAATTTTGTTTAATGTTTATAATTAAACAATAATAATACTTATTAAATTTAATTTTAATTAAACGATTAATTGTAAATATTATGTATTATTAAATTAATTAATTTCCGATTAAAATGTTTTGTTTATATTTTAATTTTAGTCAAATTAAAATATTATTTGTTTTGAAAACTTTTACGTTGGCTGTTACGGCCGGTTTATAAAATGTTATGTTTACTTAGTAGCAAATAATCGAACAAACTTCGTAATTTCGTATCGTGGGCAAACATTTTCTACTTTTTTCAATTTAACTCGGAATTGATTTAAAAGGAAGATTTTCATTTCATATAAGTTTTCTTAGGTATCGTTTGAATTAAGTGACGGATTAATTTGTAGGAGAAGGCTACAAAGGATTTAATACTCATGGGTACCGACATGGGTTAATCCGACCATGCTTGAATCTTGACCTTAAACATAGAGCTTAAAGCGTGGGAAACTGAGATTAACTGACTAAAGTTTATAAATGTTAGCCTATATCAAGTATTTGTTTTCAACTTGAAAGTAAAAAAGTTAAACGAAGCCAAAGAGGAAAAGGCGGAGTTGAACGAAAGATTCAATAAAATGCTTCCCACTGTTAGAAACTAGAATATTAAAATTATGGAGGGTAGAGATAAGGAAGAATATCTCTGTATATAAAAAGTGTCAAAAAAGCAGAAAATAAGCTAAACAAGTTGTTAGAGAAAGGTAGAGAAGTTCACATATCAAACACTTTTTGCTCACTAGTGCAATTCTAGCCATTTTATTTACCGCTATTTTGGGACACTTTTTAAGTCAAACAGCCATAAGAGATTGTGTTCCTTTACCGCTACACTCCATAATTAAAATATATTACAAAAAAAGAAAATGTCAGTCTTGTGTCTTCTATAAATGGTAAATATATATCTTGTTGACGATATTTTGCTACCACGAAGAAAATAAATCGACGAACATGATCCAACTAAAAACACTACATGAACAATTTTAAAATTAAAGAGTGGAATAAGAAAAAAAACAGTGAAGTCACACAAAAATGAAATCACATTAAAAAGTGAAAAGTTCACGTAAAAAAATCAAGGAAATTGAATGGCAAGTGATCGAACGATAGAATGTTTTTAAATTTTATCAAATTTACGTGCAATTTGCACTCACAAACTGTATTAAAGACAATCAATTGTTATTGGTATCCGTTTTGGTTAAACTTCAATCAATTGGACAACTCAAACTCATAATTAAAAGTTTTATACGAAATCTAAAACAAACATAAATACCGAATTTAATACGAAAAATGCCTTGGTGGGGCTGCGGTCAATGTAAGGAGTCAAATGAGGACAACATCGTATGTCTGGATTATAATCATATGTCCTTAACAGAAGTACCCACCGAAATATTCACATTCGAACGAACACTTGAAGATTTATACTTGGAATCAAATCGGGTAAGTCCATCTAATTTACCTAATTCAACCATTTTAATTCACCACTTTCGATCAGTTGTTTACATAAAGAAATTCGTATTTTTACGGCAGTGTCATACATTTTGGGACCTCGAAAGTACTATCAGCTTGTAATAGAAAATTAAAAAGATTAATTTTTAACCATTAACAGTTTTAAAAACCTTAGTTCAGTTCGTGGTATCGTGCAAACTGAACAATTTGTTTATTTTTTCCATTTAATTCAGATACAGTGAGTTACAATTTAATTCGAAAGAATTTTCAATCAATCTTTTATGGAAAGGGATAAGCGAATCCAAAACGAGTGGCTCCCATTTTGATTAAAATTAAAATAAATAATGGGGTTTAACCTCCGTTTCTCTGCATTATACGCCGATAACAGAGGCTACCCCACATCATTATTTGTTAATCTTTATTTATTCACTACGTTCTTATCCAAGCGACGGCAACGTGATCAATTCTAACGTCCCCATTAATTATAAATTGTTCACATTGCCGCTGCCTGGATTCGAATCCGCAACCTAAGTCTAAATGGACAAACAGTCAAAGGCAAACGCCTTAGACCGCTCGCCCACTTAGGCTCTTGATTAAAATTAAAATATCTGTATCTATTTTTTGTTTTTGGTGATGTTGGAGCAGATCACAGACCTACCAAGGCAGTTATTCCATTGTCATGGATTAAAAACGTTAAATATTAGCGATAATGAAATTACAAACATACCACCGGCTATATCCGCTCTTGTCAATTTACAATGGCTTGATTTAAGTAAAAATTGTAAGTTTTATTCATTCATAAATCATCATAATCCAGAATCGAGTTATGCTTCTGAGCAAAAGTAGCTTAATTCTGGGTAAACATAAAAATTATTTAATTAACTCGAAATTTTTTTGATTGTAGCCGTAACAACGTTGCCGGATACAATTCGAAATTGTACAAATTTAACATATTTAAATGTAAGCTTAAATCCCATTGAAAAATTATGTGATCCATTAACGAGTGTGCTCTCATTACATGAGCTCCATTTAAACGATATTTATTTAGAATTTTTACCAGCAAATTTTGGACGTTTAACCAATTTACGAATACTCGAATTACGTGAGAATAACTTAATTACGTTACCAAAATCAATGGCACGTCTTGTCAATCTAACACGATTAGATATTGGACAAAATGAATTCACCGAATTGGTAAGTTACTCCCTATGTCCAGCCTACTTCATTGAGCCTCCTATTCCCCTCCCCCCACTCCAATAATCATACAATCAAAACCTTAGTTAACCCTTCTTGTCGATCGTATTTTGTACTACAATCATTAATTTCTCTTTTGGTGAGAGAAAATCTCACGATGTTTAAAGGTTACATATATTTACGTGTAAAATACATTAATTCATATGAAAGAATAGTATATTTAATTTACTTATAAAATGTTCTATGTAGAAAATGTCGCTTATAAATAATTTAACTTGGATTACCAAGCTTTAATCGGTATTTTGGAGTTAAAAAGACACACATTTTATCATTAATATAAGAACTAGATCGATTTTCTGACCCAAAAACTACTTGCAAACTAATTTTTATGAGAATCGTTGGAGCCGTTTCCGAGATTGTTGTATCTACGAAGATAGCCGAAGTATAACAAAACCATCCGATTTATAGTTTTTTTCGGGGGTTTGCGAGGTCGCTGATCACGATTCCGAAGTCAGAATTCCGAGACATTCCCCGCTCCCCTCTGACACAGGACAAAGGGAGTATTT
This sequence comes from Chrysoperla carnea, assembly GCF_905475395.1. Classification (NCBI taxonomy): domain Eukaryota; kingdom Metazoa; phylum Arthropoda; class Insecta; order Neuroptera; family Chrysopidae; genus Chrysoperla; species Chrysoperla carnea. The sequence goes on from NC_058342.1 coordinate 36,091,901, forward strand.
CGGAATCGTGATTAGCGATTCCGAAAACATAATATTAATTATATCTACTTTTGAATTCATTTATTTATTTAAATAATCGGGCAACCCTCCTCCTAACTTAGTCCAACTTCATATTTTAAAAAAATCAAGCCTTTTATCCAAAATTTCCCTGGTGCTCATACATCCTTAAACTTGACTAAAACGTTTAACATTGTTGTTAATTTTTTTTAGCCGGAGGTTGTATGTAATTTGCTAAACTTACATGAACTATGGATTGACTCGAATCGTATTCGACGGTTACCATCGAACGTTGGCCAATTACGTAAATTAATACATTTCGATGCAAGTAATAATTGTTTACAAACGTTACCACGTCACATTGGCTATTGGACAAAAGTTGTGGAATTTTGTGTGACAAACAATGATATACACGAAGTACCATCCACCGTTGGTAATATGAAAAATTTAAAAGGTTTAAAATTAGATGAAAATCGTATACAAATATTACCTGACAGTATTGGCAAATTAAATAATTTAGAAGAGTTAATGTTGGCCCACAACGATATTGTCATGTTACCAGAAACGATTGGCTTACTTCGAAAATTACAAGTTTTATCTGTTGATAAAAATTTATTATCTAATTTACCAATTGGTAAGTCTTCGTCAATTCATTTCATTTCATTTCTGATCAATCCTTCAATCCCTCATAGTCATGGTGATGGTGATCACATTACTGGAAAACCTGGGAAATGCTTGTAAATGTCGGGGAATAGGCTTTTGTGCCGACTAAAAATAAATCGGTCATGATATGTAAATTACAAAAACCAAAAAGGAGCCATTCCTAGATTCGGTAAATTACGGAGCACCTTGTTATGGGAATAACAGGCTTAGAGTGCTGAATCACCACTGTGGTTAATGCCACAATGATCAGATTTTTGGATTTTGGAACTGTTGGATTTAGCGGAGATCTGCCACTATGATCGTGATCGATTGTTGAGAATTGAGGGAATTAATTATCTAAATTCTGATAGATGTTTCTTGTTCCAGAAATAGGCAGCTGTATTTCATTACGAATATTAAGTTTACGTAGCAATCGATTAAAATATATTCCAGCAGAATTGGGTCATCTATCAAATTTACGTGTTTTAAATTTAATCAATAACCAATTACAAGAATTACCAGTCTCATTGTTAAAATTAACTAAGTTGGCAGCGCTGTGGTTGTCTGACAATCAGAGTCAACCATTGATACCACTACAACAGGATTTTAATCATGAAACTTCACATATGTACCTCACATGTTTTATGTTACCTCAATACAACACTGATAACGCTCAAGGTACGTAATACGTAACACGTAACACCGATCCGTCAAAGTCAACGTTTTCGCCTTGGAGACTACACAAATAGACTTAACGCCAGTCGGAAAATTGACAACATTTTTCAACGAAACGGCAGAAGTTATTTGTACCACTGTCGTCGCTAGTGTTTCTGTTACACCGGAACTCTACTGACATTTTAATTATGACAGCCATTTGGTTACATGGAATTCGGTCTTCTTGTGTAGCCTCCAAGGCTTTAACTTTGATCTCTATTGATCCCAAAACTGGTTCCTCAAATTTATATATATAAATTTTTTTTTGTAGAGAATAACAATCAAAATTTAAATGACAATACTGGTTTAACACTTCCCAGCGGTCGACGTCATATATGTTTTGCTCCAGATGCAGGTCTGTTTGATGAACCCCAACGTTTATCACGTGCCCCCACACCATATCCGAAAGATTTACGTGCCTTAGCACGACATGTCCGTTTAATGCAACGCGGCTTACACTTAGTACCATCTGCACAACAGACCTGCCAAGATAAGCTCGATGAAACGGAAACGAACCAAATGCAAGGGCCGTCTGACGTCATTGAAATCAAAGAGGCAAAAGTAACGTATAAGAATGATCAAAATTTACAACAATCGTCTCAAGCACCAGTTCAACAACCGGTTGAACCGATTTATGTGAGTAAAACAGCGAACAACGATACAAAAATACGTGAAGCGAAATTTGTTCGTACATATTCGGTATCCGATTCGATACCGAATCAACAAACTTATAAAAATGAATCTCAATCGACAACGAATTCAGATATCTGTGATAATCAAGTGCCTTCAACTCAAATACCCCCACCACCTCCTGCCCCTGTTCCCGCTCCCGCCCCTCAACAGCAAAATTTACCCCAACAACCGCCCCCATACTATATAGCGGCTGCCCAATCCTTACATGCTGAATATTTTAATAATTTAAGTAAGCAACGCCCGACACTAGCGCATGCTAATGCTGACAACATGAACATGCATAGTGTGAATGTGCCTTCTCGTAACAATCATATCGATATCGATAATTTATCGTTAAAATCATTAGAAATTCAAAATCAACGACTTCGAGAAAAACCGCCCACATTTATACAGGATAAACCGATTGTGGGTCAACATATAATTGCACCGACCCCCCAAAGACTACATCCGTTAATTAACGATAATGAAATTGTGAAACCACCAAGTATACAATTATTAAGTGGAACGGATCAACAAGGACATGTCGCACATTCACCGACATCACAGGATATGGATATGTCCGTGTACTCCGATTGGAATAGCTTCAATAATGAGACCTTAACGAATAATCGACAAACAAAATGGCTCTTTGGTAAACATAAAAATGCTTCGGTTATGCAAATACGTTTGAGGAAAACTAATAATGATTTTGGATTTCGAATTACCGATCAATTTAATAATGTAAGTTTCAAAAAAATTTCATTCATCTCATTTATACATTTACAGAGTGGACCTTCAATCACAAATTTTACGTGTGCATAGGGTGGACCATACTAATCAATAAAAAAATAACAAAAATTGCAAAGTTTGAGAGGGGGCATCATGTTCTGACATCAGATTTAATCTGGTTGGGCGTCAGGTATGCTGAACGCCTGGGCCTGGCAGTGTATCACGACTAATGCAGGAGCTGTCACAATGGTGAGGAGGAGGAGACAATGTCTCTCTTCTCTGTCACTCTCCAGCTCTTTCCATGAGGAGATGGACTTGTTGGAAAATGTTGGGACCATAGCATAAGTTCTACTTAAGGAGGTTTCTCACTTATCCAGGTCCCACCTAACCAAGTTTCACTGTATTTATAAATATGTAAATGAAAAATCAAAACATGCTTAATATTTGTGGTGAGATTGGGGACACTCTGTAAAAACAAAAAGATACAACAAATGAAAGATAATTTTTAATTAGTAAATATTTTTTTTAGGGTATATTTGTATCAGAAGTGATTTATAATGGCAGTGCTCAAGGTTTATTAAAGCCAGGTGATAAAATTTTGGATGTGGATAATATTGATTTTACAAAAATTAATTTCGAATATGCAAACGAAGTATTAAGGAATTCTGGTCCTATTATCAATTTAATGATTTCACGAACCTAATCTCTTTTTGGTTTTTAGCTCTTTTTTTTTTTATTATTTTTAGCTCAATTCACAATTTTAGAATTTATTTATTTTTTTTATTTTAAATTTCCAGTGAAAGTTAATACGATATATTTTAGTCCTTCAATTAATACCTAGGGAAAATATCTAAGCTCACCGGGTTTGAAAACGCTGTTTCGAGAAAAACGCATCTAAAATTTCAAAAGATGTTTGCAAATTTTTTTATTTTTGATACATTTATCTTCGTGATTATTTCTCCGATCAAATTGAAATTTTCAAAGAATAATAACTGGGTATAACCCTTTAAATATTACCCCCGGGTCCCGGGTAAAGCCGACCCTAAATACCGTAATATTGTGTTAACTGTTAACTCTCACTAGAAAAAATATATAATTTTATTTCGAAATATACCTCGATAAAATGTACCGTCGTGTACAGGAAAATTAAATTTTGAATAGAATTGTGAATGTGATTTGTTTTAATAATATTTGTGAATACAGCTTTAATTTACTTTACTTAATTAGAATCAACTTAAAAGCTTCCATTTTTTTAATTTATTAATTTCATTTAACATTTTAATTCATTCATTCGAAGTACTTATTTTGTTTTAAATCATAACCTTCGAGGCAACAATCACCATCCAATCCAATACCTAGAATCAAATTGTTTTCAAAGTATTTTCAATTCAAATAGTATTCGATTTTCGATTTGAATTCTCACAATTTTTTTTTTTTTAAATATTTCAGCGAGCGATTAAAGTTGTGTGAACTTTTTTTATTTTAAAATCGAAATTGTTATACGTAACGAAAAATAATTGAAAATATATTTTTGTAATTGTAAAAAAGATCAATTAATGAAAATTAAAAAATAAAATAATCAAATTTTCTCTAAGTCATCCTTTTCATATTTTGTAATTTTTTAATAAATTTTTTGAACGTAAATAATTAATTTTTAAAAATTTTATTGTCAGAGTCAAATTTATACTTTTTTTTCTCGAAATTTTAATAAGAATTGTTTATTTTTTACTAAAAAAAAGAATTTGTATTTAATGCAAGTGCAAGTGCAATTGTAAATAAAATAATTTTGTATTACTAATTCAACGAAAACAAATAAATACTGAAAATTAATGTTTTTATTTTTAACCAGCAGTTACCCATCCGCCTCGTTCGATTATTTCACTTCACTCACATATTAGTGTAGGTGTAGTCCTAAGTCCCTCCTCTCCCTTGCCCTTGATCACCAAAAAGGCGTTCGGTCTTTGGTATATAAAATAGGTCGCTTCGCTCGAAATATAGTACAGGTACCTAAATTTAGACCCCTTCGACGTTCGACATAAATGATATTTATATCCTTAGCTCAATATCACGGGGTTTCTAATCAAGAAGGCTTGAGACACTTGAGTTTATAACTCTAAAGAGTTGTCATTGAGCAGAAACGCTGGCCACAACTCTACCAATAGATCTACCACTACCATTTTCTCTTCGCTCGAATATTTAAACCAATATTTGGGGAGGGGTAAAGAATCATCGTTTAGATATTTTCATAGAGATAATTCCTGCCCGGATATTTTCATAGAGATAATTCCATAGAGATGTAAACTCGCTGCCAAGGGTTGTCTTCCAAGCTACCTTCGTCTCTCTTAAAATATAATTTCATAATGACGCTGGCTTTGAGCGACAAATTAGGAATCCACCTACCTAAAAAAAGTAGTTTTTTTCCATCCAGATGACAGCACGGCCAAAACTGACCACGTGACCTAATTTAACGCTCAAACTCATCGTCAAGAGTCACCATAAAAATACACCTTTTAAATTTGTAAACAAGAAATGGAAAATTATTCATTTAATGTAACAAAAACTGCGTTTAAAAGCTACCTAGTATTGTGATTTAAATTTTTATGGGTTAGTCCGGTTCTGGCTGTTATGTTAGAATTTAAAGAGAATTAATATTTTGCTACCAAATTTTATAACTTTAAAATTACCAATTTTGGTAGCAAAATAAATAAGATAATTCAAAGAACGAATTCATCTGAATGGAAAACAAAACTTCTTCATTCAAAGAATCAAAGTTTTTTCCACCAATATAACATAATTTAAAAAAATTTGTCTAAAATTACACTTTGTATCTAAAATATAGGCAACCCTCAATACATCCAAGTATTAAATCCTAAACATTAAGCAAAATGTTTTGTTTGTTTTTTTTAATCGAAAAATGTAAATTTTCCTTTCGAATAAAAAATCAAAACAAAAAAAGTATACTCGAAAAAAACATTGTAATGTAAATATAGGAATATACTTCATTTATAATAACAACATCGTATTCCCGATTTCGATTCCCGAACACCGATTTTGTATACAAAACAGAGATCGAACACATTTTATATGTATTCAAATCAACATGATTTTATTTACAGCTTGCTAGATTTGACATGACAACTGTAGTTTACTATAAATAATAAGCATGGAATTTTTATATTTTCTTGATTTTCGACGACCTTTTTTTTCTTTTCAAGTTGTTTTTTCTACGCAAAAAGAACAAACCTATGATTCTAGGATACAGTTTTCGTCAATAAAAAAATCTAAGGATTCTACAGACATACAAGTTTTTTTATCTTTCAGGAGTAAAAAGGTTTAAATAAATTATTTATTCTTCAGGAATAAATGATTATTCATCCTTCAGGATTAAAAGATAGATAAGTATTAAACTTATAAAAACAATTTGTTAGAATTTTAAAATAAGCCATGTCTAAAAGTGTGAACTGTAATTGAATAGCCAACAAATAATTTTCAACGAATATAATATTGTCCTGTAGGATAGCAGAACACTAAAGAGGGTGCAGCTAGTTGTTCGTTCATAAAATATAAGAATGTAATATAATTTATATAAAAAAAATGTTAAATTTGGGTGTAAAATATGTCAATTTTATTGAAAATCAAACAATTTTAAGGAGTTTCATTCAAAAAATCAAGAAATTTTAATAAAAACTGTGAGTAACTTTCAGTATTTACATAATTTTTTTGAAAGAATTGTATTGTATTTTTGTATTTGTACATGGATGGTGAATTGTGTTCCATTCGTAATTGTATGGGAAATCAACCTAAATGTCACGAGATACCAAAATATTTATTTTTTTTAACTATGTGAGCGAAAAATGTGTAATTATTTGAGATTTAAGTGCAATTTTTTATTTATGTTTAACCAAAAAAAAATCTGCTTTTAACGGTTTCATGTTTTATTTTAAAAACAAAATAAACTTCTTCTGTGTGTTTTGTTTTTTGAAGGTCAAATGAATCTTTAAGGATATTTTTATTTTCATATTTTGTTTTTCCATTCAGGATAATCTTATTTACCGAAGTTTTTGAATTTCTATTTAGTATCCTTTTTTCTTTATTCTAAGCCATAGCCGTTATAATCTAATGCTGCCATTTCAAAGTTCCGGGAAGTCGGGAGATAAGTGAAATTAATCTAATTATATACGACTGAATTATAATTTTAAAAATATTTATAAATATCCTTCAAATTAGTTTAAAAAATAATTGCTCAACTGCTCAATTTAACTGAATTTGAAACATATCTTTATTTATTTAATTCATGGTCGGTCTTAAGAAAAGGAACAAATTTCTGGATCAAGTTTGGAGAAATGGCAACTCTATTATAAACCGATTTTGACTTTATGATAATTTCTCTCTTTAACTCTTCAAATTAAGGGCTAAGCGACGGTTTTCTGTTCAGAATAACCCCGTTTATAATCCGACGATTTTCCATCTAGCAGCAGATTTTAAATTGAAAATTTACGAATGGATTTAGGAAATAATAGACCGGAAATAATTTCTGTAATAGTGTACTATTTTTGAACCGAAGGGCTAAAAACTTCAGAACAAGTTCTGCCATCTGGATGAAAGTAAAATAATCTTCAGCAGCGTCAAATCTTTTTACGATTTGACGCTCCTGAAGATTATTTTACTTTCATCCAGATGGCAGCACGGCTTACACTGACCACGTGACCTAATTTGACACTCAAACTCAGCGTGAAGCGTCATCATGAAAATACACCTTTAGACTCTTGACTGATTTTTTCATTGAATGAAAAAGCAAAAGATACCTACTTGATTATATCTTTTAATGTGCTTGGCCATATTTGCTCCCCTAGGATTTTATAATTGCAATATAGTTTTCCTACTTTTTTAGATAAACTTTGTTATTCGTGTTGTTATTTATAGTTCCCTAAGCTCCCCAATTAGAAAAAAAAAAATTTTTTTGTGGTACGCATTTCGTGACCATGAGGGATGAGGAAAGGTGAGAAATTTGCCGGGCTTTTATATACCTGTTTGTTTTTGATAATTGATCGACCGCCGCTGACAGTTGGGGGGGGGGAGTTCTAGTGACCAAAATGAATCCCCTCAGGTCGAAGTATGATTAAATATCTACAAAATATCAAATTTTTTTTATTAACTTGCCTGACAGTAATTGTTGAATTAACATTTTGGGAATTTCACGTTTTAGAAAATTGTAAACAACATTTCCGTTGAATATTATATGTCTATGCGAGCTAATTACCTATAGTGATTTTTTCTATCACTAGATAGAGTCTTTGTTAGCATTAAAGCCGCTTAGTTCGCAATATTAATAATGAATTGATGTATGTTTCAGTGATTTGTGAAATTGATTGAAGTGATAACCGTTATCATCTAAATATTTGGAACATATGAAGTTGGCTTCATGGCATGGATAATGTTGTGGACAAACACAAAGATCAGCTTCATGGAATCAGCTTCAATGATCAGCTACAAAAAGTATATTCAACGACACAAACGTTTACCAAAAAGTTCCAGATCCTCAGCAGGCTAACTACTGACAGACTACAGCTGCAGCTGAAGCTGATCAATCCATTTGGATCATTTGGATCATTTGGATCATTTGGATCATCATTGGATCACATAACATTCACAACAGTTATATTAATATTATTAATCCAAGCCTTATTTGCTCAGACGGTTGCTTTATGTCCAACACGCTGTGAATGCAACGAGGACTCGTTACATGTCTCATGCATTGACTCCAATTTGGATTTAGTACCAATACTGTTAAACCCCGATTTACTCCAATTAAATTTAACCAATAATCGAATAACAAATTTACATTATACGTTAAATTTTTACAATAATTTAAATATCTTAGATTTATCGCACAACAAGATACAAACGTTAGGCTCCATGAACTTTGAGTCACAGCATCAATTACATGTGTTAAATATAAGCAATAATCAAGTGAAAAACATTTCGAAAGATACGTTTAAAGGTCTCCAACAGTTACAAATCTTAGATTTCAGTTATAATCAATTACAATTGATTATGACGAATGCATTCGTCGATTTACATAACATCCAGATTTTAAATTTAAATCATAATAATTTACTCAGTTTTGAAGAGTCCGTTTTCTCATCCAGTCCAAAATTAACTCATTTATATTTAACATCAAATCAATTATTGGAAATTCCATATAATTTAATATCGTTTACACCGAATTTAAAACATTTCGAGTTAGCTCATAATTTAATTGAACAAATTGATTTAGTTATCGATTTAGAATACTTAGAATATTTAAATTTCAATTCGAATATGATTTCAAATATTAGTTCGAATGCATTCGATTCGTTATATAATTTAAAATATTTAGATTTCACAGATAATAATTTAAATAGTGTGCCAACTGAACAAATGTCCAAGTTAACAAACTTAACAATATTAAAACTTAGTGGTAATTTTATAGAAGTCATACCAACATTAGCATTTCAAAATTTATTTCAATTAAAATATTTATATATGAATCGTATGACACGATTAACATCGATCGATTCACGTGCATTTATCGATAATATACATTTAGAATCGATACAAATCGATTCAAATACACAATTAACAGTGATACCAACACGTATGTTTCATTCGTTAAAATATCTAACACATATAACGATACGTGATAATGTGTTTGAAACGCTTGCGCCTGATCACTTTCCATTGGATCAATTACAAACGTTAAAGATCTCTGGTCAACAATTCATTTGTAATTGTTCGTTGTTATGGTTGTGGAAGTTGTTACAATTACAAGACCCTACAGTTCAGGTCCAGGTCCATGCAATTCATGCAGATCATTTACATGCGTTGCAAATCGATGGACGTAAGATTGTATGTACGTTACCGCCTGAATTGAGCAAGATACCATTGATAAATGTACGAGAAAGCGATGTAACATGTTCCAAAGATTGGGCAACAGTGATTATAGCCATGATTCTGGTTCTATTTGTGATAACAGTGATTGCGAGTGTTATCTCATACGCAAAACGTTATAAATGTCTTCCTTCGCGTCCAGCCATGCAAAGTGTTGTTAACAGTCATAGTCATGCACATGCGCATGGACATCATCGTCATGGTCATGTGACACGTGGACACAGTAATAGCATTGGTAGTGGTACTGATCATATGACAATTAGTGGACCATCACAAGTGTATGGTCATGGTCATGGTCATCATAGTCCACCGTTACCACCGTTACCCCCACCAAATAATTTACATCGTCCAAAATTGAATATGACACCAACTCATTGGGATATTTCATTTCAAGAGCAATATTCACAAAGTGATTATCATCATACGCATCCACATCAGACATCCACAAATACCCCACAAACACAAATTAAAAATAAACCACCACATATTGTCTTTGTTTAATACATTACATTTTACATACTATCCTTCTCTCTCTCTATTCTCTTCTCTCTTTATCTTCTTCTCTGTCACTGTCATGTACTATATTTAATTGTGTGCACGGATTTCTATATTCAACTTAGATTGCTAACATGAAACGACATTCAATTAATTCCAGGGCGGTGATACTCAAATGGACAGTGAGCTTCTTAAATGTCAGGGCTTGAACCCATATAACAAGGACGTGAAACTTGGGTGTAGAGGGTAGCAGGAAAAAAGGCGCCTATCTGGGCGGTCCATGGTCGTTGCATACTGCGCATCAGGATGTATAAAGTGATTGAAAACAAAAAACAGGCTAATGCGCATTACAACGTAGGCAACGAGATAGGCGCCTTTTTTATTGCTTCGCTCTCAGGGGTACCGCAAGTGAGTCCCTAGCACCTAGACCATGAGTCGTCTGGTCTCTCCGATGTGAACGACCTGTTTTAGCTACGTTTTTCGACTGTTAGCGATCTAACTTGAATATTGACGTATGTGTTCTAATTGAGAGGTTTTCAAACCACTTCTTATAAATATAATTTTATTTAAATATTTAAGCTCCTTTAATAAGACAAAAGCTAGTAAAGCTAAATTTTAAGCGTCCAGGAATTTTTATAAAATGATTTGTGAGAAAAAATTTGAATGAAGAAATTTTTTGAATATTATATAATTATTTGAGAGTTTCATGTGCTAATTTTCTGATAATTTGCGTCCGTCTTTGAAACGTATTTATCAAAGTGATTCAGTTAAACGCATTTCTATATTAAAATACGTAGATTTAATTTAGATCGAATGGATTTTAGGATCTATACAAAAAATTCATTCGATTTAAAGAAGATTAAATCTTAAAAATTTAAAAATGATTTGCAATTTTTGTCGATTTTAATTGTGAATTACATACTAAGATCTAAGAAAAGCATTACATCTTCTAAAATTTTCAAAACATTAATTTACTGTTATCTGTTTTATTTTTAAAGAGAAATTTCATTTTCTTGTCTAAAGTTCAGCGACCACTTTAAGCTGTATTTAACCCAACGTCATGGTCTGAATCATAGTCATGGTTATATCGCTTCCAAGGGCCTCCATTAGCAAATCTGACAGTATATCACTATTGCATGAGCTGTCAAAGTGTGGAGAAACAGGAGACGATGTCTCATCTTGTCTCATCTTGCCACTGTCCAGCTCTTGCCATGAAGAGCTGGGCTTATTTGAGCCAGCCTCTCTTTGACGACCTCTCTGGCCTAAAGTCCGTTGTCGTCAAAGCACTCCTACTGTTCTTAAACAACTCAAAATGGTTCATGGAGAAGTGGCCGGGGTTGGACCAACCCTTTTTCGATATCACAATGGATCCCATGGTCTAAGTGTCTTTTCATAGACGTAAGACGTGAAAACTCCATCAAAAGATCAACGACAGCAACTACTGGGAGGTTAATAACAGCGTGATCACTGAACAGAAGATCGACAAGAATTATTCTCATACCTTAGACTCTACCTCGATTAAAAGTCTTTCTAGTAAAGTAATTCACCTTAGAAATCGACTATTGCGCACAAATTCGTACTTAAAAGCAATATTATGTACAAATAATAAAGTTAGGACTTCCCACGGCCATGACCACAGTGTCACGGTGGTCAGGACGATATGGAGTTCTAATCTTAACTAACTGATGTAGGTATACTACACGATAATAGGTAGTATGCGATAAAAACGTTTGGAAACTAAAAAATAAAAAAATAAAAATAAAGCCAAAGTGTGATAAACGCACATAAAAATTTAATTTTTAAAGACTGTTTTTTATGTACTTCAATACATACTTAATTAATTAATTAATTAATATAAACGAACGATATTTATTTTTTATTAATTCACATCCACAGTGGAATTTACACCTCTCAATCACTGACATGGGTCCGTCCACAATCCACAATCCATCACATGTTCCATGTTTACATGTTCCAAACGGCTTAGGTCAAAATCGATTATAACGGCATCGAAGGCACTCTTACTTTTTATCTATCTGAAATAAAGGACCATCCATAAATTACGTCATACGTTAGCGGGGGGGGGGGTAGGGAGCAGGGACAAAACTTCCGACAAGTGCCATCGCACGCGCAATTAAAAATTATTTTGAATGGAAATATAAAAAATTTTAAAACTGATGGTTTTAATTTATAAGGGGGGGGGGAGTTTTCACAAATATGACCACGTGTGATAAATACGTAAGGGAGAGATGGAGATGGAGCCCTAGTTTATGGATGGCCCCTAATAATGTCTCTTACATTAGTCGCCTTGGAGATATGACTTCAATTTGTAAGTTTTGTACTTTACCAATAGCCGATGGTCGTAATAACCGATTTTCACTGTACACAGTTAAAGATAAATATTCACAATAAATATAACAAATCCAAAAAACGATTAAAAAAAAGTTAGTTTTTAATAGGAAAATAATTTTAAAATGTGGACGAGCCCATTCTAATACATAAAAGAATTGAATAACTAGTATTTATATATAAATATATTTATATTACTGATACTGGGTCTGCTAGCAGTAACTATACGCTTACCATTACATTGCAGGACATATTTTTAGACTTAAGCAGTGGAATTTGAGTCACAGCTGAAAATTTGGGAAACTGTGTCTTAACAACTTTTTGAAATATGTAAATTTTTTTAGCCAAGTTTCAGTATGAATGTTCATTGAGAGCGAGGACAGGACAATAAGAGAGAGATGTTGGGTTAAATGATTTTTTCTGGTCCCTAGCTTTGAAAATGTTGCTATTTTAAAAAGTTGTTAGACTGTGCGGCTATAACCTTAATATTTTATAATTTATTTATAGATTAGTTTTTAAAATTTTAGTTTTAGTTATTTCGGCTTCTAATTTATTATGCTCTACGAGCACTACGAGCTACATCTACAGTTCTATTTTAGTACTAAGCAGAAGCTCTTTGAACCATAGAGATAATAGAGATAGAGCAGACAAACCATAGAATGCTGTGTAAGTGGAAATGTCTGCAAAACAAATAAACTTGGTTATCATTTGTCTCTGTCAAGTGTTAACAACAACTACCGCAATTCTCTCTATTAAAATAAAGTTTGGTAGCATCTATCTCTGTCGATAACAGCTACCGCAACTGACTATCTCTTTCATTTCTGCGGACAGGTTTTATGCTGGCTTGTCTCTTCCATATATGTAATACTTCTTACAGCCCAGACTATATATTCCTCACACTCTGTCGACGCAGGACCACGACTCTTGCGCATGCGTCACTTCATACGTATCAGTACAAACGTACTTTTTCTCTGCCTCGCCTGTTTTCGCCGGTCCCTCTCATAGAGATATATAACCTGTTTGCTTTGAACACAGTATGCAACTTACAGCCCTTAAGAAGTGTGTTAAGTGAGATGGTGATGGTTTGCGTTTAGTTAATCTAAACTTACCCAATATTTAAAAATAATCTTGATTTAATTTATCAATTCAATATATAGAATCATTTTTTTAATATGACTCATCCAGTGTCCATGTGCTCACTGCTACGTTCAGTTTAATCGCCATTATTCAAATATCTTCTAAAAAATAACAATCATATTCTGAAGTGTATTGAGTTTAATCGAAATCGAATACATAAAATATTTTTCGATTTTTTAAGAGGAAATTATTTTGGGGGGAGGGGAGGGGGTTCTAGTTTATGGTAACATTGGATTGGATGAATTTAACCTTGATTGACTCCTTCAATAATTATTTTTTTGTGAGATATTTGAATCCGTCCATTAAAAGGATTACCCAAAAAGTTAGCAAATTAAATCCAAACCATTACGGTTTTTTTTTGGATTTTAAGTGGTACTGATCGTGTTATGGCAGACTCATCTTTCCGAATCTGTAAATTTTAGTAAAAATCGTATGGGTTTTGTTAAAAAAAGAATTCTATATACAAAAAAAAAAAAAGAAAAAAGGTGTTTTTGGTTTCTATTTGAATATAAATTCGTTTTACAATATTTAATAAATTTATGAATAAAAATTGATTTTAGATCAGCCATTCCAATAATTTTCTATGCCACCGTCGAATATTCACATTAATTTTCCAATTTTGGAAAAATTAAAAAAGATAATAAAAATATTTTGAAATAAAATACAAAAATCCGGTTCATTTAACGATTTAAAGTGTAGTTTTTGAGATATCATCTATAGTCCTATATAAAGAGCGATATTTTGAAGCGATTTCAGATGATCGTTCAAAAACTAATCGTCAAAATGAACCATGTCGTTCGGACGCAGACGCAATAATAAATGATGACTGATCTATGATCTATGAATGATGATAAAAAGTATTTTATATAATAAATTAAAATAAAGTAAGGTATGTTGTGAACGCCATTTTGTTAAGGTACCTATTAATTACATAAATATAATGTATCTATATTATATAATCTAAAAATATATAATTATCAAAATAAATAAATAAATTATTATATAATCGAAATGCAAAAACAAATAAATAAATAAAAAATTATTTTTAATAATTCAATTTTTATTCAAATAGAAATACATTAACGTTGCAATAAATTAATATTTATAATGATCTGCAATGATCAATGATCTATGATGGATCTATGGATCTACAGATCTATTATATATGTATAAAGTTTGTATTTATTACTTAAAAAAAATCATTACATAGATTCAACAATTTTGATTAAATTATCATTCAGTGTTTTTAATTAATAACCTCACTTTACCAACACCAATTTCAAACTTCTAGGTCCTAGAGGAGAAAGAAGATTGTTGAACGAACATAAATATCAGTTGGATAAAATTAGACCCTCTGGACTTCTTTTCATTCCATATAAGGAGATTAGGCAACTGCCTAGGAGTCCTGGAAAAAAATGAATCAATGAAAATAGGTTAGGTAAGATTAGAGGGGCTGTCATGGGGTGGGACACACTTACAACTATGGGGTCCGTTGTGATACCGAATAGGGTTGGTCCATCCCCGGCCACTACTCCATGAATTATTTGGAGCTGTTTAAGAACAGCAGAAGTGTTTTGACGTCAACGGACTTCAGGTCAAGAGAGGCTGGCTCAAATAGATCCACCTCCTCATGGCAAGAGCTAGACAGTAACAGAAAGGATGAGACATCGTCTCCCCCCCCCTTCCACACTGTGACAGCTAGGTATTAATGACAATAGGTATTACTTTTTTGACGTATGCTGTCAGTTAATGAAATATTTCATACTTACAGAACAGAATCATCTAGTAAATGGGGAGGAGGGGGGCGCTAAAAAGATATTGTGCCTCGGGCACGAGTTAAGCTCACTACGCCACTGACAACTCTGTATTGATTTAATTACGAGTTGGTTAGGTTGACTTTGTCGACTGTAGAAGAGTTGGTTGGTTGAGTTCTGAAGTTTTTAGTCCTTGCGTTTAAAAATAGGATGGAAGTCTAAAATGAATAAAAATTAATGATGTATAATGTTCTAGAGAGTTTTGGAACTTGAATGTTCAAGAAATATATGAAATAGGAAAAGAGGGAACATTTGACAGAAGGTAGAATTATGGAAGTAAATTTGTTTGCAGGTGTACAGCATACAAGTACAGGTTTGCTATAAGTAATCAAAATGAAATAAATTTTTTAACGTTTAATAATTTTTGGCTTACACTTTTTGTAACAAATGTAGTTTTGAACAAGTTTGTTTTACAATCAATATGTAAACTTAGTAAACTTTGTTTTTATATAATTTTTACTTTTTACTTTACAATTAACATGGCTGCAGACTGCTGTCTGCTGGCTACCTTAACTTAAAATGAGCTGCGCTGAGCTGCTGCTTAATTTATTTATAAATATAAAGCATATTTTATTAATTTATAACTTACATTATTTAACAAGATCCGTTTTTTATTCATTTATTTTTATTATTTTAAATGTGTCCCATACCTCATCTCATTCCATCACTCATACATTATAATGGAAGTTATACTTAGCAATCTACATGTTGAAGTTAGTTATAATTTTTGAACACCATGAAGTTAGTCCGATAAACAAAATGTCACTCATAATCATGAAGGTTATAAAGAACGAGAACGATCGCTACGTGTTAAAGCATTAGCGCGTCTGTCCCTGAAAATTTGTAGAATTTATAGTTCATTTTTTAGCCACCAGCCGCGCTGTCATCATTAAGTAGTATCTGCGAAGTTAGCTGTTTATGAGTACAAGTAGATGAAGTTAGTTGCATAATGTACAAATTGATATATCATTTCAAATTAGCGCACAACAGCCCGCTTTTATTGATACTACTTAGCGGTCGCAGCGCCTTACTTATTTTATCCATATTTCGGGGACAATATTTTCTATAGCGATCGTTCTCCTTCTTTATAACCTTCATGCTCAAAATAGACAAGGGTACAGATAGATGACAGGTTAAGAGTCATCTATGAACACAATAGATAAGCTTATACAGAATGCTTTTTTTAAAGTTGACATATGCTTGAAATTCGATAAATAAATTTAATCGAGCAAAATGCTTCAAACGAAAAATGTTAGTTTCAAAGGCACACATCTTACTTATACCGGAATCGAATTCGATCTAAGTTTTTAGGTTCAATTAAAACCTCACTATGATTCATAACTGACAAACATTAGAAGCTTTAAATTGTTCATCTATCGATTACCAGTTATGGAAGTAGAGTGAGCTTTTCATTGAGCTTGAAAATCTAGGTCAAGATTAATGTCTGCGTAAGATGTGCGCCTTCACATTCAACATTTTTTGCTTGAAGCATTTTTATTGATTAAACTTATTTTTCAAATTTCATGCATATGTCAACTTAAAAAGGACACCCTATATAATTGAAATTATAGTTTCTAATCGATGAAGACGACAATATATAGTCACCACTTTTAATGGGTGAAGGAAGGCACACAAAATTTACAGATCTAAATGCTAGGGACTCTAGACTCAATGGGATTGGGAGGTGGGGAGTGAGGGGTTTAAAGACTCTTGTAAGATTGTATGGGTCACGTTTAAAAAAATGATCCTGTGTGCCTTAGTTTTTATATAAGCTTATGAGATAATTCGTTGCTTGTATAAAATTTACGACACTTTTATATTCGATGATTCTTTTGTAATATCTTTTTTGTTTTTCTTCGAATAACACAGAATGAAATGTTTCGATTACGTATTCGGAGTGTCCACTCAATTAGAAAATAGAATTAATTGTTAAAAGTTTGGAAAATTCGGAATTAAGATGGAAAAAAAATGATTATAACGAACATTTTCAAAATTATCTTACTTTTGCCAACAAAAATCAGCTTGCAATGTTCAAAATTGGCCGTGCCACAAATTTTAACATGGAATTATTCAAATGTCGTTAAGGTTTTTCAGGATTCTATTCACATTAAAGTTGAGTACAGTCCTGCTTCCATTTTGTAAGGGTAAAAGTAGCATTTGACCTTTAGCTGTTACCGTTAAATTAACAAACCGATGTCAGCGAAAAAACAGTTCGAAATTCGTCACCCGCAACAAATTTTAACATAAAATTATTCAAAGAACGTTATGGGTTAAATTGAAAATGTTAAGATTTTTCACGATTTTATTTATCGATTGAAATCGATCGAATTGCTTGCAGGATGGACACACCGAATAGTAATAAAAACGAGTTATGTGATTATAAGGCGCTAGTGATGAATTTTGGAAGTCATGAAAATGCCTTAATGGTAATCCACCACTGAATAAGGCACGAAACAAAAAAATTCTTGCTCAAGGAAAATTCCATTCTGTATTATCCAAAATCTATAATACATAATTTTCATCTATATATATATATAATTTTTTTTTGTTTCTAAAAACAAAATTAGTCAAAATTCGTTATAACGACATCGCAACATAAAATGATCAAAATCGCACTCAAAAGATTGGATTGGGGTTCCCCTCGGAAAGGAATGAGTGGGTGTGGGTTGGGTTGGTTTCGGATCGGATCGGATAACGATCATAATTATAAGTTGATTCAATGTCATTATAACCGGTTTCGGCTATACTTTAAAAGTTTTTCATATAATACTTCTAAAAGAAATTGTTTTTTGTAAAATGTGTAATAAAATCACTCGACGTACGATTTTTAATAAAAAAAATGTGTGTTTTTTTGTAAACTAAAACAACTTGGTCACTCACTTGAGTCACTCTAGATTCAACAAAGTCTTTTATCACAAAATTTGTTGTGATTTGTTTTAAAACAAAAAAGAAAATTATCAGTTTTCACAGTCTAATTATTATTGCATTATAAAAAAAAAATATTAAGGGGTGGAGAGTTAAATTTCGGCCATTTTTTTATCTTCAGATTCCAAATTCGTTTTTGGAATATACAGTAGAGTTTCAGTTATCCGAATAAGTTTATTAAGTCATATTTTTTTTGTTTAAGTATTGAATTAGCAAAAAACTTGCCGAAGTTTAACACTACCCCCTCTTTTTCTTTACAAAATGTACCAAATCTGAGCTGCCATAAAGAAAACACTAATCGAAATTTATAATATAATTTTCTGTTTTGATATGTTTTGAATTTCGAAGTATCACAGTTATGATTCGAACTGATTTGGTGAAAAAATTATATTATAACCTTACGAAATTTCATAGAGCAAGTTTTGGGCATTATCTAAAATTAAAAAAATAGTCTAGTCGCAAAAATAGAGGTATTTTCATATTCGATTTGCACCTGCAGAAATCTGCTGGGCTTGGATCCATCTATCCTGGGAGAGATCCCGACGGAGATGCTGTGAGCTTTTTCAAGATCATTTTCCATTTTTATTCATTAACAAAATGCGAGAATGATCTTGAAATCTCGAGTCCCAAAAATATATGTACTAATAAATCTTGTGACCTCGAATTGTAAATGAGACCTCTATTGCTGCGACTTAGCTAAAAATTGTAATGGAATTTTTAAATCTAAATATTTAAAAAAAGAAAAAATTAAAATCAGAGATCAAAATTTTGGATTGACCTCCGTGCGTTGTGATGGAATGCCAAAAGAAAAAAATAAATGCAATTTATGAAATAATTGAGCATAGATTCGTTTTTAAGTACTGATGGCGAATTTTATATATTTTGGTTTTGGTAGAAGGCACTTGTAATTGTTTCATGTTTTCTAGTTGGCGTCGTTTGCCGGAACTCCAATTGTTAAAACTACCGAATAGCCAGAATCTTTGATTAAATTGACAATGTCGCCATGACATAAGTTCGTTATTGGTATATGATTGACAGCCACAATACAATCACCCACTTGTAGAAGTCCACATCGTTCAGCGGGACTTCCTTCAATCAGTCTCCCTGCAAAATAACATTTTATTAATTAAAAACGTTAATTTAATTTAACGTCTTGCGTTTAACCCCTCTTCCGTCACGTGATAGTTGATTTTGAGTACAGTGTTGTCAAACTAACCGTAGGTCCATCTATGTTTTATTATTTGAACTATGGAACTAACTGACTGATCGATCAACGCAAAAATGATATCGCTATGCCTAGAAGCATGAAATTTTAAACACACGTTCTTTAAATGACGTAAGTATACATTAAGAAGGAATTTTAGGTAATTAACCTCCCTCAAAGAGTTAAAATGAGGGTTGAAAGTTTGTATGAAAATTGATCAAATCACATACCTATGGTTGATCCAGCTTTATTCGCCGAACTGATAATTACAAAGCCAAATCCTTCGTTTTCGGATCGCGTTACAACAACATTATACGTAGACGCACTGCTCGGTAATTGATTCCGTCGCCTTCGTATTCGTAACTTAACGCGTCCATTCGCCGCCGCAATGCCCATCAGTTGTACGACTTGATGATGTGATGAATTAATTACAGAATGTCCGTCTACGTTTAGAATAATATCACCTGTACATATTCTACCATCTAAATCGGCTGCGCCACCCGGTACAATATGGCCAACGGCCACTTGAGATCCTTCTTCAGTTCCGCCAACAATACGAAACCCAAAACCACTTTCTTGTCGAATAAGCGTCACGACAATCTCATTTGAGTCGACGTTCAAGCGTTGCATTCGTTGCGTCATGTGGTCCCACGGTTGGTACACAGATTGTTGGACTGTGTAATGATTTTCGAGGTCGTTTGTTGAAGACATGTCGGGCTTCCGTCGATCTAAGTTACGTTCTTTCATATCTTCGTTGTCTTCGGGTATACTTAAACAATAATTCGAGTTGATTTTCGTTTTTTTACAATCATGGCAGTAACAAGTTTCGTAATGGTAATACTGATGTTCACTAGGTGGCACTGGAGTTGAGCCCTCGTTTGCGATTGCGATAATATTGGAGCCAGGAGTCTCGCCATATGTGTTGATGTTGTAATTTGAATTAAGTACATCCGATTGGCAAGAACTTGTCGAACTGGCACTTACTTCAGCTAATGGTGTTTTGGAACGATTTCGAGTATCGACCAAAGGAGTTTTCGGTCGATTTGGTAATATTTCTTTTTGTTGTGTACTGTAAAGGTCTGCAGTTGGAGTTTTACTGCGGTACATATTCGCAACAATATCTTTGGTAGTTAAACGTCCATTTTCGATTTTCCTTAATTTATTTTTACCCAATTTCGAGGAAACACACTGTCCTCGTTGAACAATTATAACGGCTTCCTCATTATGCGGACAATTCTTTAAGACTTGAACAACTTCATCGTGACTCTTACTTTGCACATTTATGTTATTTATTTCTAACAAAACATCGCCCTCGAATAAGTTCTTACACCGTTGCCGGTCCAAGATCTTTTTGACGCGTTGGCCACACGCACTGTCCGCTATCGTAAAACCAAAGCCCATTGCACCTTTCACAATATGAATAACAACGGTATTTGCGAGATCCGTACATATATTGCGTACATCATTCAATCGGTCCTGATTTGCGCCATTACTGTATTTCCATAAATCATTCTCAGAATTATTCATAAAATTTAAATTTCGATCGAAATTAAAATCGACAAAATTTCGGGTTGTTTCACAGGATGTTGCTTGTGAATCAACTGCCACAGTGGTAACAACTTCCGTGTTTGGGTCATTTGGATCGAATGGTAACGGATAACCTCGACACACTTCTAAACAAACAGCTTCACCGGGGGATATCGATTGGAATAGGTTAACAACTTGATTGTGAGTGAAACCTAAGACGCAGGTCTCATTTACGTAGACAATTAAATCGCCGGTTTGTAATTTACCATCTAGCCATGCAGGACCATTTGGGACAATCGATTTGATTTGAAGAAATTCATCGACATCGTCATCTCCACCAATAATTGTAAATCCTAAGCCTCTCGATGATTTTGTTAAAGTTGTGGTAAATCGTTCCCCACATAATTCGGAAGGGTCTTTCGTAAAGGAAGCTCGACCTTGTTTTGTACCTGAGTTCGGTGTAGAAAGCCGCTGTTCCACAGCTTGTTTCGCTTGTAAAACTGGATTCTCATACTGTGTACGTCGATTCACATGATCGATAAAATATGTTCCATACTGTGGATCGGTAATTTTCTCCCAGCCATATGGTAATTCATCGTCTAAGCAATCTTCTAGTGATTTTTTCTGGAATTTTGACAATCTTGGATCTAACCAATGTGACGTCCCCGTTGAATGACTGTAATTAAAACCATGACTTTAAAACAAACGATAACCACTTTCACTTAAAGCTTATTCATTCGGTTCCTTAGATCCAAATCCAATTTTTTTAGTATAATCGCAGCTATAAAGGGTCTCGAGATTCAAGAATCGTCACAAAAATATTAGTTCCATTAAAATAGATGAAATTTCATATGATTTACTAAAGTTTTGGGTACAGCAATGTGGGTAAATTTCTTAAATAGATTAGAAGAGTACCAAAAAGACCATTATTTTGTCATAATTCCTGAGGGTTCAATATTATATTAGCGACTTTTTATAGTTGCGACTAGACTATTCGATTGAAACTGTCTAAGGAACCGTACTATAATAAAATACGTACTCAATAAAATAAACTTCGCCATTTTCTGTGTATGCTTTCTCCCATTTTGGAGGTAATGGTCCTAAATCACCATCGATATCGTAATCTCGATAGTTACGACATTCAATGTCCATGCTTGATCGGCCATCGTATTGCTGTAAATCAAGATCTGGTCGTCCGCCACTGGTCGTTGATTGCTTGTCAGCGTCATTATTTACAACACCGACTCCAATGATATCTTCCTCGACAAGAGTGCACAGGCCGCCACCCAAACCATTGTTGGTTGGCCCCGCCGGAACACTCGAACTCATTGCCGTTCATAAAACTATTTAAAAAAAATAAATAAAAACTTTATTAGAATAATCAAGAGCGAAATTTGCCAATTAATCAATTGGCGAATACATTGATTCACGACCAACAAATTCGCGAGCAATTTTAAAGATACGGTGCTCAACTTATTTTGAAAAAACCTTTTTACATAGAAATCTGCGAAAATGTATGATAATTGCGGTTAAAATATTATTCCACGGCTTTCACAACGAATTTTCACTTGAAGAACTCTATTCTCAAAAGGATACGGAATAGATACATTAATAGCGGATACGAGTTTAACTAGCCTTTGAAGAAATCGTACACATAAATATTTTCCGCGGATAAACACAACATTTTAAAGATAATAAATTTAACTTACGAAGTAAATTTCGTATTAATTAATTGTGCAATTAATAAATCACAAAATAATATTAGGCTATTTTGATTAAAGATTCGACCCCCAACTTGGAAAGTGGATGAATCAGAATAAAAAATGATTCCCCCGAAGAATTTACATACCAAATAAAAAATCCTCTGAGTCATCAAACATCAAATCGAGTGATTTCATTCAATAATTATCGAAAATAAATAGCACAGCATTTTTTTTTTTTTTCAAAAAAAAAATAATAAATAAATATATAACAAGCCTAGGATCGATGACCTAATATTTAATTTTTTTCGATTTAATATTATTTAAAACAGGAAATTTACTTGGATACACTCACCGTGTATTTAAAAAACTACCATAGCACACAATATTTTTCAACAACAAAACACACACAAAAATGAAAAATAAACAAAAAAAATTTTTCAAAATAAACAAGTCCGATTTCCTGAACACAACTCAAAACACAATCTGTCACTAATTTTGTGTTGAACTTAACGAAACTAAATACCCATCAATTGAGTGAAGATCTCTTTAAATTTTTTTTTGGGGCGTTTACTCGATCTCAATATTTTGATTAACAACTGGTAAACTGTTTGAATTGTGCGTTGAATTTGAAAAAAATAAATTTTCTTAATGAAAATCCACTTGTAATAATTGAAACATCAAACATCATTATAATTAATTAATATTTTCATTAGTAATTCATAAAAATTTTTTCTTAGTCAACTCAGGTACACCAACTTGATAAAACTTAAACACATATGAAATATATAACATGGACTGCACTTGTTTGGCTGCCATAGATATTCACTATTTTGGTTCTTTCATTTAAGTGAAGCTCTCTACAAGCTTTAACTTCAAGAACTGAAGATAATAATGCGAAAGTTTCCCCCTATGTCTCTATTCCGAGTACGAGCATATAATTACAGGTTTTTTCGATAAGTTTTGGCAAACTGGTGATTATGTGAAACTGGTGAATATTTTCGAGTAACTTCTTGAATTTTTGAGAACGAAGTATAGAGAGCAATATCTGAAAATGCAATTCTGCAAAATTTGGAAGAGTGTTCTAGAATGTTTTGGGATTATCGAAAAATCTCTCCAATTTTCAAGCGCGGACCAAAGAGATAACACCTTATTTAGGATCAATGGCAGATGGTAGAATATTCAAATAATGAAACTTATCTGAGTAATTCTAGGTAACTTTATGTAAGCTCCAAGCTTTCAAAGATTCCTGGAAGTAAAAGCGTTTGTAATATAAATAGATAGTCCCCTTCTTTTTTTGTAATAAGTCCATGATTTAATTATGAATTAGGGACTTGAAAACATTTCTATTTGATACATTAATAAGTATATTGGTTTCAATCATACGCTGAAATCTCGTATCCTTGTTACATTATGGGAACTTTTTAGATAAATTTAGTTCCGATTCTGCTACCTGTAGCGCTGATTTAAACAAAAACAAAGAAAAAATATATGTTGTACTCTATGTTATCGACTATAAATAGTTTTGTCTTTTTGTCCGTAAGGTTATATATTCTATGGTTTCAATTTCATAATTAAATTTAAATACTTTGGTCGAATTTCATTAATGATATTATTGATAAGCTAAATAGTTTATTAAAACTAGTCATTTAGTATGAACATAAACCAACTAAGCTAGTTCCATCTATGAAAAAATTACTTAAACATTTTTTACTTATACTTGTCTCTCACTGTTGGCGCTTCAAAAAAGATTTTAATAATAATTTATGAAAAATGATATTGAGATCTAAACCAATCAATACGTAAGAAAAAGCTTAAAAAATGATTTAGTTGTTTACTATGATATACATATCCTTAAATTTAGTCAGGGTATAAACCATAATAAGAGCAAACTATTTAGTTAAAACAGAAATTAGTTCAACAAAGTTCTCATAGATGGCCATGTTATCAAAAAACAAAATAAATGTGGGAAATATAAAATGAAAATTTACATTAAACGTATTCTTGATTTAAATCGATTGATAAATTAATCAATTTAGCTGTCATGGTTAACAAGAGATCGAATTTTCGATTTTGTACGAAGTATTGGAAAGCAAAGATGGGGGCGCTAGAAAAAGGGGGTGTTTCTTCGCAAAAAAAAAAACGATATTTTTATTTGTAAAAATAAAAGACACGAATCGAAAAAAAAAAGACATGGTGAATATTTTATAAGAATAAGGGCGTTTAGTCTGGTTGAGTGGTAGAAGGTAGAACGTTGAACGTTGAACGGTGTAACTGTTTTATAAAATACAATAAACAGACGTTATCCAATCGAATAGTGGAGGTGAATGGTAGTGGAAAAGAGCCAACCAAATAAACTTGACTATGATTACAAGTAACCAATCAAAATGCATTTAATATACAATGAATGTACTTGTAAGTAGAAAACTTGTAACTCGTGTGTCGTAGTCCGAGTCCTATAAGTCCTATGATCCGATCATCGTCACTTCAAACAATTATTTACATTTTCTTTATATTATATTCATAATTTTTTATCATAATTAATAAATTTATCTTATTAATTTACTACAAGAAATTTGAATGACGCACAAAATATCTACGTCGTTTTTCAGGATTCAGGATTCAGTGGATTTAAGTAAAAATTTCGATTACTCAGTCCACTCAATAAATCGGAAAGTCTGGAAAAGCATTTCTATGAAAATTAAGAAAATTAGGGTAGTTTTCTCACTTCCAAAGCACCCCAAATAATAGCAGTGATAAAAAATTTAAAAAAATTCTAAACTTTATCTCGAAAATTATTTTTCGGGTGTTTTCGAGGTCACTGATTACGAATCAATAACGAAAATCGCATTCATTTACTCGCCAGATTTCAATTACTCGGATTTAGAAACTCAGAACTATGAGAGTGATATCTTGAAAAACTGATTTTAATCAGCGGCAACATTTTCGCTGTGTCTAAGTTTTTTGCTGTTTCTTTGCAAAATTTCGAGATATGAAAAAATATTTTTACTGTCGATTTTGACCTAAAAATAACGAAAATAGCATTAATTAATCCGTCAGACAAAAGCATTTCAAGATATTGAATCCACACAAGATATTACATAAGTAGTAGTCAAAATTTTATGGTCGCTAGGAGTGTCGATGGTGAGATGCTTGGCTAGGACTTGGCAAACACCTATTACAGTAGGTTAGATGAAAATTGCTGATATTTGGATACAATTCCTGGAAAATTGAACAACCTATCATAAAAAGATAAACTAGAAAATCAAAGGACCAGACCAGAGTGCCCTAATAAAATAAATAATACATTCTGATGAAGGCTCAAAATCATAAACGAAACGTAGCACATATTTAAAATAAATTCATTCATTTAGAAATTGGAGCAAATTATAAATTTTCGATAATATAGTTTCTTTGTCACCTTATTTTCAATTTCGAGTTTTTCACAACTGAAAAAAAAGGACTCTGAGGAAAATTTCCAGCATATTCACATATCAATTTTCATAAAATATATATATGGTGTGCTTGAAACCACGCCCAAACGTGATATTTAGCGCCTCCCAAACATATTTTAAGCAGAGCCTTATGTTTACCCATGTTCTTAGCTTTGTCCAACACATTCGAATCTGTTGAGATGGGCGTAAATGAATATGCAGATGATGATATATCTGTCTTTGTTCGATTCATATGTTAGAGTGTATCGACATGAGAGTGAGAGAGGTTAACATGGGATATAAAGTATGTGAACGTAGATGATAGAAACGTAAGGCTAACGTACATGTACGGTTGGTATTGCTATAAAGTTTTATAATCAATCGTGCCTTTCTTTAGCAAAATATTTCTAAGGTGAGAGATGATATTTATATTCGAATCATTGAATAATTGTCGCTGGCACTGGCATCGGTAAACCACTGACTTCACTGACTGACTCTGGCTGTAAGGACTCTAAATCTAAACTGCAAGTCTGCTCTGCTTCTAGATCAAATGAAGTCTTCTTTAATTGAATTGGAAATAAATAAAAATTGAAAGTTTTGTGTTGAAAAATAATGATAATGAGTTTTTTAAGTGCAAAGTGATTTTAAAAGTGAACTGCATTTGGATGACAGGATTTTAAAGTGTTTTTTATTTTTAAAAGTGTTAACTAATTAGTGTTACAAAGGAAACGATTTATTGTTTGAAAGCGTAGACACGTGCATTCGCGTGTCACAAATTAAACTGCAATCACGGCGGCATCATCCGAATCCCAGATGACCCAACACAGTGAGACTTCAATGAGTGATCATTCGGAGGTATCTGTGACACCGCCACCGTTGGCTGTTAGTAAAATGCTTGAATTTGCGAGTTCAACACAAAATTTTGGTTTTTTAAATTTAGAGCGAAGCAGAAATATGTTGGCGGCTCCATTAGCCGCCTTGCATACAATGACTGAAATGAAAAATGCCCAAGATATGAATCGAGAACGGGGCATCGATTCATCCTCGGACAACAATAGTATTGAACATTCATTGTTGGAGCGTACAAACATACATTTAGAACGGTCCAACAATAGTTCAAGTAATGGGAATGGCACGTTAGGGAATCCTCACGGTATCGACCATATTTTGTCGCGACCGTCGCAAACGACTACCGCTAATAACACATCCACAAATCATTTACACTTTCCAGCGAATTTAGCATTCGCTGCACATAACAGTTTGGGAATGACCACGTCCACTGTGGACGGGTCACATACATCACAACCGGGTTCGGGTAGTCCTGCATCCGCTACAGCTGGCTTACGCGGTTTTAATATTGCAGCCGCTGCGTTCTTTCAACATCATGCAAACAATGCGGCTGTACAAGCTGGCAAAAGTGCAAATCCAAGTGCTGGTAGTATTTATTGGCCAGGCTTTCAAGGTCTTGTTGCAAATCCAATGGCATGGAGAGATCGACTTAGCACAGGTACGTTTTACTTGTACACTCTTTTTTATACTCATCAACTCATCCGACGGGAAAAACATATGCCCTTCCGAGTTCCGACGCATTACACAAACTAAAGATCAAAATATGATTCGAGTAAATCTACTAAAATAGAGCAAAATTAACCATTTTTACTCACTTCAAAAAGTCGAATTGAATTGAATCTTCGGACACTTATGACCTTCTTAATCACTTTTCTACGTTTTTTAGATGAACTCAGAAATTATTTTCTAATTTTAAGTTCAACTAGTTGCAAAAGCGTGTTTTTTAAACAATTATTTATTAGTAAAGTGTCATTTATCATGGTTTTTCATTTACATTTCCCCATTTAGAACACAAGTGTAGAATGTTAGCTTATCATAATAAAATTTGGTAAAAGCAAATTTACTAACATTCGCGAATCAATAAAAACAACTTGTAGTAATTAATAGCAACAATTTCTAAATTTTCCAACTTTTCCAAATGGGGAATTTGACGTTTTTTATCCGTAAATTATTCCTGAAATTTTTCATTTTGCTGTTCAATTACTTTTAAAAAAAATTAGTTGTAATTTATTACTAACATATTAAATTAGCGCAGCAAAATAATTCAGTCACAAAATTAAAACTTTCATGAACAATTTACGGATAAAAAACGGCAAATTTTCAATATGGTAACGTTGGGAAATTTTCGTTTCTTAAGATAAGCTAATTTAATGTTAAAATGCGAACCAAGTCGTTTTGTTAAAAAATATAATTGAATAATTTATCGATAAAAAGTAACAAATTCTTAGTAATGGTAAAGTTAAGGACACTCGGATCTAATGCCCAGGGCGGCGAATTTTCAACGACGGCAATATTAGGAGAGTGAGAATGTTTTTGAAAAATATAAGCGTGTTGGAAACATCTTAAATAAAATAATTTTGTTCCTTATTAAGAATATTTTCAAAATTATAAACATTGCATTTTCAGCGAAAAAAATTGTATTTTTTTTTCAATTCTCTTTAATTAAGATTAATAGACAAGATATTTGTCAATATTTAGATTACACTGTATGCATCATATTAAAAAAACATCAATTATAATCGAAAGACTTTGATGTTAATAAATATCGTATACATGATTAAAAGTAAATAAAAACAAGAAGTAATAATAATAATTTTTAACTTCCGGCCATGAAAAATAAAAATTTTTTATAATTAAAAAGCTATTGATTTCCGGGTGTTCGAAATTCGGGTGTATATACATCAGATTTCGAAGTTTTGAGATTAAATCTGCCATAACTTTTCTAACAACTTGATCGATCGATTGCGGTTTGGCGTGTTCTAAAAAGTTATTATCAGATTGTTGTTGCGCTTATTCGAACGTTTGGGTATGGGTATGTTTATGGAGGTTAGCGAGCCATGCTCGAGCATCGCGCCTCGAAGCAATGGTTCAGAGCACCTAGCCAAATAGACGCTTGTACTCTATCCCCGCTACACTTTTCAGTGGCTATTATAACCAACTGATGTACTGAAACTCAGAATTTGCCTAGCGCTGAGTTTCCTAATTTCTTCTGGTTCGACTATGGCCGAACCCAATCATTTCCTTCGCTGCTGTATGAGCGCCGGGCAGTAACAGAGAAAGTGGATCGATGTTTCTTCTGAATTTTCTCCGCATCTGTCACACGCGGGAGATTGTCTTTTTCCAATCTGATGTTGGAACTTGTTCAGGTTATCATGCCCTGTGAGTAACTCTACGATGACTCTAATATCAGCTCTGTTTAGTTTCAAGATCTCCTCGGCTCTGTTACCGAGCGAGTTTCCTTCACCCAACAGGCTTTTGGCGATTCGCCCTCCCTCGTAGTTGGTCCATGCCTTTAATTGTTGGTTTTTCAGATTATCTCCTAATCTATTAAGACTTTCTATTCGAACGTTTAAAAGTAACAAACTTTGAAAAAAGCCATCTTAGATGCAGGCACTTTGGTTAAAATGTGAAAGTAATCAAAATGGAAAGAAATAAATCTGTATGCCACCTTCTTTTAAATATTCAATTTATTTGAATTTTTATTTTTATATATTTTACTCTTATTGGTTTTTCATTGAAAATAAAATTGTAAGAAGAAAAGCGGGTATTCGAGGAGGTTTGGGGTGGCTATAATTTATTAGTAGCGACTAGCGAGATAGTGTAAGCAGCATATACGAGCTTCGACTCAACTGTACAATGGTCAAGAAGTAAATTGAACATATCTCTCTATATCTATATATTCGAAATCCTCTAAAATCAATTTGCCGTAAAGCTCCTTAAGCTTCTAAATTCTTTTCTATTGTTCTTCAATTGATTGATACAGAAAAAAAACTGTATTATATATTTATAGCTTTTTCTTCGCTTACAGAGGTTAAATCAGTAAAATTGGACCATTTTTCGCTTAAAAAATTTTTGCTGATATAAATAGTTGATCATTACAACCGATCTGGCGTTTTATTCGATATTATTATACAGTGGAACCTCGGTAAACGTCAGTAAGTCGAAAAAAAATGCCATTCCTTTCCGCTGAACCCGAAAATACTCGATATATCGAATTATTTATACTTTGCAATAGAACAAAATGTCATTTCCCTGCGAGGTATTGATTGATAGTACGTAATAATACTCTCGAATTTCAAAAAGCAGATTTCGTAAGTCGTAGTTAGTAAAATAGAAAGACTTGATAGTTAAATATAATTGTGCCTTTCTCGGAAATTTTAGCAAAAAAATGAAAAAGAAAATCTTCTATATCTCGAACTAATGATTAAAAAGTGATAATTAAAATATGAGTAAAGTACATATTAGTGAAGTTTGAGATTATTTTGCAATTAATGATACAAATTTTTGATGATTTATTGGCAAAAATATTCGCAAAAAACGATGCGAATGTTAAAAATTACGCGAATATTCGTCCCATCACTATAGTACCCATATAATTTAATTAAAAAAATGTGAGCCAAATTGAATTTGATTGTAGATTGCAGTAGCAACATATTACTATTCGATAGATACCTATAGCGAGTGAAACTAATGAAGTGAAAATTTCAGTAATTTGATTTAAAAGCTAACATCATTATTGAAGTATTTAGTTGATGAGGCGAAGCATAACGTATCAACCGCTCATTTCAACCGCAACGCTACTATAAATATGTGTATCTACTATTTGTGGGTAGTGGGTACACAGTGGCGGCTTTAAGTCTTCAGCAAACGAAAAATACTATCCTTTTTTCCTAGCAGGCGGATGCCGCTATCAAAATTATCTTTTTTTATACCCTGTATATATGAAATATATATCAAGGTATATTAAGTTTAGTCCCAAGTTTATAACTACAGCTTAAAAATATTGATGATACGAACAAAGTTTTGGTATAGGTGTTCATAAAATCACGCCCAATTCTGACTATCCGTCCGTCTATCTGTCTGTCTGTGGACACGATAACTTAAAAACGAAAAGAGATCCCAAATTGAAATTTTTATAGCATTCTTAGGACGTAAAAAGTAAGTTTAAGTTCGTAAATGAGCAACATAGATCAATCAGTTGGGTTCCGAAAATTAGACTAGAAAATTTAGAGGAAATCACTGTTTAGAAGAAATACTTATTTTCTTTACACAAATTATTCATCAGTTACGAGTTTTACGAGTTTTTTTTCTTCAAATAATTCGGATGTTTAAGAATAAAAAGTTTCATATAATTTTACAATGAAAATTGTTAGGATCTTTGGGGGATCTCTTTTCGCTAAATCCGTCACTGTGAATGTTTGGTTCTACTGTAACAGTTAACGTATGTTCATGTTTCATAAAATTAATTAAATTAAATATTTTTTAATATATAAAATCAACATTTACCTACAATAAAAATAAAAAAATTTTTAATAATATTTCAAATCTAATATAATTAATTTTATTAGTAAACTTATCTAAAACCAATATCTAATATAATCACCACTAAATCACCATATGTTAGTTATTATTAGCATATACAATAAACATATCCCTATAAATCCTCTTTTTTACAAGTAAATTAAACATTTATTATTCACATCCATGGAAAATCCAATCTCGTGGAAAATGCTGCTAGGGCTTTTTATAAGTTGGGTTGGATTACTTGAACACCCCATTTTCTCGAAGTTCTCTGAAGGCCCCTAGAAATTTAACTGGTTAATTATGATATAATAATGGACAACTATGCCAAGTTTCATTAAATTCTGAATGCAAAGTCTATTACCGATAGTACTACCTTAAAATTAAAACTTTTAATAAAATATACTTTTTAAGGAACAAGCTTTTATTGAACTAAAAAGTAGAAAAAAAAGTTTTATCTATGAATCACTCCTACCCGAATGAATCGAAAAATAATTAGGATATTTGATATTTTGAACTGAATGACTCAAGCTTTTACTAATAGTCGTTTATGAATGACACAAAGATAAAATTATTTTCTACTTTTTAGTACAATACAAGCTTGTCCCTTAAAAAGTATTTTTTATTAAAAATTTTTTTGATTTTACCTCCCAACCGGCATACAAATCAGAACGATAACGTGCGATAAGGAACATCGATCCAAAAATTGGCAAAAACTGAGCTGAGTGTTCTTTGTTTTTATATAAAACAAAACGTAATTATGTAATAATGTATTTTGAAATCAATTATAAATAATAGGTTGATATAGCTTGCTTATAAGGTCATATAAATAAGGTATAAGGTATAAGGTATGGAGGGTAGGACATGTAATAGGTATAGTTGTTATATTTGCAATAAATAAAATAAGTTGTAGCACAGACCTTGCAGTCGTAAAATGACGGCTATCAAGCTATGAATGTAAAATAAGGTAATTTTACAACTTTCATTACCATTTTAATATTTCTATATTTAAATCTCTGTGTTTTCTGCTACTTTTTATGATTATGGTTTTTCCAGCTTTTCATTCTACATTGCTTGTTTGTTATTTTTTGTACCTATACTTTTTGTTTTTATGATCGAATTTCAATTGATACATTTTTTACCATTATAAATATCTATATAGAATCAGAGATTTTGAAAACGTGTTTGTTGCTTTTTTTTTTTAAAAACATTTTCATCTCTAAAATTTATTTTTTTGATTGAATTTTTATTAATTAGGAGTTTTAAACATTTTTAATTGATACACATTTCTAAAGATTTTCAAAACCCAACTTCACTATTCTCTCTGTGGAGTGAGAATTCTTTACCGGAAATGTGTTGTTAGATAAAAAATAATGATACGTGACCTAAAACGCGGGTAAGTCTTGCTGTGATGTCATATCGGTATGAGTCATAGACCATCAGTTAGTTTAGTGTAGACAGTTGGGTATAATATATACATAGAAAATAAGTATTTATATTTATTATAATCAGATGTCTATGAATATATCTGTCAAACTTATTTATGTTATTTCGTATAGTGATACAAATATTACGTCATCAAATTGGATTGCCCACGTTTTCGACAGTTTAAAAAAGGTTTAAAATTTAAGTTTTTGGCAAGAAAGCATGTGTATTTTTCCGAAATAAATTTTTGGTGGCTTTTTATTAGCAAAATCAACATTTAGAGGTACTTTTTCAAAAATAGTGGAATACCCTATTCGGTTAATAGTGGTGACAATGATTTCAAACTCGTTACACAAATATCGTCGACAGAATTGGTCTCAGAGGTACCTGGTGCAACGGTATCTTAAGTAGTTTTCGAGAAATTCCTCATATAATCAGTTCAAATTCCTTACTGGAGGGTTTAGGGAGTCTAGAACCATAATTGTTACAACTGTTTTCGAAGTTTTGATAGTATTTTTTATACATTTTACATGAGATACTTACTTGACAGACTTTCAATACCTACCCATTAAATTAGAATGTTGTTGGGCGAAGTTGCGGGATACAGCTTGTATGGAGGGTAAACGGTAAATGAAATTTTGAAATTCATTTAAAATGAATTAAGAAAGGGTATTAGAATTGAATTAAAATCTTTTGTAAGCGTAACATGAACGTGACGAAGTCAGAATCGAAGTCGTAATTCAAATATGAAGTAAAGTGAAGTGGAGATGAGATGAGATGAAGTCCTTTGCAAACTAATTTATTTACTTAATCCTTAATATTCATATGTAATTAAATTATTTAAATCTCAATTATAAACATCATCTTTCTATTATTTATAAACCATGTTATTTCGTATCCGTATCCGTAAACCATGTTATATGCTATCGGAAAATTCATGACACGTGTCGGGTGCAACGTATAATCAAAATTGTCTATAATGACGAATTGGAAAAATCCCAACTGAATCACAATACACTAAGCAACATTCATTTCTAGGTTAAAAAAAAAACGAGAGATGTCGTGGGACACCCGGCTCGAACTATGCTTCGATCGTATCTTCGTACAGATGTTCAATTTTGTAAGATTATTTTTTTATGCTCTTTCTTCTGTCTATTTTTTTATAAATATTTAGTTGTAGTCGATTTGCTATAAAAAAAAAAAGACAATTCCAAAAAAATGAAAAATATACAACAAGATAAAAATTGTTTGCATGTCTGTGCATTGGTAATTCTGAAAATAAAGTATTAATTTAAGAAGTCAAATACTTGTTTTATTGTTTAAAGAATTCAATATTAAAGCTACTTTAACTCTATACTTTATGAAATAATTGTAATATTAGCTTAAAAAAGACATACTTCTGATTTAGTAGTCAACCCAATATGTGTTTACTTTAAATTATCTCTATTATGTTTTAACTTCTGATAACTCAACTCATTTTTCTCAAAAAATATAAAGTGATAGATTGTAAATTATTTTCAAAATATTCTCAAAATTCATGGCAAGCTGAATCGATTAAAAAACTTTTAGTTTGCTAGTTAACACATCCTCGGATTTTGGGGTCGTTTTAAGTTGGTCTTTTTTTGGTTTTACCTCTCAACCAGCAAACAAAGTATAGCGTGGGGTAAAGAAGATAGTTACAAAAAAAATTTAATTCTATTTAAAAAAATCTTAATGAAGTATATGTTCGACATATTCGATAAAAATTTCTGTATGTAGAATTTTATTTGAATGCATTAAAAAAAAAGCGATATGTATACAACATCTTTTGAAACTTTCTACATGAAAATACACTTCGAGTTCTAGGTAACAGTAACAGTAACAGTAACAATATACATATATATTCGAGTTTGATGACGCCCTATTCGATGTATCTGTATATGTTGTCGAGAGTCGAGACATTCGACGAACATTCATCGTTGAATTTGTTACCGCCTTCATGTAATATATTATATTCTAACTCATGATCCATTTTCTCTGTTCGACCATTCTAACTTCATTTTGTTACACAAATGTATTTTACCATGTAACAGTTTATTTCGAATTGATATCGAATATTAACTTCAAAGCAAATCATTACTTTTTAATAAACTCGAACTCAATTGTTTTTGGCCAATTTTATTCGAAAATCAAATTTTTTTTTTTGTAATTTAACTATTGCCATATGTTTTTTTTTCTCGAAGTTTCGAAGTGAATTCGGACAAAGCTAGAATCTATTAGAGAGGAAGCATTGATTATGGAATTCCCTTTTAGAAGAGTGCAATCATTGCTTCATTTTTCATTTTAGTAGAACTTTAATAAAGGTACAAAATGTTTGGTTAAGAATAAAAACCAAATTAGTTAAGTTTAAGTTTATCAAGTCTGAGTGGCTTCTTTAAGCCACGTTTGCCCATGGATGCAATAAGGTATTCTACTATATTTGAAAAAGTACTTCAAAATGTGGATTTACTTTATAAAAACCCACAAAAAAGTATCCCACTTTCTTGCAATTAAATTAAATTAAATTTTAAACCTTTTTTATTCTGTCAAAAACACTGTCAGTCATTTTGGTGACGTAATATTGGTAAAAACAACAGTCGTTATTATATATGTAATTATTATATGTACTTAAAAACAAAGTTGATTAATGGTTACATAACCTACAATTTCCATGAAAGTAATCAACAAATAAGTAATTAATGCATATTATTTTTGCCTTTATGATGTCATATCATGGCGGCTGTTGTTTTAGGTCACGTGATGTACAGATTAAAAATTACCGACTTTTAATTTTAATATAATAAAAAAATAATATTCTTTTATGACTCAAAATCAGAATATTTGAGCATATTTCTACATAAATTTTAATTTTTATCTAATTTCATAATTTATTTTTTACTACCGAAAGTACCTTATTTTAATTTTTTATATGAAGTTCGATTAATTCTGAAAATTAAAAATCCCGGACCTATTATAATATATAATTTGATACCTCCCACATCTAATCGTATTGGTGAATCATATTTTTGTTTTCTTTATAAATAATAACAACCAAATATTTTTTTTAGTATTCACTACCCAATTAAATCAATTATTGTTTTATGATAGTCTCCTCAAAGTGACACCTACTAATTTAATGAATTTGATAAGTTTGTGAATTCATAAATATTTTTATTTTCCCATAGTCACATCTCCCGAATCAGGCCTCAGATCGAAATTTGGTAAAGAGCTTTTTTGTTCGTCTTTATGAGCTTATTCTGTAGGCCAACGATCTGCAGTCAATAACAGAACGCCCTGTATATATATTATTTGAATAAACAATATATGTGGATGTTTTATCCTGGTTACGAAAGATGAGTATCATCCTTTAAGATGTGTTATTGAATTTGTTCAAATATCATATACATATCCCTGGAGAGACGTTACACATATATATATGTTTTTTTTAGCTGTTGTCAGCAGATATTCGAGGAAATATAGCACTTGTTTGACACGCTATTCGATCAAACTATCACTGTTCAATAAAAATTCTATTTTCTAGTCACGTAACAACGAAAAACAAAAAAAAAGGAACAAATAACTATATGTGTGTGTATTTTATTCGATTTCATATCCTTGTCTTTTTTTTTTTTTGTTCATTCACATCGAAATTCAACACTTTCTATATAGAAATTTCGAATTAATATTCAATTTTATATTTTGATTGTAACAAATAATTTACACGAAAAAAAAAATAGTTGAAATGTTTTTATATGTAATATACATGAAGGGTATGTTAAGTTTAGTCTAAAAGTTTTTTTATAACTTAGAAATATTGATCTTAGATTCAATCATTATGGTCTGTTTTCATGACCACTCAAAAAATAAAAATGAACTCAAATTTGAACTGCAAGATTTAGGTACAAAATCTCTATATCTCTATATATTATAAATGCGAAAGTAAGCATGTTTGTTTGTTTGTTTGTTACGCTTTCATGCTAAAACTAGCGAATGGTTTTTAATGAAACTGTACAGCAATATATCAGAATAACACATGAGATATAATTTATAAAAATATATAAATATTTGACAAAATATATTATTATTTGACATTACCATAAATTACAGATTTCTATAAAAGTAGTTATTTGACATTATCATAAATTACAGATTTCTGTAAAAATAGTTAATATAAAATATTTCACGGCCATCTTCTCTGATATGCTCAATGAATAATTACGACTATTATATGTATGTATGCATGGTTCCATATCCCTTTAAGGGATGTTAGAGACTACTTTAGTCCATGTTTTTCGCTTTTCCGGGGCTCTGCATATTTCTTCTAATGTCATTCCAGTTAAAGCTTTTAGATTATCCATCCAGCTAATTTTTTTCCTTCCAACTGCTCGTTTAGCTGGAATTTTATCAAAGAAAGCCACCTTGATCATATTATATTTTATATTACATGGAGGAAGTCTAGAAAAGCTTCGAATTGTCGACCGAAATTGCCTGGTGGATTTTCCGCCATCTTGAAAAAACGATTAAATTTAATTTTTTCGTAATAACTCGGTTCTCCGTTGAGATACGAAAATTTTTATACAATACTTTTTTGTTGCTTTTCTTACGATCTACAATTAAGGTCCTTTACATTTTTGACCTATCGTCCATCGTTATTGAGATATCGATCGAAATCATTTCAAATTCGTTCTCAAGTCTTTTTAAGCGATTGTACGTGTTTGAAAATTTGATGAGACCCTCGCAGATTTCTGGAGACATTTGCGACACATTGAGAAATTGGACATGTAGCTCGGAGGTTGTAAATTTTGTAGCTTTATTTTCATAGCAAATGCAGTTAATTTTTCAACAGGTTTTTGTATGTCGTGTAAAAATATAAATTAATTTTTAATCAATTTTGAAATTGTGATTAGATAATTATTTACCTACATTTTGTACTAAATATGTAAACGGTAAAAGTGTAAACAGTGAACTGTTTGCTGTTTACAAAATATTGACATATTATGGGTACATAAGGTACCGTACCGTAACGTTGCATCAGTTACTGTGCGTTTCGCTCTCATCACATCACTTACACGTACCTTTATTATATCTCACATATGTTTAATCTTCTTAAGGTAGTACAAGTGAAAAATAGATCTAGTCAGGTTACATTTTTAGAAAATGTCATTTTATTCGTTTTTTCAGGTAAAACTGAAACATTGACTGCAAAATATGACTCTTACTGACATCTATTGGCGACGAAATAAAGTACATGACCGGGACATTCAAATTGATATTTGTGTGGAGATATTTTAAATGGTTCTTATCCAACATTGCCCTGGCACTCGTACATCCTTAATACCTACCATGCTAATGATATAAACACGATTACGATTTTAATTGTTGGGAATTGGTGTAGAAATTTGAATTTAGTTTATTTTTTGGGAAATATGTTTGACCAACAATGAGAAGGGAGAACTTTGAGGTTTTAATCATTTATTAATTATTATTTTAAGATTATATAAAACAAATTTGAAAGAAAAATCATCATTGAAACGGAAGTTGTACCGCTTCAAAGATACCCGCCTCGAAAAAAAAATACGCTTATCTGAGAGAAACAAAATAAAACGCAATTTTAATTTAGAAATGCGCAAAAAATATACCGAAAAAAATATCGGACTCATTTCTTAGTATCTCCCCCCACTTTAATTTCTTTATCTTAGCCCCTAAAAACAGTGAAATGATTACACTTGCTCTGTAGCAAAGGAAAACACGCCTACAAGAAAATTCTGTACCTGGCCATGGCTATCTTGTATGAGAAAAATATTTTAATAAATGGTTTCACTGTACCTATACAGTAAACATGTATAAATTATTAATAAATTATATAGAAATGATTATAATGTTTGTGAACACTTGTAAAAAATAAAATTAAAAAATGTCATAATAATATTAATATATATGTATTATTGAAATATGAAAAATGATTTTTCAGGAAATATATAATTATTTAATATTTAAAATATTATATAAGAAAATAATGGATGGATGAGAAAGAAAATGTGGAATATTCTAAGTGTATTTTTCTTTTCATTTTTTTTTTTTTCTACATAAAAATCATATGATGAGTTTTTAGTGAAATATAAAAATGTGATTGTATTTATAAAATACTAGCTTGATACTCGCCCGTTTAACTGTGTTTAAAAGTAAAAACCACTACTTTATACCCACCACCTCTTTTGATCTTCCATAACACTCCAAAGGATTGTTTTACACAGCCTAAAATATATGCACAGTTTTCAATTTTTTTAAAATGTAAAATAGCCATAATTCATTGAGTTTATCAGAAAAAGCAGGCAATGAATTGTTTTTCATTTACAATTTTAAATTATTTACAGAAATATTTAATTTTTGGCTTAAAATGATGCTCATAGATAGAGGAGTAAAATGTCAGATTGAGTTAAATTTTTAATTTTTTTTAATAATATATCCTTATAAATTATAGCTCATGTGTTATTCTGATGTATGATGTAATAGTATTTTTGCGTGAAAGCGTAACAAACAAAAAAACATACGTACTTTCACATTTATAATAAATATGGGAGGATAAATGGGTAACGGTAGACTGTCAGTTATTTCAAAATGTATATTTGAAAATAGAAATGGAATTGAAGAGAAAATGGAAAGGATGAGAGTGGGGGTGGGAGTGGGGGGGGTTTGTTAGAGGTGGAGTAGATTTAATATGATAGTGGGAGGTGGTATCTATATATCTATATATATATATATATGAATGTAATGTTGTATAATAGAGACGAGTTGTGTCTGATGGCGGCAGTAGGAACAGGGCAGAGGCGCCTGGCTGTCAGCGTCAGCGACGGTAGACGGTGGACGGTGGACTGTGAATGCGGCGGCCAACTCGTGTGCGTATATACACCATTAATACAAACACAATTTGATAAAACGAGTGTCATCAAGGATTCAAATGTAATCCCGCCAATAAAAAAGTGCTCATCGACTCGTCGTCCAAAACAATAAATGAGCCACCCCTGCATCCTGGCTTGGGTTACATAGTTACACAGTACACATACTCCCACATTTTCTCATACCCTTCGATTCCCGTTTCCCAAACCCCACACAGAATAATAGCCGCACAATAATAATTTTTTTAAAATAATTTAATTTACTGTTGATATGATATAAAATAAATTA
This sequence comes from Chrysoperla carnea, assembly GCF_905475395.1. NCBI lineage: Eukaryota > Metazoa > Arthropoda > Insecta > Neuroptera > Chrysopidae > Chrysoperla > Chrysoperla carnea. The sequence continues at coordinate 36,132,168 of NC_058342.1, forward strand.
ATGGCGTTGATCCATTTATTCGTTTTAATTAAATATTATTCCATCAAATTTATCTTTCATCCATTTTCATTTCAATCAAAACAAAAAAAATAATTTTACATAAATGCTTTATTTGGTTTTGTTTATTTTTATTTTGCAGTGAACACAAGTGCATTGAATAATGCCAATGAAAAAGATTCCAAAAAAAAACATACGAGGCCAACGTTCTCTGGACAACAGATCTTCGCATTGGAGAAAACTTTCGAACAAACCAAATACCTGGCTGGTCCTGAACGAGCTAAATTAGCGTATGCCTTAGGCATGACTGAATCACAAGTAAAAGTAAGTAACTATTTTCATTTTCTTTTTTTTCTTTTATGTACATCGGAAAAATCGGCAAAAATTTTAAGGAAGCAAGAAAAAAAGTTTTTAAGCTGGTATTCTGGTCTAAAAACCTCAATTGTAGGTAGTTTTCAAACTAAAATTATAGGAAAATGAAAAACATTTATGTAGTTGAAGTGGGGGGATACAAAAAAAAAAAACGGGCTGGGCATCCAAGTTGACATGATTCAAGCCCTTGTACTAATCTGAATCAAAACAATTTGAAAAAGTCTTAATTCGTAAAGATCTAGTTTTCGTCTGAACTTCGGTCAAAAATAAAATTGACAAAATGGTGTCGAAATGAAACAAACAATTTTTATTTGACCTTTTCAAAATTTAAATCCGTAGTCCCGACAATAGATAGATTTATAGAGAAGATTCCTATCAAATTTCAAAGGAATCGGTCGAGTAATAATAATAATAATAGGGTTTAATCTCCGTTTCTCTGATATATACGAATATAACAGAGGCCACCCACATTATTACTTGTTAATCTTTATTTATTTAATTACAAACATATTTACAATTACATTTTTGATGTGGGTGGAGTCGGTTGCTTCGATCTTAACCAAGCGACGACAATGTGATCAATTCTACACTCCCATTAATTATAAATTGTTCACACTACCGCTGCCTGGATTCGAACCCGTAACCCAAGACTAAATGGACAAACAGACAAAGACAAACGCCTTAGACCTTGGTGGATTTGAGTAATTTTCAAAATTTTATTCTTATTTTTCGTCTACTTTCATGAAGTTGTAACAAAATTCGACTTACGAGCGCCAATTTACAAATAATTTCAATTCTAAATCAAAAATTGCTTTGTTGCTCATACTACCTTAACTGATTCATCGTAATTTTGACTGTTTAATTGTTCAGATTTGACTTTTGAATTTTCAACAATGTGGTTTTCAGCAAAATCAAGTTTGACCAAAACATCGACCACCCTCTTTCTCTCTCACTTGACAACAATAAGGGGTTGAAACGAATATTGAATGGTGTGTTTTTAAAAGGGGTGATTTGTTACGATTAGGGGTATGTGTGTGCGTCATGTGTACGGTACGGTGGTAACACAAAAAAAACCAACATATCATTTAAAGTTAAGAGTTTTAGTTGCGAATCATTAGAGCTATAATTGAGTTAGTTGTTCAAATATAATTAAATATATCTATAGAAATACAAACAAAACACCCTCTAATCTCAACCCTCTTCACTCTAAACGATGCGATGTTTATTTTGCTACAGATGATCAACTCTAAATCTAATTTTAAATAATAACTCTTCTAATTTTCTGTAAATCATATAACCTCATCATGTTTCTATCACAAGTTTTTTTTAATTTACTGAGTACGACTTATATTAAACGAAAATACGAGGCTCGACAATTTCTGAAGTTAATTTTTTTTCGCTTACACTTTTACTCTTGTGATGAGAGAAATTCTCATCATTTTTGTATTCATAGCTAACAAAAAAAAATTTAGAATATTTAAAATTAACCTTATGTAAGAAAAAGTTTGAAGACTCCTGAATGAAAACATATGTCTCATCAAACACAGAATTTGGAGGGTATGAGCGGGGTGTAAGAAGAGTGTAATTTTTTTCGTGGAGGTAAACGGTTGGTAATATTTTTTTCTGAGTTTTAATTACAATTTGTGTACATGTAGTTATATATAAAGGGTAAGATGTAGTACCTAGACTAATGTGTATCTTGAATATTCTGTAGTTTTTCGACAGATTTTGTTATTAACGATACAGTATTTGTATTGAAATGAGAAAATTTTATAAGAATGCAGATAGGCTGAAGACTGATTGTCAATATTACTTATTTATTTCTGGCCAGTAAATTTTTATACTATATTCCAGTTGTAGAATTAGAACTTTTAGAAAATATTTGACTTTTTAAGAACTTTTTCCTTGGGCTTTATTATTCCGCAATGGTATAAAAAGGCCCTAACACAAATTCTTGTTCATCACTTTTAAGATAAGCACTCTAACAACTGCGGACCAATATCGTAGCGTTTACAACTACTCAAAATTGAAATGTGATGATATTGTTTTACAGCGAAATTTAAAATGTGACCTTTTACTACCCTCTGAGTCTTATTTACTTCATAGTGTTGAGAAATAACAGTGCTATGAACTTTGTAACATAGCCATTGTGATATTTTATTAAAAACAGATAAATTCTAGGTACTATATGTTGCCCCATAAAAAGTACCATCACATCTCTACATTAGTGACTGTTTATAAAAACATCTTCAAGACATATCAAGCTCTTGCTCTTGGCGAAGATGAACCAAAGCAAGTAATTAATAAACGTCATTTAAAGACGTTCTTGTACGTCTGTACGTCTGTATACGTCTATGAAAAGGGTAGCTCATTGCTCATTGCTCATAGCTTTTACTTAATACTGCAAACTATAACACAAATACTAAAAGAAGACATTTAAAAAAAAATATTAAATCTGAGATGAGAACTAAATTACATCGCTTACACTTACACTTACACGTCACGTGCTGTGTTGATGCTCCTTTAAAAAAAAATTAATTCACTTTTATACAACAGTGATTCTCAAACCTATCCCAATTATAAGTACTATCAAAGATAATCAATCCAAAATGGACGATTTTTCGAATTAAATTTCGATTTTAACTCCAATTTCCTGAATCAATGTATTAAATTTAGTCCCAAGTTTGTAACGCTTAAAAATATTGACGCTAAAAACAAAATTTTGTTGTAGGTGTTCATAAAATCATTTAATTAATCTGTTCGTCTGTCCGTCTGACAACACGATAACTCAAGAACGAAAAGAGATATCAAGCTGAAATTTGCTACAACGTGCTAAGGACGTAAAAAGTGAGGTCGAGTTTGTAAATGAGCAACATAGGTCATGGTTTTGGATCCGTAGGACCCCTCTTGTAAACCGTTAGAGATAGAACAAAAGTTTAAGTGTAAAAAATGTTTCTTATAAAAAAATAAACAACTTTTGTTTGAAACATTTTTTCGTAAAAATCACGCTGTTTACCCGCGAAGGCGCAAATTGTATAGTATGTATTATATGGGAATATCAATTATATATGTAATCAACTCTATATACATGATATTTCAACAATTAACTCAGTCAATTATTTGTTTTCACTTGTTTTTATTATTTTTGCTAGCATTCTTAATTATTACAAGTTTATTGAAATATTTGAATACATAACGCTATTAAATTATCAATTTGTCCAGTTTTTACATTCCACAGCACACTAGTTTTGAAAATTTATTTTTTATTTTTATGACTGTGCTATATGGAATGTTAAAACTGGACAAATTGATGAGTTAAGTCTAGCTACACCTTTGTGCAAGTATGGAAAAATTGCGATTTAATGCGAAAGAATGTCAGAAGTGAAATTTTGATGTTGCTAAAAATTTGGTACCGGCTTAAACAAAAATCATTTTTTAATACGCTCTCTGATTGTGAAAACAGGATTATGTCATCTGCAAACCGAAGGCTCCCTTAAGCGCCGACTTTGCAAACAAATATTGCTCTAACTTTGATCCTATATGGTTCAAGATGGTTTCAATAGCTAAGCTTATTCCATTTTAAAAATAATAAATATACTTCGATGGAATTTTGTAATAGAAAAATTCCGGAATTGGGATTTAGCATCTCAAAATTTCGCAAAACAAAGAAGATCAAATTTTATTAATAGTGTTTATTTTTGATGGAGCACTTGGCTGGTATATGTCGAACGAAGATAGATAGAATTAGTTGCGTTTTATTTGCTTGATATTTGTTACATAACATAAAAGCCAGTAATAGTATTATATTATGTAATACAATAACTGTAATTTAGTAAATAGTCAAATATGATTATGACATTGTAATTAAATTATTATATAATAAATAGAGAATGAGAAACAGTAGAATCAGAATCAGAACAGTAGCAGTAAAGTAAGTAAAATGAATTAAATGCGAATGTATGGTTAATGGTTGTGAGAACTAATTCAATAAAATTCATTTCAAGTCGTAAAGTTCAATTTAATATCATAAAAGCATCATTTAATTATTATTTAATTAATAATTTTATACATAATTATTATTATTATTATTTGTAACTTTATTTGTTTTACACTTAACTATAAATGTTTAGTTTATTTTTTAAAACAAATTATCAATATTAACAACTAACAAAGTTAATTGTTTAAATACGTGTTTATATCTTGATTGAGTTTCTGAACTAGCACGATGTGGATATTATTGAAGGATAGCATTGAATAATATAGTTAGGATGATGTGGGTACCGGGTGCTCTGACGTTAAAGGAAACGAAGTAGTGGAGCAAGCGCGAATCCAGCCCACAAAGAAGGTGATGAACACGGCGTAGCACCCGAAAATCGGTCCAATGCGAATCGAAGACTATTTAAAGCAGTTCAACCCTTGTAGGAAAAAAAATTTTATACAACAGGGCCTGTCTAGGCGCAATAGTAGGTTGCCTAGGCTCGGCCATAATACTGGGCCATGACTGGACCACTTCTCAACTGACAAGTCTTGGTTTGCCAGTCTTGGACCAAGACTCAGCCAATGTATAGTCAACAAGTCTTGGTTTGCCAGTCTTGGACCAAGACCTAGCCAATGTATAGCCAATAAAGCTTGTTTTACTACTCTTGGGCCAAGACTCAGCCAATGTATAGTCAACAAGTCTTAAGCAAGCTATTAAGGTGATGACATGGCTATTATGCCCATTTGGGAGACTTTGCCACTGAGTACTAGCCTAAATTAATCAGTTCAACCGAACGCACCCATTATGCTCATAGATACAACCATATATGAATTTTTCAACGGGCTATTTAAAAAACATGAGTATATAACGCATGTGTTGAATGATTTTGATTAAAACGAAAAAAAAAAGAAACAATTGGCTTAAAATCAAATATATTTATGAGAATTTGAATATAAATGGATTTGAGTTTTTGTTTCTACAACCGTACCATTCTACCACTCCCCCCTTCCGCTTTACTTTTATTGGGTAGATTCATTCGAATGTATTTAAAAACGTGGATAAAAGCTGACTGAATGGATTGTTTATATGAGGACTGAGGAAAGAAGATTTCCTCGACTAGAATGAGATGAGATAAAAGTATTCGAACAAGATATAGTTGTGTTGTAAGATGAATTCGTTATCCAGGTGTTACATAATATGGTATGGATGTCGTAGTCATTGAAGTCGTCAGTCGATTCATGTTGGAAGGGAAACATATTTTTTTTATTTTTATAAATTTTTATAGCCCCATACAATTTTAGGTTATTGCTTAATATTGTTTCAACTATTATGTATTATTTGAATTCGTTTGTATATCGAATGAAAAGCTTTAAAACATCTAGATCCATAAATATTTATTTACGGCCATGAAGTCATATGGTCGTATACCTTATACCTATATAGTCCTATACACAACACAAGTATACCGCCCGCGCCGCACCGCGCCATCAATATTTATTCTATTTACCGTTTCAATTCTTATTTGCTTTGGTTTTATTTTATTTGATCGGTCGGTAGGTAAAGTTAACCATGAGGGTTTTCTACCAACGCGAAAAAAGAAACTTGTTGAAAAATTAACAAGACATTTTTAAGCCCGCCAGCATTCGCGTCAACGGATTTATATAATTTTTACTCACGCGTTCTTCGCATGCATCAGAGTTCAATACAAATTCGAGAAATTTAAGCCTCCTTGTAACGCAATCGGGTAAAAATAATGTCCAAGTTAGATGGAATTTGCCAATCACGTTATTTTTCATAAACATTGGTTTGGTAAACATAAAAATTTTCACCAAACCAATGTTTATGAAAATAGACCTTTTCATTTTAAAAAGTGATTTAGGAGCGGATAGTTTGTTAAAAAATTAATGTAATAAAATGAATAACAAATATCTTGGGTCTTTGTCCAACTTATTACTGTGTGTCCGAAACAGTAATGAATCGTAATTGAAATGAAAAAGACAATTTCGGAATAATTAGATTCAATGCGGAATAATTTCAGTGACTGCACGGAATGAAAATGTTGGCTCTACTGTCAGATTCATAAAATATCTCGAAAATTACTCATCTAATGGTCAAATAAACACGATTTTTGTAATTTTCGGGTCAAAATTACCTTATAAACTTAGTTTTATCGAAATCGGAAACAAAAAATTTTTTTACACTTTTTGCAATTTGTAAAAATCGAAAAAATCATAAAAAATTCAAAAAAACACAATTTTTGTAATTTTTGGTTGGGTTGGGTTGGGTTGGGTTAGGTTGGGTTAGGTTGGGTTAGGCTGGGTTAGGTTGGGTTAGGTTGGGTTAGGTTGGGTTAGGTTGGGTTGAGTGTGGGTGTGGGTGTGGGTGTGGGTGTGGGTGTGGGTGTGGGTGTGGGTGGTGGTGGTGTTGGTGTTGGTGGTGTTGGTGTTGGTGTTGGTGGTGGTGGTGGTGTAGATGTGGGTGGTGGTGCGGGTGGTGGTATGGGTGTGGGTGTGAGTTGAGTTGGTTTTTTTTTCAATTTTATTGATCATTTATAATGAATTTTTCCATACAATCTCAGTTTTCTCAGAAAACGTGTGTATTTTCCGAAATAAATTTTTGGTGGCTTTTTATTAGCAAACTCAACATTTGAAGTACTTTTTCTAAAATAGTGGTAAATAATACCCTATTGAATGTTTGCGTATTTGTATTTAGTATTTAGTAAGTTTATTAAAATGGAATAAAAGTGTAGTGATAAAAAGAATCTTGTAAATAATAAATTAATTACTCAATAAAGTTGATGTTGATAATAAATTGAAGAAGATGAGCTTTTTAGTGAGTAAAATGAGTCATATAACACAATAACAGTAACGTAACAGTCCTACAACACACTATCATAACGTTACTCTTACCGTTATCGTTATCGTTACGTTATAGTTAACGTTACCGACCCAATAATAATTGAGCGTAGCGTATTGTATTATTATGTCGAGCTTAACATAAGTATTTAGAAGCATATACCAACATATATTTCTATTTACAATGTATTCCAAAAGTTTTCATTTGTGTAATCAAAATTTTAATAAAAAATACTTTTTAAGGGACAAGGAACAATACTTCTGTGCATTGGTAATTCTGAAAATTTAAAGTATTAATTTAAGAAGTCAAATACTTGATTTATTGTTTAAAGAATTAAATATTAAAGCTACTTTAACTCTATACTTTAGGAATTAATTGTAATATTAGTTTAAAAAAGACATACTTCTGATTTAGTAGTCAACCCAATATGTGCTTACTTTAAATTATCTCTATTATGTTTTAACTTTTGATAACTCAACTCATTTTTCTCAAAAAATATAAATTTACAGATTGTAAATTATTTTCAAAATATTCTCAAAATTCATGGCAAGCTGAATCGATTAAATAAGTTTTAGTTTCCTAGGTAACACATCGTCGGATTTTGGGGTCGTTTTAAATTGACACTTTTCTTGGTTTTACCTCTTAACCAGCAAACAAAATATAACGTGCGATAAGGAAGATAGTTACAAAAAAATGCATCTCTGGAAAATTGTTGAAGCGTACCGTTTACTTTTGAAACAAGCGATAAATAGATGTAGATATAGTGATAGTATAGTTGTATATAGGTATACAAAACAGTGTCATCTAATCCCCAATTAAATAGCGACAGATGGCTCCAAATGACAGAGCAGTCAGCAGAGAGTAGCGTAGCGCGTACATATTAGTTCGTGTATTAAGCATTTATTTTCAATATAAATTATTAATACATATATATATATATATATATAACAATATTATATCATGATCATAGAAGCATCATCAGCTCACACAGCACACAGCTAACAGAACAGCTCAACAAAATAATATACATAAACCACCCCATTCCATTTTGTATTCTTATAAGTCCTAAATACGGTGCAGTGGTAAAAGTGTAACCCTTATAAATAAATACAATTTTCATTATACCATGTATATATGAAATATACATAGTATATTAAGTTTAGTTCCAAGTTTGTAACGCTTAAAAATGATGAAGCTAGGAAAAAAAATTTGTGATAGGTGTTCATAAAATCACCTAATTAGTCCATTTTCGGTAACATGTCAAAACGAATAAAGATATCAAGCAGAGGTCGAGTTCGTAAATGAGCATCATAGGTCAATTGGGTCTTGGGCCCGTAGGACTCATCTTGTAAACCGTTAGAGATAGAACAAAAGTTTAAATGTAAAAAGTGGTCCTTATCAAAAAGTAAACAACTTTTGTTTGAAACATTTTAGCTTAAACATCACTGTTTACCCGTGAGGGCGCCAATTAGGCGAAAATTTTATAATATGTACTATACTTGAATATCAGTTACGTATGTGTCACATGTATGTATGTGTTATGTGATAAAGAAATCAACATTGACTGATGATGCATGGTATTTCAACAATTAATTCAGTCAATTGTTTGTTTTCACTTGTTTTCGTTTCGAATGGAGATACATCTATAAACGAAGGGCATTTGAGTTAGACTCGTTTGTGTCTGGGTGTCGCTTCATGTTTATATCATTTAAATTATTATTGGACATTATTGCATACATTTAAACTAATCTTGTAATATTATTAAGTAATACATTCGGAAAAAATTGTTTTGGGACTTGGGGAATTCTAACTATTCGGTTACGGCTCTACAACACTCTATATGTTATATACTTTAGAGACTTTATGGTCTGTTTTATTTAATTTAAATCCTTTCGTTAAAAAAAAAACGCCAATATTTTTAGAAGAATTATAAGGATTGCGAAAAAATGAGGGGGTAATTTTCCTAGAATATTTTACTTCGAGATTTATAAAAAACAAAAGAAATACTGTTTTTTTAATAATAAATATTTTCAGCATATACAAATTATTTAAACATTCAATTCAATTAGTTGTTAATTTCATATAAAATATAGGAACAAGTGAAAACGAACAATTTACTGAGTTAATTGTTGAAATACCATGTATAGACACTATTGATTACGCTTCCATTTTTTTTTAATGTCATGGAAGTATAGAATGATAGCCACTCTTTCACACAAAGTTATAAAAGATATATTTTTCTTCTCACTTCCTCAGTGGATATAAAGAAACACATACATAATAAATGTAACGTATAAATTTAAAATATATACAATACCTGTTTTTTACAACATTTTTTACATTTAAAGTTTGGTTTTATCTCTAACGATTTACAAGACGGGTCCTAGGGACCTAAGACCTAATTGAGCTATGTTGCTCATTTACGAACTCGACCCCCTGCTTGATATCTTTATTCGTTTGAGTTATCGTATCGACATACAGACAGACAGACGGATAGGTAACCGAAAATGGACTAATTAGGTGATTTTATGAACTTTTTTTAACAAAATTTGTTTGTTCGTAGAATTATCAATATTTATAAGCTGTAGTTACAAAGTTGGGACCAAACTTAGTATACCTTGATATATTTCATAAATTTATACATGGTATAAAAATCCCATGTCACGTTGTTCGTTGACACTCACCTCTGAAACCAATTAATCGAGTCTAATAAAATTTGGTAAATGTGTCTTTTTTGCCATGGGTTTTATTTTATCCAGAAGAAGTTGAATGCACTTCTAAGTTCTATAAATTTTCAATAGATGGCATTGAGTGATATTCAATTTCCCTCAATTTTTGTGTGTGGGTAAGTATTCAATAGATGGCGCTGTCTTTTCTGTGCCTGTTTCCTGGGTCTGTTCCTGGATCTGTACAATATAATTAGCTTTTTAAATTATTTGAGCAAAAATATTTTATTTTCATTGATTGAATTATAATTAAGGTACAGCAACGCATGTTCGGGTCAGCTAGTATTTTATATAAATAAGTGTAGGACGTTTTCCCTCACATGTGTTAATAGAAAAACCATATTGAAAGCACATATAGGAAACCACCTCGTGAATAAAATATAAAAAAAAAAGAACATTCAAAGTTAAGTAAATCAATAATAATTGGTTTTCTCTCAAGTAAATGTGGTGAGGACTGTGGACTAAGGACTAAAGGACTAAGGAGAGAAAGGACTCATTCACCAACAAAGGGTGCATTATACTTGTATTTGTATGTAGGGGTGAAGGGATGAAGGGGTACTTTGTAGTCATAATATACGGTCACATGTGTTAAATCAAACAACGGCATACATTATTGAAATTATTACTACATATATGGAAACGAATAACCCGTTGAAAAATTATCAATTTTATTTATATTTCGATTTGTGTTTTGTCGAAAATTTTTCGTTCTACTTTTAAAATTACTTACTACTTTTATTAAAATTACTTACTACGATTTTTAGCTTACTACTTTTTATAATGATTTCGGGAATATCTTTTGAGTCGAAAATTGCTCCTATAAATCATTTCTTTAATCAGATTTTTAGCGGTTTCTCAAAAACTATTTATCTAATCGTTGAATGAAACCGATATTTGTATTTTTTGGGTCAAAATTATTCATTGTACTGAGTTTTATCGAGATCAGAGGTACAAATTTTTTCTCGATTTTCCCAAATTTTGCAAAGGAGTCCCGTGGAAAAAATCGAAAAATTCACAGAAAGTTTATTGTTTCAGAATTTGATTAAACTCAGTTTATAAGGTAATTTTGACCTAAAAAATTCAAAAATCGGGTTCATTTGGCGATTGAGCCAGTAGTTTCGGAGAAAAACAATATCTTGGATATATTTTTGACGTTATCTCGAAAACTTTAGGTCCAAATGTTTAATGAACCGGATTTTTGAAATTTTTGGGTCAAAATCATCTTATAAACTGAGTTTTATCCAAATCGGAAACGAAAAATTTTTTTCGATTTTATCGATTTTTTCTAAGGGGTACCCCTTAAAAAAATTACAAAAAATCGAAAAAAATTTTTCGTTTCCGATTTGGATAAAACTCAGTTTATAAGGTAATTTTGACCTAAAAATTTCAAAAATCGAGTTCATTTGGCGATTGAGCCAGTAGTTTCGGAGAAAAACGCAATATTGGATAGATTTTTGACGTTATCCCGAAAACTTTGGGTCCAAATGTTTAATGGACCGGATTTTTGAAATTTTTGGGTCAAAATCATCTTATAAACTGAGTTTTATCCAAATCGGAAACGAAAATTTTTTTTCGATTTTATCGATTTTTCCCAAGGGGTACCCCTTAAAAAAATTACAAAAAATCGAAAAAAATTTTTCGTTTCCGATTTGGATAAAACTCAGTTTATAACGTTATTTTGACCTAAAAAATTCAAAAATCGGGTTCATTTAACATTCAAAGGTCAGTTTTCCATTGAAAATTTGTAACGAATAATTCCAAAATCACCTTACGTGGAAACAAAAGCGAGCATAGAAAAGAAAAATAAAAAAGGGCTCAAAACCCAAAAATAATATAAAAAAATTGAAGAAAATTAATTAATTGGGTTTGAAGACAAAATTTTGAGTATAAAAATCCTCTCATTATATTTTGTCCGGAAATTTGGTATAAATACTTCACTGTGGAACACTCCCTAGAAGAGTACTTTTTTTTGACAAGAAGCACATGATCATTACACATCGTATGGTGAAGAAAATAATGTGTACATGAATATCCATCCCTAAAACCAATTGGATGATGTTTGGGTTCGATTTCGTAATAATTCGTTCATTGTAGTGCATTTGTTCAGTATTCTCTATTCTGATACTCAGTAGTCACTTGCTGTGTGTACTAATACTATCACTAACAAAAATAATAGTTGAACGGTTTGGTAATGTGTCAGCTCTCAGCTCTCAACTCTCAGTCAAAGTTAATCCAATTTACTGTACAGTTAAATCTAATTATAAATGTAAACATGTTTGATTCAATCAAAATGTGTTTGTGTGTTCAGTTCAGAGTCAAAGTCAGTTGGATTGCATTTCACTCATAATTATAATTGATTGCGTACAAATTAATCATATCATTATAGTAACAGCATTTTTATAAATATTTTATGAGTTGAACAATCAGAGGGGCGATCACGACTAGAGGGGTGAACCTCACTGTTACCATCAAAGTCAATCTGAATCAAAAACTATTAATTATATTATTTTTTATGCTAACAATAACACTTGCTACCGATTCAAATAACGTAAGGGTATCTTTAAAACAAGTGCAATTTTATTTATTGCAACTGCAATATCTGGATTAGAACTTGTAGTTGCGCCTTTATAAGGTTGAGACACCATTCCTCCATCTTCCCGGACACTCTGGTTGGAACGGTAATGAGAGAGCAGATAAGCTGGCCAAACTGGGAACCACCATGGCTCCCACTCAAGAAAAGCTTGCGAGGATGCCATACCAAGGAGGTCTTAACAGATTAGGAGATAATCTGAAAAACCAACAATTAAAGGCATGAACCAGCTACGAGGGAGGGCGAACTCGCTCGGTAACAGAGCCGAGGAGATCTTGAAACTAAACAGAGCTGATATTAGAGCCATCGTAGAGTTACTCACAGGGCATGATAACCTGAACAAGTTCCAACATCAGATTGGAAAAAGACAATCTCCCGCGTGTAACAGATGCGGAGAAAGTTCAGAAGAAACATCGATCCACTTTCTCTGTTACTGCCCGGCGCTCATACAGTAGCGAAGGAAATGGTTTGGTCCGTCCATAGTCGAACCAGAAGAAATTAGGAAACTCAGCGATAGGCAAATCCTGGGTTTCAGTACATAAGTTGGTTATAATAGCCACTGAAAAGTGTAGCGGGGATAGAGTACAAGGGTCTCTTTGGCTAAGTGTTCTGAACCATTGCTTCGAGGCCCGATGCTCGAGCATATCTTCACTCAAAGAAATCTGTAAACATGATTCTGACATTTCTACCTTGTTAATAACGTACAATCGCGGTGGATATGTGGACCATCCCTATTCCCTATCCTCTAAAAGTCTATATAGGATAGTGGGAGACAATACATTATTCCCATTCCCATCAATTTTTCCAATAAGCAATTTATAAAACAAGATACATACAAAAATTTTGTTTAAAATATGACAAATGTGAAAAAAAATTGATAACAAAATTTCCATAGATATATTCAATATAATATTTATACATAGAGACACCTATATTAAAATTGAATATACAATACAAAAAGGGAAGGGGATGAGTAAAGAGGGAATAAAAAATTTGATACCTAATTTTTAAATATTAAATTAGTTTATCATACAATTCATACGGGAGTGAATTAATCGAATACATATTTATCCTGTGAAACTGCTCACTGAGTGCACATGGTATTGGGTGATCCAGTTTTAACTTACCTACCTACTCAGAAAATCAAATATAATATCAAATTTTAAAAACATAAGGAAACCTTCGACATCAAATCAGGTCTAATCGATTCGATTTTGCATCGTACTACCGTAACTTCTAATCGATTTTTTTTGAAAATTTTTTATTTTACACAGTTGATTTCATGAAGAATATTTTTAACACCATGAAGTTAGTCGATAAATGAAATCAGATTAATATTCATCTATGAACATAATAGAAATAGATACTTAACTGGAGTATATCTAATTTGTTTTCATTAATTATAAATTATTATATTTGTTATTACCGAAGAAGTTTAGCTTCTTAGGAGCGCTTTGTTTTTGAAAGGTAATTTCAAAAAAGGTGTTCCTAGCTATGTTTTAAGAAAATCAGCTTCTGCGTCAGAAGATTATCGCCGCTTTCTTAGCTGTTAACGAAACCCTAAACTCGCATTTGAAACATAACAAAATTAAATTTAAAATCGATTCATCCATTTAGGAGCTACGATGCCACTGACAGACACAACAACTTATAACACCCCTTTTTTTACTCGGGGGTTAAAAAGGATCTTTCACCGAGACAAATTTATTTCCTGTCTCTTTAAAATTTTCTGTGTATCTTTGTTATATAATTTTTTTCGAAACAGTTGCGATTTTTCCCGTTTAGGAGTTACGATTATGAAGGGTCCTAGGAGCAGATCAGAGTAGATGTCTTCTTCGACGTGGACTGAATTTTAGACCGTGGACTTATTGCAATTTTAGTAGAGATCTGTCTCTCATCGCAAATAAGAAGAATTTTTTCCCCTCCAAAAAAACCTTCACTTTTCGTCTCCGTCGAGCAAAAAAATAGTATACACACCACGGGAGAAAGCAAACAATGTCTCAGATCTCATATTTATCATCCTCGGCTGACAATGAGCATGAAATCTGAGCTATTTTTTACTTTTACTCCCTATAGGTGAGTAATATACTTTTCTCCTCTCTGGACAGAAAGTATCCACTTTCGTACCGCTGTGTAAAGCTTGGAGCTTTCCGTTTCCATCGAAAATAGTATATTTTGCTCCCTTGATGTGTAATATATTATTGTCGAATCCCTACCAGTCGGATTCAAATATTGGCGCGTTTAAACAAACATCAAGCAAGTAAACAAACAAACAAACAAAAAAACCGTTCAGTTTTATTATAGTAATATAGATTTTTATTATTAAATATCTGAATTTGGATGAGTTAGTTTGTAATACCTCGTACACCACAACCTCCTCCAACATGGCATGCATCACGATGGTATGCAGTATAGTATTCTGCAAAAAAAATAATGAAAAATAATTAAAAAATGGTGATAAATTTGAATGTTGGTAGCTGTAGAGGCTGTAACTGTAGTTCTGTTATATTTGTGATTATAATTCGTGTGGATTAAAATTGATGGACATGTCACCAATAAATTTATAGATAACAAACCAAATTTGATATTGTTATGTTATTGTTATGTTGGTACTGCAGTACCAAATCAAATAAATAACAAATAATAATAACAAATCTATTTGTTTATTTATTTTCAACGAAGATAAACAATTTTATAAAAATTATGTTTTTGTTAAATGTCAACTTCTATTATACTAGTTACTAGTTTAGTAGTTTAGTTCTATACAAATGACAGTAGTTTAGTTAGTGAATTTAAGCAAGCACGGATCCGTGCCCTCAAAAAAAGAGATAGGCATAGCACAGCACCCGAAAATCGTCCAAATTCGAATCAGAGTATGAACTCGCTCATGATCCATATAGTGCATTCCTACAAACGAGATGTTTACAAAATTTATGACGCCCTGGCCAAGATAGTTTATTCGCTCACAAAAATTACAAAAGTAAATGTGCGATTGTTTACACATCATAGTGTCTCATTAAGACTCTAAACTACTGAACCAATTTTGATAAAATTTTTGCAACTTCAAATTAAATTTAACGCCAGTATACATTCTACAATAAATCATTTTATTTAGGTTCTTTACTTAAATAACAAATTCAAGCTTTCGTTTTATGTCGCGAAAATGTTGATAATATCATCGAAAGCAAGCCCGAATAATATTTTCTGTTCCATTGAGGCACGCAACCAAGATTTTACCCCGTGAAGTGTAGAAAACAATCTACAGTCTCTGTGCAGGTGCTACGTTGGCCGGAAGAGTTTCGCTACAAATCTTGGACGCATGCTTTAATGAGATGAGCTACCGACCTCTGGCTTTACAGAAATTATTTTCACATTCTGTTTTCCAGATTTGACCTTCCAGAGTCGGTATTCATTTATAACAGTTGATTCGCTATGACTAATGAATCGCCGACACATCTGAAACACTTTTTTCACTGCCTGGATCGATATTCAAATACTGGACACCAACATTTGATTCATTGATTTAAATTTAGCTTAGAACTGAGTTTTATCAAGGTTAGGTTAAGTTATATTGGCTGTCCACTAAGGACACACTTAGGCTATAGAGCCCATGTGTTTTACCACCTTTTCCGCTGATAATTTCATTTATCAGCTCCTCAATTTCAAAGGCTGAGTGCACCTCCTCTATGCATATACCATGCACTACACCAGTCCATTAAAGCTATTAATTAAATTAATATTTGTTGCGACGGCGGGAATCGAACCAGCTACCCTGGGCATACCGCGGACGAAATTGGTAACGCCTTAACCAACTGAGCTACCAAGGCGACAAGTTTTATCAAAATAGGAAAAAAAAATTTATTAGATAAGTAGTTTCTAAGATAATTTTAACCCGAAAAATCTATTTAATTTCACGATTGGATCCTTAGTTTCCTTTTAAATCTTCCGGGGTCTATTCATAAAAAATATAAATAATAATTAATAAAAAAAAAAAACAAATCAGTGTATGAGAAAGAAAAAGAAAAGTTTGTTGGTGGAAAATGAACATTGGTACATAAATATATATGAGAAAGAAAATAATGATATTTTGTGAAAATCACAGGTCACGCGCTATGAAAATGAAACAAATAAAGTAATACGAACGAATACCTACATGCAACAAAATTATATTTACTAAAATGTGGTTTTACACAACAACTCAGGACTGAGGCAGGCTCAAGGTTTGAGTATGAGAGGTATAAATGTTATGCTATATAACAATCCCATCCTTTTTCTCTACCATATTTTCTCACTCTTTTCCGCTGAGGTTTTTGCTATATCCTTATTAGCTCCCTATTTTCCCTATGTACAAGAAAATGATACACAATCATATATAAATGTATATGTACATATATAACATTGGATGTACGAATACAACCAGGAAGGGGGGAGGGGGGGGTGGTGGCAGGGGAAGTTATAAAAGGGGGATGAAATGTGAAAATGGTTGCAAAACATCATTTCACTTAACTATTAAATACATTTTTTTGAGGAAAATCTAGATTTCTCTTTTAGTATGTTGTTTATAAAGTCATTCTTTTGTTTTTTTTGCAAAACAGTAATCAAAGAAAATGTTGGAAAAATCCACCAAATAAATTTTGTTTCGTGTTCGAATGTTATTTAGTGAAATATTTAATAAAAATTACAAAAGTGTTGGGTTCATAAAATCACCTAATTAATTCATCTTCGGTTGTCCGTCAGCCTAACAACACCATAAGTTAGGCTAGGTTAGGTTAGGTTAGGTTCAAATTTGTTATTTTTTATGATTTCAATAAAACTTTAGAAATACGTTTTTTGATTAACAATGTTTACAAGAATCACAAAAAATTCCTAGGTCATCGGGCTGTTTATTATGATTTTAATCGTTCAAAGTTGGCTGACAAAAATAATGAATCATATAGGTTATCCATTTTAATTGGATATTTCTATACCAAAAAATCTAGAGAGTGTGATAAAAAAAAAGTCTAAATGGACAAACAGTCTAATACACATAAAAGTAAGAATTTGATTGAATTGTGTGACCTGATTTAAAAGCGTCACATAATTTGATGAATCATGATATGTGTACCAAATTTAAAAGTGGTATCTGATTGATATATTTTCTTTCTAAGTGTTCTAGAATCATTCTAGATTCTAGAATGCTATGAATGTTCAAGTGTGGTAGAATTTGGAATAAAAAGGATGAGAACCAGAATGAAGTAACGAATGATTATGATGGCAGGGTTGCACGAGAAGAAAGAGGATGTAGATGCAAGAATTGGAGATGTAAGCAAACGAATATATATATATATAGAAAGAAACAGGAGACAGAGGGAAGAGGGAGGAGTGAAGTGGGTGTTGCGAGAGTAGAAGATAGGGAATATAGCAGTAGCAGCTAGCAGGGAATGTAGGATAGAACATGTAGTTTGTAGTTTCGATGTATTCGATGTAGTCGACATAGTGAGATGTTGAACACGGCCACGACACGACTCAAACAATAGAAAGAACATGAAAACGAACGTTGTTGCCTTCTGCTCGTGCTTGTGTTTGTGTTTGGGGGTAGAAAACTGTAGTTGTACTTTGTACTTTGTAGTCGATTCTCATAGAACGATACAGGTCCGTGAGCAGGACTTTTAAAGGAGGGGGATCAAATTTTTGTTAATCATTTTAGTTAGTTTATAAAGTCAATAAAAACAAGAAACTTTTTTTGCGAGTAAGAGAATATTTTAGCAAATTTCCGAAGGAAATGGAGCCGAGCTCTAAACGCCTTAGATATATAAATATCCAGCCACGGGCGCTTAAAGCTCAGCATAGAAGATTTCATTTCGTTTTATTTAACACAAAGATATCTTAAATCGACAATATCTGAAAATCGGCTGAATGGTTTAGTCTCGCTTAATATACAAGGCGGTGTAAAGGTCGATCACAGAGTTTTGGAAAATATTTTTTGACATAGCAAAATTCGTAGCGCAGGAGCTGCGCTAGCTAAATTCCCTCAGAGATTGAAAAAATAACACATTTTTCTTAAAATCAAATATTGTATTTTGAGTTTTTCAAAATATTTGATTCCGAAAACTAAGCGTCCCAAAAAAAAATCACAAGAGTACTTTTTTGGCTAAAACTGACCAAAAAATACGAAAATATTTTGCAAAAATTCAAAATTTTGTTCTTTACGCTTCCCCCCCCCCCCCACTCAAATACAATATTTTTGAGTATTTCATGTTCCATCATGGAGGCTCGTGTTTTTTGTCACGTGATATTAACGTCACGTAGCAACAGCTAGTTCGATAGGTTCGCTAAAATCCAGGTTTTCTGTTGGGAGTACTCGACTCAAACACAACAAGTCAAATATGCATGGATATTTGATTAGTCAAAGGAAATGCGTTTCAAAAATGATCGCATTTGCATATGTGGAGAGATTTTCAATGGGAGAGGTATTGACCCCACCTAATATTTCCCGTGGTAACGGGCCTGGAACAACATGAACATCGAACACACCGAAACAAACAAGCTAATGCTATCAACATGAACATGAAGATGCTTGTGAATGAGTGCGATAGATATAGAGTTCTTGGTGTTGTACGTACATCCTGACACCCTTACACTCTTACATTCTTACACCCTTGTATCCCGTGCCGCGCCGCGCCGCAACAACACTGTTTACGAGCATCTGTAACGATTCGTTTTAACGCCTCAATGTTATTTATATGTGTAGTCAGTATCAGTAACAGTATCAGAATCAGTATCTACTTGTACTGAGAATGTAGAATGTAGTCAGTTCTGTTTTCTATCTTAATTCCAGATTTTCACAACAAAATTATTATACCGAATATTTTGTTCATTTTCTAACAATTTTCTTTTCTGTTATATACATGTATAGATATGTATTACACAAAATTATTTTCATATATGTGCAAAACTCAAATCTGTATACATTTATATATATTATGCAATTTTCATGAAAATTTATTTTTCCAAATGTATTGTGGTATTCTACGTTAAGGATGTATGAGCACGGTAGTGGGGGCACAAATTTAAAAAATATATATTTTCAATTTTTATGATAAATTATATTATTACTTGACGATATAAGACGAAAAGTAAGAATAAAATTTTTCGATATCTGGCTTAATTTTCAAAATATCGAAAATTGAAAATTTTGTTTAATTATTTAGCTTTCGATATTTCGAAAACCAAGACACATATCGAAAAATTTTATTCTTATTTTTCGTCTACATTCATGAAGTTAAAACAAAATTCATCATCAAAGTTGAAAATAAGATAAAAATAATTTCAACCCTTAATCTACCCTGCTCTTACATCCCTTATATGGACGGTGACACTTAGTTTTTTTCTTTTCTAATTCATTGCTAATATGTTTACTTTCTATTAAAAAGTTTTTTTTAAATTTTTTTTCATTCATTCCAAATGAAAATTATCAAAAACTTTCAAAATATGTCGTTTTTTGAGATTCCTCCATAAGAGCCAATGTATTTTATATCGATTTTTAATGACTTTTTTCTTAAAAATTTGCACGGATACCTAAGCTGAAATTTTAACCACATATTCTTTGAGTAAAAGTCTACCTACAAACAAATTTTGAGCTTTTAAATCAAACATTGTTGTCATGCTCATACATCCTTAAGTTAAATGTTTGAATTGAAAATTATTTATTAATATCGTCAGTTTACAATGGTATATTACAATACTTCTTAGAATCTATAGTTCCTAGCCTAAGCTTTACCTATAATACATCATAAAAAACTTATATAAAAAACCAATGATATCTAAAATTAACCTAAGTTGGACGGATAAGGCGTACCTAAAACTAGATCTTAAAGAAAATATATACAATTTAGATTACTCCGAATCAGTTTGGATTTAGATGTCACCCAATCAAAGGACTGTCTAAAGTAATTCTAGAGGCAGATTCTTATGACAATATCGTTACAATTTGGTTTTAAATAATACAAAATACAATTTTATGATCAAAGAATTGATTACATAAAAAATCGTGTTACGAAATAAAAATAAAAATTTTTTACCGTGGACTCTGGAAATAAAGAATAAAGACGAATGACGACGTATTGTAATTTTAATAATAATTACAAGGTGTTTCAAAAGTAAAGACAAATTTAAAGACAAAGGACTCAATAAAAACTTCAAAATTAACAAGTGAAAACAAAAAATTGACTGAGTTAATTGCTGAAATACTTTGTATAGTAAGTGTATGTCAATGCTTGCATTATTTCTTTTATACAGTAGAAAAGTTTAAAAATCCAACACAATTATGGCCAAAAGACTGTCATTTATTTGGTTTTCGAAAATTTTGTTTGTTTCGTTTTTCGAGAATGTTTCACAAGACTACTTTGAAGTTTTCTGCAAATTTTCAACTGTTTATCTTTTATAGTTTTGGAGAAAATGGACAAAACAGTTTTGCCCTAATATGACTCCTCACGGGTGAACAGTGATGTTTACCAGAAAATGTTTCAAACAAAAGTTGTTTATTTTTTTATAGGGAACATTTTTTATATTTAAACTTTTGTTCTATCTCTAATAGTTAACAAGACATATCCTACGAACCCAAGACCTTAATTTATGGTGCTCATTTACGAACTCAAACGTCCTGATATAAAAATTTCAGCTTGACATTTCCTTTCGTTTTTGTGTTATCGCGATCACGGACGGACAAATGGACAGACAGGTAGACGAACAACCGCAAATGGACTACTTAGATGATTTTATGCACTCCTGTACCAAAATTATGTTCCTATCATCAATATTTCTGATCTCAACACAAATTTGGGACTGAACTCTGTATACCTTGTTATAGACTAGATATCTTTGTACATCCTGTACATTAATAAAATAAAAAGAAGGGTTATAAATTTCGAGCAGCCCCAGAGTCACCAGAATGTGGTAATCAAAGATAGAGTTAAAGCATACCATATTCAAGAACTACAGAGTATACAGAGACCAGACGCGACCAGATGTGTTATTACAGAATAGAAATTCGTAGTCGGTACATTTATGATACGGCCATAAAACAGGTGTACAAGTATTTAAAAGTAGTCACCTTTGCAGCCTTCAATAACATCGACTTATATTTAAATATAAAGGCCAATTCACTTTAGTATTACAAAAAATATGTCATCACCAATGTTTTTTCTCGACAGTCGAAAGAAAATTTTTTAATTATCGAACTAGCTGATTATGAATCGGGGAAGTAATATTAGTAGTACAAAATTTAATATAATATCATGGTAATAAAGAAAAAATTAATGCATCTTTGAAATTTTATTTATTAGTTGTTTATTAGCTTGTAAACACTTTGAAAAATACAAGTCAACCTTTCTGGTGCGTACCTAACTCCCTTTTAATCAGTTTTTTAAGAATTACAAAAAAACTGCATAAAAAAAAAAAAAAATTCAATTAAAATTTTCGACTTTCTTTCGATTCAAAGCTCACCAATATATGCCAATTGAAAAAGTGGTGTTTTTTGCTCATTTAATCAAATGAAATATTATCCATCTTGTAAATCGTTACAGATAGAACAAAAGACTAAGTGTAAAAGTTATTCCTTATAAAAAAATTAACAACTTTTATTTGAAGGATTCTTTCGTAAACATCACTGTTTACCCGTAAGGGCGTAACTTAGGAAAAAACATTGTCTTAACCTTCAGAGAATGAAGAAACCATAGTGGTTTTGTGAAAAAAATTCTAGAAAAGCAAATGAAATCTCTAGATTTCCTGTCTGTTTCCGGTTTACGGTCGCAAATTCTCCGAATTCAAACCAAAAATGAGAGTAGTCTCGGTAGAAAGGCAGTTTACGTATAACATCACTTCCAGGTAACGGATTGTTCTCAAGAACAACTTACGCATATTTACAAAACACCGTAAATATAAAAATTTATACGGTTCGAGAAAATAGAAAAATTCTAACTTCTTTTAGAATTAAATAAAATGTAAAGCATGCTTTACAGTTGACACTGTGAGAAATAATAAAAATAAAAATATTTGGCAATATAAAATAACTTTCGTACGTAAAGTAAAAAGTATATGAAAATTTACAGTTTTTATATAAAACACAATGTATAAAACACCAGTAAAAACAAACAATTGACTGAGTTAATTGTTGAAATACCATGTATAGACAATGTTAATTACTCTGTCACATTACACACACAAACATGTTCACACATATTTAACTGACATTCCCATATAATACTATACAATTTGCGCATAATTTGCGCTCTCACGGATAAACAGTGATGTTTAAGCTAAAATGTTTCAAACAAAAGTTGTTTTACATATAAATTTTTGTTCTATCTCTAACGGTTTACCAAGATGGGTTCAACGGATCCAAGACCTTCACTTATGGTGCTCATTAACGAACTTAGCCTCACTTTTTACGCCGTAAGCACGCTATAAATATTTCAGCTTGATATCTCATTTCGTTTTTGAGTTATCGTGTCCACAGACAGATGGACAACCGGAAATGGATTAATTAGATTGAGTTTATGAACAGCTATACAAAAATTTTGTTGCTAGCATCAATATTTGTAAGCTCTAGTTAACAAACTTAAGACTAAACTTAGTATACATTGATATATATTACATATGAACAGGGTATAAAAATTGTATTGTTCCATTTGAGAATTTATTACCCACAACAAAAATATGAAAGAAACACATGAAAGACAAACAATTCAATTTCGATGTAGAAAATAAATCTCACCTTCATTTAAACATTTATTGAACGAAACCATAGGCGTTCCTACATGTGTAATGGGGGCAACCACTTGCGTAAAATTACGTATATTTAGTAACTAATGGTGCCTGGGTTGGTTAATGTAATATGGATCTCTATTCGGGGTGACTATATGTAGCCACGGTGGGTGCCCGATCAAATTTATACACTGGGGTTAACGATATTTTGCCGGGTTGGTTGCCCGGTTCAACTGTTGCGGTTGCCTGTTCGGGCTCACGTACTCGGTTTTACTTTATATACCCGGTCAGTTGCCCCGGTTGGGCTAAATTATTCGGGCTAGCGATACTAGTTACCTCGTAGGGTTTGTATAAGTTGGGGCAGTATAATCAGTCCCGGTCTGTCACCTTTCATGGCTCACGTCATCGGGTCTTATTTCCCTTCCTTGATGGCGCCCTGGTTGCAAGTCGGGCAGCAATCGGGCACTTTCTACCAGGGATATTATAATTTTTTAGGTAAGAGCTCAAAGTTTTACCTCCTTCCTTGATTCGGGGATGGTGTCTGCTAAAATACGTCTATTTTGCAGCCGAGTGATCATATGTGCTCAAATTGCTATTTCAAAATGACCAAGCTTACACTGGAACAACGATGTTTGAGCCCACTTTGGGAAAACAGACCGATATGCGCCCATGCATAGAACTCTATACATCGTAAATCGATGTTGTCGCTAAAATATCATACTAAAAGCCCACACAAAACACAATAATTTTATGTTAGCAAGAACAGGGGAGTACGAGGCGGGTTTCCATGGTTGACGTAAACGGTAAACCGGTTAAATAAAATAAAAATCTGTTCTTTTTATTCGGTCTTGTATGTTAAAAGTTAAAACATATAGATTTGAATTATTACAATAGTTTTAAGTTTCGAGTTAGAACAATCGAGTTCATTTCGAGAAACGAACACTATATATTAAAATGGTATGTATGTTACCCAAAAACTTTATATTCTATTTAAAATCCATTAGCAGCAAAAATAATTCAAGGCGTGCGTCGACACATCATGAGAAAGGTGGTAGTTTGGGGAGTTTGGTGGAACCCCTACTGCACAGTTGATACTGATACTGATAGAACACATATAAAGGGAAGATTTAACAAACAACCCCTTAGAAACTAAACCAAATACTGTATTAACTTTTATACATGTTATATCATTTTGTGGGCGGGTCTTAAAATGATATGCTTTAACCATTCTTATTTCGCTTACGATTCTCAGCTTTATGCTTCATGCCTCATGCCTCATGTACACACCGAAATCTTTTTAATTGTAAACATTTAAAGTAACGTATTCAAATTTTCACTATAATTATTTAATATGCTCGATTTGTTTCTAATTTGTCAAAATTTTTAACCGACTTCAAACCAAAAAAAAGGAGGTTATCAATTCGACTGTATTTTTTTTTATGTTTGTTACCTCAGAATTTTTGACTGGGAGAACCGATTTTGATGATTCTGTATCTATTTAAAAGCTGGTGTTTCCCGTGTGGTCCCATTTCATTTTGGTCTAATTCTGACAACGCCATCCATGAGAAAACCATAAAAGTCTCTAAATGGACAAACAGACAAAGATAAACGCCTTAGACCACTCGGCTATTTATGCTCTAATTTTAACATATAAATAATTACTATGGAAATGAATGATCAAATAAACCTGGCTCAATTCATTTCGAAAAATGTAATAGTAAAATAATTAAGTAATTCAAAACAATACCTAATTCAAAAGAACAAACTCAACTCAAATATTTCAATTTCAATTAAAATATTTCCAAAAATTTGTCCCAAAAAATGATAGATCTCTAAGTATCTTTTTCCTCTGATCTGATGTCCTTGACCATCAATTTGATATTGATTTGAGAAGGAGTGTTCTAAGTTTAAAGTGTTTATCTGTGCGTCTGTGTGTTTCTCAGTGGAATCGTAGCCCTTAAACGGTCGAACCGACTTGATTGAGAACATTTTGTAGCTAAGTTTCCAAAAATCGGTTAACAAGAATTAAACCGCATTTTTCTAAGGTTTCTAATTTTGTAAATTTCACTTGTCAGCTTATTTCTTCGGCATACTTGAGAGGAATAATAACTATACACAAAGTGACTACAGCACTAAAGCATACACACTCAATTTAATCATTAAACGAAATCAAAATATATATTTTGTATTTTACAATTGAACAAAAATCAAAAAATTTATATTACATTTTTTTGCTGTCATTTCCAACGGTGAGCGTGGTTGCTTGGTAGAGTGTTGGCCTTCTAATCCAGAGGTTTAGGGTTCAAAGCTCATGCAAGCTGGTCACTTTCAATTGTTCAAATCAATACTCAACGTGATCTGGAAGTGGTTATCTGAGGAACGCATTACTATGGGCACTGATGGCACAGTTCCGATTCGTCTCGACGGTAGTACAAGTACGCTAAGATTAACCCGCATCAGATCATTCTGTGGCCAGATTGAACAGTTGAATTGAAGAACAATTGTGGAGCCGTTTAACTGGCTGTCTGATGTTGATAATCTCAGCATCACATACAGTCTTTTATTTAAATTTTTTGAAATATTTTAACACAGCGAAATAGATGTCAATTGTTTGCGGGTAAAAAGCACAGAAAAACTTCTGGAGACAGCGGAGATGTAGTTTTTTTATTGGTGAATTAAGCGTAGTGAGACATTAATTTTTTCGTATGTGACCGAGATGGAAAAGACTAGAGGACGGTAATGAATTCTCAGTGGAATCGTAGCCCTTAAACGGTCGAACCGACTCGATTGAGAACATTTTATAGCCAAATTTCCAAAAATCGGCTTACAAGGAATAAATCGCATATGTCGAGAGTTTTTAAAATTTTGTAAATTTCGCCAATTTCAACTTGGTGACTAGATTAGACTTTTCCTGTGCCTTTCATATGTAAAGTTTTAGTCAATTGATCAAAATCACCCACAAAAAAGTATTCATCGATGATAATAGAAAATAGTATACAGGACAGGAGTTAGAGAAGGCTGAGGGCTGAGGGCGGTTTGTTTGCGTTCAATTTATTTGAACACGTGTCATCGTAAAGTATCGTGGTCGTGGTTGTACGCGTGTAAATCTCTAAATATAGTGATTTCATGTTTTGTTATTTTGGTAGTATTAAGTGTTTTATGTACCAGATATATCCTCCCAACACCCTTTTTAAAACTCAAATTTTTCATCCCCTAATTTTTAAGATGAAAATATTGTTATGTTTACAAATTTTATATCGAAATGATGTTTTACCAGATAAACATCATTCGATAAAAACAATGTTTTCTAGCTTGTTATCTTGTAACAGTCACACGTCACACGTCACACGTTACACGTTTGGTTATTTCATTTATTTATGGTTGGTAATTATATTTTTATCGTGTTTAATTTTCCATACGTAATCATTCGTTTTTATCAGATTTTAAACGTTCAATAAAAAAATTATTTAATAAAAAATTAAACAAAATAAAAATAAATTCAGTTAAAAATAAACTGAAAAGAAAAAACAAGTCCAGCGGTTTACAAAGCGGCTTTAACAGCCGGGACCCATTATTGGGAACATTTGAGTCGGAGTAGATTTTAATGGACCCCAACTGTTAAAGTTGCTATGTAAACTGTTGAACTTGTTTTTTTCTTTTCAGTTTATATCTAACTCAGTCGGGTTTTTTGATTTTTTAAATAATTTTTTTTTAATTTACCCTTTTTAGTTAGAAATTTCAAATACCTATTCAACGATACCCCACTTTCCATAGTTTGTCGACTGTCATTTTCAGCCTATGCTTGGTCCTTTGAGATCAAACACGTGAACCGATTTTAATGATTATTTATGCGTTAATCGATTTGTCTATTTAATAGCTATTCAATGACATCTCATTTGACATATTTCGCCAACTGTCAATATTTGCTTTTACACAATATTGCGTCTGGTGGTCGTCATATAGAACTTTCATTATTGCCATATCTTCAGTATTACTCGCAAAGTTAAAACAAATCGATTGACGTCAGAATTATCAAAATCGGTGCACGCGTTTGCTCTCTATTGCGCCACATAGGAACACATATAAATTATTTTCACAATATGGTGTCTGTTGGTCGCCATATTGAACTTTCATGATTGCCATATCTTCAGTAGCACTTGCAAGGTTAAAACAAATTGATTAACGTCAGAAATATCAAAATCGGTCCACGGGTTTGGTCTCTAGTGAGCCATAGAGGAGCACGCATGATAAACACTTCTTTGCGTTGCTCAATCGAGTAAAAATTTCTGTGGCTCTAATTTTTTTATTCCATGTTATATGAAGGTATACTAAGTTTAGTCCCAAGTTTGTAACGCTTAAAATAAGCAGGTATCATAGTAGTTAAAATGGAGCCTGTTTCCTGGAAGTACTTTTCTAAGAAGTAATTTTGTGGTCTATCAAAATGTATTTTCAATAATCAATATTTCTAGCTAGTAAAAATTTGAAACTTAATATTTAATGGAACAATATATGTTATAGACTCAATTTAAATACGTTACCGAAAAAGAATTGGAAAGGGATATCAAAGAGATAGAATGATGAAGCAAAGTATGTCTAATAAATCTTGATAAGAGATAAGCCATTTGTTTGTCAAGTACAAGTCACAAGTTACAAGTCGATTCCAACTACGACTTACAATCATGAAAAGTGTTTTATGTAAATTTTAGAGAAAAACTAATGGTATTAAAATCACCTTTTTATCTGATTTACTCAAATGGAACATGCAAGATGGTACACACTAAACAAATACCTTTCTTAAGGATGTATGAGCATGATAACAATGTTTGATTTAAAGGCTCAAAATTTGTTTGTAGGTAGTCTTTTACTCAAAGAATATGTGGTTAAAATTTCAGCTTAGGTAACCGTGCAAATTTTTAAGAAAAAAGTCATTAAAAATCGATATAAAATGCATTGGCTCTTATGGAGGAATCTCAAAAAACGACATATTTTGGAAGTTTTTGATAATTTTCATTTGGAATGAATGATAACAAATTAAAAAAAACTTTTTAATAGAAAGTAAACATATTAGCAATGAATTAGAAAAGAAAAAAACTAAGTGTCACCGTCCATATAAGGGATGTAAGAGCAGGGTAGATTTAGGGTTGAAATTATTTTTATCTTATTTTCAACTTTGATGATGAATTTTGTTTTAACTTCATGAATGTAGACGAAAAATAAGAATAAAATTTTTCGATATGTGTCTTGGTTTTCGAAATATCGAAAGCTAAATAATTAAACAAAATTTTCAATTTTCGATATTTTGAAAATTAAGCCAGATATCGAAAAATTTTATTCTTACTTTTCGTCTTATATCGTCAAGTAATAATATAAATTTATCATCAAAATTGAAAATATCTATTTTTAAATTTGTGCCCCCACTACCATGCTCATACATCCTTAACGGTAGAATACCACAATACATTTGGAAAAATAAATTTTCATGAAAATTGCATAATATATATAAATGTATAAAGATTTGAGTTTCAAACAAGATCAATTTTCAAAGAAGATCAATTTTTTATTTTTTTTTTATTAATATATCTTAATAAATTATATCTCATGTGTTATTCTGAAGTATAAGTTATATTGCTGTACAGTTTCATTAAAAATCATTCGCTAGTTTTAGTTTGAAAGCGTAACAAACAAACAAACAAACATGCATACTTTCGCATTTATAATATATAGAGATTATCACTAATTTTAATATTTAGGGACTTTCAGACAATATTATTAACAAAATTTCATTTGATTATTTGTTTCTGATAACTGAAAGCCATGCTAGAGTGGGATTCGATTTTTAGAGCTATCAACATGTATTGAGTGATTCCATATGTGATATGTGACACTACATTTAATTCAAAAAGCGTTTTATTTTGGGCCCTTCATTTACAATAATTATCTACTCCTAATACAATATAATAAAATTAAAATAATTATGGTCTGGATAAATTTTCAGGGTAATTATTTATTTATTTTTTTCGGGTAGGAAAAGTTTTACATTTTAGTTTGAAATGTATACTCTCTGAACTCGTATAGTTCAGTTATTTTTGCATGCCATTTGTTATATTTAAATGAACCGAGATATGGTGTTACTTCATTTAATACCAGGTACTTCAAAATCACCGGACTTTGACATATAATTTTAACATATAAATAATTCCTGGCTCAATTCATTTCGAAAAGTGAAATGGTAAAATAATTAAGTAATTCAAAACTATAATTCAAAAGAACAAACTCAACTCAAGTATTTCAATTTCAATTAAAATATTTCCAAAAATTTGTCCCAAAAATTGATAGCTCTCTAAGTATCCTTTTCATCTCATCTGATGTCCTTGACCATCACTTTGATATTGATTTAAGAAGGAGTGTTTTAAGTTTAAAGTGTTTATCTGTGCGTCTGTGTGTTTCTCAGTGACATCGTAGCCCCTTAAACGGTCGAACCAACTTGATTGAGAACATTTTATAACAAAGTTTCCAAAAATCGGTTTACAAGGAATAAATTTTATGTAGGTACTTAAAATACTGAAAGCTAAAAGTACTACAGTAGTTTTAGTATTAAAAAAAGTTTTTTTATTCATTCATGGTACATTTTTTCATGGAATCACCCATTAAATTGTCGAATAACTTGTAAATTATAAGTATCATAAATTTTGAAATACACTGTACTGTATAAAAGTAACAGTCAGTATAAAGTGTGATATAAATGTTTAGAGGGTATATTTTTGAATACATTTATGTTATGTACGTAATTCGTAAGGGATGAATATCTATCTCATAGTCATATAGTCATCCCCCACCCCTTAATAAAAGACCGTTGTCACATTTGTTGTAACAGAGTTTGTAAATTGGGACCGCCCAGTTTTAAAAACAGACTCTAATTAGTATGGACTATTAACATTACTTGAGCGTTGCTTAACCGCATCGATTAGCGCTAAGTGACTGTGTAATTAGCTTATATACATTATATTTATATATCCCCAAAAATCTACCCTGCTTTACCCCCACGCTCAAACCCTCAAACCCTCTATTGTCTTCAAGTCCATAACATATAACAATTATATTATGTGTACCTTTATTTTATTTAACAAAAAATAAAAATTTTATTTAGAACTAGCTGCAAACACCCACTTCGCTGAGTTTTTTCTCTTTTTTTTTTTCAAATTATCCTTTTATTAGATTTCTTCGAATTGGATTTAAACCAACTACGCTATCAGTGCTTGTTAGAAAAGTACAAAAATATGCCATATATTATATTTATTTCAAATTCTCTGTAAGTTAGTAACAACAATCTTCATGTAGTTGGCACAATCACATATAGACTAGACATGGTAGGTATGTGTTTGTAATAACCAAATCCTACATTTAAAGCAAACTCAAAGAAGTTTTCTTTTAAATTCATCGATTCGCTTCATTTACACGATTATGTAATTCCAACTAAGTACAATTTATTTTCCATTAATAAAATGTTTGACTTTAAACTTAAAATCAATCTCTTTCATAGAAGTAATGATTTTGTTTATTTAACTTCAATGATTTTGTATCAATGAATTCATATTTTAAATTCAATACTTTTCTATTGTAAATACAAATATTAAGCTGTACTTGATACAATCATTTGTAAATTGCTTGCAAGTATTTTTACTTTGAACATCAAACGGCCAACTTCGGGATGAGGTTCAGCGTTGCCAACTCTACTAACTTTAAGGTAGATCTACCAACTTTGAGTATTCTTAGAATAGAAAGGTTGGTAGATTACCAACTTTGAGTAGTTCAAAGTAACTAGATCTAAGATTAGATCTACCAACTTTTAAGCAGAATTTGTTGAAAACTACCAATTTTTCAATTCATATCTACCACATATCAGAATTTGGGTTGGCAACGCTGATGAGGTTGTCATTTTTTTTTCAGTGTTGTTATGCCTTTACTCGCTAGGCCACTAAGCAGGTCCATTGTTAGTTAAGAATACTGATGTTTTCTAAATGTTGCTTTTTTTTTAATTCTAGGTATGGTTTCAAAATAGAAGGACAAAATGGAGAAAAAAGCATGCTGCTGAAATGGCAACAGCAAAACGGAAACAGGAAGTTTTACACAATCAAACAGATGAGAATAGTGACATGTTATCAGACGACGAAGATACTGGTAAACGACAAAGAAGACATTAGAAAATCATATTCGAATTCATACCCAAATCGTATTTCATAAATTCGAACTTTTGTAAATATATCCCCCACCCCTCCCCCCACCACACATTCCAATATAAATAAATATAAATAAATTTTTAATAATTCAAATATAATTTGACCTCATATTACTTCGAAATTCGATTGTGAATGAAACTAAAATATATTTTTTACAAAAAGTAAGTGTTTTTAAACAAAAGAAAAAAAAAACAATAAAGTTTTTAAAAGCCGCCATTTTATAATATAGTGTGTGATTCCTGAATGTGTGTCACAGTCACATAAACATAAATGCGAATCGGAATGTACCTATAGGTTGTCCCATCAAAATTTCCTAGACAAAGCTGTATAGTAAAATGTAATTCGATTTCCATTAGCCACGATTTTATTTTAAGACATTTATAAATTACGCAACACAAATTTTGTGATTTTTTTCAACCCTATCCCCTCCCGTCGCAAAATGTCACATTTCGTTGATCCTTGCCACTTCCATCATGAAATCATTGAATAATTTCGGCACAAGTTTATGGGACAATCTTGATAACATTTTTTAAATGAAATCAAAAATTGCTTCTATATTTTTAAATATTAATTTAAGAGTGATTATTCAAAACAAATTTTTGTTATTTGTTTCGATACAAGTTAGGAATCATTTCCTCGAATTCATAGAAAAATAAACATGTGTATCTTTTATTTGAATTTTTGAAATTACCAATATATTTTATAAGCTTATGAAAATCTAAAAAGCCAAATGGTTTTTCTACCTACCACAATTTTCCTTTAACAGAGAGTATAATAATACTAGATGTCCCGTGACTCGATTGGACATAGATGGGTTTTATAGGTAAGTTTGACTATGCGTGTGTTGTCTGTCTGTCTATAGCATCGTAACTCCTAAGCGGATGAACCGATTTTGATTTATTTCTTTTAAAGGTAATTTACTGGAGAGTCTTGTTAGCTCTATTTCTAGAAAATCGATTCAGGAGTTTGCTCTTTATCAGGGATTTTTTAAATTTCACGAAATTTTTTGCTAGCTTAAATTCATAGAATGCATACTTCTATCCAGAGACATATTAAGGAAACTGGAGACTCCGTTCCAAAACCGTAAAAATGGTAGTCCTACTCTTGGTAACCATTTCAGAACTAACGAAAAACCATAGGTATTTCAAAATTCGAAGAATGGATATGAATGCGTTTCGCGTTTGATAATTTTTCAGCTAAGGAAAATGAAAAATACTTCTTGTAATGATGTAAACTCTCAGAGTATTTAGTGCAATATATATTTTATAATAGTCTAGGAGCTGTGTCGCTTTTTTGAGTACATATTTGAGTTAGGTACATTGAAAATATTAATGTTGATAACTTGCGAATGTGTGGATGTGGTTCTTGAGGCACTTTGAAACTTACACCATTTTAAAGTCTTATATTAATAGTAATAATAATAATAATGGGGTTTAACCTCCGTTTCTCTGACATATACGCCTATAACAGTGGCCACCCACATCATTATGTGTTTAACTTTATTTATTTAATTACAAATATATTTACAATTACATTTTGATGTGGGTGGAGTCGGTTACTTCGTTCTTATCCAAGCGACGACAATGTGATCAATACTGCACTCTCATTAATTATAAATTGTTCACACTGTCGCTGCCTGGATTCGAACCCGCAACCCTATTCTAAATGAACAAACAGTCGGCAAACGCCTTAGACCGCTCGGCTATTTAGTCTTATATTCAATCATACGAAATATCATCGCCTGGTATGATTTGGTGGGGACTAAAATAGCCTGGCAGAGGATTTTCATTTGCAATTTTTCCTATGCAAAATATGTTCTTGAGGCACTTAGAAACTAAAAACCATTTTAAAGTCTTATATTCAATTAGACTAGTTATTATCGCCTGCCATGATTTGGTGGGAGCTAAAATAGCCTGGCAGATGATTAAAATAGTGCATTTAAATCATCTGCCAGGCTATTTTAGTCCCCACCAAATCATACCAGGCGATGATATTTCGTCTGGTGTAAGTTTCAAAGTGCCTCAAGAACATTTTTTACATAGGAAGAATTGAAAATTGCAAATACCAGGTTGTCGATTTCACAATCCACACATTCGCAAGTTATCAACTTTAATATTTTCAATATGCCTCAAATATGTACTCAAAAAAGCTACTCAGCTCTCCAGCTATAACACATTTTCGTCAGCCAAAAAAAAAAACTCTGAAATCAGAATTCATGATTCGAATAAATAAGGAAAAGCAAAAAAAAATCATAAAAAAAAGAAAATGATGCAAGGAAAAAAACATTTATTGCATATTGCGTGGTGTGTACTAATGTAGGCTGGTAAAAAAATGATGGAGGGAGTAGATTTTCTCTCGTTTTTATGTTTTTCGTTCACGTAACGCAGGAGAAAAAAGTAAAATGCCGTGTTTGGTGTATGTACAGCATTTGTATTCGTATAAAGATATAAAAAAAATTTGAAGAAAGCTCGGGATTATTAAGATATTTTCTGAATGACATAACGCTTTTTAAAAGCGCCAATTTGAATATATGAATAATATAATGAAAAGCTTCTTCTTTCGTTACAACTTACAAGGCTTTACCAAACAATGTTCTATTTTTTTTTATTTCTGTTATTTATGTTTACCCGTTAATTAAAATTTATGCTTTCTCAGTGGTTTTTCCTCGAAAACTTTTTTGGCTGCGAAAAAATCGTTGTTTATTTTTCTAAGAAAAAAAATTTTTTTTTTCTTTAATTCTTTTTAAGTTTATAAATCTAAGGGCTAATTGATTTTGAAGTTTATTTTTTATTTTGCAAAATATTTACGAAACAAAATCTCGACAAACGATACAAAATGTATTATAGTTCAATTGGAACCAGGCCCGTGCGCCGGAATTATCCAAGAGAAGGGTTCAAACTTTTGTTCGCCATGTTAAGTTTTTAGGCCAATTAAAACAAGAAATCCTTTGAGTAAGAGAACATTGTAAAATTGTGATCTTCCAAACTCCCAAACTTTTCCAAAACTCTGTAATTATCGACCTCTACACCGAAAATGTATATTAAGCGAGGCCTGAACCAATCTAAGGTATGCTTCGAGACGACACAAGGTTGATTCTTTCGTCACTATTGTCACAGGCGAAACAACCAGAACGCGAAGTACTTGGAAAATATTCGGAAACGCATCTTTTTTACAAATATCGAGTACTTCAAGTGAATTTGACACTCTGTTCAGCAATGCGTTTTCGCCAAAGTTGAACGTCATTCCAGTTGTCACGGGAATCAAGGTGCAAAATTGAATATTCTAGTTCAAAAAGGCGCGCAACAGTTGGCTTTTATTGAGAAAGAGATGCAAATGTTGCGATGATTTAAAAATCGATCTATCATCTTCAACTGAATCAGTCTATATATTCGAGCGTTGAGTCTGTTATGACACAAACCTTGGCTTCCAAAGATTCAGGTTTTCTAATTAAAGTACTCGACTTAAAGACAAAGTCGAACAATGTATCGAGCACTAAATATGAATGGATATCTGATTCGTTAGTGGAAATGTGTCTCATTTCAGAACTATATTGTTAATTAAAAATTAATGTGGGCAGATTATTAATGGAAGGGGTTTTGACCCCCCAAAACCTCCTCCCATACGCACGGGCCTGTTTGAAACAAATTAGAAAACTAGCGCTACTTATTAGCGTATAAATCGAAATCCAATTTTTGTATTTTCAAAATCAATTAGCCTGTAGTTCTTATTCTTAGACATCTGTTTTCGTAACATTTTTCTAAGAAATGATAAATGATCTCTTGTGAAAATTTGTACAGCTGTGAAAATATTCCTAGTTAATAAAAATAATTTCTAATTAATAAAAAAAAATAATAATAATTGTATATTAAAAATTAGTGTGAAAATTCAACAGAAAATCTCAGAATTTATAGTTTTGTACAAAGTCAAAAAGAAAAGTTGTTCATGAATCATTTTCAATTTTTTATAGTTCTATTTTTTTTGTACAAATGGAAAATTTTTGTATTTTTTCAAATTATTCAGTTATTTACGCCATGATTTTTCATAAATAGAACTATGAAAAAAGGATGTATGTGATTTGTGTACCGAAAAGCTTAAAATCTGACTCATTTTGGAAAATTATTTTTTAGATTCAATTTTTCCCAATGCTTATTAATTTATAAAAGTTTTTGAGTTATTGAATTCTGCTACAGGATGCATCAGATAAGCATGAAAAGAGTCCAAATTCCATACATTCACATGAAAATCAAAATGAATCAATGAATTTTTGTTTGAATTTTTTGTATTTAACGGTGTAGATTTTAAAAAAATGGAAAAAAAAAATGAAAAAAATTTTATCTGTAATTTTTGTTGTAAATTTTATAATCCAAAAAAAAAAAAAATAACATTTCAAACTAAAAAAAAAAAAGACAAAAAATGTGTACTGTAAAATTACTTATAAATAAATTAGCTTCGAAATAATATAAAATTTGTTTATTTATTATTTTTAAATCCGAAGATTTTTCTATGTTCGAATCAAATTTTAAAGAGGTAGGTCATTGAATTTCATTCAGAGGTAGGTAAGTCATCTCCCCATTAATTTTAACTCTTTAAATTAACCCGCCATGCATTCTGCACATGCGTGAAATATTTCGCGTGTTAAATATTCTTTAACTTTGTCAATCATAACCTCTTAAAAATAAAAGCTTGAATTACTCAATTTAAAATATCAAAAATAAAACGGAACGCCTCATCAATCAATTATAATTTGATTGATGTAGTGTGTTAGAACCACGTTTTTAAAGATAACGTCGTCCAGGGCCTAACAATATATCGAATATGGTGGAAGCGATGGGAAAATCAGGACGCCACAACCTTAACATGGAGGTGAATCAAATTTGACTTGCATGATTTGATTACAGACAGACTACTAAATAAAAACTTGTAATATCATAACGGCAGAACCACATTTCGAATTAAATGCTTCATAAATGCTGAATCCAAAAATTGACAAATGATACAAATCAAAAATTTAAACACAAACATTTAAAGGAACGGAAGTTACATTTACTTTTAACACAGACTTGATAATTGATGTCCAAATCTGAGATGCTAAGACCAGGTGGTCAAACCTTTGGAGTAACTTTATGACTAATCATTCAATTGTGGTTTTTTATTGATTACAGGGTGAAACACACACAGGTATACAATGCAGGGTGGACTGTGTTAATAGCTTTTAGGTTAGGATAGGTTATATTGGCTGTCCACGAAGGACACACTTAGGCTCCATTGTGATACCATATGTGTTTTACCACCTTTCCGCTGATAATTTCATTTATCAGCTCCTCAATTTCAGAAGCTGAGTTCACCTCCTTCATGCATATCATGCACTACACCAGCCCATCACAACTATTAATTAAATTAATTTTTGTTGCGACGGCGGGAATCGAACCCGCTACCCTAAGCATACCGCGGACGGAAATGGTTACGCCTTAACCAACTGAACTAATAGGGCTAAAATCATTTGAAGATCAAGCTCAAATCACTTAGAAACTAGAATTGTAGATCCAAGTCATGAACACAAGCCACTGTATATAGTTCTTTCTACGCCACTGTATAGTTCTTTCCGTTTTTGTAGTATTTATTAAAAAAAAAAAGGTCTTTAAACCTATTTACCAAATACATTATCTGATTACTGTGAACAATTTTGACTTTGACAGTGACTTTTATCATATTTTTGTTCATAAATTTCGTATACCTGAGAATGATTTTTCGTAAATTTGTATAAATGAAAAGATTTACAAATTTCATTGACGACATAAATACCTTTATAACCAACCAGGGGTATGTTTTTTTTTTTTCTTCTAGTGAGGTATTTATTACAAACGGACTTAACAATAATCATACAATTTTGATTCTTTTTTTTTTCTTTAAAAGATATTAATAGATTTTTATTTCCTCTCAAATACAAATTATTGAACATATCCTGTTTAGATCTTTTTTACTCTTCTATTGTTGATTTTTCAAAGTCAATTTTTATAATCCATAATACTTTATACATGCTGATTCTAAAGTCTCTTGTCACTTATCTGTTTTATATTTTTTCATGGATTCTACGGAATGATTTAATAAAAAGGATTGAGTTGTTTGAACTATAGTGCTATAAATCAGGCATGGACTAACGAAACTTACAAAAGTTCCTCGGACTTCTTACTTAAAATACGAATAAGAAAGTGATAACTTAACCTATGACAATTTCGAAATAATTAGATTCAATGCGGAATAATTTCAGTGACTGAACGGAATGAAAATGTTGGCTCTACTGTCAGATTCATAAAATATCTCGAAAATTGCTCATTTAATGGTCAAATAAACACGATTTTTGTAATTTTCGGGTCAAAATTACCTTATAAACTTAGTTTTATCGAAATCGGAAACAAAAACTTTTTTTACACTTTTTGAAATTTGTAAAAATCGAAAAAATCATAAAAAATTCAAAAAAACACAATTTTTGTAATTTTTGGTTGGGTTGGGTTGGGTTAGGTTGGGTTAGGTTGGGTTAGGTTGGGTTAGGTTGGGTTGGGTTGGGTTAGGTTGGGTTAGGCTGGGTTAGGCTGGGTTAGGTTGGGTTAGGTTGGGTTAGGCTGGGTTAGGTTGGGTTAGGTTGGGTTAGGCTGGGTTAGGCTGGGTGTGGGTGTGGGTGTGGGTGTGGGTGTGGGTGTGGGTGTGGGTGTGGGTGTGGGTGTGGGTGTGGGTGTGGGTGTTGGTGTGGGTGTTGGTGGTGGTGGTGGTGGTGGTGGGTGTGGGTGATGGTGGTGGTGGGTGTGGGTGGTGGTGGTGGTGGTGGTGGGTGTGGGTGTGGGTGGTGGTGTGGGTGTGAGTTGAGTTGGGTTTTTTTTTCAATTTTATTGATCATTTATAATGAATTTTTCCATACAATCTCAGTTTTCGGAATAGCTTACGATTATCGAGATTACTGTATATTATATTTTAAGGATTACAAGCTCCGGGTGGCTACCCGGCTCGCCCCCCTCCTGGATTATTTTGTAATATTAATAATTAAAACTTAATTTAATTAATAGTTGTGATGGGCTGGTGTAGTGCATGGTATATGCATGAAGGAGGTGCACTCAGCCTCTGAAATTGAGGCGCTGATAAATGAAAGGTGGTAAAACACATATATGGTATCACAAAGGTTCTCTATAGCCTAAATGTGTCCTTCGTGGTTAGCCAATATAACCTAACCTAACCTAACCTAATATTATTCTTGCAAAAATAAATACAACTAGCTCGACTAATTAATAATTCGTGTTTTTTCCTAAGCGGAACATTTTTAGACCAAGAGTATATTTTTCGTCAATCTAGACATAATAAGCTTGAAAATGAGGCGTAAATCGTGGAATTTGATAAAGGAATAAGGAAAATAATGGTAGAACAAGAAGAAACTTGCTAAAGTAATAATATATAATTTGGGATGAAAATCGACAGTTTTCAGTTTTCAGTTTTTCAAATCAATCAACAAGAATGTTTTCAGGAATTCCCATTTTAAATCGTAAGCTGATATCGCAGTTCAAAAGATGACTTTTATTCGAATCGATCTGATTTGAATAACATAAATTTTAACGGCGTTGATTCAAGCGTAGAGTTCAAATATTCATGAATCTGGTTAAAATAAATTCGATCAGTGTGGTAACATATAAAATTAAAAAGAGGAGATAATAAAAAGCAATGAACTTAAATAATAAAAAATAAATAAATAAAATTGTAAGTAGATTGAACGTTTTAATTTTTAGTGAATTGTTATTTTTATTTTTATTTAGAAAATGAACTGTTTAATGAGGTGTCTACGTTTTATTAGGACTATTTAACGTATAACTTAGGTATATAATATCATATCATATCATATCATATCATATATTATTATTATATGTGCATTCAGATTATTTAGAGAGGGGTAATTATTATTATTATTATTATTTGGGTAAAAAGGGCCGTCCCTACGGATTAAAAAGTTAATAAAATGAACAATAAGTTGTCAAATACACATATATTATATTAAAATAATATATACTGTTCTGTTATACTGTTTAGAATTAATATGACATAATATGTTCATATATTGTCTTTTTACAGTTAAACTACTTTCAATCAACCAAAAAAAAGGGACAAGCTTTTATTGTACTAAAAAGTAGAAAATAATTTTATCTATGAGTCACTCATACCAGATTATTTGTAAAAGCTTGAGGAGCTTAATTTAAAATGATAATAATAATAATAAAATAATGTGATTTAACCTTCGTTTTTCTGACATACGCCTTATCACAGAGGCCACCCACAATACATTCATATTTACTATTACATTTATGATGTGGGTGGAATCGGTTACTTCGTTCTAATCTAAGCGACGATAATGTCAATTGTTCGACAATTCTTCACATTGCCGCTGCCTGGGTTCGAACCCGCAACCGAAAGTCTCAGTAGTCAAACGGTCAAAGACTAATGCCTTAGACCGCTCGGTCACTTAGGCTCAATTTAAAATATCAAAAATGAATCGAAACGCCTCATCTACTCCACATGCCTAATTATTTTTCGATTCATTCTTAATATTAAGTGCCTCAAGCTTTTACAAATAGCTAATGGTCCCATTTAAAAAAAATGGTTATACACACAATTTAACACTTGTTGAATGAAAGTGATATTTGACCCTGTATACATTGTGGCTTTTTTTAAACTTGACATATGCTTGAAACTCGAAAAATTAATTTTATCCATAAAAATGCTTCAGACAAAAAATGTTGGCGCTGTCGGTGCACATCTACGCAGACATTAAACTTGATTCAGGTTTTCAAGCTCAATGAAAAGCTGACTCTATTCCATACCTGGAAATAGATAATCGAACACTTTCAATTAGAAAGTTGTTATCGATTAAAAGGGTAGCATTTTTCTCCGAAATATTTTCCCTTTTACCGAAAAATTTAGACAAAAACAGACTGTTTTATCAAAAAATTGTTTTTTCGTATGTCTTCTGCGAAATCTAAACACTCTCCGAAAATAAATTTTCAATAAAAGGAGTTTTTCAAATCAATCAACAGGAATTTCTCATAGGGTCTTATTTTTGCTATCAATTACTGTCTAAACTATTCGGTTTACAAAAAAATCTTTGCGTTTTTCCTTCGAAAAGAAAAACCTTCTAATTTAAAGTGTTTTTTTTTTGTTTGTTTTACCTCCCAACCAGCAAACAAATCAGTCAACAGGATAGGGAACATAGTTTAAAAATCAAAATACGAATAGGTTTGACTGTAATATATTTTAAGGATAGTATAATAAAATAATTGCATTGCGAACAATACAAAAAATATTAGGCATTGTATCTAAAATAGTGAATACAGTGAATTGTGTGTGTATGAATGGATATTGGATGGCTTGAAACTTGGAGCCATTCTTTAACTTGTTGACAATATATTTATATATTTTTAAAGTAAAAGGGACCGGATATTATAATTTTTCAAAACCGGTGTGTGTAGTATTTGTGTGAGTTTTTATTCAAGTCACCGTTTTTGGACAAATTGTAATTGTTCAATTTGACATATCACTGTAATAGGTGTTATAATTGATGGCTTTTAGATACCTAGCTAATCACTTTTAATGTTCTATTTATCAAAACACAATACTTACTTTACAGTACACACTGTACCCTACTCTACCCTATTAGGGTACCTACTACCTATTTAGGTTTTATTTTTAAATATGACTTTTAGTAATCAGTACAATAACTTTGTGAAATAGTTCAATTTCAAGTCTACCAGTCTCTGGAGGCAATCTTGAACCTGTGCAGTCCCGGATCAGTTTCTTTTTCGTTTTTGGGGCCCCCAACGAATAAGCCCTTTGAGCAAAGAAAAATTGCACCCTTCATTCCACTTTTTCTTCTTCAAGAGTCCAGGGGCCTCCATCGACAGGTCCCTGGCTACATGGCTAATCCACCACTGAACCAGTGTCGTTAAAATAGAGTAGTAGAACGGGTATGTCACGGGCATCCAGGTGGAAGGGGTCCCCGAAGTTTGATAAAAGTCCTGTTTATGAGTCTTGGTCTTGCAGAGTTAGGCCTTGATCTTGTAGAGATGGATTTTGGTCTTGATCATAATTCGTATATATTAGGTTTAGATATTGTTCCTGAGAAAGTGCTACTAAATTGCAATACCAAGACTTGAACTGCAAGACCGAGACTAATTTTGCTCATCCCTAATTCGATTCGCTTCGAAAAGCAAACGGTCTCATTCAAATTCAGATTTAAAGAACTAAAATTTTTAAATTTCGATTTTCGAGACTAAAACAAGAATATGCTAGCAGAAAGCAAAAAAAAATGAGTACAAATCTTTTTGTGTTTAAAATAAATGGCTAAATAATTTCATACACAATTTATACCGGTTTTTATTTTTTCTCTATTTCATAAATCGGAAATTTATTATATTTTTTTTGATGTATTTATTATTTTTATTTTTCTATTAAATCGGTCCCATTGTGTTTCTATAATTCGATAATTTAACACAATTTTAGGATTTTTTTTTGAAAGATTTCTAAAATTGAAAAACAGAAAAAATTCGGTTTCTTTACAGGGTGTATCATAAGTCACAAACGAATCTTTGGCGATTGATAATAATAATACAGTCTTATTTTATAAGATTGGTGGTCAAAAAGTAACCTTTAAAAAAAAAAGAAATGTGAACTTTTTGATAACGATAAGAATAGTAAATAGTAAATTTTGATAAAGAAGTAAGTGTTAAAGATATTAAATTTAGATAAACATAATTACATAATTATATAACATAATATTATATAATATATATGATGTTCATTGAACATTCAGAAGGGTATGATCAGCTATCTATAATTACATCTAAACATGTATAAACATTACATTATATAATGTATACATATGTAACTATATCGTATATCGTATATATGTTGCAGATGGATTGCTAAATCAGTTCAGCTGAATTGTCACAAAACTACTATCCAAGATTAAACGTAATGCAGAATGCAAGGGCGTTGCAAGTCGATGGCAAAAAGGGGGTCAAATTTTACCATTAATTTACCTGAAAACAGGCGTGGATTTAGAGTTATTCGGCACATACAGTTATTCGGCATTTGTCATACGTTAGATACCAGGAATCCATTCGGTTACACCCTCACGGTCAAACAGTGGGAACACCGCCTAACAATACTTCCTCCAATAGGACAGGTCACTGGGATACGCCCAGTTATCGCACCTAAACTTCTAGTGTGTCTTCCGTCTAGGCTACCAAAGTCCCTAGCAGATAAGGGGGAGGGGGTTCACATACACTGGAATCTGGATTGATACTCGTGAGAACCGTGGACTTGTTTGTGTTCCTGTGGAAGCTCTTACTGAAAAATTTATATTTCTGCTATTCTTTTTTCCCCCTTTCATCGAGATATCGAGTTGAATTTTTTTTTTTATATCTTGATTCGGAATAAAAAGGTGAATTTGAGTTCGTAAGTTGGCAGCATGGGTTCATTGGGTCCTTTAAATCGCAAGAGGAAAAGTAACAACAAGTTTAAACGTAAAACTGTTTGAAATAAAAAACTTTACAACTTTTGTTTGAAACATTTTTTCGTAAATAAATTTGTTTTCCCGCGAGAGTCTAAATTAGGGCAAAAATTTAGTTCCCATTTTCTCAAAAACTATAAAATATGGTTAGTTGAAAATTTATAGGTAAACTTATCCGTTAGCTAAAATTTCGAATTCAATTCTTTACTTATTTAAAGCAAGTGGGTGCTTAAAACCCCTAACTAAGCCCCCTCTCTTGGCGACACTCATGTTCTATTCTAAACTCATATCCTCTAACCGTTAATTGTTGACACGCTGCATTGGTAAATGTTAAACGTTTATGCAATTTTGCATGTTATATAAATGTCTTTCAGTTTTGCATAGCGAACCTGATTCTGCAATCCATCTGCGACATATATACGTATTGTTAGAGAAAGGGTACTCACAGCACTAGCACTATCACTAGTGTTATGTGGTGTATGTGTGTATGTGTATGAGCTTACATAACTAACTTATCCAATCATTTGAGCAGCTTCACTATAAGTGTGAACTTTAAGTACACAGCTTTAATATATAATACATATGTATAGTTGGTACATGTGTACATTACATATGTATATGTGTAGGCTTAGCTGAG
Source organism: Chrysoperla carnea (assembly GCF_905475395.1). Lineage (NCBI taxonomy): Eukaryota > Metazoa > Arthropoda > Insecta > Neuroptera > Chrysopidae > Chrysoperla > Chrysoperla carnea. The sequence continues at coordinate 36,175,847 of NC_058342.1, forward strand.
CTTTGAATAGGAACCACGTGCGAGTCTAACACAACACAACAAATATCAGTACACGCACGCCAACAAGCAACGAGAGAGTTAACTAGCTCAATCAGAGAACACTCCTAAGATTTAGTAGTTCAGTAACTTCGAACTAAATTTGTTTACAGAAAAAGTAAAATGTCTTCCTGACTTGTTAATAAAACAAGTGAAAACAATCAATTGACGGAGTTAATTGTTGAAACACCATGCATAGTCAGTTTTGATTTCTTTATCATATAACACATACAAACATGTGACACATACATAACTGATCAAGTATAGTACATATTATAAAATTTCCGCCTAATTGGCGCCCTCACGAGTAAACAGTGATGTTTAAGCTAAAATGTTTCAAACAAAAGTTGTTTAATTTTTGATAAGGACCACTTTTTACATTTAAACTTTTGTTCTATCTCTAACGGTTTGCAAGATGGGTCCTACGGATCCAAAACCCAATTGACCTATGATGCTCATTTACGAACTCGACCTCACTTTTTACGCCCTGAGTACGCTGTAAAAATTTCAGCTCGATATCTATTTCGTTTTTGAGTTATCGTGTCCACAGACGGACGGACGGACGGATGGACAACCGGAAATGGACTAGTAAGGTGAATCTATAAACATCTATAGCAAAATTTTGCGTTACAAACTTGGGACTAAACTTAGTATACCTTGCATATTACATATATGCATGGTATAAAAATCTATGTTCTGTCTGCGAAGGGGAGTTTATTGTAAAGACTACGGTAGGCTTCATGGAGGAAGGAAGGGGCTACAAAGTGGCTTGAATTGAGTCATTTAATTTAAAAGCGCTTCTCACCCAAATTAACTTTCAGTAAGAATGAACTCTCTGTGACAATAATTACAGTTCCTGGGAAAAATGAAAAGCACATTAATGACGATATTCTTCGATTGTTGAATGTTTAAAGAAAGTCCTAATTTTATGAATGGCTCTTGAATAGTGATCAAGAACTATTGACTGGAACATACATATAAGTATATAATGAGTAGGGACTAGGTACTCTGTATTAAGTGAATGCGATGATTATCTATGCATGGTACAACGTGTCTTAAAAATTTATACACTGATCAATTTTCAAAGAACTGTTTTCTTTACACTAATCAATTTTCAGACTCACGAAGCAAGTTTAAGAGATTTGATTTTAGTCTTAAGATCAGTCATGAATTGATGGCAAAATCAAAACTGATAAGAAAGTGTATATGAAATATATCAAAGTATATTGAGTTTAGTCCCAAGTTTGTAACACTTAAAGATATTGATGCTAAAAACAAAATTTTGAAATAGTTATGCCCAGCGACGCCCAGGACTAATGTAACAACTGGTATAGTTGTAGATGTACGCCCCTACACATTTTGTTGAACATTCTGTACTCTGTAGGTATATAAACATATTAGTATTAGTATTAGTAAAGAGATGAAGTGTTATAATAGGCGCATAAAACAGTGTTAGCATGTGTATAATGTAAACGTAAATGAAACGTGTACCGTATACTTACTGTTTAGTCAATACTGTAAATTGTACGCTAGTGATGGGACGAATGTTGCATTTTGTACATTTGAGAATGCAAATGTTAACTTTCAAATGAAGCGCTAACAAATTGTTATATACCGTCATTTTAAGAGCCTAAATGGCCGAGCGGTCTAAGGCATTTGCCTTGGACTATTTGTCCATTTAGACTTAGATTTGCGGGTTCGAATCCAGGCAGCGGCAGTGTGAACAATTTATAATTAATGGAAGTGCCGAATTGATCACATTGTCGTCGCTTGGATAAGAACGAAATAACCGACTTCACCCTCAAAATTTAATTGTAAATATGTTTGTAATTAAATAAATAAAGATTAACAAATAATGATGTGAGTGGTCTCTGTTATAGGCGTATATGTCAGAGAAACGGAGGCTAAACCCCATCATTATATACCGTCATTTTTGAGTTCATTACTTAAGAATAGAATGCTACATTACTAGCAAATAACATAGGCTGTATTTTATTTTCAAAAAAATTAGGGTCCTGTACCAAAGATTTAAATCTATTTTTATTGTTATTAAGTTAAAATACTTTTTTTAATATTGTTTAAACAATTTAAATAACTAGCAATTCATTCACGTTCTAGCATTCAATTCCCTGACCTTCATTTAACTTCCTTTTTGTTCACAATCTAATGGATTTTAACTTTTAGTGTGGAACCCTAAAATACAGGCCTTGTTACTTGTTGATAATGTAGCATTTTATAGCTGAAAGAATTTTTAAAATCGGTTTAGTAGTCAACTCAAAAATGACGGTTTGTATATTTTGTAGCACAAAACTTTTTATCTCCAACTTCACCCTTTTAGGGGATTAATTTCAAAAAATCACTTCTTAAATGACACCTACAGTATAAAAATAATATCCTCTCAAAATTTCAATTTATCATTAGCCATTTAGGCTGGGCGTTCAGTCAGTCGAGACACTGCCTTTTCCCTGCGACTAGAAAGACAAATTTCAGTTTATTTTGATTTGAGGTTAGTTTGCTATAATTACATTTGTCCAACAGTCAAATTTAACTGTGATTCTTTATAAAAATATGAGTAAAGTACTTTATTAGTTAAGTTTGGGGCTATTTCGCAATTTATGATACAAAATTTTGATGATTTTTTGTTAAAAACATTCGCATCGTTTTTTGCGAATGCGAATGTGAATATTCGTCCCATCACTACTGTAGAGTATATCTGTATACTGTATTCACAGTGAGTGAGCAATATCGTATGGCATGGTAGGTAGAGCATGGTAGCATGGTAGCATGGTATGGTGATGGTCATATACATATCATTTACGACTCATTTTATGTTTTAATTGGCCTTGTATTGACTATCATTATGACTATCTAAATATCAAACTTTATATTACCTATAATCTATATCACATGTATTATATTAAGTGGGATATTCTGATCTAAAAGCCTTAATTGTACGCACTTTTCACATTCAAATAAGAAAATGAAAAACATTTATGTAGCGGTTTTTTTTCATATGATATTTCTTGATATTTTAATTCACAATACGGCGTCGAAATGAAAATTTTGTTTTGAAATTTTTTTAAATCCGAAGTTCAGACGATAGAAGAGTTTATAAAGAAAATTCCCATCAAATTTCAAAGGAATCGGTCGAGTAGAACTTGAGATATCATTTCAACCATCTCCAAAAATGTAGTTTCAAGAAAAACGCGTTTAAAGTTTGAGAGACACTTCCGACAGAGTCTACTGGACTACTGGTGATGATGTAAGTAATAGGGTATTCCACTATTTTTGAAAAAGTACTTCAAAATGTTGATTTTGTTAATAAAAAGCCATTAAAAATTTATTTCGGAAAAATACACAAACTTTCTTGCCAAAAACTTAAATTTTAAACCTTTTTTAAACTGTCAAAAACGTGGGCATCCAATTTGATGACGTAATATCGGTATCATTATACGAAATAACACAAATAAGTTTGACAGATATATTCATAGACATCTGATAAATATAAATACTTATTATCTATGTATATATTATACCCAGCTGTCTACACTGAACTAACTGATGGTCTATGGTTCATACCGATATGACATCACAGCAAGGCTTGTCCGCGTTTTAGGTCACGTGATATACAGTTTAAAAATTACGATTTTTAATTTTAATATTATAAAAGAAAAATGTGCTTTTATGACTCGAAATCAGAATATTTAAGTTTATTTTTACATAAATTTTAACTTTTTTCAAATTTCATGATTTATTTTTGACTAACGATAATACCCGATATTGTTTATGGTAGATATTTCAACATGTTTCGTATATGATATCAATATGAATTGATATAAAAGTGATGAATTCGAATTAAATCCACTTTGAAAAATAAAATTTGGTGTAAAAATAAGGACTAATAACATTACAATAAATAAAAAAAAAAAACGGGAACATAATCAATAAATATGGAAATGATGCATGTATAGATGCATTGAGTGATACTGATACTGATACTGTTATTAAATCAGATTTAGGTAGAACACATGCTCCCAGTTTCAACCTCCCAAATATTATAAAAATAAATATAAATAGAAATACGAACAATTTTACTGTATTATTTAATACATAGAGCTGTCTGCAAGGGCTTAACTTATTTGGATTACTGTGCTCCTGGCTTCTGCTCATGCCACAATAAAAATATCTAGGTTTATCATTCCCTTTATGTTCTCCTACCCACCATGAATACAAGGTGCTTTAAAAAGTCTGTACAAAACTTTATCAGATATAATAGAAATAAGCTCCCACTCAAGAAAAGCTTGCGAGGATGCCATACCAAGAAGGTCGTAACAGATTAGAAGATAATCTGAAAAACCGACAATTAAAGGCATGGACCAGCTACGAGGGAGGGCGAATCGCCAAAAACCTGTTGGGTGAAGGAAACTCGCTCGGTAACAGAGCCGAGGAGATCTTGAAACTAACCAGAGTTGATATTAGAGTCATCGTACAGTTACTCACAGGGCATGATAACCTGAACAAGTTCCAACATCAGATTGGAAAAAGACAATCTCCCGCGTGTGACAGATGCGGAGAAACTTCTGTTACTGCCCGACGCTCATACAGCAGCGAAGGAAATGGTTTGGTCCGGCCATAGTCGAACCAGAAGATATTAGGAAACTCAGCGCTAGGCAAATCCTGGTTTTCAGTACATCAGTTGGTTATAATAGCCACTGAAAAGTGTAGCGGGGATAGAGTACAAGGGTCTATTTGGCTAAGTGCTCTGAACCATTGCTTCGAGGCCCGATACTCGAGCATGGCCCGCTTACCTCCATACTCATATTCATAATAGAAATTACGTATTTCGACTACCAAGTAATCATCATCAGTACGAATTAGCTAATCGTAATTACTCTTATTGTGTATGTTCCTCGTTGCTAATTTGATGCATATTTTCGTGTACCTACAATTTATACTGTTCTAAGTTTCTGTCAAATTGTAATGTCAGTGACGTCAGCCAATCAGCTTCATTCAGATGACTAGTGCTTGGCCAATGCGCATGATCCTTATATGCGCATTAATATTCGAGTATTTTTGAAAAAATCAAGGTTAAATTTCATGATTTATTTAAAATTTTTAAGTTTGTTTTTGTAATTTTTTATTTTAAACGTTCAAAAAAGACTCGAAGGATCATGCGCTTTTGCCACGGATCTCGAACGTTATAGTTACACTACTGAGTGTTGCACAGACCTTTTTAAAGACACCCGGTATTTGATCGAACTTGGATTAGAGGAAAATATTACGAGAGTCAATATAGCGTGCCGTATGTAACAAAAAAAATTATTGAAAACGCCACACAAATTCCATATACGAGTTTAAATTGATGGTTTCAATTTTATCTTAACATTACAGGACTAATTGGGCAATGGGTCCCGCGATTTATGGTCATGTACTGTAAATTTTTGTATAAACTTAACCAACCAAATTAAATTTGGTTCCCTTATCAGAAAAAAGGTTTTTTTTGTATATAGTGACGTCATAAAAACAAAAAATTTTGTTTTGCTCAGCCACAGGCAAATTTGATCCAATTTTAATAAGCCAAGTATGAAACTACATACTAAATTTGGGTTATATACCAGGTGTATTAGAATAAAGGGTCTCACATTCAGAGTTTATACCAATTCTTGGTTCGAATTCACTTCTATCTTGAAAAAGTACTACCACTTTAAGCCCTAAGATAAGAAGCTCAAATTGAATCATTATATGGAGGTGATGTTACTAGAGCATGGAGCATGGGGCATGATGAACGTAGAGTGGGTATGGGTAGTCGTTTTACAAATTCATCGAGTCTTTTTTAATTACAAATTCATTGAATATTCCAATTGTCTTCAAATGACCACCGACCATCGACCATTGTTTACTTACCCCCTCTACCCTGCTTACAATTATAAATGTCAATGTAATTACAAAGTCAATTAAAATTTTCTTAATTGAATTTTCAACAGATCTCGTGCATTACATCCATACAAAGTGACGTGGCATTTCCAAAGAGAGGAAACCGGAGTATTTGAGAGTATTTTAGATAATTACCAAATAACTAACATTTTTATACCCTGTATATATGTAAGATATATCAAGGTATATTAAGTTTAGTCTCAAGTTTGTAACTACAGCTTGCAAATATTGATGCTACCAATAAAATTTTGGTATAGATGTTCATAATCGTGTCTGTGGACACGATAACTCAAAAAAAAAATGAGATATCAAGCTGAAATATTTATAGCATGCTTACGGCGTAAAAAAGTGAGGCTAAGTTCGTAAATGAGCAACATAGGTCAATTGGGTCTTGAGTACGTGCACTTCTTGTGCAAGATTTTAGACAATATCTTAAAAACTACTCAGCGAGCAGAGAAATGAACCCAATTTTTATATTCTTACACAAAGTTTTATCAAGTATGAGTTGGGTTTTTTTTCAATTTTATTGATCATTTATAATGATTTTTTCCATACAATCTCAGTTTTCGGAATAGCTCTGTTTTTACGATTATCGAGATTACTGTATATCATATTTTAAGGATTTCACGCTCCGGGTGGCTAGCCGGCTCGCCCCCCCCCTTGGATCGGGCTCTACCCAATTAATAAATACGTAAGCTGAACTTACCTATTACCCTGACACTTCTAATTCTTCTTTTTCTAGAACGATTTTTTAATAAGGACAATTGGTTAAATGAGAAAGGAGCTGTTCAACAAAAATAAAATAATAGCAGGTAATCCGTACATTTTATAATAATAATCTGTACAGGTTATTTCAACAATTAACTCAATAAATCGTTTGTTTTCCTGACTTGTTCAGTGTTCAGTGTTTAGTGTTCAGTGCTCAGTTCTCAGTGTCCTTAAACACAATTAATTATCCTTTTTAAAGTGTACCATTCTACTGCATATAATATTAAAATTAAAATAAAGTGTAAGTATCTCTTGTTTAATGGTCTTGTACATTTCCAACCCCCTTACATCTCTACACCCCTTACTCAAGTACTCATGTACTCAAGTATTTCTCAATTGCTTGATTGTACAGATTTTCTTAAGATAAAAACAATTATTATACATTTTCATTTCCATTTGTAATTATTTCAATTTTTCTTCAATCAAAACAGAATTTTTCTACATTTTAAAATAATCCTTACCGTGCTGTTAAAAAATGTGGTTTTTGACTTTCAAAACATAGTCCGGCGGCCACTTGATTTACAATCATTTGTGACGCTTTAGCGATCAACTACTTCTTCAAATATTCTATGAATTCGATTGTAAAATTTTTTGGGTCAAAATAACCTTATAACATGGTGTTTTTCGATTTTTTCCGAAGGCATTGGATTTATTTAATCGATTTTTGACGTTACATCGAAAATTATCCGCCCAAATGTTAACTAAACTCGATATTTAAATGTTTTGAGTCAAAATTACCATAATACATCAGTTTTATCCAAATCGGAAAAATTTTTCTCGATTTTTTGAAATTTTTTCGAAGGGGCACCCCTTCGAAAAAATCGAAAAATTTGAAAAAAGTTGATAAAACTCAGTTAATAAGGTAATTATTACCCAAAAAAATTCAAAAATTGGATTGATTTCGTGGTTTAGTAAATATTTTCGGAGAAAAACGATATATTGAATCGAAAATGTGTAGCGTAGGAGCTGCGTTAGCTAAGAGACTTCCTTTAGAGAAAGAAAAAACCAACACATTTTTCTTATTGTATTTAAAACTGATTAAATAATACAAAAATATTTTTTATTTTAAGAAAATTCAAAATTTTCTATTTTAAGCTGCGTTAGCCAAACGAATTCTCTCAAAGATTGTAAAAAATAAAAACATATTTAACACTAACGACGTACTAACTGCACTATCAATACGCATCTCATGTACTTAATTGATAATAAAAAAGATTACATAATCAAAATTATTTGTAATATGATTGACACAGCACATCATAACACACAAATTATGTAACAAAATACACAACAGGGTGTACGAGAGAGAGAATAAGAGAGGGCCCTTTAATTAAATTTGTAGATGATTAAGTTGATGGCTATGATATCTGTGTGTGTGTGTGTGTGTGTGTGTTATGTAACAATAATAATTGTATTACATAATAACATCAACTAAAAGTGAGTAAACAACAACACATAAAGTTATATAATAATAATAATAATAATAATAACGAACGAGGGTTATATAATCATATAATATACCACTACTGTACTGTGTTTGTTACTCACTGCGTTTACGTAACGTAGCGTAACGTAAACGCAGTGAGTAACAAATACAGTGGCGTTCAGTGACTGGAGAAAGTCATGTATCATTTCAGATTTTTCCCATTCATATTTTTCGTAGAACTCATTCTTCAGAGAACTTTTAGGCTACTTTTTCTCACAATTATTATACCTGGTATATATGAAACTCGCTCGATCCGTGAGAGAAATTCCGCTACCGTAGTTACCGTGACGCATGGCTAGCCTGTACCCGTGGCTAAAAATAACAAATTCTATATATCGTATTCCATTCAAAAATGATCAATAACTTTCAACCATAAAAAATATTTGCCCCAAAAGCATTGAAAACTTTTGGACATCGTGGAAAATATTGTAGAGATGCCCATGCAGCATGCACAGATGAATATTAAAAGTTTCAATCAAATCATATTTATAATGATATGGACCCTTACACAACCATTTTCATTTTTATGGTTATTATATAATATTATATATACCTAATACCCATATTTAGAAAATATATATCATTTACTGTATGTACGATGTACGATGTACGATGTGCCATTACTACCTACCACCTACCACCTACCTAGTACCTAACCTACAGTTACACTAAACCTATATTTTTATAAAGCTTTCTACACTATTTTTATTTTGAATCAGATTACTGATTATGGTAACTCTATCACCCGAAAAATTACCAAAAATTGTTTAGCTTCTTCTTCTTGTATACATATTTTTATAATATACAAGGTGTTTTATTATCGACTGCAAAATTTTCGCCTCCTGAATAAGCTAAGAAAAAAAATAAGAAAATGTTCTTTACCAAATTTGAATCTGAGGCCTAATTTACGAGATAATTATCCTACTCTTAATATAATCAATTAATTAACAGATGATGTGTTTTATCATAGTGGAAGGAGTGATCTTTTTTTTGTAGTAATTTTGCATGTAGACACTCCTTCCACTATGATAAAACACATCCTCTTTTTAAGTAGTGTTTTATTGGATGAATTTGATTTGAAGGAATGTAAGGGTAATTATCTCGTAAATTAGGTCTCAGATCAAAATTTGGTAAAGAACATTTTGTTCTTCTTTTTTCTCATCTTATTCAGGTAGCAAATGTTCTGCAGTCAATAATAGAACATCGTGTATAAAATTATGAGAACAGATAATCAAAGTCTGTCACCCAAATTGTTTTATTTCTCTGGTTTTTCTTAAAATACGAAAGAAAAATTTACTCAAGTAAAATTAAAAAGGCACATTGAAAAATTCTGCAGGGGTTTCATTATTTATTTTCAACAATAAAGTTTGATAAATTTGGTCTTAGCGAGATAGGGCTTGGTCATGCAGAATTGGATCTTGATCTTGATCTTAACTCACACCAAAATTGCAAGACCGAGACTAATTTTACTCATCACTATTGCATTTTCTTTCTATTTGCCCATTTTTTTAATGCTCGTAAATCAAATTGGGGTAGGACCAAAATTTTTTTTGTGGATGCTGCATAAATGTTCAATTTGGCACTGGTGTTAGCATAAATATTTTAGAGTGAGAGGCAAAAGTCTATGTAAATGAAAAATCCCATTTAAGATTTATCAAGCACTTATCGAGAAAATGTGAAAACTTTTGAAACACACTGTTAAAATATTAAGTGTCGGTTGTCCCCTATTTATAAAATGATGCATGCATTTATTTAAAATTTGATTAAATAATCATAAAATCATGTTTGAAAGTTTTTTTAATAAATTTAAAAAAAAAAAAAAACAACAGAAAAGGAACAGCTTTACTAGTAAACATACATCCCCCACCCCAATCCCCAACACAAGCACGCTTAATAATAATTTATTTACGAGTCTCAAAATTTCATTAAAAACTTTGCCAAATGGGCACTTAGCACATACTTATACAAATACTAAATATTATTGAAAGCTATATTTTACTGATCGTAATAAAAAAAAAAAAACTTTATGCTTTTGTGCTTTTTTATTTTTTATTTTGAGATTAACATGTATCGACTATCGATGCGATGCCTGTGGAATGAGGTTATAAATATATTTTGGAAGAAGGTGTTGCGAATCTGAGCACTAAATCTACGCGAACATTTATCAAAATAGCAAATAAAAAATAAGTGATAATTTAAAAAAACTAAAAAAAAATCGCTTTTGCAACTACCTGAATTAAAGAGTAGAAAATAACTTCTAAGAAGGTCCTTTCGCCGCCAATATTAATTAAAGAATATTAGATTACAAGGAAAAATAATATCTATATATTATAAATGCGAAAGTAAGCATGTTTGTTTGTTTGTTACGGTACTAGCTTCATCTACTCATAAACAGCTAACTTCGCAGATACTACTTACCGACGACAGCGCGGCTGGTGGCTGAAAAATGAACTATAAATTCTAATGCTTTAGCATGTAGCGATAGTTCTCCTTCTTTATAACCTCCATGGGTACTAGGCAGCCAAGGATTTCGGTAACTACGGAGGTGCAATTCCACTCGGGTCGAGTTAGTCTTATGTGATTATAACACAGACGTCATAACACAAACATTTCTTATATGTGACAACAAAAATCAACACCACCACCCCCCTCCTCTTACAAAGTCACACACTCGTTTATTATTCAAATTTAAGTTCATGTCAAAGCAACACACAACGTCATATTCGTGTACATTTTTATATAACAAGGCGAGAAAAATTGATTTATTAAAGTTGTATTATTAAAAAATTTGATTCTGCAAATATTCTATGATTGCTATTTATTTTTTTGTATTGTTTCAATAAAATTACCTAGACGGTACCGTACACAAGTACACAAGTACAAATCACTGCTGTTCTTTATAATATCTCATTCCCGTTCTTCTCTTTCACTCCCACCCCCCACCCACGTCTTCGTCTTCATCCCTTCCTAAAAACATAACTTTATTAAAAACATCAATTTTAAAGTTTTATTAAAACATTTTCAATAAAATTATAAATAACAAGTGAAAACAAACAATTGACTGAGTTAATTGTTGAAATACCATGCATAGACAGTTTTGATGACGCAATCGTTTGTCTTTTGACGTCACGTAAATAAAGAAAGATTTCCACTCTTAAATAGCCACACACACATAACTGATATTCCCATATTAATACATACTACAAAATTTTCACCTAATTAGCGCCCTCGTGGGTAAACAGTGATGTTTACAAGAAAATGTTTCAAACAAAAGTTGTTTATTTTTTTATAGGGAACATTTTTTACATTTAAACTTTTGTTCTATCTCTAACGGTTTACAAGACCCAATGTTGCTTATTTACGAACTCGACCTCACTTTTTACGTCTTAAGCACACTATAAAAATTTCAACTTGGTATCTCTTTTCGTTTGTGAGCAATCGTGATGACAAACGGACAGATGACAGACGACAGACAGGCATACGGAAATGGACTAATTAGGTGATTCTATGAACACCTAAACCAAATTTTTTTTCGTAGTATCAGTATTTTTAAGCGTTACAAACTTGGGACTAAACTTAATATATTATGTATATTTCATATACATGGTATAAAAATAAATTTTGTCTTTTGTCTCCTATTTTTTTACTTGAACAAACCTTCAATTCATACTTTTCTTATTCTCCATAGGTAAACTTGCCATAGGATAGCGACGCCCCTCTATTTGCCATCGGCTAGCGACGCCCTTATGAACGAAACCAAAAATTGCATTAAGAGTCAAATGATTCATGTATTAATATTTTCTAAATGAATACAACTAATGTCCCAAACACTCTGTAGTTCTATTTAATAGGTAGTTAAGTGTATTATTGAATTACAAGCAAAACAAGCACTTGGACTAATTATATGAGTGTTGGTCGATGTCGTTTGAACATTGTCAGTGAACGTTTGAAGTCAGTAACAAATGTATTTATCGTTATAATAATTTTATGGAGGCAACAGTCGTCCCAAACCCAATTCAATTCCACTGAATCAACCCTCAATCCTCAATATCACTCACCCTACATATATATACATATACTCTAAATGTACAGGTTGATTCATTATATTGGCTAAGCTTTTTAAGCTTCATCGGACATTAAGGCAATATATAGATAGATAAAAATCTTAATTTTGATATGTTATGAATATATCCCTATATATTATAAATGTGAAAGTAAGCATGTTTGTTTGTTGATTTGTTACGCTTTCACGCAAAATCTAGCGAATGGTTTTTAATGCAACTATACAGCAATATAGTTCATACATCAGAATAACACATGAGATATAAACATTTGCTATTTTAAATTTTTACAAAAACTTTTAATTTATGGTTCAAAATAATGTTCACAGATGGAGCAGAATGATCATAAAGTACACGAAACTTCAGCTAAAACTCTTAATTGAACTTTGAAACTGAATAAACCCCCCCCCCAACTACTATCAAAAAAAAGAGGATTTAGTACGTCCCTGAAAAGTGGACTTTTTTTTACAAAGTGTTTACAAACTAATAAAGAACTAATAAATAAAATTTCAAAGATGCATTAATTTTTTCTTTATTGCCATGATATTTTATTTAATTTTATTAAACTATAGTCCATTAATTCGTTTCTAAGCTGAATCAATCATCCTGTAATGTATATTATTTGTTGTATGTAGATACAAAGAACAAAATAAGCCCAAAGTGGAGCGAACCCTCTAAAAATGTTATAACGATAATAAATACAGCATAAATAATCTTTTCGACATAAATTTAATTTACTTCGAACTACATTCACATTCACATTCGAGGTACTTAGTCAAATGTTTATAATGCTAAACAATAGTAAACAGAATGTTTATCATATCATTCATTATATCATTTTAATATTTTAATCAATTAAATTTATTATTTATTATTTTAAATATATCTACTTAAGGTTGAATGGACATTAATATAATGTATCTATAGATAAAAATCTTAATTTTTTATATGTTATTAATTACATATCAAATATTTTCATTGGACACCTGGTTGGATCTATGTTCCTATCGTATCTTTGTATATTATAAATGTAGTGCTTACTTTTTTACTCAGATTTGCTATGATTTTTTAGCTGGTTTGAATGATTGATTATGCGCAGTACAAATAACTGTATCAGTATTTAATCATAAATATTACTTTTGTGGTACGTTACCTTGAACATTTAGTGTAATAAGTTTCTTGTAAAAAGTTTCTTTTTATTTTTTCTCCCACGATACTGTTTGCATGTCTGTGCATTGGTAATTCTAAAAATTTAAGAAATCAAATACTTGTTTTATTGTTTAAAGAATTAAATATTAAAGCTACTTTAACTCCAGACTTTATGAATTAATTGTAATATTAGTTTAAAAAAGACATACTTCTGATTTAGTAGTCAACTCAATATGAGCGTACATTACCTTTATTTGGCTTGATCAAGATATTTATTATGAGATAACATAAAATTTCCTTGTTTTTACTTTAAATTTTCTTTATTATGTTTAACTTCTTTTGATAACTCATAACTCATTTTTTTGAATGAAAAACATAAACTTTGGACAAAAAATATAAATTGGGTTTAAATTATTTTCAAAATATTCTCAAAATTCATGGCAAGGTGAATCGATTAATAAAGTTTTAGTTATCTAGGGGTCGTTTTAAATTGTTGCACATTTTTTAGTTTTTCCTCCCAACCAGAAAACAAGTTATAACGTGCAATAAGGAATATAGTTTCAAAAATTTTAAAAATCGTAGTAATTAAAAGCCAGTGCAGCAATGAGCAGTGAGCAGTGACTACAAGTATAGTGGTAGGGAACTATAGACTAAAGAGTGATAAATCTTATTATAATAAATTTTCATATAATTGAATAAGTGTTTTCATAACTACAGTAAAACAGTAAATAAATAATATTCAGTATTCAGTATCATTTACAGTGCACAGTGGTGTTTGTGTAATAGTGTAATGGGCTGAGGCTGACACACTAATATCATTACACAATGTATTTTACAATATAATATGTTATCAGATTCAGAACGAAACAATTCACCCATTACCACTATTTTTTAACCATGACAAACCAAGCCATTGTAGAAATTAGCAATTCTCAAACAACGGAACTCATCTACTCCACATGACTAATTATTTTTCGATTCATTCTTGATATTAAACGCCTCAAGCTTTTACAAATAGTCGGGTATGAGTGATTCATAGATAAAACTTTTTTCTACTTTTTAGTACAATAAAAGCTTGTGTCTTAAAAAGGTTTATTAAAATTTTTAATTTAAGACTAAAAAAAATGTATATATATCGAATATGGTGGGAGCGATGGGAAAATCAGGACGTCTATACATAACCTTATCATGTATTGTCATCGAAATTAAATGTGCATACAAAATTTCAGATCAATCGGAAACCGAGAAGTGGATCAAATTTGACTTGTAAAATTTGATTACAGACAGACAACGGGACAGGTGAAACTAAATAAAAGCTTGTAATAATGTGACACTATAGAGTGTGTTTGGAGCCGATTTGAGCCGAATTCGTGTATTGAGAATAACATACAAATAAATATAATAGATATATATGTAGATGTGGGGTAATAGTAATTTGGTGAGATACTCAGATTAGAGATGGGCATGGTCACTGTTAAGAAAGTAAATCGATGTTGAAATAATCGGTATTCTGTATAATCGATTACGTATCGACAAATTGAAAATATTGATACACGCCCGTTTCACTGAGCTTAATAGTAAAAAACCATCGCTTTATAGCCTCCACATAAAAGTTTCTGTAAAAATTTTAAATAGTAAATGTAAAACAATTCATGGTCATCTTTTCTGAAATACTCTGAATTTTCAGTGAATAAATAAATGAATTATGACTATTTTTAAAAAAAAATTGAAAACTGTACATATATTTTAGCTGTGTAATACAATCCCTTCGAGTGATATGGAAGAGGAATCATTAAAATTAAGAGAGGTGAAGGCTATAAAGTGGTGGGGTTTACCTTAAAGTTCAGTGAAGCGAGCGAGTATAAAGCTAGTTATTTAATAAATTTTACAAAAAATTTGTTTCTGAGTACCTTATAACTATTAACCTCAAAGAATTATTTGACATTTAATTTGATTTACAATATGAGTAATTTAAAAATAATCGATCGAAATAAAATAATCGATCGAGAATTAATTGATTATCGAATAAAAAAACATCGATGTTAAATGAATCGATTTTGTTTGCCCATCTCTAACTCAACTACTCAAATACATATCTCATACAAATGCAATTTAGTAGAAATGCACGAAAAGTTAGCAGAGTCAAGGGGAAGCGAAGCCTTGTACTCCTTGTTAAACCAAACCAAACCAAACTAAACTAATGTGTTAGTGTTGTTACAACTTACTGTAGTGTTGTTAGTTGTTAGTCAAATGGCAATTCATAAACGAAACAGTTTAGACTTTAGAGCTTTTATAAACGGGGTGCAAATCGAATTAGTCACCCCTATTTTAACATCTAATATTGAAAAGGCTTTTAACATTTATATCATTTATATATATAGATATATATTGTGTACTACTTAACGATGAAAAATTATATTGTGAAAACCAAATGGTCTGAGATTTTTCCATCATTTATATTCATTTTCTGTCAGAATATTACTAATAATTAAATTTTCTTTTACCAATCGTTTTTTTTTTTTTTTTCATATACTTTTACAAATCAATCGAGAAAATTTTTAAAAAGTTTTTAAAACATTTAATGAAAATTTATTAGAAAAATCAAAATAGACAACGACTTCAAAATAGGGTAAAATAAAATAAAAAAACTCATTTTAGAATTAAATATTATTCTTTCATTTATGTAAACCCTTTACTTTTAGCCCAAGAGGGGAGGGTGGGGGTGCCAAACAGGAGTTAGAGGGTAAATCAGAAAATTTAACCTAAAAATTTAAAACTCATATTCTACTCAAATCAATCCCAGCTCCAAAAAGAGTGCAAATAAGGGAAAAATTTTAGTTTTCTTTGGAAATGACAATCAAATGAAAACAGGCATGGATTCAAGGATGGGGGGGGGAGTTACAGGGGTCATTTATCCAATAATCTCAAAATTAATCCTAATAATAAAAATAGGATATATTTTTCTATGATAAAAAGTCAGTTTAGGCCTTTCTGCCATCTGGATGAAAATAAAACAATCTTCAACAGCGTTAAATTCACGTGACCTAATTTGACGCTCAAACTCACCGTCAAGTGTCACCATAAAAATACACCTTCAAACATAAACGGAGTATTTAAACAATTAACTCAATTAATTAAATAAGAAATAAAACATTGATAAAAGCCTTTTATTATAAAACTTTTTCTGTATTAACTAAATAGTATACATAGAGTATTTAAATAGTTAACTATAGGTATTAATTGTTTTATTTTGTATTAGATGAACTGTAATCGGATGTATTCGTATCGGATGAAGAATATAAATAAATAATGATGTGAGTGGCCTCTGTTATAGACGTATATGTATGAAGAACGGAGGGTAAACCCCCTTATTAGTATTATTATTAGATGAAATGCAAATTGCTATATGCTGCCATCTATGAATCAAATGTCGAACTACCATAAGAGAATTCTATGATATTTTAAAGTTTGGTTCATATCCGTACTAAACGTCCTTTCTAAATTATGATGAATAAAGGGCAATTATCAAAAAAAAAAAAAATGCCCAACGTATGTGTGACCTGCGCACAAGTGATTGCTACTCCCCTTGTCAATCGTATCTAACAACTGATTACAGAATTAGAAAATGTATAAAAATTTCCAAATAACATTCAAACCGCTTTAAAAAAAAATTCCAAAATCGCATAAAATCATTAAACAAATCAAAATATTGTTTGCAATGTAAGTAAATTTAGTGTTTTTAGCAAAAATTTGTGATCTATGTTGAAAATAATGTGGAACAGTTTTTTTTTCTGCTAGCAAATTTTTTTGATAAGTTACATTAAACCGGGTTCAATAAATCACTTTCAATTGATTAATTATTTAATGTGAGTGTGTCGATTCAAAATTGAATTGATTTGAAAAAAGGTGTTTTAAGATCGTTTCAAAATAAATTCATTTATTGATATCTATAATTGAGTTTGACTTTTGACATCAATTCTTCAGCACTCAAAAATAGAATTGATAAGCGTTTAAAGAGCCGACCCTTTACATTTTATTAATGACCCGAATAATCATATACAGACAATTTATTATTTATTTTTGTTAATTAGTTGTGGAGTGGAATCCTCAGGGCAGTGCTTCCAAAATGCCCGCTGTACGAGGAGATGGCATGCGAGGTCTTGCCGTATTCATTTCTGATATACGAAATTGTAAGTACCTGCTTTTTATTTTCAAAATTTGCAATCCCAATTTATACTTGTGTTCTGTGCCCTCCAAGTTTATCATAGTGGTGATTCATAGTGATTGGTGTATTAGTACAGTGAAACCTCGTTTTTATCGATTAAAATCGGAGCCGGTCTAACATAGAAAATCAACCTAATTTGTTTTTGAAATTGTATATCGAGTTAATTAGGTTTTAGATTCGAAAAGTTTAAATTGGGAAATTTTTGGAGGTGGAGTTATGAATAGTCAGTTTGGTTAATATTTTGAAATTCAAATTAGGTCAAATTTGAAGTGTATTTACAGTTTTCGGAGCAATATGATAAATTAAAATTTCTCTTTACCGACTTTTTAAAATAAACCAAATTTAAGCATTTTTTGCGTAGATTACGAATTCGCTGGCGAAGATAGTGGGAAAAATTAACAGTTTTTCCTTAATTAACGAAAATTGTGGGTAAAAATGAATAAATTCGTGGCTAAAAATGAATAAATGGGTTAAGTTCACTACACTATGAGTGCGTTCATGCTGCTGATCCACGGGTTGGCCATTTCTCTAATGGGGCCGAGTTAGCACACCACAATCAGTGGCCGATGAAGCATTAGGCGAAGTAGACAACTACCTAGGGGTCCTTACGCGATTGGGGCCCCGGTTGATTAACGAATACTAAAAAAAAAAGGATAAAAAACAAGGAGGCGCAGAAAGCGGGGCCGCAAAGGTGATTTACAAAGAAATACAAACACGGCGCCCCGGAGAATTAATTATATTGCCAAGGGGAACCGATTTGGGTTAATCCGGCACTGGCTTTAATTCAATAATATTAGAACTATATTTGATTTTTATTTTAGGCAAAAGTAAAGAAGCCGAAATCAAACGAATTAATAAAGAATTAGCAAATATTCGTAGTAAATTCAAAGGGGATCGAACACTGGATGGTTATCAAAAGAAGAAATATGTTTGTAAATTATTGTTCATATTTTTATTGGGTCACGATATCGATTTTGGTCACATGGAGGCTGTTAATTTACTGTCATCGAATAAATACTCCGAAAAACAAATTGTAAGTAACTTTATTTTTTATTTTGAGGTATTCATGTAATCTGTAGCTACTAGCCCCCATTAATTTAAATGAGCTGAGAATCGGGATAAATTTCAGTAATTTGGAAGGAGTAATCTTTCTAGCTTGTAAAGAAGAAAAGGGGTAGTTGTGGGGGTGTTTTCCACGTTTGTGAAGAGTTGCGAAGGAAAAATTTACGTTTTTCATATAATCCTGTTATTTTGAACCTATTTCACGTTGAACCCGACCTTTCTAACGTGAATACAAGTGAAAAGGGCAGTTTTAGGGATGTTTCTCCCATTTTCGGGTGGTTGCGATGTAGTTATGAAATTTTTCGAAGTATTCTGCTAATTTGACTTTATTTTGGGTCGATTGATGAAAATCCCAACTTTCTAGCTTATATAGAACAGAAAAACTTAATTTTTTGGAAAAAAATGCAGTTTTCTCGAAGGTTTCATCCCATATCTTTCTAGCATGTCTAGAAGTCCCTTAGAATTTATATACATGAGTCAGTCAGTCGGTCAGTGAGTGAAAATCACTTATATTATTTTAAATTCGATAAAAATTCGAAGTTTACTGAATTTACCGTATTTTAAAGGTACCATCTACCGTTTTTTGTTGGAAATACCAATTACTCAGTTGAGTACTCAACTGTTTTTTTAACTCCGGAACCAAAAAAAGGGGTGTTTGACCACTATGTGTGTGTGTCTGTCTATCTGTGGCATCGTAGCGCCTAAACGAATGAACCGATTTGAATTCTTTTTGTTTCGTTTGAAAGGTTATTTAATGAGGAGTGTTCATAGCTATGTTTCGAGTGCCAGTTTAGAATTCCGTACCCGGAACAACTAAAAAAAAGGCGATGATCCTCAAAATCGGTTCAGTTTGGAGAAGGCTTTAAGAAAAAGTGTTATTTAATGAAGAGTATTCTTAGATACGTTTCAAATGCGAGTTTAGGGTTCCGTACAGATTACAGTGATGCCAATTATCTTGTTGTATATATTTATTAACAAATAATAATAGAGTGTTTGTTTTTGATGTACAGGGTTATTTATTTATATCAGTGCTAGTAAATACAAACAGCGAACTTATCAAATTGATTATCCAAAGTATTAAAAATGATTTAGCATCACGGAATCCAATTCATGTCAACTTAGCACTACAATGTATCGCAAATATTGGAAGCAAAGAGATGGCTGAAGCTTTTGGAAATGATATTCCAAAATTACTTGTATCTGGGTAAGTCTTATCTTCTATCTAAAACTGTATAAATGAAAATCGATTATTTCAATTTTCTTTTTCAGCGATACTATGGATGTTGTAAAACAAAGTGCCGCATTATGTTTACTCCGATTATTCCGAACATGTCAGGATATTATTCCTGGGGGCGAATGGACGTCTCGTATTATTCATTTACTAAATGACCAACACATGGGTGTAGTAACAGCTGCTACGAGTTTGATTGACGCATTAGTTAAACGTAATCCGGATGAGTATAAAGGCTGTGTCTCATTAGCTGTTTCACGATTAAGTCGAGTAAGTTGAGAATCTATCAAGTTTTCCGAATCAAATCGAAATTCACTAGATTTTAATATAGTAGGATTAGGAGACAGACTCTTTGAAGGTAATAAAGAACCAAAAAAAAATTCATTTTGTTTTGTAGATAGTGACAGCCAGTTACACAGACCTTCAAGATTACACTTATTATTTCGTTCCTGCACCTTGGTTATCGGTGAAGCTTCTACGTTTATTACAAAACTACACACCACCAGCGGAGGATCCAGGTGTACGGGGTCGTTTGAATGAATGCTTAGAGACAATATTGAACAAAGCTCAGGAACCACCAAAATCCAAGAAAGTACAACATTCAAATGCTAAAAATGCTGTCTTGTTTGAGGCAATCAGCTTAATTATACATAATGACAGGTAATTCTTGAACACAAACAGTTACTATCAAACCCCAACAACGTTATTTCAGAATATTCGGGTCCGAAACCTGTGAGAGATCGAGACGGAGAAGCTGTGGACAAAATCCTTTAGCTTCATCCGGTTTTAATAGCTCCTCCGTAATAACGAGACATCTTCGGATGACAGGTCGTACTCAAGGGGGGCACAGGACTCTTGATCTAAGTGCTAGGTACCCATTTGCGGTACCCGTCTTTTGTTTTATTATTATTATTAACCCCCAACCAGAGAAAAAGTTGTTTCTTGTGACGACACTGAAAAATGAAACTCAGTATAAACAGTGTATTTAAAATATTTGTTTTGATTTTTAGTGAAGCAAATTTATTGGTACGAGCTTGCAATCAACTTGGACAATTCTTATCAAATCGTGAAACAAATCTACGTTATTTAGCATTAGAATCAATGTGCCATCTTGCAACATCTGAATTTTCACATGAAGCTGTTAAAAAGCATCAAGAAGTCGTTATCCTGTCGATGAAGATGGAGAAAGATGTGAGTGTGCGACAGCAAGCTGTTGACTTGTTGTATGCGATGTGCGACAAAAGTAATGCTGAGGAGATCGTACAAGAGATGTTACATTATCTAGAAACAGCTGATTATTCGATACGTGAAGAAATGGTGCTAAAAGTAGCTATACTCGCTGAAAAATATGCTACAGATTATACATGGTATGTGGATGTTATCTTGAATCTCATACGTATCGCTGGTGATTATGTATCGGAGGAAGTTTGGTATCGTGTTATCCAAATCGTTATCAATCGTGACGATGTTCAAGGATATGCTGCTAAAACTGTTTTTGAGGTAAATATCAATATCATTTAATTCAAACATAAAACTAAAAATAGAGGAGGCTAGAACGAGCATGGGAAAGCTCGTACGAACGATTTAAAAACAATATAAAGTTCGGGAAGGAGAGAGAGAAGGAGCGCGGGAGCGAGAGAGAACGTTCGAACTTGATTTGATCAACAGCTGTACTTATATAAATATTTGTTTTAGGCTTTACAAGCACCAGCATGCCATGAAAATATGGTAAAAGTTGGTGGTTACATACTCGGTGAATTTGGTAATTTAATCGCAGGCGACCAGCGTTCATCACCAGCTGTTCAATTTCAATTGCTCCATTCCAAATATCATTTGTGTTCGCCAATGACACGAGCCCTTCTACTCTCCACATACATCAAATTTGTGAATTTGTTCCCGGAAATTCGACCAAATATACAGGAAGTGTTTCGTATGCACAGTAATTTACGTTCAGCAGACGCTGAATTACAACAACGCGCTTCTGAATATTTACAATTGAGCATTATAGCCAGCAGTGATGTGTTGGCAACCGTTCTCGAAGAGATGCCTGCTTTCCCTGAACGTGAATCCTCTATACTTGCCGTGCTCAAGAAAAAGAAACCAGGACGTATACCAGAAACAGCTGACATGCGAGAATCAAAGAGTCCTGCTCCTACTGCTAATCATAATAACGATTCAACTGCGAATGCACCCAGAAGGTATGTAACATATCAACGAGGCCCTTAAAACCACCGCGACAACTAAATGACTGCCTAGGGACTCCGGGGAAAGGTCAGAAGAGGAAAGACAAAGGGGAAGGCAAACTTTTATGAGAAGACATGGGTTGACTTACTTGACTTACGTTCTTTAATCCTGATAGGGGAGTGGGATCTCAAGAAAGGAACTTGATATCTCCCCAAGACTTTTCTTCGTCTATCCCGTCCCCGACGTGGGTTAATCTCACTCAACTAATCGTCAAATACATTTTGAAGACGACTAATGATTGATGATTTGAACTTGATTTTAGCAATACTTCATCGACGGATCTACTTGGTTTAAGTACACCTCCAACGTCAGCTCCTGGTTCTGGCAACACAGGTGTACTTTTAGACGTGTTGGGTGACATCTACAACAACAAACCAGCCAATTATAACAACAATACCTCAGCGTCCACAGTTCAATATAATCCTAAGAAGTACATATTTTTATTGCCCAAAGATCCATCCATTTTAAATAACACGCCATTTTGTTTTATAGATTTGTGTGCAAAAATAATGGAGTACTATTTGAAAATGAATTAATTCAAATCGGAGTGAAATCAGAGTTCCGACAAAATTTAGGTCGTTTAGGTCTATTTTATGGAAACAAAACATCAGCACCTTTGCAAAACTTCCAAACGAGTATTTCATGGCCTGATGATCAAGCTGCTAAATTATTTGTACAAATGAAACCGGTTGAACCAGTTCTCGAAGCTGGTGCTCAAATTCAACAAATGTTTAATGCAGAATGCATCGATGATTATACAGGTATGTCTGTTTACGAGAACTCGAATCAGTGGCGTAGGTATTGTAGGGCCAGGTGAAACAGTGCATTGGGGCTGGGCCCTCTAATCTTTGAAAAGAAAGGAGCAGCCAGAACTTTGAGAGGACATTTAAAATCTATATCGATTTCAGAAAGTATAAAATTACAGTAAAACCTCAATCAAAGTTAATTTAGTGTGGCTGTCCTGGAGTGAGACACATTTAGACTATTTTAGCAATTAGGGATGTACGAGCCGTTTAAGCCTCTATGTTATATAACCTCTTTGTTTCAGATACACCAAGTTTGGTGATAAATTTTACGTACAATAATTTCCCACAAAAAATCACATTAAAATTACCATTGACAATAAATAAATTCTTTGAGCCAACTGAAATGAATGGTGAGTCATTCTTTGCCCGATGGAAGAATTTAAGTGGAACGCCACAACGCTCTCAGAAAATATTCAAAGCAACCGTTCCAATGGACTTAACAGTGACACGCACCAAAATGTTAGGCTTTGGAATGCAACTCCTTGACAACATTGATCCCAATCCAGATAATTTTGTTTGTGCTGGCATCATACACATGCGCAATCAACAAGTTGGATGTTTGTTACGTTTGGAGCCCAACAAACAAGCACAGGTTAGTCTTTTGGACCATAGTAGTACAACTCAGTTTATAAGGTAATTTTGACCCAAAAAATTCAAAAATTGGGTTCATTTATCAATTGAGGTAGTAGTTTCTAAGAAAAACGACATCTTGGGTCGATTTTTGACGTTATCTCGAAAATTAAGCCTTGATGAGAAAAATAGTTGCATTAGAAATTGTCACTAAGTTTTTTATTACTGCGGGGGCCGGGACTACAGTCCTAATCCGGCCCTGATTGGAAAATATTGAAATGAACGAATACTTTTCTTGTAATCAAATGAATTAGATTTTCAATTGAACCAATCAAAACAAAAAACGACTTTGAAATATAGATTTAATATGTACAGGGTATTTAAACAATATATACATGTTTTTAATAATATTTCTTGTTTTTTTTTTCAGATGTATCGATTGACAGTGCGTTCTAGTAAAGAAAGTGTATCGATGCAAATTTGCGATTTATTAGTCGACCAATTCTAAAACAAATAGGGAACCATATACATTTTCGACTATAACTTTACACCCTAATATTTCCCTCCCTCAACAAAAAAAAAATCTATAAATATATATATAAATAAATATATATAAATGTATAAACGAAAGAAAACGAAAAAAAAAAATGGAAAACGTTGCTTTTTTATTTTCCAAGTTGATTTTGTGATGATCTAGTAAAATTTTTTGATTTTCTTTGTTAACTAATTTTTAATGTGCTAAAATTTAGAATTCTAAAAAAACAAAACAAAACAAAAAAATTATCTTAGGTAGATTTGCCACCTCCCCAAGTTCCTCAAGACCACGAGTATTCGGTTTTCAAATTAAACAAAAATTTAAAAAAAAAAATCAATCTTTAAAATTTCAAGTTTCCGATTTCAGAAAACATAGAATTTGTACTTTTACGAAAACAAATTTTTGGGGCCTGTTACGGAATTTAAAAAGGTGCTTGATTGTAATATAGTCCCAAAAATTAACGTACTACAAACAATTGCGCAAGCGTCAAGAAGCGAAATTTTAAAATATGATTACCGTCGGAAAATACATTAATTCGTATGAAAGAATAGTATATTAAATTTACATGTCACTTATCAATCTGGAGTCGGATGCCGTCTTTTCAACCGTTTGGAAATGACGCGTGACCCTAGGTCCATTCATATTAAACTCGGAATAAAAATAGAGTTTAATTCAAAGTCGAAAACAATTTTGATAATTTCAAACGTGCTTTCAAAGCGATGTATTCCAAGAAAATTAGGCAATCTCCGAATTTCGAATATTGGACTTTCAACACACAATGTATCTACGGAAATAGTCGAAGTATAACGAGACCATCCGATTTGTTTTTTGTTTGAATTGTGAGAATTCATATCTTGACTCGGAGATATGTCTCAAAAACCGGAAACTAAAGGTTCAAAACCGGAGAGGTGGCAATCGTAAATTCTTAGGCAAAGATTAGGATATATTTATATTTACAAGACCTGTATACATAAAAAAAGACGATGCGATTAGCGTGCGATTTGAAGTCATGTATACAGCTTTCTCTTATATCGGTCAGTTCTGCTTCAGCGATTTGCAATTTGGTTTTGATATCAAAATCGCGGCTATTGTACGCGTACAGTATTCTTTCT
Source organism: Chrysoperla carnea (assembly GCF_905475395.1). Lineage (NCBI taxonomy): Eukaryota > Metazoa > Arthropoda > Insecta > Neuroptera > Chrysopidae > Chrysoperla > Chrysoperla carnea. The sequence continues at coordinate 36,201,066 of NC_058342.1, forward strand.
CTTTAAATTAAGTTTATTTTTCGTTTTTGTAGGCAAATGTGTGGCACAAAAAAACGTACCATTTCAATTCGAATCTCGATGTAAAATCGAAACAAAAATTTTTTGAAGTATATTTTTCCCTCTATAAATTGTTTACAGAGGTTTAGTCTCGTCTCGTTTCTATTTAAAAATTCTTGTTTTTCTCCGTACTAGGGACCGGTATCACACTTTGCATATCACAAATTTTGATTTTGATAAGATCTATTTTATAAAATGGAGAATTTTGGAAAATCGATCAAGTGTTTTTTTTGTCTGTAATTTTATAAATCAGTTGAAATACATTTTTTTATTTTATACACCTTTTTTTGTTTTTAAATATTTATTTTTAATTACAGGGTGTCCTCTCAAAAGTCACCACACCATCTAATTTAAAAAGTCAATAAATTTTGATATTAAGTCGGTTCGTAGGTTAGAGTGGCTGTCCTGAGATGGGACACAGAGCCAAAGGATTCGTTGTGATACCGAAAAACTACTCCATGAACAATTTGGAATTGTTTAAGAACAGTGGGAGTCCGATCTGAAGTCCGTTGACGTCGTCAAAGAAATCCTGGCTCAAGTGAGTTTATCTTCTCATGGCAAGAGTTGGGCAGTGACAGAGAAGGTTGTTTCCTCCTCTTCCTCACTGTGACAGCTCTTGCGATAATCATTACGTAATGGCAGGCCCAGTCGTTCAACGTACCTGCCATCTAGGCAATGTCATTTCCCTAACAGGGAAGAAATATTTTGTACCTCATAATTACCCTTAAATCTAATAATATTTCGTTGAATCTAAGGATTTCGGGAAAATATTTACCTATATCAAAATTTATTTACTCTAAAATTTTGTGGGGGGGCACCCTACAGTATGAATTATTGTATTTCTTTGAAAAGTGAATACCGGCCTAAGTATTTAAGTGAATAGAAATACAACGTATATATTTTTGGAACGAATACGATTTGTAATTATGTAAATATTTTGGTGACTAAATGGCGGACACGATGCGAATACGGATTCGGGCGTAGTTAATTCACAAGTTAAAATTCAACACATTTGCTTAAATTTATTATTTTTTTTAAGTCTTTAGTCACAAAATATTTTTAAACAAAAATGGCTTCAAAATAACGATTACGAATCTCTCATTTAGCTTATAATTATAATTATAAATTCTTAGTCACTTCTAAAATCATTCCATTTATCCAATTATCACTCACACACATATCTTATCTATACCTTCCCCTCCCCCTTTCCCTTGTCCCCCCGTCTCACCCGTGTAAAGCCATTATTATTATTAATTATTTAATATTGGATACTTTCAGCTACACGTAAAAAAATTTACACTTGCGTTTAATATGAAATGATGAATCAAGGATCAAAATTTATTTGCCGTAAATTTACTCGCGTTTGGATATCTTGCCACGACGGTACGCTTATCAATTTATATTCGAAGATATTCGATCATTCTTGAATTGAAACAAATTTCCTAAATGAATTAGAGCAGTTAGAGCAGTCGGCCAAATTTTGACCTTGAGATCATTTTTATTTTGCGTTTCAAAAAAACACATACAAAAGATTTCGTTTTTAAATCTTAGGGCCCAGCATGGATTTTTGAAGTTAGAAAAATAAAGTATACCAAAAATTTTCCGTTTTTGATCCTAATTTCAAAAAATTTGTCACCGATTAAATATTCTGGATTTAAAAAAATTAATCCTTATTTAACGATAACTTCAAAAAGCTGGCCAAGTTTTAAATTTGATTGTTTTTGGATAAGGTGTAGTTGGATGTATCAAAAAACGTTGAGCGATGATTGATGAATACAATTTTTACATATTAAGTTAGGACTACTAGGACTAGGACAAGAAGTACTGAAGTACAGGAGAACAAAAAAGCACTTTTTTGAAATAAAATTATTTTTATTTTGTAGCTAAGATAATAAAAAAGATATAATAAAAATTTTTACCAATTATTAATTAATAATTACATATTATACAGCATAGACCATAAATTTAAATTTAATATATTACTATTTTTTTATATTTTTATTTTATTTTCATTCAAATAAAACAAACATTCAGCTTCTACACTCAAAATCGACACTTATGGCGACATTGCGACAACGCGACATACCGTATGTCGTATAACGACCAATTGGGTTACGTTCAAACATCAAACTAAACAACATACCAGTTATAAAGATTAAACATTTACTATGAATGAATTAATTTTAAGTCGAAATCACTTTATTTTACCCCCGATTGGCTAACTTTAGTGTTCTAGTCACTAAATCGTCGCCCTAGGCCCAGATTTCACGGTTTTTTGCCTAAATAAATAAAGTTATATTGTTTAATATAGTAAGTGGCCGCTCTAACCGATATGTTGTTTTATCTGATGTTTAACATATTAAAGGTATGTTCACACTACGTTTGTATTTACACTAATTGAATTTGGATCTTATCAATTAGTCGTTATAAACGATGTCGATATTATCGATTTTGAATGTAAACAAATGAATAAGAAGAGCAACAAAGAGCGTGGGCTTCTTTCTGTTTTTTTTGTATAGACTAGACTAGAGATAGAGAATTGAGTTTTTGAGAACAAGTTTGAAAATGATAAGAAGATGGTGGATGGATATCGATTGGTTATTGTTTTTTAAAGATGGCGTTTTATTTTTGTGTGTATATTATGTAATGTAGGTATTTTTAATTGTTTTCAAAGATTTATTCAAACAAAATAAAATTATTATAAATATTTAAATCACTTCTGTCATTACGTGTCTGTGTCATTGCACATGCGCAGATGTCTGCAGATGGACAAAACAAACAAAACTTTAAACTTGAACAAAACAAAACAAAACAAAAACATATGTAGAGCCCTTATTAAATTATAATGGAAATTATTCAAATTCTTTAACTGTGTATTTAATGTTAATAAAAATTAAGCATTATTTATCGTATTTTCATTTTTTTTTTCCTCCAAAATTTAGGTAACAATTACGAAAAACCGAATTACAGCGGTCCTAGATCCCTTCGAACCATGTACTCAATATAAGTTTAATCAGTCACAGATAAATCATTGGACAGATTAGGTAACTGCCTAGGAGCCCCATGCGGGAAAGGTCAAAAGAGAAAAAAACAAATTTGTACCAGAAGTACGCCATAAAAGGATGCCAAGTACGGTTTACGAGAATGAAAAAAGGGGAGAAAACAAATATAACAAATATTTTTGCCTATTCTCAAAACTCATGGCAAGCTGAATGGCTTAGAAAATTTTCAGTTTCCTTGGTGACTTAGGTGAAAATAATCGGTTTTTTGTGTCGTTTTTTGTTGCGCTTATTTTGGTTTTACCTCCCAACCAGCAAGCAAATTAGAACGAAAAGAAACATAGTTCAAAAAATGAAAAAGGAAAACATTTGTGGAATCATTTATGGATAATTTAACAAACTAAAGTCGGTAATATCAATCTCGTGAATTATTGAGTCTGCCATCTATACGTGGATAAATGTAAACTAAATGAAATGACAACCTGTAAAAACATTTAATTAAAAACTGATAAGTAAGCTTTTTCTTAGAATAAAAAAAATAAATAAATACAATTGATTGTTAATCAAAAAAATATTTCGATAAGATTTCAAAATTATAAATAAATAAACATTTATATTATAAAATAAATAAAAAAACAAACGATAATCAACAATGCGCACGCATCCTTGGTTAAAAAAACGGTGTAATAGACAATTGTAATTGTCTATATAGATTATCCGTGTATAGGTGTTATGTGTTTAAGATGGTGTCCAAAAATGAGTGTTTCAAAATCATAAAATATTATTAAAAAATTGTGTTAAAATTCATATAAAATTATAAAAAAATGTTATCACAAATGAAAATTAACATTCTAATAAATGTTTAAATAATATTTATAATATGTGAAATGTTCAAATTATATGAATAAAATGTTGAAATTAAACCATTCGTATCTCATATTATTCTGAATAGAATTGTGTTGTACATAGTACATATATATATATATACATATGTATTTATAAATGTATATATATATATATATCAATTATTTTGTATACGATAAATTCAAGATGGTGTATAATGTACATAATATATTTATAAAAACATTGTTTATATGGGCAACATTTTATCATTTAGTGTATGCGAATTATTTACAAAATCATAGTTATGTGAAGTGTCCGAATATGTGCTTCTGTTTGGGGCGGATTGTTGATTGTTCACAACGTAATTTGGATGATATACCCAATTATTTACCTGATTGGACCGAGCACTTGTAAGTTTTATTATCAATCAATTTGTATATTGCACTAGGAAATCAGACTCTTGGGGATGCTTACAGTTTTTTTTACCACTAAATTTGATGATGTCTTACAGAATCCCACGTAGTTTTATGTAGATAATAAGAGGACTATCGTGATTATACCCCTAGCACCTATTACCTGTTCAGGGTGGTAATCGACTTCAAAATTTCCATATTTTGAAAAAATTTTGAGATTATTGAAAAGTTGGGAAATTTTTTGCTATGCTTATGAAAAAAATCAGATTAATTTCATAGAAACAATTCAATTGTTATCCTCGTAAGCCTTTGGTGCCCTTTTTTAGAATAATCCGTCACTTCGAGGCAGAGATGTTTCTAGTAATTAAGGTGGGCTTCTCATATTGTATCGTGTAGCCTCTATCTGATTCGGGATATCAGGAGAATCATACTAGCGGACTCATAGACTCAGGCTGACGTTTTCGTGTGTCAACCCTGGTGGAAAAAATATTTGAAAAAAGAATAAGTCTTAATAAGTCTTAGGAAACTCTGAAAAAGTCTTAGAAACTTTAAAAAAGTATTAAGAACTCTGAATTAGACTAGTCCGAAAACGTTGAGAAATTCAAAGTTCCTAAGACCTTTTCAGAATTTCTTATTCTTTCTTCAAATATTTTTTCCACCAGGGAACAAATTCGTTGCCTCGTTTCCTTTACGCCACAGAACCCAGATTAGCTTGGCTTTGTTATTTAGATTCAGGTTCCTCGAAAAATCCATACACAATCCTCAATTTGAATCTAAACATCTCGAAGGGTTCCTGTTAAAGAAAATATTGCCCCAATACTATATGTGTCCATAAATCTGGATATTTCTCTTAAAGTAACTAACCAAGAGGAATCGTTTTCTTTATTTTAGGCCTAGAAAGCTCCGCTCCTGAAATTTTTTAGGACGTTGATCCATGTCCAGGAGATGATTGAGGGGTTTCTAGCTTTACCACATCAAAGAAAATGCTCAATATTTTCCAATTAAATTGCAAAGAATTGTTTAAAATTCTACAAGAAATTTAATATATTTTTAAAGCTTGGAAAATTAACAATTTGGGCGGTAAAATTATACAAAACTTTGAAGGAGGAATGTTTTCTAGTGTTTAGTTAGCCCATAATTTTTCTTGGTTAAACTTCTGAAACTTTTAATTAATTTTCTTTCTGACTCAAAATTGAAATAATGGTATTTCGTTCAGAGGTTTAACTGTATCAATTTTCTTAATAAAAATTACCGCAATTGTATTTTGAGATTTCCCTAGGTATGAAATCATTTTAAAAAATGATTACATAAAATTTGACATGTCATATCCGTCACCCGTCTTATATTTGACATTTTTGTTTGTTTTTTTTTTTTTTGAGGATGTACACTTAAGTATAAAAAAATCGTTCCACTCCCGATTTAGTTAAATATACTAAAATTTACCGTGAAATTTTGTCTTATTTTATGTTTCCGAAAATCATCTTGTGTCTTTTTAAGACACAAGCTTTTATTTTACTAAAAAGTAGAAAATAATTTTATCTATGAATCACTCATACCTAGTAGATGAGGCGTTCCGATTCATTTTAGATATTTTAAATTGAGCGCATCAAGCTTTTACAAATAGTCAAGTATGAGTGACTCATAGATAAAATTATTTTCTACTTTTTAGTTCAATAAAAGCAAGCTTCTCCCTTAAAAAGTATTTTTTTATTAACAATGTTTTTAGAACTGTTTTTGTCAAATAAAATTTTAGGGTGAATCAATTTTGTTGTTTGTAAGTGTACTTCCCAATAATTTGTTTATATTTAAAATTCTAATAAAAATTTTCGATAAAAACAATCTTTACAATTAATTTAGATCAATGGAAAGATTTCCTAAATAATTACTTTTGTTATTTTACAGTAGCGTAGATATTATTTTTTAAAGTGGGGTTGGATTTTTTTAAGTTAACTTAGAGAACATGTTGTATGTGATACGAGGGGAGGGGTATTGAATTTCGATTATTCTTGTCAGTGGATCCGCCACTGACCACTGACAGTTAAATAAGTTATCTTATAATTATTATCAGTTAAGTAATGTATTTTTTTTTTCTGTTGAATTAGGGATTTAAGCACCAATCAACTTGGCTATGTAAACTCAACACCTTTACAACAATTAACAAGTCTGACCCGATTGTAAGTATTTTAAAGATTAAAATTTTAAGTATTTTATTGCGTACTTAAGCGCCTCATAGAAAGTTACCAGGCGCCATTTTACTGCCACATTTATAAAGAGTTTACCAAAATCTTTCACAAGCTTCAATAGTTGAAGCTATCTACAAACTTTTTTATAGTTTTGGAAAAAATGGACATCAAAATTTTGCCCTAATTTACCCCCCATGGGAAAACAATGATATTTACGAAAAAATGTTTCCAACCAAATTTTTCTTCTATCTCTAACGGTTTATAAGATGATTCTTACGGATCCAAGATCAAATTGACCTATTTTGCTCATTTACGAACGATATCTTTTCGTTTTTGAGTTAGCGTGATGACGACAGGCGTAAATGAACTACTAAGATGATTTTATAAATGCCCATACCAAAATTTTTTTGTCAATCAATATTTCTAAGCGTTACAATAAGTATAATAATCTGCATCTTTAGAACTGAATTCTGAGAACCTGAATTTTTAACAAAATCTCAGAATGTACAATTTCAACCACACAAATTCCTATTTTGCATACAAACAACTCATGCGTTTGTGTCAACTTCACCACTCAACCCCGTACGATACTTGTATCACATTCGTGACCCAGTTCGCCATATTTGATCTTGCGATGAGGTTGACACAATCTCATATCGATTGATACTAAGAATTTTTTTCCAGTGCATGTATTCAGAACTTCTTACGCGCTTTGATCATTGAAGGTGCTGTATCGTGTGATTAATCAAAATTTTTAATTTTGCAGGGAATTGAATAAAAATTCATTAACAGCATTACCAACATTAGAAGGACTCCTTCAACTGCGACACTTAAGTGTAACTTTCAACGAAATTACCAAAATCAATAAAGATGCCTTGAATGTATTACCAGAACTTCAAATTCTTGATCTCACTGGAAATCGTATCACTTACATTGATTCAAACGCATTTCCAGAACGTAATATTCTTTCAATTCTGTAAGTACCTAATCTGACTTTAAAAAAAACCTAAAGTTCCCAATTTTGCTTTAATCGTTAATAATTTATTTTTAAGGATATTAAACAATAATCGGATAAGTGGGATGGATGTGAAATGTTTTGAAAATTTAACACAATTAACGGAATTAAAATTAAACCGTAATCGAATTTCACAATTACCCAAATATTTATTCAATTTTAAGAAACCATCGAAGTTAAAACTTTTGTAAGTATTTATTAATAATCGGATTCAAATTTAAAATACACATTAGTTAATGTTTTCTCTTTTTTGTTTTTCCAGGGAAATTAATAAAAATCAATTGGAAGCGATCGATGGTTTAACATTTAATTCACTCGAACATTTAACTGTGTTAAAATTGAAACGGAATCGAATTTCATATTTAATGGATGGCGCATTTTATGGTCTTAACAATATTGGTGTTCTGTAAGTATCTTGTGATTTCGTAGAATTTTTTTTAAACTTTTATTCCAACAGGATAGCCTTGATCCTACCAGTGCATCACGATTATTTCAGGAACTGTCACAGTCGGAAGGCTGAAGAGAATATCTCTCATCTTCTCTGTCAAGATGGGCTCATTTCAGCCGACCTTTCTTTGATGTCCTTTCCCACGTTAAATACAATGATGCCAAAACACTTCTGCTGTTCTTAAACCGCTCCAAATGGTTCCGGGAATGGACCAACTCTTTTCCGATATCACAACGTACTCTATGGTCTGTGTCTCATCCCAGGACAGCCCTTGAACCTAACCTATTCCTAATGAGTTTTCAGAGGATGAATAGAGTTCCTTTTGTTACATTTCGTTTGTAAAATATTTGATTTTCATTAATTTATTTACAGAGAATTAGATGGAAATTCCATTCCCAAAGTATCCAAAAGATGGTTGTTTGGATTAAAACTACTAAATACTCTGTCCCTAGGTGGTAATTACATTCATACCATTGAACAAGATGCCTGGGACAGTTCACCACATTTAAAGGAATTGTAAGTATTTGTGTGAATTCCTTTGAACTTGTACACATTATCTAACGTTTACGTTTATGTATCTTTTTTAGGGATTTATCCAATAATCACTTGGAAGAAATTGATCGTAATACATTCAAAAAATTATTACATTTGGATCGATTGAATTTGAATGGTAATCAAATATCGGTCATTGCAGACAGTGCCTTTAATAATACGCCTCGTCTTCAATATTTGTAAGTATCCCTGTTACCTGTAAATTAATTATACAGTATGTGCAGCGAAAAATACCTCTGAGTACCCAATTTTATACAAAAACTAGCTTCATACTCACCCGCTTCATTGGACTTAAAGTAAAAACCATCGCTTTTTAGCCTCCACCTCTTTTGAGCTCACTTATCAAAGTTCCATAACACTTGAAGATATTGTTTTACGCACCTAAAAGATGTGAACAGTTTTCAATTTTTTAAATTGTAAAGTAGTCATAATTCATTTAGTATATCAGAAAAGGTAGCCATGAATTTTGACATTTACTTCTTAAATTTTTACAGAAATATTTAATTTATGGTTCAAAATGATGATCCTAACTCTACTCCATCTGTGATCATCTTTTTGAACCATAAATTAAAGATTTCTGTTAAAATTTAAAACAGTAAATGTTTATAGCTCATGTGGTTAAAAATAATAAAATTTTATTTGATTTTACAGAGATATGAGCAACAATAAGATATCTTCAACAATAGAAGATATGCTAGGTGCCTTTGCTGGACTGAAAAGACTGTTACGTTTATCGTTAACGTCCAATGAAATCAAATCAATAAATCGACGTGCATTTTTAGGTTTAGTGAACCTAACAAGTTTAGATTTAAGTGGCAACAATATTATTGGGATCCAAGAAAATGCGTTCGATACGATGCCCGTCCTTCAGAACCTTGTAATGAATACAAGCAGTTTATTATGCGATTGTAACCTTCAATGGTTCTCACAATGGTTACGCAAATCTAAATTCTTATCGATTGAAGCTCTATGCGCGTATCCAGAACATTTACATGGGAAATCTTTAATACAGTTATCTGATGCCAACTTCACGTGTGGTGATTCTCCTAAACCGTATTTAATCGAAGGTCCTGAAACGAAAATGACTCTAAAAGGTGAAAACGTATCGTTACGTTGTCGCGCCAAATCAAGTTCACCCAGTGTGATGACCTTCAAATGGAAACGTGATAATGTTGAAATCGATGCTCAACCGCCTACAACGGGTGTCCAAACACAGACGGATAACGGACGTTCAACGGAAGCTATGTCCGAACTACATTTATACAACGTGACCCATAACGATGTTGGGAAATATCAGTGTATTGTGGAAAATGGATTTGGTACAACATATTCGGCGAAAGCTCATATTACCGTTTCAATATATCCATCGTTTACGAAAATACCCAAGAATATATCGGTTTCGGCTGGTGATACTGCGAAATTAGAGTGTCGTGCTCATGGACAACCAACTCCAAGTATTGCGTGGCAGAAAGATGGAGGGCATGATTTTCCAGCGGCGCGGGAACGTCGTATGCATGTTATGCCCACGGACGATGAATTTTTTATTATAAATGCTAAACATGACGATACTGGTATTTATACTTGTATTGCAAATAATTCAGCGGGAATTATTGTGGCCAACGCAACCTTAACTGTTCTAGGTAAGTTCTTAATTCTAATTCTAGGTTAGAAATCGGAAATTTGAAAAGTTAATCCTATCAAAAATACTTTAAGAGTTCAAGAATGTACAAGCGCCAGGGAAATTTTGAATAAAATTCTTGCTTTTTCTTATATGAAGTTGGGCTAAGTCTAAAGCAAGTCTAAATCTAATTCCTTTTTCGATTTTAGAACGACCGTCATTTTCGAAACCAATGGAGAATAAAGATGTAATGGTTGGTGGTACAATTGTTCTTCAATGTATGGCTGGTGGAATGCCCCGTCCAACGGTTACATGGAGTAAAGATGGTGGACCGTTAGCAAATACAGAACGACATTTTTTCACAGCTGAAGATCAATTATTGGTAATTGTAAATACACGCTTAACCGATGCTGGCAAATACGAATGTAAATTGAGCAATGGTTTGGGAACGGTTCGAGGTTACACACAATTAATGGTTGTTCCAGGTATGTGTACTTATACGTATTTCTTTTTTATATCGAAAGTTAACGGGGAGTCGTTGAGGTGTACCATAAATTCGTTTTATAAGCCCTAGAAAAGATTTTCAGAAAGAAAACAGATTTTTCGATATCTCTAAATTTGTATGTAAGTTAATTTACTGTGCCTTCCTTGGAAACAATCTTTCATCCGAAGGCGAGACGTCTCCGGCTAAAACACGCTATTTTAAGCATATAAAGCCATATAATTCCGCCGAGGCCAGACGTCACATGGAAAGGAGAAGTTTTTTGAATGGTATGTGTTATTTTTCAGCTCCAGTGACAGTGCTCCGTGAAGGTGACATGATGGGTGTAATTATAATCACAGTAGTATGCTGCGCCGTCGGTACTTCCATTGTCTGGGTGGTGATTATCTACCAAACACGTAAACGAATATCGTTAAGTGCATTAGCCGTCCAACAGTCCGCCCTAGAAGGTGGCAGTACTTTAGGACCCACAATAACTACGACAGAACTAGGTGGCAGCATAGTACCACCAACAGTTTTATCCACACATACAGTGACATGTGTCTACACTGCTGACAACTTGTCAGAGCATTCTTCCTGCAAAGACAGTGGAATGGGTGACTCAGCAAAACGTAGCAGTGATGATTTTCTCCCTGTCGACGATTACGTTGAACATCAAAGTCCAGCGTTGTCGTACAACGACGACAGTGGTCATCATCACCAGACAACTGGTGTTTCATCTGAAGAACCCTTATTACAACAAAAAACACGTCCAACAAACCATGAACGATTAGATACAAATGTTGATGAGAGTCATCTACAGGGAGAGAGTCCAGTGGATGACTAAAAACTTTTTATTTTTATGTAGAATGTATGTTATGTAGAACCAAGTGCTTTTGGTTACGACTTTTTATTTTTTATGTTTGTTTATATGTGATATTTTTATAATAACATATGCAATGGCCATGTTGGCCATCTTTACGAAATCAGACTCTTACGAAAGAAAAATTTTTTATCTTTAAAGTATCTCAAAATGTTTGGATTTTAATTCCCTTTAAATTAAGTCCCTTAGAAATTGTGTCAGTAAGTGAATCGGCTTCAAATGGGGCTAATTAGTATTTTAGATAATTCAGTTTTTGAAATAAATATCACAATACTCGAAATAAAATTTTATTTCGAGTATTGTGGTATTTATTCAACAAAAATGTTTGAGGTTTTTAAGGCTTTGTTAACCTATTCGAGCTCTTCAAAACGAGAGAGATCTTTATTGAAAAAACAATTTTCCAAGCTTCACTAAGACTCTAATTTACAAAATCACAAAGCGAAGAATTTGAATCTTAACATTTTTGAGATACACGGTAATTTTTAAATTTATTTATCGATTAATTTGCCATTTAAAACATTGCCATTGTTGATATTTGAGCCAATATTTATAAATCCAAAATGGACGATTGTTTTTGGGTGATAGAAGCTTTATAAAGTCCCAATTTTTTTTGGGCACATAATAAAAATAAACAGGAAACTCGATGGAAAATTTAAAAAAAAAAATTGAATGTGTGATTTAGGTTTTAAAGAGAAGGAAGACGAATGATTATAAAAAGTTTGGACTTGTGTTTTATAAATATTATGCGAAAATTTGTTGATGAAAATTCGATAAAATAATTTAGAGAGTGCGCACTACAAAATATACATATTAATACACCACTTAAAAATATTTATATATATTTAGGGACGTTTTAGGACATCGATTTCAGGCGTAAATTTGTTATTTTAATCAAGCTCAATTCTAATCATAAATTGGAGAACATCGGGAAGAATCAGGGAATATATAATTAATCGAGAAAATCAGGGAAGTGATTTTTACGTTTTTTTGGGTTTTAATTACTTTAGACCATGATTTTTCTCTAATCTTGGATGAAACTGGGTCTTGCGGCGGCCGCTACTCTTTTATAGAGTTTTCACGGGGTATACGGCGTTTTATTGGGGCTTCCATGAAATATTGTCTGTCTTTTCATGGAGTATCAACGTTTTGTGTTCTTCTGTTATGAGAATACCGACAATATTTCATGGGAACCCCGAAAAAGGGCCGTAAGACTCTCGTGTCGTAACTGTATATAAAATTCCAAGTAAAACTTCGTCGAAACCTCGCAAATATTCGACCAATCGTCTAATGAACCCAATTTTAGTACTTCTTTGGGTCAAAATTATTTTGCAAACTCCAGTATACATAGTTTATTATTAAAGTTTAAAATTGAATACGAAGATCGATTTTCTCGAAAGAATTTTCTGAGTGGAATGGACCTGAAATCGATGCGTTTTAGTAATATTTAAACAAAAATAATTTAATAATATTAAATGTTGTATTAATTTCGTTCTTTGGATTCGTGAAAGTATATTTTGTGTGGATATGAAAATGCAATCAAAATCGGTTATAACGACATAAACGATACCTACAAATTATGGTTGTTATAACCGATATTTTATCTATTAAGAATAATTCGAAAGAGTCACTAATTTGATGACTCCACGTCACTATAGATGATGTAATGTGATGTCGTTATAGTCGTTATAACCGATTTTGATTGTAAATAAATAAAATTATATTTAAGAAGAAAAAAAAAAACAAATTTTAAACAATTGAAAGTATTTTTAACCAATTTTCTAGAGAGTATTATTTAGAACATTTTTTTTTTATTATTTGTTGTTGGTAACACTTTTTTTGTACCACTGATTTTGATTTTTTTTTGTTAACATTTTAACTTGTAAAAAAAAAAATTACAAATTGAATGATTTCAAAGATTACCGAACCGATTAATTGTGGCCTGAAATTTTATGGTGGTTTTTCTTTGCTGAAATTTTTGTACAGTTCAAATTATTTTCATCATTTATAATACACTTAATAAGCCGGAAAATGTCAAGCACTCCAAAGAGTAACAGTGAAAAAAACTCAAATATATCACTTGGAAAATCGTCTCTTGAGGGTTTTTAGGGTCGCTGATTATGAATTCCAGGTCAAAAAGCAACTGAAGATGGTTTCAACTCCATTAAAACCATACTAAGTTGCTTTTTGACCACGGATTCATAATCAGCGACCCCAAAAACCCTCAAGAGAGGATTTTCCAAGTGAAATTTTGAATTTCAAAACTATTCGCATGCGCGTAACTTTAAAATCATTTAATTTATCAATTTTTTTGATACCAAAATAATATTTGTACTATAGGTTTCCAAAAAAAGAAAAAGAAAGAAGGATTTTTTTTTTTTTTTTTTGAAAAACAGAAATTAATATCTAACAAGAAATTTGAATTTTTAACAAATAATTTTTAGATTTTAAGTTGGCACCAGTAAGATAGTATTTCTTTTGTTTTGACGTAAACATATAGTTCTCAGCAATAAAGATCACGGAAGTACATTCACGCCCAGGTCACGGAAGTAGATTCTAAATACGATTCGGAACCTGGAATCTAATAGTGAATTTCAAGCGATAACACCAGAAGAGGCTTTATTGTTGGGATTCAACGAGAAAACTGTTCACGAATTATTTTACAGTTAAAACATTTTTTATTTAAACAAGACTGAATTTCATTTAGCGGCGCGCGATTCAAAAATTTATTTAAACGCATGTCAAAACTACGTCAAAACATAATTTTTTTTATTTAATGGGTATGTTCTCCTTGTACAAGCAGCTCGCAGTCATTACGATTATGACTTTGTTAACGACACATTGTTTCTGGTTTTAGTCATACTTTCCCCGAAAATGTAGACTTATATATTCAAAAGGTAACGGGATGGAATGCATATGATTTACAGGGTCAAAAATTGATATCCAAATTAAGTCAGTGTCGAGGAAATATGTTTTAGAGGGTTAGATGATTGAAAATTTTATATGTAAGCTAAATTATTCTCAAGAAAGTGCCTTTTGTGCAGATTTTAACTTTCTAACCTACTTTCTCCTTTTTAAGGCTTTAGGAATATTTGTAGCCACTCCTAATTGAACTACAGGGTTGAGAATTTGTATGTAAGTTAAGTTAGTGTCAAAGAAGTGCCTTTTGGAGATGTTATCATCACAGAAACTCTTACCCCACTTGCACAATCCCTCCAAATTAAGCTAGAGAGCTGAAAATTTCTGTAAAAGTTGGTGTCAAGGAAGTGCCTTTTGAAAATGTTAACTTCACAGTCCCTTTTCTCCTATTTTTATATCGAAATACTTTTTTTCCACGATTTTAAGGCTTTTTGCACTTACCACAACTCCTCCAAATTGAGCTAGAGAGCTTATCAGTCTCCTTCGCCGGTACATCGTGGCGTTTACGACTGACTAATAACCAAACAGCACAAAATAAATTTTCCTTTTACAATTAGAACATACCCACAGATTTGGTTGGACGACTCAACATAAAAAAAAACTTTTGTCGAATTGTTTTTTCTGTAGAATTTAAATTAAAGTACAAATTTTTTTTCGTTTTTAATTATTTATTTGTTTCTTTTTTTAAAATAAACAGAAATTTTTGTAAGAAAATATTTTCGATATTTTCCGGCTATTATTTTGTTCGTTTAAAACATTGAATATGTCTAGCGATTCCAGAATTACTAAAACGAATAATACAACCTTTCTAAACTGGCCGAACAGAATGTTTGGATAAATATGTGCAAAATTTTACCATGGTTGTAATTTTTGGATACGCTAAACATCTTTGTTTTAAGGTAAAGAGTATCCCAAAACTATTTCAAAAGAAAATCAGAGTGTAGAGTGGTCGAAATCGATCTGTAAAGGTCGGGGAATTTTGTATTTCTGACAGGGAGTCTCTGGAGTTGAACTTAACTTGATTCGAAATAAAAAAAAATTGCAAAAGAACTTTCTGTTAAGGATTTCACCCTCTATATTATTCTGCTTTTCTTTTATACAATAGCTTTTGAAAGAGGACACTCTGTATAAATTCGTGTTATAAATTTTGTATAGCTTTGTAAATTTTTTTGGTGTTCAAGGTACTAATTTTGAAAATACGTCCATAATACTAAATAACACGATACTTCGATGGCCAACATATTTAAAAAAATAAAAAAGTTTGGCCATCGCTATTAATTTGCCTAAATTTAAAAAAATTATTGAGTAAGATAATTTAAAAAGAAAAATCTTCCTATAAATAGTATTGATTTTCTCTTGTTTTTTAATAATCTTCGATAACCCACCGTCTTAGTTATTTGGCAGCTATTTTTCTTTTTGAAATCGTAAAACCACTAAAAAATTCATTGAAATTTCCATTATAAAAAAGGTTCCAAATTTAGGAAGCTCTGTTTCCAATATTAATAAGAATTTTCGACGAACTTTACGAAACGCGTCGCTCAAAATACGTCGAAATACACTTCTTGTTCGGTAGGATCTGTGAACGCATACGAAACCGACTCAGCGCCTTGACTACTCTCGTGAAAGTGAAGGAATTTCAATACAACGTTACCTAAAATTTGATCGCTACCTTGTGAATGGCTTCATTAATTTTTTCGTGGTTTTACGATGAATGTACGAACAATTATTGTATTCAAAACTCAACAAAAGTATTAAATCTTGTTAGGAATTAATTTTCAATTAATTTTTGTGATAATTTTTGCGCAGTATAATTTTTATTTTGTTTCTTAATATTTAAAATTAAGACTACTAGTTCCATTTATATTATTGTAAAAAATATACAAAAAAAAAAAACAAACAGGGTCTAGGGGCAGGCGTTAGGATTTGACCAGATATGTAAGAACAGCTCCAAATTATCATAGCCTGCGAATTTTTTTTTTTCATGGGTCTTAGACAATTTTTAATTGCGTGGCAAACTTATTCATTGAAGACGAAAATAAAATAAAAGAGAAGTACCGCGAATGGGTCCCTAGAACCTAGGCCAAGAGTCCTCTGTGCTCTCCTTGAGAACGACCTGTCATCCGAAGACGAGACGTCTTCGGGTAGTCGATTTTGTCGAGGCCAGTCGCTACCTAGAAAGTCCACTGGATGTAAGGTTGTATACAAGCGTTATCAATGAATATTTATCCTTGTCACGCAATTAAAAATTTTCTAAAGGCTCCTGAAGGAAAAGTTCCTTGCCATTACAAATTTATGTATTTTAAAAAGTTGTTAACCTCTCAAATACTGCGCCTGAAACTAGACCTAAAATGAAAAAAACACTAAAAAAAAAAACAAAACACTATCATATAGTAATTATTTATATTTAAAAATTTAAAAAAACAAAAAAAATACAACAAATGAAAAACTTTACAATTAAGTAAAAATTACAAAAAAAAAATCTATAAAATATCTTTCCTGAAAAAATTAACAACTGTTTTGTTTCCTAAATTCGAACTTAAAAAAGCTTCAAAAAAAAGTTTAGGACGTTTTTTATACGAACTAGCGACAAAATTAGCTGAAATATGTTCTTTCTAAATTTAGTTTAAGTCTACAAAAAAATAATTTCTATAACGTTTTCAAAATGATGGATACAGGAAAAAGTTTAATTATTTTTCGAGTATGTGACAGCTCTTTTTTTTTTACACTCTGTATATTAAACCATACACAAAATGAAAGATCAGATCTCAGCGAATTTTGATGCTAGAAAGTTGTACAAAACGTACAAAATAACACCAGCCACAACTTTTGGCAAATACAGTTCGAATTTTTTTTTTTAATTTGTAAAGAAAATTATAATCGGGCTTAGAATTAAGGCAGCACCTTATTGATTCCATGTTTGTTTGTTTTTTACGCTCATGTTAAAACTACCGAATGAATTTTCTTATGGAAAGGGGATATAATTAATTAAGGGGATTAATTTTTCACCGAATTAATTTATCGCGTTTGGATTTTCAACAGAAACAAGTTTTGAACAACCTTAAATCGAAAGCCCTGATTATAATTGACTATAAAAAATCGACTAATATATTAAGATTCTTCCATTTCAATTTTTAATTATTTATTTGACAAGAGAAAAATTTTTTGGATTTTAACAATTTGTCGATTGTTTTCTTTTTAAAAAAAAAACCTATTTAATATAATGTTATATTTTTGTAATTAATACCAGTGAAAGGTATCAAATAAAAGACATTTTAATGCTGATTTTTTTTTTTTTTTTTTTGAACCCTGCAGGATTTCCCTTAACAGAAAATATGTGATCTGACCATAAAAAAATCTTTTATTTTATTTTTCCCCATCTCTCTGTAGCTATACAATATTATTTCAGTTAAAAATAGGTGAGTATTTCGAACTTCACGATAGGTAAGTATTTCAAACTTCGTTTGCCATTTTTTTTTTGTAATAATACTACTCAAAATTTTCCGAAAATGAGTTTTACTTTTTGTTATAATTTAAGAAAGTCGAAAATATGAATATAGTTAATTATTTATTAATACGGATAACAGAGCGCTAATGGTATAATGGTTAGCGTATCTGACTTCGAATAAATAGTCCCTTGGTTCGAAACTAGGTGAGGACATATATTAAAAAAAAGTTCATTAAATCTTTTAAGCAAAATCTGATTTTTATTTTCATTTTTTTTCAAATTTCCACCACAGCATGTTTGCCTAGTAAATGATGAAAAAATTAGTTTTTTTTCGTTCAAAAACTTCAATTTTTTTCACATTTCTACTAGGAGAACATCATGGGCGGACGGAATAAGTAGTACCTGATAGCAAGGTAATTGTTGTCACCTCGTAAGTCAGAAAGTTAGTGGTCTGCACACCCGTGTTTGGTGAGTGTGACCTCTAGTGGGCAGACCAATAACTTTCTGCCAAAATAAAATTTTAGACTTTCGGGGTGAAAACACTTACTCGCCTTTCTCCTTATCAGGAACTACTAATTCCCACTTATGTTCTCCTAGTACAAATGTTGAAAAAATTGAAAATTTTTTCGAAATTATATTATTTTTTGAATATAAAATTAAACTGACCAATTATTTATATTAGAAATAAAATTTTTAGTTCAGCATGTTCAACATAGATGGCACCACCAGCGAAATAAAATTTTAAGTTCAGCATGTTCAACATAGATGGCACCACCAGCGAAATAAAATTTTTAGTTCAGCATGTTCAACATAGATGGCACCACCAGCGAAATAAAAATTTTAGTTCAGCCTGTTTAACATAGATGACACTACCGTCGGAATTATCTTATTAGTTCAACCGGTTTATCATAGGTGGCACCACCGTCGAGACGAATTACTTAGTTCAGTGTGTTTTCCATAGATGGCACTAGAAGTATCTTATTTTTATAATCATTTACATTTGTTAACTGAAATGATTTTTTAAATTTATACCACTTTATTAAATATTACCTACTTTCAAATAGGAGTTTTTTCCAGGGGTAAAGAGGGGTAAAAGTAAAAACAGAAGATGACTCTTGATATAAAAATGATTTATTTACAAGAATAATAATTAATAATAAAATGTGATACAAATTTTGAACGATATATCAATATTGTTATCTGAAAATTCACATTTGTTTTTTGTCCTCTTATCAAAATAGCACAAACAATTAAAAAAATTTACCGAAAGTAAAATAATGTCTTTAAGATTGTATTTCATTTATAGTAAAATATCTACGTAAGTTTTTTCTACAAAAAAAACGGCCATATTAGATCCCCGCCACTTTAAATATTGAAAAGCGTAGAAATTTTACAAAACAAATCAATAGGGGTTCATAAACCTGCCACAAAATTGTCAGATTTCAATTATTTAAAGCTATTTTGATAAGATAACATTAAACAAAAATTATTGAGTATTAGAAATTTAAAAAAAAAAAACATAATTATTTTGGCAATTCTGATTTTGAATCAATCTAGAAAATTCTAAAAAAAAAAATAATTGGTATTCTTTTATTTTAAAAGCTATTTTTAATAAATGCCTTAAATTTTAATCACCAAATAATCATAGGGAATATTCATGAAATTTCTGTGTTCGTTTGAAACTTACTGGAGCACAGTTGAGAAGGGTGGTGGGACTCTTGGCAGGACGCTTGAACTACCACCTTTATAACATGGGAATCCTTAATGATCCCACTTTTAGAGCCTGTATGGAGGATGACGAAACCTCTATACATGTTATTAGCACCTGTAGAAATCTGCAGGGCGTTAGATTCAAAAATGTTCGGGTCCGAAACCTTGGATCCATCTATCGTGGGAGAGGTCCCGATGGAGAAGATGTAGGCTTTCTGGTAGCGTCTGACCTCGACAAAATCTTTTGGCTTCACCCGATTTGAATAGCTCTTTTATCTTGATTGTTTGTATTAAAGCAAAAAAAAAATCATGAATATTCTCTATTAATCAATTCATAGACATAAATAGGCGACAGAATTAAGGAGACGGGGATGATGTTGGTTAGTTAAATCAACGAACAATTTTGTTTAGGATAGCTACAATATCTTAGTATCTATGTGGGAAATTCTCATGTCCTTTCTCCAGTTTGTCTTTGAAAATCAAATGATGTCCTTGTGGATTCTTACGATTATTAATCGACACTCATAAACGATAATCTTAAATAAAAATAAATCAACTAAACAGGATAGCGATCGAAATTCCCTGGAATTTCATCATATAATTGACCAGTGAATCTTCTTACGTTTTGTAGGTTCGATTGCTATCCTGTTCTAAGAAACGATTAAACTTCATCAACGACTAAAATGAAAAAGGGTTAGTAACAAAGTGATATTTAAAAAAAAAAAACTATTCATAAGAAAATTTATAACGAAAAAAGTGACTAAAAAGTGCATGAGTATATATGAAAAGCGCTTTTACTAACTAGCAGACCTTTAAGATCCAAATATAAGTATCCAAAAAAGAATTCATCTATGACATAATTATTTGGTGTTCTAATTAATCCACGCCCACTTGTATATTTCCTTCCCCCAACTAGGCGGGAGATGGGGGAGGGGGCGGAGTTAAATGCTAGTTCAAAATTACGCTTAACCTTCTACGACTTAAAAACTTGAAATTATGGACCTACGTGAGAAATTTCTCCTTAAATGTAACACAGGAAAAAAATTATTACCCAACTCGAGATATTCCGTTGCCTCTGACGACGCTTATTTCTTGAAAACTTTGAAACAATCAGAGGCGGATTTAGGCTTAGGTTCGTGAGACCTAAGCCTAGGGCGGCAACATTTGAGGGGGCGCTCAAAATTTATAAAGTTACTGATAATGGGGCCTAGAGTGATATCGAATCTACATCCGCCAATTAACAATGAGATGAATTCAGTTTTGGATGTTAACATTACGACTTTAAGGGTCTCCTTTAAAAATTCTTAACACAATTATGATATAAACATAATACTCGTGGATTTCTCGCCCCTGAATTTA
Organism: Chrysoperla carnea; assembly: GCF_905475395.1. Lineage (NCBI taxonomy): Eukaryota > Metazoa > Arthropoda > Insecta > Neuroptera > Chrysopidae > Chrysoperla > Chrysoperla carnea. The sequence continues at coordinate 36,221,988 of NC_058342.1, forward strand.
GCGGCTCTTCAAAATCAAAATTAAATAAGTATTCGTAAGTAGAAAAACCTTAGATTTGAGTACCTAATTTTAACAAAGAAACAAAATTATTTTTAAGAGTATTATGTTTATATTTACGAGTTGCGGGGTAAAAGGTGTACAAGATGTACAAGATGTACAAGGCACCCAGAGTATCTCTGGTACAAGGCACTGTTAGAAAACAAAAAATGCTTAAAAACTAAATTTAACTACTTGCATTGGTAAATATATTATTATAATTATTATGAGACTCATAAATTCTTAAATGAGACTACTTTGTTACTTCGATTCGAAACTTGGTAAATATTTGGAAAATTTTATCACAGATTTAGAAAAAAACTTAATAAGAGTTCCAATAACAAAAAACATTCAATGAAAATCTACTAAATTTTTCATCACAAATATACAACCCTGGTTAGAATTAATATTTATATATAATTTTGGGAAGAATGGCCCGAATAAGGTATTTACCACTAGAGAAAAATTTTATTTAAATTATTTCAACGATTTTTAAGGCTTTGTTAATGGAAAATACCCTATTTGTTAAAACAAAAAGTAACAAAGTGTTTTCATGGTAAATATATGTAGGTAGTTTTTGAAACACTGTGTATTTGATTGGTTTTTTAAATACGCGGTACGATATTAAATTATAAAAATATATTATAAATATATTAAAAAATCTTTCTTAAAAAAAACAAATGTTGGTGTAGTTTTTACGGACGTTTTTCAAACGCACGTTGTTCTCATGATTTCTTCTAGTTGAGGCTGCACAAGTCCAAATAATGGCCGTTGTGCTGGATCTGCAGCCCAGCATTGTTCCATTAATCTCCAACAGGATTCATGGAAATATTGTAAATATTCTGGTCGTATTCCTAAACAAAAATACTATTTAAATGAATGGGTCTGGACTCTGGAATAACAGAGGGGGCCTTTCTCTTGTGAGGGGGTCAAAAAGTTGTATTACTGTCATTCTGTATTTGTTTACTTACCTTTTCGAACACTATTCCATAATTGTTCCTTGTTTTGGAACTGTTCAAATACATAAGGCAAACGAACATGACCAGCACAAATATACCAAAAAAGTATTCCAAAAGCATAAACATCCACACTGGAATCATAATGTCCAGATAAAAGTTCAGGAGCCATATGTACAGGTGTTCCAACAATACTTCCAGACATCATAGCTTCCGGAATACAAAATCCTAAATCAGTCAATTTGGCACGATTATCACAGTCTAACTGCAACCAAAAAAAATCGAATTAATTAAATTTATAATCTATGAATTCCTCGAGCAACTGAATCCACTGTAATTCAATTGAACGCCAAGTAAGGATTTGAACTCCTTAAGGATAGAATGGATACTTACAAGCACATTTTTTAATTTAATATCTCGATGGACTAATCCTTGCGAATGTAGATATCGAATTCCTTCCACAACATCAATGGCAATTTGTAAACGGACCTTCCATTCTAATCCAGATTTGAGTGCACAATACAAATCCCTGGTCATGCGTTCCATTAACAGCAGAACAGCCGGTGAACATCCCGCTCCATACGAGTAATCAATGATCGATCCACGTAAGCGTACAATTCGTGAATGATCGGGAATCGATCGTGTATAATAGAATTCCATTGCTAAATCATTCCAATGACGTTCATCTGGTGGAACGACAGATTTAATCGCACATGGATCGACGCCACCCCAGGGTTCACAAGCAAATACAACCCCAAATTGTCCACGTCCAATTTCTTTACCCTGTACAGGCATACCCCATCGAACCATGTCACACATGGATGTACTCTCCAAGGCGAGCCGAGCAAATCGTGGTGCATGATACTTTCGAATTGCAACACGATGTTCTTCAGTCTGTTCTAACTTCCCGGAATAATGATTTTCTAAGGAGCGCATAGCCGACTGGAACAAGTCATGGGATGCTTCAACACGTTCCTTAAACTGATTCGATATTGTTCGCGCTAAACGAACCGCTTTCAGTGAATCGATCACTTCGTACGCGACATGTTTACGCCATTGTGAGTTTAAATGGATTTGTGAATTATTATGCCATGGCAAAGAAAAACCATGGAAAATTTTTCGTACACGCTCAAAAAATGTATTGACAAATGAAAATGATGTGGAGGACTTTAAATCAACATTGTAGGCAGCATTCATAAATTGTTTGATGGCATCGCTGGCGGATAGATTTTCCTCTTGTTCTCGCCAACTTTTCTCCAAGTTTTCCAAACAACGTTGTAATGTTCCAATAAAACTCTCTTGTAGACAGTTCACGGATTTTACTAGTTTGGATGCCACAGATTCGCTCAATTTACGTAAAACTAATTGTTGAATCTCATCCGTCATTACTTTCACAGTTTGTTGCGTATTTTGAGCTGAAACTGAAAACAACCCGCATTATATTTACATAAACTCAGAATTCGGGGAGAAAAACAAATATTTATAAGAGAGCCGTCAGAATATTTCCACTTATTTCTTTGAATAGTCAGTCCTTCTTATTTGAAAAATCGGAAAATAAACAATTTAAAAGAAATTAGACAATTTTCCGCGACCTCAAGCATTTTGAAAAAAGTCATCTTTAGCATCTTCGACAATGGGAAAAACTATTTTCTAAAAGCTTTACGTGTTTTGTCCAAAACAAATATTCGAATTTAGTGGAAAAGTGTACATTTTTTAAAAGCCTATCCACAAAAACAAGAAAGTACCCTGGAAAATGTACCATTTTTATTAAAAGTATTTTCAGTTCAAACAAGTGCTCGCCTGAAAATCACGAGAATGAATGATAATACTTACGATTAGAATAATATTGATCCAAATCTTCGCCAATTTCAGCGCGTAACGTTTGAATTGCATTTTGTATAATTCCAACAATTTCCTCGTGTTTTTCATTCGCCAATGTTATTAACGATTGATAAAGTTCAGTCTCTTTTTTCTGTGCATAAATTAAGCGCCGTGGTGTTATTTGTATTTCACGTGCCATATCGAAAGCGTATAAAATAAATTTTCGTAAACAACCATTATGTAACTAGAAACAAAAAAGAAAGTAATCAACAAGCTTTCAAGTCAAAATTTTCAAACCAATCAGTGCCGGATTACACCATGTCGGAGTCGCCTACACAATGTAATTCTCCGGGGATCCTAGACAATGTAAAAATCAGACGACACCGTTGGCTTTTTTTTAAGTCTTCGTTAATCAACTTGGGGCCTCCCTTTTCATAAAAATTTCTTCTCTACTCTACCTAATGGTTAATCCGGTCCTGAATTCAATCAATAACATTTCGCTTTTTGATCGAAGGGGGCTCCGATCCTTCGGATAAAATATGAAGGTAATGAAGATGAAGAAACTAACCTTACTAAGTGTAGCTGACGCTTGAATAATATGAAATTGTAAACATTCCTTAATGTAAGTGTTTAAAATGTCTGGCGCTTGCGTACACGTAATCAGCATACTATTCGCATACTGATTAATACATGGCTTACGTACATCCAATTTATCCACTGAATGCGAATGACAAAATGTCTCATTTAATAAGCCTAAACTGGCCAATTGACGCCACAAGCCTTGCAAACGATAATCAATTTGATTCTGATTTTGATTTTGATAAATGCTGGATATGTTCGATGGATTTGTTGTGTGGAGCGATGTTTGCTGTAATTCATGTTGTTTACTTTCAGTCAGTTCAGCAGCACTGTGTGATTTAACAGTGTTGCCACTTATACGAATAAATAATATTGGCAGATCTTCATATACTTCACGATATTTCATTAATTCTAGAATATTCTAAATCAAAAACAATAACACATTATCATTAATAAAACACCCTGTTACTTTAAATACCCTGTTTAGTGATGGGACGAATGTTCTATTTTGTACATTCACGAATGCGAATTTTAACTTTCAAATGAAGCGCTAACAAATTGTAATATAGCGTCATTTTTGAGTTCATTATTTAATAATAGAATGCTACATTACTACCAAATAACATAGGCTGTATTTTATTTACAAAAAAATTAGGGTCCTGTACCAAAGATTTAAATCTATTTTTATTGTTATTAAGTTAAAATACTTTTTTTAAGATTGTTTAAACAATATAAATAACTAGCAATTCATTCACGTTAGAGCATTCAATTCCCTGACCTTCATTTAAGTTCCCTTTTGTTCACAAGCTAATGGATTTTAACTTTTAGTGTGGAACCCTAAAATACAATCCTTGTTACTTGCTGATAACATAGCATTTTATAGCTGAAAGAATTTTTAAAATCGGTTAAGTAGTGAACTCAAAAATGATGGTTTGTATATTTTGTAGCACAAACTTTCATCTCTAACTTCACCCTTTTAGGGGATGAATTTCAAAAAATCACTCCTTAAATGGCACCTACAATATAAAATTAATATTCTCTTGAAATTTCAATTTATCATTAGCCATTAAGGCTGGACGTTGATGTATCAGTCGAGACACTGCCCTTTCTCTGCGACTAGAAAGGCAAATTTCAGTTTTTTTTTTTTTTTATTTGAGGTTAGTTTGCTATAATTGCATTTGTCCAACATTCAAATTTAAAATGTGCTAATAGCGAATATTCGTCCCACTACTAGGTTAAATAGGTGGTAACTTACATCATCCGTAAGTATATCACTAGTCACAGAGTACAAGATCACAGGTAAAGTATCCAATCCCTTAACTAACATTCGTGGAATGTCATCAGAATCGTCCAAGTCTGGTGGTATCACAATTTGAACTTTATCACGTAACGCTTGATGTGGTATTTCAACTTCTAAAACTGTACTTAAATCCGGACAATCGCCATCCGATCGACATAGATCTACTTCTGGTACAACCATCCATGCTTGTTCGTGACTCTCCAAATTTTCAACTATTTCGAATTCGGATCCTATTGTTAATCGAACACGTTTGGTACGACCATATACTATTCTTACCTAAAAAAATCATAAAAATTAATTTTGGGACGAGCTAAAATCTTCTTCATCCAAATTTTACCAAATAATATGGCTAATAACTAAAGGCTAATATATTCATGTCTACTACAGTGCAACCTCTATAACTCGAACCTCGTTAAGTCGCAATCTTCAGTAAGTCGAAAAAAATGTCATTCTCGAATTATTAGATTAGGTATCTCGAATTATTTAGATCTTAAAATCCGGACAAAATCTTATTTCCTTGCGAGGTATCGATAGTACAAAAATCAGACTTCGTAAGTCGTAGTTAGTAAAATATAATCGCGTTACCGAGGTTCCACTGTAGTATAAAAGCTAGCAACTTCACGAAAAAGTTGCTTTCAAGACGGCTGGATTATCTATATTTAATTTCTGTATGAAATTAGGTTGAAATGAAGTATGTCTGGCATTTGAGAACGGTTGCAACTCTGTTTTAATTAGTACGAACTATTATCGCCAGTTGGCGGAATTTCATCCTCAATTATCTGGTAAATGGTAGATACAATGCCATCTGGTAGTCTTAATTGGAACCACTCAAAACGGGTCGACTTCCTGTTTTAAATAGTACGAATTATAATCGCCAGTAAGAAGGGTAGCACTTCCAGTTACCTGATAATTGGTAAGTACAAGTAATGCCATCTGATAGTCTTAATGGGAACTACTCAAAACGGATCATCTTTGTTTTAATTAGTACGAATTATTCTCGACAGTACTTCATCACTGCCTAATTTCAATAAAGAAAAAAATATCCGAAATTCAAACATCAAATAGAAAAATAGGGTAGTTCGATAACAAAATCACTTTTTGAAATTTCATTGGTTATCGAACCACCCTTAAGAGTTAGAATAAAAACAAATTATTTACCCAACGCCAATTGGAGCCATTTGACGGTAGAATAACTTGACCAAGAATATAATTGACTAACAACGCTTTTGCATTACAATTTTGACCCAATATCAAAATTGATGGATTCGAATCCAATACTTTACGTAATGAAATTAATAAATCCTTATTTAGAAATGCATCTTTAATATTTTCTAAAAATACAAAACAAAAATCACTATTTTGTTAGAGAAATGAATTCCTTATCATAAAAATTATTAATCGCAACAAATATTTCAAAATTTAAGGTTATGATATCCATTTTTAAGGCACCCTATAAATGTACATTATTAGTGACGGATTGGCCATGCCCTTACGTTAAGACAAAATCGCTTAAGTTCAAATTTAACTAATATTTTTTTAAATAAAAAACAAGGACTCAATACTCCAGTTTTCTTCATCTAAACGGCCAGGAGACAGTCCTCAGTCCAACTTCTAAGGTTGCCGGTTGATTTTAAGGAAGGTACAAAGAGCCTAAATCCTAAAATACTTAAACCTTTATTCCTAAATTTTAATTTGATACAATTAGCTCAAAAATTAGTTTTCAGTTCTTTAAAATTGGATTTTAAAGTCCTTTTGCTTGAGATAAAAATTATGATAAGGAATCCGTAAACTTAAAATATAAACTTACCGTCTGGAAAAAGACTAGACAATGAGATTTCTTCTAATAATCGTTGAGTTTCGGTTAGAACTTGTCGTAGATAATAACAATTTCGACCAAATTTACGAAATTCCACTGTCACTTTATTAAACATATTGAACTCAAAAAGAAAAACAACACACACACAAAACTCGAAAAAAAAAATTCACAAATATGAATCACTTTGCAAACATATTTGAAAATTCAAAATGATTTGAGATTCAAAAAATTTTCCAAAATTCACATTATTACAAACTATGAAGAAACTATAATTAAACACGCGATTTCAGATAAGCTTCAAAACATTTTTTTTTTTGTTTTGTAAAAAAAAAATTCAAAACTGAAAAGGTTAACATTTGAGTTCGACCTTTATTAAAAATAGAGATAAAATAAATGAACGAATAATCCTAACCACCTAATTCTATGGTTCAGATCAGATAAGAAGTTTCTTTTTAATTTAAATAGATAAAAAAAATAGTTTATGTCGAATTTTAAGTGTTGTGTAATATGGTCAATGGTGTCATTTCAAAAATTTTCTTATTTCAAAGACGAAAAAAAAAAAACAACAAAAACAATCTGTCAAAAATTTCACAATAACAACATATGGTCATAAAGACGATATAAGTTATCAAGTGTGATACAAATATCACAAAAACAAGGGTTCTATATCGTACATTGTACAGTGGAGTATTTATACCGAATAGGGTATTCCACTATTTTTGAAAAAGTTCTTCAAAATGTTGATTTTGCTAATAAAAAGCCACCAAAAATTTATTTCGGAAAAATACACAAACTTTCTTGCCAAAAACTTAAATTTTAAACCTTTTTTAAACTGTCAAAAACACGGGCATCCAATTTGATGACGTAATATCGGTATCATTATACGAAATAACACAAATAAGTTTGACAGATATATTCATAGACATCTGATTATAATAAATATAAATACTTATTATCTATGTATATATTATACCCAGCTGTCTACACTGAACTAACTGATAGTCTATGGCTCATACCCATATGACATCACAGCAGGGCTTACCCGCGTTTTAAGTCATGTGATATATTAATACAAACATTAAAATTAAATACTATTAAATAAAGCACAAAACATTCTGCTTTATCTCCCGATTTCCTGGAAGTTTGAGGTGGCAACTTTAAAAGAATCAACAATTTTGATTGGTAAATCTGTGTACCAGAGTTTTATTTAAAGTCACTGAAAATGATTTCTCATATAATTTGTTCGAGTTGCAAGTAATTCGAACTTAATTATAAAGGGTATCGATACGGAACCCTGATTGTATCATCACAAAAAATATATTTATGCATGCACACAAATTTTTCTTTCCAGTTTCAGATTCAAGAAGAAAATGTGTTTAAAATAAATTATTCATCAGAAATCAATCAAGGATTATGTCATACAGGAATTTAATTACGTAATGCAAAATTTACGAAAAAAAGGGGATTTTTTTTTATTCTTTTCATAAAATACAGTCAAAATTAGTTATAAGGATAATAAAGGAACCGTAAAATTATGGTCGTTATATCTGTGGGCGAGCTGGGACGGAGCAATCCGATTTTCTGGTGCTCTAGTTTTTCTTTCGACCGTTAAACTTTCATTTTTTCTGGATGATTTTCAGTGATAAGTAGTTTTAAGAGATGTCGGTATAACCAATTTTGACTATAAAAATGTACGCAATGAAAAAAATATTGTAACCAATTTTCAAGGACATTTTAGCTTATCAATTTTATTTTTAAACTTAATTGTTCTTTTTTTAATAAATAATTGCAAGAATGACTCACTGAACTCAACTCAGCTCAAGGCAATGCTTAAACTGATGCTAATTACTGTATTTAACGAATATACCATTGTCGTACTTAAGTATTTGCACTTACTGTACTTATTTTACGTAGCTGTAAGCAATCAAACTCGCAAAATAAGGAAAATATGAAAAATTATTGTACTCATACCTTAGACCATAAAGTTACATAAACTGAGCGTCAAACGATATTAAGTGTGCCAACATCTGAGGTAATTGCTTAGGTCTAATCTACCATAGCGTTGTGGAAATGTCAAAACAAAGTACTACCCAATTAAATCAATTATTGTTTTATGATAGTACCCTCTATATTCTTAAGTAACACCTCCTACGTTTAATAAGTCTGATAGGTCTGTGAATGCACATTTCTTTCCATTTTTCTCATAGTCACATTTCTCGAATTAGGCCACAGATCGAAATTTGGTAAAGAGTTTTCCCATTTGTCTCGATAAGCTTATTTTACTGGTATAATTTTCTGCAATCAACAACAGAACACCCTGTATACATGGTATATAAATGGCGAACGATCATACTCACATAAAAAGAGCCGTACGTAAACTGCACCTACAAAGGAGGTAGATATTGGAGGTAAATAAAAAACAGGAGACTTTTTTCAGGACACTTTATTTATGAAATGTTCACAAGTATAAAAGTGTTTATATTTTTAAAATTCAAGGATCCCACACCGCATCGCATCGTACACAATGTTACAATGTTCCTGTGACGTTGTGACGTGTCTCGTGAAGGATGATAATCATTTATTTAGTTAAGGTTGTTCTATAAGTAATTTTATTTAATATAATTATATATAATATATTTGTTTATTATGTATATAAACTATTATAAAATGATAACTCACCATTCAATTCGTAAAATTCGAACTTAAATTCTATTTTGAGAAAAATTCAGTACAAAAACATTTTCTTACAAACTTTTGTAAACAACTAGAAAAAACAGTACGGACCACACAAATACAATAAGTCTTACACATTCCATTTCATTTCCATTTATAAATTAATAGAAATTCCTTGTTTTAGAAATTTCTAATTAGAATTTTACGAATTAAACCGTTTTACATGATAATCAAAGAAGCTATAGAAAAACTTTCACAAATAAAAACTCTATAACAAAGTTATAATACTTGGTGCGCCATTATTTCCTCATTTGTATTTGCACTCGAATCTTGGAACACTCGAACGTCGATCGAGTGAGAAAAGTCTACTAGAAGAACTACTTTTTCGAATGAAACCACATTCGAGCCCTGCTTGCTGCATGGAAGCAAATTTCAAATACGAATAATTCCGCATCAAGTATTTTTTTTAATCAAATATTTCACATTCAAAAATTTTTTCATTGGCAAAAAAATTGGGTTGAAAATTTTTTAGTTTTTACTTTGAGATTGACCTTAAAATTTGATGAAACAGTTTCAGAATTAAATCTCAAATTATCTTCAATGAATCTGATAGCTAAGACACACCCGGAGGAGATTGGCAAAGTGACTGGGGAATGTTTGTAGGGGCCACACCGTCGCCTGATTACAAGGTGATACAAACTCACGACACAGCCATTCTTCTTCATTTCCGGTGTGGCCTTAACTTTAAACGTAAATTGAGTTAAAAGTGAAGAATTCAGTTCATTTGAGACTCATGTTTTTTGGGATCCAAATTCTAGAAAATATCGAGTCTTCCTCTTTGGTGTCCTCCTCTTTTTAAATGAAAAAAGACAAGGATACCAATAAATTCAATAAAAATTGAATTCAAATTTGCGCTAATTTGGGGTTCAGCTTCTTTTTTGACCACCGGATTAATATTTTCTTCTCAGATCAAAAATTATGGTCACCTCAAAAAAAAAACTTTGTATACTTCGTGTGAAAAAACGATTGTCATAAAGAAAACAGAAACATCACGTGGTCAGTTCTTGGCACGAATTTTACCGTTTTTCACAATACAAAAAAACGAATTTCCATGTAACAAAAAAATAAATAAAAAAACATTCTAACAAAATTTGATTTTCTTCTAACACTAAGAAAAATAATTAAAAACTTTTCATAAGTTTCCCTGAAAAACAAATAATTTTCCAACACTTGCAAGAAAATTACTGTCTCATATTATGCATTTTTTTCAGTACATTTCGCTTATACAAACTCTCCAGGAGGTTTTGTGAGGGAAAGGGGGGGTTGTTTATACATAAATATGTACTGGTGATTTGAAAACAGACCTCAAATCCAAGGTGAGCATTTTGATATGCTTACATTTAGAAAAGTTTCGAGAAATTTTCCCTCTTACTCTAATTGTAAGCACATATTTTCACAACAACCTTGCGCTGATCGATTTTTATTGAAGAAAATTGTGGATTTATAAACAGAACCGAATTTAGAAAGTGACACTTTTAGGTTAAAAGCCATGTTGACAAAATATTCCATATTTTAAATCAGAAGACCTATCTGCCCTCGGGTGATAGAATGTGCTAAAGGAGGCCACAGAAAATTTAACAAGCTAATTCAAGTGCTAAGACTCCAAATGCGCTATAGATCGAAAAATCTACGAGGGAGGTGTTTTGAAGGTCAAAACCCCATGAGACAATTCTCAATTTATGAGACAATGCGTCTCACTTTATGAGACGCATTTCCACTGACGAATCAGATAGCCATGCATATTTTGAGCTCGGTACATTTTTTGACGTCTTTGAGTCGAACTCCTCCCTTGTATAATTCTTGGGCACGGGTCTGACTCTTTAATTTGGCTTCGGATCCAGATCTGTTTATAAATATCACAATTGTACACCCAAAAAAGAATTGATCACATTTTTTAGTGAGTTTTTCTTGAGTAAAAACTTGATTTGTTGTTGTTTGTTTAATTAAACGTGATGCAAATTTGTTTAAATAAAATATTAATTAGTAATATTAATTAATTATTATGTATATCATTATAAAATATATAATATAGTTTTAATTATTATGAGCGTGCGCATTCAAAACAAAATACAGTACAAAGAAAATGATGAACAAAAAAGAAACAAAACAATTAGAAAATTCTAGGAAAATTATATATATATATAAATATATATAAATTTAAAATACGGACTGGGCCTGCTTTTTTTTAAATTAATTTGTAAACTGTTTTTTGAATTTCTGGACAATTTTTTCTTTATTGAACTTGTATTGTTGGCAAATAGAGACCACCACGTTTGCTCAACCATAACCTGAAAGTCAATGAATTCATTAAATTAGGGAACGATTTAAATCATGGTTCAATTCAAAACAGGTCAAACTTTGAAAATCTGAATATATTCGAATATACAGGTTGGGTCCTTTTATCAATGAAAAAATAATTTCAACAAAAAATGCTGAGTTTGATGGGGGACATCGTGCCTTGACATCAGATTTGACCCAGTTCTTCAGGAATCTTTAATAGCTCATTTAAATCCCAAACTACAAAACGAGCTATTAACCATTATAGATTAAAATGGCCCACTCTGGATAAAAAGTCTGAAATAGTCCATTGAAATAAATATCACGTTCAATTCATTCAATCAAAATATAGTCAAAATCAGTTACAAAGACACTGTCTTCCAGAGAAAAATATCACTAGGAACCTAAGTTGACGACTCTTCAAAAAAACAAGCTGGAACACCAAAAGGTTTATTTAGGGCGTTCTAAATGACCATACATTCGTTTTTCCTCGGATAAGGATAATTTTAGAGAAAGATTTATCAAATGCGTCGCCCCTTTTTCCTGGTAACTAATTCATACTGATGTTGAATACATCGTAGATACAAACAGACTTACATTTCGCAAAATATCGATATTTCAATGGTAACGCAATCATCGTCAGTAGCTAAATTTATTCTAAAAGCATTCTTCTACGACCTATTTTTCTTGTTACCATGTATACCAAGAATTGTCCCGTGATAAATGAGCCATGTTTTAAGGAAAATTGAAAAACTTACCCAACACCTGTTCCCAAAAGTAATGATAACATATTTGTAATAAACAGTGCGCAAAGTCCTTTTTTCGAAAATAAGCTCGTTTCACCGACTCGTGCGTATCGAATACTTAAATGTTTTGAAGTCTTGTATGGATGATTAAAATGCCAAGCTCTAAAATAAATTAAAATTATTATTACTTTGTGTGTAAAAGTGGCTATCTTTTTTTACTTTCATGACGTAAAAAAACAATATTGTCTATACAGGGGATTTCAATAATTAACTCAGTTAATTATTTGTTTTGACTTGTTTTATTGAAAAAAGGGCTGAAGAGTTGTGAATCCCCTCCAAAAGTCTACTTATTGAATTTTAACAACGTGGGACGTAACGAGTATCAAATTTGGATTTGGGAAAAACAAAACTTACTTGGGTGGAAGCTGATCGGGTCGACTACTCCAATCCCAAATCCAGTCTAAATTTTGTTCTGTACGTGGTTCTAATGTCTGCAATCAACAAAAATTTATAATAAACATAATCTCGAAAGATTTTCGAAAATTTTTTTGTGGAACTTACATCTTTTTCTGAATTCATGTAGTAAGAATTCCAATGTTCTTCACCAGTTGCAGTCTTTTCTTGGTTTGGACTGTTCGGTGGTGATTTTGGGCTACCACGCGGCGAATCTCTTCTAGAACTTGCTAGTGATACTTTTGCACTGCTACTATTCGATTCTCTTTGCGCTTCACGCAACAAACGCACATATTCATCGGCTAATGGTGGTGGTAACGGGGTTACACGTTCTGGACTGTTACTTTGCACTGATGCTAGATCAACCCATGAATCGCTACAAATATCACTCGTGTCTAATAAGCTCATCCCATTTTCTACAAACACAGAAATTTCGTTGTTTCAAAAAATTAAAAAAAAGTTAATAAATCGTACCTAGCGTTTGACTAGGTGGGAAGGGGGAACAAAACAGGCAATTTTGGCTTAAACACATACTTAGCCAACAAAGTCAATGGTAATATGGAGGCTAGAGATAAGAAGAATCATCTTAAAAAAGTGTCCATCTGTAAACAAAAAATAACAGTTCCAAAATTGACTAGAGTGGCGCTTGTGTAGCAAAAGGTGTTTGATGTAAACTTCTCTATCCTTCTCTTATAACTTGTTTAGAACTTTACCTTACTTTTATTATTTTGAGCACTTCTTTTAAAACTTACACTTTTACTACAGAAGCGCCATCCTTATTTGATGCTTTACGATGAACACCTTGTATATACAGAGATGGTCCTCCTTATTTCTACCATCCATAAATGATAAATTCAGATCAAAAGAGCTGCCCTCTCCTCAGCTTATGAGGTACTTAGACCTCAAGATGTCACTTGCAACCCTTATGATACTATTGGAGATAACGCAGATGATCCCGTTTGGAGATCCCGCAGATGATCCCATTTGGAGATCCCACAGACGATTCCGTGAGTAGGATTTGTTTGGAAAACGTCAAATGTACAATTAGGTTCGAAAGCAATTCGGGAGCAATCGCGACAGAAAAGTTTTGGGCTTTCTGCGCTGCCCCTGACCTTTACAGAATCATAAAGCCTTCATTTGCATAAAATAGCACATTCCAGCTGTTCTCAAAAGTCCCTTCTATATCTAAGTAACCACTGTATAAGCACATTGGCCAATTTTGGATCAATGTCAAATCGACACAAAAAAAAAATTTCCTAATTTATCAACCCGGGTACCTAAATAAGCGAATGAATTGTCACCCCGAATTTCAAACCGTTTTAAAAATATCAAAACTTGAAAAGATAGTTAAAACTAGAAAATCTAAAACAATTCCTAATAGGTTACAACGAAAAAAAACATTTTGTAATCGGTTAAAAAAAATTAGACGCAGAAAATCCCCCGCATAATAAAAAATAAATAATAATTAAAATATTGCGATTAAATTCTTAAAATATTCCGATCTTAAAATATTGCGATTAAATTAACGATTGTAAACAAAGTATATTTTAAAAACAAAAACAATGACGGTACACACGAGACACAATAAAATCGATACGTTTGTAAACATTCAGACATATGAAAAAAAATCAAAACAAAGCATTTACAAAAAAAAAAATAATTTCATAATTTCTAAAATAATTTTCAAAAAAATTGCATAAAAATATTTCAAGACATCTTTAAATTGCGTATTTGAATTAAAAACAATGAAATTTTTCGCAATATGACGCAAATACTTCTCGTATAAAGGCAATTAAAAACCTTGATAATATGAATTATTTTTGTCATAATCACGACGTAAAAAAAACACGATATTTTTAAAAAAAAGAAAAACATACCATCTAGAGTTTCCTCTTGAATTTTTAAATGTGCCAGATTTTCCATTTTGAGTTAATAATTTTCTTCTGCTAAGATTTTCCAACACAAAAAAACTTTTAAAAAAAATTGTTATTGAAGCAGCTCGCAGCAACAAAAACAGTAATGGATTTATTTACTACACAAAACAAAAACAAATGCGAATCGTATGCAACGCAAACAATATTTGATAATGAAAATTATGGAAAAACTATGAACACTCTCAAACTTGGACAATTGTTTTTCGTTTTGATATATATTTTTTTTTTTATTATGATATTATCCAGAATTGGATACGTGACACAGAGCTCGTTAAGCCTGCGTCACATTTGTTCCATGTTGAATCTATTTAACAAAAACAAGCTTTGTTCAAACGTCATAATATCACGTGACACGCGTTCAACCAATCGTATGGTGTGTTTTGTCTAATAACATATCATTTTGAAAAAGAATAGAACTATTTTGTTGGAGATTGGCGGGAGTGAAAACTAAACATGTAGTGCACTATGTCTGTAAATATTATGTCTCAATCTAATCTATTGACTTCTAAATATTTATCTACTAGAAACAACCATAGATAAAATATGGAAACTACTTTTACATTTTGTATGCAAACTTCAATTTTGGTGGTATTAATTTTCCCAGCCCTAAAATTTGCCACTATAGACATGGGCTTACTAATCCTACCGGTAAATCTAGCACTGAGTTTAACGTTTAAAAATTTTTGGATATCTGAAGTAATTTTCAAAATAACGAAAATTGAAAAGTTGAGAAAATTGAGAAATTCGTTTGTCTGTCTTTCTGTAAAGACGATAACTCAAAAACGAAAAATGATATCAAGCTGAAATTTTTACAGCGTGCTCAGGACATAAAAAGTGAGTTGTGAGAGAAAAAGTTGAGTTCGTAAATGGGCAACATAGGTCAAATGGGTCTTGGGTCCGTCGGACCCATTTCGTAAACCGTTAGAGATAGAACAAAAGTTTAAAAAATGTTCTTTTTAAAAAACATCGCGTCTATTTACATAACTTTCATATATCCGATTTTTTCGTATAAGAAATTCTATGAATTTAAATGATATGAATAACTTTACAATGAAGTTCAGTGACTGTTGACTAGGTTGCAGCACAGATCAATATTCATAGTTTAGTGGCAACTTGAAAAGTTCATTGCTACATACGTCGAACTTAAACGCGTCTACAGCGTCTACGATATGAAAATCCTTCTGTCTACAAGTTTCAGTGGCGTAGCGACTGGGAGGGTTTATCATGCCCCGGATCCCACTTACAAAGGGCGCCAAATAGTCTTCAAAACAAAAAAATTACTAGATAATTTTTATTGCAATTGATTTCTGGGAAATATATTTTAAATTAAGTGCCAATTTAATAAAATAAATGTTAATTCGTAATTAAAAAGGAACGCTAATAGTCTAAATCAAACTGTAATAATAGAAATGGGATATTGATATAACAATAAAAGCGCTAAAAAGGTATTGTGCCCCTGGTGCAAGTTAAGCTCGCTACGCCTATAGATAAAATATATGGCTACGCCATTGACAAGTTTACATGTCTACAAACCTCACACTCCATTTTCTAGTTGTTGTTTTTTTTTTTTGTATGTCTGTTTGGGGTTTTTACCTAACGATCGTTAACGACCGCTCACGACGTGTTGATTCATAGCTTTATCCTTAAATTCGATTCTTTTTAGATGAATTTTCATGAGTCCAGACGTTAGTACTTATTTTAATGTTCTATTGTTGGTTAATTATACAGTTAAAATCGATTATAGCGACATTTCTTATTTAACGACGAATTGATTGTTAAGACTAATTAACAACACTGCACAGTGGAGTACTTATCCCAAATTTCTGGACAGAAAGAACGTCCTAAATAAATCATTTGGTGTTCCAGCTTGTTTTTTGGAGAGTCATCAACTTAGGTTCCTAGCGACATTTTCTCTGGAAGACAGTGTCGTTGTAGCTGATTTTGACTATATTTTGAGTGAATGAATTCAACTTTGAACTTTCACAAATTAAACAATGGGTCTCCCCCTTACACCAATACCTAATTTCTAAATTGATTTATTCAAAAAATATTATTACAAAATTTATGTCAGTCAATTGAACTTTTTATACTCTGTGTATATGAAATATATACCAAGGTATACTAATTTTAGTCTCGAGTTTGTTACTAGATCTTACAAATATTGATGCTACAAAGAAAATTTTGGAATAGGTGTTCATAAAATCACCTAATTAGCCCATTTTCGGTTGTCCGTTCGTCCGTCCGTCCGTGAACACGATAACTCAAAAACAAAAAAAAGGTATCAAGCTGAAATTTTTACAGCGTACTCACGACGTAAAAAGTGAGGTAAATGAGCAACATAGGTCCATTGGGTCTTGGGTCCGTAGGACTCATCTTGTAAACCGTTAAAGATAGAACATTGTATTGGACTTTGAATTAAACCCTATTTTTAATCCGAGTTTAATATAGAACCTAGGATTATTAATAACTTGGAAAAAAGGAGGTGATATAGGATTCAGGTGAAAATTAAATGTAGCCGGAGTCGCTAAAATAATAAAGGCCATAAGTAATAAATTGTTTAAATTTATTTATTTCAATAATCAAATACATATTACATTTCTTTTTGTTTATAATAATGGTAATAGAAATATACAAAGTTTTGAGTAATTTGAGTAAGAATTCATTATTTCAAAAGCCACCACTGTTTTTAGAGAGAAAGAAACAAAGAGAGAGAGAGAGATTGAGAAAATTAAATACAACGAAGCCAAGAAAAAAAAAAACAAATAAGATAAAAATATCATTGATGATGATGGCTTATTTTTAAACAAATTGTATTTTTATCTAGACTAAAAAAAGCTGCCCTAGAATTGATATTGAGAACCGTTCCATATTTGTGCAAATCCATACAATTAAATTTCTCAAAATTACCTATTTTTGATTCAAAAATTACATGTTTCATGTTTGATTCTTCAGTAGACGAAACTCAAAATGGTCGCAAATTTGACGAATATAAAACATTTAATTTGAGGTGACAATCAAACAAGTTTACGTCTAATATTAATATTTCTTATTAAGTTTTTCATCACAATTCAACGAATCAGAATGAATAGGATTAAATTGGAAAAAATTTCCAATTTAATCCAATTCATTCTCATTAATACCAATTAAAATTTTGAATCGAAATTTAATTGAAACAAATCAGATTTAATTGGGTCATATATTCATTATAAAGATCTCTACATGATACGTTTTGCACAAAATGAACAAAAATTTCGGATCTCATTGTCAAAAAGAACACTAGAAACGAGTACGCTCGAACACAACTATTAACAAAAGTTTTTGGTTGCCATAAAAAAAAAACATCTAACTGTAGCAACCACACATATATATTTACACATAGAGGCCCAAAAAAAAAAAAAATAATAATAATAACTAAAGAAAAAAAAACATATTTTGTAAAATAATATATACACAGACGTAGTAATATCAGAATCAGAGACGTCAAGCATTATAGTACAGTAAAAATGTTTATTTTACTTGCAAAAATTACTTCACAATCAAATTAGATCATCTTGTCCTAAAAAAATAACTTAGGGTCACAAAATATATTGTTTCCTTCCACCCTCTGGGTGGAAAATGTCAACTTTCGTCCCGCTGTTCCATCTCCGCCGAGCAGAAAGATAGTATACATATAAATTTCAATGGTTGTAAAGACTACCCCTACCCTCTTTCACCACTTTCTGGATACCATTATGAGAGGTGACGCCCCTCATACGAGATTTAGAAAGCAATATATTTTGTGTGATTTTTTTTGCAAACATTTGGATGTATTTTTCGCAAGGATTACAATAATTTTTGCAAGAAAAAGGTACGTTTTAAATAATCTATTTTGACCATACTAATCAATAATAATTAATAATAATATAATCGCAAATAAAGTGCAATATCCCAGTCGAATGATTAATAAATGTTCTTTTCTGATTAAATTTTTATATACAACAAATTGCGCTGTGGTTTTTTCCCAGACTGAGAAAAATTGAGAAATAATAAATTTCACTATACAATATATTAATTAAAATACTATATATTTTCAATAACAAAACAGAATCGAGAGAAGTTTCTCGATTTTTGGCCACACAGTTTCATTTACTTATTTATTTAATTAAATTGGAAACGGACACAACAGTCGAGTCAAAAATCCATGCATTTCAAAAAAAATCTCTTTTTTTTTGTTATAAATTGTGTGTGTCGTCCAAGTACTTTGGAAATCACAGTAGTTTTCTTTATAAATTAGGCAATTCTCATAATTGTCTTCTTAGCTTTTTAATAATTCGGTTTATTCTAGGTTAATTCCATCAAAATTCTTAAGATTGTAAAGAGACGATCATTGAATATACCAACTTTTTAGATTTTCTAAAGTTATTTCGACTGAAAAGTCATGAAAATGTAGATCATTCCACTGTTAAGACAGAAATTTTCTAAACTCGACCTTCGTTTTCGGTTTTAATTAATATCTCAAAAACTATCCCTGATAAAAAAGACTGATTCAAATATCCAATTAATTCTGATTGAAATCCGATTCAATCCAATAGAACCCAATATGAAATTTCCAATTCGATCCCATTTATGAATTGGAACCAATTGGAAATTTCCGATTAGTTCTATTGGATTGAGCTTCACTCAATCCAATGAATATGGATATGACATCACTCAAACTTCTTTGAACAGAAGAAGAAATTTTCGAATCGAAAGTATAAACAAAATCGAAACTGTACAATCTTAAGAATATACCATTCTAGATAAGCTCAATTAATTTTCCGTTACTTCTTAATCTAAGAAGAAAACAAGAATTTCCTATTGTCTCAAAAAAATTTTATTTAAAGCTTTAAAAATAAGTACGATTTTCATCAGATCTAAGTAAAACATTTTTTTTTATAAACAGATCAAAAAATTTCCTTTTTTGTGTCCCAAACACAAAAAAAAAACGAAAAAAAACCAAATGCATTTTTTTGTAATAAGTTTGTACTTTTTTGCGTATTATTTATACGCATGCGTACGTATATTTTACAGCACATGCGTATAAATAATCGAAAGAAATAAAAGATATAAAAAAAAAACAAACTAATTAGTAAATGCGACCAAATAATTACTAAAATAATTAATAAATACACCGCAACATTTGAATTAAATTGTAAATAAATTGTTAAATTATACAAAAAAAAAAAAAATAATAATTGGGGAAGCCAAATTTGGGAGTAATTTGACTGGTACAATTAGAGTGCAATTATATGTACCCTAATACCTTTTACCGTCATTTTTTCCTTCAATTTTTAGTCATAAAATTTCTGGAAACATTAAACAAAATTTGAAATTGGTACGAAGCTATGGGTTATACTTTGCTCACATATCACACAAATTATTGGTGAGACAAATTGAAGTGTGTTTATTGGAGGGTAAAAAATGGCGGATAGTGGGTGATTAGTGGTACTTATAATGGCAGTAAAATAATTTAAATATTTGATAAAAAGTTTAAACACAACTAAACTTAACACCGTCATCACTGGAGTAACAATTGTGACAATGTAACTTATGGTTACGTACTCGAACATCGGTGCCCATTAAACCATCCCCTAATTGGACATGACATACACAACATTTAAAACAATCCATGTGATAAAATAAACATAAACTTTCAATGATCATTGCAGCTCCACGTCCTGAAACATAAATTTTTTATTTAAGACTAAAAAAAATGTATATGTATATCAAATATGGTGGAAGCGAAGGGAAAATCAGGACGCCACAACCTTACCATACATTGTAAGTCAAATCAATCGGGAAATGGGTCAAATTTGACTTGCAAGATTTGATTACAGACAGACAACGGGACAGGTGAAACTAAATAAAAAGTGTAATGAATTTATTTATACTTTGAAAACTGGTCACCCTTTAAGAATTGGCGCTGGGGTTTTCTTTTTTAAATCCGCCCCTGACTGAGGTAATGTATTAAATGAGTTTCTTACCTAATTCATCCCCACAATGGGAGCATTTCTTTTTACCGCTAACACTTAACATTTTATCATGTAAATCATAATCGGTTGCTTGTGGTGGTATTATTGGTGGGGGCATTGTGGATACCGGTGGTGGGGGTCGACTACGTTCATATGATATTGGTGGTGTTATGGGTGGTCCTCGAGAAATTGGTAAATCTTTTCTAAAACAAAAGAAAAAAGTTTGAAATTTGATAAAAATAAATTTTTAAGGTAGTTTTGACCCAAACAATTCAAAAATCGTGTTCATTTGACAATTGGACAAGTAATTTCGGAGAAAAACGATATCTCGTTTCGATTTTTGAGAATTTCACGCGTTTGGTGCTTGAACTACCTTAACTCTATAAAATCAGTCAAAATGATCTTTTGGATGAGTTATTAAACAATTAAAACCATAAATTGATTTCGTGGACCTCAATTGGCTACGAAAACGATTATACGGTTCGTAAGATCTAAGAAGTCAGATTAAGTTAGATTACCTATTTAGTAAATGAGTTCGTTCTCGAACAGTCGGTCGATTTTGAATACGTTGCGTTAAAGTTTGGACAACAGCATCTGGAATATGTTTCTCAGCGTTTCGATATTGATTGGCAGTGGAAAGACGACTAGATCGTTCACTTAAACGACGTTCCTCAGCCTCTTGGATCAACCAATGTTGATTATAGTTGTCACGATCTAGTGTTGAAGTCAACGTCATTGGTGACTTTTTAATTGGCTGAGATTGTATCCATGAATCCGTGTTCATTAATTTTGATTTGGGTGTTGCACTTAACGCGTGCAATGTATGCCGAGACATTGGTCCTGTTTGGCTCACATCTTGAATTGTTGACGTGGACGTTGATGTGGGTTTCACTGTATTTGGTAAAAGTATTTTACTGTAGGCAGTTGTTGCTGGCGGTGGTCTTGGTGGAGGGGATAAAGGTAAATTTGTTGATGCTTGATTTGCTGTGGGTGAAGTTTGTTGATAATAGTTTGGATAATTATTGTACACATGCTCAATGGGACGACTAGTATTGCGTAAATATACATCCGGTAAGCCAATTGAATGCTTCGATACCGAATTTAGAATATTTGCTTTACGATTTTGGTATAGTAAATCTTCTCGCTGTCTTTCTAATTCTTCTTGCTCTAATTCCAACAATTCACGCTCAACTCTGATCACATCCTAAAATCAAATATTCCAAATTAATTTTCTAAATCATGCAAGTCAAAAATTCACACTTTTCGTTGGAGAACTAACCAATCGGAATGAATAGGATTCAATTGGGAAAAATTTCCAATTTATTCCGATTCAATCCAATAGAACTAGTCGAAAATTTAAAATTAATTCTAATTCATGAATGAGATCGAAATGAAATGAAATTGAAATGAAATTCAATCAGAATATAATTGGAAATTTGAATCGGAATTGAATCGAACGAACGACTGGAGTGTTTTATGTGTGCTGTGTCCGTCAGATTATTGTTAGCTTCAAACAATAGATGCTTTATAGATACCACATAAGTATACAAGTTATAAATACGTATGACTAAAAAGGAGAAGGTGCGCACGATAGGCTGCGCACACAAACGTAATGACGTTCGATTCTAAAACTCCAAAAAACTTGATTCTTCGGCTATTTTACATAAATAAAATGAGGAAGGACCTTATAATTTAAAAATAGGAAATGATTGCTACTTTGTTGCACTCACAAGTGTACTGAGGGTCATCAGATCCAAGCACCTGGAATATTGGTGCTTGGTCCATCTTCTAATTTATTATGATTATATGAAGAACAGGATTTACTTGAACTCACCTCATCGTCCCCATATCGAGAATCATCTTTTTCATCTCCAGAATTTGAACTCTAAAAAAACGGAAACAAATCAAAATTAAAGTTCGTCCAAATTCGTTCAAAATTGACCTCATTCTTATTACTGACCTGGATTGAAAAGTGATTATTGGTATTATTATTATTATTATAAAGTGATGATCTAGAAGTCGATGTCGAATCTTTATTATTAAAGCTATTATGACGCCATTGTTCCTCCTTTTCCAAATTTTCAATAATTTCCCGTTCCTTTTTTGATATTTCATCTTCTTCGTGATTATGATTGTGGGTAATGTGCGTTGTTTTTGTATTCTCTGTAGGATCGACTTCCGATGAACTTTGAAATTGATGTTCTGATATTGAACGATTCGATTCTAGTTCGACACCCGAATCACGACTTTCGATTTCCGCATGCGTATTAATGAAATCATTATTATTAAAATTTTGTGATTGTCTATACATTTGTTTTTCCAGTTGAAGTTCCTCTTGGAGAATAGTCGCAGCATCCGGAGGTTTGGACACTGTTAATTCCAGGTCATTGATGTCTGTTAGACCTTCAATTCCAAGGAAACTTGATCGTTTATTACGTATCTCATTCTTAATACGTTTTGTTGAGTTCAATCGTTTCAATTCGTAATCAGTTGAATTCGAATATTCATCGTCACTGGGTTCATCGTCAATCGGTGGTGGTGGCGGTTTTTCTTTTGGTGGTTCCACACTTTTTGGAGGAGCTAATGGATCTGCTATTGGTTCATCAAACACAATTTTATTACGTAAATCCAGATTGTTAATTGTGCATGTGATCAATTCCTCGACAACGGATGACTCCGATTTAGTTGTGGTCGTACTTGCCACGTCAGTTATTTCTGGTGATGTGGGAGGTGTCTGATGCTGATGATGCATTGGTGGAAGCTCAATACTTGATAAATATTTCTTAAGCGGATTCTCATTCAAGTGTGTGTCAACGCACACAGTGTTAATAGCTGCCATTGTGTCTGAGTCATCATCCGGATCATCCGCTTGACTTACTGAGCAAGACACATCTGCGGTTTGTATACCACTATCTTCTCGATCCGTATCTCCACATTGGGATAACGCAAGTAATTCCGTGGATGATCCAGATGGAGGATAATTACTTCTCTCACAATAATCTAATCCATCCAAACTTTGGACATGTTCCAATGTACAACCAGATTCTTGATTCGAGTCGCTTCCACGAATATCTAAACTATCCAAGGAACAATGGAACATTCGTCCTTTATCCATGTGACACAATGAACGCGTTTGTTGTTCCATTTCCGCTTTTCTCAAAGCCTTGCCATTGTTGTCAATTAATTGACTTGTGGAAGACCAGACTGATAGAATATTGTTATTTTTTTCGACGTTAGTGTGCGAAACAAGACTGGATAATCGATCTCGAACCGTCATTATATCGCCAGCCAATAATTTGGTTGCTTTTTTAATGTTTAAAGATTCTTCTGTACATTTTTCTAAATGTTTTAAACGTTCTTTGATACTTTTCGAATGTGATAATTCGTCTGGTAAATTTGTGGACGGTTGTTGATTTGTGGACGTGATTTTACTTTTTGTCTCGAATAATTGTTTTCGTTCAGATATATCAATTTTTGGTAGGTCTGGTTTTGTGGAACTGTGATGAACATCGTTCGATGATTGCGAGTTTAACGATTGTAATGTGTACAATGAAAATCGTCGATCTTCGTTCTTCTCGTCGTCAAAATCAAAATGAAAAATCATAAAAATAAAGAAAATCAAAATAAATAAAAATCAAACCCGAAATCATTAAAATAACTTAAAATTAAAGTTAAAGTAAAATTGAAAAAAAAAATTAAAGAAGATTGTCTTAGTAAAGTCGTAAGATTGACTGCCATTTTTCTTCAATTTTGTGGAAGAAAACTGTATTCTGTAAATTTAAAATACGGTGATGACGTCATAAAGTTCAAAAAATCGATTTTATTCATAAAATATTCAAATTTTATCCGATTTGAATGGAATTTTTTTTTGAAACCTACTAATTTTGGGTTAAACTTTTCATTTTTCATGTTATTTTTTTGTTAACTTTCACCTTTCGGTGAAATATTGACACCAGGACCCCACGATAACCAATACTTTTATAGGTAGGTTAAATTTGTCCACAAATTTGAAAAGTACGACCCAAATTTAGTATAATTCCATACTTGGTTTATTAAAATTGGATAAAATTTGGATGTGATAGAGCAAAATTAAAATTTTTGGATTTTGATGACGTCATAAAGTTCAAAAAATCGATTTTATTCATAAAATATTCAAATTTTATCCGATTTCAATGGAATTTTTTTTGAAACCTACTAATTTTGGGTCAAACTTTTCATTTTTAATGTTACTTTTTAGCTAGCATTAACTTATTGGCGGAATATCGACACCAGGACCCAACTATCTTCAAAACTTTTATAGGAAGCTTAAATTTATCCACAAATTTGAAAAGTACGACCCAAATTTAGTATAATTTCATACTTCGTTGATTAAAATTGGACATCATTTGGATATGATAGAACAAAATTCAATTTTTGGATTTTGATGACGTCATAAAGTTCAAAAAATCGATTTTTTCATAATATACCCAAATTTTATCCGATTTGAATGGAATTTTTTTTGAAACCTACTAATTTTGGGTCAAACTTTTCATTTTTGATGTTATTTTTTAGCTAACATTAACTTTGTTTGTGCGAAATATCGGGACCCCACTTTCTTCAAAAGTTTTATAGCTAGCTTAAATTTGAAGTCAAATTTGAAAAGTATGACCCAAATTTAGTATAATGTGACGTCACAATAGTTTAAAAATGTACCTTAGTGCTATTTATATTGGATGTTGATTGACTCAAATGTTCGGTTTGGTAGTCGGACGTATGATGAAAACTTCGACGTTTGACTCGTGACTTGTAGCCTTGTATAGCACTTTCGTATGTATATTCTTCGGTTTGTTCTTGAGCCTTCTCATTACTATTTTCATTGGCCATTAAACCATTTGTTTTACAATCATCAATTGTATTCGAATTAGCTGTCGATTCGTTCTGGTTTTGCTCTGATGAGGGACTCATTAACATATTATCATCACTAGCTGCTGAATCAGTTCGCTACAAAATTCAATATTCATATTTTAGAAAACACTATTAAAATCAGATGAAGCTATAGGATTCTGTCAAGGCCAGATGCCAAGCAGAAATCCGACAGTTTCCTCACCGGGATCTCTCCCAGGATTGATGGATCCGATCCTAGGTTTCTCTGCAGATTTTTGCAAGTGCAAATAACATGTGTGGAGGTTTCTTCGTCCTCCAAGTAGGTCAATAAGTGGGATCGTCAGAGATCCTCATTTTATGAAAGTGCCGCCCATAGCAGTTATACAATCTGCTTGTTCGGTAAATTTAAAAATAACTTTGACATTCTGTGTCCGCGGAATCAATCTTGAAATACTTACTATATTATGTGTATCATCTGTCGTATTTGATTCTTCACTAATACTCCCCTTTCGACTTGGAGTTGAAATACCTAAATCTGCTAAGTCATTTCCATCATCTTCTGAATATAATGCCAGATTACTTAATTTTCTACGTCTACTATTCCTAAAATTTAAAGAAAAACTGTTAAGAAACAAACATCAAGAAATATGAGAAGTGTCCTTAAAAAAAGGGGTAAAAATTTCACGTACCGATCTTCCAACATTTCACTAAATGTTTTGCTACGTCGTCTCGATTTATCACTCTCTTGTTCCATATTCCTAATTTCAACGACTCGTTCGATGATATGTTCTTGACGCTTTCGTCGACTGCTTTTCCAATTATCCAAGTTCTAAAAATTACAAAATAAATAAAACTTAGTCAGAAATCTAATCACAAGACTTAGACATATTACTAATTACTAATTAGTAATTAGATAAACAACTGAAATAAATTTGACAAAAAATGGAGAAAACTAAATTTATTGTTTACTTAAGTAGATAAACAAGTCAAACAATTACAATTGTAATCAGTGGCGGATTTGAGGAAAAAATCAAAATTCATAAAAGGCACTCCCCTTGATATTCAGGCTTACACAGTTACACCTTTATTTATCACAATGGGTTCTATTGTGAAAGTGTTTCCTTCGTGGACAGCTAATATAACCTAACCTACACTTTTATTCTCGTGATGAGAAAAATTCTCACAACGACTTTAAAAAAATTTAGAATTTTCTGACACTATACTCATAGCTTAGTGGTAGAAAACAAAATACATACGGCTTGCCAATCTTCACCATCTTCTTTAAATTCCTGTTTAATTTTCTTAATAACTTCAACTTTTTTGAGTTGCTCCTGTGCCGATCGATACAAATCACATGGTCCAACTTTAACAAATTGTAATGGATTTTGTGCTGGTTTCGGTGGATTTGGTTTTGTTATCCGACATCGTGCAGGAATATATTCAGTGCCCTCCTATAAACAAACACACAAACATAAAATACAGGGTGTTCAAAATGTAAGTAAAATATACAGAATGATTCAGTTGCATACCTTGTTACCATTGATACCAGTTGTGTTGTTATTTTTACTATTCAAATCCAATGTACTTGAACGTCTCTCCATATTTTTCTCGTGGTTTTATTTACATTTTTCTGGAAAGAAAAATTTAATAATAAATAAATTTTTCCGTACAAAAAACAATGTAAAAGTATTATTTACAATCGATGTATGTGAAAATGAAACAAAGTCCCCACAAAGTTCTAACTGATATCAAATATTTATCAAGGTAACCTTGATTACACTTCGAAATTGTAAAAATTTTTTAAATTGTTGGAAAGATCAAATTTCAAAATTTTGTGTCTAATAAACAAAGAAAATTTTTGTTTTTCATGCAAATTTGTATGTATTTTGATTTATTGGTGTGTTTATCTTATCTCGTTGCTTTTATCTACCGCTACAAGTTCAATTTGGGTGGGAGGTTTTGTTAAAATTTTTTTTAATTTCCTTGTTTTTCTATGGAAAATATTTTGATGACATTCTTTAAGAGATAAAATTGATTCATGACAAAAATATTTTTGATGTTAAAAAATAATGAAAACACCATGACACAACTGTCTTAACGTCTTAAGTCAAGTTGCAGTGCGCTGCGCACTTTAGATTGCACATCAATAATTCAAAATGAACATTACTAAGAAGTCAGTCTCAGTAAGTCAGTAACAGTAACAGTAAACAGATGAATATCTTAAATACGCAAGTTATACGCGTTTTTTTATTTCAAAGGTACAATGATAGATGGCAAATTATAAAAAAAAACAAAATAATTGTAATAATATGTATGCAATACAGAACTCAGTATATACAGTATACACAGACAATTAATTGTGTTAGTTGTTTGTGTTCCTTGTTTGTTTTGAATCTCAATTACAGACAGACAGACTGACGGAACAAACAATAAACATAGGGTATGAAAAAAAAAACGAACAAAATGAGAGAAGTGAGAAGACAGCTGAGTGATGTTTTTCTTAAAACGTATCTACATGGAATTAAAAACTTGTGAGCAGCCAAGCTCCACCACTAAGGTCATATTTTCCCATGATATCTTTGTTATTATACCCTGTATATATGTAATATATATCAAGGTACAAAGTTTAGTCCCAAGTTTGTAACGCTTAAAAATATTGATGCTACGAACAAACTTATGCTATAGGTGTTCATAAAATCACCTCTGTTTATCTGTCATCACGATAACTCAAAAAAGAATAAAGATATCAAGCTGAAATTTTTATAGCGTGCTAAGAACGTAAATAGTGAGATCAAGTTCGTTCTATGAGCAACATAGCTCAATTGGGTCTTGAGTCCGTTAAAGCGTTCTTTATAAAAAATAAACAACTTTTGTTTGAAACATTTTTTCATAAACATCATTGTTTACCCTTGAGAGCGCAAATCAGATGCAAGTTATCTAATACTAGCTTGATACCCACCCGCTTCACTGGGCTTAAAAGTAAAAACCAACGCCTCTCTTGATCTCACTTATCCCCCTTACATAACACTCGAAGGGATTGTTTTACACAGTCATAATATATGCACAGTTTTATAGTTTACAATAATATCTCCGTTTTCTGTAATAGTGTCCCATTTTTGCACGCAAGGACTAAAAACTTCAAAACCCAACCAAGTCCTCTATAAGGTTATAAGAAGGAGAACGATCGCTATAGAAAATATTGTCCCCGAAATATGGATAAAATAAGTGAGGCGCTGCGACCGCTAAGTAGTATCAATAAAAGCGGGCTGTTGTGCGCTAATTTGAAATGATATATCAATTAGTACATCATGCAACTAACTTCATCTACTTGTACTCATAAACAGCTAACTTCGCAGATACTACTTCTTGATGACAGCGCGGCTGGTGGCTGAAAAATGAACTATAAATTCTACAAATTTTCAGGGACAGGCGCGCTAATGCTTTAACACGTAGCGATCGTTCTCCTTCTTTATAACCTTCATGATCCTAACCGTCACATAATGCCTAGCTATACAATTTTAAGTATTGAGTTGCGGTGTAAGTTCAGAGCACCTAATTTTAGAAGTCCGATTTTTGAACTTTGCGTCGCTGGTGTAATAGAGCCATCTCTTATCTTTATTATTACAATACATTCTCAGCCTTTTCCGTTGACCTTCGGTATAGTTTTATAAGTCTACATTTTCGTGGAAAATACGACTAAAAATAGTTGTTGTTAGTTATGGAATAGATCGGCATTATCGACATCATGACTGTGGCTGTGGCTCAGAGTGCCAGTGCCAGTGGATGTGTAAGACTGTAAGTGTAATGTAAATGTAATATTTATAAGATGAAACAAGCGCATGTCCGTGCGTCTAACATAACGGTAGAAAGGCCATCACACACATAATAATCATAATCATAATAATAGGACGCTGCTCTGCCTCTACAGTCTACGCTACACTACCTATATACTAGTCACTCGTACCTAGTCACTAGTGTACGAAATTTAACACATACCTACCAAGTGTATGCAAAAAAAAGTTGTATGCACGCCACATAACCTCTATATACATATTAAACATCTGTCAACAAAGCAAGTTGATGTATTTACCTCTTCTTGACTTTCAAGAAAGTCGCCATCTACCTGGCATATCTGAAAATGTCAGGGAATTTTAGACTTGATTCTTCACCGATATCGTTGAAGAATTTTTATTCTAATATTAAATTTGCACTACCAAAAACAATCGGGAAATGTTTTCTATAGTCCAGAAATTTTGGAGGCATAAACTTGAGAATGTCTTCTTTGCTATTGGAGTAATTATTCTCTCCAGCGAGAAATATTATTAGAAACAACTGTGGTGACTTTTTCACTAAAAGTTATCGTAGAAAGCGCATTCGTTAAGAAAGTTGATTGTCGCCCTATTAACTCATTTGGTTAAGGCGTAACCAATTCCCTCCGCGGTATGCTTTGGGTAGCGGATTCGATTCCCGCCGGCACAACAAAATTAATATAATTAATAGTTGTAATGGGCTGGTGTAGTTCATGGTATATGCATGAAGGAGGTGCACTCAGCCTCTGAAATTGAGGAGCTGATAAATGAAATTACCAGCGGAAAGGTGGTAAAACACATATATGGTATCACAAAGGTTCTCTATAGCCTAAGTGTGTCTTTCGTAGACAGCCAATATAACCTAACCTAAACTAAGAAGGTTGATTTAAAAAATTTCCACTTATTTAGATATGTTAATCAACAAAATTTCTACAAATAGGGCTTGGAAAATCTTTTAGGTTATTTAACAAATGAATTGAATCTTACTTTTTTTTTTATTTCGTGAAAAGTTCACAAATGTGTTGAAAATTATTCCATTATTCAATAATTTTTTATTTATTTATACAATGACATATCTTCAACACATATACAACGTTGCCAAACATAATATATAATTTTTATTAATTATCTCAAAAACAGAAATATTTGTCAGTATATAATATTTTTACAACCTTCGATTAATACAAAATAATCGGAATACTTCATATCTTTTGGAAGAGTAAATTGAATCACGTATTATTTATTATATAGAGGTATAAAAAGTATAGGTATGGTATATAAAAATGTTTTAAATAATTCTCCCGTCAACCGCGAATGTTTCTTTTTACTGTTTACAAAAACCATATTGGTACAGTTACATTCAAATTAATCGGTACATATTATTATTTATTTACAATAAAAATCGGTCAAATCGCGTACACATTTATTTATTATTTGTTTACTTCAAATCAATGGTTCTGTATTCAAATTATTTCAATAGAGTATTCTACTATTTTTGAAAAAGTACTTCAAAATGTTGATTTTGCTAATAAAAAGCCATCAAAAATTTATTTCTTTTTTCAACTGTCAAAAACGCGGACATCCAATTTGATGACGTAATATGGGTATCATTACACGAAATAACACAAATAACTTTGATAGATATATTCATAGACATCTGATTATAATAAATATAAATACTTATTATCTATGGATATATTATACCTAGCTGTCTACACTGAACTAACTGATGGTCTATGACTCATACCGATATGACATCACAGCAAGGCTTACCCGCGTTTTAGGTCACGTGATATACAGTTTAAAAATTACGATTTTTAATTTTAATATTTTTAAAGAAAGTGAAAAAAATTACACAAAAGTCGGAACTCAAATCAGGTTCTTCTAGAAATCCGGTCTAGGACGTGTAAACTTCGTCAATTTTGTAAACTAACAGAAGATAATCTGGTTTTTGTGTAATTTTTTCGTTTTGTTTCAATTTGTTTAACAAGGACCATTAAATAATTCAAATACTATGGAACGGAATGCTAAAAATTAAATATAATGATAAATAAAATAAGACACACCCACAAAATATAAATAGTAATTACATTGAAATCAAATTTATCAACAACAACAACAAAACACACCAAAATTTTATATGCATGGCCTTTAAAAAAATTTACACAAAAATAAAAATGATTAACTGAATTTATGTGAAAACGTGTTTGATATAAAAATTTATTTTTACTGAAAAATTTTAAATTAAAACTTAGATATCAAATTCGATTTTTACGATTATTTTTTCTCGAACAATCAATCCCATAGTTTTTAAATATCCATTATTGTTCGACTCAATTTTCACATGCAGACCTTGAATGCACGACACACAATCGTACAATTGATTTATTTTGGATTCGCTTTAATTCGGATTATATTTTTGTAGCCTGCTTAGGACGTAAAAATGAGGTTAGGAGTTCGTTAATGAGCAACATAAGTCAAGTTTTTGGATCCGTAGGACCCGTCTTGTAAACCGTTAGAGATAGAACAAAAGTTTAAGTGTAAAAAATGTTCCTTATAAAAAAATAAACAACTTTTGTAGGAAACATTTTTACGTAAATATCATTGATTACTCGTGAGGGCGCAAATTAGGAGACAGTTACATGTGTGTGGCTGTTACAAATGTAACAGCCTTTAGGATACCTTTCTTTTTTTATATGACATAAAAATAAAAACGATTGGGTCATCAACACTGTCTATACATGGTATTCCAACATTTAACTCAGTCAATTATTTGTTTTCACTTATTTATTGTCTTTTTTTTTTGTTAATATGGACTACAAGGATTGCGCTCCGCAAATTTGATTACGCACGTAGTAAAATATCAAATAAAAACAATTGTAGAATTTTAAATATGCGCTAGTACCACGTGTTCAAGTGAAGTTTTTTTTTTCATGTAAATTTGTAAGTGAGTGCGTGATTATTTTTACAATGAATATCGGATCGAGTTCTTGTATAAGCATTATGAGTTTGTACAGTTCAGTTCACTAAACAATTCACTTCGTTTTTGTTTGTAGTAGAGGTTATTCATACTAGATGTTAATCATCATATATAGATTTTTAACATGTTTTTTTGATTGACCTTCGTGCGTCGTTTGGGATTCTCTGTAAAACACCGCAACGCACTAAAGCCACATTCCATTTAATCTTATACATTATTACTTTAGCAAGTTTTATTCTGTCCTACCCTTATCTTCGTTATTTCTTTATCAAATTCCATATTGGATTGATGAAAATCAACCCAAAGACTAGAAAGGCAAATTTCATTTCTCTGCGACTAAAAAGGCAAATTTCATTTTTTTTTTTTATTCGAGGTTAGTTTGAAATTGCATTTGTCCAACAGTGAATTTAAAAGTGAAATAAAAATATGAGTAAAGTACCTTAATAGTTAAGTTTGGGCTTATTTTGCAATTTATGATACAAAATTTTGATGATTTTTTGTCAAAAACATTCGCATAGTTTTTGCGAATGCGTTAAAAAAAGTGTGAATATTCACGAATGCGTATACTCGTTCCATCACTAATAATTATGATCAACACCAGTAGTAAATAACGTATAATTTTTTTTTCAATAAAAGTACTGTTAAAAAATTCTTTAGCGAGTTAAAAATTTCACAATCGTGATTTGATTATGAAAAATATAGTGTAGCTTAGCGTACGACCATTATAATAAATAATATGATCATGTACGTACGACGTAATACGTCACCGTCACCGTCATTCAAGTTCACTTTACAATTCACTTAAGTCGTATGTCGTATGTCGCAAGTCGCACTAAAGATGCAATCATCTTTATCAATCTTTACTTTTAAACCCAGCAAAGCGGGTGGGTATCACTCTAGTATATAATAATTCTAAAATTCATTGATACAAAATCACTAAAGTTAAATAAACAAAATCATTACTTCTATGAAAGAGATTGATTTTAAGTTTAAAGTCATGCATTTTATTGATGGGAAATCAAATTGTACTTAGTTAGGAATATATAATCGTGTAAATAAATCGAATCGATGAATTAAAAGAAAATTTCTTTGTGTTTGCTTTAAATATAGGATTTGGTTATTACAAACACATACCTATCATGTCTAGTCTATATGTGATTGTGTCAACTACATGAAGATTATTGTTACTAACTTATAGAAAGTTTGAAATAAACTTATTGATCAGTTTTATAATATATAGCATATTTTTGTACATATATAAGAACCATTCATAGCGCAGTTGGACTTAAGACATTTAAATCAGTATTAGCAGGTATAAACCTTCTTTTTTTTTTACCTGCTCATGAAGTTGTGACAATCACATCACTATTATGTTATAATATTTATAAGTAATATTATAAATTTTGTAATTAATGATACAAAATGATGATGATTTTTTTGTAAATACGCGAAGATTCGTGCCATCACTAATTTGTATTAGAGAAGCTATGTAATAAAATCAATATATGAACAGCACATAATTAAATAGCATGCGTTCATACGAAGTTGATTTGCATTGCATTGCATGTACACTCAACTTCACAAATAGTGAAATTTTTTAGAAACATTATACTTTGTATGCATTTTTTAACCGCAATTAATGATATTTAACACGATTTTCCTATTTTTTACCTTGGTTTTCTTTTTTTTTCTCTTCTTATTAATTACATCAACATGTCGATATACTCATAACGAGTCATGGACATTTTAATAGATGAACTACACTGGAAAAAAAATTCTTAATATCAACTGATATGAGGTTGTCTCAATCTTGGGAATGGAGCCCTGAATGTGATATAACTACCTACAGGGTTGAGTGGTGAAGTTGACACAAACGCATGAGGTGTTTGTATGAAAGTAATATACTGTCTAACAAATGATTTTGTTTATTTAACTTCAATGATTTTGTATCAATGAATTCATATTTTAAATTCAATACTTTTCTATTGTAAATACAAACATTAAGCTGTACTTGTTTCAATCGTTAGGCAATTGTTTGAAAGTATCTTTACTTTATTTCAATATGAAACGGCCAACTTCGGGATGAGTATGTCATTATTTTATTTATTTTTTTTTTACAGTGTAGGTCCGTGTAAAAGATCTATTTAAATGCAACAAGCATGGTGGTTTTAGGCTATAGAAACTAATAAATGGACTCTAATCATCAATTTTTAACATTTCCAAACGCATTTAAGAAAAAAATAACAGCAAAAACTTCAGGCTTTTCGGTTTATTTTTTCCAAAAAATTTTCAATTCACTGAGCTAATCAATTTCTGCATAGCAAGGAATCGTAAAATAAGCTTTTAGTGACTTTTCTCTGGAAGTTTCTCCGAACTATCGAATAGAGCGACCGTAATTATAGACAACTTTACTGCCGTGTTAAACTCACTTTTGTTTGTGTCTAGAAATCGGGTTAAAAAAGTTTTGTAAGTAGTTAATTCAAAATTGGGACAGTTTAAAAGCCAGATTTATAAGCAATCAAAAACAAAAAATCAAGAGAAGGGAAGCGGGGGCGACAGGAGAAGATGAGACTGGTGGGGGGGTTGAATACGAATGTATTGTATGTAGTAATAATATGGCATCATGAATATTTGATATTACATTAATATAAGCGAACAATACAAGTGATTTCCTAGTGGACAAGTTTCCATTTATGGATTCGATCCATTAGATTTACAATAAAATTCACATAAAATTACAAAGTTAAATACCAAATTTGTAAAAAAATATTTTTTTACTTTGATTGAAAGAAAGCTAATAGTTTTCACCTCGAAAAATTGACTCTAAGATAGCCACACATTCATAACTGATATTCCCATAAAACACATAATATAAAATACATAATTTGCGCCCTCGCAGGTGAACAGTGATGTTTAGGAAAAAAAAATTCAAACAAAAGTTGTTTATTTTTTTATAAAGAACATTTTTTACATTTAAACTTTTGTTCTATCTCTAACGGTTTACAAGATGGGTCCTACGGATCCAAGACTCAATTGACCTATGTTGCTCATTTACGAACTGAGCCTCACTTTTTACGTCTTGATAAAAATTCCCGCTTGATATCTCATTTCGTTTTTGTGTTATCGTATCCACAGACAGTACTGGGACTAAATTTAATATACTATCATATATTTCATATATGCATGCTATAAAACATGAATTTACTTAATCAATTGTTGATTTAGCCTTTAAAGGTCATACCCACCTACCATGGGGCTTGTTATATATTGTTTGTGAGAGTATACGCAAAGAAAATCTAAAACGCTGTCTTGTTTTTCATAAACAGGTTCGAATCGATTCAAATTCACTTAATCGGTCGGCGGCGGCGTCGGCTTCTTGTGGCCGTCTTTCTTTCAAACAGTTTCTTTTTTTTAAACTTCTAAATTATGCCTTAAAATGGTCTTATAAATAAGAGAACCGATTCGTTATGTCATCACATCGTGTATAGCATGCTCATATTATTTGCGGCACATCATCGATTACTCGATCAGTGTCAGTTAGTCCAAGTAATCATTTTTTTTTCTACTCTGCATGTAGGAGATAAAAAAACTCGAATTTTAATTACCTTAGAACTTTTTACTTTTTAAGGGACAAGCTTTTATAGTACTAAAAAGTAGAAAATAATTTTATCACTTATACCCGACTATTTGTAAAAGCTTTAGGAGCTTAATGTCAAGCATGCATCGAAACGTTTCATCTACTCTACATGCCTAATTATTTTCGATTCATTCTTGACACCCGGTTCTTGTTTGACACCCTGTTAACACATAAATATAATGAAATTATTGATTTGAATTTTCTAACAGATTTTGTTCACCGGAAACCTGCTAATTACCAAAATAGTTTATTTATTTAAAGATGCCATACATGTTTGTATATTTTGAAGGGGGATGATTATGTCTGATACACAACACATATACAATAAATAACAAACAATAAGGGTTGTTTGCAATCCCTTAAGTAGAACACTCAACTAAAAACTTGTTTTTTTTTTTTATGTGAAACAATTCATGAACTGAATCACACAAAAATATTACTTGCGATACGGTAACGATTATAACGACTTTGAAGGGATCCACAATTTTGATCGGTAGATGGATTATATGTTTTCAAAGATTTCTCCAAGTCCGTAAAAATTTAAAAAACCATTTAAATTAAAGTTCAAATATTAAGGATGTATGAACACGGTAGTGGGAAATAATCTGGTAAAATACTGTTGAAAATAGGAGAAAAATCATACAGTTAGTTCATTCCACGTTACATATGTATATCATTCATTCTCTCGGTAAGATCTAACACAAATTGAACCAACTCTACAACAAATTAGTATTTGTAAAATTATTCTAACCTATAGCTTTATTTATTTATACTTGGAGCAGAATCTGAATAAAGAAAAAATGTTTCGATATAAAAAAAGTGTCTGAAAAAGTAGTTCATCAAAGAAGAAAAAATAGATGAAGTTTGCAAGGAACGAGTGCATTACCAAAAATGTTAATCTTTGTCATTTTTTTTTTTCATTTTCTTATCGTAACAATTTAAGGGCATGGACCAGCTACGAGGGAGGGCGAATCGCCAAAAGCCTGTTGGGTGAAGGAAACTCGCTCGGTAACAGAGCCGAGGAGATCTTGAAACTAAACACAACTGATATTAGAGTCATCGTAGAGTTCCTCACAATGCATGATAACCTGAACAAGTTCCAACATCAGATTGGAAAAAGACAATCTCCCGCGTGTGACAGATGCGGAGAAAATTCAGAAGAAACATCGATCCACTTTCTCCATTACTACCCGGCGCTCATACAGCAGCGAAGGAAATGGTTTGGTCCGGTCATAGTCGAACCAGAAGAAATTAGGAAACTCAGCGCTAGGCAAATCCTGGGTTTCAGTACATCAGTTGGTTATAATAGCCACTGAAAAGTGTAGCGGGGATAGAGTACAAGGGTCTATTTGGCTAAGTGCTCTGAACCATTGCTTTGAGGCCCGATGCTCGAGCATGGCCCGCTAACCTCCATACCCATATCGTAAAAAAAACGTCCTTACTCCCTTAAGTGGAACACAAAACACAAGTGTTTTGTGTGAAAAATTCTTGGCTAGAAAAAAATTGACGACTTTATGATGTAGTACCTAGTATTTGTCTTACAATTATAAAATTGACTACACCGATTTGCTTCTCATGAAGCCAAAACAATAAAAACAATTGTTAATATATCATTTTATACTGAGTACCATTTTTTTTTTTAGAAAATTGTACGCGAAACAAAGGAAAAATTATAAAATTGTTGACACTGTTCTCACAATTGTACAATTTAAAATACATACATGAAGTGAAGCAGAAGCAAACTCACCCACTCCCCTTCACTTCGTCTCGCCTGCCACTAATCGACTATCACCTCCATGACATATATGTTCTTAATCGTCACCAGAATGTTTAGGTATAGACAACTCAATACTCAACAGTCAACTCTCAAGCCACATTAAAAAGATATTTTTCAAAATTATTATGTAATCAACTGAATACTAAATAACTTTTGTGTGTGTAATTTTATTTTTACCAACAAAAACAATTTTTATAGGATTCTGTAGCGATTTTATTAAAAAATTAGGGTCCTTATTCTTTAACATTCAAACATGAAAAAGATTACATGAAGCGACATCAATTTTGACACAGAAATATGAGTGTACTTTTCACCAGTTAAAATTCCAATAAAATCGGATCAAATTTGCCTCTGTTATCAAAAAAATTGAATTTTTTAACTTCATGACGTCATCAAAATCCAAAAAATTTAATTTTGCTCTATCTTTCCCAAATTTTACCCAATTTTGATAAACCAAATATGGAATCCTACTAAATTTGGGTCATATTTTTCAAATTTGTTGTCAAAATTAACCTAGCTATAATAGATTTCAAGAATTTGGAGTCCTGGTCCCGAAATTAAGACCATAAATGATAGCTAGCAAAAAACTGACATCAAAGCTGAAAAGTTCGGGCCAAAATTAGTGGGTTTCAAAAAAAATTCCAATAAAATCGGATCAAATATGCGTCTGTTATCAAAAAAATTGAATTTTTTAACTTCGTGACGTCATCAAAATCCAAAAAATTTAATTTTGCTCTATCTTTCCCAAATTTTACTCAATTTTGATAAACCAAATATGGAATCCTACTAAATTTGGGTCATACTTTTCAAATTTGTGGTCAAAATTAACACCGGAAAGAAGTTTTATCTCACATGGCAGAGCAGGATTGGAGGCTGTAACCTCATTTGTCGAAACAACGAAAGATCTATCCAATTTTTCATCCTACCGTTCAGGACTATACGCAAATAAGTAAATAAGTTCTGGAGTTCTGGTAAATAAGAATAAAGACGCCTCTCTGGTTCTCTCGGCAGTATCTTGTGACGGATTATCTCAAAGAGGACACAAAGGCCTAGGTGTCAGGAACCCGATGTGGTGCTGCCCTCCATTATATATTGTTATTGGATATTTTGAATGAGAGAGAGGGTGGAAGGAGACACAACTTGTAACTTGTACTGGTAACATAAATTTGCATGGTATACAAGAATGAACATCATATCTGAATATATTTTTGACCATATTTGGGTAGATTGAAATAAATAATCATGTAACATTGGCCCACTAATAATAAAATTAAAAAACTTTTTTTTTGATGGATTTCAACATAACTGCACTGGTTCGTTACTTTATTGGTATGATGGTAACTGATACACTACAACTGGACTGCATGGGCGCTCCCAGCAATTTTTTCAAGACAAGGCAAGCAAATTGTCCCATTGTTTGTCTGTAATTAAATCTTGTAAGTCATAATTGATCCACTTCCCGGTTTCCGATTGAGTTGAAATTTTGCATGCACATTTAGTTTCGATGACAATGCCTGGTAAGGTTGAGACGTCCTGATTTTCCCATCGCTTCCACAATATTTGATATATATACATTTTTTTACTCATAATTTAAAAATTTTAATAAAAAATACCTTTTTAAGGGACAAGCTTTTATTGTACTAAAAAGTAGAAAAAAAGTTTTTTCTACGAATCACTAATACCCGGACTATTTGTAAAAGCTTGAGGCGCTTAATATCAAGAATAAATCGAAAAATAATTAGGCATGTGGAGGAGATGATTCGTTCCGATTCATTTTTGATATTTTAAATTGAGCGCTTCAAGCTTTTACAAATAGTCAGGTATGAGTGACTCATAGATAAAATTATTTTCTACTTTTTAATACAATAAAAGCTTGTCCCTAAAAAAGTATCGGCGATCGGGATTTCATTTTTCCACAGAGAAGAGTGTTTTTTATACGCAAAGAATCACAAAATTAGCTCCAAATAATATTTCTCGGCGGAGGGTAAATTACTCTGGTTGTAAAAATGAATGAACGATGTTCGCACCTCTTGTTAGTATCTTTTAGGGGGCGCCTATGCTGAACTGATATTGTATGGTGTAGTTTGTAGTATATCATAATATCAAAGAGAGTTTAACATAACTCATTTCATAAATAATTACTAAAATTACCTAAATTTCAATTTTACAATTTTACAAATTATTCAATTAAGTATTCGAGCAAAGCCAAGCCATTAATTACATTTACTATTTATACTATTTCATATATTATTTACTTATTCAGCTCATTTATATTCCAATTTCATTTCAACAGTGTTCGTTTTTGTGTTGCTTATATTTACAAAAGTTCGAATATTGAGCTTTTATTTAACCCCTCAACTCCCGTTTATGCTTTTATTTTCACACAAAATGCCCATTTTACATTCTAGATATCGTAATGCTTAACTGGTTTTTCCCGCTATGATTTTTGGCGCGTTTATCAATAACTAAAATAAATTTCGATGGAAGAATAGAAAAATAATCATGTGTAGTCGCTCACGTTATCGAAAATGATCATAAAATTGACAAATCAAAGTTAAAATTCCTAAAATCAGTACCCAATCTTAGCGAATTACACACTTACGAAAGCATCTACATTCAAAAACTGGGTAATGAAACAATAAACTTGGACAAAGGACCTATTTCCAAATTCGGATTGAATAAAAATTGCTAAATCAAGGTTGAATTTCTAGAATTGGTAATGGATTGTGAAAATAAAAGATTATTTACTTTCATGATTTATATATAGTTTGATTTTGTAATTTATTATTTTAAACGTCAAAAAATACTCGAAGCACTAGTCACCTGATTGAAACTGATTCGCTGACGTCACTGACATTATAATTTGACAGAACAGTGTAAATTGTAGGTACACGAATATACCAATGCGCAGTCCGCCACCAAATTAACAACGAGGAACATACACAATTAGAGTAATTACGATTTTCAGAATTGATTTAGATTTAGTCTAACTTCATATTAAAAAAAATCGAGCCTGTTATCCAAAATTGTCCAGGCGCTCATACATCCTTAATAATGAATTCCTATATTTAGAAATATGCAATAAATGCAGTGAATGTTTACACCGATTACATTAACATTACTTGTAATTTGAAAATGATTACATTTAAAGGAAATGATAAAATAAAAATAAGTAGTTAATGGCTCACAATCATACTCACATTTACTTTACTTACACTTACACAGTCTCAGTCACCTAAGTCAGATAAAAAACAAGTGACATTTTGATTACAAAATCGATGACTATTATCGTTTTAATTAACATACTATAATCCTAGTCTATGCGCTAAAATTTAATCGTATTCTTCAGACAAAGTCAAACATTCAAATATTTGTGAAATCTCATCTCCGAGAAAAAGAAAAAATTGAGTCAAAAAAACAGGAATCTGGGAAAAAAACACTTGAAAAAAGTAACTGACAAGAATGCATTCGATAGTAAGGATTGTTAAAATATTAATAAAAACCTTCGTCTTCAATATAAACAAAAATCTTTACTTAATTGAATGACACGGTAAATCGAGAGCAACAATAATAATAACATGCATCTGTAAGAGCAGGTAGATTGCGGTTTACAAAATGGGCGGAGTGTGAGGTTAAGATAACTCAAGTGACCTGTTTGTGATGGAATAGTTATCTAACTCAAGCCTGGGCGAGATACTTAAAGTCGAAGTCATAAATTGTTATAACTTTATTGTTTGTCATAAACTTTATTGTGTGTCTCTTTATCCAAGTCCGCATTGCTCAAAGAGGAGGAAGCAAGACGGATATACGACTCTTCTACCTATTTCAGTTTTTCTAAGTATTGAGATAGGTAGAAAAAAAATGTTGTCTCTCTGTCTTACTCGTATTTTAGGTAAGAAGTTTAGGTAAGATTTCTGTAAGTCCCGTTTGCCCATGCCTGAATTCTAATTACACCAAAAAACAACTTTCAAGGCAAAACAAAAGAGT
Organism: Chrysoperla carnea; assembly: GCF_905475395.1. Taxonomy (NCBI): domain Eukaryota; kingdom Metazoa; phylum Arthropoda; class Insecta; order Neuroptera; family Chrysopidae; genus Chrysoperla; species Chrysoperla carnea. The sequence goes on from NC_058342.1 coordinate 36,263,682, forward strand.
TAATGTAATAATAATAATAATACTGGAGTTTAACCTCCGTTTCTCTGACATATACGCCTATAACAGATGCCACCCACATCATTATTTGTTAATCTTTATTTATTTAATTACAAACATATTTACAATCACATTTTGATGTGGGTGGAGTCGGTTACTTCGTTCTTATCCAAGCGACAACAATGTGATCAATTCTGCACTCTCATTAATTATAAATTGTTCACACTGCTGCTGCCTGGATTCGAACCCGCAACCTAAGTCTAAATGGATAAACAGAAAAGGCAAACGCCTTAGACTGCTCGACCATTTAGGCTCTTAAAACAAAAGTGTTACATAAATACTCCAGCGTGCAGCGCCTAGACTAAACATATGAATGCAACACAATTCAATAAAATCAACAAAAAACGACTTCTGAAACCAAATATAGCAAATAAAATGAATAAAAAATTTACAAAACAGATAATAAATATAAGAATTAATTGAAAATTCAGTTATGATTAGTTATGTTTCTCTAGTTAGTCATATTGTCTGTCTTTGTTTCAATCATACACTGATTGTATTGCGTTGAACAAGAATAGATGAAACAAGGAACAACAACCAACACTGTCTAAATGTCTAATGCAACAAAATTTATTGATTTCTCTTAAAATAGTCAATCATTTATCAAATCAAAATATGTGATTCGCAATATTCAATTCTTATTTAAAGCCTCCTATACACGATTCAATAAATTGTGCAACAACCTTGGCGGCGAAAACAGCTCTTGGAAAACTTCCCGTTGCGTTGATGTATGAGCGAATATGATCAAGTAATTTCAGGTAAACAAATTTAAAAAAACTAGGTCGACCCGTAAAGAATTACGCTCCCGTAGTTATCGTAACCTGTGGATAAGATTGGTGGTGAAAGTTTGTCTAACGTGTTTTTTCCTAAGCGGTAAATTTTTAGACCGTGAGTATATTTTTCGTCAAACCTAGACGTAATAAGCTTAAAAATAAGGTTTGAATCATGGAATTTCATACAACAAAGAAAATATGGCTAAACTGGTTCAGTGGTCGAGCGGTCTAAAGCGTTAGTTTTTGACAGTTTGGCTACTGACTAGGAGGTTGCGTGTTCGAATCCAGACAGCGGCAGTGTGAACAATTTTATAATTAATAGGAGTGCAGAATTGATCACATTGTCGTCGCTTGGATAAAAACGAAGTAACCGAATCCACCCACATCAAAATGTAATTGTAAATATGTATGTAGTTAAATAAATAATGATGTGGGTGGCCTCTGTTAAAAGGCGTAATAATATACAAGATTATTTTTTCAATTTTGAAAGTCTATTAAAAGTTTTCGTTCATTTTGATTTGTTTCAAGTTAAAATTATCAAAAATTTTCTAAATATTTTCAATTTATTTTAAACCGATTTTCAATGATTTTTTTCGTAAAAATTTGCATGGATACCTAAACTGAAATTTTAACCACATATTCTTTGAGTAAAAGTCTACCTCGAAAAAAATTTTGAGTCTTTAATTTGCTTGATGTTTGCAAATAATTGTAATCGTGTTTGGGATGCTTTATACTTGCTTACTGTTGTTTTAACATAAAGAAAACTTGTTTGAAATTTTCAATTGTTTTTATTTCAATTACGTAAATTTCTATTATTAAACAAAAATAAACCTTTTTTGATATAATCTTTTCTTATTGATCAGTTTGATTGATATCGATTATGTAATTATATTATTCGATTTTTAATCTCAAGGTTCTTGCAAAAAAAATTAAAAAAATTCATTATTTTATTTTTTTAACTCTTTTAATCACATCGTAATATTTACCGTCGTTTTTAGAAATTAATTTATTGAAATAATAGGATATTCTACTATATTTGAGAAAGTACTTCAAAATGTTGATTTTGCTAATAAAAACCCACCAAAAATTTATTTCGGAAAAATACACAAACTTTCTTGCCGAAAACTTAAATTTTAAACCTTTTTTAAACTGTCAAAACCGTGGGCATACAATTTGATGACGTAATATGGGTTTCATTATACGAAATAACACAAATAAGTTTGACAGATATATTCATAGACATCTGATTATAATAAATATAAATACTTATTATCTATGGATATATTATACCCAGCTATCTACACTGAACTAACTGATGGACTCATACCGATATGACATCACAGCAGGGCTTGCCCGCGTTTTAGGTCACGTGATATACAGTTTAAAAATTACGATTTTTAATTTTAATATATTAAAAGAAAAATGTGTTTTTATGACTCGAAATCAGAATATTTAAATATACTTTTACATAAATTTTAACAATTTTTTACAAATTTCATGATTTATTTTTGACTAACAATAATAGCCAATTCATTATTGCGTGACTTTACGGTGTAATTGAAAGGTTAAATTTTATTAATATTTACATGTAAATTGTTTTAATTTACAAACATACTTTAAAAATGGCAATAAAATTCTAATGAAATAAAACTTCCGTCGAATTCTTCTACAACTTTTTATACCATTTACGTTCATCTATCCTTAATGTTTCTATTATTTTTGTTACAACTTAAATTTCTTAGTAAAATTTTACTAAACTATTTTAGACGCATGTCCTTAGAAATACCTTCAGAACGTAACAGAGACATAACAAGGGAGGATAGACTTGAACAATGTGCGAGTTAGGGTTTAAATTCTAAATATAAATCGTTTTCAATTTACAAACATATGTTAAAAATGACAATAAAATCGTAATGGAATAGAAGCGTTTAAATGTACACACACCTAGTGATGGGACGAATGTTTGTACATTCACTATTTAGTTGAGATTGTCTTTTTCCAATCTGATGTTGGAACTTGTTCAGGTTATCATGCCTTGTGAGTAACTCTACGATGACTCTAATATCAGCTCTGTTTAGTTTCAAGATCTCCTCGACTCTGTTACCGAGCGAGTTTCCTTCACCCAACAGGCTTTTGGCGATTCGCCCTCCCTCGTAGCTGGTCCATGCCTTTAATTGTTGGTTTTTCAGATTATCTCCTAATCTGTTAAGACCTTCTTGGCATGACATCCGCGCAAGCTTTTCTTGAGTGGGAGCCACGGTGGTTCCCAGTTTGGCCAGCTTGTCTGCTCTCTCATTACCGTTCCAACCAGAGTGTTCGGGGATCCAGGTAATATTGACTTTATTGTGCCTCGCCAGGTTGTTTGGACTGTTTCTAGTCTCCTTAACAAGTCGCGATGACACTGTACAGTTTGATAGCGCTTTGAGTGCTGCTTGACTGTCTGTGCAGATACTAATCTCATCATCCTTCAAATTGGCCAATTGGAGGTGGTCAGCACATCTCATGATGGCTACCAGCTCTGCCTGGAATACAGTATTGAAACTGTCCAACTTGATGGATTTTTATTTGAGGTTAGTTTGCTATAATTACATTTGTTCAACAGTCAAATTTAAAAGTGATCGAAAAATATGAGTAAAGTACCTATTAGGCTTATTTCGAAATTTATGATGAAAAATTTTGTCAAAGACTGGCGTCGTTTTTTTGCGAATGTTAAAAAATGTGCGAATATTCGTCCCATCACTACTAAACACAGTAAATATTATTGTATTTATTTCATCCGGTGCGGTGTTTGCAGTGCAACGGACAAGACAAACAGACAGACAGACAGACAGACAGACAAAATAGAATAGTCGAATACTCTAATCGTAATAATGATATTATTACATGAACATATAACAATTTGTTTGGTAATGGTAAGGCATGATTGTATGATTGTATGATGTAGAGTTATGGACTGTAAGTAAGACTAAGTGGTAAGTGGTAAGTGGTTCTTGGTAAGGGACAAACTTAACTTACAAGTGAAAGTCAATTCTGTACAGTTCTTTCAGTTCTTTTTTTTGTTCTGTTCCATTTACATTTTACAAACATTCAATTTGCAATTACATACGTTTTTGTAACAATCATAATATGCATGTAATTGTCTTCAATGTCCTCTGTTTCATAATACAATGTCCTAAGAGGGACTCAACTTTCAAAATTACTTTTTTCATTATTTAAATGGAATATTGGCCGGAGATGGGCAAACCATTTTTCGGTATCACAACGGACCCTATGGTCTAAGTGTGTCCCACCCCAAGAAAGCGACTTTAACCTAACCTAGTTGGGTTGGGAAATGATCAAAAAAATTTTTATGTTTCAGAATTCGATAAAACTTAGTTTATAAGGTAATTTTGACCCAAAAAATTCAAAAATCGGGTTTATTTGCCGATTGAGATAGTAGTTTCTGAGAAAAACGATATTTCGGATCGGTTTTTGTCGATATCTCAAAAATTACCCGTCCAATCGTTAAATGAACCCGATTTTTGAATTTTTTGGGTCAAAATAACCTTATAAAATGAGTTTGAACCAAATCGGAAACTAACAATTTTTTTCGATTTTATCGATTTTTTTCAAAGGGGTACCCCTTAAAAAAATTGCAAAAAACCGAAAAAAATTTTCCGTTTCCGATTTGAATAAAACTCAGTTTATAAGGTAATTTTGACCCAAAAAATTCAAATATCGGGTTTATTTGGCGATATAGATAGTAGTTTCTGAGAAAAACGATATTTCGGATCGGTTTTTGTCGATATCTCAAAAATTACCCGTCCAATCGTTAAATGAACCCGATTTTTGAATTTTTTGGGTCAAAATTACCTTATATTATAAGTTTGAACCAAATCGGAAACGGAAAATTTTTTTCGATTTTTTGCAATTTTTTTAAGGGGTACCCCTTTGAAAAAAATCGATAAAATCGAAAAAAATTGTTAGTTTCCGATTTGGTTCAAACTCAAATTATAAGGTAATTTTGACCCAAAAAATTCAAAAATCGGGTTTATTTGGCGATTGAGATAGTAGTTTCTGAGAAAAACGATATTTCGGATCGATTTTGTTTATTATCTCGAAAAGTATTGGTCTAAATGTTGAATAAACCCGATTTTTGAATTTTTTGGGTCAAAATTACCTTATAAACTGAGTTTTATTCAAATCGGAAACGGAAAATTTTTTTCGGATTTTTGAAATTTTTTTAAGGGGTACCCCTTTGAAAAAAATCGATAAAATCGAAAAAAATTGTTAGTTTCCGATTTGGTTCAAACTCATATTATAAGGTAATTTTGACCCAAAAAATTCAAAAATCTTGTTCATTTAACGATTGAGAGAAGTTTCTAAGATAAAACCCAAAATTATATACGAAAAATGACATTTCAGAGCCATTTCATACAACATCTTAAAAACAATTAATCCAATCATTAAATGAACTGATTAAATTAAAAAATATTGATCAAAAAGTTGAATATGATTACTTTTTCAACAGGTTTTCAAGCAAGTATTATAATTAGTACTATTTACTATGTTTATGTATCTAAATATGGGCGGTACCTATGCGCATGTGCAATAACAATAGCAATTGTTATGTATATATATTTATTTGCTATTGTGGGTACATTCATTTTAATTTAGCAAAAATAAAAATAAATAAAAAAATTATATAAATTAAATAATTATCTCATTTAAAAAATATTTTTAAATCATGACTCGATTTTATTTACTGGGAAATTTTTTTATTGTACAGTTAAACCTCGTCCATTCGTTCCCAACGTTCACAATCACATAATTTCATCAGTTTTTGATCTATCTACCCTTTCCAGTCATACTAGAGTGATATCAGCCCACTTCGTTGGGTTTAAAAGTAAAAATTGATAAAGATTGCTATCGCTTATCCCTTTTCTTTAACACTCGAAATAATGGTAAGGATTGTTTTACACATGTTAAATATATGTATGGTTTTTTATTTTTTTAAATGTATAATAGTAATTATTCATTGAGTCTATCAGGAAAGATGGCCGTGAAATATTTTAAATTGACTATTTTTACAGAAATCTGTAATTTATGGTAATGTCAAATTAAATTAATTTTTTATATTTTTTTATTAATATATCTTTATAAATTATATCTCATGTGTTATTCTGATACATCAGCTATATTACTGTACAATTTCATTAAAAACCATTCGCTAGTTTAAGCATGAAAGCGTAACAAACAAACAAACATGCTTACTTTGGCATTTATAATATATAGAGATAGAGATATTTAACGAGGTTTTACTATAGTTTCAATCCATGCAGGATTAGTCAAAATTGTTTTGAGATCAGTCATAACATTGTTTTTAAATATACACATAAACAATGTTATTGTTCGGGCCGAGACTTTTATTTGCTTAAAAAATTCACGACACAGTTCAAATTTTTTGTTAATTGGACCGGATTTTTATCCCAATTTGTACTGTAATGAATCAGTTCTAACTTTGTACCAAGCCACTCAACAGGACTCGGTTTCCGACTGAGCTCTGAAATTTTTCATGCACATTTAGTTTCGATGACAATGCCTCGGTAAGGTTGAGACGTCCTGATTTTCCCATCGTTTCCACTATATTTGATATATATACATATTTTTTTTTAGTCATAAATTAAAAATTTTAATAAAAAATACTTTCTAAAGGACAAGCTTTTATTGTACTAAAAAGTAGAAAAAAAGTTTTAACTATGAATCACTAATACCCGACTATTGGTAAAAGCATGAGTCGCTGAATTTCAAGAATGATTCGGAAAATAATTAGGCATGTGGAACGCCTCAAGTTTTTACAAATAGCCGGGTATAAGTGACTCATAGATAAAATTATTTTCTACTTTTTAGTACAGTAAAAGTTTGTCCCTTAAAAAGTATTTTTTTTACATTTTATTGATGAAAAACTTTGGTGAAGACTCCTAGGTTATATTTACCAAATTCTAAATAAACTTTATTTGAGAATAATGGGCCTAAAACAGCCCTAAAAGCATTTCCTAATTTGGTAAAGGTACTAAATTTGTAAATCAATATTCTTGATCGGCCTTAAATTAAAAATAATGGTATCTCAAGGATGAGACGTTCCGATTCATTTTTGATATTTTAAATTAAGCACCTCAAGCTTTTACTAATAGTCGGGTATGAGTGATTCATAAATAAAACTTTTTTTCTACTTTTTAGTACAATAAAAGCTTGTCCCTTAAAAAGTATTTTTTATTAAAATTTGATTACCTTTAAACATATAAATGTGATGAATTTATTTACTTAAGTTACTCGGGAAGTTATTCGTGTGGATCTCAGGGTCGCACCAGACTCACCCCACGGCTAGTTGAGTTTGCAATGGCTAATAAACAGATCTCAAACAAATCCTCGTAGTATCTAAGTAAAAACAGTAAGTTGTCTTAAAAAACTAGTCTTGTATATTCCGGGACATAAAGGTCACATCTCAGACGCGAGTACTTGTGTAAACTTTTTAAAAATTCTAGTCATTCTTTAAAAAATTATTTCATAGAATTATTTTGAAATAAAAATTACAAAAAAAAAAAAAGAAACAGTGTATTGAGAAGTGAGTAGTGAGTTAGTGAGTGGTGAGGTCCCGTTTGTTGTTGGTACTGCTCGTTACTCGTTTCATGAAAAATAATTCCTAACTGTGTGTTTGTTGGAGAGAAAATTACTTGATAAATATTTCCGTGTATACAATTACTTAGAACATATTACACACAAAATTCAATTACAGATGATGCAGTTTGCAGTGCGACTGTGGCTGTGTAGCTGTGTAGTGTATATGATGTGCGTTGTTGCAAGAGCATTATTATTAGACCAATCATGTTAGACGAAAAAATTGTAAACGGAAGAATTTTTTGTACCTCGACCCATGGGCCCAAGTTCAGGAAGGTCTATATATCAAAATCTATATCTAACTTCGTGAGAGCCTAAACGGCCGAGCGGTCTTAGGCGTGTGTATTAGATTGTTTGTCCATTTAGACTTAGGTTGCGGGTGCGAATCCAGGCAGCGGCAGTGTAAACGTATACTTTTTTCGGGAAAATTTTCAAAATTTCGATATATTCCCTCCCTCCTGAAGTAATTTACGCCGCTAATTCAAAATAAAAATATTCTATAAATATTTAACAAAATGGATCAAAAAAGTATACTCGGAGGTTTTTGGGATCACTGATCACGATGTCGAGCGTGGCCAGTTACCCCAAGAGAGAAGGAGTATATCGAAATTGACTTCAGAATAGTGTCAGAACAGTTTTCAGCGTCCCTGAAAACCCCCGTGTGTACGTTTTTGCTGTATTAGGGTACGAAGGATGAATTATGATAGGAAGAGGGGATTATATCCACATTTTAATTACGGAATTATGATCAGCTACTCCAAAAATCCCCAAGTATACTTTTTTGGTTCAATTTTGGACCAGCGGGATAGTGACTTCGGAATAGTGATCACCCAAAAACCCCCGTGTATACGTTTCTAGCCCATTTTGTGAAATATTTTCAACTGAGAAATGGATTCTAATAATTAGCCTATTTGGTCCATAGCAATGGCGAAATATTCTAACGGCACCCAGTTGGATGTAGATTTTCATATATGGACCTTCCTGTAAACTTTTTAAAAGAAAATTGGCCAAATAGGTCGAGGTACAAAAAAATTCTTTTTGAAATGCTAAAATGATTCGTCTATGTGATGTATATAATGTGATGTGATGATAATGATATGTACCCCACTGAATCACTGTATCACTGATACAGTACGCAATAATAAGCGCTCTTTTTGATTGGCATTCAAAATAACGGTACGACTTTTCAACTCAATCGTTTTTAAATCTCCACACATAACCAACCTCCAACAAGAATTATTGTAAACTAGAATAATACAGTCTATGCTCTGCATTGAGTATGTACAAATTACTGAGAGCTGAGAGGCTTAAGATGTCCGAGCACCACGGCAATTTTGGACAAGAGGTTTGATTTTATTTAAAATATGAAATTGAACTAAGTCAACATCAATTCTGAAAATTTTAGAAAATTTTTATACATTTAGAAAATTTTTATTTAAATTCATTATTTAAATAAATAAATGACTTCAAAAGTAGGCATATTTAACTTTGGTCTTATGGGAAAACGGTAGATGGATCATATGTTTTCATTCGTAAGACCATGTCACAGTCAGTACACAGGTTCGCGTCCGATCACCGAAGTTAAGCAACATTGAGCACAGTCAGTACTTGGATGGGTGACCGTTTGCCTTTTATTAAAAATATAATTTTTTTTTTTTTTTTTTAATGAAATTTTCTTTAACGGCATTGTACACTTTTTTGTAATGGATAACAAATGTTCGTTCATGAAATTGTCATGTTTGTGTACGATAGCCCAATAAATGAATATTGTATTCTACCACATAAATGATAGTACTTTTATACTGATAATTAAAGCAATTCGTGCAAAATTATTCCCTGGCCATTCCAAAATATCAAAAATGCACAACGTTAATATTCAAGTTTTCACTTCTGCCGGCACTCCCGGAATGCAACACGTCGTTTTTTTTTTATAAGGGATTTTTTTTACTTTTAAACTTTTGTTCTATCTCTAACGGTTTACAAGATTGGTCCTACGGACCCTAGACCTTGCCCTATGTTGCTAATTTACGAACTCGACTTCACTCTTTACTATCTGAGCACGCTTAAAAAAATTTCAGCTTGATATCTCTTATTTTTTTTGAGTTATCGTGTTGACAGGCGGACGGACCGACAGCCGAAAATGAACTAATTACTTGATTTTATGATCACCTATAACAAAATTTCTTGGAACTAAACTTAATATACCCTGATATATTTCATTTATACATGGTATAACAAGTGAAAACAAACAATTGACAATTATTGACTCGAAAAATGTTACGTAATCAGGTCCGATGAGAGTCAGTGATAAATAGTCACTGTCAGATAGAGTTCTGTAGCAATCAACACATAATCAAGTCACTTATAAAACACTGGATCAACAACATATTTGTATGTAGGATTCAAGTCGAGTCGTAGCCGAGTAAGCTGCAGCCGTTGTTGTACCTACTAGAGACAGGAGAGACTGAAGACTGTAGACTGTAGACTATACGACAATAGTCAATATTTAAAAAAACAAATGTAATTATGTAATCACTTATTATATAAAAAAAACGTAATATCGACTAACTTATACTCGCTTACCCGCAAAACGTAAGCTTTTACAAATAGTCAGGTATGAGTGACTCATAGATAAAATTATTTTCTACTTTTTAGTACAATAGAAGCTTGTCCCTTAAAAAGTATTTTTTATTAAATTTTTTTTTTCATATTCATCACTTTTTCAAAAAAAATAAATAAATGAATGAAAATGATTTATTGAGGCTGTTTAGATCTAGTGCATACTTCCGTAAAAATCATCACAGAAATAAATCATTTTGTTGAGTGTCCAATGTCATCTATCCTCTATTCAAAAATATCCTAAATAGTGTACTATAAATGTCTATCAATACAATAATTCAAAAACGAAACGAGACGTCGAGCTGAAATTTGTTTAGGATATTCCACTATTTTTGAAAAAGTACTTCAAATTGTTGATTTTGCTAATAAAAATCCACCAAAAATTTATTTCGGAAAAATACACAAACTTTCTTGTCAAAAACATAAATTTTAAACCTTTTTTAAACTGTCAAAAACTCGGGCATCCAATTTGATGACGTAATATCGGTATCATTATACAAAATAACACAAATAACTTTGATAGATATATTCATAGACATCTGATTATAATAAATATAAATACTTATTATCTACGGTTATATTATAGCCAGCTGTCTATACTGAACTAATTGATGGTCTATGACTTATACCGTTATGACATCACAGCATAGCTTACTCGCGTTTTAGATTCACGTGATATACAGTTTAAAAATTACGATTTTTAATTTTAATATTTTAAAAGAAAAATGTGCTTGACTCGAAATCAGAATATTTAAGTTTAACTTTTTATGATTTATTTTTGACTAACGATAATACCCTATTGAGGACGTTACTTTTTTTAAAAAATTCGGAAGTGATTATTTCAACGTGTTTCCGTTAAATGTTTTTTTTAAACTAATTAAAATACAATTAAATATAATTCAGCAATAATTAATAAAAACATAAACACACTTATTATAATAAGGTTTCCCCCCGCAGTACCGCTTTGCATAATACGTAGGTGGACAACTTGATTGCATAAATTGTTAATTATGATTACTTTAAAAAAAAATAATAATAATAAAAATATGATGTAACATGAGATCAGGGTTGTTGATTGTAACGGGGAAGTGAAGTAAACGGCCACATTCAACAAGAACACACCATTAAGGCGGAGGGAGGGGTGGGACACGAGGGGGGGCGTACCATTTAATTTTGATTGTTATATGTGTGAGAGATGAGGTGTTTGTTGGTCGATTCAAGTGAATCTGATTAGGCGCCTAAGACATTCATTTTTTTGTTTTGTTGCAATCATAATATTTTTGTTGCTAAAACTTCACTTTCTAATTTTTTTTTTTCAACATTTTGTTTTTGTAAATATTGTTTTTTAACAATAAAGTTGACGAGACTGGTTCTGATACGTTATTTAGGGATTTTGAAAAAATTTTAATTTTATTAACCATTACATAACAACTATTCGAATGAGATAGAGAATTATTTTGTAATAGAGTCGTCACAAGTACAGTGGAGCCTCGATAAATCGACCCTCGTTAAGTCAAAACAAAAATGCTAATTCTTTTCGCTGAACTCCGAAGTACGCGATATCTCGAATAGGGTATTATCGTTAAAATTTATGTAAAAATATACTTAAATATTCTGATTTCGAGTCATAAAAGCACATTTTTCTTTTAAAATATTAAAATTAAAAATCGTAATTTTTAAACTGTATATCACGTGACCTTAAACGTGGGTAAGTCTTGCTGTGATGTCATATCGGTATGAACCATAGACCTTCAATTAGTTCAGTGTAGACAGTTGGGTATAATATATCCATAGATAATATGTATTTATATTTATTATAATCAGATGTCTATGAATATATCTGTCAAACTTATTTGTGTTATTTCGTATAATGATACCCATATTACGTCATCAAATTGAATACTAGTGTTGACAGTTTAAAAAAGGTTTAAAATTTAAGTTTTTGACAAGAAAGTTTGTGTATTTTTCTGAAAAAAATTTTTGGTGGCTTTTTATTAGCAAAATAAACATTTTGAAGTACTTTTTCAAAAATAGTAGAATACCCTAGGACAGAAAACAACTTGCTGAAGTAATAATATATAAGATGAAAAATAAATGAAGTATAAATACAGACACGAACAATTTTGTATGCGGGTTAATGATGCACATCTAACGCATATCAACTCCATCATACATCATATACCTCAATAAATGAAATTGTTTTTGAAATTAGAAGAAATTTTTAAGAGAAAATCGTTAAGTATTTTTATTTTTCAAATACCAAAACAATTCATGATATGAATTTTTATTAAGAATTATAATTATTAATTAAAAAAAAAAAAAAGAATATTTTAATAAAATTTTAAAAATGAAATTGTGTCCAATTTTAAAGTGAAATTTTTTTTTGTTCAAATAATAAATAAATAGTAATAATAATTAAAAAATATTATAAAATATACACATTTCAAATTCCTTTCTCTTATACTTGCATAGTTATCCAAATCACAAAAATACCGGTTGGTCTAAATAGTACGGAATACAATAGGTTAGGTTATATTGGCTGTCCACGAAGGACACACTTATGCTATAGAGAACCTTTGTGATACCATGTAAGTGTTTTACCACCTATCATTTATCAGCTCCTCAATTTCAGAGGCTGAGTGCACCTCCTTCATGCATATACCATGCACTACACTAGCTCATTACAACTGCGACGGCGGGAATCGAACCCGCTACCCTAAGCATACCGCGGACGGAATTGGTTACGCTTTAACCAACTAAGCTAAGTGTAATATTATATTCGAGAAATCAGATTTTCTAAAAAAAAAATCAAAAGAATCCTTTAACTGATGAAAAAGTTTCATACAAAAGTTGTAGCTGACATTTTTTATTCGACTTTCTAGCATCAAAATTGCCTCTGGGATATGCCACATTTTACGATGAATTTTTTTTTATTTTATAATAAGTTTAGTCCCAAGTTTGTAACGCTTAGAAATATTAATGATACCAACAAAATTTTGGTATAAGTGTTTATAAAATCAATCTAATTAGTCATCATTAGGTTGCCCGTCTGTCTGAAATTCTTATAGCGTGCTTAGAAGGTGAAAAATAAGGTCAAGTTCGTAAATGAGCGACATAAATCAATTGGATCTTGAGTCCGTAGGACCCATTTTGTAAACCGTTAAAGATAGAACAAAAGTTTAAATGTAAAAAATGTTCCTTATAAAAAAATAAACAACTTTTATTTGAAACATTTTTTCATAAACATCACTGTTTACCCATGAGGGCGCAAATTAGGTTAGAAACATTATTAAGTATTATTATATGGGAATATTAGTTATTTGTGTGTGACACCACATTCGTGTTAGATAGTAAGTAGTTTTGAAAGAGGGCCACCCTGTAATATACATAACAGTTTATATAAAAGTATTTAAACAGTAAGTGAGTGTAATGCAAAGTGAATTAGTATTCTGATTTGATTTAAATTTAACATAAAGAACAGATACAGAAGTGAGTGTCACTACTGATACTAATACTGATTACTGATACTGATACTGAATAATTATTACATTAAATATTATTGTTTGTAATATATGTTTATTTTTTCAATTATTTGTACCTGATGAATTTTAACAACATATCGATTTTTAATTTTTTAAGTAAGCGAAATCAAATACAAATTCTTATGTTGTAATCTAACAAAAAAATAAATAAAATATCATGATTAAAGAGAAAAAATTAATGCATCTTTGAAATTTTATTTATTAGTTGTTTATTAGTTTGTAAAAACTTTGTTAAAAGAAGTCCACTTCTCAGAAACGTACCTAACCCCCATTTTTTGAGGAGTAGTTAAAGTTTTAATCATTTTTTAACAAATTACAAAAAATTTCGGAAAAATACACACGCTTTCTTGCCAAAAACTTAAATTTTAAACCTTTTTTAAACTGTCAAAAACGTGGGCATCCAATTTGATGATGTAATATTTGTATCACTATACAAAATAACACAAATAAGTTTGACAGATATATTCATAGACATCTGATTATAATAAATATAAATACTTATTATCTATGTATATATTATATCCATTTTTCTACACTGAACTAACTTATGGTCTATGATTCATACCGCTATGACATCACAGCAGGGCTTACAATTATATTCTAAGACATGTACATAAAAAGAGTGTTCCATGTCCCGTGTCCCGGTTTCTGGGATCCAATTGACCAAATATAGTGAATTTGATTGTAGTGTTATAATTGTAATATCCTAGGTCATGGCTGTGATTTTATTTTCTGATCGTGTTTATTCAAAGTATGAATCACTTTCTCATATAAAACATTTTTGGGCACGTTGTCAAAAATGTCACCAATCTGAGTCATATACAATTAATAAATATATCATTGACTTCTGGTTCAAACATAATCAAACATTTCAATTCATTGTCCGTTCAACGTTGAACGCGTTGAACGTTGTTGCAGTTGGAGAAACTAATATTCATTTCCTTGTCCAATTTACAAGCCACGCCACACGTCTTGTCGACTGTCGTTAGCTTGGCCTAATTCTATTTAGATCAATACTTAATATTGATCCAATACAACCAGGCGACAAATTCATTTAAATAACACCGCAGTAATTTTCTTTTAAAGATTTTCAATCACTTGGGAATTGATAAAATTATTACATTAAGTAAAATTAATTTTCTTTGGAAAACATCACTAAGGACATATTTTTCCTTCATTGTTTATTGAAATGAGATTTTTCCAGGTTTTTTGCAAACATGAAATATTTTCAAAAAATGCTGGAACAGGGGTTGCAAAGTTAATATTGGCAAAAGGTATTTTCGCAAATTAATTTTCAACCTGCTTAATTAATCTGGAGAGGCAGATGATGAGGTTATAACCTTAAAACAAGTACAAAATTGGAAATTTCATAAAACAGGAACAAAGGGCTTCGATGTTAACATCATCCACAATTGTCGGGATACTAACTCAACCTACATAAGAAGAAAGACTTTAAAAATTGGAAGAAGAAAAAATTCGTAGCGCAGGAGCTGCGATAGCTAACCGAATTCCTTCAGAAATTGAAAAATAACATATTTTTCTTAAAAAAATGGTTAAGTTGGTATGCCAAAAAAAAAACAACAGCAAAATTGTTGTCAATCCTGATAAAAATGAAATTGCCAAAGGACATGGCGCCGAGCCGCGCTATGGCAGGCTAACAGCGGCTACTTAACACACAACGAGTATTGAGTACTGAGTACTGAGTACTGAGTTGTCTAAACTCAATACTCACTACACAGAACATTATTTTGTATTAATAGAAGACCATATATCAGCGCATCCGTTCATCAACAATTTCGGATTCGAAATTGTTTGCATATTTCCGTTCGAAATACATCCCGTAATAAGGTTCAAGATTTTTCAAGGTAAAAATCTGGTCCAACACGGTACATCCATCGAAGTAAGGAGTTATTTTTAGCTTTACAATACCACGCAACTACAAAAATATATAATATATTGTGTGTAAGTGTTGCTTATAAATTTGATAATATAGATATCTCTCTTCAATCATCAATACTCTTAATTATAGTCGTCTTTGTTCATAAAAAAATTGGATCTTCGATGAACTCATAATTAAATTAAAATTTATTTTTGATATCATCGACAACCTTATATTTTGATGGTAATTTTTATAAACTACAAGATTGTCTAAATATTTTAGATAGTTTTTTATCACACTCTCTAGATTTTTTGATATAGAAATATCCAATTGAAAAGGATAACCTCTATGAATCATCATTTTTTCAGCCAACTTTAAACGATAAAAAAATTAATAAAAAGCCCGATGACTTAGGAATTTTTTGTGATTTTTGAAAACTTTGTTAATCAAAAAATGTATTTATAAAGTTTTATTGAAATCCCTGGTATTATCCAATCCTTGCATATCTTCTTAAAAGAAAATTAACGTTTGCCTGACAAGCTCTTAGAACGTTTCTCGTAAAAGAATATGCAATGAAATCGAATCTGATATTTTTTCCCGTCGGATGCGCCCGTATACGCTCCTCTAACATTTTATTAGAATAACATAAACAGAGATATGAAAGAGAGTTCAACGTTCCGAGACCACCTCTTCTTACACGTTACAGTGCGATGCAGTAGCAGTGCTGAGTGCGGTAACACACTACAGACTCAAGAGTCAGAATACAAGTAACAGCTTCACTGGCCCACAGTCACAGATCATAGTATAGCGCGTTCAGTTATAATACACGAGTACCTCTAACTCTAAAAAGTTAGTGGGGACGCAAATTTAAAATCGATATTTAACAAATTAAGGCAGATATCGATAAATTGTGTTATTTTTTGTGTGTACATTCATGAAGTTATGATCAAAGTTGGAATTAAGGTACCAATAATTTCATGCACAAGTCTAAACTACCTTAATTTCAAACATCTCAGTTGAATGTATGTTTGACTTAGCATGTTTTTAATCCTGGAGCCTTCATATGTGGATTGTTGCAGGCCACGGCCACGCGCCCTTCTGCTAAACAAACAGAGATGCTTCATCAGAGAAGGTGTACAACTACGATCATCTTTTATCGATACGTCCTTTCAAGTTCATGAAACTTGCATATGTATACTTTAATTTTGAAGAATACGTTCTTTACAAAGATCTAAAGCTAGCCTCACACGGTCATGATTATTAATATTAAACAGTATATTGATATTGAAACATCACATCATCAATATAATTGAGTCAATATCGCGATTAAATTTTCCAAGTATCGTTATTATATATTATTTTGTGTGTCAACTATAGGAGTTTACTCCTTAAGTGTTGTATAGTTTGCTGTGTTCGTCAGATTATAGTCAGTTTCAAACAATAGATGCTTTATCTGTTATATGTGCTATGTAGTATAAATTATATATGATAATCCGATGTACGTTGGCTGAGTAGCTATTTAGTCATTCTGAATCGATAGGTGACAACTACACTGTGTACGTCAGGTTATTGTCAGTTTTGAATAATAGATGCTTTTTTATGTCATACGTATACACATATTATATTAAGTCCCAAGTTTGTTACGCTTAAAAATATTGATAATACAAACAAAATTTTGGTAAAGGTGTTCATAAAATCACCTAATTAGTCCATTTCCGGTTGTCTGTCTGTACGTTTGTGTACACGATAACCCAGCAACGAAAAAAAACAAGTTGAAATTTTTATAGCGTGTTCAGACAATTGGGTCTTGTGTCCGTAGGGCCTATCTTGTAAACCGTTAGCGATAGAACAAAAGTTTAAATGTAAAAAATGTTCCTTATAAAAAAATAAACAACTTTTGTTTGAAACATTTTTCATAAACATCACTATTTACCCGTGAGAGCGCAAATTAGTCTCAAATTGAACAGTATGTATTATAAGGGAATTTCAGTTATGTGTGTGACATGTATGTTTGTGTAATGTGATAGAGTAACCAGTACTGTCTATACATGGTATTTCAACAATTAACTCAGTCAATTGTTTGTTTTCACTTTTTTATTTTCAAGATGACAATAAAAACTTGATATCAGGAGGTTGTTATTAAAGATCAAAAAACCTCACATATGTTTATGTAAGTATATGAAAGTTAGTGTTAGTATGCAATAATAAAGTTGACCTAAGAATAGATGAATAAATGATTGTCTCAAATGGTGAGATATACTCATATGATGGTCCGCTAAATGCTAGAGGCTGCATCAGAATCAGAATCAGAATCCATTCCACATGTAGGTATATACGTACATAACACATTTACATTCACATACTGATACTGAATACTTGAATACTTGAATACTGAATACTGTGAATACTCATAGGCACTAGCACAGCTCAGGCCAAAGATAATAATGCAACAAACACACAAGAGCACCGCACCGCACCGCACCAACCAGTAATAATAATATAAAGCAAGGCGCACGGTCGGCCCGCATCGTTCTTAGGTCACAAATCTGACGTTTGCACATAATAAGAATGCATACCAAAAGAATATATTGAGTGATTATAAACTCACTTCACTCTAGTTCACTCACTATCTATCTAGTTTAAGGTAGTTTGAGCGTCAAAGCAAGTTTAGACTTGAGATTAGAGAAGAGATTAGAATGTAGACGATAAATAAGTATAAAATTTTTCAATATCTGATTTGGTTTTCGAAATATCGAAAGGTAAATATGGAAACAAAATTTTCAATTTTCGATATTTTGAAAATTGCTCTAGAAAAATTTTATTCTTACTTTTCGTCTTGTATTGTCAAGTACGGGACGGACAACCGGAAATGGACTAATTAGGTGATTTTATGAACACCTATACCAAACCTTATTTGTATCATCAATATTTTTAAGCGTTACAAACTTGGGACTAAACTTAGTATACCTTGCATATTACATATATGTATGGTATAAAAAGGTCAAGACTTTAATCCAAAATTGGTCTGACACTCGTACTTCCTTAAATATGTTAGGGTACGTGATATAAGCCTAGATATATTGGTGTAATAAGGTAAGAGGTTGGTCACTGATCACTGATTCGCCTGATCCGCTGATGTGATCTACAAGTGACAACTCACAGTAACAGTGTTGAATCCGTTGGAAGTTGTGGAATTTGACTTAACCCATCGACATGGTATTTGGTATTTGTAAATGATATATGTTCATATTAGTTATGGGACGAACATTCGCGTAGTTTTTAACATTTGCATTCTCAAAAAACAATGCGCATGTTTTTGACAAAAAATCATCAAAATTTATAAATTGCGAAATAACCTCAAACTTAACTATTAATGTACTTTACTCATATTTTTATTTCACTTTTAAATTCACTGTTGGACAAATGTAATTATAGCAAACTAACCTCAAATAAAAAAAAAACTGAAATTTGGCTTTCTAGTCGCAGTGAAAAGGCAGTGTGTCGACTGATACATAACGTCCAGCCTAAATGGCTGATGATAAATTGAAATTTCGAGAGAATATTTTAAGAAGTGATTTTTTGAAATTCATCCCCCAAAAAGGGTAAAGTTGGAGATGAAAGTTTGTACTACAAAATATACAAACCATCATTTTTGAGTTGACTACTTAACCGATTTAAAAAATTCTTTCAGCTATAAAATGCAACATTATCAACAAGTAACAAGGCCTGTATTTTAGGGTTCCACACTAAAAGTTAAAGTCCATTAGATAGTGAACAAAAGGGAAGTTAAATGAAGGTAAAGGAATTGAATGCTATAACGTGAATGAATTGCTAGTTATTAATATTGTTTAAACAATATTAAAAAAAGTATTTTAAGTGAATAACAATAAAAATAGATTTAAATCTTTGGTACAGGACCCTAATTTTTTTGAAAATAAAATCCACCCTATGTTATTTGCTAATAATGTAGAATTCTATTCTTCAGTAATGAACTCAAAAATGACTCAAATATAACAATTTGTGAGCGCTTCATTTGAAAGTTAACATTCGCATTCGCATTCGGGACTGTACAAAATTCGTGATTCGTCCCATCACTAGTTCATATGGTCAAAAGAATGTGATGTTTGCATGTTTGCGTGAATATTTTTGCTGTATTAGAATCGGTGGTGGGGGTTTGTGTGTGTAATGCTGAAGGCACCCTATGTGTGTATGTGTGTGTGTGTGTGTTTTTTAATGGCCATGAACTTTTTAATATAAAACCACAAGGCCATTGGATTTTTTTTTTCTGAATATTTTTGTGTCGACTACCTTAATAAGAACCCATTAATGTGTGTATCGTTATTTACTTGAGTCTTGCGGTGGTAAGGAACCAAAATTTCTTAATGAACACAAAATACAGTATTTAAGGATGTATGAGCATGGTAGTGGGGGCACAAATTTAAAAATAGATATTTTCAATTTTGATGATAAATTTATATTATTACTTGACGATATAAGACGAAAAGTAAGAATAAAATTTTTCGATATCTGCCTTAATTTTCAAAATATCGAAAATTGAAAATTTTGTTTAATTATTTAGCTTTCGATATTTCGAAAACCAAGACACATATCGAAAAATTTTATTCTTATTTTTCGTCTACATTCATGAAGTTATAACAAAATTCATCATCAAAGTTGAAAATAAGATAAAAATAATTTCAACCCTTAATCTACCCTGCTCTTACATCCCTTATATGGACGGTGACACTTAGTTTTTTTCTTTTCTAATTCATTGCTAATATGTTTACTTTCTATTTAAAAGTTGTTTTTTAATTTGTTTTCATTCATTCCAAATGAAAATTATCAAAAACTTCCAAAATATGTCGTTTTTTGAGATTCCTCCATAAGAGCCAATGTATTTTATATCGATTTTTAATGACTTTTTTCTTAAAAATTTGCACGGATACCTAAGCTGAAATTTTAACCACATATTCTTTGAGTAAAAGACTACCTACAAACAAATTTTGAGCCTTTAAATCAAACATTGTTGTCATGCTCATACATCCTTAACAAAGTCGGGTTTTTTGATTTTTTTAAATAATTTATTTTTATTTGTGTATAGACGTTTTTAAAATGTTGACGTTGATTCGTTCGGTTGTGATTTAGGAAAGTGAAATGGGAAACCTATATATACAATTGTGATTTATTCAAACAGATTGGAAGCGGATGACCGGAAATTGTAATACAATAGAATGGCTAAATCTCTCATTTCATTTGAATCAGCGTTCAGCCGTGAATATAATATTGTTTAAAATTCATGCTCCCTACGCCAAAAAACAAACATCCAATTATTTAGTGCTCAGTTACAATAAAAATACTAAATAATTTTTTTATTTGTTTTTTTTTGTGCAAAACAAATGATACAGTCAAAATCATGTATAATGACGAATTATTTTAATTTGAATTCAATCGAACATCACTAGTAATCGAATTTATGTAATTATTGAATTACTAAAAACAATAAATAATCGTCCATTGATTCTTTCCGTCTTGACGGATGAAAATTTTCGTAAATTTTTTATTATTTTTATTAAGATATTTATAAAATTCATATACAAATAAAATTAAGCCTAAATGGCTGAGCGGTCTAAGGCGTTTGTCTTTGTCCGTTTGGCCATTTAGACTGCGGTTGCGGGTTCGAATCCAGGCAGCGGCAGTGTGAACAATTAATGGGAGAACAGAATATCACATTATCGTCGCTTGGATAAGAACAGGGTAACCGAATCCACCCACATCAAAATTTAATTGTAAATATGTTTGTAATTAAATAAATAAAAATTAACAAATAATGATGTGGGTGGCCTCTGTTATAGGCCCATTATTATTTTTTTATTAAATCGACAACAAGTCACACTGAATACTTTAAAATTATAGACAGAAGAAAAACGCACAAAATGATCTTACAAACTTGAACATGTGCATAATCAATCATTCAAACCAGCAAAAAAATCAAATCAAATTTGAGTAAAAAAATAAGCGCTACAGTTATAATATACGACGGTACGATAGGAACATAGTCTCAACCGGGTGTCCCACGACACTTCTAGTTTTACGTAATGTATGAGATTTAATTTATAAAAGTAGGAAGTTTAAGAAGTTTTAGAAATCTATTGAAGGTATAAAATGTATGCGTTTAATATTTGCAACAATGTTAAAATAAATTGCCTTAATGTCCGAACACCCTTAATTAGAATGTTATGGTATGTATGTATATGTGACGGTGTGTGCGCAGGTAATTGGAAGCGATATTTAAAAATGTAAGCAAACAAACAAAAAAAAAACCTCTGATTGTAATTTTTTAGAATGCAATATATGTCCTTGATTGACGCCTATTTATATAAACAGTTAATCATACATCTCAATTGATTGTATCATTTGTTTAATGCCTCCTAGGCACCGCACCAAACTTTTTTTTTTTATATCAAAAAAATATACAAACCACCCTCTCTTTTCTCCCTGCGCCCCTCGAATGATTTCCATTGTAGAGTACAGAATGTTTAGAAAAAATATAGTGCAAAAAATTTTGGATAGTTGCTCAAGCAAATTTATGAGCGTTTGTGATTTGTGCGAAAACAATTGAATAAAAACTGACAAAAAATTCTTAATATCAACCCAATTCAAACTCACTATAAGTTAGTAACAACAATCTTCATGTAGTTGACACAATCACATATAGACTAGACATGGTAGGTATGTGTTTATAATAACCAAATCCTATATTTAAAGCAAACACAAAGAAGTTTTCTTTTAATTCATCGATTCGCTTTATTTACACGATTATATATTCCTAACTAAGTACAACTTTATTTTCAATCAATAACACGCATGACTTAAATCTAAAATCAATCTCTTTTATAGAAGTAATGCTTTTGTTTATTTAACTTCAGTGATTTTGTATCAATGAATCCATATTTTAAATTCAATACTTTTCTATTGTAAATACAAATATTAAGCTGTACTTGTTGCAATCGTTAGGCAATTGTTTGAAAGTATTTTTACTTTATTTCAACATGAAACGATCAACTTTGAGATGAGTTTCATTTCAGATGTTTCCATGGTAACTATACACTACTTTATTAATAAAAATATAAGTCTATGGTTTGAATAAAAGACATAAAATATTATTTATTCAATTTCGTCTTTAATTTACCCAAATTCGAATTGCAACAAGTTTAATTAATCGTAATTTTTCAATAGTTTTAATTTGACATTTACTATATCATTTATATGTAAACAATTGAAAAATAGTCATAATAGCTATTGTTCTCCCTACCTATTCGAAGATATTTTTATTAATTTGTAGATTTGATTATTAAATCTAAAATTGAATAATTAAAGTTGCACTATTTTTTCTAAACACTCAATTAAACATACAATTAAAAACAAAAATAGAATATAATATTTTTCTGGACTTAGAAAAAGAAAGGTATATTGTGTAGAAAGCAAGCCTAAGCCTACCTCAATACGATTTCAAACTTCTCAATTGGAAGAAGCATTCACGTCCATAACACAAATGAAAGATATTATTTTTGTTAAGAGCAGTTTATAAATAATGATTCATAAAAATTAAGTCAATGTAACTGTGTTTTTCTGAACAGGAGGACACAGCTAGCGCGAGTGAGCCAACGCAACGCAGCGCTTAGATAACGCGGTTGACAGTCGACCCCAGACAACACAAATGTATCTACTCAAAGTACTTGAAAAAAAAATTCAACCAAAAATATTTTAATTCGAAATAAGACCTTTTTTTTTTACCGTGCGTTACAAAAGTCATGAAGTTCTAAAAGATAAATCATACAAATGAATCGAGTCAGCTTCCGGAAAGGATAATTTTTAAATTAACTGCATACTGATGAAGACTACATTGTAGATCGAAATACTTGATTACACAATTCTAATTGGACTATAACCCTAAAGCGACTGGTTTTTATAGGTCGAACAATTTTTGGTATAAATTCCATGTATTTAACGTAAGGGCACATTAATTTTTATTAGTCCAGGGGCGACAAATACTTGAAGACGGCCCTGAGTTTAAATAAATTAATGAACCATTAATCTTCTATTGTGAAAGTTTTTCTGCAATTTCCTATTTTTACATTGAATAAAAAAAAAAAACATTCTAAAAAAATAAGTTCGAATTCGAAACACAAAATTTAGATCATGAATAATTTTAAAAATAAGAAATATTTCAAAAATTTAATAAGTAGTCATTCAACTTTGAAAGTAGGTTGAATTCATTTATGAAAGACCCGGTAATAATTATAATAAAATATTTCAAAATCTTTGAAGAAAATATTTCAAAATACATAAATAATAAAAAAATTTATGAATCCAAAAAGATATTGGATTTTTCTAAATATTTACATCTGATTATTTAAAGCCCCCCCGAATCTAAAATGTATGTTTACATCATATGAGAGGTGTTCTCACCTGAATCAAGAAATCAACAAACAACTCGAATTGTCAACGAGATGAAGAAATTATATGCGATTTTCACAATAAACTTTTCACTCACAACACCACTTTCACCTTTTTTCCCGTTTCGTTTCAAGACACTTAGAAATTTTATATTGGCACTTTGGGGTGAGGTATTTAAAAAAAAAAAAATTGAATGTAACAAATCTTCTTTTTTTTCCGGAATTTAAAAAAAAAAATTGTTGTACAGCCTCCTTGGAAAGTTGGGTAGCAACTGACGTAGATTATAGTGCGCCTTTGACTCTCATCTGTAATGTTGTGAGTCTATAATTATGTACGAATGGAAATTGTTCGTTTAGAATCGGTGATTATCGTATTTAATACTTACAACAATTTTTATACCATGTATATGATGAAATATATCAAGGTATATTAAGTTTAGTCCCAAGTTTGTAACTAGAGCTTATAAATATTGATACTATGAACAAAATTTTGGTACAGCACTTGTGGAAAAAATATTTGAAGAATGAATAAGAAATTCTGAAAAGTCTTAGGAACTTTGAATTTCTCAACGTTTTCGGGCTAGTCTAATTCAGAGTTATTCAGAGTTCTTAATACTTTTTTAAAGTTTCTAAGACTTTTTCAGAGTTTCCTAAGACTTATTAAGATTATTTTTTCAAATATTTTTTCCACCAGGGAGGTGTTCATAAAATCATCTAATTAGTCCATTTCCGATTATCTGTCGGTCTGTCATCTGTCGTCTGTCGTCTGTCCGTCTGTCATCACGATTACTCAAAAACAAAAAGAGATATCAAGCTGAAAATTTTATAGCGTGCTGAGGAAGTAAAAAGTGAAGTTGAGTTCGTTAATGAGCAACATAGGCCAATTGGGTCTTGGGTCCGTAGGACCCATCTTGTAAACCGTTAGAGATAGAACAAAAGTTTAAATGTAAAAAATAAACAACTTTTATTTGAAACACTTTTTCGTAAACTTCATTGTTTAGCCGTGAGGGCGTAAATTAGGCGTAAATTTTATAGTATGTATTATATGAGAATATCAGTTATTTGTATGTGTAATGTGATAGTGTAATCAACACTGTCTATACATGGTATTTCAACAATTAACTCAGTCAATTATTTGTTCTCACTTGTTTTAATTACCATTTGACATTCAACAGCAGTGAACACTGAACAGAACTCACTCCAGATAGGTAATTTTGCAATACTGTTACTTCTCTCGAGCATATTTTTACGTTTTTACGTGCTATAACTATAAGCTATAAATATAATACAGCCATACTCCGTAGCCGTCCGTCTTTCATTACTATTTATTTGAATACAATCACTATAAAATGACTTAAGTCATGTTATCACCTTCTACTTATGCAATTGAAATTACAAGAATAAAGTTACTCTTGCATATAAAGTTTAATGAATTCAAGAGTATGATTGCAATGTTTTAAGTTCGAAATCATTACATCATACTATACGTCTTTTTTCTGAAGTGTCTCGAGATGAGTCTCAGGTCTCAGACACATCCTCAACATTTATTGGTCCAACATGATTTCCAATGAAAACCTGCTGGACAGTCGAAACAACAGCATTGCCAAAGAAGCACTTGAGTGGAACCCCCAAGGAAAAAGAAGGGTGGGACGACCTCGTCACAACTGGCGAAGAACCCTGGAGCAAGAAATTACTGAAGAAGGCAAATCCTGGGGAGGCAAGTCAAGTCCATGGCACAGAATCGAGTTCGTTGGCGAGCATTTATTGAGGCCCTACGCCCCCCTCGGGATCATAGGACATAAATATATATATAATTCCCGTATTTCAATTGAAATGGTCAGGGGATGAATTTTCGAGAACGAAATGACCAGGATGAGATTTTTCGATTATGAATGGACCTTTATTTTAATGTGAGAAGGATTTAAAATGAAATTTACAAAAAAACAATTGAATATATTTTTAACATTGACTTTATTTCGAACTAATTTTGTTTTTGTTTTTTGTTTTTTTAAGGAAAGAGCACTTAATTTCTAGGGTCTAAAAAACTACATGAGATTATCTTTTATTTACAATTTTTGCATTTTTTTTTTTGTTTTTGTTTTTTTTTTTTTAGGTTTTTTGGTTTTTAAAAAAAATAAATATTTTTCTAATTTGTTTTTAACACGGATCAACAACATTTTTTTTTTTACAAAAAGAATTTTTTTTCTCTTTTTTTTAGGCACTGTTTAAATAGTAATAAAATTATGTTTGACATAATTTTGACATTCCTGATAATTTCATCTCGAATTAAGAGTAAAACGTATTAAAAACAAAATTGTGAAAAATATTCGAAAAATTAGGTTAAGAGCTCATTAATTGGCAAAAAACAGTTTACGCCTTTTTATTTAGTAAATGGTCTATAAAATTGTATCTCCCAAATATGGAAAACAATCACGAAATGTCGATCACTTCATTGATCGGAAAAATACATGTTTAATCACATTTTCTTCACGACAGTTTCCCTGGATTTCAGTAAAATATTTTTACTCATGCCATTGAAACCCATTTTATCCCAATTATTCCATGTAAAATTCCCCAAATAATCGTAGTTTTGCAAATATTTATGTATAACCTGATTCTTTCATCTCCCTTCACCAAGACAAATTTGACTATTTTCATATATTCCCAAAATTTCAGATCCGCCAGGTTTCGTCTTCTTTTCTGTGCTAATTACTTCACTCCAAAAGCCCCTGAACAGAGTAGTCTCCCATTTTTTATGGAAACCCCTGAAAAAAGCATCGAAGCATCTATTGTTTGAAACTGACAATGACCTGACGGACATAACAGACAGTGTAGTTGTTACCTACCGATACAGAATGACTACAAAGCTAATCAGCCAACGTTCATCGTATGTTTTCAGGTTTGTTCGAGTTAATACATAAATTATCCTACATAGTACGTATAATAGACAAAGCATCTATTTTTTTGAAACTGACAATAATCTGACGAACGCAGCACACTGTTTGCTCCAAATAATCAATTTGCTCCAAAAGTGAGGACATTTCACGATTGTTCTCTAAATTTAGGAATTGGTATTGAGCTTCCAAAAAGGGTTGTTTTTTGTAATCCATGAGCTCTTATTCTAAAACAGTTTAGACTCTTCTTTTTTTTTTTTTATTTGGTAAAAACATTGATTTGAGTTTTATACACAGTTAATTGGACATCTAAAATATATTTTGCAAAGAATTGATTATTTTTTGCAAAATTGAGGAGAATGTAGTTTTACTTGTTAGTCCCCGAGCTATGTAAATATTTTACTAATACTTAAGTGAAATAGTTCAAATACAAAACATACGCGTGCGTTGTTCGTTTCAAATTGAGTTACCGTGAGGCGGCTAAATAATCTATCGTTCGTTGATTTGAAATTGAAGGAGATTTATAAGATTTGTATTTGAACTTATTTCTAGGTTTACAACCATGTTTTTTACTCTTTTTTTTTTAAACAAACCCACACAAATTAAATGTAAATGAGACTTACGATCAAATTATTTAAAAGTTTGGTAAAATGAGCTTAAAAGTTCTTAAATGATTGCCTTTGAAATATTTATAGTTAAAGTTGAAATATAACTATACTATTAATTATTTCTGAAGTCCTTTTTATGATAAAAAATCTTGCAACACTGTAATATAAAATGACAACGAATGTCAAGTTGGTACCACTGCTACTGTTTATTTTATTTATATTTATATCAAATATTTTTCTCTAAATATATTAATTTTTGAATTCATTTATTTGAATGTATACTTTTAAAAGTATAAAATTGTTTAAAAATATTTTTATCTAAAAAACATATTCGACTATTTTAATAAAAATCAAATTTCGCGCTCATTTCAATGTCATGTGTCATGCGATAGACATTTTAAAAGCGGTGTTGCCGTTGTTTCTTGTATTATGTCCACTGACAACTGATTATGTCATTTTTTTAAACATTTGAAAGTCAAAATTGATCAAAATAAAAAAAACTGTAGACGAAGGCCCTTACTCCTTTAAGAACTTTGGATTCATTGAGATTTCTGATCATCATGTTACCAAATCTTGAAACAATTTAACCGAAAAGATCTTTGAAATTTAATTTGCGTGGGATACTTATTTATTTTACAATTAAAAAAATACTTTCTTTTTTTTTTTTTGGTGAAAAACAAATTTATGTGGAGTTTTTTTTTTCGTAAATAGCCATCGGAAAATAAGTGGATACTTTTTTATCTATAAATAATACTGAATATTATTTTTACATCAAAATACAATCGAAATTCTGTCTAAAAGTCCAAAATCGTAAACACAAAATTTCGACTAGGTCGAAAACAACATTCAATCCAAATTCTTTTACCAAATCTTAACTTGTCAAAACTCGTTTTGAAACTTTTTAAAATAGAAAAAGAATAAGGGTCTTAAAAACTAAAAATTTTTAAAGCTTGCATTTGGCAACGAATTTTTTTTAATACTTCATAGTAGTACGTTTACGATTTTTACAAAACTACCCCCTCCCCCCTTCTATAAAAATATTTCACTAGCCATTTTCAGATTTCTGAATGAATTCAATGTAAAGTATATCAAGGATTTGCAATTTTCCTGGATAGAGTACCCTTGAGATATCATTATTTTTAATTTTAGGCCGATCAAAAAGATTGAGTTACAAATTTAGTACCTTTACCAGATTAGGAAATGCTTTTAGGGCTGTTTTAGGCCCATCATTCTCAAATATAGTTCATTTAGAATTTGGTAAATATAAGCTAGGAGTCTGCACCAAAGTTTTTCGTAAAAAAAATACTTTTTAAGGTGCAAGCTTTTATTGTACTAAAAAGTAGAAAATAATTTTATTTATGAGTGACTCATACCCGACTATTCGTAAAAGCTTGAGGCGTTCCACATCCCTAATTTTTTTTTTCGATTCATTCTTAATATTAAGCGTCTCAAGCTTTTACAAATAGTCGGGTATGAGTGACTCATAGATAAAACTTTTTTTCTACTTTTTAGTACAATAAAAGCTTGTCCCTTAAAAAGTATTTTTTATAAAAATTCTTAATTTAGGACCAAAAAAAAAATTATATATATCAAATATGGTGGAATCGATTGGAAAATGAGGACGCCACCGTCATCCAAACTAAGCTTGCAAGCAAAATTTCAGTTCAATCGGAAACTGGGAAGTGGATCAAATTTGACTTGGAAGATTTGATTACAGATATGGAGTGTAGAGAAGAAGGAGAATCATCTCTTATGACTGTTTGACCAAAAAAGTGTCCACAAAAAGCTGTTAGATTATAGTTCCAAAACCAACTAAAAAGGCGCTGATGACCACTGATGATTCTTGGCTATCCTACTCTATTAACTTGTTTAGTTATCTATCCTACTCTTATTACTTTGAGCACATGTTTTAAAATGTACACTTTTGATACATTATTTAATGCTTTACGATGGACACTTTTTATATACAGAGATGATTCTCCTTTTACTCTACACTCCATAATTACAGACAAGACAACGGGGCATGTGAAACTAAATAAAAGCTTGTAAAAATTGGCGAGACTCCTAGATTAAACTATCGAAGATGGTCCTATGATCTTATTTTCAGATGACTATTAGATTTTTTTTTTTTTTACTAATAATTTTTCCCTTTTTTTGGCATTATTGTCGATTTTCAATTTTTTTTTTTTAATAAGGAACAATTGAAAATAATTATACTGATATTTTGATAATAATACTTTAGGCTAATTTTTTTTTTTGGTAATAGTATGAGATTATCTAGACTACAAATATTTTGTATTTCTTTGACTTTTTTTAGGCAATTATGAGAAATAAAATCTAAAAATGGGATACAAAAAAAAAATCAAAATTTTTCCTGGAAATGACTACAAAATTTTGATGAGTAAAATGTTTAGATAGAAAACTATTTGCCAGTAGCGGTTAATTCATGATCCCCTACTAAATACAGCAACTGAAAAGCGATCCCTAATAAAGATATGCCTAGTAGATCTCCCAATGATGTCAAATATGGTATCGCTGAATTATCTGGATCAATTTTTCTTGCCCACATCCAATGTATCATAATATGAGCGATATATAGCAAGGTAGCAACCTGGAACAAAGAAATTGTAATATTAATTTTTACCCGACTGAGAAACGTAAAGGAGTGGTCATGTGTGTTCTTGTATGGCACACTAGAGACCAAACGCGTGAACCGATTTTGATAATTTAGACGTCAATCGATTTTTCTTAACCTTGAGAGTGCTACTGAAGATAGAGCAGTAATGACAATTCAATATGGCGACCAACAGACGCCATATTGTGAAAAGAATGTACATGTGTTCCTATGTGGTGCAATAGAGACCAAACGCGTGGACCGATTTTGATGATTCAGACGTCAATCGATTTGTATTCACCTTGAGAATACTACTGAAGATAGAGCAGTAATGAAAATTCAATATGGCGACCAACAGACGCCATATTGTGAAAATAATGTATATGTGTTCCTATGTGGCGCAATAAAGACCAAACGCGTGGGCTGATTTTGGTGCTTTAGACGTCAATCGATTTGTCTTAACCTTGAGAGTGCTATTGAAGATAGAGCAGTAATGAAAATTCAATATGGCCACCAACAGACGCCATATTGTGAAAAAGAATGTACATGTGTTCCTATGTGGTGCAATAGAGACCAAACGCGTGGACCGATTTTGATGCTTAAGACGTCAATCGATTTATCTTAACCTTGCGAGTGCTACTGAAGATATGGCAATAATGAAAATTCAATACGGCGACCACCAGACGCCATATTGTAAAAAAGCAAACAATGAAAGAAGTCTAACCCCGACCCAAAAATTTATGATTATGTTTCCAGAAACTAATTTAATAGACTTTTCACTAAAATTATCCTTCTTCATGGTAAAAATGAATCCCTGGAAGTCAATAGAGAGGTTTGAGAACCATAGTTTTGGGTTGGAGTGTCTCAACTCGACCCTGAGAGTAAATTTTTATGTTTCTAGAAACTAATTTGATGAATTTTTCACTAAAATTATCCGTCTCTATGAAAAAAACGTCTGGTCGTCAAAAGACAATCTTTAAAACACTAAAGCCTTGGATTGAGGTGTCTCAACCCGCCTGTGATAAGTAATTATTATGTTTTTAAAAGTTCATTTGACGATTCTTTCCCTAAAATCATTATTCTCTGGGGAAAATGAAAGGCTGATTTTCAAAAGACAATCTGAATAATTCAAGGGTTCTGATTGGGGTGTCTCAAGTCTTTTTTTGCGACCAATGTTGGTATAAACTGTACTTTATACATGCATTTACATTTGGATTCAGCCAGAACCTTGTCAGTTGGTTATAATAAGCGTTTTGTCGTTATAAACGATATCTTATAAGGGTCCAATATTGGACGATGTATGAAAGAAGTTTTTGTAATAGTTTTGTTTACCTGAAGAACTGCAGCGCATAGATATACAACCACAAATAAAGCTGTTAAGGCTGCCATTCCCTGTTTGATATAATTTATGGTATAAATGAATATGATATGTCCGGGAACCACCATTGCCATTAGAACTCGAGTGGTACGCGCATGAGGACCTATAAAAAACCATAATTAGTGTAATTATTCGATAATATTTTTGGATGTGTCCAAATTCCTGACAACTCACAATTTTTATACTTACAATTAGCTAGTGGAAAAAATGAAAGCATGAAACATATATTTTCATTATTTGAGTAACAATTAAAAAGAGAAAATCAATTATTTTTATAATGTTCCATGGAACCATGACTAGTCTTAGTCCGCAGTCTTTTCATGTCATGATTTTGAACACTAGAAGTATCTACATGAAAGGGCTGGAAGAAAGTGGTGCAAAAGACACTTACATAAAAATTTCCAACCCTCTAACTCAATTTTAATGAACTCTGGATGCAAAATGTAGAAAAATATGTTTGGTATTTGAGGTTATGAAGTTGGGAAGTTGATATCATAACCATAATATTACAAATAATTGAGCATAAAATAAGAATATTTATAAAAATTTGTACCTTTGCCACAAAATCCAGCAACAGGTGTAATAAAAATAACCGTGTCAGCATCGACCCCCTCCACATCACTCGTATTTGGCAATGTACCCAATTCGGCTTCTTTATGTAACGCAGTCGATATACGACTTGCTTGCACAGCCACCAAATTACCACCGACTCCATTAATCACCGGCTGAAAGACAGCAATTCCTTCAAATCTGGATACCATAAAATCCAAAATTAAACCACCCAAAGAACTAATTAGCATGGCAGCCATAACTGGCGTCCAACCATTGTAAAGAACATCTCGCGTATGGACATTTTTTTTGGCAATCCAAATCCACAACGGTGTAACTAAGACGTAACCAGCTATAATTGACGGTGCTAACCAGTCCTGTTTGCCAATTGAATCATACAGAATCGTTGAGATCCAAGATAGTAACGTTAATGAGGTGATATCCCCTAAACTTGCGGCTATCGGTGTTGCCACATTGTCTGGATTGATATTACAATGTCTAGAGAACACGATCACCGCGGCTGTTATTAAGCCAAGTACAAAGCTAGCAACGCTCGCTGTTACTAAACTACTAGCACACAATAAATACGCATGATCCAATTGTACACTTTGTGTTTTGATCGCTCCCATAACAACAGCCACCACAGATGCCAGAAACCCAACAACAATCGCTTGGCATTGTATCAATGTTAAATTACCGACAATCATACTCCATTGTTGCTTTGGTGTGTCCATGTGCCCTAAATTCGCTTGCGTTGATAAACGTGACGCTAAGGTCATCTCTAAATTACCTTTTAATCCAAGCAATGCTGGCACTAATATCACCAATTCAGTTATGTTTTCAAAAACTGTCCAATGCTGAAAACAAATATCAAAATTTATTACCAAAATTCTGGATAATTGGGAGAGTGAAGAAATAGTGACTGACCTGTACAATATCCAAAACTAATCCAGCACCAACCATGCCTTTGCCAGCAATTAAAAATGGAATGAAAACTTGTATAGCAGTTTTTAAATAAGTTTCTTTGTTTTCGTCCAAATTATCGCACATCTGACTTTCCACAACAATGTCCGGTAATTTCTTGGCCGACGATGGGACCTCATCCTCAGATGCTAAGATGAGATCACGTTCCACGGCTGTGTTCGCTTGAGATTCAGTGTTTGTGTTGGCTAATTCTAGATTATCATTTGTAGTTTCATGTTGTTCCATTAAATTTGATAATTCCAATTCGGTTGAGGGTTCGTTTAATGATTGACGCGACATTTTTGGTGATTTTGTTCGAAGGCTTTTTATATCACCAATATCACTTAATAAATTATGTGGGGATTGAGCGTTGTCGATGCAGCTGTTGTAGTTGTCGGGAGCTTCGGGTGGCTGCAGATTACGGCTGTCCTTGGACCCACTCCCATAGGACAACCTGCTGCTAAAATCATATAAATATACATCATTTCAATTTATTTGAACCATACAAAATGTTCGATTAAACACTATTTATTTCATTCTAGATACTCTTTGGCCACTTTTTAGTCGATGTAGTGGACTTGTTTTGAGAGCCTAAATGGCCGAGCAGTCTAAGGCGTTTGTCCATTTAGACATAGGTTGTGGGTTCGAATCCAGGCAGCGGCAGTGTGAACAATTATGATTAATAGGGCGGCACCCACATCAAAATGTAATTGTAATTAAATAAATAAAGATCAACAAATAATGATGGGGGTGGCCTCTGTTATAAGCGTAGCCTCTGGGGGTGGCCTCTGTCAGAGAAACGGAGGTTAAACCCCATTATTATTATATAGTGGACTTGTTTTAAGGATTTTCTGGAGTAATTTGAACTCAAAAAAACCCGAAGTTTTCCTAAACGCAAAATTTTTTGTGATCTTGTCCTTTTTTTTGAGAGGTTGAAGAGTAAAGGATAAAATTCGAAAACATTGAACAAAATTTTTGGTCTCCAATAAGATAATTTTGATTTGATGATTTGAAAAAAATACAAAAATCGGATTCAATTGACGATTGAATGAATAATTTTTGAGATAAGGTCCTAAATCCCACACAAAGAACGATTTCTGGTAATTTCTTAGAAAATTTCAAATTATGTACGTGCAAAAAAAGCTATATTTTAGTTTTTTATTAATAGTAAATTAAAAACTTTTTAAATTTGATAAATTCAAATAATTCCCGCCATTTAAACCTAATCTACTTTTGACATGTCAAACTAAAATAACAAAACTAGTAAGATTAAAGAATTAATTTTAAAAAAACTTTACAAAACCTGTGACGTTTTCGTAACATATCGGGTAAATTATTAGGATCAGTCATTTTTCCAGCACTAAAAATTTGAAGCAAAGCGAAAAAATTTGCTGATTATCACAGTTGAGTTTTCTTTGACTGTTGAGAAGTAACAAATTTCAAATAAACTGAACCAACGGTAATTGAGTTAAAGTGAGCTGAGCTCTGGTTTGGTGATTTGGCTTAAGTTAAGCCCACCTGCGTTGTTCTGTGTGAATTTAAATAAAGATTAGAGCTAAAAAAAAAATAAATAAATATTTGTTTTGTCTACTTACAATCATAATTAATAAAAGTTTAATTAGTTTTGATAAAACTGTGGTTTC
Source organism: Chrysoperla carnea (assembly GCF_905475395.1). Taxonomy (NCBI): domain Eukaryota; kingdom Metazoa; phylum Arthropoda; class Insecta; order Neuroptera; family Chrysopidae; genus Chrysoperla; species Chrysoperla carnea. The sequence continues at coordinate 36,298,314 of NC_058342.1, forward strand.
ACATTCTTTCAATTTGTAATTTTGTAATTTAAGACGATTAAATAAATTCGAGATGGAATTAAATTACAAAAATGTTCCATGTGGAATTTTGAAAAACGTGATTTGTGTTAGGTTAAATAAAGGTGGTAGGGGTAGTTTGGTGAAGTTTTAATCAGCTCACTTACCGTTATATTTCGATAAATATTTTTGGTATTTATTGCAAATAATTGAATTTTCATCATATTTTCGAAATGAAGTTAATTGACTTGGGTCACTTTGGGTGCAGTAGTTTGTTAGATTTGAGCAAAGAACATAATAATTTTATTCGCCCTTCAAATGATTTCTTTCACAATGTGTGTGTGTCTTCTGCCTGCTTATTTTTTAAGGGATGATTAAAATCACCTTCACCGTACACATGTGTATTCGATTACATCTTGTAGTCAACTGTTTTCAGTTGTTACTCTCTCTTCACTTTAAGTTAAGGGTTGTAATTGTATGGGTCCGTTCGATTAGACTAGCTTATACAGGCGTCAAACTAATCCCAAGATGGCCGTCTTAAGATATACTTTGCGTTACTAATAATGACGCATATTGTTTCATTAAAAATACCCATTTTATCAAAAGCGGTTATTAAATAAACGATCGTTATAAAACTGTTAGTCATTTTTTTGAGAAATAGAATAGAACAAAAGTTGTTTATTGTTTTATAAGGAGCATTTCATGCATTTAAACTTTTGTTCTACTTGACCTTTGTTGGCCATTTACGAACTCGACCTCACTTTTTACGGCCTGAGCACGCTGTAAAAATTTCAACTTTATATCTTTTTTCATTTTTGAGTTATCCTGTACACAGACGGACAGACAGACAACCGGAAATGGACTAATGAAGTGATTTTATGAACACCTTTACCAAAATTGTGTGGGTAGCATCAATATTTTTAAGCTCTAGTTACAAACTTGGGACTAAACTTAGTATACCTTGATATATTACATATATACAGGGTATAATAATATATGACGCAAAATAAAACGTATTTTGAGTTAAATACGTAGTGTCAGTCACATATGGAATCACTCATTAGAAGTGAACATTTGAGTGTGAGTTGGATTTGATGTTGATAGCGCCTATAATACCTAGGCTTAGTTTCATCATCTCTATGAATGAATTCTTTTTATCGATTTAAAACATTTCTATGTGTATTAGTGGTGACGACGACGCGACCCCCGATTTAATTATTACGTCATTGTCAGTGGATTCTCGATTGTACTTTGTACGGAATGTATCCGAAAATTCTCGTAATTTGTTACAAAACTTTTTTTTTTGTTAATTCAAATTATTGATCTATGTACGTCTATATGTGTGTATGTAAGCGTAGGTTATGTTTTCGACCTCGAAAATTCGATGTCGAAATTTTCTCCATTTACGATAAAGGTTTCGAATTTAACGAATTTTGTGAGAATGTGATGAAAGTAAACGATTAATTAAGAGTTAATTTTTTCTATATTTAACTATTTGTTGCTCGGTTAAATACTTGTTGCTCGTTTTACCTTAACTTTGAAAAAAATTTGTCGTTAAATACATCTTTGATGGCTCAAATAACTGAATGCGTTACGAAGGATCCGATCTTGCTATTTAGCCGCTCCGGAAAAAAAATAATATTTGCCGCCCTTTACACTCATACCATATACACGGTGTTTTTTCTTAAGTTGACATATGCTTGAAACTCGATAACTAAATTTAATCGAAGAATGATCTTCAAACGAAAAATATTAGTTTCAAAGGCACACATATTATACCGGCATCGAAAATTTGAATAAATAAAAACAATAATTTTTTTAATATACATCTTTATATGGAGGTTTTGTGGAGTTGACATCAGAATGTGGAGTTTTATTTTTAGATGCTTCAAATATTTATATTTCTTATAAATAGGTTTTACTGTAACTTAATACGTATCAAATATCTTTTCATTAAGTGAAATTTTTTTGTTTCAAGGTGGTCCCATACAGGTGATTTTCATTTCAAATATGTTTTCTTTGTCGAGAACCTGAGAAAGGACCAAAACAGAAATTTATGAGCTCGAGAAGGGCAATTTTGAAACTTTTAGCCCAAAAATTTAATTTCATTTTTAAATGGGGTTATAACTTTTGGGACACAGTGTGAACAATGCTCACATTTTATTTCTGAGAAATTTGCTTGAAATATTTTATTCCAATTTTGATCTAAAAATCGTGCCAGTAATTATTTTACGATTCTTATTTTTAGTCAATACTAACTTAAGGCTAGACAAAAAGCACTAAGCACGTTTTTAACCGTTGCTCAAACAAAGCAAATTTTTATCGTAAATTAGATTTTTCGACCAAGATTCATCGAATAAATTTTATTACAATGTGTTTGAAGTTATTCTTTCAACTTACTCAGATTAACTTTGGGCCTAATAAAAATGTTTAATGAAATTTCGGAAATCTATAATGGTATTGGCTTGTAGTTTAATTATTTGGCGCTGATTACAAGTGCTTTTTTATTGCTAATCGAAGGCATAAGCATCAGAGTGAAAAAGATCTTTACCTTTATAAATTATATGCTGGAGATAGGGAAGACTGATAATCTGTTTTACTCAAAGAGCTTTCAGCGCCTCCACAAAAAGTATGCTGTGAATACACCAGCATAATTTTTTTTAAATTTAAATTTAACGGAACTACAGTGCCATCTGTAATTGTCAAATCGTAACAAAAAATCGATAGTTTGAAAATCGCTACCAAGATGACGCTACTACATAAATATTTTGGAAAATTTTGTTTTTCACATTATCCGCGTTTCTGTAGGCGTGTAACTAATCAATTTAAATTTCTTATATTAAATACTATCTGTAAACGAATTTTCATTAAAATCGTTAGAGTCGATTTCGATAGATATAAGGATAGACATATTTAACTTTAGTTTTATGGGAAAACGGTAAATCGATGATATGTTTTCATAGATTTCTCCAAAACTAGCCGGTGGAAATTAATTTAAAAAAAACCTAAATAAATTATTGAAAAAAAAAAAAACAAACAAAAAAAACCGTTAATTAAGGACTAATTAACGAGGTAGGAGCACGTCTGACTAATTAAGGAGGTAGGAGCACGGTTATTGGGACACAAATTAAAAAAAATATATTTTTTCAATTTTGATGGTGAATTATATTATAACTTAACAATATAAGACGAAAATTAATAATAAAATTTTTCGATATCTAGAGTAATTTTCCAAATATCGAAAATTGAAAATTTGGTTTAATTATTTAGCTTTCGATATTGCGAAAATCAAGACAGATTTCGAAAAATTTTATTCTTATTTTTCGTCTACATTCATGAAGTTATAACAAAATTCATAAGGTACAAATAATTTCAACAAGTCTAAACTTACTTTGACGCTTGTACTACCTTAAATAAAATATCAACAATTCAGATTTATATGTATTAATGTTGGATCAACTTTAAGGTAATAATTTGAATAATAAATAAAACCAGGTTTAACTGTAATTTTAAATTTGTTAGATATATGTATCAAGTAATGATATATGTCATTGAACAATGGACATAATAGCAAATATCCTGTCCAGTTTACGGTGTTAAACTGTTAACATAGAGTAATTGCAACTCGTGTAGGCGATTTAAAACGACCTTAATGTTTGCGCCATACTCAACAGAAAACAACTGCCCAAATTCAAACTCCTTCAAACTCCCAAAAAAAAAAAAAAACACAATAATCTTGAAATCCCCGAAAAAAATAAAAAATGATACCACTTACATTTTACTTGTCATCTGATAATTTTCACTTGAGTCAACACAATTTTCAAATTTTCCATTTTTTCATCGACATTATCCGAAACATTTTTTAATCACTACACACTTGTTCAAAAATTTTCACAACACTAAAAATCAATTTGCAAAAAATAAAAAATAAAAAATAATTCACAAAATAATAAAAAAAGTTTTTAAAAAGCCATTGTTTAAAAAAAATGTCCAAAAAAAATCGATTAATTGATGCGTTTGAATGCTAAACCCATATTGTTTGCGATTGAAGAATGATGAACGATCGCGATGTTAAGAAGGGTGAACGATTCAAATGATGCGACAAGCGATTGTTGTATGAAGTATGAGTAAAAAGTCTTTTAGCGCGACTAAAACAAAAATAAACCGATTCAATTAATTTAGCCCATGATAAGTATTCAGTATTTAGTAAGGTATGGTATGGATTCAACACTCAATATTAAATATAAATACCTAAGATGATGATTCGCGCCGATTGCGATTGTCCTAATCATAAAAATTATTGAAGGTTCCACTACCGTATTAATCTTTCCGTGTTACATTATTTCTGGAGTACTTCATATATTATTCGTTGTCCGTCATCCAATCCAATCAAACCTACACTATATTCTGTTTTAAGCTAGTTTTCAATTTTTTCTCATAGGTTTTATTTTATTTTATTCTTTTTAACCGACTTCAACAAATAGAGGAAGATTTCTCAATTCAATTGTCAAGTGAAACAATCCAAAATTTAAATTTAAAAAACATACTTTTTTCAAGTATTTAAGTTTTCATTGCGCTAAATAATAAAAAATAATTTTTTGTTTTATAATCCAAGTGGTAATAAAAGACTCTTGAGGTAATAAAAGACTCCTAAATAAGATAGTGGAAATCTGGCTGAAAGGTAAAACTAAAACTTTTTCATTGCACCCCTCGGAAAAGTAGAAAAACACCCTCAAAAATTATCATAATTTCTTCATTCTCTTCAATTATCTTCATTTGATTTTCTGGGTAACAGGTCGGTCTCGTCTTTGGGAAAGAGGTCGTTCTCAAGGAGGGTACAGATGACTCTTGGTCTACCTCTCTTTTATTTTATAATTATTAGGGCTGAACGATATCCTTTAGATTAGGCAATTGTAGATTCTTCTTTAATACTCGTTTTAAGGGAAGGAATATGATTGTTTCCAAAACAGGAAAATATATTTTGAAAGTCCTTCAAAAAGAAAGTACTCAAAAAATGTTCAATCTTCTCGAAATATTTTTTGTATAAATTCAATAGATATTTCACAAGTTTCAAAGAAAAATACATTGAAACACAATTCAATATATAAGTATTTAAACAATTAACTTTGTTATGTATATATAACATATATTTTAAAATATTTGTTGTACTTAAAAATTGGCCCATAAAATTGTACGCGGTAATGGTTATTAGCCAAATGTAATCCTTTCATCTGAGCGCCTAGACTAAAATCGATTTCAATGATAACATTATTTCAGTAAATTTGAATGTAAAGGTCATGCGATTATTGATGCATAGAAAATAACAATCAGATAATTATTTATTCAGAATGGCCCCCTGTCCTTATCACCAAATCTCTACTCCCTAAATTTAATGTTTTTTTTTTCTACTGTTGATCTTATTCTTTGGCATAAATTTTTAGGCTGTAAAATTTTGAAGTTTGTAAATTCATCTAACATAGTGTTTCCCCAAGTGGTTGACAACGCTCCCTTGTGGGTGCTAGAGGCCAATAGAGGGGCGGTAAAGCTCATTTGTATACGATAAATGTAAGTACCTGGATGGACGAGCCTTGCTCGTTATTTATTTAAAATGAAACCTAACTAGATCAATTTTTCGTCCCAAAACCCCCCTGCATACTAATCGTGTAACAACGCCATCTACTGAAACCTATCTTTAAAGTTTTAGTGTCGGTAAAGCAGTTAGTTGCTCCCAATTAAAAAAATAGTATTGCTACTCGCCAATAGATGGCAGTAAGAGTCACATTTTTCAGTTTGTTTCAGTTATTGCTGAAAACACGGATAAAACGCCATTTTCAAAAAATGAAACCAAGCTAGATTAATTTTTCACCCCCAAAAACCCCTACATACAAATTTTTATGAAAATCGTTTTAGCCGTTTTCGAGATTGATTGAATTCCAAGAATTTAATTTGCTCTGTAATTAAAATGATACCAGAAGTTAATTTGGTGAATCTTTCAATCTTCCTTGAGGAAAAATGAAAGCTACAACTCGACGCGTTTATCTTCTAGCTTGTCTTTTATGGATTTTTCTTCGGAGAAGAATGATTTTGAATTATATAGAATTATATCTGTGATCTGTTTGTAATATGTCTATGATGGTATTGAGTTGAGGGCTTGATATTTGAATGTTAGTTTAAAAATGAGACTTATTGTAAAATTGAAGCACTTAAAATTTATTCACCGTCACCGTCACCGTATTCCCACTAATCAAACTCAATTATATGAACAATATTTATGTTCAAATAGAAACCGCTTACTTAAAACCATTTACTTATTCTTATGTAAAGCCTGTTTCACATTACACTTAACATACACGTTTGTGCTTGATTCAAAAAACGAATTGTGAAACGAAAACTGTTGAAAATATGTAATTATAATATTGCTTAATTCAATGAACTTACACGCGCTAAGTATGTATGTCAAATTATTATTTATATAATGCTTTGACAGCAGTTATTTAATATATATAGACTCACATTTTTGACAATAAACTACTTCTAAATCTTTAACCACAAGGACTTTATTTCGATTTCCTCAACAAAGGAGGGGGTTGGGTTGAGTGTGGAGTTGGGTTGTCTTAATAAATTATTGAAAACAAAAGAAAAAAACCATCGTGCCTGACTAATTAAGGATGTATGAGCACGGTAGTGGAGCCACGAATTTAAAAAAAATATTTTTTCAATTTTGATGGTGAATTATTTTATAACTTGACAATTTAAGACGATAAGAAAGAATAAAATTTTTAATAAAAAAATGAAAAGAATTTAAATCGAATCGAATCGATTTTAGAATCGTTCATTATTGAACCCAACACTATTTGAAGTGTCCAATGTAATACAGGTCTTATTGTTTTGTAGTTCTTTAATACATTCAACATTGAGATACTGTAATTCTTCAATTTGCAATCAGATATTATATGTTAAGGGGTAATGTCACTTTCAAACACTAGAAATATGATTGATTTCCCAATAATTTCGAATGATTAAAATGGCGTCTATCAAATCATTCGTTTGTAGTGGTTGTAATTCTGTAAATATTTGCAGTGTGGTGATCTGTAAGGATCTTTCACGAAATCGCGAACCTCTTGTTCTTCTTAGCAAACATTTTAGTCATATTTTCGTATATAAGTGTTCGAAATACGATTTTTTCTGATTTTTCAGCTTATTTACAGGGAATTTTCACACCTACTCATGTACTTTCGTTAATTTAATATAAACCGTCCTCAGTAAATTAAAAAAACTTAATTATGTAGAGGTTATGATTTTTAAACTTAACATTTAGCGAGCGAAATATTTGACGCATGTGTAGAATGATGCTGATGCGAGTGTTGACGGTTTAAATATTTGAATTCTCGTCATTAGATAAATAATGTAAAAATGAATTGAAATAGATCAAACTATAAATTGATTAATATTTATTTGGTATAATTTAATAATTAATAATTTGATGTCAGCATTATGAGTTTTGTTTGATTTCTAAATATTCACAATAATGAATTGAAAGAATGAATATGAATATTTCATAATGTTTTTTAATAATAATTAGTAACAAAGTATTATTTATTATTCGATTTGAATAGGTGTAAAATTCTATGAAATATTATTATATGTAAAATCTTATTTAACAATTATTAATATTATTGTAAATATTTCATAAATCTACATTTTCCTATTATTTTTTTTTACTCGTCTACGTTACTCAAAGGAGTTTAAATTGTCGAGACTCAACTGTAATTATTCTAAATTGAAAATTATGCAAAACAAGGTAGTTAATTTCATTGGGGTCATGTTGACCCAAGTAACAATTTTAGTTTTGCAAAACTATATTTATTAAATACATCAAGAAAATGCGCGGACAATTTTTTTAAAAATATCTCTTAAGTTGACCAACAGATGGAATAACAAAAAATAGGATTAATAGAGTGATTAGGACTTCCCACTACTATATTTTTATCTATGATTAGGACCTGATAATTAGAACATTTCTCAATAAATAATTTTGTTAAAATAGTCACATAATTTATAAAATTTATGATTGATAGTGACCTTGTGTTAAAATTAACAACAATGACAAATTATAAGTAATTCTAATCCGGATTTAAAAAGTATCCGTTGACCGCATCAAGTAGCTTTTTTAAAATAATTAATACAAATTATGACATGTCAGAAAGCCATAATGGATAATATCTTTCAAAAGTAGATCATTCAGTTTCAGGAAAAACAAGTGGACCAAATAATTAACTGAGTTAATTATTGAAATACCATGTGTAGACGTTGATTACGCTATCGTTTGTTTTTTCACGTCACGTAAGTAAAAAGAGATAGTCAAAGATATATACATACATACAATTTTATATAATTTGCGCTCTCACGGGTAAACAGCGATGTTTTCGAAAAAATGTTTCAAACAAAAATTGTTTATTTTTTTTTAAGGAACATTTCTTACATTTAAACTTTTGTTCCATCTTTAACGGTTTACAAGATGGGTCTTACGGACCCAAGGCTCAATTGATCTATGTTGCTCATTTACGAACTCAACCTTACTGTGATATCTCTTTTCGTTTTTTGAGTTATTGTGTTGACATACAGCCGGAAATGGACTAATTGGGTGATTTTATGAACATCTATACCAAAATTTTGTTGGTAGCATCAATATTTGTGGGGTCTAGTTACGAACTTGGGCTTAAAGTTTTGATCTGTTGGCTCTTGGTCTAAATCTATAAAATGTTTAGTCTAAACTAAATAATATTAATGTTTTAAAATTAAAAATAATTAAATTTTATTATCAAAAATATTGTATTTCGATTTTAGCAATTTAGATAACAATACAGTACTTATATAGTTTTATTTTATCAATTTTATTTTATATTATTTAAAATAACAATAAAAATTATTAAATAACAAAATATATATTTATAAAATGATAACAAAAACTTGCATTCCATCTATATGTATTAGTGATGGGACGAATATTCGCATTCGCATTCGCAAAAAACGATGCGAATATTTTTGACAAAGAATCATCAAAATTTTGTATCATAAATTGGGAAGCAACCCCAAACTTAACTAAAATGTACGATTAAATGTGTAAGTTGAATAAGGATCAAAGAAATGCTTTGGGTTAGTGTGATCATCCAGTTCTTTCGAATTGTGTTAGCGTCAAAGAAGTGACTATTATGAAAGATATCTGAAAAAAAAAAGAAAAGATATTTAATTTTTATTTCGATTTTCGAGATGAAAACACACTAGCTTTGTGTTAAAAACTTAAAAATATCTTTCAAAACCCCCGCAATAAATACAAATATTAATATTAATGTTTTTTTTAACCCTGAATTCATGCGCACACTTTTTTCTATATGCATTTATCAAATTTTATATTTAGCGCGCTTTTTTTATAACAGTTTAATTCAATAATATTATGTTGATTGAAAAAAAAAATTCCTTATCAAATATTTGCATAATATTTTGCAATCAATCATTTTGTATGACTAATTATGGCATCAGTAAATGGATCTTTTTTCAAAAGAACCGGTAAACATGATAAAGAATGCATCTGTGATTCACTTGTTCTCTCTTGATAAACAAACGTCACAGTAAAGCTCACTTTACAATGCTTGTATATTATACGCAATTTACAGTTATTTGCGACACGATTGGCTTTCAGAATGAATAATATAAGCTATTTTCTATGACATTTAACCTGTTAAACATGAAAATCGCTTATAAACTTTTCTATCACGCTACGTTTTTAGGTTATGATGTGAAAATAATGTGTCAAATTAGTCACCATTATTTTCCGACCCTTTTCATTGAATTTAATTATTGTGTTAAGAAAAAAAAACGTGATATCTAGTAAAACCCGTTTAAACAGATTCTAAAATTTTAAATTGTAAGTTAATTGATATGATTTTAACTGTGATTAAACCGTTTCCTGGATGAAAAGAGATGAATTGAATGTAGCTTACAAGAAGAACGACAAAAATAAAACAGATGTATATATTGTAATCAGGACCCATATCAGCGTCTCTTATAATTCTTAGTCTAAGGAATATCCCCTTAAATACGTCATGGCTATCGTTTTAGAATGATGTGCTACAACTTAACAGTCCTATTGTAATACGGGCTTTAGGAACAAATTTTTATAATTTTTTTGAAAGTACACTATTCTTGTCTTGTCAGAAAAACTAGTTTGGTGGTGAAGATATCATTTAAACTTCAGTGTTGATTTTTTAATTTGAAAATAATGTATAATCGTGAGTATCGACCGGATTAATTGATTAATCGTAGATTAAAATGTAAATAAATAAAAAAATGTTTGCAGCTACACAAATAGCATATGGACCTAGTGAAGGTGCACCGCCTTTATCGCATCAACAACAACCGTTGATGAGTTCAATGAGCCCACCGCCGGTTCAAGCAGGTATGCCACCATATCCTGGACCTCCTGGTCCACCTGGTAATCAAATACCACCTCCAGGCTATGCACCACAAGCAAATTATCCACCAGGGCCGGGGTTTCAATACCCAATGGCAAATGCACCAGGTGCACCTCCAATGATGGGTGGACCTCCAGGACCACCAGGTCCAGTTATGGCACAACCAACCGCTGAAGCCAATTGGATGCATGCACCACAAAGACCTGTTAATTGTCCACCAGGTCTTGAATACTTAACAATGATCGATCAGCTGTTAGTACATCAAAAAGTTGAATTACTTGAAGGTAAATTTTGTTCTTATATCCGATTGCCATGTCCCCAATCCGACCCTTTAATGTTCCAGCTTGTTCCTGATCCTTTTCGCTTAAATTTGCAACCACCAAGTAAATTGGGGAAAATTTTGTATTTTTTAGTTTTCACTGGATTTGAAACACGTAATAAATTTGTAATAAAAAATTCGTTAGGACAACAAGTATACTACGCCGTAGAGGATTCTGATTGTTGTACTCGAAATTGTTGTGGTCCGATGCGACCATTTGATATGCGAATATTTGATAATTTTCGCAATGAGGTCATACATTTAAATCGTCCACTTGCTTGCGATTCATGCTGTTTCCCATGTTGTCTTCAAGTAAGTCTTTTAGCCTAAACTTAGTTCATTCAGAACCAGAGCATACTTTCTAAGATTCGATCTTGTTTACTTTTAAGAGTGTTGAAGTGTCGTCACCTCCTGGAACTGTAATCGGTACTGTCGAACAAAATTGGAGTCTATGTTATCCATCGTACTCCGTCAAAAATGAATTTGGAGCGACTGTACTAAATATTGAAGGACCATTATGTAAATTCTCATGTTTTGGAGACGTTAAATTCAAAGTGATGTCAGCTGATGGATCCACAAAAGTTGGTAAAATATCAAAACAATGGTCTGGTCTGATCCGTGAAGGTTACAGTGATTCTGATAATTTTGGTATTACGTTCCCCTTGGATTTGGACGTCAAAGTTAAAGCCACGTTATTGGGTGCTTGCATGTTGATTGTACGTATTTTATTTAGAAATTTTCACAGATTTCTCACATTTATCACGAAATTGGAATTAGAGAAAATATGACGTCTGATAAAATGAGAAAATTCTTTGTTGTCATCGCATAACTTCCATATACAAATTTATTTGTTGTTTCAGGATATGATGTTCTTTGAAAAGAGCAACAACAATTAAGTGAAGCAGCAGCGGCGCTGATTTATTCTCCAAAATGATGGCTAATGGATGGATGCACTCAAAAGCCTCAATTCCAATTTTTTTTGAAATCCCACTGTTTTTTTTTTTAATCAAATTTACTATTAGTTTTAACTATTCGTTGTTTTTGTTTGTTAGGTTTAAGATACTGATAAAACTGCGCTGAATATAGTCATTAATCAGAGTCAGGGTCAGGGTCGTGTCTTAAAAAGTGGCACAAATCTATAAAGCACGATCAAACCATTTGTACGTCACGTCACGGCACGCACAAGCGGGAAGAATGCGACATTTTTTAGTACTAGGATACGGTATTGTAAGAATTGGGTGAGGGGATGTTTGGAGGGCGTAAACGAAGGAAGGGCTCCAAAGATACAAAGTTTTACGTGACGTAATTTATAAATAACCAATTTTCATAATTAGCGATCACGAAAACTTACTTAACGAGGCCAATTTTTAATGATTTCTTTTGATTTGGACACGACCACAAAGATTTGTGCAAATTGTTTGATTGTGTACGCATGAACGCGACCCTCCTCTCCTATTATATGTAATTTTATTTGACCAAAAATTATTTTAAGCAATCTCGGAGATACTCGTTACAATTTTAATTAAAAACCGTCCAACAGAATATATTTACAAACTTTAGTTTCAACAAATTGATTTTTTTTAGATCTGTAAAACGAATTCAACTGAAACTGAGACGTAATCTCCATATTTTTTTAATAAATGTTCAAACTTACATAATGTTGACACTTCGCGTTTGTTCCTCTGCGTTTGCAAAAGGCCAGGAACCAAGATGTTTATTGAATTGTTAACCGTTTTAATAAATTTTATTTTAAAAATCGTTTCCTTCTCGATTTAGATTCATAGGCGTCGCTAGAATGAGCATATTGAAAAACACCGAAATATAAAAATTGATGACTTTTTGTAATTTTTCACAACGTAGTGACGCCTATGGTTAGGTTTACAAATGTAATTTAAGCACAAATACAATGACTGAACAAAAATTTCCAAAAGTTGTACCAGAAATATTCGATTTTTATCGAATCCAAAACAATTTACACTTAAAACAAACCCATCGTTCCAGGGAATTTTTTTGAGACTCCATGATATCGCCTCTCGACAGCTTGCCACTATCCAGACAAATACATTATTTCCGTATTTTTTGCCATAGAAATATTATTTGACCAATTCGATCGTAGCAATCCTGTTTTGTTGTAGATTCCCCAAAAATATCCGATATTGGAAGACAATAAACCATACCATGTTTTTAGAAAAAAAAAAAGGAATAATAATTGTGAATTAATGGTTTTTGGTACGACGGGACGCGACGCGACGCAACGTCCAATTAAAATGAAATACTCAAAGCACAATTAATCGTTTGTTTGTTTGTACTCAGCACTCAATTGAGCATTTCAAGTAAAAAATATTCCCGTAATTGATTAAGCCTTATTATGAATATTTGTGCCCTAATTAATACTATATTTATATACGCTTTTTAAATTTATAATTATGATATTGCAGGCCAGTCAACCAGTCTTCTTGTCAGTCTTTCAATGTTTTCAAACCAAAGACTAAAGGGCTTGGCATGAACCTTCTGGAAAAACATTTGTTGCAGAGTCCTTTTTTTAAAATGGATAAAAATATAAGCTCTTTCTTCCAAAATGAGCAATGTCATAGTTATTACTTTAAAAAGGCAAACTTATAATTAAAGAATTTATTTACTATTTACAAAAGAATTTACAGTAAAAATTTTATAATCTATATATTTTATAAAGGCCTATCTATATGTAATATATATTACGTTACGTATAACGTTACGTTACGTATAGTTTTTAAGAATTTATATGTTTTGTTTTGTGTTTTTTAACGCAGTTAATCATTCTTACCACAATCAATGGATTTGGGGACTTCATCTTTCATATTTTTATAAGTAACAACTTCTATTCTACGAGCTACAGCTATTAAAGAGTAAGAATACCGATGCAAACTGCGCATGTGTTTTAATAAGTAATACGACTTACTATCATGAAGCTTTCTCTTTCGATTGCAATCATATTTTGAAGGGACATGGTTGAGAAGCACTTGTTGAAGAACCCATGAATTTTTTCCGTCAATTTAAGTCTCAAAATTGTTCGGGAGCTAGTAATGCTGATTTACTTCAAGCTTTGTACGGACTCATGCGCAGTTCGTTTATTTGATACCCACCGCGATTCATTAGGCGGCTTTTTCAACAAAAATTGTCCTTCTCTGAGAAAAAGTGAAAACTCAGTTTACAAAGTCTATAGAATCGGGATAAGGCGCCCTTACCTGAGTCTTCATCTTTTTACCTTGGTTTTCTTGCCAACGGAGTTTGATTTTCTTTAGGAAATGATGATTTTTAGTGAAGGAGTCATTAAATTAGCTCCTGTTAGTACTATTCCTCTCAGGAGGAGTATCAGATGATGATTTCCAGTCTTTGTAGGGGTAGGATTTTGATTCGACGAAATTGTACGATTTAAGGCAAGTGTGTTAATATAGCTTAACGCTTTTCAAATGAATGTGATACGTTTTATGTCATAGTTTACGTATAGAAGCAAATTGTTTAAGAATTTCAGACGATATTTCAGAAACTAATCGCTTAATCGTTAAATGAACACAATTTTTGAAGTTTTTAGGTCATATTTTCTAAGGAAATCGAACTCACTCAACAATTGGAAGAGTAGTTTTTGAAATATTGCCTGCCTTTAATTGTTCCAAGAAATCTTTTTGTATATGTTTTAACAATTAGAGATAACGTATTCGGGTTCCTAATAAATAAACCTGTTGATAATCCATGAAAAATATCTTCTAACAATGAATCTATCCACGGCAAATGATGCGCTACAAGACCTTCTGACCTTCTTGTAGATCATGATAGATTTTTTCTCTTGCGATTCTTCTATGCCTAAACTATGTTTAAAGTTAAGTGCCATAATTTTGATTTCAAAATGTATGGTTCCAAAGAACAAGGAATGAAAATTATTTTTAAAAAAAATACTTAAACAAAAAATGTTTCAATTAACAAAAATATTTTAATTGTTACAAAAATACAAAATAAAAAAAAAACAATAATTGTTTGATTGTTTTTAACAAATTATTAAAAATACATTTTTGTAAATTTGTTTTGTTGTTTGTTTTTTTAGTTTAAATGCCTTCATTGCACATGCGAGCGCGCGCGTTAATATATATATTTTTTTTCGAACATTAAAAATTAAAATTATTTTGGTGTTATTTTGACTATGCAAGCAAATTGCAATATTCGACCGTAAGATGGTGACAAATTTGGATGCCTTATTGTTTCGCTTCTACCTCGGAGAGACGCTGAAAAGTATTTCAGTATTAACTAAAAAAGAAGGTCAAAAAGTCAGTCATGGGGACTGTTGACAGAAGTGAAAATTTAAAACTTTGGAATGACAGCTCATCAGCGATGTCAATGATTCACCAGGCAGGTTTAATTTTTAACTTTTTCCCCTCCTAAAAAATGCCAAACGCGTCTAAATTATTTTTCAATTTTGGTTAGCTCATTCTATTCGAAACTGAGATAGTTTTCAGATTTCTCCGAAGCAATAGAAAAAAATTGGGTGACTTGATTTGTCATCATCTTTCGGTGTAAATGCCCAAACTTAATATGGACGATAAATTTTTTTTACAAAATATTTTTTTCTTTATTTATATATATATATAATTTTCCTTAATTAATAAATTTTCTTTTTATATATACAAAATTTTCCTCTTAACGTTAAGTAAAAATTATGTGATGTTTATATTTGCAGTTATCCAGATAAGCTCACGTGTTAGTGGAGTACATGCAGGAGCCATCTGGAAAAATTCTCGGATTAATTTTCTTTGCTTATTCCCGTTCGAAAGACTTTAAAGGATCTAGAATTTGCTCGTCGAAAATCTAATCTATTTTTTTTTCTTTTCTAGCTTACAAACAACTTTGACATAAAAAATAAAATTGATTTAAACCAAAATTTAATCAGATTTTTGCCTGATTTTTATGAAGGGACGACTTTCGAACAGGAAAATGCAAAGAAATCGAATTTTTGGCTACAGATGCGCTTGCATGTGCTCCCCTGTGTGAAATTAGTGATCAAGAGATAGTTTTTTTAACATTTTAAAAATAATACTAGAAAAAATGGCATAGATTTGGGCGTTTATAAATACTGACACAGAGTAGAAATATTTTGGCAAAGCTGAAAAATAATATTGCACTATAAAAAATTTAGTCTTCAAGTTACATGAAAATTTGTAACGAGACTCGAATCCCCTACGATTCTAAATATAAGCAAAATAAATTTAAGAAAGACGTATTGTGAGCCTCAACGAAAAATCTTTGAAAACGTTTCGCTTATATTTAGTATCATTGTCAGCTAATTTCACACACATATTAATTAAATTAAACCAAAGCAGAGCTTTATCTTTCTCCCAATCTTTTGAAAGATAAAACAAAGCTGTTTTTTAGTACGTGTTAAAAAAAATTCTTTGCTAAAACTAAATAATTATTTGGTCCACTTTTTTTTTTAATAAATTTTTCTTTATCACATGTTAAAAATGACTCCTGAATTATTGGAAGCGATTCATGAAGACTTTCATGTTAAAAATTATTAGTTTTTTTTTGTGTGAGAGAAAATGAACAGCCCAAAATTTGTAAATAACCAGGATCTGACTCACAAAAAAATTGAAACGATTTTATTTTTGGCATCACATCGACATCGACAATACTACAATTTTTTATCCGGATCAATTTAGCTTATCTTTATCTCATCATCAGATATTTTACTCGACTCGTAATTTCTTTATCATTCTATGAAGAAAATTGAAAGCCCGACTGTCAAAAGACGGAAAAGCTACCAATCATGGAATGAATATATCACACTTCCAAAAAACACAGTTAACTATGAGATAAAATGATTGGAAATGATTGTGTATCGCACTTCAAATCCGAGCTACCAAAAAAGTTCAACAGCTGCTAACTCAACCCAAGTTCAGTCGATCCAACTAACTTGCAAAAATTTAAAACGATTGGAGCGAGTTAGAATCGTTCCAATCCAACCCTTTGATGTTCTAGTTTATCTTTTGACGATCAGACTTTCTTTTTGTGAAAAAGTCAGGGCGCAGAATATCTTTGGCCTCTGATGTGAAAAAAAAAACACTTTATACGTAAATTGAGAAAATCTAAAAAGCCAGAAGGGCGTAAGTTTTGTTTTTGATGTCTAGATGAATGAAACCAAAATAAAAAGAATCGAACCTTTTTTTAAATGCCTTTTTCAAAATTGGAATGTGACAATTACAAAATTTGAACAGAAATAATTAATACCCGTAATAATTAAGTAAAATTAATTAATAAATTCTTACAAACTAGAATTCTATGTGACTTTTAAACTTTCTTTCTACTTCTTTCAAATATTTCACCGAATTAATTAACAAAAACTAATTAAAAAAACATGATCATCACTTAAAAAACTAAAATAAAATAAAAATAAAATTTGTTTTGGTATTGTTTCATTTGGAATTAGACTTTGCTCTCTGGACCGATTGTACTTGGATGCAAAAATGATTGACATAAACGATTTATGTGAATTGCACATAAATGCCCAAAATATTTGTACCATTCTAGGGTTTTGCCCCTGAAAAAACAATAACCAAGTTATTATTTAAACATCATGAAAGTGTACGCTGTTCCATTTCTGGAACTATGAGAACTTACTTGATATCCATACGAGCTAAATATAGAATTCTGGATTTACCAGAACCACATGGCTCAATTAAGTAACGTGAGGCCAATATTAAACCTCGTACAGCACCTGTAGATAACGGAGCGTCTGGATGTTCCACAGATGTTTCCACAATCATGCACGCAGATTTTTGTAACTGTGTTTTCCAACTCCTAAAAAAAATCAATAATTTTAAAGGTTGCTTTCATCGAAATCGATCCTTTTTTTTTTGGACATTAGGTCAACCTGGAAATGTTAGGGAATTTTAATATTCTGGAACAGATAGGGAACTGTAGTATGGGTCAAAAATGGACTTGAACCAGAGATTTTCAAATTATAATCAAGAAAAAGTCAAGGAATTTCATAAAAACAATTCGAAATACAATAGAAGCGAATAGAAATCGAAATACAATACCGTATAACACAAAAATCCCGATGAAATAATGGTTTAATACCCTCAGAATCCAACACATACTGATAAACATCGGTTTCGGCATCTAATCGTTTCACGACATGCGCCGAAATACATGTTTCATCCCATAACGTGCGTTCAGTTAGAATACGTTGCAACACTTCACTGGGAGGCGCTTCCACTTCCGTACATACCCGCCATAATTCTAGAGGATGTTCGTCACCAACCTTTTTGTATGATATATCGATATGTGGTCGATACGGATTGTAAATACTGACCCAGCCCAAACTTCTAAAAAAGAAAATGGGAAACTTTACTTATTTTTTTTTAATTATCACATTTTGAAGTTTGCTTTCATTTTCTCCAGATTTTAAGTGTGAATGTGACTTTAGGGTGTACAGATGGATCACATTTTATTGCTATTGAGTTTTTTTGGATAAAATTATCCACAATTTTAATGAGTGTAAATTTCCAAAATTTAACAAAACTTACTTTTCTTTAGCAACTTTTAATAAGGCAGCCATACATAATTCTTGATATTCTTTCCAATCTTGATTTAAATTCGATCCTAAATTCGACAACGTAACTGGTACAGCGTCTTCCAAATAATTAAAATGACATTGCACAACTAAATCCACTGTTATCTGCGGAGAGAAAATACAATTTCGTTCAAAAAATTACTTGGAAAATGTTTTAAAATGGCGGTGATTGAATAAAACATACCGTAAATAGTTCAGTATTATGTACAATGAAATGCAATAAACATTCATGAGCTGCCCGATTGTCTTCCAATTCTTGTTGACTGGGTGTGCCAGTATTACCGCCAGTATTCCGAAAATGGAATAATGTTGGCACCAGACATACAGCTAAATTACTGGGAGTCATTTGATTGATGTGCGAATACAACGAAACATCATGCAGCAAATCTAACAATACTTGTAACGCTTCGGAATTCTCATCTGGCAACAATAATAATACCCATTGTACGGCTTCCGTTCGACATTCTAACGGTACATCTGAAATTCAATTAAAAAAAAATAGGACCCAAAATTCATAAAAATTCTGTTCACTGACAAGCTTTTATTGTACTAAAAAGTACAAAATAATATCTATGGGTAAGTTAATTAGACTTACATTGAAATATTAAAATAAGCGTTTCAGATAATTTATTTGTGAGAAGTACTTCTGGTAATTCACGAAAATACTGTTTAATCATGTCAGCAACATCGAATGCCTGTTGATCACTGAAATCCACATGCGTTGACATATTTTCAATAATTGTTTTTAATTTTTGTATTCGAGATTTAACGCCAGATTTCCGAAACAATCCAATTTGTTCCATTGCATTGTCACGTAAATAACTGATTGCGGCCGTTATACCATTGGGTAAAGCTTTACCATTTCTTTGTTGTAATATTGATAGCGGTACTCCAAATGCTTTCTTGTCTGAAAATCAATAATCGAATCATTACAACGAGGCTATACTACTGACAGTTACAGTGGCAGTGACTTATTTGTGGAACTTACTACACTTGGCAAGTATCAATTACGAGCAAAGGTTCCGCATTCACTCAAAATGTTAAAAGGATCAAAATGTTCTTGGTGTGTGAACTTAAAATAGTCTCTATTTACCTTTAAAATCGGATTGTTTCAATTTTTTCTTTAATTTCGGTAACTCCCAATTCCATCCAGTACGATGTGTCGGACAATATTCTTCCAAAATCGTTTTCAATTTAATATTCGCCAATTTTCGTAGCATATGTAATTGTCCGCATGATAAGCTTGCCAACGGTCGTGTCCGTGGTTTTATTTTAAATTGATGTTGCCAATTATCGGATAAATCATTAATATTGATCTTAACATTATCATGATGTGTATGATGCTCATGCGTATTATCAAAACAATATGTGGGAGGTGTATCCGTTAGCGGTGATTCTGGATAATCAACATCAAATTGAAAGTGTTCGCTTGAATCCATTGGTAAGATACATTTTAGTTTAACATCATCCTGATCAATATTGTCCTGATTCTCACGTGCTGTTATCACCAAGCCACCTAAAAATGGATAATAAAGATAACGATAACAAAGATAACAAAAGACAAGCTTAAAAAAGACTCGGCTCAATTTGATCCTTCTGATACTCGAGGCTGTCTTTTGAAAACCAGGCTTTTTTCGGAGATTTTAATGATTACGTTAAACGTTACGTTATTACGAGTTTTTCTCCATCTTTTATTTAAAAGGCACCATTCTTCAGATTACATCATAGCCGGAAGTGAACCCGACTACCGAATGGACAATACTCCTGAGGATACGTGAACGTAACGTGAGCATAGAATTAGATTCAAATCAAGGACTTGTTTGTAATTCGTGCTTTACTAACCATCTTGCACTTGAACTTTTCGCCGATGTGATTTACGACTCTCAACTTTACGTAGAAAACTTTTCGCATTATCACACAACCATTCGCTGCCAGCTCGACGTAAGCGGATAGATTGGATTACAGCATCGGATGGCGCTAGACCAACGGGTAAACTACCGTATTGTAACGGAGTCTGACCTTGATGTTGATATCTTGGTGTCAATTGTCCACTATTCTGTTGCATTCTATTTCACACTGCTTGTCATATCTAGAACACATTTGTGTGCAGATGCACTGTTATAAAGCTTCTTTCTCATCCCTCACAAGATTACGCTAACGTTTGACGCTCGTTATAGTACATATAACAGAGCACATTGAAAAATATCATGTCTCTAGGATATTCTGCCCTCTGTATTCTGATAAAGTGACATGAACCAGTGAAAGACCTGTATTGATAAAGTGACATGAACATTCTTCTTCGAAGAAAAACTAAAGCCCTGTTGTCTAAAGACACGTTGGAGCACACCCAAAGATTGAGTGACGCATGTTCTAGTCACCAAATTAGCTTCTAATAATATTTCTCTTTAGAAAATACCTATTCATGAAAATAAAGAGAATATTTATCGAATACAACGACCATAATTTTTGAATTTTAGACCCCTACGTCTACATAATGTTGCTATTACCGGTTTCGACTGTATGTGGCCAGAATATCCCGAGAACAAATACTTTTTTCAAAATTATAGAAACCTTTAATTGATATAGAAGACGATTCTGTAACTTAAACAAGATTCGGTACTTCAAAGTCGCTCGAATCATATAAATCGTTTATACCTATGAATAATAGAATTCAACAAATTTTATGAGTCTATGGACTGAAAAAATGGTTTCAAATTTCACGTAATAATTTTCTTGTCTTCGAAATTTCGATTTTCACTTGGGCCGTTCTTATTTTAGCTGTTAATTTCAGTACAAAACTAGTATCTAATCAAATGATGTAGTGATTTTAACTGATTGAGAAAATCATTTGATGAAATTATGTCACCATTTTTCAGTTTAAATTCAGCTCAAAATTTATACATAGTAATTCCAAAACACTCTGTAGCTCTAAAAATAATTAAGAGCTATTTTAAATGAGAATTTGTATAAATTTTTTTGCAAACCTCTCACAAGTACTATGTTTGTTACTTATTTCACTTTAAATCTCCCTCTCTATCACATGAATCTCTTGTCAAAATAATCTCACATGAATATTCACATTTCACACGAATCACTTTTTAAAGTTACAGAATCGATGATCCATCCAATAAAAATGTTACAATAATGAAGCACCCTTACAATTTTTGCACACTTATATAAAACAAATCGAACTGAACTAACAAACACAATTGAAAATCGTTATCGAATTGAAATACAAAATGTTATAAAAACCGTTCAAAACTGGTTAATTGTGAATTCAGTATCGGAGATGAAGAATTCAAAAAATCAAGTTAGTTGTCTTTGCCCATTTATGGGCAATAAAATACACCACAATCCACAATCAAGTGAATTTATTTAATATCAAACAGTAAACAGTAAATAAATATAAGTTGAATAGTGAACTCCCTGTACTGAGTACTGAGTACTGAGTACTCTTTAGTTAACTTAAAACAACAATTTACCTTGGACATTAAAACTAACTCTTGGGTTAGTTTTTTTTACTTGATTCAACTTAAATTTCTTCTTAATAAAATTACAGTTTCCATTAATTTTCACCACACCAATAAAATGAACGTATAATTTTAGATTGGTACGAATTTTTAATACTTGAAACACGTTTATCGATTTGAAAATTTCTGTATTGATAAGAAAAGCGTTTTTAATCAATATTCACTTGAATTGAAAATAATCACTATCAGATACAAATTCAACCATTTTTATTAAATTTATGTACATTTAAAATTTTTATTTTGAGAAGTTGTTTTTGAGTCAGTTATTGTTTTTTTTTTTTTTCAAATATATATTTTTACTTAAGTTACAACTTTGGTGTTACAATAAGGGTTTGGCAGATGTGGTCTTATAGATCATGCAGGGGTGTAGTGGGGTATATATTATGTACATATATATGTGGGTATACTATATGTCTAATATAGTCAAAATTTGTTATAGCGACATAAATTAATACAGAGGATATCGCAAATGGATCCAAGAGGCCATCTGTGTCCCCGCTTGAGAACAATTTATCAATCCAACACGTAACGTCTCCGAGTAAAAGGTTTTATTTTAAGCAGATGAAGCTATAGGATTTTGTCGGAACTAGTCCACAGCTTCTCAAATTGAATTGCTTCCAAGATTGATGACTCCAATGTTTCGGACCTAAGTATTCTATACCGGACACTCTGCAGGTTTCTGCAGGTGCAAATGCAGTATATTGAGGTTTCATTATCCTCAACACGGGTTCCTCTAAAATTTGAATCTTTTGAGATTCCCAAATAATGAAGACGGTGTTTCAATCAACAGTGTTCCGTCAAGAGTCCCATCATCGTTCTCAACTCCCGTGAGACCCATCACCCTTCTCTTTAGTAAGTTTCAACTGACTACAGTAATATATTTATTTTTAAAAATAACTAATTTTAATAATGATTTGTCGCGTTGTAAGCGATGTCGCTATAACAGATTTTGATTGTATATAAGTACACATGTGGATTGTACAATAAAACAGCTGTATATACCATTGAATATTGTCTGCCCACTATTTTAATATTATGTTATTCTAATGCCACATTCACACTCTTTAAATTCAATGACTTTACTTAAGTTAGTACTACAGCTAGTTAAACAAAATCGGCTTTACTTCCAGAGCATACACTAAAATCGTCCATCATGGTTGGGACATCAAATGGTTGAATTTAAAATTTATTGACTCTTTGTAATAGATCTGACGGGTACGAAACGTATATTAATCAATAGCTTGGTCTTTGGGAACTAAATTAAGCCGAATCGTTAATTAAGCGTCAGATATGTTTTGTATATCTTAATATTTAAAATTTAACTGACGATTCAGTGGTCAATGATATTTCAATCTCATTTGACATTGATGAGTTGACGAATAAAGGTTTAAAGTTTGGTGTATCAATTTTTAAAAAAAAGTTAATATTGTATAGGTTGTTTGCGCAAACACAGCACATTAGAGATACGTGATACAATGACACAATGTCAAAATATCTTGTGGACACCCTAGATCTTTAATAATTTTTTGGAAATGAATCTAAATCCTGAATCGTTGCACTGGTATGAAACAACCGTATAAAATAAAAATAAAAAAGTTTTGAAATCCCATATGTGTTAGTAATTTAAAACTATTCTGAAAATAAACAAATGAACAAATTCATAAAACTAAAATAATTCGCTTATCACTTGAAATAAATTCGTGGGGTCATTATTAATCCCAAAATTAAATTGACCTAAAATTCCTAATACATTTGAAACCTGCTTTATTGTGCTAAACATAATATAGAAGAGCACATATGGGTGTAATCGCCGGGAAAAAATTACCGATTCGATTTTTTTACATATTTTCATTTTTGACCGACGGAAATCTGGTCTGATTTTTATAAAATCAATTTTCTCTTTTACTGCTCAGAAATTTAAATTTTTGAACTAAGTAAATCTGTTTTAATTTCTTGTTGTTTCATTTTTACGTCGGAAAAGTCTCCTGTGATTTTTTCTTAAGTTCACCGTTTCCGAGATGTTAACAATGTAATGTTTTGAAGAACTTCAAGAAGACAGATTTGCATCTAATTTGTGCCCTCGTGGGTAAACAGTGATGTTTACAAAAAAATGTTTGAAACAAAAGTTGTTAATTTTTTTATAAGGAAGTCGCTATAAAAGCTTGATATCTCGTTTCGTTTTTGAGTGATCGTGTTGACAGACAGACAACTGTAAATGGACTAATTAGGTGATTTTATCAATACCTATACCAAAATTTTGCTGGTAACATCAATATTTTTAAGCGTTACAAACTTGGAACTAAACTTAATATACCTTGATATATTTCATATATACATGGTATAAAAAGGGACGTCTTTCGAACGGGAAATATGCAATAAAATTGAAACTGAAATTTTTTCACGACAGATGCGCCTGTATATGCTTGTCTAAATCAGCGATCTATGATTCATAACTATTACTATTCTTTTTCAATGAACCATTTGGGTTTTGCCATTTTTAGTTAAAAAAATATGAGTAATTGAAATTTATTGGAAATACCGATGGTAGGAATATTTATATTTTTATAGTTTTTATAAAATTAAAAAAGTTTTCTGCATAAAATATTCTTGATATTAACAATTTTATTTCGAGGACAAATCTCTCTAATTGATGGTCATTCCGTTGCAATTAAAATTCAATTTAACTATCATTTTATGGAATTACGTAATCATACATCTATATCATACAACTATTGCGTTGTACCTTTCTGCAGCAGGCAGCTACTGCTACAGTATAATTTTTTTAAGATGAAATTAATTATATGGAATTATGTGCAAGTAATTCGTAAATAGTTTTTATGTATTTTGATTTCATTTAAATAAAGTTGAAAACTCAAACCCTGTTTTTATTTTATTTTTCCCCATCTCTCTGTAGCTATACAATATTATTTCAGTTAAAAATAGGTGAGTATTTCGAACTTCACGATAGATAAGTATTTCAAACTTCGTTTGCCATTTTTTTTTTTGTAATAATACTACTCAAAATTTTCCAAAAATGAGTTTTACTTTTTGTTATAATTTAAGAAAATCGAAAATATGAATATAATTATTTATTAATACGAATAACAGAGCCCTAATGGTATAATGGTTAGCGTATCTGACTTCGAATAAATAGTCCCTTGGTTCGAAACTAGGTGAGGACATATATTAAAAAAAAGTTCATTAAATCTTTTAAGCAAAATCTGATTTTTATTTTCATTTTTTTTCAAATTTCCACCACAGCATGTTTGCCTAGTAAATGATGAAAAAATTAGTTTTTTTTCGTTCAAAAACTTCAATTTTTTTCACATTTCTACTAGGAGAACATCATGGGCGGACGGAATAAGTAGTACCTGATAGCAAGGTAATTGTTGTCACCTCGTAAGTCAGAAAGTTAGTGGTCTGCACACCCGTGTTTGGTGAGTGTGACCTCTAGTGGGCAGACCAATAACTTTCTGCCAAAATAAAATTTTAGACTTTCGGGGTGAAAACACTTACTCACCTTTCTCCTTATCAGGAACTACTAATTCCCACTTATGTTCTCCTAGTACAAATGTTGAAAAATTAAAAGTTTTTTCATAAAAGTTTGACAGTTAAATTTTAGTATGCTTCTTTTATAAAATTTTGTAATAGGAGAAGATGAGTGAGATAAAATATATAAAAAGTTCTCAAGCAAATTTTTTAAATTACTAGAACTACTTAAACTTTACATAAAAATTTAATTATTATCACGAAACTTTTGTTAAATAAAAATTTATTTTCGGTTCGTCCTGGATGCGAACTCGGATACCCTGTATTCAGAGTCAAGTGTGCTACTCAATGCTCTATTCGATGTCGCTTACCTGTAACTTTAAAATCGATAATGTTATATTTTCTGAAAATAGATTGTGACAAGAAGGAATATTGGAAATAGGATTAAAATCAAGTGAGTTTATTTTGAAATCAACCCCTTTATAAGCACAATTTAAAACGATAATAAGGGAGAACAGTTTAATTTTAAAATAAATTCACTTGAATATCGAATAATAAAAGCAAAAATTGATAAAAATTATGTTTTATTATAAAAATTTGTATTTACATGAAAAAATATATCAAAATGGTTATAAAAAAATCTTCGATGAGGTCATTTTTGATTTACATCTGTTTTTCAATGAAATTACAGTCAAAACCGGTTATAGTGGATAGTGGTATCGTTTATAGCGACAAATGGATAAAATTCAAACATATGTGACCATAACTATTGCTTTAATTTTTAATTTTGAGTCGAATTGACTTTATTTTGAACTTTTCAAACAAACAGTATATTATTAGGCCTTAATTACAGACTAATAACTCTTGTAAATGTCAGTTGTTCATGGTCGTCAAAAGAACGAAGAAGTTAGAACTCTAAAAGTTCCAATTTGAGCTCTAAATTTCGCTATATAAATATATTATCGAATATAACGACCGTAATTAGAGATATGAACCGGTTTTGACTGTAATATTTTAAAATATTAAATTCTATTTGTGAATTTTAACCCCCGATTGATGAGTTTTAAGAATTGATAGCCAATTAGTAAATTAATCATCATCTTATAAGAAAATTTGTCGGAGTTACAATTCGAGTTACATTCAAACACATCTTTAATAAATTTTCAAAGCAATCGTAAAGTAAAACATCGTTAAAACAACCATCCTGCATTATATGTTTCAACGAGGTTCTACTGTACTTTCAACAACCGAAGAAGACGTCCAGACTAGTCTTTTCATAAATCATTAATACAAAAATAAACGAATCACTTTTTTATTTTATTTAAATAATCAGAGAGAATCCAAAGTGGAGAGAATTGACGGGTCATAAAGTAACTCAAATGATCTGTTTGTGATGGAGTGGTTCTCTAACTACACCAAAAAACAAGTTTCAATGCA
The DNA here is from genome assembly GCF_905475395.1 of Chrysoperla carnea. Lineage (NCBI taxonomy): Eukaryota > Metazoa > Arthropoda > Insecta > Neuroptera > Chrysopidae > Chrysoperla > Chrysoperla carnea. The sequence goes on from NC_058342.1 coordinate 36,325,161, forward strand.
AAACTAAAGTTTTTTTTTACTTTTGTCCGGAAATTTGGTATAAATACTCCACTGTGCGGTACGGCGCTACGCGTAACATATGACCTGTTACCTTCCACTTCCACTCTGTGATTTCTCTCTGAATGGAATGTTATAAAATGATATAATAAATATTTTAGGAAAAACAAACATTAATTATTTATAAAAATATCATCTTAACTAATATATTCATAAAAATAACCGTATTTTATGGACGATTTTACCTTCCATTCCACACAAAAGATTGGGCAACTCTGTCCAATCTTTTGTGGGTACAACTTATCTATTATTTTTTCGAACAACAGTGGTCGAATATTAATCCAAATCAGAAAAAATTGATCAATAACATCAATTTTCGATTTTAAACCCATAAAATACGGCCATAATTTTTTTTTATACAGATTATATATATTTATATACAAATTACATAAATTGGAAGACTCTAGAATGATGGGAGTAATACTGTGATCAATGGCTCAATACTTGATATCTCACATGGAAAATGTACAAAGTGTTTCGAAACATTTAATAATATTTACTGAGACATCTTGTATTATGTGCCGTAATCCAGATTTATCAAGTGAAAGAATGATTTCAGTTGATTTTAACCTTTTTCTATTCGAAATCCGCTTTTCCATTTGATTTATAATGGAAGTTGGTTGAACCATTGATACTCGAAAATACAGAATGGGCAACCAAAAAGAATGCGCATCGAATTATGGCAAAAGAAACTTTTTTAAAGAATATTAATGCTCGGTGCCTTTCAAATTATAAATTCAAGAAATTGAGCCAAGGAATTTTGATTATAGAATCATGCAATACATTCAAAATCAGTTTTTATGTCGAAAACTACTGGAATACCAAGAGATTTTTTTGGTATTCCAACTTGTCTTATAACGATCGGACTTGCATTTTTCTTCGAAGAATGAATTCGAAAAATAACTAAATTAGCTCCTAATCCATAATTGTGGATCCGTATAACCGGTTTTGATTGTATTTGCAAACTTTGCAAAATTCAAATGACTCAAAATTCGAAGCATTCTCTTTTCGGTGCCCACTGTCCAAGTTTTAAAAGAAACCTGGATTTGTATGTTCAATAACGCAACGCTTACAAAACTTTTTAACAGCTCGATAGCCATCAATTGTAATTTGACAATCTTGGATGTTGAGCAACTGAAGACCCCGACAATAATACGCAATATATTGTATCCCCTTATCAGTAATCAGTTCACAATTTCGTAAACTGAGTTTCTTTAAATTTGGACATGATTCAGCCAATTGTCTTAGTCCATTATCGGTCACATCACATTTACCAATATCCAAAGCACGTAGTCGTGAACAGGAACGAGCTAGTATAGTGATTGCATCGTCTGACACCGCTTCACAACCACGACAATTTAAATAGCGTAGCTTGTAACAGCGTCGTACGATCACTTTAAGACCTGGATCACTGACTCGGTCACATTTCGCAACGGATAAGTAACGTAATGTAGCACCTAATTTAGCTAGTTCATACAAACCAAAATCTGTTAAATTTGTACAATCGCTTACGCTTAACTCACGTAGTGCTGAACAGAAACTGGGCACACACTTGATACCAGCATCTGAAAAATCAAATTCAAAATCAAATACACAACTCTAACATCGCAGCTGAAAAGTTAGTCCCGAGTTTAGCGGGTTTCAAAAGAAATTCCAATAAGATCGGATCAAATCTGCCTATGTTATCAAAAAAAATCAATTTTTTTAACTTTATGACGTCATCAGAATCAAAAAAAATTAATTTTGCTCTATCACATCCAAATTTTATTCAATTTTGATAAACCAAGTATGTAATCCTACTAAATTGGGGTCCTACTTTTCAAATTTGTGATCAAAATTAACCTAGCTCTAATAGGTTTCACGAATGTGGAATCCTGGTCCCGGAATTACGCACATAAGTGATAGCTAGCGTAAAACTGATATCGCAGCTGAAAAGAATGACCCAAAATTAATGGGTTTCAAAAAAAATTCTAATAATTGTGGAATAAATTTGCCTGTTATCAAAAAAATCAAATTTTTTAACTTTATGACGTCATCAGAATCCAAAAAATTTAATTTTTCTCTATCACATCCAAATTTTACTCAATTTTGATAAACCAAGTATGTAATCCTACTAAATTTGGGTCACTTAAAGGGTCGTAAGTAGCGAGAGTTAAAAGAGATCTTTACAATTAAATAAAATTGACTGAGTACTGACCTGTGATTTGAAGACATCGTCGTAAATACAAGTAAATAAGTTGTGGACAATGTACAACAATCGTTCGTAATCCATAATCGTCAATCGATGAACAATCCGTTAAATCCAAATATTGCAATTGAAATTTTTTAGTATTAAAAGCGGCCAATGTTAATGATGCAATCATATTATCCCCACCACTTGAATGATTACCACTACAAGCACCTCCACCTCCACTATTTGAATGATTATTATCGTTACTCGTATTATTATCGAATGTTAACGATGAACAACGATCACCAGCTGAGCTTGATTCTAAACAAGAGCTTGTTGATGTTTGTGCTTGTTGAGCTTGTGTTTGAGCTTGTTGTGCTGTACTTAACGTTGTAAATGTTGAGATTTTTGTACACCCTATAGAAAAAGAAAAAAAAACACTTTAAAATATCAAACTTTAATTTAGTAACATAAAACGGGGGGGGGGGGGGGGTAGATAGGGCATTCTAACGACCATAAAAGTTTTCATAAAAAGAAGTGACAGATGCTATGCGTCAAGGACAAGTTTTAACTTTTTTTAGGGAAAAATTTTTCCAGGAAAAATCGTATAGCTTGAAACATAGACAAACTTTGAAACAGCTGTTTCTCCGAAAATATCGGTCCTACAAAAATCGTCTTATCTCAAATTGTTGATTAACCTTCTTTCAAAAAAAAATACTATTGTTTTTGATGAAAGACCAGTCCTTGCATTTCCAAATCAGCAAAAACTGAAATAAGGTCAAAATTTTCAAGGTTTTTCTTATTTTTCGGAAAACTCGGAAAACTTGGATTTAATATTCGCAATGTAAAGATATACAGGGTGTTCTCTTATTGATAGCAGAAAATTATACCAGTAAATTAAGCTTATCAAGACAAATGGAAAAGCTATGAACCAAATTTCGATTTGAAGCCTGATTCGGGAGATATGACTATGAGGAAAATAGATAGATTTATGAATTTACAGACCTATCAAATGCATTACATCCTGTATTTTACATTGACTCTTATGGACAATTGAAAGGGATTACGAAAAATTTGTTAAATCGAGAAATTCGTTATATTGAGGTATTCTTTCACAAAATTACACTTACCAGAAATATCTAAATGTTGTAAATGTACACACTTATGAATAAAATCATATAAAATATGATTGGTAATTGACGAACATCCCTGTACTTGTAAATGTGTTAACGTGTGCGCAACACATTGTGTTAACATGTAAAGACCAGCATCTGTTAATCGAGCACCATCTAATATAAAAATACGTTCAATATGTGCTAAATCACCTGTACCAGTACCACTATTCTCCATTCTACCATTATTATTTAATAAACATCTATTATTTTTACATATATAACAACAAGATGACGATAACGATGACGATGCTGACATGGCTGACATGGCCGACATCGACGTATTCTCATAAACAATACTACTATTGCTGTTATTATTATTAAATTTAATTAATTTACATAATATATTATGTAATATATAATCAGCGTTCATGTTCGATCCTTTTATTTGTATGATTCGCCATAATGATGATGATGATGTCATCGTCATCGACATGCTATCATTCATGTCAGTAGAACTGTTGCTGTATTTAACATTACTGTTACTGTTGCTGATCTGTTGATGTGTTGACTTGTATGACGTAACATGTTTACAGATCACATACTCAAACCGTTTACAAACGTTTGTACATTCGTACAAATCGATTGTGTTTAACCATTTGAAGATTTTCAGCAGTAAGTTATCGGTCAGCATTGTTATGGTGATTGGAGCGGATCTTGAATTAGGATGGATCGCTGTACCCGTTGCTGATACTCCATCTAGAAGTGTGGTATTGTTGTAATAATTATAATAATAGCTGTTGTTTATGTGATAATGTGATTGTTGAGATTGTTGTTGTGATTGTTGATAATGGTAATGTTGTTGATATGCTGTTGAGGAAGTTGATTCTGAAACAAGATTTAATAAACAAGTCAAAACAAACAATTGACAGAGTTAATTGTTGAAATACAATGTATAGACAGTGTTGATTTCACTGCCACATTACATACAAATAACTGATATTCCCATATAATACATACTATATAATTTGCGCCCTCACGGGTAAATAGTGATGTTTACGAAAAAAAGTTTCTAAACAAAAGTTGTTTATTTTATTGTAAGGAACATTTATATTTAAACTTTTGTTCTATTTCTAACGTTTTACAAGATGGATCCCAAAACCCAAAATTCAATTGACCTATATTGCTCATTTAACGAACTTAGCCTCATACGTTTTAGGTCCTGAGCATGCTTTAACAATTTCTTGATATCTCTTTCCGTTTTATAGTTATCGTGTTGCCAAATGGACAAACAGACAGACAGGGTATAAAAATAAACAAACACTTACGTTTCTTATTATTTAATAAATACATCTGTTGCTGTTGATTGAAGCGTTGTTGTTGTTGTTGCTGTTGATGCGTGGCTGATGGTGTACTTCCAGATTGAGACACTAACAAACTAACACTTGGAGATTGAGAAATCAACGTGTGATATCCTTGATCAAAACTTGGACTGTGGCATTGTTGTTCCTGTTGCAAATACTTGTTCGTCGAATGATGGAATCGTCTACGATGACTCGATTGATTACTCGAACAATTAAACCGTTCAAACTGTGCCTGTTGATTACTTGAACAGTTAAATCGTTCAAATTGTGCCTGCTGATTACTTGAACAATTAAATCGTTCAACTTGATTGTGTTGAACTGTGGGACTCTTGAACCGTTCAAACTGTTCAACTTGCTGTTGATTGAAGTCATCGTTAAGACTGTTGTCGCACACGCCACGAGCACAACATCGATGTCGTTGATTCGGATATTCGTTGTTCGAATTCGAGGTCAACGATAACGATTTAAATATTAAATTCGATTCCTCCAATTGTTGATTCGTTGTTGAATCATTGTTATTGTTGTTTGAAGTACAGTGTGTGCTAGGAGGTGAACGTCGGCCTAATTTTGCTAATGGACAATGTTTGATTTGTGTAAATTCATTGTTGTTTAATGAATTTTTTCCACTAATCATTTTGAATGTACAGAAACAAATTCGTTTAAGCAAATTTATGCTTCATGAAACGAAGGTGTATGATTTTCTTTAGTTCGTATCTAATCTTCGACAATGTACAAATATGTTGATGTTTTGAGATGTCATCTAGAAACCGAAAAAATGATAAATTAATCAACTAACAGATCGCCGCAAGTCTCCTATTTTCTCGCTTTTACCTTGAAGAAGACTATATATCAATTTTGTCTAGAACGGGGTGAAATTTGCGAGGTTTACGCGTGGTTGGCATCAAAAAATTCGTTTTTATTTAACTTGACTTATTTGAATTATCGAAATCCTACTATATGTCCAAGTATGTTACTTGAATGTACAACTTTCAATTAATAACGGTGTGGCTATCCGCACAATACCGTCTACGGTCTAGACGGTAGACTACCGTCTATACGGTATACCGTATACCGCACAACGGTGGTATACCGCACAATACCGTCTACGATCTAGACCGTCCACAGTATACCGTATACGGTCTATTTAGACGCGGTATGAAATTATTTTTGCCCTTTTATACCGTGGGGCCCTTATACCGTGCACGGTATACTTTTTCACGGTATACTCTTTATGCCGTCGAGCCCTTATACCGCACACGATATGTTACATTTCTGTAGAATACGCTTTCCCATCTGTATAATGTATACCGTGGACGAGACTATGCCGCACACGGTATATTTCATTTGCTTCAAATAAGCCTTCCAATCTATATTGTGTATACCGTGGGCGAGACTATACCGCACACGGTAAAATAATTTCATACCGCGTCTAAATAGACCGTATACGGTATACTGTAAACGGTCTAGACCGTAGACGGTATTGTGCGGTATACCGTCTATACGGTATACCGTCTGTACGGTATATCGCCTACACGGTATACCGCCTATACGGTATACCGCCTACACGGTATACCGCCTACACGGTATACCGCCTACACGGTATACCGCCTACACGGTATACCGCCTATACGGTATACCGCCTATACGGTATACCGCCTACACGGTATACCGTCTATACGGTATACCGCCTACACGGTATACCGTCTATACGGTATACCGCCTATACGGTATACCGTGTAGGCGGTAAAAGTATACGGTATACCGTATACTTTTTCACGGTATACTCTTTATGCCGTCGAGCCCTTATACCGCACACGATATGTTACATTTCTGTAGAATACGCTTTCCCATCTGTATAATGTATACCGTGGACGAGACTATTGTGTATTGTGCGGTATACCGTCTATACGGTATACCGTCTATACAGTATACCGTCTATACGGTATATCGCCTACACGGTATACCGTCTATACGGTATACCGTGTAGGCGGTATACCGTATAGGCGGTATACCGTATAGACGGTATAGCGTATAGACGGTATACCGCACAATACCGTCTACGGTCTAGACCGTTTACAGTATACCGTATACGGTCTATTTAGACGCGGTATGAAATTATTTTACCGTGTGCGGTATAGTCTCGCCCACGGTATACACAATATAGATTGGAAGGCTTATTTGAAGCAAATGAAATATACCGTGTGCGGCATAGTCTCGTCCACGGTATACATTATACAGATGGGAAAGCGTATTCTACAGAAATGTAACATATCGTGTGCGGTATAAGGGCTCGACGGCATAAAGAGTATACCGTGAAAAAGTATACCGTGCACGGTATAAGGGCCCCACGGTATAAAAGGGCAAAAATAATTTCATACCGCGTCTAAATAGACCGTATACGGTATACTGTGGACGGTCTAGATCGTAGACGGTATTGTGCGGATAGCCACTTCGAATTAATAATCCTGTATTCAGCTAAAATTATTTCTTGCGTAAATTTTGGGACACAATAAATTTATGGTAACCATACATACCTTAATTTCTAATATTTGAAGAAATTCATACACGAATTACCATCACTTGAATGAAATTTCATATTAAATGATCGAATCAAGAAAACTTTTTTTATGGCATTGAAAAATTGTCAAAATATCACAGAAGAGGATGTTTTCGAACACGACTAGTTAAGTATACAAAAATGTACTCAAAAAAAAAAAAATAAGGCACAAAATTATTTAGTTAAATTTATGATCATGTTTCGTTTTCACTGTAATTAATAAATATTTGATATGAATCACATAATTTTATTAAACAGTCAAGTAATAGATCTGGACCAATTGATTTGTAAATAACCATTTACAAATCATCATTTACTTTTCACATGATACATCTGAATCTGAATATTGTAAATATTTTTTAATGAATTATGAATGAATTTAAATAAATGAATTATTAAAAATATATTGAATATATTAATTACGATCACATATTATTTATTTATATTAACTTATTTATTTATAAACAATTAGAATTATTTAATAATATTGACACTAGTTATTAAAAAAGTATGTCGATTGTCGTCTGTGTCTGTCTAATATTATTATGTACATTCTTACCAACCTTAAATCTCTAAACTAATAATCATTTTGTGAAATATTCAACAAGTGTGGTTTTATTACCAACATAAGGTACATCAACATCATACCTTTTATATTTTAACTGATTTTTTTCCATCACCCATCGTACAAAACTCAAAAGAGTTTCATTTTCTTCGTAAGGATTCATTTAAATAAATATCTACTACCGTTTCACCTTAATCGGCTCTGTTGTGTTTGGTCGAAATGAGCGCTCCATTACTTTGCGGAGCAATTATCAGGTTCACGTATTCCCAATAAAGAACAAAAATTTACGAATGATATGTCAGTACAGCCTGCTATTTCTTGACTGGCTTTTCAGTTTAAGTGACTCTAGTAACTATATATACCCGACTGTGGCCTTTAGCAATATTACTCTCTAGAAAATAATTATCCCGGCTGCAGAAAGTACGCATTAAAATGATATCTCATATGACGCTTGATTTGAGCGTAAATTTAGGGTTCCATCTAGGTGAAAAAAATAGAGTTATGCCCAGCGACAAATTATAAAAATGAGCGACAAAAAAGTTTATTAATATCAAAAGTGGAAATAAACAAATGGCTGATGAATGATTATCAATTATCAGTGCCAAAAAATAATTGGTAAAGCGCAAATAATAACAAATCATCGCTTTATAGTTGATGCGCAAGCCTGAAATCCTGAGAACGGGGTGAATAACGGCGTGCATGGGGTGCATAAATATTTATACAATTGAGTATGTGCAATCGAAAGCTTGTTAATTTTCTTGAGCCAATATCGATATTGGCTCAATAATAATCACCAAGTGAGGTTAGCTCAGACAAATATTGCAACCTCGCCAAAGACCGAAATAACATTTAGGAAAATTTTGGATAAATTGTGTGTGGTATTGTGGATAAAGAACGAACAATGAAAATAAAAAATGTAATTTTTAATTGATGGTTTGTAATTTTTTTTAATAATTAAAGAAACAACATCTTTATAAAAATAGAAAAAGATCTAAATCCTTATAAAAATTTTTGTTTCATACTTTATACAAAATTTTTTTCAAAGGAAATTTTCATAAAAGTGTTTAACATGTTGAATTTTCTTTCTTTTTTTTCTGGAAATGAATCGTTTTTATATTTATGTTATCAAAAATACTGGCCAATTAAAAATTATCTTAAAATTACGATTCATTTCATCGTAAAATGAAAATTATAAAATATTTTGTTTTGTAATAGGAAAAATTATGATAAAGAAAAGGTGGTAAGTGGTTTTTTTATTCATGGAAACCTTAACTTCCAAATTTCACTATGTCCAGCTGAAAGCATTCAATTACAGTTCTATAATTAACCAGAATGTGCTTGTGTAGTAAAAAGGAGTTTGATGTAAACTTCTCTTTCCTTCTCTATTAACTTGTTTAGTTCTCTATCCTACTTTTATTACTTTGAGCACTTCTTTTAAAATGTATACTTTTGCTACAGCAGCGCCATTCTTTTTGATACACTTTGAATCTTTTTGGAAGTTAATATTTGAATGATTAAAAAAAGTTCACAAAAATAAAATAGAAATAAAATAAAATAGAATATTTTGAAATATTTAGCAAAATGTCTGGAAAAAAATCATTGAATGATTTAAGAAGACAATAATTTTTATGTATTAGATGAACTTTTTAAATCAGCTGCTAACTTCTGACACTGAGACACTCGGTATAAAATACACAAGGTTTGTTTTAATTTGAAAAAAACTATGAAATAAAAATTGGAGGGATAATTATTTAAAACACAGCCCATAAATACTATTTTACAATGAATACAACAATCAGATCTCATAAAACAAATGCCAACCAAGATGAGTCTAACCCATAGACATATAAAAATAGACTGAAGAAGTGGGCGTGATCTGCCCAGGCTCGATAAAAAAAGAACGATGCTCTGACGTACATTTTGTTTCTTTTTAGTTGCGTTTGCGCATTAACAGTCTTGGAAAAGTGCTTCCTGTAAGTGGACAAGTGCGCCAGTAAGTCACGCCCTGAAAAAGGAGACAAAACGTACGTCAGAGCATCGTTATCTTTTTACCGTGTCTGGAATCTGGTCTATTCTTATATATCTATGCTGTGACCATGAGAATAGGCTACACATAAGATTGCAAAAAGAATCACAAAGATTGATACAAAGTAATTTCTTTGCTCATAAAATGTCTCAATAATCCGGACTCAATAGAAACCAAAAGGTTTTTCATCACTGGAAATGTTTAGAAAAATGCTTGTCCATAAAATTTTTATGTGATTATGCTTTCACAGACGTAGTACGGATTATCGAGACTCTACTGTAGACTCATCTTATTTGGTATTTGATGTGGTCAGATCTAAAAACAATTTGAAAATAGTTTTAAAACTAATTGCACCTAAAAAAAATAGTATAAATATTTTGAGAATGAAACCCTTAAAAAAATATGATTTCATTAAATGCATTTTAAGTAGGAAATATAAAAAAGGAAAATCTTTGATCATATATACAGGGTGTTCCGTGACTCGATGGACATATCTTAAGAGCGTATTCTTTGGACAATTTTAAATCGAAAGTGCCTCTTGTATTTTTGTTCATACTTTTTGTCTTCAATGTCTTTTATTACTTAAATTTATTAGTGTCCATAGCTCCTTAACAAAACTATATAAGGCACTTTCCACTTAAAATTGTTCAAAGAATATGTTCTTAAACTATGTCGAGTCATGGACAGCCTATATTAAATATATATATATATATATATATATATAGTACTTTTAGCTACGAATTAACTTTAATTCGTATTCGAGAATTAAGTTCTTAAGTAAACGTGTTGAAAGACGGATCTTGTTGACTTTAATCACCAATATCGTCATCACGATCACCAATTAAGTATAAAAATTCAAATGCAGCACTTAAAAATGCCATCCCTAAAAAATCAGCTATAGCAGTTAAGTACGGTATTGCAGAGTTGTCTGGATTGACTTCGTTCCGCCACATTTTATAAATCATGATATGGCAAATATACAATAAAATTGATACTTGGATTAAAGACGTTAACAGATATATAATCATGAAGATGGGCGTCGTTGATGTATGACCAGCATTTAACGATGCAACAGCGTAATTAAATATTAAATGGCCTGGAATTGTCATCGCTAATAATATTCGAGCTGTATGTGAATTCGCATCTAAAATTTAATATTTTATTTTGTTAATTTTGTTCATTTACCAGACTAAGGTTGCACATTACACATGCAAAAAAATGCGTACCTGATCCAAAAAAAACTTTTCGAATACTATAGGAGAAAGGAACATGTTCACCAAGCGTGTAATTTTTATGTAAGTACGTTGATAATTTACTGGCTTGAACAGCAACTAAATTACCTGCGACACCATTTACAATCAATTGATATACAGCAATTCCACGAAAATTTATTATTGAATATTCCATAATTAATCCACCCACACTGTTCAACACACACACAGCTTGTATTTGTTTGATTTCATTTTAAAAATACTTTAAGGGGCTCACAGACGTTCAATATTTTTATATTCCTCATCCATACTCAAATTCATTTACTTTTCTATCTCAAAAGTTACATTCAACTTCCATCAAATGAAGGCTCAGAGGAAAATAAATTGAGAGATAAAAATATTGAAGGTCTATGGACCGCTGTCACTTGAATTGAAAACAAGACACAAACCTACTGATAATCATTGCTATAACCACAGGTTGCCATCCGGTTAATAGGGATTCCCTCGCCATTACATTACGATGAGCTAATTTCCACCAAAACGGTACGATAAAAAAACATAGCGCAATCACAATCAATGAGATCCATTTAAAGTCCTCTGAAAAAATTTCCGAAAAACTTATTATTTCCAAAATTACACAGGATTCGAAAATTTGAAGTAAGTTGTTTGAAGGAATGAAGGGAGGGAGGATATATTAAAGCTTTAAACTTACTTTGAAGATCAACCAACAATGCAGTCGTATTTGCCAATATAAATACGGTTGTTAAATCACCTAAACTAGCAGCGATTGGGGTCGCTATATTATCCGGATTGATGTGACATAGTTTTGACAGGAAAAATACACAAATCATGACCGATCCAAGTACAAGACTGGTCATCGAGGCGGTGAACAAACAACTGGCAGTCAACAGTAAGGCATTATTTATATTAAATATTCCTTGGGGAATCCATCCCAAAGTATTTGCACCAGTCGCTGCCAAAAATCCAATACATATACTATGTACCTAAAAATATATCAAAACAGTGGCGGATTTAATATCAAAAACCATTATTTTGTAACATATTTCATTACAAGTTTATAACGAAATAGTCTTTATATTTAAAATTGCAATTGCCAAGCAAAGCGGGCGGGTATCTGCTAGTCTTATAATAAAATATTTAGATAATTTAAATAAATTGAATTTACCTGAACAATTCCTAAATTTGAAAGAACAAAACTAAAAAACTTGTGCGTTGATTCATGACTATGTACATTCGCTTGCGTGGACAAGCGCGCTGCTAAACACATCTCACAATTGCCCTTCAAGCCCAACAGGGCTGGTATTAAAATATAAATATTTGGTATATATTGTATGGCGGTCCAATGTTGTATTTTATCCAGAATTAAACCAGCCATTAATTGGCCAATGCCAGCCATTAAGAATGGTATCATAAATTGTACCAAAAATGCGATTGCACCTTCAGTTTCCTCTCCATCCGCTGTTCCATTCACTGGACGCGTTGTCACCTCTTGTATCGATAACTGTCGATGTCCTCCTCCTGGTCCACTTCCATCCCCATCAACACTTGTTGGTGTGTTTATCGATGACGTCATATGATAATCATGACTTGGTAATTGAGTGTATAAATTTACAGTTGGATTTTTATTATTGGCACCCTTAATAAAACAAAAATTTTGATATTGAACCCAAAACAAAATAATTAACACAAACAAGAAATTTATTATGTGTTTTTTTTCGCGAATTTTGAAATTCTCTTCGATGATTCGATATTTTGAATAACAAAAGCATCAAGAGCAGGCATGGGCGAGTTATTTTAAGTCAAACTCACCATTGTTATAAGTTCATTGTGTGTCTCTTTATCCAAGCCCGCATTGCTCATAGAGGAGGAAGCGAGACAGGTATACGACTCTTCTATCTATCTCAGTTTCTCTAATAGTAATGACATAGGTAGAAAAAAATGTTGTCTCTCTGTCTAACTTGTATTATTGGTTGGCACTGGTTAGGTTGTCACTGTCTTACTCGTATGTTAGTTACAGAAGTCTGAGTGGCTTCTCTAAGCCACGTTTGCCCATCCATGATCAAGAGAGATGCCGCAAACGTGTCCCTAGCACCTAAGCCTAAAGATCCTATGTGCCTTCCTGAATGGAAGATCAGTGGTAAAGATCTTTTAGGAAAATAATTACGAATACATGCAAACTCTGCACTAAATTCCTTGTGTGTTCCTTTTTTCAAGGTTACAATGTTTTTAGGGTTCCGTAGTATAAAACTAAAGGATCCTTTTGATTATTTAGTTATATTTACCTGTATATAAGATGAGACTAGACACATACGATCACTAAATTTTAACGATCGGTCTTTGTATTTTGTTAAATATTTCGTTAGTAAATCGTTACGATTTGGTTGTAATAATGTTGGATTTATACTAAATTCATCTTGAGACGATTCGTCTGAAGATGATTCCCCAATGGGGGCTAAACGATCACCAGTCGGTTCCCAAGATGGTGACGATGTTTGTTGATCTTCTTCCATTTTTTTATTCCAAAAATTTACAGTTTTAATCATGTCTCAGTTAATATTCTACAATGAAAATTAAGTAAGTAAGGATCGAACCCCAGACTCCTACTATCTCATAATAGATTACTTGACCAGTTATTTTAAATGGTAAGGTTATTCGGACACTAACGTGTATAACGTTAACGCTATCTTTAGCGATTTTTCTTAAAAAAAGTTTACTCCTTCAGGAGTAAAAATCTAGTGATCAAAAGATTGTTTTGGTGGGCAACCTATCTTGCTCATCTTTCACCTTTTAGTTATGCGTGTATATAACTTTTATACTTGTGTGTAGCTGTCGACAAAGCATCTATTATTTGAAACTGGTAATAACCTGACGAGTAGTTGTTACACACCGATACAGAATGACTTTATAGCTACTCAGCCAGCGTACATCTTTGGGTTTGTTCGGGTTACCAAAGATAAATTATACAACATAGTACGTATAACAGATAAAGCATCTATTGTTTGAAACTGACAATAGCGTGACATCAACACACACAATTTTTTTACGGAGATTACGAATCCGTTGATGGGGCTGATAAAAAATTGTTTTTCCTGTGGTGACGTTCAGTCAATGATCCCCGGATTGATGGTCTTTAGCACGGGAGCCAGTTAACAAGTGACTCAGGCACACACTAAACACATGATAGTGTCGGAATAACCGAACGATTCTATTTTATTAAGTCTTAAAGAATCCCTAGGTTCTCCAGGGTATATCTGTATTCGTTCATAATCTTGGGTAAATTTTAGAAATGATTTTAAAACTTTGATATGTAAAAGTAAAATATCTTTACATACCGGTTTCTTTCCATATGTTTTTTTCGAAGTTTTTCGATGTATTACAAGAAAATTAATAATTTAAAGGAGGAAATAATATGAAAATTATTACTTACATATGATTTGAAAAATGAACACATCGAAAATATAATAGATCAATGGTTCGAAATGGTAGATTATCGAAAATTTTTCCGAACATTTTTACTTAGATCATAATTAAATTAAATGTAGAAATTTTCTAAATAATTCGACAAGATTGTTAAGTATACATGTTACATGTGTAAGTATTCAAACGTTAAGTATTTTTTTAAAATTATTTCACTTGCCACTTAGAATTTCATTTAATTTTCTTCTACAATTTTTTTTTATTTAGTTTGAAATATCCACGTTGTATTTGTATTATGACAGTAGTGATAAATACTGTTCGATATTATTCATATTCGTAACATGATATTAATGACGCAAAACTTCTCGAAATTATTCAATTAAAACTTCTATTGATAAAATTTTTAAATAAAAATAATAATAATTTAGAATTAATTTAATTTCTACCCTGGAAAATTCATTTATTCTACATCTGTCCTGAAATTAATTTTTAATGGCCAATGTAACAGCTAAACTTCTATAAATTTCAATCCATATACAGTATTTGCACAATTAAGTGTGTTAGTTATTTAATCTCGTGTTTTTAACCCGAAATTTAGAGTATTAACGGCCCAAAGACAGCTGAACTTTGCTGTTCCATTATGTAGTGTTTTACCGTACAAATTTGTTTTTTCTTTTAGTCTTACCCCTCCTTTTTTTACTCTTCGTAAATCAATATCCTTCTCTTACAAATTTGTCCTTATCTGTTTCAACTTTTCTTTTTCCTAGAAGCCCATAGACAGTTCCCTGGCTCCGTCTAATGCTTAATCCACCACTGTGCTTCGAAGGCTCCGTATGTTTGAGTTAAGATTACCTTTTATATTCAAACTTCTTAGGGACATCTTACCTTGGAGACTTCCGGCATGCGTGTTTTTTTAGGGACAGATAAAAACACGACAAAAAATTGTAAATTTTCAAACAATAATTCATTTTTTATTGAATGTAAAATAACCACAAATTACAAAAAAGGAAGGAAATATTCCAGAAAAAAAAGTAATTCTTTTAAAGGAGAAAATTGGATAATGAAAAACTAATTTTTTTGATTGGCGTATGTGTTTTTTTTCTCAATTTTTCTAATGAATATCAATTTTTTTTTAAATATTTTGACTCAAATACTCGATTCACCTAATAAGCATTAGAAAAATGACTCAACCATGAGCGTAACTCCGTAAACATCTACGGGGTGTAGATGGGCACAGCCCTTATAACAAACAGCTTCAATATCAGCCAACACGAGAAACGATCGTATAATACACATTTGGCGGATTTGAAATAAAATTTTAAATTCGTCTCAGTTCTAATATCAGTTGATCTAATAATTGGGGCGGAATTGAAATTTTAGAACTAGTAAAAAAAAACAAATATTTAAGTTACGCTCATGAAAATGACTCAACGATTACTAATTTTAGTTTTGAATACTTTTTGTTAATTATTGTAATTTTTACACGATCATATTTCTTATAAAACTCTAATCGAACAAATTTAATTATTAAATTAAATCTTTTGTTTGTTTTTCGACAAATAATTTGAAAGTATACAATGTATGTTTTTTTTTTAGATCATTCAGTCGCGTAGTTACTGTGACACACTGTAGGTTATCCATGCTTAAAAATATTGTCATTTATTCCGTTCGTATGGTATTCGAAAAAAATGGAGCAAACACTTTAAATAAGTGCATCAAAATATATGGAAAATATTCATAACATTAACATTTATCCCGAAAGGGAAAATCTTTCCCAAGGAAGTTTTTCATAGATGTATAATATATTGCCTAGATAATTAGAGGAATAACCATAGAGTTATTATCAGAATAGAGTGCGAGGGAGGACAGTGAGAGTGTCCGAAAGTAAAAAAAAGAAAGTTACCATATAATTTCTTCTATGGTGACGTCATCCTACGATACAGATGCGGTAGCTCGGCATCGTTTTCTCTCTTACTTGCAGACATTTTCACTTTTCTATTCTTATAATATCTCTATGGTAATAACAGATACACTTACGCTTTTCGGTGACAACATCCCATTAAATATAGCTTAAAATTACCACTGAATTATTAAAAAGAAATTTTAGATAGAGTCCCCAATTCAATATCTTCAGTAGAAGTCAATTCGAGAAGTTAAATTAGTCAAATTTCCGAATTAACGATTGATCAATCTTCTTTCAATATATTGATCACTTCTTTAAATGTTTGGGTCGTATTTTTCCGAACACCTTGTACACAAGTAAGACTCAAAAGTGTATTTACCATTTAACTTTTTTTTAATTATTACTTACTTATTTAATTTTTTTATATTGATTTAGATTTGAAAATTAGAAGCTTTAGAATTTTATTGTGGAGAAGCTTCATGATGAAACTTCATATTCGATACAGCTAGACACCCCTCTGTTAATATTTGGCACTAGGAAGCAGCCAAGTGTCTCCGGCTATATAACATCGACGATAATTTTTGAAAGGAATTTTCGAACCATAGGCTAGGACATTCGACTTTGCTCGCCTGAAACTCATTAGAGCACAGTCAAGAAGGGTGGTGAGTTCTTGACTTGAATTACCGAGATTTTTTACTAAAGCTTATGTTTCTCGACAACATAAATATAAAAAAAAATTAAATAATAAGTCTTTAATAAGTTGAAAGATAAAATGGTGCCTGACACATCCTGTACTCCTGTATGTTAGTAAATACGTCACTGATCCTGATTGATGTGTTTTTTTTAATATTTTCTAATACTTGATTTTTACTTTTTTTTAATTTTTTATTTGATAATAAAATTTTCTTATTTTTGTACAATTTGTTTATAAAACCCATTTAAATTTTTCATGATATAATTGTTGTCACAAAAATAGGGGGGGTTGGAGAGATAAGGCGGACGGAGGGGAGGGGAAGAGGCGGGCAGTCAGGCAAGGGAGGAGTTAATTCTGATTCTAACAAATACGTATTACAATATAATATACATTTTCGAAACGTATTTTTCCTGATTTTTTGTTACAATTAATTGAGCGAAAATTTGATTATAGTGCAGTCAAAATTAGTTACAACGGTTAACAATCAACCTCCTAAATCATTCTTCTAGGAGGAAAAGGTTGTGTTGAAGTGCCCCAACATCCACAGTTGGTGTACCAGCTTGACTTTTGACGGCCAGTACTTATGTTCTAGTCACCAAAGCTGCTGACAGTTCTCTCAGAAGATTAAAAAGATTCTTAAGAGATAAAAAGTACGTATCGCTTAAAAAGTACGTTTATCGAAGAACCACAATAGTCCTTAATAGCGAATAAGGCTTCGTTATAGCTGGTTTTGACTGTAGTATTTATGGATTTACTCTTGTGACTTTGGTATCTCTTAACTTAGAATTTGAGCCCCTGTTATTAATAAGATTTGACTTGATCCTTTTTTAGCTGCACTAATTTAAATAATCCACACTAGACCCAATTTTGAATAGATCTCTTAGTAAATTAATGATGTGTGAATTTTTCATTTTCTAGTATTTCGGGTTTAGAAATCGTTCATCTTCGAATAATATCATATTTCTAGTGACATCAGAGATAACCTCAATAATTACTTTTTGAGTTCGTGAACATTTTAATAATTCGAATTTTTTGTGTTCAGATTCCCCTGATTGTTAAATATCAAAATAAATAAACGCTAGTCATTTCCATTAGTATGAAACATACCCTTGTTGACAATTTTACTAACAAAGTACAATTTAAATTAATGCAGCTTTAAAAGAACTCAAAAGGCCATAGATTTTTACGAGACACCAAATTTTTGTTTTTCTAAAGTCTCTCATAGACGTTCAATATTTTTGTACTATTACAATTTCAATGTTGATTTTATGTTACGTATATTTAGCATTGATGTTTTTAACAAGTTGTTTGAACGTGAGACGTAAAAAAATTTAACTTGAAACAAATTTTTATTACGTCTATTCAAATAAATAAAATTATTTGTACGTCTATGGGATACTTTAAATTGAACATTAAATTGATATAGTATTTCTGGTTGAGCCCTCAAGAATAAATACAATTTCCTAACGTTCATACGCGAAAATGTATCTAATTGATGTTTAAATAAAAAATGTTTTTTTGTAAATATACAATATTTAAGGCCTCTAGGACACGGGAAAAGATCTGCCATGGCAAGCCACCAGATTACGTCACTTATCACAGAAAAAAAATACAATGAAACTATGGAGAGTAGAGGTAAAGAGGACTATCAAAGTAATAGTTCTAATATTGACCAGAATGGCGCTTGTGGAGTAAAAAGGAGTTTGATGTGAACTCCTCTATCCTTCTCTATCATCTTTTTTAGTTCTCTGTCCTACTTTTATTACTTTGAGCACTTCTTTTAAAATGTACACTTTTGCTACAGCAGACGCCATGAGATGATTCTAGTTTTGATAAACTAAAATGACCCTCCTTACCTCCATATATGAAACGAAACAAAACAAATAAATGCATGGAGGTCTCAAAAATCAATCTTACAAATTATCTGATAATTTTTGATTATCCAAGATAATTAAATACACACTTTTCTCTGATTATTTTCCGTACAGATCAAGTTGAAGGTCAGTTTCCTCAAAATGATATTTCGAAAATTGTATCGTTTTGGATGAAACCTTATATTTTGGGGGTATTTTTGAATTGATAATAAGATTATCCAAAATAATTTGCGATTTTCTTAATTTGCAGAACTAGATTGGTGTGTTTGTGGCCCGCTATGACAGATCAATTTCCGTGTGTGTTGAGAGACTTAAGAAAATGGTTTTCCCTAGCAATAATTAAATGGAAAAAACAGATCTATGTATAATAAACGCCACTAGCTACATATACAAATTTTTTAATCTTTTTTGTATTTTTTTTTTAAATATTGATATAATTTTTTTTTTAAAAAACATTGAATTAATAAATTGCCAAAAAAGATTTTTTTTTACATTTTTTTTTTGTTTTTTTTTTTTTGAAATATTTTATGTTTTTGAGGAAAAATAGTGAAATATAAACGCGACGAATTGAGACAATCTTATTATTGATTAAAAATTTGCAACTTTTATTTAAAACGACTTTTTTTTAAAGATTTTTTTTGTTTTTTTTTAATTTCTGGTCCAATTAACAAACTTATAGGAAGTAAGTACACTCAACACCGGTTATAATGACATTGTAAGTTGGTTATTATGACCAAATGTCAAGGATCCAAAGTATATCCTTTGATATTTTAACTGGTCTCTTTCAGTTATCTTGGAGATGACTTGGTTGGAGTTTGGAACGCCCCAACACCCTCTAATTTACTATTTTCAACATTAATCGCTTAATTTTGAATCGTATTCACTTGTAACCGTCCCAACCCGACCTTTATTTTCTTATCGGGATGTGGTCTAATCGCAAAATTAAACATACTCCAGGAGGAGACGACACCGACGTTCAATATCGTTATAACCAGTTTTGACTGTGTTTAGAAAATTTTTCTATAAAAGATTTGTATTCTTCTAAAAAATTTAAATATGACGCATTAGTTACCATTTCAATGGCTAGCCGTTGCCGTTGTCGCTAGATGGCATTACTTGATTCCATTATCTGGTCTTGTCTGATCGGATTCCACTAACTTTTCAAACAACGCGAGACGGGAGCGGTACGATTCGATATTTAAAACGTTATTTGTTTTTTCTAAAACCTAATTTTTATTCTGAATAAATTACAGCACATGTGTATCAAAAATATATGTTTTATCTGTTTCTTTCACGGAAATCAAATTCATGTTTTAAGGAAAAATAAACATGATGGCTTCTTTTTATTTCGTGTTTCTATCTTTTTAAATCTTATGAGAAACACTTTTAAATGCCGTCGTTAATTTATTAACAGCCAAAATTCCAAAACAGATAATAATAGATTACTTCCAAAGTTCATATTTGACAACAAAATGTCTATAGATTTCTCACGCTTATTTTAAAACGAAACACCCATGAGAATTTTTCTCATCACTTCAGTAAAGTTGGTCAGAGAAAAAAAAAACGCAATTCAAATAGCTTCGTTATACTTCGGCTATCTTCGTATATGTACTGTGTTTTTAATCTGACCAGTCTGAAGGGTTAAGTTGGCGACAACACTTCAATTTTTCTAGATTTTCGAAGAACAGTTGATTACAAAATATCAAACAAGAATTATATCCTGAATTACCGATACTAAAATTCCCTGATATTTCCAGGGCGATGATCATCTCGAAATTCCCTCGTGATTGATATCTAATACTTGAATTCATCGAAAAAGTTTTCCCATAAGATTTGTACAAGGTATAATTAAAAAATTCATACAGGAACATTCCTAGTTGATCCTTCCCGTCTCCCATTGTTAAAAGAGTTAGCGAAATCTTAAATTTTCTGGAACATACCCGTAATATTTATACAGTTAAAATAAAACAATTATCGCGTAAAACAAAACAAAAAATCGTAAATCGTTTACTCCGAACCAACCCGAAACACATTTAAATGATAATTAACGCCGTCTCAAAAGAAAAAAGATTTAATAATTATTAATAAAAAAAAAAGTGTGCGTTTGCGCAAATGAATAAAAAAAAAAGAATTTTTTTCTCGAAGATCTCAGAAAAGAATGTAATTTAACGAATCGTTTATAGGCGCTGCAATGAAGCGCAACGTTTCGTGAGATAAATAAACAAACTTGAATTCCGTATGCATTCTTTTCTGAAACACCCTGTAATTATTTCTTAATTTAACAGAAATATATAAATTATTGAGATGATTTAAACACAATTTTACTTTCTTTTGGAAAATTTGAAAATCAATAATAGAAAAGCCTATACTTTTTTTTTTTTTGAGACATTTATAGTTTTACTAAAAAAATTTGTTTTATAAATGCTCAAAAATTAATGATTCCGTATCATAAAAATTAAAATATATGAAGAACCCTCATGAAAGAATATAATGTACAGTCGAGAATACGAGACGGAGACTTCAAAAAATGTCTTATTTTCCAGAAAATTCTAGTTGCTGGGAATCTCTGATGATCCCACTTGTACGGCTTGTATGAAGTACGATATTATTTGCACCCGCTGAAATTTACAGGAAGGCAAGAATAGAATATTTAGATCAGAAACCTTGAATGCAGCAATTCTGGAGGAAAAGCTGTGGGTTTTCTATGTGACCTCGACAGAATCCTATAACTGCATCTAGTTAAAATAGCACCTATCAACCGCTCATTTTTCGAGTACGGGTAACAGATTGTTCTCAATGAGGGCACAGAAGACCTCTTGGTTTAGGTGCTAGGAACCCAACTTTTTCAATTTATTTCAAAACGCTACATTGCTGGATACAAGACATTTTTTAAGGCCCTCTCGTACTAATAGATAGTTCAAATATTCGTCATTAGGTGGCAGTGATATTCAATTGACTTACGGGATCACATCAATTTCTTTATAAAATACAAATTCGATTCACAATTCGACCTTAATCTGCACAGCACAATTTTACGAAATTGTGTCTTATATGATGGTGATCTTAAAAATCCTAAATTTTTCTCCGATTTCGGAACCAAAAAGTTGGGAATATTTAAAAACTTTGATTAAAATTAATGGATGCAGAGTATTAGGCCCTTTTATCCAATGGAATGTAAATAATGAATCGAATCGATATTTTCAAAAGTTAAAAAATAAAATAAAAAGACAAAACTTATAAAACCTTAAAATAAAAATTTGCGCGACAAAACGGGTCAAAAAACGCCACTACCACACTAGCCCAAAGTTCGATTCCATCTCACTCTTACACCATAATAATATTTACATCATACGTACGGATAGTTAACGCCTTCGTCTGTGACGTGCGCGTATCTTGATATATTTTAATTTTTACGCATGCGTATAACAAATATATATATATAAATGTATTAACATTGGTTTTATTTTTTTCAGAAAAATCATTTAAACTTATTTTAAAACTTAGTTTACAAGTGTTTTTTTTTACGTGACACCAGATCGGATTCTAATGTGTCCCAGATGCAGCCGCAAGGACGCTCTATCACGTCTTTTAGGGCGAACATGCGATGTTAGTTTTTTTTTCTAAATGTAAGGAACAATACGTTTCGAGCTACAATGTATTCGTCATCAGTCTGATAACGTCTACATTGTAAATCAGGAATACGTACGTGAATCACAGACGCCGAAGACGGCGAGCGTGTGTGTCCCAGAGGATGATGTGTGCTTGAAAGCGTTTTACGACAACAAACTTACAAATTAATTGGAGACTGTACAAGATTTTCGAGAGATGATTATTTTTACTTTCTTTTTTAATAAATGTGGGTGTCAAATAAATATTATCTTTGGTACAAATTCGAATTTGACGATTGTGGGACGAACAAATCTTACTCCCAAAAAAGTTTAAATGAATTTTCCAAGCCATATATAAAGAGCGTAATAATATTAATAAAATTGGGAGACAAATTTTTTTTGTTTTTCTCAGTGCTATTTTTGGAAAAATTCAGTGCCTATATTTACTTTTAGACAAAACGATTTTTTTTTTCGGCTGAAAAAAAGAGGCAAGAGATAGAAGAAAGAGGGAAATATATGAATATTAAAGATAATAATGAGACATATCTAAATGATTCAAATCATTGGTTTTTCCACATATACGCCCGAATTTTGACTTGAAATTTTTGAGAGTTAGAACCCACACAATTTTAAATATTTTTTTCAAAGTTTTATTTTTAATAACTATTTTAATATTTTGTATGTTTAATTATTTATGTTTTGTTAAATGTTTAAACTATATTTTCATTTTGGTTTCATGAAATCTTTCATAATAAATGTTGTTTGTTGAAAATGTTTGTTTTATTTTTTCTGAACTCGCATCATTCCAAAAATATTTTGTTTTATTTCGATACTTTTAAAGTAGCGTGCATAATGGTTTCTTCTTCTTGCTCTTTGTTTTCTCTGGCGATTTTTTGTTTATTTGTCGCACTAAATCGTAAAATATCTGGAAAAGAAATTGTTTTTTTTATTCAAATCTCATGAGAAAACAAGTTGTGGAGTTTTTTTTATCAAAGTTCAAGTTATCGAAGCCTAAAAGAATCAATTATGAGACAAAAAACGTTCCAAATAATTGAAATATACCGAGAACTGTCAAAGAAAGCCCTGAAGCCCTCAGAGTAATTTATGTTACACCCTGTATAATTTAAATAAATTTTTAAGAATTTGATCACAATTAAAATGATTAAAACTTAAAATCGAGTAATAGTGAGTAATACATACATCATTAACATTAATTTTGGCTTTGGCAGAGGTTTCCATGAAGGCACAGTTGAACTGGCGCGCCAAATTACCGCCCTGATCTTTGCCCACAACTCGTTCGTCCTCCAAATCACACTTGTTACCTACGAGAACCATAGGCACATCATCTGTATCCTGTAAAGATCACAAATACTAATTATATATACAATATGTCCAAGGTGTGCCATGTGCCATGTTAAATGGGGGCATACACATACCTTAACTCTTAAAATTTGTTCACGTAAGTCTTGTAAATCATTGAAAGTTGATTGTGCAGTTATTGAATATACCAATACGAATCCTTGTCCATTTTTCATGTAGAGATCACGCATTGCAGTAAATTGTTCCTAAAAAACATATTTTTTATTTGAGACTACATTCAAATAAAATTCGTAAACGTTACGTTATTTTTACAAGCCAGAATTATTAAAATGTCGTCAAGGAACTCGATTTTTGTATCGCTAACGTCCACAATTGGGTTCTTAGCACATTTTTAAACAGAAGCCATATCCTAGGAAAACTGAATTTATCCCTTTTTTCAAGATGGCGGAAAATCCACGAATCGAAGTTAAGCTTTTCTAGGCCTCCCCCACGTAATATTAAAAATTTAGTTAGTTAAGTTCATATGCTTAGCTACCCCGTTTTTCCCGACGTAATGACTGGACTAATATTTATCATTTCACTTTCCTGTTAAAATTAATCATAATTATTCATTAGTTTTTAATTAAATAATTATAAATTCATTTGAAACTAAACAGAATTAAATTATTTATAATAAATTAATTTAAAACTAAACAATAATTATAATTAATTTGAACAGGAAATAGATTATATAACTATTATTAATTACGTTGCGTTGATAAACAACAGTCTATGATTATCATATCATAGACTTATAAAACTACTTTAGTTCACATGAAGAAAATAACAAGAAATCTAAATAGAAAGAATTGAAAATAATAGTGATTCAATTAATTAGTCAAGTTGGGTGAAATTTACTGAAGTTTTGGGTACAGCAATGTCACCCACCCACCTTTGTGTCAATTTTTAGCTTTTTTATCTGTAGAATACAAATTTTCATATACACGGAAGAACAAAAATGATGATTTCGAAAAAATCAATGATTTTCCACGTTTTCCAAAATTTTTTGCAATTTAATCGAAAACTGTACAGTTTAGAGAAAAAACAGGCCAGTCCTAAGTAATCGGCAGTAAAATTTACATTAATGTACAAATTTTCCGTGTTTACTTAGTAGCTCTATGACAAATTCGTGTAGTCGAATGCCTAAGACTCAATAACATTGGACGATTAGTTCTGTCATTGGACGATTAGTTCTGTCAGCATTTGTACCTCGACTTACCAGGCCATTTTCTTTTTAAAAATATTCAGGAAGGTTCATAGATCAAATTGTACATCTAACTTAGTGACTTCAAATCGTTAGATTATAAACTAACAATATTGTTAGTTTATAATCTAACGAAAATAAACACGTTAGATTTTAAGTCTTATTTATAGTCTCAACAAATTCACAATCTATTGACAGTTCAGCGTTGCCAACTCTACCAACTTTAAAGTAGATCTAACAACTTTGAGTATTCTTAGAATAGAAAGTTGGTAGATTACCAACTTTGAGTAATTCAAAGTAACTAGATCTACCAACTTTTCAGTTCATATCTACCACTTAGACAGATTTTGGGTTGGCAACGCTGCGACAGTTTATAATCTGACTAGATTTATTATGAACCAACGATTCTTGGAACATCAACCTAATGACATATACATTTTACTGGAACACTTTGTAAGTATGTACTTTATTTAAAGGCAAAAATGTTTAGGTTTGATTCGAAAAAATCTGTTGGTGTTTTTGATTTGTGGCTTGTAATGTTTGTGTTTGATTATAATAAATACGTACCGTTCCAGCCGTATCTAATATTTCCAACATACATTGCTGTCCATCGACCTCGACCTGTTTTCGATAACTGTCTTCTATCGTTGGATCATATTTCTCAACAAATATACCTTGCACAAATTGCACTGTTAATGCTGATTTACCGACACCTCCAGAACCCAACACCACTATTTTGTATTCACGCATTTTTTATTTGTATTTTTTCAGTACGGCTACGGCTACGACTACGGCAGTGTTTTGTGATTGCGTAATTTACAACAAAAACAAATTATCTAGAAGAATAAAATTTTTATTAAAAACAGACCTTCAAAAAACAAAACCTTAAAGCTAAAACCCTAAAAAAAAGAGCGTGTGTCACGACTTTGAGTGGTAGTTCTGGTCTTGTGGTTCCACAGGAGCTGGAGATTCTGACTAGAGCTAGCTAACTCATACTGATGATGACTACTTTATAAACGAAACACGTATTAATCCAAAAATTAATCTATGAATCGAAATTGATATAAAATTTTATTCATTCTGTGAATGAAAATACTTCTTCAGAAATGTATCCAGAAAATGGGTTTCTTCTGAATAAATGTTAACTAATTTTGGAATTTCTGGCTTTCAGAATAAAGTTTACCCAAAATTTGGAGGTTTAAATTAGAAATCTTTATGGAATATATGCAAAAAAATCATCTAATTTCACTTAAAATTTTAATGAAAAAAATGATAATCTTAAGGTTGAATAAAACATTTTGTTAAAGTTTAAGGTTGTTGGTGTATTTCGTATAGTTAAGAAATCCTACAAATAGTTTTTTAAATGAATCAGATCATTTTAAAAAGAGTTCTTTTTTATCGTTTCTAATCAAAAAGTAATTTTCTGTTATCTGATAAAGTGAGGTTTTCCGGTGTTATAAATAAATCGTAACATTTCACGATTAACACCAACCATCTTAAAATGAACTTAAATTGAATTAAATTTCGTTGAAACAACCACAAATTTAATTAAAAATGTTAATTAATCTTCAGTTAAAAATTTAAGTAGGCGCCCTCTTTAGTTCAATTATTAAAAAAAAAAAAAAACTGTTTAAAAAGGTTAGTCACCACTTTAGTCAGAAAACTGTCAGACGAATTACAGTACACTGAATCATCAATAAAATGACTTAATCAAGAATTTTTGAGACTTAATTAACTTAAATGAAGTTAATTTAGTGCAAAAATAAAACTAACCTTAATATATAATTAACAAAAAAAGGATTAGATAAAAAAAAATTCAATAAAAACATGAAATTTCTAAAATTGGCAGAAAATGTTCACTAAAAAAAAATGAAAAATTCACTTACAAAATAAACACAATAGTTTCAAAAAAACAAAAAACACACGTTTTTGACAATGAGAAAAAAAATTAGGCCGCCATGACCATTTTCAAACACTTTTAAATCAAATTCAATTTATATATATATACGAAATGTATATATATATATATATTTTCAATAGGTCCTTAAAAACACTTGCCACGCACAAATTTCGATCAAAAGCACTATAAAATTTTGGGTTTATGGAAGTTTTCGAGCTATAACCGTATATAATTCCTAAATAAATGAATATTCAATTTGTATGTTATCATGGGCGATGCCTTCAATGCTTCCGTCGACTGTCGTCTGTTCCGTGCAGTATATAATCTGTGGTGTTCTTGTGCGAAAAACCACAATGACTAATACAAGATGGATATATATGAAATGTGATTAGTTCAACAAAGATAACAATATTCATGTTACAATCCACAAGTAAATGTTGGAATTAACTCGAATTGAATCAAGACCAACCAAGTTGAAGTTGAATGTTGATAACTTATTCATTTATTAAATATGAGTAGAATTTTTTTATAAATTTTAATCAATTTTCATTTTTTTATCGCAAATACTTTTCAAAATAATTGTTGAATAAATATGTTGTTTATTGATACTTTCTAATCAAAATTGTTCGTTATCAAAACTGCATAATATAAATATTCGATATTGTTCTTAAATGACACATTCATTGAAATATTTCAAAAAATTGGAATGATTCATCTACAACGTTCCGTTTACAATCAATTTGTCGCCGTGCGACATATAAACAAGGGTTACATGCCTATTCACCTAGAAAATTCATACCCCCAATCATTTCATTTTCGGAAATTCACCCTTAATCATTTTGTTATTTAAAAAAAAAAAACTCATGACATCAGGTGGCAGACCCATAGTATCTCGACTACATTAGAAACATGGTCAACCCGTAGAAGCCCTGGCTATTTCATTCATATGCTAAACGAAAAGGTCAGAGAAAATACCAATTTATGCCCCACTATAACCTTTCGTATTACAGATTTGGTAGTTTCGACGGAGTGAAGATTTCTTCTTGAAAAATCAAAGCGTATTGAACAAGAGAAGTTGATTCCTTTATTCTAAATCTGTAAGATTCCGCTCCAGAAAGTTTCTTGACCCGTCTATATAAAGATATAGCCGGGAAGACGAAGTAAAATTAGGTACATCTCGATTCAATTCCTTACGGAAAGGAACGATTAACCTAAATTTTTGGCCGAAACGATAAATCGGAACAATAGAATCCTGTACTATTTCCACAAGTGGGGTCACAGTTTCCAATCTCTTAAACTCAAGATAGGCCAAAAAGAGAAACAATATTTTACATAAAATCGAATTCTGTACGACAGATGCGATTTATATTAAATTGACTAGATTGTAAGCCCTTGTTGTATCAGATTGCGTATGCGTCAAATAGTGAATAATCAAACAGTGCTACCAAATACCAACCTAATAAAATAAAAAAATTACTTATTGACAATGTTTTTGTCAAGAATAAATTGTCGTCCATTATAAAATTGAAAAAACTAGATTCGTTTTTCAAATTCAAACAATAAAATTTTCAAAATGTAAAGCATTCTACGTACAGTTTTTTTTGTTTATATTTACAAATTTACACACAGTAAATAACATACAAACATGTCGATCAAAATTTATTTAAAATTTCAACGTTATTTTTTAATTTGATAAAAAAAAAACGTTTTTTTTTCTTTGGATTGAATATTTTTTTTTTGGGCTTTTATGATTTCCTTTAATTTATTGATATTTTTTCATTTTTTTCAATTCGAGTATTTTTGAGAAATGTTGTTTGTGGATATTTGAAATCGATAGTTTTATTTATATTTATTTATCGCATTATAAATTTGGGCTTAATGGTGCTGAATGCTAATGTTATCAATATTTCAGATTTTTCATTTGAATTCAAAAAGGTTCGTGTTCGTCATAATTTTTGATTGACGTCACAATTTTAATATCTAGTGTGTTGCATTTTGTGCATGAGTTATTAATTCAACCAAGCATGCAATTTTCATTTTGTTCCTATTACCTCATATTACCCCACTTACCCAATTTATTATTAGAGACCACTTATTCCCATTTTTTTAACTCTTTGATGGAATGAAATAATTTTTTTTTAATTGGCGGGTAAATTTTATTTACCGTCAACGTTAATTTGTTGGTAATTTTAATATTGTTTGATGTTTCGAAGCCAATTTTTTGTATATGGCTTAAAAAATCTATAGCTTTTTAAATTTGGAATGAACTATCCTCAATTTATCCCTTTTTTTATGAACTATCCCCGTAAGTTAAAGTTTGTTGGAATGCTTTAGAATTAAGGTGACCATAGACGTCAATTTTTTTTACGAGCGACTCGTGATTAAGGTTGTACGCCTACTAAGAACGTATTCATTAAATATGTATGGCGTAAGTGAATTATTTATAATTTTTAAGGTTCTCCGATGCCTTTGGAATTGAGTGATTCTTCGATTAGTTCCTTCTCTAAATTAAAATAGTAACTACATGTCAGAATACTAAATTTGTAGATTTTTATGATAAATGTGTGTTCCACCTCGGAGGGGTGAACTCACTCAACTTAAATAAGGTAAACTGATGTAATCTTGGATGATAAAAAAATGACGTGTATGGGAACCTTTAGAATAATACAATTTGTACTTTTTTTTATTTGTTTGTAAAATTTTCTAAAATTTAGTGAACTGTGGAATTGTGAGACATTTGAATTGAAATTTAAAGACGTGCAGAGCGATGGTCACTATGAGTTCTGATAAGTTCGCTTCGCGACACAAAGTTGATCGCACAGATGCGTCTGCAAGCGGGACAACCCATGCAACGCCCAGCAGCAGTAATTTAAATGCAACAAATGAATCATGTAATTCGATAAGTTCAACAATTCCAGTAACGATATCGACAGACGATGCTTCGAATATACCAAATTTTCTTGTGTATCAAAAAGTACGTAGCGAATATTCGGGGTAATAAAAAATAACAACCGAAATAAGATAAGAACAGCAAGAGGTATGCCGCATACGGCTCTCTAGACGTAAATATCTGAAAAAGGTAAAATGATACCTTTTTTTAAAAAGGTATCATTTGTAAATCAAATGAAGCTACTGGGAAGCTATTTCGTGGTGAGAGGGAGCGTAGAAAGCGGTTACAGTTTCTCTGCCAAGATTCAAAGTTTCGGATCCAAACATTCTATGTTATTTGCACCTGCTGGTCGTAGTAATTATTTCTGTGTTGTTATTTTTTTTACCTCGAAAACCGAAATGTCTTTTGAGCGGTGAAAGAAGAAGTAAATAATGAAAATTTTTTATTATAGATGGAAAAAATAGTTGAGAAAATGCAAGATGAAGTAAGTGGCGTTCCAGTACGTACAGTTAAAAGTTTAATGTCAAAAATTCCATCAGTTTTTACTGGTTCCGATCTGATTATGTGGATGATAAAAAATTTAAAAATGGATCAAACGGAAGCATTACATTTAGCACATTTAATGGCAGCGCATGGCTATTTTTTTCCAATTGATGAACATATGCTTACTGTTAAAAATGATAATTCCTTTTATCGATTTCAAACCCCATATTTTTGGCCCTCAAATTGTTGGGAACCTGAGAATACTGATTATGGTACGTTAGAAACTTCATTCGGTCACTTTGCAAGACTTTTTCTCGTAATAAATAATGATTAATGAAATTTTTAGCTGTTTATTTATGTAAGCGAACAATGCAAAATAAAACTCGTCTAGAGTTGGCCGATTATGAAGCTGAAAATTTAGCTCGTTTACAAAAAATGTTCTCACGTAAATGGGAATTTATATTCATGCAAGCGGAAGCTCAAAGTAAAGTTGATAAGAAACGTGATAAGTTAGAACGAAAAGTTTTGGATAGTCAAGAGCGTGCTTTTTGGGATGTACATCGACCAATGGTAAGTCAGTAATCTACATTTACTTATTTTTAACTCGCTCCTCGCCATAAAAAGCTTGTCTGATCGCTGTTGCCCATTTTTCAATCATTATTCAAGACTGCTTAACTTTCTTTTTCCTTGCATTTCTCATAATTTCGAACGATTAAACCGCTTCTGATGATTTTGGAAAGAAATTTGAAAGGTTTGATTTGTTTTTAGCCTGGTTGTGTAAATACTACAGAAATAAATATAAAAAAAGCGTGTCGTATGAATCGTGCGGCAACTGCAAATAAATTTTTACAATTAGGTACGTCTAGTAATAAATCAGCGGCACCAAATATCGATCCACAAAATGATAACCCATTGGGTATGCTAAAAAAACAAAATGCACGCTTAAAATTACGATTAGAACGTCGAAATATTAAAATATCGAAAGTTGCTGAAGCGTAAGTAATATTTGCACTATTTTTACCAAACACTCTGTACCTAGATGAACTGTATTGTTTATTTTTAGGATAATAAACTATTATGAACAATATGTGGAATACGATTACTTTTTGGTATCGCCAGAGCAATCGAATCCATGGCTAACAGACAATCCTGAATTTTGGGAACAAGAGAAACAAACGAAAGATATCTCGGCACGACGTGTTAAACGATGGTCTTTCTGTCTGCAAGAAGTACTACAAGATCCAGCTGGACGTGAACATTTTATGAAATTTTTAGAAAAGGAATTCAGTGGGGAAAATTTAAAATTTTGGGAAGCTGTACAAGAATTAAAAGCGTTACCACAATCTGCGGTACAAGCTAAAGTCGAAGAAATATGGAATGAATATCTAGCACCGGATGCCAGTTGTCCTATAAATGTGGACTCACATTCGTACGAGACTACGAAAAAGAACATGGAGAATCCAGATCGTTGGGTGTTCGATGGTGCTGCCGCGCATGTCTACCATCTTATGAAAAGTGATAGTTATTCACGGTATCTCAGATCGGAAATGTATAAGGATTTTTTGAATAATTCCAAAAAAAAGGTAATACAACCTTTTTCATTTTTCAACAGATCATTCGGTTATTAAGATTTCAATGTTCTACTAAATTCATGCAAATTTTTGAAGATTTCTGGTCTTTTAAATGTAGTTTATCTTCCACAACTTTATGTCATTTAGCCAAGTGTCATATTCCTCAAGGAGACTTGGAGAACCCTCCCTACGTTTGATTTCTTAGTCTAGTCTAGTTTTAGAAACCTTTTTTAGTGGTTGTCAAATAGAAAAACGTCTAATTAGTGACCTTAAGATCAAAGATGGCGATTTTTAGTTCGAATTATAGATATAAACTGTAATTAGAAATCTATCGACTATAAATTCTTGATTTAAAACATATATGATCTTCTAAAGACTTAGTTATTGAAATAAATACCACGATACTCAAAATAAAATTTTAAAGACTTGTTAAGTTCGATAGTTGTTTTAAAGAAATCTTCTTCTGAGAAAAATTCCACTGTGGTACATGCTAGGAATTTTCATATTTAAAAAAATTAACTCGTCCGTAAAAATCGGAAAGATTCGAAAAATCGGTTTAAAAAAAAAAAGAAGGCATTTTAATAAAAAAAACAAGATATAGAGGTTTGTAGCGCTAAAAAAACTAAAACAATGAGACTTGCTGAACGAGAAAACACGGTTTTGTCGCGCCACCAGTTTAAAGACAAGCTATAACGAGCTCCAACTCCAGCTTTTCTATTCGCCATGGGAACTGATTCTAGCGCTGTCTGGTGGTAGAAAATTGAAGCTGTCTATGACAAGTCAAATTTCAACTGAAATAAGAGTACGAACATAAATTTGACTTGTCATAGACAGCTTCTATTTTCTACCACTAGACAGCGCTAAAATCAGTTCCCATGGCGAATTCATGGGCGGAGTGTCCAGTGCATTAGTGAGCAATTGTTTTCTCTTGGTGATTGCTGAAATCAGCCACTGTTTGCAATGGACCCAGACTGAACCTTACCTGTACATGTTTTAAGATTTGAATTTCCTAAATTCGTGGCACGTTTAAGATGATTTTTTCGTTGTAAATGAAGTCTCCCTAGATATTAAAGTGCCTGTTTTAAAATTACAATTAAAAGTAGTGGTCGTGTTTAGAGATTACATTCGTATTTAATTAATGGAAAAAAAAAGAAAAAAAAAAAACAGAGTATGATTAAGTATAAATTTCATTTTCAAAATTGGCTTCCTTTACCAACACTATGGTTTAAAACATGGTGTAAGTATGTCCCACCCAGGACAGTCACTGTAACCTAACCTAACCTAACCGTGGTTTAGAACAACAAAAATTCTTCAAAATTTGTGTAAATATGTAAATATTTTTTTAAAAATTGTTTTTCCTAACCTTTCTGTTTGACGGTTATTCAAATTGCTGGTCGACATTCTCGGGAATAATTTCTAGATTGTGATGAAACTCTTTGATAACTAATTTTGACACAAAAAATTTGAATGATCGTCAAATACCTTAAAAAGTTCACTTTCAATTGATTCTTTAAATTTTTGGATTATTTTTGGTACAAAATTTTCATCCACAGTTCATTTTGTACAAAGAATCATTCCCATAAAATCCCCTTCGTCAATCAATGTAGAATTAATTATTTTGAGTTTGATTCCTTGATTGGTTCAAAAGAACGGATTCATTCTAATAAACTGAATAAAAGAAGGAACGCATGCGTACTCTAAACATGGCCAATAACTTTGTAAAAAAATCACAAACCTAATTTTCACGTTAATTATTTTCAGACATCGATGAAAGGAATACGTTCAATAGTATCATTTTCTGCACGCAAAGAAAATGCAACTACTTAAGAAACCCCGCTCCCTACCCAAAATTTTCTGAATTCAAATTTCAAATTCGCAAATCGATTTGATACCAAAACAAAAAAATGGACAATTTTTTTTTAAAATTAATAATAAGTATGATTTATCCATAGACTTATGAAATATTATATAGATGCAACATATGTCATTGTATTTTCTGAGTTTATGGAGAAAAAAAAAAAGATTTTATCCAAAAAATAATCATTAAAAAAAAAAAAAAAACAAATGAAAATCACACCTGCCAATCAAAAATAAACCAATTTCAAAATAAAATTAAGCGAAAGAGGATCAAATGTGTGTTTTACTATTTTTGATTTTATAGTGATGACTGAAAATTTTACAAAATACTCGTAGTTGTCAGACTATAAGATAGTGACAGATTTCGGTGCTATATTTTCTCGCTTCTGTTTCGTAGGGGGCTAAAAAGTCTTTCAAAATTGACTCAACGGGGAGGAATTTGAGAGTGAATTGTGATTAAATCGAAAATTTTTTTTTTCATTCAATTTTCAGATCCTTAATCACAGAAAATCATCCAAAGGTCGCTTCCTCTTGGATGAAATAACTCTTGTTCGCCGTTTCTTTTTCTGTCACTCAGTTCCGAAGCCTCGTCAAGATCCTGGCTTTCTGTTTGAAGTGTAACAATTTGACTAGTCAGTGGAAATGCGTTTCATAAATGGCTGCATTTACAGGACTATATTCTTAGTTCAAATTAGTGTGGAGAAGTTTTCAATGGGGAGGGGGAGGAGCTTTTTTTCCTCATTATAATAAAAATTGAGTTACTTTTAAAGCTTCCTTCGAAATAAAAGCAAGAGAATAAGGTACTTTAGCCTGTCATCGTCTTATGTCCCTAGTCTTATGTCCCTTCTTTTTTGTGACCCTTGTCCCCTCTGATGGTGTATAAAAAATTGTATGTTTATGAAATGAAAAACTATTGTATTTATTCTTGTAGTATTAATTTTTAGTGATGTAAGCAGTAAGCGTGTTATTTACAAGTGCACACAACCAAAATTTAAAATAAAAACATGCTAGACTAGCATGCTTAGCATAGTTTTCCTTAAGTCTTAAGTTTTCCTTCTTCAATTCATTTTCCTTTCATATTGTTCTTTGACGGAGCTGTATATGTATCAACTGTAAAAATTAACAATTGAAGAATTGATTTATGTCCAAAAAAAGAAATTATAACTAACTTCAACAAGTTTATGTCACTCCGTGCGCGCGCATCATAAAAATTAACTTTCATATTTTACATCTTTGAATCGACCTCTGACGTAAAGGGATCATTCTCCGTCAAAATAAAAATCGATTTAAAGAAATAAAATTTTTCAATATTTCAATTCTTCAAAAGATTATTGATTTTTGAGTTTGTGTAAATTGATCCAAACAAACAAATTGCACAATTCGAAATTGAGTTTGTTCCATTTTAAATTGTACATTGAATAATCTTTGGAAATCAAAACTGACTGGTTCAAATGACATTGAAGTTTACAATCAACGTCCTGATAAGTAATCTGTACCTTTTATTTATCTGAAAAAATTATCT
This sequence comes from Chrysoperla carnea, assembly GCF_905475395.1. Lineage (NCBI taxonomy): Eukaryota > Metazoa > Arthropoda > Insecta > Neuroptera > Chrysopidae > Chrysoperla > Chrysoperla carnea. Next base: position 36,360,526 of record NC_058342.1, read on the forward strand.
GCTGAGAGAAATGTCAGTAGAAACTAAATTTGATGACTATAACCGACTGTTAAAAGATAAGTTGTACCTTTTGATGTTCCCAGGCGCGGATTCAAAAAAGGTTTTGGTCACAGCCACTCGAAAATCGGCCAAATGTGAGTCGGACTATGAACTCGCTCATGATCGATATAGAGTATTTCTACAAAGGAGATGTTTACAAAATATATGACGCTCTGACTAAGATTTTGCTAAAATTATCTTGCTAAATGGTCGGTATTAGCGATACCTGTAAATTAAATCTATAAGTGGATGCGCAGCAAAATGAAACAAACTCCTTACAATACAAAGTAATCCCATTTTATGTTTTTTTAAATATTTTTCATCCAAAATAAATGGTTTTGTGTCTTGAATTTAAAAATACGGTGTTTTTCTCAAATCAAAAAAAAAAACTATTGATCATATCGATAAAAATCGATATAGTGTATTAAATCAAAAACAAACAAAAAATCACTTATCGTTTTTCTCGTTATATTTTCAAAAATAATAATTAAAATATTTAATCAAAAGTGTGTTCGATCCTTAAAATAAAAAACCAACCAAAAAACAAAAATTAACCATTTTAAAAAAGAGTCTTTGTTTAATGTCCATTCCATGTATTTTTATGTTCAATGTTTATAAAAAAAATTAGTCGTTAAGTATTCTTAAGTATATATATCTCTATCTCTGCCACTCACTATTCCTAACCTTTTTAATACTCATTTTAAGTACAATCGAAACCCGTTTTAACGTCAGTGAACGGACTCAAAACCATAGAGCTATTGTAAGAAGAGTGCGTAGGTAACTATGCTAATCTTAAGTAAGAGAGAGAACGCTGTCGAGTTATCGAATCTCTATCTATTATATGATGACGTCACCATAGAGGAACTATGACATATATATAATAGCTCTATGATTACAACACTAGGAGCCAATTTGGTGATATTTCCACTAAAATTATCTCTTTCCGAAGAAAAATGAAAGCCCGCTTGTCGACACCAAAAAATCGGGTTTCGATTTGTCTTTCGATGATCAGGATTAAGCTCCCACTACCTTAATAATTCTTGGTAGCTAATTCATTTCGATGATGACTCGTGATAGTGCATACGGGTACCTTGAGACTCCAGCTCAATTAGTCCTATATTTAACGTCTCATTGTTTACAAGATTCAAAATAAAGTGAACACGACTCAAAACTAATAAAATGTTGTTTAAAATAGTAAAAGTTGAGCAGCCATGGACTTATAAAATAATTTCTGCATTGTATTTATGTTTAAGGAAAAATGAAAAATGAAATCATATTCTAACGATTGGTCTTTCATTTTTCTTCAGAGAAAAGTAGTCTTTATTAATCAGGCATGAACTCCCCCTAATTTGTACTCGTAGTTCATATTATTATAAGTCTATGAATATAATAATCATTCACAAATTCTATGAATATTCAATATATTCATAGACATCAGGAGCGCCTCTTTCTGGAATGTCTATGTCTCTACAGCTCTATGGTATGAACTCACCTAATTTCTTTACGCCATGATCAGAATCATTTCAGTACTTTAAATCGCTTTATATGTCCGAGTCGTGATCACGAAATTTAAATAATACTCAACAGTCATTAATAAGAGAGGATTCATAAATTATTTAAAACTTTAACGTTTATACTCTTGGGTCCTTAACTTCTTCGTTATAATTCTCAATTTTTTTTTTTTAATACTCTCTAAAGCATCCCATAGACATTTATTAATTTTGTCCTTGGTCAAAGAACAAAAAATACTGAACGTATTTAGGCTGGTTCATAATGTTATACATATTTTTATGAATGATTTCTATGATCTCGTCAAAGCTCAATTATTGTGTCGTAAATATCACTCAAAATTCGGGATTATTTCATTTTTGTGGTTAGTTTCTTAATCACGGAACAATCGCTTTATCAGTACAACAACTGGTGAAAACTTCTTAAATCGTTCATAGACTTAGTTGAATGTTTTTTTACGTCTCTAAGCCATACAGAGTGTTCAATATAAAATAGTGCAGAAATTTTATTTATAAAATATGAGATGGCAGTTTTTGATATGTATTCTTTGGAAATAATCGTGAAAATAGGATATCGCGGGAACCAAAATCGTACAGGTTTGCCTTACGTCATAGCTTAAGAATCATTCCTCCCGCACTGAGGGATAGTAATAGATCAAATTAAAAACAAAAAAAACTATGAGATTATATCTAAGTCAACGACGCAGAGCATCAATAAGATCCTCTGGTAGGACTGCTCAAGGCAAAAGGGATCCTAATATTATGATTTCCTAAATGCAAATGAAGATTTGTTGTATATTTTTATCCAAACACTCTGTAAAATGTTTTGTTGTTTTTTTATTTGTTTAAACAAATGGCGCTAATTTTGGATTATAGAGATATATATGTGCATATCAAAATAAATTGTGTAAAAATCGCGCAGGCGCCATTTAAAAAAAAAAGTTATGCCATATACAATTTACAAATAAAATATAGATTTTAAAGAGAAAAAAAACCTTAATCTAGTTAAAATTAATGCATTTAATTAAAAATTAATTAAGTAATTATATAAAATAATATTAATGAAAATTAATTGATGGCGTTGATTTAGGCTCACGCCATAGATTGAATACGGGTATGAAAATATATATTGAAGTAGTTGTCAAAATAAATATAAATAATAAAAATAAAAAAAAATTTATGAATTTTAAGAAAACTGTAGGCTTATTTTCAAGTTTATAAATTATATGAGACTCAAAAAAAATTATGGGGATGTGATTGTAAAAATATCATAGATTGAGTGATTGTTCTGGCCCCTGGTTTGAAAAATGGTTTCTGAACCATTTGAAACTGTTTAAGAACAGTAGGAGTGCTTTGACGTCAACGGACTTAAGGTTGGAGAAGTCGTGTAGTTTATTTTCGATCACTAGAAACACGACAATTCTACCTTTTGCACAAATAGATAGTCAAATTTTGATAAGAATAAGTCCGATAAACTGTAGTTCGAAAAAAAGAGAATGAAAATGGCGACCATGTAACCTTCATCTGCACAAAACTCTTTGCATGAGAAATTTGAAGCTTACATGAGTGTCTCAATGTGCTGTATCTAAATCGAAATACATTTCAATCACATCCTCATTTCAAAAAAAAATGAATAATAATTAATTTTTTGAGACACTTAGAGTACATTTTGGTTTTATCTAGATTGTTGATTAATGAATTAATATTGTCAAAACTGGTTATAAGAACACTGAAGGCATATATGAAGATCCATCATTTGATGAATAAAGACGACTATAGAGTAGTGATGATTGAAGAGCGATATCTATATTATCAAATTTATAAGCCGCAGTTGCACACAATATATTATATATTTTTGTAGTTACGTGGTATTGTAAAGCTAAAAAAAATCACATTATTAGAGTACAAAGCATGTATTTGATTTATATGTATGTACCGTGCAATAAACCAAAACTTTTTTACAATACTGTAGGTTTACATTCACCTTTAATTTACTTATTAAATATTTTAATAAATGTCACTAGGAGCTATTTTGGTGAATCATCCCTTTTCCAATCAAAAATTAAAGCTCAGTCGTCTTTGGACGTCTCAATTATTACATAAATCGATTTTTTCGTTTTAAAACGTTGGTGGCTCAATTTTGGAAGCCATTTTTGATCTATGATAAAATCAAAATGAACGGTTTACAAAAAAATTAGTCAAAAATGTGTAAAGTTTATGTTATTTTGAATATACAAATTGTGTTTGTTAAGCCTTCATAATTAATTTGTCTCATCAATACAAAAAATTGACAAAAAAAATTGTAAATTTACAAGAAACATATTTTTATAAAAAAAAATTACAAGAAAATCGTAATAACAGTATTTTTTAAAACATATTAAAAAAAAAAAACAAAAAAGTAATTTATTGTTAACGATAAGAATTTTAAAAAATAATGAAAAACTAATTTTAAAGAAAAATTATTTGGGAATTCTAACACTACATCGCATCCATAAGAAATTACTCAATCTTTGGAAACTTAATTCAATTGCTCCATGCAATAGGGTATTATCGTTAGTCAAAAATAAATCATGAAATTTGAAAAAAGTTAAAATTTATGTAAAAATATACGATTTCGAGTCATAAAAGCACATTTTTCTTTTAATATATTAAAATTAAAAATCGTAATTTTTAAACTGTATATCACGTGACCTAAAACGCGGATAAGCCTTGCTGTGATGTCATATCGGTATGAGCCATAGACCATCAATTAGTTCAGTGTAGACAGCTGAGTATAATATATCCATAGATAATAAGTATTTATATTTATTATAATCAGACGTCTATGAATATATCTGTCAACATTATTCGTGTTATTTCGTATAATGATACCGATATTACGTCATCAAATTTAATGCCCGCGTTTTTGACAGTTTAAAAAAGGTTTAAAATTTAATTTAAGTTTTTGTCAAGAAAGCTTGTGTATTTTGAGCGACAAATTAGGAATCCACCCTAGCTGATAAAAATAGAACTATGTCTAGCGTCAAATTGTAAAAAGGAGCGACAAAAAACAAAAAAGTTTGACACTCAGTCTATATAACTCTAACGTCAATGGTCTATGTATACTATGAAGTCAATGGATATATACCTACTCTACTGTATTTTGAATGCGTTTCGATTGTTTTGCGACTGAATTTTCGATGTTTCGAATAAAAAATGAGTAGTTTTCTGATGTATGCGTGTGCGATGTCGTGTTATTGTTCCTTAAATGTCATAAAACGCACATAAAATGCTCAATATGATATTTTTTGGATAAAATAACAAAAAACATAAAAATAAAATAAAATCATTCACTTTCAAATAAAAGAATTGAAAGTGAAGTAAGTTGTAAGTTGTGTAATAAATAAATAAAAATAATAATGTAATAAAATTGATGATAGATGGATTATTATGGATTTAATATTTGGATTTATATATGAATATGAATATGTGTTGAAAATTCCTTAAAAATACTAAGAACAAATTGACTATCAATTCATCAAACAAATAAAGTACATATATGTAAAAATAGTTAATATATATTAATTGTTGTCTTTGTCAAATTTTTTTTTAACCCACTCATCTACCATATCTATCATGAGGTTATAAAGAAGGAGAACGATCGCTATAGAAAATATTGTCCCCGAAATATGGATAAAATAAGTGAGGCGCTGCGATCGCTAAGTTGTATCAATAAAAGCGGGCTGTTGTGCGCTAATTTGAAATGATATATCAATTTGTACATTATGCAACTAACTTCATCTACTTGTACTCATAAACAGCTAACTTCACAGATATTACTTCTTGATGACAGCGCGGCTGGTGGCTGAAAAATGAACTATAAATTTTACAAATTTTCATTGACAGACGCGCTAATGCTTTAACACGTAGCGATCGTTCTCCTTCTTTATAACCTTCATGCATCTACCATATCTATTTTGAATTTTTATGCAGTGATGCCAACTCCATCAACTTTTAGATAGATCTAGTAACTTTCAGTATTTTTTTTCAGATTTACCCTATCCCAAGTATGGAGGGTAGAGATAAGGAGAACTATCTTAAATAGGAGTTAAAGTAAGAAAGTGTCCATCTAAAAACAGCAAATAACAGTTACAAAATTGACCAGGAGGTGTTTGATGTGAAATTCTCTATCCTTCTCGAACAACTTGTTTAGATCTTTATCTTACTCTTAATACTTTGAGCACTTCTTTTAAAATTACACTCTTGCTACAGCAGCGCCATCCTATTTGCTGCTTTTCGATGGACACTTTTTATATACAGAGATGGTTCTACTTATCTCTACCCTCCATAATGCCAAAGAAAATCTATTAAATAAAAATGAAAATTTTTAATCAAATTCCCTTTTTATTGATTTACCACTTATCGGTCATCGATTCAGGTGAAAGATCTAGCGACCGGAACCGGTAAAAGGGCAACACTTAATTTTTGAATTATATCCATCACCTAGATAGATTTTGGGCAACAGGGTTTTTATGTCTAAAAGTGTTTTTAACTGATCGACGGGAAACGGGATAATGAAAATATCGACTGACATTGTTTGGAAGGTAAAATTTGCAACTGGCCAAAAATGAAACGAAATTTTAGCTTAGATGTAATTCTGCCGCCATGAATCAGAAATTGACGTTTTTTACTCTCAAAATGTTAGAAATGAGTTTAAAAAGTGAAGCTTTATTGGTACTTAACGTTTCCCAGTAAATTGAGAAAATAATCGAAAATATAAAGGAGTAATTTTTGAGCTAGCAAACAAAGGCGTATTGAGGGGAAAGAGCGGGGTGGGGCTGATAATAAATTTAGCTGGATAAGTAAGTGTTTACAAAGCCGGATTAACTATGTTGGGGCCTTTTATCAACCGTTTGAAGACAATCAGCTCTGTTCAAGTTGATGCAAGGAGGAGATGGAAATCCATACTATGCTGAAATTATTATTGTGGTTAAAAATCTAAAAAGCTGTCTAGAATCTTTGCTGATGTAGTGAATTCCAGTGGATACCAAAAATTTCTGCTGTAAAAGTATTACTTTCTTTCACTAATGTTGACCATATAGGCAATATTATTACACGAATGACATGTAGATTGACATGTGATATTAATAAACGTTCGAGTTATTTTACTTCATATAAAACTTTTTAAATGATTTTTACTGATAATCGATTTTTTGTGATTTTATTATCGATATCGAGCTAAAAATTTAATAAAAATAAATATTTTGTCGGTATAAAGATTTCTTAAAGACAAAAATGTAGTTTACTTAAAGACTCAACGAATAGTTTTTGATATATTGGTTGAAAAAGGTTCTGTAGGATGTTCCTTATATAGGTTTTTAGGTTTTATCTCAAAAACTATCAGTCCAATCGTCAAATGGACACGATTTTTGAATTTTTTGGGTCAAAATTACCTTATTAACCAAGTTTTATCGAAATCGGAAACAAAAACTTTTTTTACACTTTTTGTAATTTGTAAAAATTGAAAAAATCATAAAAAATTCAAAAAAACACAATTTTTGTAATTTTTGGTTGGGTTGGGTTGGGTTGGGTTGGGTTGGGTTAGGTTGGGTTAGGTTGGGTTAGGTTGGGTTAGGTTGGGTTAGGTTGGGTTAGGTTGGGTTAGGCTGGGTTAGGCTGGGTTAGGTTGGGTTAGGCTGGGTTAGGCTGGGTTGAGTGTGGCAGTGGGTGTGGGAGTGGGTGTGGGAGTGGGTGTGGGAGTGGGAGTGGGAGTGGGAGTGGGAGTGGGAGTGGGAGTGGGAGTGGGAGTGGGAGTGGGAGTGGGAGTGGGAGTGGGAGTGGGAGTGGGAGTGGGAGTGGGAGTGGGTGTGGGAGTGGGTGTGGGTGTGGGAGTGGGAGTGGGTGTGGGAGTGGGAGTGGGAGTGGGAGTGGGAGTGGGAGTGGGAGTGGGAGTGGGAGTGGGAGTGGGAGTGGGAGTGAGTTTTTTTTCAATTTTATTGATCATTTATAATGAATTTTTCCATACAATCTCTCTCTCTTTTGAAGGGGTACCTTTGAAAAAATCGAAAAAATCAGAAAAATTTTTTTCTTTCGGAATTCGATAAAACTTAGTTTCTAAGGTAAGTTTGACCCAAAAAATTCAAAAATCCTATTTATTTGACGATTAGATGAATAGTTTACGAGATATGCGCTGAAATCTGTCTGATTATAGCGTTTTCTCAGAAATTATTATTCCAATCGGCTAATAGACCCGATTTTTGAATTTCTTGGGTGAAAAGTACCCTATAAAGTAAGTTTTATCGAAATCGGAAATGAAAAATTTTTCTCGATTTTTTGCAATTTTTTTAAGGGGTACCCCTTTAAAAAAATCGAAAAAATCAGAAAATTTTTTTTCTTTCGGAATTCGATAAAACTTAGTTTCTAAGGTAAGTTTGACCCAAAAAGTTCAAAAATCCTATTTATTTGACGATTAGATGAATAGTTAACGAGATATACACTGTAATCTGTCTGAAATTAGCGTTTTCTCAGAAATTATGATTCCAATCGTCAAATGGACACGATTTTTGAACTTTTTGGGTCAAAATTACCTTATAAACCAAGTTTTATCGAAATCGAAAATTTTAAATTTTTCTCGATTTTTTGCAATTTTTTGAAGGGGTACCCCTTTGAAAAAATCGAAAAAATCAGAAAAATTTTTTCTTTCGGAATTCAATTAAACTTAGTTTCTAAGGTAAATTTAACCCAAAAAATTCAAAAACCCGGTTTATTTGAAGATTGGATTAATATTTTACGAGATATGCACTGAAATCGGGATCCTGGTGCACTGCACCACCTGGCCCTACGGTTGCAACGCCAGTGACGGTAACCCTACTCGATAAAAAGTGCGTGAGTGGTAAAAACTAGCAAATAAAACTAAATGTAATTGATAAAATTTATTAATTATTATAAAAACTAATATTTAATTTACTTAAATATAAAATGTATAAACTTAGATAGGAGTTTAGCAGTAGCAGATCATATTTACCAAAAAATCAAAAAAAAAACCATAAAATATGGACCTGGACCATCTAACTGCGTATCATCTGCTAAACCTCGCAGAAACCCCTTTTATCACAACGAAAAATGTTAAAAAAAGTTAAATTACTTTCTAAATATGATTAATAAAAGATACTAAAATGTATCTAGAAACTGCATTAATATGTCCACTGTCCACTGTCCACTCTGAAGGTACAATTTCTATAACGATTGTTGAACATTATTTCGACTGTCATGTGGATTATTGTCTTGATAAACGATTAACGATGACGCTGACGACGAAACCGATATCGATTGTTGATCATGTGCATTACTCATTGAAATCATATTGTTAGGAGTCGATTCCGTGGATAACATCGAAAGCGGTCGTTTTAAACGTAAATCACTAATACTTGGACGTAACATAGATAAAGCTTCCTCATACGAAGGCGGCGATATAAGATCTCTTGGATCCGGAGCATTAGTCGAAGCCGCAATATTATTTAAACTCATCGTTTGTCGATCCCGAATCATACGTAATCGTTCTCGAGCTTCGTTTGCTAATCGTTCCATTTGTACCTGTTCTCGACGCGCACGTTGCGTCACTAATCGTCGTGCATTGGAGACCACACAAAATAAAACTGTTAACGTAATAAAAGTGATAATCAAAAAGAGCCAAACTCGTTCCAAATGTGGAATTGTGTTGGTATTTGGATGATTAAAATTATTGATTAAATTGTAACGGAACCATTGTTTTTTACAAGCTATGTTCCAGGTAGAACCAGTTAAATTTGTTGGCGAATAACAAACTAAATTACTCTCGCTTGTTAAATCGTTGATATTTAAATAATCGTAAAAATACTTTAAATCTAACGAATAACAATCACATCTCCAAGGATTATCGTTTAACGCAATTGAAGTTAACGTATCCGGTAACATAGTCTCCTTAAACGGTTGATAAAATCGATTACCATTTAACTTCAGCTTAGTTAACTGGTTAAACTCGATAAAAGTATAATCAGTGATTAGAAGCAATCGACAATAGCTTATATCCAAATATTGTAGATTATTTATCGATAAATAATCGGGAAGATATTCGATGTAATTGTTGGATAAATTTAAGCTAATTAAAGCTGTTAACGATTTAAAAGTGTTACGTTCAATGATATTTAGCTCACAATATGAGAGATCTAAATGTTTTAACGAAATCGATTGAATCGGTTCAAGAGTTTTAAAATGATTTCGTGATAGATTTAAGTACGATAATTTTAAATTATATAAAAAAGTTTCCGAATGAAGATAATTGATTCGATTATCCGATAAATGTAATTCGGTTAAATTTGTTAACGGATAAAATGTTAAATAATCGATATGATTTATTGAACATTTTGATAAATCGATTATTTCTAGATGAATATTTTTTTGAAATGTAATCGCGATTAACTCGTTTATTAATATATTGTTCGACATATGTAATTGTGTTAAATTTACGATATTGTTGATATAATTTACGGTTAATTTACAATTGTTTATGAAAATTGTGTTGATTGTTGTTGAAAATGGATGTTGTATACCCATTGTTGAATATATTTGTAAAAATTGATTGTTGTTTAAGTATAGCGTTTGTAATGAAGGCATCTTTATAAATGCATTCGATCTGATATGATTTAGATTACAATCAGACAAATCTAAACTCTGCAAAAAAAATACAAAATTTTATTAATTTCATTTTAATGCTAAATCAACAGGTAATTGTGTAAAAATACGCCACGCCTATTTCTATTTGACGAAAAATCCAAGAAGGAGGTTCCTTTAGATACTCAACAGCCATTTTTTGTTGTGGATTTCGATGAAACCATAGGTAATTTAAACGTATCCACTTCATGATTGGATGGAAGGCTTTTAAGAATTCACTCAATAATGTTATTCGAAAAGACATACTTTTGAAATTATTAATCCAATCGCGTGATGGATACGGCTTTTTTGCGTTAAAATTACTTTACAGCAAGTGAAAAAAAAAACAAATGACTGAGTTAATTGTTGAAATACCATGTATAGACAATGTTGATTACGCAATCGTTTGTTTTTTATTTTACGTCATGTAAGTAAAGTTATGATAGTACATAACAGGACTATGGTGTCACACGCATAAAATGTTTCAAACAAAAGTTGTTTGTTTTTTTTATAAGGAATATTTTTTACATTTAAACTTTTGTTCTATCCATGCATAACAGTTTACAAGATGGGTCCTACGGACTCAAGACCTAATTGAACTATTTTGCTCATTTACAAACTCGACCTCACTTTTTACGTCCTTAGCACGCTATAAAAATTTCAGCTTGATATCTCTTTTAGTTTTTGAGTAATTGTGATGACAGACGGACAGACGACAGAAGACAGAAGACAGACAGACGACAGACAGACAGACAGACAACCGGTAATGGACTAATGAGGTGATTTGATGAACACCTATACCAAAATTTTTTTGGTAACATCAATATTTTTAAGCATCACAAACTTGGGACTAAACTTAGTATACCTTGATATACTTCATATATACATGATATAAAAATGGTTTCATCGAAATCCACTTTTCGTTTTCAGATAAAACTTTGTTTGTATGGTTTTGATCCAAAAACACAAAATCGGATTCATTTAAGCTATAATTGCATAAATATAGCTATAATTGCTTAAAAACTTATATTGTCCATATCGAAGCTAATTTAGGTGATTTGATCTCAAAAATTATTTGTCTAAAAAAATGATTTTGACACTTTTGGAAACATTCATACACCCGGTACTGTAATCATAAATAATTTTGTAGTCGAGTAAAAATCGATTGAATTGTATTTCCACACAATCACCTCAATTTTTGCATGCGTACCTGAATACTGTTTGAAAAAAGCTCATTAAACCAATTAATATTATTTTTGGATAAAATTAAAACTTTTAACTGTCTCAAATTTTGGAAAACATACTTATTTTTCATCGAATGTATACTACAATTGTGTAGATTCAAAATTTGCAACGAATCACTTCTCAAATCCAAATTTTGATTCTCATTTAATAAATTACTAAAATTATTTGAGTTCAAATCAAAATATTGTAAATTTGGTAATGTTCGATTATTTAACAAATTATTGATGAGATTATTGTTATTGTTTATAGAATTTGAGCTCATATTTAAAAATTTTAATTTGAGTTTATGGAGAGCATCTATTGTTTTATTGCTTAGGTCGATGTCCGTTATTTGATTGTGAGCTAGTGATAACCATTCAATGTATTGCAAATTTAAAAGCTCTTTTGGTAGTCTAGTTAATTGGTTGTACGATAAATCGAGATGGGTTACCTGAAAAATCATATTAATTTGTTAGTATTTTATGATTGCAAAGTGAAATTAGATTAGATATTAGTCTAATAGATTTGCAAGTACTGCCCGGGGTGGGGTCGAAGGTATGACAAGGCGATCGATCTTCAATCATTGTTTCTTGAACTATTTAGAACCAAGCGCGTATCCAGACCTCAAAAAAGGTGATGGGCCCAACACAGCCCCCGAAAATCGGCCAAATGCGAATCGAAGTATGAACTCGCTTATGATCGATATAGTGCATTCCTACAAAGGAGATGTTTAGGAAATATATGACGCTCTGACGAAGACTTTGTATCTAATCTGTAAATCTGTTAAATCTTGACAGCTGACAGTAGTTACAAATTAGAGAGGTCGTCAAACTTTGACCTGAGTGGACCAGTTTTAAAATCTATTATTTCTGGTTGTGGCAAATCTTGCAATCGATTTGGTAAGCCCAAATGCTTAGCATGTTTCCCTCCCAGCCAATATCTTAAAATAGGTGCTATTATATTAGTCCCAGAGTTGGTGAACAATTTGGAGGAAGTTCTTGAGGCACTAAGGAAAATTTTGTAACTGCCCTTGAAGGACACCTAAATAAGCAGGGAATTTACAACAGTCTGATTAACATTTAGACTCGACTGATCGGTCTACGCTACCCTTCAGCCAGACCTCGACTTATCTTATTTATTCGTCCGTCAAGAACAATTGCAAATTTTTTTCGAAATGCCTCAAGAACATATCCCAAATTGTACCTACCCACTATATTGTTTATAAGAGCCTAAATGGCCGAGCAGTCTAAGGCGTTTGTTTTTATCTGTTTGTCCATTTAGACATAGGTTGCTTGGATAAAAACGAAGTAACCGAATCCACCCACATCAAAATGTAATTGTAAATATGTTTGTAATTAAATAAATAAAGATTAACAAGTAATGATGTGGGTGGCCTCTGTTATAGGCGTATATGTCAGAGAAACGGAGGTTAAACCTTATTATTATCTTTATCATTATTATTATATTGTTTATAGACACCTTTACAAAAAACAGAAAAGAAGAAACGATTATGTTTGCAGGTTCATCTGCTAGGGCAGCTTAGGGGATAATTGGTCCTTAATAATGGTTGATGCTTAGACAGTAAGACAGTAAGTATACTTACAGCTTGTTGAATATTAGGGATAATATAGTGCAAACTAGTTAAATCGGCGTTCGCACAATTTACATAATAATGTACTTGATGACGATCCTCGTGTTCGTGGTCCTGATTCTGGATGAATTGACAATTGGAACATTGTTCTGGACACATTGCGGTATAAGTTAAATTCACAAATGATGGTTGCTGTTTATTATTTTCACAATTAATTTTCAATATAATTAGTAATTGTGATATAATTAATAATTTCAAATACATTCTACATATAATTATTGATTGCACTGTTTCACTTTTAATTCAATAAATAAATAAATTATTGCACTATTTTTTAATAAATATTTTTAATAATTTTTATGAAATGACTACATATTGGATATGATTGTGTTTAGTCATATTTAATCATCTTCTAAGTTAGTAATATTTAGTAAATTTTATTAAATTTTATAGATAAAACCAGGTAAGTATACCTCATCTAATATATTATTTACTTGAATGTTCGATGTACAGCCTCATCGAACGTATGGAGGAGGGTGCTGCCTTGATTTTATACAGGAACATTGAATTTGTCAAATCAAAATAATTGAAGAGTTCTCAAAAATTTGTTTGATTCGATGCACAAACGGGATATATCTATTCAAATTATAGTCAAAATTTCTCGAATACTATAAAAAAAAGTTGTAGAAAATAAGTTTTACTACATTTTATCATTAAAATATCGCAATATCAAAAACCGAAACCCAATTCCTATACGATTTGTGTGGAGGCTTTTACAACACTGATTTTTCAACAGGTTATCTCTTTCGTTTTATTACACTTAGATATATTTTAATCATTTTTTAAACATCAAGCCCATGTACTGTATGTTGGAGAGCATGGATTTTCATGCGTTTAAACATAAATAATTCAGCTCGAATCAAATTCGGAAAAATTTTGGTTTCCGAAACCATGCCATGTACAATTTGTAAAACTGTTGAAATAATCTGTATATATAGAAAGCGTTAAAAAGTTAATGCTTGCATTGTTTTTTATAAATTAGAAAAGTTTAAAATACATAAGCTTTACAATACTACGCAACTACAAAAATATATAATATATTGCGTGTAAGTGCTGCCTATAAATTTGATAATATAGATATCTCTCTTCAATCATTAATAAACTAACTATAGTCGTCTCAAAATGATGGATCTTTGATGAACTCATAATTAAATTAAAATTTAGTTTTGATATCATCGATAACCTTATATTTTGATGGTATTCTTATAAACTACAAGATTGACTAAATATTTTAGATAGTTTTTTATCACACTCTTTAGATTTTTCGATATAGAAATATCCAATTGAAAAGGATAACCGATATGATTCATCATTTTTTCAGTCAACTTTGAACGATAAAATAATTAATAAAAAACGCGATGATCTAGGAATTATTTGTGATTTTTGGGAAACTTTGTTAATCAAGAAATGTATTTATAAAGTTTTATTGAAATCCCTGGTATTATTCAATCCTTGCATATTTAAAAATAAATTAAAAAACCAAAGATAAATAAATTGAAATAAAATTCATAAAAAACATAAAAATTCAGTTTCTAGTTATAACATAAATTGAGGATAGATAAGAATTTTTATCTGTTATCATTTTTATATTCCATAGATATTAGGTGTTACATCCATTGAGTGGTAATTTTGTGTACGAAACAGAAATTCTAGTATAACGGTAAAGAAAAATCCGGGACTTAAATAATTGAATATTTTCTACTTCAAAGTTCCAGTTCAAACTTGGGATTAAATTTAGTATACCTTGATATATATTACATGTATACAGAGTTTAAAAACTTTTGTACAGTTGTGCATATACCTACAGTACGTCTAAGTATTATATACAATAACATGACTTTTGTCATAAATAGTACACGTGTGTGAAGCTTAATTTAATTTCGGTCGGTTATCCTAATAAGTTTTGCATATATCCGCCCGTAAAATTCCATTAGTAACAATACCCCATATTTGGGACCACGTACATTCTTGAATATATAAACAATCGAAATAATATTTTAAAATTAAAATACGGGAATTCCTAAAAATTTTTTGGCGTTACTTACATTTACAGAGTGTCTCATAAATCACGACCAATTACTGGATAATAAATTCGCGAAAAGTCAAAATAATTTTTGACAAAAAAGTCATCAAAATTTTGTATCATAAATTGCGAAATAAGCCCAAACTTAACCTCAAATTAAATAAAAAATGTAATTTGGTTTTTTAGTCGCAGAGAAAAGGCAATATCTCGACTGATACTTCAACGCCCCTCAGCCTAAATGGCTAATGATAATTGAAATTTCTAAAGGATAGTAATTTTATTTTGTAGGCGTCCTTTAAGAAGTGATTTTTTTGAAATTCATCCCCTAAAAAGGGTGAAGTTGGTGATGAAAGTTTGTGCGAAAAAATATACAAACTGTCATTTACGAGTTGATTTTCTAAAATTTTTCTTAGTACCTATTTTACTTAGTACCTATCTACAAAAAAAAAGCAATTTTCTAAAACAATTCGAAAATTATTAAGCATGTATCGTTTTTCGGCTTATTTTGACTTGATAAATTCATTTTCCAGAGAATCGTGATGTGTTGACTTATGACCAGTCTATATTGGACTCGCCGTCTGTTGATAGTTAATACTATCTATTGTTTTTAATAACTTTATACAAATATGTCAATTAATTACATAAATATGTCAATTACGAAAATATTTAAAATCTAAACATCCATTTATTTCATACAATCTTCAATTCAATTAAGGTTTTAAATTATGTGCATTTTTAAAATTTTAAACCCTTTTTAGTATATCCGTTCAGTCAAAGTCTTCTTAGAATATTCATATAGTGTTAACATCCAAAAATACGAAAAGTATGCCCCAAATTTAGTAAAATTGCATACTTCATTTAAGCGATACTGACTCTGGTATGACAGGAATTATTTTCACATTCAGTTTTCATTGAAACTATTTTAGCCCCCCACTAAATCATGCCAGACGATGATAACTCGTCCAATTGAATATAAGACTTTAAAATGGTGTAAGTTTCAAAGTGCATGCCTCAAGAACATTTTTTTCATAGGAAAATTTTTTACTGGGGGACCTAACGTCCCCCAACCTCCCAGCCAGGTTGCCGATTTCACCATCCACTCATTTTCAAGTTATCAACTTTAATATTTTCAAAGTGCCTCAAATATGTACTCAAAAAAGCCACACAGCTTTCTGGATTGTGTTTTTTTTAAATTTTATTAAATCTATTTAGATGATGGACATGCCCATCATGGCCTTATGGATGAATCCGCTTTGCCAGCTCATTTAAAGGCTAAAGAATGATACTGAATTATCTGGTGGTACCAAATATGATAAATAATGGAAGTAAAATACGATGTATTATAATTAACGACTCATTATCAAAAAATAAATAAATATGAAACAGCAGATAAGATAAAAAAAATATATAACATAGGTGGGACTAAAAAAAATGTACACCCAAAAATAGAACAAAACCAGCAAATATTTAAAATTGATAAAAAACATTTAAAAAGTGAATGAAATGAATTAAAGTAAAAAAAAGAATGATTACAAATGAATTTAAGATAATTATTTATGAACAATTAAGTAAAGTTTAAATACTTGATAGTAAGTTTATTTTATAGTGAAGTTTTAGTTCATAAATCAGTGATTTATAAGAAGTGATTATAAATACAATGTGTAGTTAGAACTGTTGTAGATGATGCAGTAGCAGTTAGCAGTAACAGTAGTAAACAATACAATAGGTAGGTACCACTTACGTTTATTTTATCCGTACTATGTGCACACATGCACCACTAGTTGTTGATAGTTGAGTAGGTATCTCAATCTATTTAGTTTTCACATGTTTAATCTTAGACGAAGAAACGTAGGAATATAGTTCGAAAAATTTGAGCAGTAAGTTGGATTTGAATGCGGTTTTCGCCATTCGATTCGTTAGAGGATATTTTGTGGCCTAGTCTGATTTATAAGAAATTAAAAATATGCAATTAGCATAATTAATATACATTTTATAATTGACCGTTAATATTAAATTCATAATAGGGTATTATTGTTAGTCAAAAATAAATCAAGAAATTTGAAAATAGTTAAACTTAAATATTCCGATTTCGAGTCATAAAAGCACATTTTTCTTTTAAAATATTACAATTAAAAATCGTAATTTTTAAACTGTATATCACGTGAATCTAAAACGCAGGTAAGCCCTGCTGTGATGGCATAGACCATCAATTAGTTCAGTGTAGACAGCTGGGTATAATATATACATTGATAATAAGTATTGATATTTATTATAATCAGATGTCTATGAATATATCTGTCAAACTTATTTGTGTTATTTCATGTAATGATACCCATATTACGTCATCAAATTGGATGCCCGCGTTTTTGACAGTTTAAAAAAGGTTTAAAATTTAAGTTTTTGGCAAGAAAGTTTGTGTATTGTTCCGAAATAAATTTTTAGTGGCTTTTTATTAGCAAAATCAACATTTTGAAGTACTTTTTCAAAAATACTGGAATACCCTATTCGGTTAATAGTGATTAAAATGATTTCAAACTTGTTATACGGTGGTTTTTGGGGTCGCTGAGCACGAATATTCAAACAGAATTGCCCTCAGAGGTACCTGGTGCTCACGGTAAACGATTTTTCGTCGTCTAGAGGAGTTTTCGAGAAATTTGTTTTATAATCAGTCCAAACTCGTCACACGAGGGTTTTTGGGGTCGCTGAACACGAATATCGTGACAGAATTGCCCTCAGAGGTACCTGGTGCTCAGTTTAAACGATTTTTCGTCGTCTGGAGGAGTTTTCGGGAAATTTGTTTTATAATCGGTCCAAACTCGTCACACGAGGGTTTTTGGGGTCGCTGAACACGAATATCGTGACAGATTTGGTCTCAGAAGTACCTAGTGCAACGGTATCATCGTCACCTCCTGGAATTTTTCGAGAAATTCGTCATATAATTAGTCCTTTTTCAGACCTGTTTAATAGGCGAACTCGTGTACTGCAAATAAACTATCATGAAGCTTGATCATAGGTATAGAAGGTATTTATTGACTATGGGACAAATATTCTTCCGAAGTGTAACTATATATATAAGTATATACATAATGTAAGTTGATATATCACTTTTATATATGTTTAGGTATTATTTTATGTATCAAAGCCGAGCAAATCAATTCATATTTTGACTCGATTATTACTTCTTTGATTCGATTTCACTTTTTGCATTCGAATTTTTGTTGTCTGTTTAAAGATTTCTTAAAGTGTTTTGATACAATGGTTGAAAATGGTTCTGTAGGATGTTCCTTGTAAAGGATTTTAGATGTTATCTCTAAAACTATCAGTCCAATCGTCAAATGTACCCAATTTTTGTATTTTTTGGGTCAAAATTACCCTGGAAACCAAGTTTTATCGACATCGGAAATTAAAAATTTTTCTCGATTTTTTACAAATTTTTTTAAGGGGTACCCCTTTGAAAAAATCGAAAAAATCGAAAAATGTTATTTTTTTCGGACTTCGATAAAACTTAGTTTCTAAGGTAAGTTTGACCCAAAAAAATCAAAAACCCTATTTATTTGACGATTAGATGAATAGTTTACGAGATATGCGCTGAAAACTGGTTGATTATAGCGTTTTCTCAGAAATTACTATTCCAATCGGCTAATGGACCCGATTTTTGAATTTCTTGGGTCAAAATTACCTTATAAACCAAGTTTTATCGAAATCGGAAATGAAAAATTTTTCTCGATTTTTTGCAAATTTTTTAAGGGGTACCCCTTTGAAAAAATCGAAAAAATCGGAAAATTTTTTTTCTTTCAGAATTCGATAAAACTTAATTTCTAAAGTAAATTTGACCCAGAAAATTCAAAAATCCTGTTTATTTGACGATTGGATGAATAGTTTACGAGATATACATTGAAATCTGGTTGATTATAGCGTTTTCTAAGAAATTATTATTCCAATCGACAAATGGACACGATTTTTGAATTTTTTGGGTTAAAATTACCTTATAAACCAGGTTTTATCGAAATCGGAAATTTAAAATTTTTCTCGATTTTTTGCAATTTTTTCAAGGGGTACCCCTTTGAAAAAATCGAAAAAAGCAGAAAAATTTTTTTCTTTCGGAATTCGATAAAATTTAGTTTCGAAGGTAAATTTGACTCAAAAAATTCAAAAATCTAGTTTATTTAACAATTAGATGTATGTTTTTCGAGATATGAACTGAAATAATCCTGGTTATTGCATATTTTTCATCACCACGAGTCTGCTTGGAAAAGGGTTAAAAATTGCTTTAAAGTTTTTTCTGCACACAAACAGACACTACGTGATCTTATAATTTATGTTGATATCGGGAGTTGAGAGAAACTACACGATTTTTGGAGTCTCCGATCAAATCTGAAAAGATGGCAACCCTAGTTTAGTGCCCAGATTGAAATAAATAATTAGTAAATAATAAATAAAATATAGATATAACAAGTAATAAAATATTGTAGCATATTTAAGTAAACTAGATAAGTAATAAGTTAAGTATAGATAGTTTTAGTTTGTTTTACAGGGTGCTCTGAATTGTCTGTACAACCAAGCTCTACGCCAGATATAGTACAGCTTAAAATCAGTCCAACTTACCATAGTATCAAACTGATTCATTTGAAATCGTTTTTTTTTTAAATTTAGCTCTAAACGCGAAATACAATTTGGCTAAAATTGGGATGTCACTTGTTCAATCATGATATCGAAATATTCGAAAAGTTTTAGAAAAAGAGATGTTTAGAATAAAATTTTTCAAACAAAAATTGTTAATTTTTTTATAAGGAATAACTTTTCAGCTAGGACTTTTAATAGAACCTTTTTTCTTATTGAATGCATTTTTTAATTTGTTAAAAATTGATTAAAACCTCCAACAACGCCCCAAAAAAGTGGGTTAGGTACACCTCTATGACCTATGACCACGAACTCCAAAAAACTTCCCGTTGGGGCGGTAAATACCCTTTGGTCTCCTGGTGAAAGTAAGGGAGTTTTTTTGCGGTGGGTAGAAATGGGTGGTTGTGCGCGGCAAAAATGTGAAAAAATATATATCTGTCCTTTTCTTACTCATGTGAACTTTCGGAAATTTTCAGAACAAAGTTCTGGAATGATTTAGGAAGTTCCAAAATGTTTGTAAAGGTCAAAATCGATTCGAAATTTTGTAGAAAATTCTAGAAATGATCTAGAAAGTTTGTTTAAACCAACAATCATGATCAACTTTAAACTGACCACCGAGAGTTGTTAGCGCCATCTCTCGTCGACCAGTAGAACTATCAAGCCAGAACCGGACACGAACTTTCTGGGTGTTCTTCTGAAAATGGATCCTTAAATATACCGACACCGTGTACCGGTAGAGCTTTGTGCTCTGCTGTTTTTAGACACCCAATATTACTTAGTTATTGTAACTAAAGTCAGCAATACAATTCTAAATACTAATATAATACTAAAACTAAATACTTAGTCAGTATTCAGCCGTTAAGTGATCAAGTGCTAAAGACTTGTTGTAGCTAAAGGTACACCATACCTACATTATTGGTTTCATTCATAGTTAGTTATATACTTACCATTATTGTTATTATTATTATTATTATTATAAATATGTAGTATAAATGATTGATTATTATAAAACGTTTCTGAACGAACAAGTTCTGTCATTGTTAGTGTACAATAATTGCAATAAATACAATAACAAATGTAAGTTTTTAATCAAAATATTGTTTGTTGAATTCATTGCAACGATTTATGATAATTTATCAATAATCAATCGATTCAATATCGCTCGATGCACCGGCTCGATTCATATTCAATCAAAATTAATCAATAAATATATTCAATTTTATAGTCAATCAATCAATCAATCAGTGTTCGGTGCGTGCTTTTTGTTATAATTTATGTTTTTTTTTTGGGTATTTTTGGATTAGAATGTAAGTAATCATTTTAATTGTTTTATTGGGTTATCGGATCAAAATGTACCGAAAAAATATTATTGACCCGAAGTATTGTTGTAATTACTGGGTTGATTAGGTTCTAAAGATTCTAAAGTTAGCCCTTGCGTTAAAAAATGGGACATTATTACAGAAATTTTTTCGGTTTATTTTTTTCTGGGTGTAATTTTTTGGAACGGACTCTTTGGTTTAGAAATTTCATATTGGATTGAATTGGAATTCAATCGGAATGAATTGGAAGTTTAAATCGGAATTCAATCGGACTTTTTTATCAGGGATTCAAGCTTATCATGTTATTTTCTGGCTTAAAATAGGCTCATGGTCTAATAATGTATCGCTTAGGAATAAACTAGCTAGACAAATAATTTTAACGAAAAAATGTCATAATAAGTTTGTTAGGCAAACATGTTTCGAATGCAACAATTTTCATAGATCCTAAAACTATTAAATTAATTTTATGTAATCTATTTTTAAAACATGTTCTTCTAATAGTAATTTATACAAAAAATTTGATTTTTTTCCACTCAGCTTCGTACGAAATTTGTACTTGTTGTTTCCGTGCGAGTCCAGCTAGTATTTTTTTATTTCAAAAACTGAATTTATAATGCAAAAAATGAAATGTGCACCAAAATTATTAATTAATAAATAAATTAATTATAATTAAATTAAATAACAAATAAAAAAAATCTCCGAAATAAAAATTATTGAAAATTGAAAATTTTTGGATTTGACAACCATAATTAGGGACTTAATGGCAGTGAGACTTTATAGCGAAAGTTCTGAGCAACTTTTTTTTAAAATTACTTTATTTATGGAAAAATTGGGTTTAGAAATATATTTTTATGATTCTTATATAGATATAATTAAATTCATTTCACTATCTTCCGACTTTTTGGTTTAATCTCTTCTAAAATTTTTTCTTGTTCTTCATTAAAAATTATTTTTTAATAAATTTTTCATACTCCAGGATGTAATTAAATATATTTATACCTTGAAATTAATTATTTCTAATGAATAAAATTATTAAAATTAAATTCATATTCCTTAAAAATACAGTATTTTCGTAATTTAGCTATTTTTCAATGTCAAAGAGTTTGATGTAATTTGAGTAATTGATCTAGGGCGGATTGAATTTTGGGCTAATCTAAGATTACCAACTGTTTTATGCATTTTTTTATTACATTTATGATTTTAATATGATAATCATTGTCTATGAACTGACTGCTTTAATATTTATTCATATACAAACACAGGTCAGGATTTACGAATTTCACGTTCGCAAGCAGAAAAATGCTACTCTTTACTCGGGACTTTCAGTCAAGTGCT
The DNA here is from genome assembly GCF_905475395.1 of Chrysoperla carnea. Taxonomy (NCBI): domain Eukaryota; kingdom Metazoa; phylum Arthropoda; class Insecta; order Neuroptera; family Chrysopidae; genus Chrysoperla; species Chrysoperla carnea. The sequence goes on from NC_058342.1 coordinate 36,382,912, forward strand.
CTGTTTCCGTAATCTTATAAACCATCTCAGAGCCTAAATGGTCGAGCGGTCTAAGGCGCTAGTCTGAGAACATTGGACTATTTAGACTCAGGTTGCGGGTTCGAATCCAGGCAGCGGCAGTGTGAAGAATTTATAATTCACAAGGGGTCCACCAAGATCATTAACGAAGACTAGAAAAATGTCTCTATTCATAAATTTTTCCCACTGGGCCTTTTTTCTTTAAATCCGTCAATGAATGTATATTTTATTATTTAAAAAAAATTCTTCCCAAATAAATTTTTAATGATTACCTCCAAAATTCGCCACATGCACATTCTTTGATAAATTTGATAAATACGAACCTGTAAATATGCAATTATTATATTCTTAAATTGCTACCAAATTCTACTATAACATATTTATTATTATGTTGAATGTACGATGCACGATATCCTCAAAATATTATTATAAAACGAACTGTTAGCCATAATACATTAAAATGGCCCACCTTATGCTTGTAATTATACCCTGTATATATGAAATATATCATAGTATATTAAGTTTAGTCCAAAGTTTGTAACTAAAGCTTAAAAATATTGATGATACGAACAAAATTTTGGTATAGGTGTTCATAAAATCACCTAATTAGTTCATTTTAGGTTGTCTGTCTGTCGTCTGTCATCATGATTACTCAAAAACGAAAAGAGATATGAAGCTGAAATTTTTATAGCGTGCTGAGGACGTAAAAAGTGAGGTCGAATTCGTAAATGAGCAACATAGGTCAATTGGGTCTTGGATAGAACAAAAGTTTAAATGTAAAAAATATTCCTTATAAAAAAATAAACAACTTTTGGTTGAAACCTTTTTTTGTAGATATCACTGTTTTCCCACGAGGGCCCAAATTAGATGCAAATTTTATATGAATGTGTTGACTATCTAAGAATGGCTATTTTTCTTTACTAATATGTTCATTTCGTAATCAAAACTGTCTATACATGGTATTTAAACAATTAACTCAGTCAATTGTTTGTTTTCACTTGTTTTATATATACAAATACTGGTTGATTTATTTGTTTTGATCATCAATCAACTATGTAAATATTTATTAAAAGTAATTAGTTAGTGATTTTGAATAAGCAAGATATCAAGTTTAAATTTACATCATTCATATTCATTCTATTCTGTTCAATCAATTTATATAAAACAAAAGTAATATAAACTCAATAATAATTATTTATTTATTATTCATAATTAGACGAATATATTATTAATATTTATACTTAGGAAACGGAAAACCTGTTTAAATATCAATGTCAGCAATGTTAGATACGACTTCACGAATTAATATACGAAAACCTTTTAGCTGAACCAATAAAATTCGGTAATTTTAGATCAGGCATGGGCGAGTTAATTTAAGTTGAAGTCACCATTGTTATAATATTTATTGTGTGTCATAAACTTTATTGTGTATCTCTTTATCTATGTCCGCATTGCTCATAAAAGAGGAAGCGAGACGGATATATGATTCTTCTACCTATCTCAGTTTTTCTAATCGTAATGAGATAGGTAGAAAAAAATGTTGTCTCTCTGTCTAACTCGTATTTCAAGTTGTCACTGGTTACGTTGTCTTACTCGAATTTTAAGTAAGGAATCCGAGGGACTTTTGTAAGTCCCATTTGCTCCCTCGTAAGTAACCCTCGAAATAATTGGGAAGTATTTATTCTTTCGAACTTTGATAAAACTGAGTTTATAAGGAAAATTTGACCCAAAATTATACAAAAAATTCGTTCATTTGACGATCAATTGTCAGTCGTTAAAAGCGTTTTTGACCATACATCTAACTTCAACAAGCTCCTTTGAGTTTAAATATTCGTTCATACAAATTTTCAAACTTTTTTTGAAAATGCGAAAACAGTGAACACCGTGCACTCAATATAAAAATAATAATGATGTATAAGCATTAATTTTATTAATTATTACCTATTTTTAATTATATTTTGATAATTTTTTCTCTCTTGAAGTTAATTATATTAAAATAGAATAAATTTTCCATTTTCACTATTTTCGAAGGATTTTGGAAAGTTGTGGAAAGTGGTATATAATGATCCCTCGGGGTATAAAATGATCCCTCGTTGTTTTAAGTAATATATTTATCGATAGATGGCTTCCATGTGATCAACTTAATCGTTCAATGAAGACTTATGGTGAAGGACTTATGTAAGACTTAAGTCGGATTTGAATGCGGTTTTCGGCATTCGATTCGTTAGATGAAATTTTGTGGCCTAGTCTGATTTATAAGAAATTAAAAATATGCAAATAGCATATTATTACTTGACCGTTAATATTAAATTCACAATTCGATTAATAGTGATTAATGGCAATGATTTCAAACTTGTTACATGAGGGTTCTTGGTATCAGCTCTTGAGTCGATGTTGTCGGCTTCCAGAAAAAGGAATTTTATGACTTTTATATAATGACATTTTTAATCTATACGATTACGTGATATAAAATTAATCATCGTTCAATAATTCTGAAAATTTTCAAATTGGATTATGAATAACAATTCTATTATTATTTTGTTATGAAAATTAATATTCAATGATCTCAATATACGCTTTCATATCAAAATGCCGACTTTAATTATTCAAAATTTTTATTGTATAAGCTCCACACGACCTCTGTCTACATTATATTGTATGCTTTTTTTGAGAGTCTCACGTAACAATAAAAGATACTTGCAAGTAGCAGTCTAAACTAAAGTTAGAGAAGTGAAAATGTCTTTTTTTTTATAGAGGTTGTTGTTTCTGAGTCTCCCTAAAGAGCTTTAGGGGGTTAAGAGGTTAGGTGTAGTCAGACCTACCAGAAAATACCATGTTCATGGCGCAATCGTTTGTTTTTTGACGTCACGTTAGTAAAGAAAGATATCCACTCCTAGATAGCCACACATTCATAATTAATATTCCCATATAATACATGTTAAAAAATGTGCACTAAATTTGCGCCCTCGTGGGTAAGCAGTGATGTTTAAGCTTTTGTTCTATCTGTAACGGTTTACAAGATGGGTCCTACAGACCCAAGACCCAATTGACCTATGTTGCTCATTTACGAACTCGACCTCACTTTTTACGTCCTAAGCACGCCATAAAAATTTCAGCTTGATATTTCTTTTCGTTTTTGAGTTATCGTGTTGTTCATAGCATAAATATTTAGCATTACAAACTTGGGACTAAACTTAATATACTATGATATATTTCATATATACATGGTATAAAAACATAGTTGATTCAGATCTGAGGTCTGACTCCATCAGATTTAATTGTACATCGTACATGGACGTATAAAAACGCGTATATTGATAAATAAATTTCAAGAAAACAAACAAATATAAATAGTCGAATTTATCAATAACATTTCCTGTGTAGCCTGTAATCTTTTGTGCGAATATTCCCTACTTGAAGTGAAGTAAATAAAAACACTTAATCACTATTTACATTAACCTTGACGCGAATACGATTCCGATTCCGATTACGATTACGATTATTTTATATTTTATTTTCATAAACGTTTTTTCGAACAACAAGTTTTTAACAATTTTAAATTTGAAAATTTATAAGTGTTTTAAATATATCATGAATATTTTATTTTAAATTTAGATACAAAATAGATAATCTACAGGCAGTTTGTTCAATATTCAACGAACACATTCTACAACACATCTATTGTTTCTATAATTAGTCTTCTTAGTAATAGGGTATTCCACTCTTTTTTTGAAAAGTAGTACTTCAAAATGTTGATTTTTCTAATAAAAAGGCACCAAAAATTTATTTCGGAAAAATACACAAACTTTCTTGCCAAAAACTTAAATTTTAAACTGTCAAAAACGTGGGCATCCAATTTGATGACGTAATATTTGTATCACTATACGAAATAACACAAATAAGTTTGACAGATATATTCATAGACATCTGATTATAATAAATGTAAATACTTATTATCTATGTATATATTATACCCAACTGTCTACATTGAACTAACTGATGGTCTATGACTCATACCGCTATCTTGTTTTGGGCATTGGAAATATGGTAGATTTGTTGATTTGTTTATGAATTTTGTTAAACACAGGGTATAAAAAGTTTTGGTAGATGCAATTAGAGTAAACATAAATAAATGTAAGAAGCTTAACTATAAGTTCTAAATTGTGATAGTTCTAAATGACGGACAGAAAAACGGATAGACGGACAGACATTGGTTGGTCTATTATTAATAATGATAGTCTAATCCAATCCAATTGATTGAGGATAACAATAATTTAAATACATTATACATAGATTATATAATGTTCAAATTTATTTTTAACGAGAGTTCATGAAATATTCAAGGTGGCTGCGAGGTTGCACTTGTTTGATTATAGTCTATCAAGCTTCACTTTAATTCTCACAAAATTGGTCTCAGGGGTACCTCGTACCTATAGCAAATTTTTATACAATTGCAAATTTATCAAAATGTCAAAAATTTTGATGGAAACGGTTTATTGATTAAATAAAACTTGATTATAAACTGTTGATTTAATAATCGATAACAATTCAATTCAAATTTCAAATAAATAAAGGTGGTTACGGATCCGGATGTTTACTTCTATCATAAATATAACATCCCATTATTTAGTCCAGCCGCTACACGCTAATAAATGAACACGTTTATTATTAAGGATCACTCATACTAATTGTAAAAGCTTGAGAGGCTTAATTTAAAATATCAAAAATGAATCGGAACGTATCATCTACTCCACATGCCTAATTATTTTTCGATTCATTCTTGATATTAAGCGCATCAATTCTTTTACAAATAGTCGGGTATGAGTGATTCATAGATAAAACTTTTTTTCTACTTTTTAGTACAATAAAAGCTTGTCCCTTAAAAAGTATTTTTTATTAAAATTTTTAATTTAAGACTAAATAAATGTACATATATCAAATTTGGTGGAAGCGATGGGAAAATCAGGACGTTACAACCTTAACATGCATTGTCATCCAAACTAAATGTGCACGCAAAATTTCTGCTCAATCGGAAACCGGGAAGTGGATCAAATTTGACTTGCAAGATTTGACTTACAGACAACGGGACAGGTGAAACTAAATAAAAGCTTTTTGACGCTGTATTTAACGATATCGTTATAAGTTATAGTTTTTTATAAATATTTGTTTGAAAGATGTGTTCAATCGATTCTAGAACTGTTGAAGATGTTTGATATTTGAACAACAAGTTGCAGATAATCGGATACAAATAAGTAATAAGTTTAAGTTTAAGTATGTATCTTAGATAAAAAAAAAGTTACACAATATGATTAAAAATTGAATAAAAAAAAAAACGTGTCTTAAATAGATTGATGAGTGAGTGATGAGCTGAGCTGAGCACTTAAAGTTAAGTTTGACTCAAAAAATAATATCATTGAAAACGATGATTAAAATTATTATTGTACAATGTTCAATGTACACATTTACACAAAAACATACATGCATACATATACATACTTCTTTACAAGCATACAGTGGCGGATTTAGTAAAAAAACAACGTGAAAACAAACATGAGACTGAGTTAATTGTTGAAATACCATGTATAAACCGTGTTGATTACATTACACATACATAACTGATATTCTCATATAATACATACTATACAATTTGTGCCCTCACGGGTAACCAGTGATGTTTAAGCTAAAATGTTTCAAACAAAAGTTGTTTATTTCTTTATAAGAAATATTTTTCATATTTAAACTTTTGTTCTATCTCTAACGGTTTACAAGATAGGTCCTACGGACCCAAGACCCAATTGACCTCATTTACGAACTCGACCTCACTTTTTACGTCTTTAACACGCTGTAAAATTTCAACTTGATATCTCTTTTCCTTTTTAAGTTATCGTGTTGTCAGACGAACAGACGGACAGATACCTATACCAAAATTTTATTCTTAGCATCAATATTTTTAAGCGTTACAAACTTGGGACTAAACTTAGTATACATTGATATATATTACATAAGTACATGGCAGAACAAGTGAAAAACAATTGCCCGACTTTTGTTAAAATACTCTGGCACCCATGAAATATATATCAAGGTATACTAAGTTTAGTCCCAGGTTTTTAACTGCAGCTTAAAAATATTGAGGCTACCAACAAAATTTTGGTCTAGCTGTTAATAAAATCAATCTAATTAGTTCATTTACGCATGTCTGCCTGTCTGACTGCCCATCTGTGATGACGATTACTCGAATACGAAAAAAGATATCAAGCTGAAATTTTTATAGCGTGCTTAGGATGTAAAAATTGAGGTCCAGTTTGTAAATGAGCAAAAACGGTCAATTGGGTCTTGAGTTCGTAGGACCGATCTTGTAAACGGATCATATTGCCGTTAATACGTTTAGATTGGCATCTTAACGAAGTCGATATCATGTTTTGTTCGTGCGATATCGATCAACAAAGATTTTAAACTGCCCCGGCTAGAAACAACTCAACTAAATGAAATGAAATTTCTTTCAGATCACATTTCTGTTAATACGTTTCGATCGACACCGCAACGAAGTCGATATCGTTTTGTCCACACGGTATCGACCATGAAGGTTATAAAGAAGGAGAACGATCGCTACTTGTTAAAGCATTAGCGCGTCTGTCCCTGAAAATTTGTAGAATTTATAGTTCATTTTTCAGCCACCAGCCGCGCTGTCATCAAGAAGTAGTATCTGCGAAGTTAGCTGTTTATGAGTACAAGTAGATGAAGTTAGTTGCATAATGTACAAATTGATATATCATTTCAAATTAGCGCACAACAGCCCGCTTTTATTGATACTACTTAGCGATCGCAGCGCCTCACTTTATCCATATTTCGGGGACAATATTTTCTATAGCGATCGTTCTCCTTCTTATAACCTTCATGGTATCGACGATGAAAAAAATATCTATGTACACAGACACACACACATTCTTCTTCTCTAAATTAGTGTTAATGCCTTGTTCTAACCATAAAACGTAAAGATATGTTGAAAATTTCGATTTCAAAAATCTAACCCATTACAATAACTTCCTTATATTGGGAAGTGGATAAAATAAAAAAGATTTGAAAGTCCGCCACTGTAACAAACATGCATACATACAAACAATTTGAAAAAGTACTATACTACTACTCAATACATAAAGCGTTGCGATATCAAAATTTATCAAAACTCTTGAATATACACGGTTGACGGTACGACCGAGCCGAGAGCACAACGCGGACGGCCACGGCGATGTTTAGTTTTTAAGTAGTAAACTAACATATAACACACACCACAATTCACATTACATTGATATAAGTCATAACTTAAGTCAGTTAACATCATCACCAAAGGTACTTAGTGAATTACTTGACTATACTTTTATTTATTCTTAATACAGTGCTTGCTTCAAATTCATGTGTTCAGATTCAGATTCAGATTCAAATTTAGATTCAGAGAGCTGAGAAGTTAATAGTTCATTATTAAAAAACGATAAAGTTTTAAGTTAAAGTGCGCCAAGTACAAGACACCAAAACACCAAGACATCGATCGCATTCACATCGAATCAACGACATGTGTTTCAGTTTTAAAACAAGTCAAAAGGTATGCTTTAAAAGTGTGTTTTTTTTACTTTACCTTGCCATGCCGGTATGCTGCGCTGCGCTGCGCTCCTTTATTATGAACGAACAGTCATTGTTTTGAGTTGAGTTGCGTCTGATTCTGACTGATTTACTATAAATAGTAATTTTACTTAAATAACCACTTTCATGTGATAAAAAGAAAATCAGAAAGTTATCAAAATATAGTCAACATCGATTGTTGTGACATGGTGGCTTATATCGATTAACCGGTCGGTTATTACGACTAAAGTTTAAACTGAACCCAGGCCTGGAATTACCTATTGGGGCCGCATGGAATATGGATCTAGGCGGCAAATTTTGAAGGTTGTAAATTGATCGAAAGGTCAAAATATTTGTACTTACATGTGAAAAATGTTTTGAAAATTGTATACTTTTGAATTTCGCAAACATATTCTAAGTTTAGTCCCAAGTTTGTAACGCTATGAACAAAATTTTGTTATAGGTGTTCATAAAATCACCTAATTGGTCCTATTTCGGTTGGTGGTCTGTCTGTCTGTCGGTCTGAAAACACGATAATTCAAAAATGAGGTCGAGTTAGTAAATGAGGAACATAGGTCATGGCATTTGAGTCTTGGGCTCGTAGGACCCATCTTGAAAACCGTTAGAGATAGAACAAAAGTGTAAACGTAAAAAATATTCCTTATAAAAAATTCTACAACTTTTGTTTGAAACATTTTTTCGAAAACATCACATATTAGTGTGTGTGACATGTATGTATGTGTGACAATCTTTCTTTACTTACATGAAAAAACAAACGATTCCGTAATCAACACTGTCTATACATGGTATTTCAACAATTAACTCAATCAATTGTTTGTTTTCACTTGTTTTGATTGGATAAATCAATAGAAAATGATGATTCATAATTTTCCAAATAAATTCTAAAAAAAAAGTTTTTAATTAATAATGAAGCTTTAAAAATAATCAGGGAATTTTAAGAGCCAAAGATCACCACCCTGACCTTATGAAAAGTCAGGTCAAGGTGCTGATCTGCCTAGGACTATATAGTCAAGACGCCTGTCTAATTGGGGCGAAAATTTTTAATAATTAATAGTTAATTTTTTGTTTCTAATTCATAATAATGTCGTCAGCAGTGTTACTAAGGAAGTCATTTAGTTGCGCTTCCGATAAAATCATCCTGGGAAAAGCTCCCGTTGTCAAAATACAAGCTGAAACATGAAAGATTCTGGTTAAATTTCCTAAAAAGTCAAAGAGTTGAGTTGAAGGATGATGGTTTTGAGTGTAATAGTCACAAAATTAGCTTTTAATTGCAATTTTTTCGAGGACGATAATTCGATAAGTATTCCATACAGATATAAAATGTGCATGTCCCTTATAACAGGCATGGGCAAACGTAAGTTACAGAAGTCCATCGGACTCCTAACTGAACATACGAGTAAGACAGAGAGATTACATTTTTTTTCAACCTATCTCATTCCTAATAAGAGAAACAGAGATAAGTAGGAGAGTCGTATACCCATCTCGCTCCCTCCTCTACGAGCAATGCGGACTTGGATAAAGAGACACACAATAAAGTTTATGACACACAATAAAGTTATAACAATAGTGTTATAACAAACCAATAATCGATTCAATGTCATTATAAACGATTTTGACTCTATTACCTATAATCTGATTGTATTATTGTGTAAATGCAACTATTATACATTACACTACCCGAGTACGGAGTATGGATACAGACGGACCACGGAGTACATCATCTCCATCTGAGTTAAGTACTGTTTAGTCCGTTCGTCTCAATCTGTGTTAGTAAGTAACTTTAAACTCAGTATAATAATGACATTGAATTCATTGAAACCATCTATAATTAGATTCGAATTATTCGATTTGTTTTTAAACTTTTTTATTTGCATGTAATAAACTTTTGTAATCATGTATTCCGAGCCGGCCCGGTCGTCTTGTTTTTGTAAATTTTGAGGATGTAAGTCGTCGGAAAATTGGTTTTGGCCTAGGATCAAAGTGTAATACGGCTTGAAGAAGATTTTGAAATTTGTTTTTGAATTTTATGTTAAAACTTTTTTGCTGTAAAAAACGATGCAGAATTAGATTTTACAAGCTTTTATTTAAAATCTTGCAAGTCGAATTTGATCCACTTCCAATTGAGCTGAAAGCTTGCCATTTAAAAAGTTTTTTTTATTGAAAGTTTTTTTCCACGGAGAATAACACTGGTCGTTAATTTATTCTATTGCGAGATTCAAAGCTTCTAGTTCCTATATAACGTTTTTAGCTCCTAGGGAAGAAGGTAGCTACCCTAACGCACTCTACCCCTTTGGTAAAATTTTTGATTGAATCATGGAAATAATCATAATTATCAAATTAAAAAATTTATAATTTCCGTTCCGGAATTTTGAAAATCGAAATTTGAGGAACTTTTCTTTGAATTCTAAGTCACATAAATATAAAAATAATAAATTCTTGTGTAAGTCGTTTACCCCACATTTATATTTTTTTGGGACTGTGTCAAAAACAAGTGTTTTTGACAGAAAGTGAAATGTTTTATTTTGTGAATGTCTGGCGCGGCGCATCTCTATTTTAGTGCATTTCGTGTTAACCGTGTTAACCTTGAATTTCGTACAGTTTTTCGGTAGTTTTATCATAAATACAAAAATTAGATATTATTTCAAATTATTTTAATTGCTTAGTTTTACTCATTTCCTTTCAAAACCAATTGAACTGCGGTTTTTTTTCCCATTCGACAATTATTATCTTTTAAATTTGTTTGGTTTAAGTGTTTAAAAGCTTTTTATATGTTCAACGCCAAATATTTTTGTGATGAGTTTCCACAACTCAATATACAATCAAATTTGGTTATGACGACACGGCGAATCGATTGTTACGACCAATTAATTTTGAATCGTTTTCACTTTATTTTAAACCTTATAAACAAGTATGCGATAAATCCTGGGCTTGCTAATTGAGCTGTGTAGTTCTGGGGGAATCCCCAGGCACCATCGAATCATTCATGTCCCGGGCGCTACTCACAAAAGACGAAGGAAGTTTTTTGGAAAATATATTTTAAATTTAGTGGCAGTGTAATATAATAAATGTTAATTCGTAAACAAATGAAAACAAACAATTGACTAAGTTAATTGTTGAAATACCATGTATAGACAGTGTTGATTACTTTGTCACATAGCACATACATATATTAGTTATATATGTCACACATATATAACTAATATAGCCATATAATACATACTATACTATTTGCGCACTCACGGGTAAACAGTGATGTTTACGCAAAAATATTTCAAACAAAAGTTGTTTATTTTTTTATAAGGAACATTTTTTATATTTAAACTTTTGTTCTATTTCTAACAGTTTACAAGATGGGAGCTACGGACCCAACCCAAATTGACCTAAGTTGCTCATTTGCTCACTTTTACGTCCTCAGCAAGCTATAAAAATTTCAGCTTGACATCTCTTTTCGTTTTTGAGTAATCCTGAAGACAGACAGACAGACAGACAACCGGGAATGGACTAATTAGGTGATTCTATGAACAGCTATACCAAAATTTTGTTCGTCGCATCAATATTTCTAAGCGTTACAAACTTGGGACTAAATAAGTAAATAAGAGTAATTCTGGGTGTCTTGAATGTCGTTATAACTAATTTTGACTGTAATATAATTCATAGACTGAATTCCGGAAATAATGTATTGTGTAACTGTGTCTGTGTGTACCTAATTCTATGATCGTCACCGCATACGTTAAACTTTTAATTTAATTATTAAGTTTCAAAGTTTGTGTTATCTAAAAATGTAATTTTTGTGCACTATTTGGTTACCTTGAATATGAGAAGTTTTTCGGAAGTTTTGTTGATAATTAAAAGAGGTAATAATAATAAAATAATTATTACCTATATATGTACAGGGTCTACCAGATATAATACAACTGAAAAAAAAATTTTAATAAAAAAAAAAACTTTTTAAGGGACAAGCTTTTATTGTACTAAAAAGTAGAAAAAAAGTTTTATCTATGAATCACTAATACCCGACTATTTGTAAGAAGAATTGATGCACTTAATATCAAGAAAAAATAATAAGGCATGTGGAGTAGATGAGGCGTTCCGATTCATTCTTGATATTAAGCACCTCAAGCTTTTACTAATAGTCGGGTATGAGTGACTCATAGATAAAACTTTTTTTTTACTTTTAGTACAATAAAAGCTTGTCCCTTAAAAAGTATATTTATTAAAATTTGTAAGACTAACAAAAATGTATATATATCAAATATGGTGGAAGCGATGGGAAAATCAGGACGCCACAACCTTACCATGCATTGTCATCCAAACTAAATGTTCATGCAAAATTTCAGCTCGATTTTGAAATCGTTTTTTTCTTAAAGCATTGACAGTGTTGATGTTGAATTTACTATAATTTTTTGAGCTATACAGATACTTTATCTGGTAAAGACCCTGTACATATTATTTGAATAAAAATAAAAGATAGCAAGGCTCCTATATAGATAGGCACCAGCATCAACACCTATTTGATGTCTATAGTTCTAAGGTAATATAAAACCCAAGGTTAGGTTCTACGTTATTTGTACAGTAAATATAAATAATAAATATATGAATATATATTTATAACTGTACTAGCTGATACCCGATAGACCTGATGCTCGCAAGTCCTTGTGATTCATGGGCTAAGAAATATTATTTTTATGTGTAGCTCTACGTCGAAGCTGTTAAACTAAATATCTAAACTAAACGGAAAAATTAATGCATCTTTGAAATTTTATTTACTAATTGTTTATTTGGTTGTAAAAAAAAAGTCCATCTCTCGGGTTAACCACCTATGTTGGGGCAGTTTTTTAGGAATTACAAAAAAAAACTGTCGTATTCTTTCAAATTTTCAGAGAATTGCTTTAATTATCAGTATAAAAGTACTATCATTTATGTGGTAGAATACAATATTTATTTATTGGGCTATCGTACACAAACATGACAATTTCATAAACGAACATTTGTTATCCATTACAAAAAAGTGTACAATGCCGTTAAAGAAAATTTCACTTAAAAAAAAAAAAAATTATATTTTTAATAAAAAGGCAAACGGTCACCCATCCAAGTACTGACTGTGCTCAATGTTGCTTAACTTCGATGATCGAACGCGAACCTGTGTACTGACTGTGACATGGTCTTACGAATTTTCGATCAGGTCACGTGTCCTCACTAGAGTTTAACATTTTTTACCCATTACAAAAAAAAAGTGTACAACGCCGCTAAAGAAGTTTTCACTTCAAAGAAAATCGATTTTTTGAAAATTCACGCACATAGCAAAAATAGACATTATTAATTTTATAGATATATACTTAACATATATATTGTAATTGTAAAGTCTTTAATGAGTTTAGTAAGCAAAGAGTAGTGACTTATGGACTAAGACAGTGTTAGCTATTTTATTTGAACGTTTTTTTTAACAATAACAGTGGAGATTTTAAATTCTCAATTATTTTTATACCCTGTATACATGAAAATTATATCAAGGTATACTAAGTTTAGTCCCAAGTTTGTAACTAGACCTTAGAAATATTGATGGTACCAACAAAATACTCGTACAAGTGTTCATAAAATGGGCAAAACTGGAAGTATTAATTTACAAGATGAGTCCTACTGACCCAGAACTCAATAGACCTAAGTTGCTCATTTACAAACTAGACCTCAATTTTTAGATTGATATATTATTTGAGTTATCGGTCTTACGGACAGACAGATGAACTGACAACCGGAAATGAACTAATTTGGTGATTTTTTGAACACCTGTATCAAAATTTTGTTTCTAATATTAATATTTGTAAACTCTAGTTACAAACTTGGGACTAAATTTAGTATACTTTGATATATATATTCATATATACAGGGTATAAAAATAGGAATTGCAACCTAGACCTTCGGAAATCCGCCACTGAGCGTGTTATATGAATGTTGTACAGTGACTAGTGACTAGTGAGTGTAGAAGTAGTGTTATCATAATTATTAAAATTTTTTGTAGATAATTATTATCGATATTAATAATTTTTGTATCAATTTATTGATAATTATTTTATTTATGACGTTTGAAATGCAATTTTATTACAAACATATCCAATCATGTTTTAATACAGGGCGCTCACTGAGTCATAGCTCACTGATTTCTGAATATCTCAAAAAATTTGCAACAAATTATCAAATGAATCCGATTTTTGTGTAAAACTTCAACCTTATATGCGACAAGGAACAATTAATTATTATTTTTTATCAAATATGACTAATTTTCATATTTACGTGTGTGTGTGTGTCGTTACTATGGTAACTCCTTGAAGCAAACCTCATGCACGAAGCGAATAATATAAAGTTTTTGCGTTTATTACTTAAGCCATTTAACTGTATTTAAATTTTGATGATATATAGGTGATTTTTATGTTCCAGGTCAATGATTTAAAAAAAAAAAATTAATACACGAAATACAATTTTAAAAATTTTTTTTTATGCATATGAAACAAATGATCAAAAAATATATTTATTTACTTTGGGAGTTCTGGAGGATTTATGCCGAAATCGGGACACGATTTCTGGAGTCTTCCGCTCAAATCTGGAGAGGTGGTAATCCTAATTACAGAGGGATTTAGATATTCACCGTGAATGGGTTAATCGCAAATTTATATACAAAAACAACGTTGACTTTAGCACAATTAATTGGTTAGAGCATTATTAAGTTTGGAGATAAATTATAATTGAGCCTCCATCTTAATGCAAGCTTACTCATTATGTTCATACAAAAGTTTCCTTTTAAATTTATTTTTATTTTACGGCAAAACCTCTCAAAAAATTTGACGCCACAAAAATAATAAGCTACAACTTTTATCTGCGCATAAAAGTATATCCGAATTAAATTTTAAATTCTTTTCCACGCAATTCAATCGCAAATATTCACATATGTGCGACCACCAGACGCCATTTTGTGAAAATGTAAGTGTGTTTCTATGTGACACACTACAGACAAAACGCATGGACCGATTTGGATGATTCTTACGTCAATCGATTTGTCTTAGCCTTGTGAGTGCTACTGATGACTAATTTTTTGTTTAATTGTGTTCTTTCTTCAAATTCTTGATTAATTTTTTATTTGTCTTATGTCATAATGACTTATGGTGACGTTCCATGGTAACCATAATGTGGAAGGTCCAATGTACTTCCGATCCAATAAATCTACACAAAATATATACATCAGGTATATTCATATTTTGTTTAACGTAATAAATTTATGAAATCAATGATCGATGATCAATGTTCTATGATCAACGATCAACGATCAAAAAACACATTGAAAAAAAAAAAAAATTAAAAATTAATTTATAAAAAAAAATATCGACGTAATAAAATTATTATAATTTTGATGGTCACTGCTCAAATCAAACAACAACCTAACAACCTCTTTTTAACAAAACCACTAAAAATGTGTATAAAAAAATACATACTAGCATGCACGACACCCGACACGCCACACAACACCTCTATATAAATATATAACTATCAAATTCCCTGCTCCAATTTTACCGAAAAAAAAAAATTTTAATAAAAAATAATTTTTAAGGGACAAGCTTTAATTGTACTAAAAAGTAGAAAATGATTTTATCTATGAGTCACTCATACCTGACTATTCGTAGAATGTTGAGGAGAGATATGTATGTGATAAATCAGTTTCATGACTTTCAAACACAATTTATGCGATTTTGAAGGTATCCCAGCGACTACCTTGGGTTAGAATAAGGTTTATTTACCAGGCGGATCGATATTATAAAAGAGGGGACTATAAAAGCTTGAGTCGCTCAATTTAAAATAACAAAAATGAATCAGAACGCTTCATCTACTCCATATGCCTAATTATTTTTCGATCCATTCTTGATATTAAGCATCTCAAGCTTTTACAAATAGCCCTTTTACAATAAGTGTCTCATAGATAAAATTATTTTCTACTTTTTAGTACAGTAAAAGCTTGTTCCAAAGTATTTTTCATGCAAATTTTTAATTTAAGACTAAAAAAATGTATATATATCAAATATGGTGGAAGCGATGGGAAAGTCAGGACCCCATAACGTTACCATGGGTTGTCATCCAAACTAAATGTGCATACAAAATTTCAGCTCAATCGGAAACCGGGAAGTGAATCAAATTTGACTTGCAAGATTTGATTACAGACATACAACGGGACAGGTGAAACTAAATAAAAGCTTGAAATAAAAAATGGCGAGCGTGGGCAATCCGCCAATATATTTAGCGGGCACATAATTGCTCTATACTCCGATCTTTTTTTCAGCGGATGTTGTCTCTTGTCAAACGATGACCTCTATATGATTACAAATATGGAAGTTAAAAAACCAACTCACAGTCACAACATATGAGCTGAGTTCAGATATGAATTGTGAGTGATCTTGAATTTTTACTGATCTATATCAATCATCAAAATGATTTATTTATAAGAAATAAATAAATAATATTTGAAAATCATTTGAATATTTTAAGAATACCAAACTTAGAGAGTCTACCACCACTCTAAATCATACGAAGGGCGACCCGACCTAACATGTTCAGTTATTCCATCCCTTTTAGCCTTCAAATTTTTACATTCTCCATTATTTAATTTTATCATATAACAAGCTAAAATTTCATAGTTAGCTTATACCATTTTTGCCTTGAATGTAAGTTCCAACCCGAGGCGCAACTAGGTAATCAAAGGCTCTGATGCAAAAAAAAACTGGGACCTAATAAAAATGTCAATTTTTGGTAGTTTTTATACCATGTAAATATGAAAATATATCATAGTATATTAAGTTTAGTCCCAAGTTTGTAACACTTGAAAATATTGATGCTATGAACAAAATTTTGATATAGGTGTTCATAAAATCAATCTAATTAGCCCACTTCCGGTTTTCTGTCCGTCTGTCTGTCCGTAAGCACGATAATTCAAAAACGAAAAGAGATATCCATCTTGAAAACCGTTAGAGAAAAATTTAAATACAACTTTTGTTTGAACTATTTATTTCGTAAATATCATCGTTTACCCACGAGGAATATCAATTGTGAGTGTGTGGCTATCTAAGAGTGGATATCTTTCTTTACTTACGTGACGTTAAAAAACAATAGATTGTGTCATCAAAACTGACTATACATGGTATTTTAACAAATAACTCAGTCAACTGTTTGTTTTCACTTGTTTTAAATAATTACTTTGTGATGATAGCACTCTGCGAGTTTTATGGACTTTGCTTGAAAAACCCACAAATTGGGCATGCTTCTAATAATGTTAACTAAGTACGGGTCTTTTTGGAACTTGTCGTAAGTCTATGATTTCAATTACATGAAATTGTGAGTGCCATTAGAAGAACATGTCTAGCCCAAAGAACGCCTTGGTATTTCCATTTCTGGGTTAATACAAAGGTAAAAAAAAACCACATAATCGAGTCACCTCTACCCATATTGCAGACTTATCCAGTCTGAAATCAGACCCGACCCCAAAAAACAGACCCGATCCCATTGATTCCTATCAACATTGTTATGAGACGACGCAAATATTTGTAAAAAGTTTTAGTTTCAAAGTTTCAGTTTTCCGGGAATTCATATAACGCGTGTTTTTTGAATTTTGACGTAATCGTGCTTTCTTGATAATTTTTACAATAAATCGAACAATAGAACTCTAATTGGCATTGTATAAAGTCCTATTGTTATAGTATTTTGTGCAAATAATTTTTCGCATAAATTTGCACATATTTCTGATTACAATGTACCCATTGAAAATTATAAAATTTTAATTAAATTATAACTAAACAATTTGAAATAAATGAAATGAAATAATTAAATAAATATTACTGAGTGTAATAAAGTTATTATAAAAAAATGATTCGAGTCTAAAAATAATTCATTGGGTCAAACGGATCAAAACCTTATATTATTTACATATATTTGATTGACTTGACATATAATATAAGTATCGGACGGACTTGACTCGAGCTCCAGCAAGCACCAAGCACTAACCACTGAGCAGCGAGCATCGAGCATCGAGCATCGTACCTACTATTTATTTATTATCAATACAAAAATATTCAGATATCGCCTTTTATTATTCAATTTTATTCAAAATATTTTTAATATGCACTTAGGCAATGTATAGCTACAGGCATGTCTATTGTATTGCATATACCTGATCAAACTGTAGCTCCCAAAATATTTATTTCTTGTGATTCACAAACAATTTCAAATTTTTTCCATGTTTTTAAGTATCTAGAGTAGTTTAGAATCAAAAATCCAATTTATTTATTGATTAGATGAGTATTTTTTCGAAATATCTCTTGAAAACAGCTCCAAATGTCGCTCTTCATATAGGATTTTAGAAGATTTTCGATAAAAGAATCGTTAAATCAACTTGATTTTTTAATTTTTGGGTCCCGAATATTCTGAAATAACAAAAGTCAGTATATCAGGTATTTTGGACACAAAAAATTCAAAAATCATTTGATGATTGGATGAAAAACACTATAATAAGACCGATTTCAATTCATATCTCGAAAATCATTCATTTAATCGTCAAATAAAACCAATTTTTGAACTTTTTGGATCAAATTTACCTTAGAAAAAGAGTTATGATGATGATATTCTCGAAAACAGTAAATATTTTCCGATTTGATTGATTGCTTTAAAGAGGTTTGAAAAGTACCGTTTTCAAACGAAATGAAAAGAGATATCAAGCTTTATAACGTGCTTTGGACGTAAAAAACGATGTCAAGTTCGTAAATGAGCAACGTAGGTCAATTGGGTCCCATTTTGTAAACCGCTAGAGATAGAACAAATGTAAGAAATGTTCCTTATAAAAGTATAAACAACTTTTGTTTGAAACATTTTTCGTAAACATCACTGTTTATCCGCGAGAGCGCAAATTGTATAGTATGTATTATATGGGAATATCAGTTATATATGTGTGACATGTATGTATGTGTAATGTGACAGAGTAATCAACACTGTCTCTACATGGTATTTCAACAATTAACTCAATTTTTCACTCAGTTTTCACTTCTTTAAATAAATACTACTTTTATTAATCGTATATTAATTTGATAAGTGAATTTACTTGTCCTTTGACGAGTGAATTACCTTAAAATAATTTTGATTATATTGAATTTTTTTATAATTAATAATAAATAACTAAGTTATCAAAACTTATGCTATTTTGTTTTTACCAAATGACATATTTTGATAATGATTCAATAGTTATATGAATACCTCTAATTTCCAATTTAATATTAATTACTCAGGGTACAAAAGTACAAACGTACAAAAAACGATCCAATACAAAATTTATTTGTCAGTTTATTAGCCTGGCCTGGCCTAAGCACTATCAAATAATTTGCATAAATCAATTTTTGTGTAACATTACTTTTAGACAAATTCCTGTAATTTAATTCAGAAAAACTTATCTGTAGTCTGAAGTAATCATGATTTTTCGTTATTGAAATTGAATTATACAAATTTTACATTATTTATTAATCGATAAAATTAAATCAAATTTCAATTAATACTAATAATAATAATTTATATTATATTTTGCTTGATTTTAAATCAAATGTTATTTGAAATCATCAAAATTTCAAATCTAAAATTATTTATTTATGGCCAATCTAAATAAATGTTTTGTCCGATAAATAAATACCTAATCAATAAATGGATATCGAAATTTAGTTTTAATTATAATAAATATAAGCAATTAATATTTAACTGTATCCTGTGCCAAATGTTAGATATCAACTGCAGATGACTAAGAAGATGACTAACAAGTCGAAATGTTCATAAACAAAATATTTTGATTGACAAAATGTTAATAAAGTGGATTTTAAGCAAATAGAATGTGTTTATTTAATGTTAATAATTTCCACAAATTAACGCTCTCAAACTTAAAAAAATATCTTTATAAATTATAGTTCATGTGCTATTCTGATATATCAGCTATATTGCTGTACAATTTCATTAAAAACCATTCTCTAGTTTTAGTTTGAAAGCGTAACAAACAAACAAACAAACAAACAAACATGCTTACTTTCGCATTTATAATATAATAGAGAATAGAGAGAGATATATACTTTTTTGACTTAAGCTATCTTAATTTTAGTCTTAAAAGAATAGGACCAAGTTCACGCAAAAATTTTTTTCATGAACATGTTATTGAATACTTAAACAAAAAGAGTAAAGTACGCATTATAAGGAAAATACAGGCCTTATACTAGGTTTGAATAAAGGTAATATCTATATTTAATTAATGAATAAATATTTAGTATTATTAATTAAATTTATTATCAATATGAATTATAAATATTAATATGAATAGGTAATAACAATTAATTGACAAACTTCTACATAAATGAATCTATAAATATTAATCATAATCATAATATTTTCTTTATTATAACTAATAATTAATTATTTATTAATTGTTATTACTTTTGCTTATCAACAAATTATTAATTATTCTATACCTGGCTTATAATTAATATCTGCTTAGTGCTATATAAATTTAAAGAACAAATAATCGCTCCTAAGGATAAAAGAATAGATGAGTTAGGGATGAATTGTTAATCATTGAATTTTGCATGATGTAGATAAATTCATTGACGTAAATATCATCAAGATCGGCTAACGCGTTTGATCTCTAGTGTGTTACAAAGATGGGCATACATGCATATATTGACTTATAAACACATTACCACTTCATGCAGTCGGGTAAAAAGTAACAAAACCCTTTTTTTTTGTGTATTTTTGTTTCATGTGAATTTTGTGATATAATTGTAAGATGTAAATAATGATTGGATTGGATTTAAAGTGTGTAATATTGTGAATAAGTAATTCCAGTGGTCTAGTATGGTTTGCATAATTAAAATATCGTTATGATACTGATATTGATATTAATATCGATATCGATATTGATTGATAATAGAACGTAGACAGACATCACATAGGTACTATTCTACACTACATAAGTATTTGATCATAGACAGTGGCGTAGCGAGGGGGCAAGGGGTGTATCTGTGAAGAGGCGATAGGAAAAGCGAAATCTCTTTATGAAAAATGGGATATTGATACAACAAAACGTGTAAGAAGACACCGCAAAATGGCCCGGAGATTTGGCTATAGATAAATAATAGGTATCTTACATTTTTTGGCTCAAATTTAAAGCGTAGCTTGAGCCTACGACTTTATTTATTAATTTGCGAGTATATTTTACATTTTGAATGTGAAGGGGAGCATAAAAAAGGTATTGTGCCCCGAGCGCAAGTTTAGCTCGCTACGCCACTGATGATAGATGATACATAATCAATATTAAATTACAAGCAATGCAAACATTCATTATCATCAATACCTAATCAATCAACTATAAATTATATTCATTTATTCATGTTTTATTTATAAATAATTAACATATTTCAATTGAATCGTTCACCTGCACATCTGCACACCTGACCATCTCCATTCTGCACCCTTCAAGCTAAGTACAGCGACCAGAACGCTTCACTTCATAGTCATTGTGTCTAAGCGTTCTCTTAGTATTTTGACCCGCTAATTCTGAATTTAGAATGTTATACTTTCAAAAGTCGCAAAAGTTATTTGTGTTTTAAATCGTATGAGTAAAATGGTCTCAACGCGAGTGTTGACGGGATAACTGTTATTGCTTGTTTTGTAATTTTTTGTAAAGAACATTACAAGAAGTATTACAGACATAAAAAGAGTGTATACATTTTTCTGGGACACTCTGTAACAGTATATATTGATTTTTATTAGCCGATTATCGAAATACCAAAAAAATTAATTAATTACTATAGTACAATGAAATTAGCGTTCAATTGAAAGTTCTAGCTCAATTATTTCTGCACATTTTCCTTTTTTTCCGACTTGATAGCTGCGAAATTGGCCGAGATATGTCAATTTTAAAATTGAATGCTACGAACAAAATTTTGGTATAGGTGTTCATAGAACCACCTAAATAGTCCCTTTTTCGGTTGTCTGTCTTTCTGTCTGACAACACGATAACCCAAAACGAAAAGAGATATGAAGCCGAAATTTTTAGAGCATGTTAAGGACGTAAAAAGTAAGGTCGAGTTCGTAAATGAGCAACATAGGTCAATTGGGTTTACAAGAACCCATCTTGTACAAAATTTTAAATGTAAAAAATGTTTCTTTTAATAAAAATAAACAACTTTTGTTTGAAACATTTTAGCTTAAACATCAATGATTACCCGTGAAGGCGCAAATTGTATAGTATGTATTATATGGGAATATCAGTTATGTATATAAGACATGTATGCATGTGTATACATGGTGTTTCAACAATTAACTCAGTCAATTGTTAGTTTTTACTTGTTCTATTTAATTTTATTGTGATACTTAACAAATACATGTTAAAAGAAAATCAATTTAATATGTTACAGGTTCGCTGAGATCAACATTCACAAGAATGAAATAATCAAGACATAAAAATCAACAATCCATCCAGCAAAAACCACATCTGTTATGTGTGCTACTATAAAACCAATAAATTAAAAAATAAATTAAAAAAATTTAAATATAAAAAGAAAACAGTGCTACCAACATAGTTAAACCAAAAATGATGTACAAAATAATTTGCGTATTGTTGATGCTAACGATCAACAATACATACTCATACGAAAGTACAATAAAACCAATAAAATGTCCAAAATATTGTGAATGTAATGAAATTATTATAAATAAACATCCATTATTCCATAATCAACTTGGTGGAGTTGGAGGTTCAGACTCAACACAGTTGATCAACACGAAAAGTAAACATAATCGTAATTCTATGTTAAATGTTAAATGCATCAACACGGAATATTTAATAAAATTACAAAATAAAAATGTTTATAAATTAGATTTATCAAATCAGAATATAAAAAAATTTAATTTAAACATAATTAATAATTTATATAATTTACATATATTAAATATATCACATAATGCAATTGTTGATTTATCAATCTCAATTACATTAACACAATTAACTCACGTTTATTTACAGAACAATAATATATCAACGATATCATACTCATTCTTACCCCAATCGATAAAATATATCGATATATCGTACAATAATCTAAATTACATACCAGAAAACTTTAATAACTTATTTAAATTACAATATATCAATTTATTTGGTAATCGATTATTATGTACATGCTTTAATTATATATCAATCAATAATTTATTAAAACGATTGATTATCGTTGATTACAACGCTTATTGTAATGATGCGTTGATCAAATGGGATCAATTTAACAAGGATGTGAAATGTATTGAAGGACATGGCACACAATATTTAAATGATGCAGAAGGTTCAGGGGATGTTGAATCAACTGTTGATTCAATTGATCAACAATTAAAAACACAAGATTTAGATAACATGATTGAATTATCGAATAATGGTGGAAAATTAGAAGATGATGATTTAAATGAATTTATACCGGTGATTAGTACTGAATCAACAATATCAAAATCAACAACTATGAAAAATGATGACTTGATTATCGGTGGTGATAAACGTATGGCTGATTTTTATTTTAATGATACAAGTAATACAAGTCATGACGAAGAAGAAGAATCTGGTTCAGGGGATGATCAACTTATATTGTCATCTTCAACCAATGATTATTCGGATGATTTGATTGTTCCATCAGTCAATATGACAGAAGATGCTAGTCAGCCAACTGTTGATGTATTTACGGAATCATCAACCGATGATAATCAAACTGAAGAAATCGTAGGTGAGTAAGTCTCATAATCAATTCTTTGGTCTAGGAGTATCTATGGGCTTAAGGATGTACCTACAAGCTCCAGGACAATAAAAAGAGTGTATAATTTTTTCTGGCACACTCTGAAATTGTATGTAGTCGATTTTTATTTTCCGATTATCAAAATACCAACAACAAAAAATTAAACTATTATAGTACAATGAAACTAAAGTTCAATTTTTGCTCATTTTCGTTATATTTTTCGACTTTCTAGCTTCAAAATTGACCTAGATATGCCAATTTTAAAGTAAAATTTTGTGCTCATTCATTCTTAAAATAAAACCTAACTAGATTAATTTACAAACCCCAATAACCCCCTGCATACTAATCGTGTAAAGCAGTTAGTTGCTCCCAATTTAAAAAAATAAAAGTATTACTACTCGTCAATAGATGGCAGTAAGAATTACATTTTTCAGTTTTTCCTCGACAATTTTTAAAAATGATACTAGATCGATTTTTCGCCCCAAAAAACTCCTGCATAATTTAATCTATCATCTATCCATGCTTGTCTATTGATGAACATTTAGTTTATTTATATAACTTCATGATGTTAAAAAATTGTAACTGACTTCAACATGTAGTTTTCGTGTCACCCTGTGCGTGCGCATCATAAAAATTCACTCTCATTACATTTTCATAACGCGCCAAATAAATGTAACTTCAAAAAGAAGGAAATCTTTCGTAGTGAACATTTTATAATAATAAATTATAAGTAGAAAATTTTTAAACCTTATTCTCCGGTTTTGAAGTATTTTGGCAACTCTGCAAACAATTATAATTTTTTAAACGTTTTCTAAAACGGTTTATTCCTTACAAACAGGGGAAGATGATAATGATGACGATGATTACGGATCAGGTTCTGGATCAGGTGCAATCGATCCATCTGAATTTGATTATGATTTCATTGGTTCTTCTTCTTCATCAACAACAGAAAGTGAAGGTAGTTCTTCAACAACAGAAGCTGCTGAAGTTCCTATTATTTTTGTTAATGAAGTTTCAACAACCACTACCACTGAAGCAACACCGTCACCGTCAACTGAAGCAACTTCATCAACTCAAGCAACATCAACATCAACTTCAACTGAAAGCCCAAAAATTGTAACAGAACCACCAATTATAAAAGTGGAAAGGAAGATGAACTCAGAGGTGGAACGTGTTCTAACGAGTGGTAATGGATCAATGGATAATATAAATGAGGAATTAGGGCAAGTTGTTAAAGAAGCAAATACATCACCGTCGATGGGAACATACGCATTTTTAACTATTTTGGTGGTCGTTTTGATTGCTTTGATTGGTTACACTGTAATTAAACGTAGAGTTAATCATCAGAATCAACATAATAATAATAATCAACATTTGTCCACTGGACGTGCACGTAATGGTGGTACAACTGATGCAACTGGAAATAATGGTAAGGATAAACAAATGATTCGCCTTCTTTAATCTTTTATCTATTTCGATTTTGATATTCCCAAAGTTTTAAAAACGTTGAAAAGGCACACTGAAAAAAACTAAAATAAAGACAACCTCATCCGGAAGTTGACCCTTTCATATTTGAATCAATAATTTGTGTTCTAGGTCTCAAAAAGAAAAGCAAGGATGATGTGGATAACGATAAATACGCACACGAAATGACTGACATGCGCCCTGGTGATGATGACAAAGTAGTTGCTTTATTAAATCAAGAAAATGAAACAAAACGTAAACCAAACAATGGAACGGTCGTGAACGAGAAATCACCCATGATGAATAATCCAGACGAAGGCTACATGGATACTCCGCTAAGTATACCAACACCCACAACAAGTGCGGACACTCAACCACCTCCAACACCATCACCCAGAAACTTGGATAGTGCAGCGGGAAATGGAGCGGTTGAAAAAGTTAAAATAACAATGACGGAGTTAACCGATTCCATACCGAAAACACCGGTGCTTGTGACACGTACCAAATCATTTACAAAAGATGGTCCACAAATAATTGTCACACCGAATTTAAATCAACGACCTAATGTATAGAAAACATCACTTTTGTTATTTTCTATTTTAATACCAAAAAACAAAAAACGATTAGGACCGTTTTTTATTTTCAAAATTTTACACACTAATCCAGAGTTTGTTTCATTTTGTTTATCCAAAATACATCAACATTTATTTTATCGAAATCGGTTCAGTTTTTTTGGTCAGTTCACCTCTGTCGGTTCACACTCAATTATTGCGAAATATTTTCGATTTAAAAAAAATTCTCAAACGAAAAGTTAAAATTACTCCAGCCACAACTTTTTCTAGTGGGTAAAAGGAGGGAAAGAAAACAAGTTAGTAACATTAAATTTTAATGGGAGTCAAAGTGACTCTCATTAGAAAAAATCTACAGTGAACCGATTCCAGGAATAATTTTCGAGGACGGTTTAGATTAATCTCCTATCATCTCCTAACGGTTTGACCTTTTTTTTTGGAAGCTTAGTGTGTCTATTATACAAAAAAAGAGGATTGTAACTAACTTCAACATGTAGTTTCCATGTCATCTTGTGCGCGCGCATTATAAAAAATTAATTCTTATAATTTTTCATAAGATGTTTACTAGTGATGGGACGAATAATCGCATTCACATTCGCAAAAAACGATGCGAATGTTTTTGACATGACAAAATCATCAAAATTTTAAATCATAAATGGCGAAATAACCTCAAACTTAACTAATATGTACTCATATTTTTATTACCGTTTTTAATCACTGTTAAATTTGAATGTTGGACAAATGTAATTATAACAAACTAACCTCAAAATAAATAAAAAACTGAAATTTGTCTTTCTAGTCTCAGGGAAAAGGCAGTGTCTCGACTGATACATCAACACCCATCCTAAATGGCTAATTTGATAAATTGAAATTTTGAGAGGATTTTAATTTTAAACTGTAGGTGTCATTTAAGAAGTGATTTTTGGAAATGCATCCCCTAAAAGGGTGAAGTTGGAGATGAAAGTTTGTGCTACAAAATATACAAACCGTCATTTTTGACTTGACTACTCAACCGATTTTAAAAATTCTTTCAGCTATAAAATGCTACATTATCAACAAGTAACAAGGCCTGTATTTTAGGGTTCCACACTAAAAGTTAAAATCCATTAGATTGTGAACAAAAAGGAAGTTAAATGAAGGTAAAGGAATTGAATGCTAGAGCGTGAATGAATGCTAGTTATTTATATTGTTTAAACAATATTTGTTTAAAAAATGTATTTTAACTTAATAACAATAAAAATAGATTTAAATCTTTGGTGCAGGACCCTAATTTTTTTGAAAATAAAATACAGCCTATTTAATTTGCTAGTAATGTAGCATTCTATTCTTAAGTAATGAACTCAAAAATGAGGGTATATAACAATTGGCGAGCGCTTCATTTGAAAGTTAACATAATCATTCGCATTCGCCCATCACTAATGTATACCTTAAAAAAAACCATGTACAGAGTGTACCCGAATGAAACCTGTTTGTAAAAACTGAACTGAAAATTTTTGTAGATAAAAGCTAGTCATAAAAACTACAAATTTTTATACAATTTTTGCTATTTGTGCGAAAATTTGGTAATTTGAAAATGAAACAAACTCGAATTATGTACATTGTAGCCTCCCCTCTCTTACCCACCGATTATAAATAATTGCACAAGTGTTCATATATATTTTTGTAAATTTTGTAAAAATATTTTGTTTTTTTTTTTTAAACTAAAAACTCAACTGTAAATAAATAGAGTTTCCATATATTATGTAATAAACGGAGTGAGGTGGGGATCTAATCAAGAGGGGATCCATCAAATAGAAAAGTTTGTGGAAAACTCTAAAAATTAATATATAACCTAACTATTTAAAAAAATAAAAAAATGCTCAAATATTTTGTAACCAATTTATGTACAAAATTTTGCTGGACAAAAAAGACATTTATGAGAAAATCCGACCAAAAACCAATTGATCTTCTAACCCTGATAAAAAAGTCCGATTGGATTCCGATTCAAATTTCCAATTCATTCCGATTGAATTCCAATTCAATCCAATATGACATTTCCAATTCGATCCTATTCATGAATTGCAACCAATTGGAAATTTCCGATTAGTTCTAGTGGATTGAATCGGATTTTTTTATCAGGGAAGACAAATTTAGTCAATTAAACATTTGACTAAATTTGTTTATTCCTGAATATGACAAGAACAATATTTCACGGACATAAATTAAAAGACTATGATTTTATACAGGGAGTCATTTTCGTAGGGCTCTGTAACGGACATTCATTGGATATCTTGAATAGGTCCTAAAGATCAAATATAAATAAAAGATCTTTAATGAATGCCCCTCTCCCTTCGAATCGAACCATAAAAACTGTTGTATGACAGTCATTCTCATAGATCATAATGATTCAACCTGTATAAAGGTCTCAAAACAATTATTTTGCGTTTACCCGCGCCGATTAGATCGTGCGCCTGCGTCTTTTAGATGTTACATGTTACCAAAGATCCGAGAACTTTCATAAAATTTATATTTATGGATAAAAATCTTTAATTTTCGTATTTAATCCTCAAATCATGAAAGTTACCTTACCTTGTTTAATTTTGTAATTTTCGTGACAAATAAAATTTGATGTTATTTTCGTGAAAATGATAAAATAATTCAAACTTGAGTTGTTACACGATTTTACCGAAAATATGAATCGTCAATTATAGTCATTTTGATTGATTTCAGAGCACTCTGAAGAAAAATTTTGGGGAAGGTTTGGTTAGGTTAGATTAGAGTGGCTGTCCTGGAGTGAGACACACTTAGAACATAGAGGCCGTTGTGATACCGAAATAGGGTTGGCTCATTCCCGGGCACTACTCCATGGACCATTTGGATCTGTTTAAGAACATTAGGAGTGTTTTGACGTCGACAGACTTTAGGTCGAAGAAGTCGTCAAAGAGAGGCTGGCTCAAGTAAGTCCATCTTCTCATATCAAGTGCTGGGCAGTGACAAAGAAGATGGGACATCGTCTCTTCCTACTCACCCAACCAGTGTCCTGTTATAGCCGTAACAACTTTGCTAACAGAGTCCCTTGGAAGAAACATAAGATCTTCGGAACGCCTATGATTGTACTCAGATCATATTTGCCTTGTAGCATCGCAGGTGCGCTCCTCCCTCCATCTAAGATTGGCCCTTTTTAAAATATTCTCTTTAAGGATCAGCTTACAGTTCGCGAACGGAACTCCCGGATTTCTATTGATACTTGTGTCCAACAGCATTGTGCCATTTCTAGTAAGCTCGTCGTCTTCACAATTTCCTGGAACGTCTCTGTGTCCCAGTACCCATACCAGGTTTACATTCATTTGTTCCCCCAGCTCATTTAAAGGCGTACGTCAGTCTTGTGCTACCTTTGAGGTTAGATAGACTGAGCTGAAGGATTTAAGAGCTGCTTGGATGATTTTCATGGGTCCTTCATACCCTGGCTATGATATTTTTCTTGGACCTCAAATGGCAGACTCCAAACAAAACCGTAAGACTGTGTAGGGAAGTAAAGTTGCCAATTGAGGATTGAGGATTGAATACAAATCAAAATTTGAATATAAAAACTAAACATGTCACATATCCAAAAGTGTGGGGTCCTTTTAAATTACACAATTTTAAAATGAATTTTAAATTGTGTTTGTGTAAAATGTGTTAAATTGAATAGAGAATTCTTATTTAAAGTATAAAACAAAAAAAAGGCTCTGTGAATTTATTATTGATTTTCATTTTTTGTTTATAATTATGATTTTTTTTTCTTTTTTTCTTATGTTTTATTTTTATTAGTTATGAATAGTGTTAAATATTTAAAAAGTAATATATTTTTATTTTAATTGAAATAAATTAATATGTTTGCTTATTAAAATTTATTAAAAAAACAGAATAGGTATGTACTACCTATTTAAGACTGGAAAAATCCAACTAATTATTATTAAAATATTAAATTTTAAAAATATTTCTTTATTTTATTTACAAAAACATTCTTTTTAATTAGGTTGCCAAAACTATCACTAATTGTTCATTTTAAACCAAATTTTTTTGGACAAAATTTTTTGACTCTTTTGAAAAGTTATTTTAAAACTCGATGGATGGAATTTTTTTTGAAACCAACTTATTATTCGGTCAAACTTTTTATTTTTCATGTTATTTTTTAGATCACATGCTTTTTTCTGCGAAATATCGATACCAGGATCAAACTATCTTCAAAACTTGTATAGGTAGGTTAAATTTGACCACAAATATGAAAAGTATGACCCAAATTTAGTATAATTCCATACTTGGTTGATTAAAATTGGATGCAATTTGGATGTGATAGAGCAAAATTAAATTTTTTGGTTTTTGATGACGTCATAAAGTTCAAAAAAACGATTTTTGTTATAATACACCCAAATTTTATCCGATCGGAATGGAATTTTTTTTGTTACCCACTAATTTTGGGTCAAACTTTTCATTTTTCATGTTATTTTTTAGCTCACATGATTTTTTTGCGAAATATCGATACCAGGATCCGACTATCTTCAAAACTTTTATAGGCAGGTTAAATTTGACCACAAATATGAAAATTATGACCCAAATTTAGTATAATTCCATACTTGGTTTATTGAAATTGGTTACAATTTGGATGTGATAGAGCAAAATTCAATTTTTGGATTTTGATGACGTCATAAAGTTCAAAAATTTAATTTTTTTGATAACACAGGCAAATTTGATCCGATCTTATTGGAATTTTTTTTGAAAACCACTAATTTTGGGTCATTCTTTTCAGCTGTGATGTCAGTTTTTCGCTGGCTATCACTTATGTGCTAAATTCTGGGTCCAAGACTCCACATTCTTGAAACTTATTGAAGTTAGGTAAGTTTTAATCACAAATTTGAAAAGTTTGACCCAAATTTAGTAGGATTACATACTTGGTTTATCAAATTTGGGTAAAATTTAGATGTGATAGAGCAAAATTAAATTTTTTGGATTTTGATGACGTCATAAAGTTCAAAAAATCGATTTTTTGTAAAATACACCTAAATTTTATCCGATCTGAATGGAATTTGTGTTGAAACCCACTAATTTTGGGTCAAACTTTCCATTTTTCATGTTATATTTTAGCTAACATTCTTCTTTGTAAATAAATTTTGGAATCAAGACCCCACTTGATTATATTTTTCAAATTATTTTGCTGTTTCGATACTTTTTTACACCCTGTATAGTAGGACACCCTGTTCTAATGTACATTTTTGTAAGCAAGAGTGATTTATTAATTTCTTAATCCATAAAACTAATAAAACTCAAAAATTATATACAAAATTTATTAATTGTGATTCAAATCAAAATTATTGACTTGGTTTTGTCAATAAATTATTTTTAACAAAAAATTAATTGTATTCATTTTTAATGGGAAGTAGTCGTCTTTGAATATTCGAAATTCATTTGAGTATACGCTTACAGTTGGAAAGCCAATTTCAAATTTGTTGAAGTTGGAATCTTATTAAGTTTCACAAAAATACTATAATCGAGATAATTCGATAATAAGCGGAATAATTTCTCTGGTATGGTCTAAAATCGCAACCAGATATCGATCGAAGAGACAGAATTTTAAATTATATTTCAATAAATGCTCGACTTATCGCTCAATGAGCCCTTTTTAGTACTTTTTGGAGTCGCTGATCTCGATTCCGAAGTCAGAATCGGGACATAATCCCCCTTCTTAGAGTAATTCACCCAATGCTGATCAAAACCAGAAACAGTTTGTAAATTTTCGACAAATGAACCAAAAAGGTATACCCGGAGACTTTTGGGGTCGCTGATCACCATTCCGAAGCTAGAATTCCGATATACTCCTCCACTCCTGATATAATTTACCTCACGCTGCTCCAAAACAGCAATATTCTGTAATTATTCAAGAAAATGTGTCAAAAAAGTATACTCGGGGAATTTTTGGGGTTGCTGATTTGGGCTTTACCTCCAGAGTAAAAATTCCAATATAGCCTCCCTCCCTCTGAAATAATTCATAATTTTGTAAAATATTCACAGAATGTTGTTGTTTTAGACCAGCGGGGGCAAATTATCCCAGAAAACAAGGAGTATATCGAAATTCTGAATTGTGATAAGCGACTCTGAAAACCTTTGGGTATAATTTTTTGGTCCAGTTTGTTAAATATTTTCAAAAATCATTTCAGAAATGGATTCCAATAATAAACTTTCTAGCGGCACCAAGTTAGATGTAGATTTTGATCTATACACCTTCCTATGTGCTCATCGATTTGAACATACTCAAAGCCAACTATCAAATCGCCGACTATTCTCTATTCTTATTACCCACTATATTATCTATTACCCTTCATGGTGACATTGTTTACCAAACAAATGACTAAGTAGTAAGTGAAGTCACTACTCAGTACTCAGTGGTTGTGAGACATGCGCTAAAGCATTTCTCATTGCTATCCGGATTGATCCGAACGATCCGAACACACCCGAATCGAACGCGATTTGTTAAATAAAAACACGGTAAGTTTAAGTTATAATATATATATATATATATATAAATATAATACCTTGATACTGAATTCTTACAAATACAAAAGGTGCTCAGCAAAAACCAATATCTTACCTGTTTTGAGTTAAGTGAGTTCAATTTTTTTACTTAAAGTGATTCATTTTTAATATTTATTGAAAAGTGAGAATTTAAAGTGTGTCTTTTCTTTTGTTTTGTAGCCTCAATTTATTCAAAATACGTCCGAGTGTTACCCGTTTTTCATTGTTCTGAATAGTTTCAAGTTTTTGTTTTGTTTTGTTTTGAAATTGCAGGTAAATATTTATTGAATTTGCATTTTACAACGCATTTATTTTAAACACACCTGCAGTATGCACAAGTTGACCATTTTTTATTCTGAAAAAGGCCTTCAATTTTTTATAAAAATTAATAAATTTTCTTGGACGCCAGTCTAGACTAGATAATCGAATTTTCTATTGCAAAAAGAATTGTGTAAATTTTTTTTTTCACAGTAGTCATTTAGTTAAGTTTATTAAGTTGGATTTTTTTTAGTGTTTGTTATCACTTAATAGGTAATTAATAAAGACAAAAGCAAGATAAGATAACAAAAGCAATAATAATAAAGTGATAACATACTTTACGTGACAATTTTAAATAGAATAAAATTAAATTTCAAATGATAAACATTCTTTGGGTACAAACACAAAGGTATGCTTTTTTTAATATTTAGCATTTAGCATTCATTAGCATTTTATTTTTATTGTATAGGTAGGTCTAGGTATTTGTAGTAAGCGCATCATATTTTAGCTTCATGAGGTATTGGCTGAGCCATTTCGAAAATTGGGATTCCCCAATAATTTCTTTTCTTTCCCCAAAAATTTAAACTATGCTAGTAAATTATATAAATACTCTATAAACGACAGTCAAAATCGGCTATAACGCCTTTCAAGAGCCTCACAATTATGGGTCTTTATAAAACCTGGCCTTAGAGTACTATATTTAACGTCTTATTATTTATAAAATTCATAATGCTCAAAATTGGTACATTTTGAACCGCTAGGCTGTCTCAAACTGTCAATATTGACAGGTCTGTACTTACATATTGGGCCACATGGACCATGGCCTTAGGTGAAAAATTTTGGGGGCTCCAAATTGATCGAAAGGTCAAAATATTTGTACTTACATGTGCTTTCATACGCTTTCTGAAATAATGACGAATTCTTAAGCATCGATACAAAATTGCAGGGGAGTATTTATACCAAATTTCCAAATAATTTGACCGAAATATTTAAAAATAACTTAAACGAATAATTTGAGTTTGGGCTTGATTCAGAACCCAGTAAAAATTTTTTTGAAAAACAGTCAAAATAATAACACCAAATTTAGAGGCAAATAGTTGTAACCATGTTTTGTCGCTCCAAGCGATAAGCCGCTTTATTAAATTTATCAATTTTCCAAAAGTGAATAATCTTTGAACATTCTTTAAACAAATCCTTAAAAGAAATTGCAGATAATGGTTATTGTAGGACCTTAATTTTTAAATAATTAAAAAAACAAGTCTTTTTTGGAATATTTCGTTCCACAAAACGATGAACTTAGCATGTTTTACTCTGCACGACGAACACTTGCTATTGCACTGTATACGAAATTTTAAAGCTCGATTTCTATGTGACTACACTTGCTAGCGGAAAAAAGATTTGGTCGTAGCATTCTACTGCCTTTGGCGCTTGTACTACCATAAGAAGTACTTCTTCGGTAATAACAAATAAAATAATTTATAAATAATGTAAACAAATAATACAATAGTACCGAAATCTCCTGCTTACTAAATGTCATGAAAATCGTTGGAGCCTTTTCCGAGATTAAATTCTTAAAATAAAACCTAAGTAGGTCAATTTTTTCATCCCAAAAACTCCCTGCATACTAATCGGGTAACAACGTCATCTACTGAAACTTTTCTTTAGTGTTTCAGTGTCGGTAAAGCAGTTAGTTGCTCCCAATTAAATGAAAATTCGCAAAGTTATAATAAAATTCATCAATAATGTTGAAAATAAGGTACAAATAATTTGAATCACAAGTCTAAACTTGACTTGACGCTTGTACTACCTTAAAAACTTGCAAAAATGTGACTTAAAAGTAGAAATAATCGTCATAATAATCGTGGGTCGTTACAAACGATGTTCGGTATAACAGATTTTGATTGTATTTGCAAATTGTGTGCGCTATGATAAGCTACGCTAAGCAGATATCAGTCTCAGTTTCAATCACCTTCGCTTGACGATTCATAATCGATTTTTTTATTTAATTTTTACTGTACATAATATTGTGAAATAATTCATGATATTTTTTTCAAATATTACTCTGATGATAAATTTATTTTCGTTAGCAACTAATTCTAAACAGACAGGGGTGGATTAAGTGTGAAGTGTAAGACACGCTGTCAGATTACTTCAGAGTTTTCAAAATCTATTGTGAGATACGAAAAAGCTTATTTTGTAATTAAATTGTTATAATTTAATCGGGTTTTTATCAGACTTACGTGCGACGTGCGATTATTTTTTAAATACAAATGATTGATCACTCATCCGTAATGAGCATTAAACAATGCTCATTGAAATTTGAATGGCCTAAATATATGGACATTGTTGCCAAAAAAACAATTTTTTTAATTGAATATTCATTTATGCTAATGAAAATTCACCCACTATCTATTCCTTTTAATACATTAAAACATTATGTTTTAAAATAACTAACAGAATAAATTGTTTAATTACTTTGCATATATTGAGTTGGACATGAAAGTTTGAACTGTTTTTATTTAGTTTCACCTGTCCCGTTGTCTGTCTGTAGTTCCCCGAGTAGTTCATGGAAGAGGACTTTTCATCTTAGAATTTTGTTTTGGGACACCCAGCGTGCGTTACTTTTGGCACACCCGGTATAGAAGGTGTAAAATATATGTGTTCATTCAACATTTGCTATTCACAAAACAATAACAAAAATGTTTTTAACAAAAAAATTTGCATACAACATATTTTTTTAAACAAATAAACATTATTACGAATTCTTTGATATGATGACAGATGTGTTATTTCTGTTTTAAAATGAAAATATCTATTACAAGGAAAATTGTAGAAAATGAATTTTATCATAATTTATGAATGAATACGATTATTTTTACTGAATCAGAAAATTAATGGACATTAAAAGCGAAATTAAAAATGTATAAAACCGATTCTGTTTCCAAATTTAAGTTTTGAGTTTAAGCGAATTAAGAAATTTTGATATAGGTGCAGAAAAAAACACGTTAATTTCTACTAAAGAAATTTTTCTAGTTAGAGCAGGCATGGGCGAGTTATTTTAAGTCGAAGTCACCATTGTTATAACTTTATTGTGTGTCATAAACTTTATGGTGTATCTCTTAATCCAAGTCCGCATTGCTCATAAAAGAGGAAGCGAGACGGATATACGACCCTTTTACCTATCTCAGTTTCTCTAATAGTAATGAGATAGGTAGAAAAAAACATGTTGTCTCTCTGTCTTACTCGTATTTTAGATTGTAACTGGTTAGGTTGTCACTGTATTACTCGTATTTTAAATAAGGATTCCGCGGGATTTCTGTAAGTCCCATTTGCCCATACCTGAGTTAGAGTTAAAGTTAGAGTCCTTCCTAGAATTTTTGTTCACAATGTTTGAATAAATTAGAATATTATATAATATATGTTAACGTAGAAGATATTAAACATATTTATGATTTATGAGTTTGTTTAAATTCTCACGACTATCTCAGATCATGTGTTATTTATATAACAATTTAATGTACATAAAGTTATGACCGCCATTAATCATATCATAAATTCAATCCAAACTTTATTACTATGTCAAGTAATTGTTCAACAATCATTATTTAAGTAGCCATGCCATTAATAGAAAATTTTGTACAAGATTTTCTGACGTCGTTAAAATCCAAAACAGTTAATTTTTGGTCTATCATACTAACTTGACTTTACTTGGTCGAAACTCACTAGAACATCCGGATTCCAGTATCTGTGACCCCCCCCCCCCAAAATCTATCTCTAGATTCACGCCTATTTTCAGGGAAATTAATGGTAAAATAGGTCTAATCTAACAGAGACCACCCACTTCATTCTTTGTTAATCTTTATTTTATTAAATTACATGTATTGATGTGGGTGGAGTTGGTTACTTCGTTCTTATCCAAGCGACGACAATGTGATCAATTCAACCGCCCCATTATAATTGCTCATACTGCCGTCGCCTGGATTCGAACCCGCAACCTATTTCCAAGTAAACAAACGGTTAAAGTCTGAAAAGCCTTAGACCGTTTAGCCATGTTTGTTTATTTAAAAAAAAAAAATGGCCGTGTTAACTTTAAGTGCACTATTTATTGACTTTTATTTATGAAATAATTAATAACAAATAATTTATTTTTAGGTTAAATAAATATTGACAAGATTAACAACTCTACGTGAATTGATTACCAAGAAAAATTATTCAAGAAAGTGAAAAAAAAAAACGTTACAAGCTTTATGAGGACTTAACTTCAAACAAAGCTCAATTTACATCAAACAAGATGTATAAATTTATCATATTATCATTACTGATAATAGTCTGTACCGGTGATAACACCGGTGACGTACAAATCAAATGTCCACGCGATTGTGTCTGCGAAGATACCACATCAACAGCCACATGTCGATTTATCGATGAAAATTATCAACAATTCGGTGAAACAAATATTAAAACATTGGTCATTCGAGACAACCTCACCTACAAACCACGTATTCAGCTCACACCGAATATCTTTAAGAATATTGGATTGAAATACGCCCAAAAAATTGTCATCTCGAATGTGACAATCGATTCGATCGATGAAAACACATTCGCTGACTTGGAATATTTAACAAGTGTCGAATTACAACATGCAAACATTTCGAAGTCGAATATACACATGTTTAAAGAAGTTTTTAACACCAACACGACTAAACATTTAAAGGCAATCGATTTGAGTCATAATCGAATCGGAAATGAATTATTTAATTCGAATACCTGCGAGGAATTAATGTTACAGAATAATGAAATCGAAGTACTTGACGGGAAAACATTTAACGGATTGTTAAATTTAATTTACATCAATTTAAAAAACAATCAAATCCAAAAAATCGATGTAATGACTTTTAAAAAGTTAATCAATCTCGAAGAAATCGATTTATCGAACAATCATATCAAAACAATCCCCTTACTTCTATTCACAACAAACACGGAACTCAGTTACTTAAAACTGATTAATAATCCGTTAGCGACACCAATCGAACAATCGATTATCAATTCCGAAAGTTTAGAAACATTAGACTTAAATAACAGCGATTTAACGGATATCAGTGAACATATGTTCATACAAATACCGAATATAATCGATTTAAAATTACAATCGAACATGATTCGAACGATTCACGAGAATGCATTTAAACATTTAACGGAATTATACGATTTAGATTTATCGGATAATCAAATACAAGAATTACCGGAAAATCTTTTTAAATATAACCTCGAATTAAAGTTGTTAAACGTTAGTAATAATTACGATTTAACGAATTTACCATCAAACGGTTTTAACATACTTGTTGGGTACACATTCGATATAAACACGTTCGATGTATCGTTTTGTTCGATTCAAAACTTAACAAGTCGAGTTTTCGATCGTATGGCTGCGTTAACTGATTTATATTTAAACGATAACAACTTAAGTCATTTACCCGAGGATATTTTCGAACACTTATACTCCTTGAAATATATCAACTTGGCAAATAATAAACTTTCTACATTACCGACCAATCTATTCAGGAATAATTTTAATTTGAATCATTTAAATTTATCGAATAATCGAAATATTAAGGTCGTTACGTTAAATATGTTTAATTCGTTACAAAATTTAATTATTTTGGATTTAAGTCAATGTGGTTTGATTAGCACAATCGAGTGGACCTCCCCCGCCGGACATGATCGATTGGTTAGCCTTAAATATTTAAACATCTCGAATAATTACATAACCGAATTAGATGGGGACAAGTTCATGGATTATATTCCAAATGTAATCAATATCGATTTAACTGGTAATCAATTGCAGTGTAATCAACAATTTACATCGTTCCTACAATCGTTAATCGCGCATAATGTACAAGTTGAGATTAATCGTGAACAATCTGAGGACTTGGATAAGAAATCACGATGGAATTTACTTACAAAAACTGTTTGTAAAGATGAACCAATCGTTCAACAAATTCCAAGCACAAATCAAACGAAAATCGATAATAAAATCGATAACGATAACGATAACAATGATGATATCGATGATGAATACTATGATGGTGATTTCTCTGAAGATGAAGATGAGGAAGATGAAAGTAACGATACGTATGATGAGACGATTTCATCATCCACGATTGCCTCGAACGATGATTTCGATTCAGATGAAGATGACGAAGAAGAAGATGAAATTTTACTCGATAGTTATTATTTAAATAAAGATTATAGCAATTACACGAAAGTCTTAATGTTTTTAGTTGGTGCGATAACATCCGCCGCGATTGTATTCCTTTTATCGTGGTGTTCAATCGTTTTATATCGACGTCGATTGGCGAACAATAAGTACAATCAAAACATCAATAATATTATAACGAAAACGTTACAACAACCGTACAACAATGGAAGTGATTCGTTTAAAACGAAGAAAGATTGTGGTCTGGTTTATAAACAATTGTCTGAAGAATTAACTCCACAACAATCGAACACAACAAATTCAACTTCAATGATTAATCCATCAGTGATATTAACACGATTATATTCGATAATCAATCATCAAAATGCGTCTGCGACTTCACGTTATCAACAGATTCAACCAGAAGATCAACAATTACATCAATCAACAATTACAATTACAACAATTAATCAATAAAAATCTATTACTTACTTTCCAAAATTTTTATTTAGCTCAATCAATTTGTCGATGTCTCTGTTAACCTCTAAAATACATTCTTCTAGGGCGGGGAATCCCCACGTCTTTTTTGTCGTCAACGGGGGATTGTCTACTTTTATCTAAAGAAAAGAAATATTTCGAAATGTCAAGTTCCCGAAAACGAAAGAAATGAAGGCGAAAAACTGAGTTATATATCGAAATCTCGACAAATTGACTGAGTTAATTGTTGATCATAATTTTATTGTTATTTTTACAGTGAAATTCGTTTTGGGTCGACAGAGGGTCAGCCTGTTACACCAAAAACAATTAGTACAAAGACTAAAAATGCCAAAGTGAAATAAATGCACAACCAAGTCGAATTTCGAGTTACTCAAAATATTAAAATTTTGAAGAGTCTAATTTGTTACATGTTCCATGAGAACCCCCCCCCCCCCGGCGTATACATCGGTTATCTGTTTTGAGTCGTAATTTGAAAGAATGAACCCGGCTGTGGTCCCATTCATACAAGCAATTCAGGATCGGAGTAATCATGTCGGGGGCCCTTTCAAATACAATTCTCAGCCTTTTGAAGATCATCAGGTCTTTTCAAGTTGATGAACGGATATGAGTAAAATGAGACACGAGTTTTTTTAATTTTAACTTTATTCTTGTTAAATACAATAAAGTACAATAAACGAAAGATGATATTTTTTAACGCATGCGTAACGTAACGCATCCATATTATTAGTTCTACTTCTCGATACTAGATGGTTCTGTTCCGTATGCAGTATTTCATTAACTGACTTTTTTCATCAAATTGTGCCAATTTATAATTTAAATTTGAAAAACAGAAAGGCAATCATTGATAAAGGATAATTGGGATGGTATTCCTAGGAAAACTAGCGTAATCCTGGAGTGGAGCCCAAATTGAAACGAATTTCACTGAATCGAAGGTGATGTTATTTTCTAATTTCTCTTTACTGCATATTTTCTTTTTTTAAATAGTTATTTTTGTGTTTTTGTGAATAACCAATAAATAATGACTGACGTCACAATGCAGTACAAATTATGATGAACAAATTTCAAAATATATTTTCAATTTGTTTTGAGCAAATCATTTATTTTGTTTGCTTGTGTTCTTTTATGATGCCATTACAGCTCATGTTTGACATTTCATATAACGATGACGTCGTTGTATACGTCATAATGTCATCAATAAAAAGAGCACAAGCTTTATTATTATTATTTTTTTGTGTAGTAATATTTGATGATTTTATGTTTTAACAATAATAAATATTATTTTTTTCCAAGTCATTATTAATTAGATATAATAAATTAATTAAAACTTATTAATGAATTGAATTGAATTAATTTGAGCTTATTAAATGATTGTAACGTTAACGTTAATTACGTGTATTGACGTGTATTATTAGAATGCATTTATTTTAATTATTATTACTATTAATTATTTTATTATTAATTATATTAAATTAATAAAAATATTATATTTTAAATTTATTGTGACTATTCTTTCATATCTATAAGAGGCCATATCCATAGAAAATGCCAATAAGATCCTAGTTACGGACCTGCTTTTATATTTAAACTATCTAAAATATCCATGAAGGTTATAAAGAAGGAGAACGATCGCTACGTGTAAAAGCATTAGCGCACCTGTCCCTGAAAATTTAGAATTTATAGTTCATTTTTCAGCCACCAGCCGCGCTGTCGTCGTTAAGTAGTATCTGCGAAGTTAGCTGTTTATGAGTACAAGTAGATGAAGTTAGTTGCATAATGTACAAATTGATATATCATTTCAAATTAGCGCACAACAGCCCGCTTTTATTGATACTACTTAGCGGTCGCAGCGCCTCACTTATTTTATCCATATTTCGGGGACAATATTTTCTATAGCGATCGTTCTCCTTCTTATAACCTTCATGATCACATCGTAGATGTAACAGCAATTTGAACTATAACTGTTACGTGTTCGTATTAATTTATAAATTAAAATACAAATGGAATAAATCTCTTTGCGATGAGAATCTGTTTGCGATTTACAATTGAATCTAAAAAAAAAGATTGAAATAGTGCAGGAGCAAAAGGAAATACAGGGATGGTTTAGATTGAAACTAAATTTAAATAATAACAACACAACATTAAATTTAAAAAATACTTTAATTAAACATTTAACTTGATTTAATATTT
The DNA here is from genome assembly GCF_905475395.1 of Chrysoperla carnea. NCBI lineage: Eukaryota > Metazoa > Arthropoda > Insecta > Neuroptera > Chrysopidae > Chrysoperla > Chrysoperla carnea. The sequence continues at coordinate 36,424,095 of NC_058342.1, forward strand.
AAAACACTTAACATTTAAATCACTAGCATTGCGTTGCGTCATTCAAAATACTGTAAATAATCAAGTAAATGTCAACTGAACGTTCAAATAAAACTTATAAATCATTCATATCTTATTTGGTTTGTGTTGGATGCTTGGAACAAACGAACCGAACGTATCGGAGCACAAAGTTTATTTATCAGGAATGCCGATTTAAATCTTATACAATTCCCTGACTTTTTCGTGAGCAAAAATTCCCTGGCTTTAACGAGTATAAAATAAATATTTCGAGGTAGTTAGTAGTCAGGGCCCCTATTCTTGAGGGCGAATATTTACCGCCCTTTACGCTCAAAGCCTATACAGAGTGTCTTTTTAAGTTGACATATGCTTGAAACTCGATAAATAAATTTAATTGAGGATAATTGGGCCCGGCTCGCCCCCCCCCCCTTTTGGATCCAACACAAACCGCATGCAAACATGCGTCTATTAACAGCAAATAATATTATAATACATTTAAATTGATTCCCATTCAACATTTTTAAAATACTTGTAATTGTAATAAATAAAGCTTTGTTTTTCGAATAGAGTTACATAATAGCTTACAAATCTCATGTCTCATGTTTTACTTTACGTCCCAACTGAAATATTGAGAGACTGGAACGCTCACTGCCTATAGCGCCCAACAAGCGGGGACGGTGCAGCATGATTCGGGTGGGTATACGTGTTTCTTCCTAACTCTTCTGCTCTTACAACTTTATTCGTCATGGGAACTGATGACAGGTACTTTAACTTTTGACAGGTTCGTACTCTGATTTCTGTTGAAATTTGACTTGTCATAGACAGGTTCTATTTTCTACCACTAGATAGCGCTAGAATCAGTTCCCATGACGAATAGTCAGTCACTTTCAAATCAGACTGTTGTACGAGAACAACATGTATACCCGTCATTTTCTTTCTCTGTCTCTTCGCTGCCAGAAGACTAGATAGCGTTCCAGTCCCTCTGTATTTCAGTGTCCTAACTACAACTCAACTCATTTAGCTTGGCTTCAACCAAATATCACTAAGTAAATATTATAAATCCGTTCATCATTTGTAAATTTATTAAGAGACATTTAAATTTGACATTCTCTATTCGTTTGATATCTGTAGGTGATTGTGTTTGCAAATTAAACTTAACCTAAATTGAGCAAATTTGAGATCTCGAAAATTGATTGTGTTCTGTTATAAACTTCATCCGTAACCTCTAACATTGTTGGTAATAACTGCAACGTATTTTGAATTTCAACGTCACTTCCACACACCTAAAATAACAAAATTCAAATATTTATATTCGAATTGAGAAGCTTCTCCTTTTTTTTTGAAGTCGATTAATAAATAATGTTGTAGGATTGTTTTACCTTATTGAGTAGTTGTCGTTGAGTAGGCATCGTATAGGTGGCAAGATTAACAGCTTTTCGTATAAACCAGGAATGATACTTTGATAATGTTCGATCGTACGCTTGCTTACAACATTGTGCCACACAAACTGTTGACTGTAATTGAGACAAATCACGTAAGAACACTCTTATAAAATCTAAAAAACACGTACACTTACAAATACTACTGAAATTCTTTAATTAATACTTGGTAAGTAGTCTTAGTGGTTTAAAACAGTAACGTAACGTAACGTAAAGGATTTAACAAACAACAAACAATTCATTTTAGACCTAGAATAAAGGAATCGATTCCCCTTGGTCCAATATGCGACAGATTTTCAATTGGAAGCCCAGATCTGTAACTCGAAAGGTTACAGTGTGGCACTTATCAGCATCATCTCAGATAGCCAAGCTGCTCTTCAAGCCCTTGACGCGTCAAGATTCCAATCAAGGATAGTTTATGAATGCTTCGAGGAGCTGAATCACCTGGCACTGAACAACACATTCAGGCTGATCTGGGTTCTGGGTCACTCTGGCGTTAAAGGGAATGACGCAGACGAGAGGGTACAATCAATATCAATATAAATGAATTGTTTGCAGTTAAGGTCAAGATAAGATCAAATAAGATAAAATAAAATCAACAAAAATGTTACCTAATCCTCTATGCAATCGTAACAACGTACGACTTCCTGAAACGTAATCCTTTTTAGTTAATAAATCGTTGGATCTCTCATAATCGATCATTGAATTGATTGATTCAAATGGATTTGAAGGGTCATGAACAACGCTGCCATTCATATTATTTTCAACTTGTTCACGAGCACCATTTGTAGATGTTTCTAGATGTGATGCCTCAATTAATTTTTCAAGAATCGCTACTTTTGTATCGATTTCACTCGATACAAAACTAAACATTGATCCCATCAATACAAAAAATCTGTTTCAAAAATAAATTCATTTTACTAAATATCAAAAAGGAAAAAATTAATGCATCTTTGAAATTGTTTATTAGGTTGTTAAAACTTCGTAAAAAAAAGTCGAGCTCTCAGAGGCGAACCTAATCCCCTTTTTTGATGTTGGTTTATGAATCCCAATTCTTATCACAATCCCAGGGCGTCGCCAAGAGGGGGGGGGGTAGGTAGGAGCAGCTAATCCCCCTAGAAATTCACAAAAATGGTTCAAACTACCTACTTGCTTTAACAAAGTAAAATACCAAAAGTCCACGGTTCTCACCAGTATAAATCCGGATTTCAGGGTCTGTGCCCCCCCCCCAAAATTTAACTCTAGATCCACGCCTGTTTTCAGGTAAATTAATGGTAAAAAAGATCTAATTTTTACTTGTACATACAATTCATAATTTTGCTATTGGCTGGCGACACCCTTGTCCCAATTCCATTTAAAACAGCCCAAAAACAATTGCTTATATTGGCCAGCTGTGGTTCTTTAATAACAATGAACACTTGAACAATGGACTTGGGACCATAACAATAAATTTGTACAGACTGGGCTAATTGATAAATTATGATAAGACTCACTTATTTAACTCTTTATAAGCTTCCAAATAAGCACTCAAATAAATATCTTCGGATTCTTTTAAACTGTCCGTAAATAGATCATGAACTTTTTCTAAATTGAATGCCCGTACTTTAATTTCACTATCTTTTTCTATGTTTTCAGTCGCATCTAAACTATTTTTCTCCATGATTATTGATTGTTCGTTTGGCTTTTTGGTTTAATATTAATGTAATTGAATAATATTTATTGTTAAGTATGCCAACAAATTTTTTAAAACGTGTCAAATAATAAAAATTGTAAATTTTTATTTTCAAAGTCAACTCATGATTTTTATTAAAACAAATATGTTGTTGAATAATCACTACATAATCTACCACTAATCATTTTGACAGTCATGAAAATGAAAGTGATTACATAATAACATAGGTATATGGTTTATTTTATTTAATAGCTGCCATCGAAAATTTCAATCAATAGATGATGCCTCATTAAATGCAACTTGTTTTTTAGAAGAAGAACCAAAATCAGCTTCAAAATTCTATCGTGCTCATAGGCTTCTCAAAAAACTGTGTAATTGAGTTTTAATTACCACACCTAAATATTCTGTCATTGAGCGTCTTTAACCCCTCGATTCCTTCAAAACAGGTTGTAAAGGTTAAAAGTCATTACTGGTCACCCCAGGAATGGGTAATTATCTTATATCTAAATTATTGAGATCCCCCAAACTTCTTGGTCCTTCCTTGAGCTAAAAGTTAGACGTGTGGAAACTATAAAACTTTAGAGGTATAAATACCATATTATAAACATGGCGAGCCCTAGGATTTCCACCTCAAAATTTCGGGAAATCGGAAGGTAGATGAATCTTATTACTTAATCGAATCCTAATAGTGTACGATATTTTTGATGTTTTGTAAACCCTTTTATTTCTTAATTACAAATTTAAATAACTATCCTTGAAATAATTTAAAATAAAAGCTCAGAATTTACTAAAATCTAAAGAGTCGGAAAAAACTGCACGACTGATGCAGTCTCTCGATCAAATCAGGGGAGTGGGCAGCCCTAACGTGCCTCGAACAGTGATTTTAGACAGTACCTCAATAAGCCTGGCATAGATGTCGCTAAAAACTGGTATTTATTTTTGGAACATTTAGAACGTGATAAATGGTACGTATACCAAGAAATTGGTACGTCTAACATCACTGGCCCCGATAAAGAAGAGCCATACCAAGATGAATGTTTCCTAGATATCTAAAAATATAGATTCAGCATTGAAAATTGCATTATTAAAGAACTGCGGAAGCTTCGGAGTATTCTTGAAGGACGGCCAACGCCAGTTTGCGGTATTAAATAGACCTTTTCATTATATCAAGCGCAAGTGCAGAGTTTATGTTTTCGGATTGACAGCAATGAGTTGGACTAAGATAGAAGATATTAGTTATTTATTTTATCTCATTGATTATAAATTATTTAGTCCGAAACAAAAGTGAACCGTGAATAGCCGTTAAAAGTACAATAGCCGTTGTCACAAATGAACTAGAAACGTGACAAATGTCAATGTATCGAATTATACCATAGATAATAACTACCAGATGGCAGCGGCAGTGGTTCAGTAATGTGAATATGGTTGTGGTATATTATCTATAAGATTGTAAAATTCGGTTCGATTACCGAATGACAATACTCAATTTTTTGTTTAAAAAAAAAAAAAATAAGAAAACAAAAGTATGATAGAAAAATAGTAAATGTGTTTTTGAAATTAAATAACGAAAAAAAATAGTGACGTTCTCCTCGACAAGATTCTCCATAATTTTTGATAAATATCATTTTTTTTAAATCGTGTTCGAAATTTACGATTCTAAATTTGTATCCTTTCATTTTTTTGTAAACCGTAAAATCACCCAAATTTATGAAAAAATGTAACAAATATTTTTTAATAGACCTGTGTTTTTCTGGAGGGGGAGAAGTTTAGTTATTTCGATGAAAATGAGCCGTTTTAAAATGTTTTCTGTGTGTTTGTTCTATTTGTTTCTAATACAGAATATTATTGCTACGGACACTGCAACAAGTCAATTTGAAAATGCGATGGATTTGAATCAAACGTCAGGATATTGTTCCCCATACATGGGAAAGGTGATTAATTATTATCCAATTATTTTTTTTTTTTAAAATTGTAAATAGGAGCGGCTTTTAAAGTCAAACAAGGATGTTGGGTCCTGGGTCCTACGTATAGTTTTGGCATTTTGATGCTGGTAAATTAACAACGGTATTATTATATAAGACTTGATATTATACAATTTTCACCTTCTTACTTAGTTTTTAAAGTTAGAAATCCGGTTAATTTGAGAATTAATTGAGTAATTAATAAAAATCTGGCCAAAATATAAGGATTTAAAGCGATTCCATACCACAATACTCGAACAATTGTTAAATTAACCCGATTTTCGATCGACATTATCGTATGTAATGAAATTTATCGAAATTGGAAACCAAAATTTAGCCTAAATAGCCGAGCGGTCTAAGGCGTTTGTCTTTGGCTGTTTGTTCATTTAGACTTAGGTTGCAGGTTCGAATCCAGGCAGCGGGAGTGTGAACAATTATGATTAATGAGGGCGGTAGAATTGATCCACATTGTCGTCGATAGGATAAGAACGAAGTAACCGACTCCACCCACATCAAAATATAATTCTAAATATGTTTGTAATTAAATAAATAAAGATTAACAAATAATGATGTGGATTGCCTTTGTTATAGGCGTCCATGTCAGAGAAACGGAGGCTAAACCCCATTATTATTTCGGAAATAAATCGTAATCAATATCTATTTTATTAGCTAAAGTTTTTTGGTCGGCCTCTATACTTCATCCGTCCAGAAATCTACCAAACGCTATCAATTTTTCACGCTCGACGCCGACGCTAACGCTAAGTTTGATTGCTATAGAGCTACATTTGTGAGATGTTTTAGATGAATTAAGTAAATTTCACTTTTAATTAAATCAAATAATTGTTTTAGGTGTGTCGTAATTATGTAAATAGCGTACGATTCGTATGGTTTAACTTAACGAAAGATACGACTGGCGGCTGGTTAAATGAACAAATAACGGCTGGTTTATGGACCGAATTAATTGAAACATTAAAAGAGCCATGTCGTAGTGCTGCCGAAAAACTTTTATGTACATATGCTTTTCCACATTGTATTATCAAGGAGGGCGGTTATTCCAGAGCGTTGCCATTGTGTTACGAGGATTGTATTGCAGTTAAACAACAGTTCTGTGCGAACGAGTGGGCTGTCATCGAGGACAACAAACAGCGAGGTATCTTTTTTAAATCGCGCGGTCATTTCCAACTGCCCGATTGTGATAGTTTACCTCGTTTTAATCCAAACAGTAGTGTGTCTACCTGTTCGCATGCTAAGCTCACTGAAATGAAATTGGATGAAGTCACTGGTAAGTCACTAATTAGCACTTTAGCAGTTATTGATTGCTAACTAATATAGCATAGTTTACCTACGCTATTCTACTCTACTCTACGAGTCTACTACTTCATTCCCTTCCAAAGTAGGCAGAGGGTCTCGGTAGTGGTACTTTAGACTATAGAGTAGAAATAGAAGTAGGGGTGGGATTGTAATTGACATGATAAAAAATGAGTTTTGAACTTTGCAGAGGATTGTGTTCGAGATCGTGGACGATTCTATCAAGGTAAAGTGAACGTGACTAAATATAAACTACCATGCCAAAAGTGGGATTCACAAGAACCGCATTCACATGATCGTCCTCCAGCTGTTTTCCCAGAAGTACAAAATGCTGAGAACTATTGTCGTAACGCGGGCGGGGAAGAGCCAGTCCCATGGTGCTACACCATGGATCCAAATGTACGTTGGCAACACTGTGACATACCGCTTTGTGATAATATTACGAGCGCGGATTCAACGGGTACTGAATTTCGGGACATTGTACACATGGAAACCTTGTTCACACCTGCGTTTGTGATGGCACTAGCTGGAGCTGGATTCGCTTTCATCGTTATTACGTTGTTATTAGCGTTAATGTGCCATCGATTGTACAAACATCGTTTAGCCGCAGGTTATGGACCAACGGCAACAAATGATAACCATCGACAAGTGAATATCGATCTCGATAAGCTACCTAGCAACATGGCCTATCATAGTACAGGAGCTCAACTGAATCCACTGTTAGAGAAACTTGAATTTCCACGGAATAATATCATTTATATACGGGATCTGGGTCAGGGCGCGTTTGGACGAGTTTTCCAAGCAAAAGCACCTGGATTAATAGCTGGTGAAGAATTCACTCTAGTTGCGGTGAAAATGTTAAAAGATGAAGCGTCCCAAGACTTGCAAGTTGACTTTGAACGTGAAGCCTGTCTATTAGCTGAATTCGATCATCCTAATATTGTTAAGTTGCTAGGCGTGTGTGCCGTGGGACGTCCCATGTGTTTGTTGTTCGAGTACATGGGTCGTGGTGATTTGAATGAGTTCTTAAGGACTTGTTCGCCAAATAATTACGTATTACGTGCTGGAGGGATGGTGCTAAACGATGGCTCAGATGTGTGGCGTGATGTTCGATTGACACATCGCGATCAATTGAGTGTTGCTCAACAAGTGGCTGCTGGAATGGTTTACTTATCAGATCGAAAATTTGTTCATAGGGATTTGGCAACCAGAAATTGTTTGATTGATGACAACATGATTGTTAAAATTGCTGATTTTGGATTATCCCAAAAAATTTATTTACAGGTAAATTACAGCTCTTTTTCATTTCTTCTTCCAGCAAAATCCGAATATTTAGAAGAATCAGAAGAATCGATTAATGTAATAGAAAGTTGTGTTCTTGATTCTTGAGCCGAGTTCAAACGCTGGCCTCCGGTATTGGAATTCACTGCTCTGCCACTAGGCCACTGTACCTCTGTCGAAATATTATAAATATAGCTAGAAATATTAGGATATTTTAAGTAAATTTTTTTGTTTTTTAGGATTACTATAAAGGAGATGAACAGGATGCGATACCAGTTCGTTGGATGCCCTTGGAAAGTATTTTATACAACAAGTATACAATCGAATCAGACGTTTGGGCTTTTGCCGTATGTTTATGGGAGATATTCTCATTTGCACTTCAACCATACTATGGGATGACGCACGAAGAGGTTGTGAAGTTCGTGAAGGAAGGCAACATGTTAGCGTGTCCAGACAACACACCATCATCCGTCTACAAGTTAATGCAAAGATGTTGGGCGCACAAACCATCTGATCGTCCCAGTTTCCGTACAATTTACGCTACACTCGAAGAAATTATAGATGATTTAGAGAGGACTACATAGCATCCGGCCATTTCCACGAGCATTGGTCTCAGTGGAATTGGCCTTGGTGTGCGAATTAGTGCCAGTGTTAGTTCTAGTGGACATGATTCTACTAGTTTGTATTCAGTGGTTGACGTGCCCGGTATTAAATAGATACATACTTCAATCTTCAACCTTCAACCTTTAACCTTACTGTTTACGTGTGCAATCCTCAATGAAGTGTTGTGCTTCAAGTGTGGTTCAAGTGTCAATTTAACTAACTGTGCACGCTCGTCCTCGTCCAAAAATAAACTATTTACTATTGGTTCGTGGGGCGAGGCACGGCCAACATGCATTTATATTGAATTGGATTGAATTGGATTCATGATGAATCTCACAATGTGATATGAATTAGTTACTCAGTCAGTACCAACCAGTAATTATTATAAAGCAGGGAAAAGCTCATTATTTAGCTCTTAAAGAAAGATTAAGCGAATGAAAATAAGATATCTCGTACGTGCAAATGAAATCGGTTATTTTTAGCATTCCAGTACGAATTATTCCTTCGTAGCGATGTGGAGCTAGTGCTAATTCATACTGACTGGACTAAACTGGACTGGGCTATATTCAATTCACAATAGAACGCTTTGAGAATACTAAAGTTCACAACTTTTATCTAAAGAAAATTTGCCAAATATTTTTTAAAAATCGATTTTACGTTATTTATTTTTTATTTATATTTTAAAAGTAATTTTTTTTATTGTGATTTTTACAAATACGTTTTTATGTTCTCTTAAAATGTGGCTGTGGGTGTCTTGCTTTGACTCTGACTCTGACTTTGACTCGGATTCGTTTATTTAAGCGTAATTAAAATGTAGCGACATATTTTTTTAAACTAATTGCTTTTTAATCAAATATTAAATTAGTTATTTATGAAAATCTCTAGTCAGCAGATACAGGTAGATACATAACATTTTTTTTAAACTTCAAGTGCGGATCCAGCCCTCAAAAAAGGTGATGGACACGGCACAGCATTCTAAAATCGGCCAAATGCGAATCGGAGTATGAACTCGCTCTTGATCGGTATAGTGCATTCCTACAAAAGAAATGTTTACAAAATATTTGACGCCCTGACCAAGATTTTGTACCTACAGTGTATTTGTAAATTAATGAATCTGTAAAATGTTAATTTGTTCGCTCACAAACTACTGAACCAATTTTGATGAAATTTTTACAACTTTACATTAAATCATTTTAGTTATTACTGCTGATTTCAAAAGAACAACTAACATTTGTATTTGATTAGTCTAGAGAGTTAAGTTGAGGAGCAAAAGACAGACTTAAGCACATATCCGAGCCGAAGATGATATTTTTGACGAAAGCTTTTTGGATTTTTCCATACAAATGAAACACATATCCATATCCATAACTATAAAATAATTAGAGCAAAGTGCTTATGCTTATTTGACGAAGCGAGTTCAAGCGACCAAACGCCACTATTTTATTTTACTCGCTAATTAATACTTTTATTTTTTAAACCATTAAAATTCATCAAAAATATTTTACTTAAACTAAATTCAGTATAGTCTAGTCTCGCATAGTCGATGTATGCGAATTGGTACCTAAGAGTAATAAGAGACATATTTAAGGGATCTATCGGTTACAACAACTCATCCAACAAGAAAATCGACACGTTGATATTTTTGATGAATTTTCAATCGTTAAATTTCCATTGTTTTTGAAAGACAGATCTGTCATTCCATTTATATAAAAACTATGTACACAGCGCTTACTTTAACTTTCGATTTTAAGTATCCCAAAATCTAAAAATCTACAAAGTCATGAGACAACTACTACGCAATATTACATCAAATATGTAATTTGTATTGCATAAAAAATTACAAAATGGGAATGGATATGAAATTTGATTATTATATAATTTTTCATTTATATATTTTTATTATTATATGAATTTTGATGTCTTTACGAAGAAAATGACCGTCGCTGAATTTGCAGAACCCCTTTATCGACCTTTTCCTGCTGAGTTCGCCCTGTAACGAATTATTTTGTAAACAATTTGTTGTATATTTTTTTTTTCTGAAAATAATATGCAGATAATCAGATACTAAGATATTTAAAATCGAAAGCTAAAATGAAGACACCCTATATACATTGATATATATTTTTGGACATAGTTCGTAAGTGATTAAAAAAATATCTCAAGAAATCAAAATGTTACTAAAAAAATATTTTTAAATAAAAACGTTAGTAGTGTAATATAAAAATTCAAAAAAAAATAAATTTTTGCTTCCAGGTTATTGCAAATAAAAACAAGAAAATAAAAAGCTATTATATTAATAGTTAAAAATTTAAATAAAAAAATTGTTACCAGTTTAAAAAAGAAAAATGCTTTGTAATCACTTAACAGGATTATGATGCGAATAGACCTTTTCATTTTAAAAAGTGATTATCTTTTGTTTCGGACAGTTTGTTAGAAAACTAATGTGATAAAATGTATAACAAATATATTGTATCTTTGTCCAACTTATAATGTACTGACTGTACGAAACAAAAATGAATTGTACTTGAAATGAAAAGGTCTATTGATATTCACTTTGATTGATTTTATAAATGACTAGGATTGTCCTCACCTTACTAAACGGATATGCTAATCTTCTATATGTAAACGAGCAATTCGTCGCAATGTCATTTTATCCGTGTTTTCAGAGAGTGGGGAGAAGGAGTGGGAGGATATGTTAGAATAAATATCAATCAATTTGTATATCGATTAAATCGATTTGAAAAGTCAGATTGAATAATTGAAGACATTGTTAAAAAAATTAGGTTTTAGAAATTCTGTAAAATATTTATCTCTTAAATCAGATGATTGTAGTGTACTGCGCATGGTCAATTACATCTAAAACTTAACAAATTGCAAAAGAAAATCGTAAAAACATTCGTTAAAAGTTTGAAAAATGTAGAGATCAATTTTTAAACATCTTCCTATATATGGATTCGATCGAAAATTGATAAAAGGAAAATTAGTTTTACACTCGATTTCAGAGTATTTTGAGACTCTGGAATAGTTATTTCGAAATAGACAGGGAATTTTTCCTGGAAACAGATAGGGAAAAAGTGAGTTAATTTCATAAAAATCACACAATCCAGAACTTCGACTCAATTTGGTTTTCGAGTAAAATGAATGGTTCCAAACCAAGTTAAAAAATACAATGTTTTGCAAATTGTTTTGGGTCGGATTGTTAGATCGTTGGATGTTATTGACAAAGCCAGTAAACTATATTTATTTTTCAAAAAAAGAAAAGCGTAACGTATTTATTTAAAGTAAATTTTTCGTTGCTATTAGAATGATAAGTGTAAATGTTTTTGATTTCGATACGTTATACGTTGGTAATGATAAATAAATTGTTGAAGTTGAATTGCGCGCGCAAATGATGTCATTTAATTTTCAGTTGAGTATATAAACAATTGTAAATTTAAAAAACGCACAAAATCAGATCATCCATCATTTAAATGAAATTAAAATTTTTAATAGATTTTATACATTCATTATTTATAACTCAACTCTATAGCTGGTAGCTCTAACTTATAAGCCAATTTTGACCCAAAAAATTAAAAAATGGGTTTCATTTAACGATTGGGCGGCTACTTTCTCATAAAAACAATATCTTGAATCAAATTCTGGAATTATCTTGAAAATTGTTGGTCCAATCGTTAAATGAACCTGATTTTTGAATTTTTTGGGTCAAAATTACTTTATATACTGAGTTTCATCGAAATCGGAAACAAAAAATTTGGCTCGATTTTTTGAAATTTTTCTAAGGGGTACCCCTTAAAAAAAATCGAAAAAATCGTGAAAAAATTTTTGTTTCGGAATTCGATCAAACTCAGTTTATAAGGTCATTTTGACCTGAAAAATTCAAAAATCGGGTTCATTTAACGATTGAGCGATTAGTTTTTGAGAAAAACAATATCTTGACTCAATTTTTGGAATTATCTTGAATAATATTCGCCCAATCGTTAAATGATCGCGATTTTTGAATTTTTTGGGTCAAAATTACTTTATATACTGAGTTTCATCGAAATCGGAAACAAAAAATTTGGCTCGATTTTTTGAAATTTTTCTAAGGGGTACCCCTTAAAAAAAATCGAAAAAATCGTGAAAAAATTTTTGTTTCGGAATTCGATCAAACTCAGTTTATAAGGTCATTTTGACCTGAAAAATTCAAAAATCGGGTTCATTTAACGATTGAGCGATTAGTTTTTGAGAAAAACAATATCTTGACTCAATTTTTGGAATTATCTTGAAAAATATTCGCCCAATCGTTAAATGAACGCGATTTTTGAATTTTTTGGGTCAAAATTACCTTATATACTGAGTTTCATCGAAATCGGAAACAAAAAATTTGGCTCGATTTTTTGAAATTTTTCTAAGGGGTACCCCTTAGAAAATATCGAAAAAATCGTGAAAATTTTTTTTTTCGGAATTTGATCAAACTCGGTTTATAAGATCATTTTGACCTGAAAAATTCAAAAATCGGGTGCATTTAACGATTGAGCGGTTAGGTTACAATACCTAAATAGGTATTGTGCCTCGGACGCAAGTTAAGCTCGCAACGCCACTGATTAGTGAATGTATAAAGCTTACTAAAATTCAATTTAATTTGTTTGTAAATAAAATAAAAAGATGTAAAAGGTTTTGTTCAACATTTAAATAAATAAATTGTAAAATTAATTGTAAAGTAAAGTAAAAGTAAGTAATGCGTGTCGTGCGAATGTAATCGTCAATTTTTATATTCCGTGTATATTTGTAAGTGTTTGGTCTGGTGTGGCCTCTATCTATGGCCTGGCCTAAATCAACTATAAATTATGTACTGTACCGATACGTCAACGTGTATCATACAAATTACACTATTTTTCATATAAATTGAACAATCAATACAACATCAACTATTTGAATGAAATACTGGCTGTGCCAATCAAATTATTGTGGTCCATTGTCTAATGTCCAATACGTGTTCAGTTCAACGCACCCCAAAACATTCCTAATCGTTACAGTTGCTGTATTTGGGCATATAATTTTCCAATAGCTATTTTCACTTCATCTGCATCGATTATGTGATGCCAAAAAATATGCGGAATAAAAAATAATCCATGTTATTGAGAAGCAAAAAATATATGTTTAACTATATGTTTTATTCTAACGCCCCAATTTCCAAAATTTTCCTAAATAAAAATGTTGTAGGTTGCACTGAAATGAAGCCACTCACGAATCTTCGTGAGTGCGTTAGTCACTAATTCATACCCCCCCCCCTCTGTACTGTAAACTATCATATTTTATATGATCATGTGAGTTACGTTTTTTTGGCACACTCTGTATATAAATATATTTAATTCATTTTGTACATAGAAGTGAAATTCATTTTTAAGAAAACCATTTTGTAAATAAAAGTAAAGTAGAAGGAACAGGAGTGGATTGACTTGACGTCTTGACGGTTCAATTAATATGAAATAAACTATATATACGTATTACGTTACGTTATGTCACATTATGTTACGTTACGTATTACGTAGGTTAGGTAAAGTTTAAAAAGCGTACAAAAACAAATGAAATTGTTGATGAGATTCAAAAAGCCTTACAAATTATGAAAATAAACAAAAAAACAATTGATGTAGGTATCCATAAAAAAAAAAGTTTAAATATCTAATAATGCCAATATTTTTTCAAAATAATTATTACCAGTATTTATATTGCCCAATTTGTATTAATTTTTGTAAAATTTTAATTGAAAAATATAAGAAAAACTTACATTTGATGTTCCAAAATTTACTATTTACTTTATTTATAATTAGTAGCTACCTAGCCTACTCTCCTGCTCTCTCTGGTTACCCCACACATCCTTTTTTTGCTCATAATTTCATAGGTTTTCTTCTGCGGAACCGCACCCCCACCCCCCATGGATGGTAATTAATAAAACAAAATGTATAAACGATTAAAAATATTTATTTAACAAAGGTTTATACTGGATTCCCACAAAACACAGATTTGTACAACTTTTATTGCTACGTTCATACTTTTGTCGCAAAACGTATCGCATCAATTGTTGCGTTCTCTGCGAATCCAGAATTTTATTCAACAATTGTAAAATAGAAAAAAATACATATATTAATATAAAAAACATTGTTTATACAATTTCAGTCTTTTTAGCATTCTATTGTCATGATGGGGTTTTGGGCTATTTATTTTGGTTTAACGACCAGATAAGGAGCGCATCAAGATTGAAAGCGACATCGGTATCGGCACTCGGTAATACAACAGGAACGGTATACGAAGATACAATAGGAACATAGTTCCAACCGGGTGTTCCACGACTCATCTCGTTTTTTTTTTATTCGTCTCCGTTTGTAAACTTGTTTATAATAATTTTTTTTTTAATAAATAGGTTAAGTTTAAGTTTCAAATTAAGGTTAAGTTTCACTTAAGTAGTTTTAGCTTAACTAAAGTATTAAATACGTTTTCTTAAATATCAAAATTTTTAAAAATATATCTATCTATCTAATTTAAAATAAAGGCTGTACAAAATTGTCAAATTTTTTATGGAATGCCCTGAATATGAAACAAATAATAAAAAAATATCTTGATTTATTGAAATCTGGAGAAAATGGCAGCCTGTCATCAAATGATGATGATGAAATTTAACTTAATTAACAGTTAATAAAGGTTAAGTAACTGTTGATGCTAGAATCTGAATAATAAAATAAAAGCTCCATCCAATTTTTAATAAAATAAGTACAAGTTAGAAAAATAAAATTAAGATTGAGGTTATGCAAAAAAATCAACGAGCCGTTGAAATGGAAAACTTTTGTAAAATTTATTTGAATTTCTTGTAATTTGGTGGATTATGAAACTGAAAGAAAACGAATGAAATAATTAATAAAATTTTGAATTGAGTATTGTTATTCGCCATGGGAACTGATGCTAGCGCTATCTAGTGGTAGAAAATAAAAGCTGTCTATGACAAGTCAAATTTATGCATGGTTATGATTGAATTGTTTATTTATATTTTAATAATGAGTGAAATAAAAAAAAATAAATTAATTTATTTAACTTTTGACACGTTCGTACTCTTATTTTCTACCACCAGACAGCGCTAGAATCAGTTCCCATGGCGAATTGGACTTGGACTACTTACGAATGGCACAAATTCATTTGATTTCATTTCCATTCATCAATTTGTTCCATTTAAATTAAAAGAAAATGATTTGATTTGATTATTATTTACTTAAGAGCGCATGTTAGTTCCAAACATGCGATTCGATCCATTCAATGTATGAAGAAACTCTTGTGTAAACTCCTGGTGAATTGACCAACGCGCAGGCTTTACCAAACGATGTTACACCTATCACATAGAATAAACAGTGGTTTTTTTGATTTGATACAACAATTGGACCTCCAGAATCACCCTAAAAATACAAAAACATCCTTTAGCTTAATCCGATTTTAAGAGTGCCTCCTACCCGAAGACGTCTCGTCTTCGGGTGATAGGTCGTTCTCAAAGAAGGCACAGAAACCTCTTGGTCTATGTGCTAGGAACCCACTTGCGATACCCCTCTTATGTTTTATGATTATTATTTTCATTATAGATAAAGGTAGGTACTTACTAAGCAAGTATCTTTGCCACCAGATAAAACCCCCGAACAAATCATGGAAGAAACAATGCCACGTGGAAGTATTCGATCATCGCCTTGGTAATATTGTTGACACTGATTGTTATCGATAATATCTAAACCAACTTTTAATAAATGTGGACTTGGATCATCCGCTGTAAAAATAGAC
This sequence comes from Chrysoperla carnea, assembly GCF_905475395.1. NCBI lineage: Eukaryota > Metazoa > Arthropoda > Insecta > Neuroptera > Chrysopidae > Chrysoperla > Chrysoperla carnea. The sequence continues at coordinate 36,440,150 of NC_058342.1, forward strand.
AACGAAAATTTAAAACACTAACTAAATTTAAAGTGAAACTTTAAGTTGAACTTACCAAATCCAACTTGACCCCAACCAGTAGCAATGGTTCTCGTGTAATTGATATAATTTGAGTTCCATAAACAGGCCGGTCGAATGTAATCATTAAATTGAATGGGTCTGGATAAACGTATCAAAGCAATATCGTTGTACTTAGCTGGTGGTGAATATCGTGGATGTTTTATGATATCGATTATATCTAATGTCTCTGGACGTGCTCCATCTGAATCTGATTCTAAATTTAAATCACCCAAACGTACTTTAACTGGTGGCCCTCTAAAACAAACACACAGTTCAATCACATCGATACTAAATTCGCTAAAAAGTTGAATCAAATAATGTAAACAAACCTGTCCCTACTGTGTGTACAATGAGCAGCGGTCAACACAAAGTCTTCACTAATCAAGGTTCCTCCACATTGCCATGCAACATCACCATCGACGATATACCCAAGAGCAGCCTAAAATATTAAATGTAACATAACCTCAAATTTACAGAAAGAAAACTGAAAAGTCTATTAGTTTTATTACCATATGTGGAAATTCTTTTGCTTTAGCTTTAGTACCACCGACAATTAATGAAATTGCATCGAAATTACATTTTGGGATGGCAACTGATGTCGGTTCTGGATTTGGTAGCAGTGGTAATGGCGCTATAAAATTCGTGACCAATCGACTATATTCAGCACATTCTAAAAACATTAAAATCATTTTAATACGCCCCAAATACGCTCCAAGATTTTGCAACAAAAATAAGACAAACAATTATTTAAGCCTCGAAGCGGGGTGGCGCTTTTAAAGCAACATGCGTAATTCAATATATTTACTTTGAGCACTTTTCCGATGATATTGATTTGAGTTTTCCGTTGGAAAAATAATGGGATCAGATATTTGTGTAGTTGTTTCTGGATAATTATTTGGACGATGATATCCTTGCTGCCTTGTTGTTGAAGTACGTCGATTCCCATTTTGTTGTTGATTGCCGTTATTATATCCACTTGTCGTAGGACGTTGAGTTTGATACTGATTTCCTGTATTATATACATTTCCTGTTGAAGGTCGTTGATTTACTGCTTGATTGCCAGGATATTGATTTCCGGTTTGATATTGGTTTCCTGTATTATATGGATTTCCATTTGAAGGACGATGATAAGGGTTTTCCGTTGGATATTCATTTCCCGTTGGACGCTGATTACCTACTTCGTAATAATTTTCTGTAGGGAATTCAATTCCAGTTGGGCGTTGATTTTCATTCTGATATTGATTACCACCAGCACCAGCTGGACGTTGATTACTCACGAAAGGGCTTGTATACCTTGCTAAAAAGACAAGAAAGAAAGATGTATTTAAATTGCTCAATCAGTCAAAGCTGAGCTTTACATTCTCGTCAAAATGTAACGATACGAATAGCCTACAATGATTAAGTACTATGACTCCACAAGGATAACGGTTCACAGAGCTCCTTTTTTTTTGTAAAACTTCATTTGACAACTAGACAATGACAACTAGAGAACGCACTCTAACATACTTTGTGTTAGAGTTCGAATGCTTACACAAATTGATGGGCCCATGGGCCTGATTCTGATTCCAAACTAATTCTTTCTTAACTTTTCAAATAAAAATTTAACTGCCAGTATCTTTAATTAATACATACTTTATTCTTGTAAAGTATCATTCAAATCCATTCAGTAGTTTTCAAAATTGTCCAACGAAACGGACGAGTAACTACCAGTATCTTTATAAATTATGGGTTATGTATTATTCTGACGTATAAGCTATATAATTGTACAGTTTCAATCAAATCCATTTAGTAGTTTTTGCGTGAAAGCGTAACAAACAAACAAACAAACTCACTTTCGCATAAGGTGGGCGTAGAATATTTCTAAGTGTTAGAAATTTACACATGCTTAAAAAACATTAATTTTAAAAAAAGGCTTACATAATTTCCATTAAAAAATATTTAGTTTTCAAATTTCGTTAATTTTCGATTTCGAATAATTTTAGAAATGATAGAGTCACAGTATTGGTTAGCTATCGATGATTTGCTAATGACTAATTGCTATATTATGTGAGTCTTATTTATTAGGTGCGTATTCAACCACCTGTAGGCCTATAGACCTGTAGACCTGTTACTGTTTTGTTACATATATTAGATTGGAATACAAAGTCCACTCCAATAAAATAAAAATTTAAGTACGAACCTGGACAGCACACAACGGGAATCCCAGAGATTCGTCTTGGATAAAAACACACTCCTGTATTTGATAACACTTTTTCTGGATCATTACTGATGTGACAATCAGAAATATAGGAACAAACACCATTCGATCCATCTTTGTACACAACACAAGAATCACCAACTACAAAATTGTTTTAAAATTAGGTACATATTTTTAGAATACCATTAAATTCATTAGAAATCAAAATGAGTTTGTTCAATTCAAATCAATCTGAATCAACAAAGAAGGTGGGTAGTTTTAGTTGATGGAAAATTTTTAAATTTTATAACACATACCACTGATTTCAGCTTCAATAATTTCAACTACATTATTGATAAATATTATTAAAATGATTAAAATTAATCGCATTATTTCATTTATTTAAATTTTTTATGTAATATTTATTATTTATATAATTAATAAGTAGATATTTTTAATTATTTTTGATTTTGAAAAACCACCTTGTTTTAAACTTTTACTAAATAGTAAGTAGATACCTAAGCTAATAAGTGTATAAATTAGGTATGTAAATAAAATATGTTGTTTTTATTATTATTATTAATTTTATTCAAATATATGTTTATTACGTCAATCGGCTACGTTCACACCAATTTCATTTTAACCAAACGTTTGTTTATACTTCTTAAATAAATACCAAACCTCACCAATCTCACCAGACCAATAAACCTTCAAATTTTATTAATACCTAATTTACAATCAAAATATTTCCATTCAAAAGATCATGAAACTAAAATGATATTCAACTTCAACCCAGTATTTACTTTTCGCAGTCCCATAGGAGGAGTTTTTGGGGGCGTACTTGAGACGAAAATTTTGATAGAAACGGGAAAATTAACAAATTTTAAGTTGAATTTTTTTATTTACGAATAAATGAAATAACCGATACTTCAAGTTGATTAAAAGTAAGATCTGATTGTCACTATTTCATAGTTGTCAAAATTTGTATCCAATTTTTTTCATTTTGTGGGGCCTTTATTTTGGGGTTCATAGGCGCAGCCTAATCCACCTATATGGTAAATCCGGCACTGCTTCAACCAAAAAATTTTGGTTTATAGTAAGCGAAAGTTGAAAAATAATGGTGAACTCACCCACGCCACAAATATTCTTGATTAATGTGGCAATAATATTCAGACAATATAAAAAAAACTTTTTTTAAAGAGGATTATATTAAGTGGTTTTTTTTTTATGTTTGATTATGTTAATGTATAATTATTGGTTTTTTTGAACATAAATGTTTGAAGGTTATTGAAATTTACGAATATGGAATATTTTTCTAACGTATAATTTCAAAATTTACGAGCATGTGATAAATGTAGCCATTAAAAATTGTTTATGCTGTGGTTTTTTCTATAGGGTGGCTATATATTCAACGCCAACATTTGCAATATTGAATTATTCCACTTTGCAACCCCCCCCCCCGGAGCATAGTCTTACATGGGTTTATGCTTATAGAATAAAGGAATTGATTTCTCTAGGTTAATGCCTGAGGGCTTTTCAAGCAGAAACCCTCGCAATGTTGAGAGGTGTCCAAATTTGTAGCACGGAAAGTTAAAAAGGGTATATATCACCATTTTTCAGATAGCCAGGCCACAGTTCGGGCCATTGATAGACTGAAGCAACTGGGACTAAATAACAATCTTAGATTGATATGTCAAACACAGTCAGGCTGTAGTTAAAGTTTTTGAAATAGGAAAATTTTTATCTCTGATCCCTTTAAAAATTATTATGAACCTCTATAATGTTGAGATAGTTTGTCATTAAAATTGGTGGATGTATAGGTACATCAAATTTACTATAGTTAAACGTGAATCATAATTAACTATTTTTCCCCTGACCACAAGGCAATTATAAAAAGGTTATAACCTCTAGTCTGAATAAAAAAACCATCTTCTTCATTTATTTTCCAATAATCTTTCCGCCTATACTGTGTTTTTGTGGCGTTCATTTGACGATTAAACTACGATGCAGATACCTCTTATAATAAACTGTTGAAAAAACTCGCCGTAGGAATCTGTGAAACGATTTAGACCGCATTTTTAATACTTACCTTAACAGTTTAAGCGCCACCACTGAAACTTCAAAAAAATTTGGAAACGTGAAATTTTATGCGCAGTTGCTACACAAGATTCCAAGAGTCTCCGAGGGTTTCCGCGGAGTATTACAACTCCGGCACTACGCCGCACAGTAACTCCGGACTAAGATAAGCAAAATGCCGTATGAAAATTGTGTCGCAACTGCACAAAAAACTTGACATTCCCACCGCTGAAATATCCCCTTAACTCCACATGAGTAGCTCCGAGTTTTTAGTGAGTCATGAGTCATCAAAATCGCTAAGATAAAGTTAATACTTTAATAGTTTTTAAGATAATTTTTTAAAATAAAATATGAACTAAATAAAATTGACTTAATATTGATTTAGTATTTGATAAATGACATGTGATACTAGCGACCCTAGTGACACGATCCGAAGATTGTACGAATTAACAAACCTAAAAGTTAATGGACGAAACAAAATGGAACAAACCAAATTAGCAAATGTTTTGAATTAGACATGTGGATGTGACAATTTAAAACATGCTTTTTAGTTTATAAGTACTTAATAATTAATTGACAAGTTTAAAAAAATAATAATTAAAATGAAATTTTTATCAGAAACATTCGTAAATCATTGCTATAAGCGAAATGCAAAATCTGGCTTACGTATCAATAAAGTAAGAGCAATTTGAACTAATTCTACCTAATTTTAAACCAATTTTAAAATCTCAAATCCTTATTTTTAGCGAATAGTTCAAGGATACCTTCGTCGTGATATACATTGTGGAATTGTGAAATGTAAATTATGTACAAATACGAGCAACACAAATGAACCGGTTTTGGATCAAAATCCAAAAACCGATAGTACGGTGTATTCGAATTACTATATTGTACCGGATACAGAAACACTTTTCAATCAAGTAAGCATTCATTCATTCATTCGTATCCGATTTTGTGGGTGGGTTGCTGATTTTGGATCGTTTTGTAACTAAAATTTGTTTTGATCGGTTTTAGATTGATATTTTTGAAGATGAATCCGTGGAAAATGTTATTATTTGTATGTCCGTTTTAAAATTATTACAGTCACGCAGTAGTGTCATTTATAAACGAATTTTGGATGTAGCGGCAAATGTTAATCGAAAATTTTATATTTACGATGATCAACATTCTGAGTAAGTTCTAAAATATCATAAAATACCTTCATAATCCTCGTTTAGCACCCTGTTTCCTTTACAAACGTATTTGAAAAGAGCTGTGTGTTTGTACAATCTTGTACCCTTCGAACACTTTGATCCGAATCGAGTCTTTAGTGAGTGCTCGACACTTGACTGTTTAAGTTGGATTAAATTGATTGATTGATTGATTCTAGGTTCACATACGTTGAGCGATCGTTATCAAAATTGAAAGCAGATCATAAAAAGTTACTTCTAAAATCCACTTTAAGTTTTTATGTACAGCATGTTCAAGCAACATCAAAATCAACATGCTTTGTTGTTTTAACGCGAGATGAGGAATTGGAAAATGCGTTTACTGAAAATAAAGATCGTATACATTTTTGTAAAGGTATGCTTCTGTTTTTGGGATCTGTATCTGATTCTAAATCAGCAATTTAATTTTAATATTTATTTTTTCTAGTTGAAGATTACATTCAAACGTTGAACGCATCGAAAGGCGTTTTGGAAATAAAGTTACGTGTTAAAGATGATCAAGCTAAACGGCCAGAAAATTTCCGTGAAATATTCCCACCGTATTTAACAAATGAACAACTTTTTACAGGAATAAGACGTGGTGATGTATTACAGGGAACTTTTCGTGTCAGTGGCCATAATTTTTTGGAAGGATATGTTACGGTTGATTCATTTGATAAACCAGTAAGTTCACCAGTAATTAGATTCAAGATTAATAGTAGGGTGGGGGATCCGTCTTCGAAAACTATTCGAGACACTTGCCTACAGTGATGATGAATGGGGGAAAAGAACTAGCCCTGATTGGTTGTATAAAGTTTAATTGATTTGTTGCAGATTTTAATTAGCGGTTACAAACGATTAAATCGTGCTATCGATGGTGATGTTGTTGGCTTAAAGTTGCTACCTAAAGAAGAATGGCTAAGACCAGTTGATATCGTTGTTGAAGATGACGCTGATGCAACTTTAGAAGAACTTGAACAGAAAACATTGGAAGAGACCCAAAAGAACAAAGAAAAGTCAGATAAAGATTGTGTGGCAACTGGACAGATTGTTGGTATTATTCGTCGTAAACATGGCCAATGTTGTGGGATCATAATGCGTAGTCAACGTTTTCATTCGTCCAGACATTTGTTTATACCAGCGGATCGTAAATATCCACGTGTTCGAATCGATACCAACAACATCGATAATTTAGTTGGTAAAAAGTTAATAATCGCGTATGATGATTGGCCGCTACATTCAAGATATCCATTTGTTAGTAAATGTTAATTATTATTTATTACTAGCTTTTGTCCACGGCTTCGTTCGTGATGATGATTCATTTTAATATATTCCATAAATTATTCAATTAAAGAATCGTTGATTCATTTAGAGAACCAATTGGTAAATAAGGCGGCATTTGGTTCTTTCAATTTATAAATAAGCATTCCTTACATACCGCTTGTGAGAAGAATAATTAAAATTCTCTGTAAATATTGCAAATCACATGAATTAAAAAAAAATATAGTAACATGTCAAGCATGCGAACGTTAGGGGTAGAATTTCGGAAAATGGTTTCTTATCGGATGCCTACGTCATAAAGAGAACACACCCTCCTAGTTTCAAGTCTCTACGATCATCAGTTTAGGCTGTGCCTTGATCCGTCAGTCATTCAGGACAAAGCATTCTATATGTATAGATTTATTACTTGAACTGCATGCAACTAAACAACATTCAGAATTCAGTAGTGAGTCAGAGATAGTTAAACAATTAATTAACGCTTGTTCTTTATTTTTAGGGTCACTTTGTTCGGATTATTGGTGAAGCGGGAGATAAAAATGTTGAAAATGAAGTACTTTTATTGGAGCATGATGTGCCTTATGCAAGCTTTTCACAAAGTGTGCTTAGAGATTTACCAGCAGTTCCTTGGATTATCACAGATGAGGTAAGGAGAGCTTTCAATTTTAATCAATTCAAAATTCCCACAAATTAAGAAAAAGGAAGTAAAATAATTGTAACTTGGTTACAGGATCGTGCTAAACGTGTTGATCTGCGTGATTTAAATATATGTTCCGTGGATCCACCAGGCTGTACAGATATCGACGACGCTTTGCATTGCTTTAAGAATCCAGACGGAACATTTAACGTGGGTGTACATATAGCTGACGTATCACATTTCGTGCGTCCAAATACCGCCATCGATGCTGAAGCAAAGAATCGTGGTACTACTGTTTATTTAGTGGACCGTCGTATCGATATGGTACCAGAATTATTGAGTTCCGATCTATGCTCGTTACGTGAAAACGTTGAACGTTTTGCATTTTCATGCGTATGGGCTTTGGACAAAAATGCCAAAATTTTAAACACAACTTTTCATAAAAGTATCATCAAATCACGCAACTCGTTCACTTACGAAGAAGCTCAACTACGAATCGACGATAAATCGAAACAAGACGACATCACAAAATCTCTACGCTATTTAAATCAACTAGCGAAAATTCTGAAACGTGAACGATTAGCGAATGGTGCTTTGGTTTTATCATCTCCAGAAGTGAAGTTCCATGTGGACAGTGAAACCCACGATCCAATCGATGTTAATGTTAAAGTCATTTTGGATACAATGTCTATGATTGAGGAGTTCATGTTGTTGGCGAATATCTCTGTTGCCAAGAAAATTTATGAAGATTTCCCTGAATGTGCGGTCCTACGTCGACATCCAGAACCACCTGTTGCTAATTTTGAACCATTAGTTAAGGCTGCACAAAGTCAAGTAAGTTTTTTTAGCCAAACCACACACACATCTGGTTTACCAGGGGAGTTTACCTAGAATTACAGAGGGATACATATCAGTATCTTCTCGAATAGTCAGATTATCCTTCTAATCGAGGATAATCTATGAATGCTACGAAAAACTGAATCGCTTCGCATTGAATAACATAGTCTGGCTGATCTGGGTACTGGGGGGGCGGATTCTTTTGAATGAGAGAGATAATCTCGAACACCCCTTAATGTTATAAAATCGAAGTTCGATTTCAGTAAATTTTGAGTAATTTTTAGAGATGGTTAAAATAAAATAAAAATAATAATTTTAGGGTATTACGATAAAAATTGGAAGTGGTAAAGAACTGGCTGATTCATTGAACAGAGGAATAAAGAAGGACAATCCAGATTTTAATAATATGCTTCGAATTCTGGCTACTCGTTGCATGCAACAAGCTGTTTACTTCTCTAGTGGAATGTTCAATTACAAAGAATACTTCCATTATGGTTTAGCGGTTGAAATTTATACACATTTTACGTCGCCAATTCGTCGTTACGCTGATATTATGGTACATCGATTACTAGCCGCCACAATTGGTGCAGATACTACATATCCTGAATTATTGGATAACAAGATCTCATCGAAAATTTGCGATAATTTAAATTTTCGTAATCGAATGGCTCAATATGCGGGTCGTGCTTCTGTTGCACTCAATACTCATGTAAGTTCAATTTTTATACCATGTATATATGAAATATACATAGTATATTAAGTTTAGTCCCAAGTTTGTAACGCTTAAAATTAATGATGCTACGAAAAAAATTTTGGTAAAGGTGTTCATAAAATCATCTAATTAGTCCATTTCCGGTTGTTTGTCTGTCTGTCAATCAATATAAAGTGGGATAATTTGACCAAATCCAATTAAATCTTTTTATAATTTTTTAAAATTTCTTCGATTTTTAAATGAAACCTACTGCTTTTGTTAAGTTTATTTTGTTAAGTTGGTTTTCTGCAGTCAATAACAGAACACCCTGTATAGATGTTATTGACTTTTGAATCTTGAACATACAGTAGATGCGTACCATGTGTACTTTACTGACTACTTGACCTACTCGACCTACTTGAATTCATTATTATTAAATTAACGTTTTGTATTTGTAATTATAGCGTTTCTTCAAGAATAAAGTATTCGAAGAAGTTGGCAACATATTATTTGTGCGTAAGAATGCGCTACAAGTTCTTATCCCGAAATTTGGTTTAGAAGGTACAGTTTTCCTAGAACCACCACCTGGTTATACCAACGATAATAAACGATATTATCCAAAATTCGAGTACAATGAAGAGTTACAAATTCAAACAAGTTCGACTGGTATACAATTGAAGGCATTCGATAAAGTTGTTATTCGATTAGAAGTCGATTCCACGAATATTCAACGTGAAAAAATTGTATTTTCAATGATACAACCACTCGCCGTTGGATTGTTAAAAACTGAAGTGGATAAGGTGCTTCAAGAAACTACAAAAAACACAACTGCTACGGCTACGGCCACGGGTATGGATTGCGACTAAATTCATCAATTAGTATTTTTGTAAAAATCAAAAAATTCTACATTTATCAGAATAAATTTTTTGTTACAAATTTTTGTTTTTATTATTTACACCGCTGGGAAAAAAACCCTTCAAAACTCTCTTAAAACATTTCAGGAAATGAATATATAATGATTTCAGATACCATGAATAATATTTTAATTTTTGTACTAAACGACAAGCTTTTATTGTACTAAAAAGTTGAAAATAATTTTACTCATACCCGACTATTTGTAAAAGCTTGAAGCGCTTTATATCAAGAATGAATCGAAAAATAATTAGGCATGTGGAGTAGATGAATCGTTCTGATTCATTTTTGATATTTTAAGTTGAGCGTCTCAAGCTTTTAAGTAATTAATAATGTCAATACATGGTATTTCAATAATCAATTCAATTAATTGTTTGTTTTCAATCAAACTTATAACATCCCTCTTTCAAAGTGGGAGGGTCAAAAATAATATCGAATCTTCAAGCCCGTGCGCAAGGGAGTGGTTTTGGATGTCAAAACCACTCCCATTGAGAAACATCCCATCTCTTCACATAAATTTTGAACTAACAATAAAGTTCTGTAAATGCACCCATTTATGAGACGCATTTCCACTGATGAATCAGATTTCCATTTATATTTTGAGTTCGGTACATTCTTTGACTTTGTTTTTGAAACGCGGGTAAGCCTTGCTATGATGTCATATCGATATGAGTCATAGACCATCAATTAGTTTAGTGTAGACAGCTAGGTATAATATATCCATAGATAATAAGTATTTATATTTATTATAATCACATGTCTATGAATATATCTGTCAAACTTATTTGTGTTATTTCGTGTAATGATACCGATATTACGTCATCAAATTGAATGCCCGCGTTTTTGACAGTTTAAAAAAGATTTAAAATTTAAGTTTTTGGCAAGAAAGTTTGTGTATTTTTCCGAAATAAATTTTTGTTGGCTTTTTATAAGCAAAATCAACATTTTGAAGTACTTTTTCAAAAATAGTGGAATACTCTATTTGAATCCCTTCCTTGGATAATTCCTGCGCATGGGCCTACGAATCTTTTATCTGGAAATATTGATAATAATTAAAAAAGTAGAAAGTTTTTGTTTTTATTTGAAGTAAATATATTTTATAAAAGTTAACACCAAAACAAAGAATACAATGATAATGAATTAATAATAATTAAATGATAAATTTAATTAAAGCACAAACGTCATTTTAGATAATTAAATAAATTTTCAATAATTGAGAAACGGTCATTATTTTAAACTAAACAACTAGAATATAGATACAATTCAATAAAATAGAACAGAATAGAATATAGAATCTTTTTATGTTTTTTGGTTTCAACTTCGACTACTAACATTTTGAGTTTCTAGCCATTAAAATTCATTCCAAAATTATGTTATGCATTATCCGAAGGGTTGTCTTAAGCCACCTTAAGCCGTCTTAACCATTCTAACAATGTTACTTATGTTATGACTCTAATTGTGTCGCCGTTTTAATTCAAAGAAGGATAAAAGTTATCAAATGAGTAGGGAATTAACATGGATTGGGACTGATTCACAGTAAGGACGGCTAAGACTCTGACGGCCAAGGTGAACGTGATATAGTTAATATAATTGTTTTTTTTTAAATGGTGGTGTGGATTTAGACTCTACTTATATACAAAAATAAATTACTTAGTATAGTATAAAACAGTACAGTACAGTTTGAATGAACTCAACTCAACTGTCGATTTACTTGATTTAAATGAATTTCATATAAAATAATATTTTGCGTGGACTGAAGATTTCTATCAATTTCATCAACAAATCAAATCAATTCCATAAAAAACCTGAATTAGAAATCTAGAAATATGCGATGATGATTATTATTATTATTATTTGATTAGTTGAATTATAGAATAGAATAGAATAGAATTGATTTGATGAATTGTGTCTTTGATTTTCAAATAGCTAGTCCGAACACAGAGACGATACAATACATGGATTTGTTCTCCCAACGTACTGTACAGCTTCCGTCGGTTGCATCATCCCAATAACAGGAACTAGCTGTATGGAGACCAGCGCCAACTTTTTGCATAATTGTGCACGATACTGTAACAAAACAAATTGTATGAGATTTTAAAAGATATCGAAGATCTACGCATGCAATCATCAAATTAACCCGTCTTTTACTTATATGTTCCCCCAAAATATAGACTTATGCAATGTATCGAATGTCAACATAGAAGGATTTTGAGCAGCAGGCTTTTTTGTTCAAATGAGCTGAAATGTAGGGTTAGGTTAGGTTATATTGGCTGTCCACGAAGGCCAGCCCACACTTAGGCTATAGAGAACCTTTGTGATACCATATATGTGTTTTACCACCTTTCCGCTGATTATACCTCATATTGGAATTGATTACGCCTTAACCAACTGAGCTAATAGGGCAATAGCTAAAATGTAAGGTTGTATACAAAGCGGATTGATATTATTAAAACGGGACTTCAAAATCGCTTTTTCGGTACTTTTGCAACTATGCACACTTGTACAGCGTTTTCAAATTGAGCTATAGGATTGAAAATCGGTATATAGGTTATGTTAGTTAAAAAGATGTGCCTTTTGGGGGGTATCAACTTGGAAACACTTAAACCCCTTATCAGAAAATCATTTTTTTTGGGTTTTTTAAAATTTTGCACACCTAAACGGTGTTAATTTCCCAAACTAGTTAGAGGGTTAAAAAGGTGTATTTTGAGTACCTACCCAGATTTAGAAATACAAGGACAAGGAAGATTTAAAAGAGCCGATAACTTGATGATCTTACGGTCTTACAGTCTTACCTATATATTTGAAAGGCTTTTCTTGTTTGGATAATGAATGCAGACATGATTCAACAACTTTGGAAGTCCATGAATTCACTTTCAATTGTTGATAATTATTTCCACCGATAACATTTTCTATAGCTTCCTTAATAATACTGCTAACATCGTCCACAACAAAAAGACACTAAAATCAAAAAATAGATTTCATTTCATTCAAAGTGAACCTAACCACAAAAAAACAAATGTTTTTTATTTCAACTTGATTGAAATCGGTAAAATAAGATTGATTTTTATAATAAGATTCTATTTAAATTGTATAAATTTTATTTAATAAAATAGCTTTTGGTTTACCTCCTCCGAATGGTCATCCATTTTAAATTCTAATTCTAATTCTTATAAATATTATTCACAAATTGACAGTTGTTAAACTACAACTGCTGCAGGCAGACATGTACGCCATTAACATAGCATACACATACACATTCTGATTCACCTTAACCTTAGATCATATTTTAATAGATAGGCCCAACGTGTACCAACCATAGAAGTAATAACATAGAACCGTAATGTGGCCATGGCCATCAAACGGTTCATCGTTATAGAGAGAGACCTAAAAAAAGTACGCGTATAGCTGTCTTCATCTGTCTTATATTAACTCTATTCAAACATTCACGTGTTTATACAATAATTTAAAATATTAATATTCGCGCGTTGTGAGGCTGCGAGACAAAGAGGGAAGACGGTACTTTTTTTCGGTCTCTTTTTAAGCGGTCAATAATTCACTTATTACGTTTCATATGCTTTTAACACTGAAATATAGAGAGACTGGAACGCTCTCTAACCTGCTGGCAGCGAGGAGACAGAGAGAGGAAATGACAGGTATAACTGTCTTTCTCGTACAACAGTCTGGTTTGAAAGTGACTGATTATAAAGTTATAATTAATTGTACAGATATGTGACAGATGAAAATTTGCCTGTGTTATCAAAAAAATCGAATTTTTTAACTTGATGACGTCATCAGAATCCAAAAAATTTAATTTTGCTCTATCACATCCAAATTTTATCCAATTTTGATAAACCAAGTATGTAATTCCACTAAATTTGGGTCATACTTTTCAAATTTATGATCAAAATTAACCTAGCTCTATTAGGTTTCAAGAATGTGGAGGCAGGGTTTTGTAAATGGAAAGCCCTATTTAACCATGTATGCATAGTTCTTTTTTCTACCGCTTGATAGACCCTATCTAGCGTTATACGTTACCTGTCAGAGATGTAAAAAGAAAAGGAAGATTTAATTAATGAATAAACTCAATGATTGAAATCAATCGTTTATTTAATAAATAAATGGTTTAACAAAAATTATTATCACATTTATGAACGTTATCAACGTAAAATTATCACAATTTATTCTCTTAGCATATTTTTATAAATAATTATAGATAGATAATGATCGAAATCAAACTTTTATTCAATAAATTACTATTAAATTTATTTTTATCCACGTAAATTTATCATAATTTATTCTCTTATCATATTTAAATTATTATAGATAGATTCTTTGGCAAAAAAAAAAAAAAAAACTGACTCAACTCAATAAGCTACCCTGTCCTGATCCTCTGGTCTAATTTACATCAGCAAGACTTCATCGAAAATGTGTGTATGTTGTGGAAGTATTGCTGTTATAACTGAATCACCCTGTATTTTTAATTTAAATAAAATTATTAAACATTTATGGATTTTTGTTCTTCTGTAACTTTTTCCGTTTTTGTGAAATATTTTCTGCTCTCTTTATAAAATTGATTTGGATGACTTATGTGTATCTCTGTGCCTCCATGTGTGTACTCAAAAAATTTACTACATGCAACTTGCGCATGTCCTTCTTTGGTTAAATTACTTATTTGAGTAATTTCTAAAAACCAAAAAAAGTTAAAAAAATTTAGATCTTTTATACCGTGTTTCTTGATATACCTTCATTACTGATTCCACAATGAGCTAATCTTCTCTCCAAGCATGGTATATCCCACTCTTTAAACGGACAACCATGAAATTCCCTACGATTGTGATTTGCTGGAGGATAATTTTCGATTATGTCCATACAATTTGGTGGAGGAACATTGATTTTGCTTCCCTTTAAGCCATAATTATATTCAATGTAGTATCCATATTCTTTTTGAAAGTGATCTTCAGTCATTATTTTAGTAAATTCATTCCTGGAATAAAAGGGAAAACGATTACAATTCAATGGAACATTATATCGATTAAGCAAGGCTTTTTTTGACGTCAAATCCCTTTCGCTGTTCCTAAATAGCTAACAATGGTTCATGGAGTAGTGGCCGGGGATGGTATACACCTCTTTCGGTATCATAACGGACTCTATGATCTAAGTGTGTCCCACCCCAGGACAACCACTCTAATAATCTAATCTAACCTAACATTATATAGAAGATTAACGCAGTGAAATTGATTGGTCCTTGCTTTGGCGCTCCTACTACCGTAAATGATCAGATTCAGCCAGCAATTAACCTTCGAACGGACACTATTTGGGACGGGGGTATCTTACCTAAAAAGAGTCAAACAATCGTGTACAGTTAGACCAATTCCTTTCAAAAACAATTGAAGTAATTGACGTCCATTGTATTTAAGATGATGAAATCGTTGCATCACATCAACTAAATTTCGTGAACACAATGGAAACGAAGTTTGTGCCACAGTGTCAAATGACTCTAAAATCTTTTTGGAATTATCTACAGTCGTTTTCGTGACATAATTACTGTCATCGGAGATCATCTTGTTGCTGCTGTACCTTGTACGATCAATTATTTCTTGTAAACGTGGTTCGAAAAAATGTTTAAGATTATCGCAATAGTACTGAAACAAATCAAAATAATTCAATCAATTTTAGCACCTAGAAATATGAATCACAACCCAAGTAACGCAATTAGTTCACAATTTTATAGATCCTTGCTCGCTTGAGGCGACTTGCTTGTCTCAAATCTACCAATTTAGTCGCAAAAATCATAAAAATTTATTTCAATCGACTATAAGACAAATATTTTTGCAAAATAATTGCCTGAAATCGATCATTCATGCCAAGAATCGACTGAAATTAAACTAGATTTACGCAAATAAAAGATTAAGCATTTGCGCAAAATGATTAACTATTTCTTACATTTTTTATACCCTGTATATATGTAATATATATCAAGGTATACTACGTTTAGTTCCAAGTTTGTAAATCTTAAAAATATTGATGCTAAAATCATCTAATTAGTCCATTTCCCGTTGTCCGTCTGTCACCACGATAACTGAAAAACGAAAAGAAATATCATGATGAAATTTTTAAAGCGTGCTTAGGGCGTAAAAAGTGAGGTCGAGTTCGTAAATGAGCAACATAGGTCAATTTGGTTTACCCATGAAGGTGCAAATTAGGTCAAAACTTTAGTATCCATTTTTTCCAAAACTATCAAGAGATAGTTAAAAATTTGCAGGTAGCTTATTATTACAGGTATTGTATATAATTTAAATTTATACGTTCCAGTTTGACCGAAATTTCCTTGTGTATTTTCCGCCATTTTGAAAAAAGAGTTAAATTCAGTTTTTTCATAATAACTCGGTTCTCCGTTGAGATACGAAAATTTTTATGCAATACTTTTTTGTTGCTTTTCACACGATCTACAATTAAGGTCCTATACATTTTTGACCTATCGTCCATCGTTATTGAGATATCAATCGAAAAAAAATTTCAAATTTGTTATTTATTTTTTTCAGTTGTCCCGAGTTTTTCTAAGCGAGCGTACGTGTTTGAAAATTGGATGAAACCCTCGAGGATTTCTCGAGACAATTGCGACATTGAAAAATGAGAGATGTTGCTCAATTTTTTACAATTTTTGGGTTGGCAACGCTAAATACAATTACAGCTACTGAGTTGGTACTTACCAATAAACGGTTTGTTAAATAACCTATAAAAATATTTTTGAAAACATAAACTGAAAGATAATGAGGCACGTAGACAAAGCCTCGTCTCACAAAACAATCCAAATTTTGAATCAATTCAGGTGCTGATGTATAAGGAACTTTATAAAAATCAGTCGAATCAAAATTACTTGTAGTCAATCGATCCGTACAATTTAATAAATCGTCACGGTATTTACTCTTCTCGTCATTCGAAATCAATTTTAACATTCGAACATTATTAATTCGAATAAATTCTCGAACACCTGCATCTGGTAAATTGTTAAATTTGACATGAAACATATCCGCTTCCAATCGAATTAAATAATTCCGTTTAGTTTCATTCGAACAACAAGCCAAAACTAGCATGTAATGTGATAGAAAATCGCGTCGACGTCGTTCGATATCATCTAGTGAAGTTTTGAAATCAGCATGATAGAATAATCGAATATAATCTTGAAGATGGTGCGTTGTTAACATATCGAAAATATGTTTATTCCAATCTTCTGACATGTATTCGAATCCTAGATCAGTTGCTTCTTTAATAATCATCATTACTTGTAATCGTTGTTCGGTGAATTCTTCAATTTCCTTTAAATTGAATATGCCATCAGGTCGATTTTCAAAGAATGTTAAATCGTGCGGATATAATTTCAATAATTCTTCTGGTATATTATCATTTAATGATTGTTTTTTATGTATTTCAACCAAATCCATTTTTATTTTTTGTTTATATTTTGATTTTTTATTTATTATTAATGGCGATTGTCAATTGTGTTTGTTGTTGCTTGTTGGCTGACTGACAAAGACAAAATGACTTAAGTTAAAACATGAATGCAAATAGGCGTTTGCCTATTTTCGCACTTTTAGCACTGCACGTAGCAGTGTCGTTAAAATCATAGACTACAATATTCATTAGGATAAAAGCGTTGAAATCATAGACTAAAATACATAGCATAAAAGAGTTGAAATTAAATTTGAATAGGGTATTCCCCAAAAAACTTCAAAAGTGTAAACACTTATTAGTTCAAATAATTTACTTTAACTTTTTTTAAATATTTACGAAACTATTAAAAATATACCTAAAAAGTTTTCAATTAAAAATTAGACTTGAGTCAGTAAGAATGAATAAGGTTATAAATTAATTTTGAGTTATAGGCAATTTTCATAACAGTTATGTTTGGATAAAAGTATAACTCTATGGGGAATTCAAATTTCTGAAAGTTTTTTTTTGTAATTTTTGAACTTTTCCAAGAAGTTTTGTGTTTTGCTTTATAATTAAAAGATTATTTAAAAATTAATTTTTTCATAAACGATTATAGCGAAATTGAAGGGATTTTCAATCATGGTCATTATATACGATTCTCGTTGTCATCTGAGAGCTTAGTGACTACAACACTAAAAATCACCCTTCTGCGATAAACATGAAAGCTCAGTCGTCGAAGAAACTTTAATGAATTTTTAATATCTAAATTGTATTATTTAATAATTATTAAATAATTTCAATTCATTTAGCTTTGAGTCTTTTTTGACCTCAACTTCGTTCTGTTTGTATCAACAAGGAAAATTAATAATATTTATTAAATTTACTTAAGCTACTCACGTGACTTCTGTATACAATTAAATAAAACATCCATATACATGTCATTTGTTTTAAAAATATACAACTTGAAAACGTTTATTCGTGTCTTTTCTGGAACCGTGGTTTCTTCCAGGGTTTAAAGACAAAATGAAAGCTCGATAGTTGAAAGACGAGTTGGAACATCAAAGAGTCACCAAATTAACTTTTAGTGATATTCCTTTTTAGAGTATAATTAAATTATTTATCGGCATAATCGAGACATACATTCAATTCAAGAGAGATATTAAGGTAACAGTTCTTATGGATCTGGGATCTAGGAACACGATTATAACACTCTATAAAATCGATGAATCGCAGTATAAACAGAGTATTTAAAGTACAACAATTATTATATTTCTAATTTTGTCTAGACTTGAACAAAAAAATTTTGTTAACATTCCATTAAAAAATACATAAAAATATTTATAAAATGTCAACAAACCAAAAAAAACGGAAAAAACATTTGATTTAAAAATAAAAATACCACGAGCAATACACCAATAAGGCAAAGGCAATGAATAAATTGAGGTTTTACAGTTTTACTCCACACAAAATAGATGAAATATTGTTGATTTTCAGAAGTAAGTAAAACACCAATGCTGTATCTTTTGTCATGTAGAATAAAAAATTTGTATATGCGCACAAAAAGAAAAGGATTATTTCGAATTTTTTACAATTTACCCAAAAACTGTACATTTTAGAGAAAAAGTATCTCTGTCCAACATGCATTGGTGTTTTTTTAGTTAGTTTTATATTTTCTCCAAAAATATAGACTTATACACTGTATCGAAGGTCAACTAGGAAGGATGTGTATGTGACAAAATCAGTTGCATGACTTTAAAACACAATTTATGCGATTTTGAAGGTATCCCAGCGATTACCTTGGGTAAGAATAAGGCTTATTTACCAGGCGGATCGATATTAAAAAAGTGGGGACTGATTTCAGGAATTTAAAGGACAAGCTTTTATTGTATTAAAAAGTAGAAAGTAATTTTATCTACGAGTCGCTCATACCTGACTGTTTGTAAAAGCTTGAGGCGCTCAATTTAAAATATCAAAAATGAATCGGAACGCCTCATCTACTCCACATGCCTAATTATTTTTCGATTCATTCTTGATATTAAGCGCTTCAAGCTTTTACAAATAGTCGGGTATGAGTCATAGATAAAATTATTTTCTACTTTTTAGTACAATAAAAGCTTGTCCCTTAAGAAGTATTTTTTATTAAAATTTTTAATTTAAAACTAAAAGAACTGGATATTATATCAAATATGGTGGAAGCGATGGGAAAATCAGGACGCCACAACCTTACCATGCATTGTCATCCAAACTAAATGTGCATGAAAAATTCTTCAGCTCAATCGGAAATCGGGAAGTGGATCAAATTTGACTTGTAAGATTTGATTACAGGCAGACAACGGGACAGGTGAAACTAAATAAAAGCTTGTAAAAATGATGAGAATAGAAAATCAAAGTTTGTCACCCAAACTGTGTTTTGCCGGACAGGTGAAATGAAAAAAAAGCTTAGGGGAAATATGCCTTTAGTGTAAGTCCTCTGCTGCTCACAATTTTTTTTTTACTTCGTATATTTTTACCTATTTTGATTGGAGTATTTATTAGTTGCTTGGAAAAACCCAATGCGGTTACAGCGGATCAAATGATGATTATTATTATTAATGACGTAGATATTAAAAGTTTTTAATATTTACAACTTGAATATTCAAATAAAAATAATATTCAACTCTCAGACTCAGAGTTGAAATAACAAACAACTCATACTAAGTTGGTTGGAGTTGAAGTCTGAAGAACATCAACAAAGTATTAAAATTTTACATTCGTGTAGTTTTACAAATACATTCTTATTAAAATACTTAAATACTAAGTACACTACTTAATACTAATAGTTATAGACAAGACGACATTACTTAGTGCTTAGCTCATTATCAATCTCAGCCAGAGAAGAAAAAAAAAACAGTTTTATGGTTCAAATACGACTGAATCTGATAGTGATTGTGAGTTTTGGATGTCAAAACATGTAAACGTTTTGTATACGCACTTAAATTTATTGTGACTTGAGAAATAAATTGTGACGAGGACGACCTCAACGAGCACCGTGACACTGTGACTCTGTGACTGTGACCATGGACTTCAAATCAACGTTACTCAGTAAGTCAAGTTTTTGTTTATTTTTAAACTCACTTAACTGTTCTTGTTTCAAATTGTGCCAAATATTACGATTATAGAGAATTTCGCACTATTTTCTTTTTGTTGTTGTTGTTGTTTTAAGGTCAAAGGGGATAATTATTGTATGATTTAAAAGGTCAACAATGCATGTAGTCAATAAGTGGGTTTATTGGAAGGCGGGTTATTTTTTGATTCTGGTTTAACCACATATTTTTTTTTCTTTTTTAATGTAATTTTTCCTTTGGAAATTTTGTTTTATTTTTATAAATATTTGTTCGTTTTTTTGAAACTGTTTTAACAATATTTTTGTTCAAAACATAAACAAAAATAAAAATTAGTTATTGGTTTCCATGGAAACGAGTTACCATCTTTTTACTTTATCATTAACAGAAAGGAAACTTTAAATTTTACAGAAATACGAATTACTCTAAAGGGATACCCATAAATTACGTCACACCAATTTTATGATTTTTAGCACCCTCCGACCCTTGTCATAGATGGTCAAATTTTTTAGCCCCACCCCTCGGTGACGTCACATATTTTATTATTTAATGGAAATAATTAAAATAAAACATTTTTATCTAAAATCAAATAATGTTGCTCCCATAACTTTTACCGTTATCGAAATATTTTTGAACTAATACCTTCATTCGCAAGAGAACTTAAAGTCTCGAACTAACTAACTAAGTCCTAAAAGTATTTTGGTGTTCCTCCTCACAAGTTGAACAAACTTTTTCTATATAATTATAAATTTTTGCACAGTGGTATTTTATTGCAACCGGTTTTGCTATCTGATGTTGATTAACCCGTTTCGAATTCAACATTTTGGAATTCGCACTTTTTTTGTTATAGCGGCAATAGTCATACTAGTAATACTCTGTCAAAATTTTATCTGTCTAATTTATTGCAGTTTATGCCATTCAGCTGACAGACAGGTAGAAAGACCGAGTGTTAGTAGAATCTTGTATCACAAAGGTTCTCTATAGCCTAAATGTGTCCTTCGTGGACAGCAAATATAACCTAACCTAACCTAACCTTGTAGAATCTTAAAATTCCCGGGTACAAAGCCGCGTATATAGTTTGTGCAACGTAAATTTAGCTATCTGCATGATAAGTGACCACAAGAATGTGAACGGATGTCCAATCATTAACTATATACTTTTCCGGCCACAAAAAATATTTTAATCAAATCAAATTTATTGAAAAATGATAATATTAATGAATATGAAGAATCGTAGGTATTTGAGATTAAATTTCCTTGGTTCAAAGTCTAGATCAATCTAATTTATTGATATTGATATTGAAATGAATTTTGAAACATTCGGGCATTTTTGGGTATTTCTAGCAAGGTTTTATATAGAGTACTTACCAGGCAGATTGATTAATTTGGAGGGGATTCCCAAAAGACTCGCATTTGACTGGTTTTTGTTGAAAAAATTCGTAATTAAAGCTACAAAAGAAAAATTGAGTCGTAAGGTGTAAACATTAAACAAGCTGTAAGGTTAACACTGTTCATCAATTTATTATGTTAATTAAGTAACAGACCTTGTAAATTTTATGAAAAAATCACTTGTTCTTTTTGGCTCGGTGTAAGTAGAACAGTGTAATACTGTAATAATATTTTCTATAGTGTAACACTGATTGTAAATAATGAATACACTAAAGTACAAAAAGAACACACTATATATTTACAATAAGTCTCTTTAATCATATTTTCACCGAACATATAAACTTATACACTGTATCGAAGGTGAACGAAGAGTAGGAATATGTTGTAAGTCCGTTTTAGGAGAAATGCAAGGAGAAATGATGAACAGAGACGACTATAGTTAGAGTATTGATGATTGAAGAGTGATATCTATATTATCAAATTTATAAGCAGCACTTGCACACAATATATTATATATTTTTGTAGTTCCGTAGTATTGTAAAGCTAAAAATAATACATTATTTTACTACAAAGCATGTAATTGGTTTATATGTATGTACCGTGCAATAAACCAAAACTTTTTTTACAATACTGTAGATTTACAATCACCTTAAAGGCGCCCAGAATACATACAAGACCTTTCATGTTTTCGGCGAAAGACAGAGATTTTTAAGGATTTGCATAGCTCGATGTTCTTTGCAAAATTGAGTAAAAGGTTAAATGAAAGAGAAATATGACTTTAGTGACGGAGCTCTGCGGCTCATGATTTTTTCTGAACACAATTGTATGATAATTAACACAAAAAAACCCTAGGATATTATTAAAAATGAATATTTTTGCAGCAATCAATGCTGCTCATCTGTCATCTTTACAAAATGAAAAAAACCGTTTTTTATCTATTGTTTGAAATTGAAAAGATCTGTATACAAATTGACCTCGAATCAAAATGTTTACTTTTTAAAATTATTACATAAAATTTTAAATTCTAAGTCCAATGTTTCATTTATAATATTTTCTGAGCAAATACGAAAGCCTGCTCGTTAAAAGACAAATTGGATCACTAATAAGTTACGGGTCAAGTCAAAATCCGTTCAAATTCATATTTGTCACTTCTTCCAAAAAATGTTGTGTCCACAAATGTTTAAATTTTCGTAATTACACCGGATGGCCATCCTAGAAATTTGACAAGCGTAAAATGATGGTTTTGAAAGGTTGTGTGAAATATGATATGATTAAGTTAGTTAGTCAGCCATTGTTGTTTTTAATTAGAGCATAGTTCCATCCATAATTGAAATAAAACCAAATTAATATTAAGGTTGTTATGAAGCGGATAATGAGACCCCCTACCACTTTCATAACAACCTTGGGGTAATTTACCTGCCTTGGCTCCCCTAATTTAAAATAAAGGAGCCTACATTTAATGAATGTTAAATGTTAAATAATTGTTTGATTCAATATATTTATTTTTACCTTAAAACTGGTTTTTCCAATTCATTAGTTCATTAGTGAACAGCGGATGTAAACAAAAACTCATTAATTGTTTCAAAATGGCTTTTATCCAAAAATCATTAATTATTTCAAACTGACTTTTATCCAAAAATCATTATTTTTTCTTGTTTTGACTTCTAATTACCTTAACAACAGCAAAAATAATAATTTTAACGTTGCAATCACCATCAACATCGGTTTTTAAAACCGCGAATCCGTTTTCTCCAAAATTACTTGTCCAACCGTTAAACGAACCCGATTTTTGTGTTTTTTGGGTCAAAATTTCCTTACAAATTGAGTTTTATCGCCATTAGTTTTTGAGAAAAACGATCACGTTCTGAATCGATTCCGATAAGTTTTATTATAAAACTCGGTAAATGACAGAGAATCTTGCTATGAGAATAACAGGCAGAAGGGAAAGGAGCGTTTTAGACGACCCGTCTCGTGCGAACGAGTCCTCTGCCTCGTTTCTTTAACGCCAGAGTGACCCAGGACCCAGATCAGTTTGACAGTACAGTGTTATTCAGTGCCAGAAGACAATAAGTAGGTTAGGTTAGGTTAGAGTGGCTGTCCTGGGGTGGGACACACTTAGACCATAGGATCCTAGAAGACAAGAAGTAATTAATGCGATTTAATTCTGAAATTTTGTTTCTAGTATTCTTGGTAACGATATGCAGTATCGTAAATTCTTCAGTACAAAGCACTAAATTTCGAACAAGAAATGGATCAGTCGATAAACAAAATGGAAGTACAACTCTCGATGAATACGAAGATGATTTTCTACCATTTGATGGACAACGGTACGATTCATTTGATTGGGCCCTATCGAAAGTGAGTATCAAAAATTCAAACCACACAAAAAATTGACATTTTCAAATGATGAACTTTTTTTAGAAACTTGCAGAATTAAATAGTGGCCAAAATATGATCGTTTCCCCGATTAGTGTTAAAATTCTATTGTCGTTGTTATTCGAAGGAGCAGCTGGTAATACTTCAAAGGAGCTGAGTGAAGTGTTAGAGTTACCGTTCGAACGTAAAGCATCGCGTGAGCGAATGCAAAAAGTTATCAACTCGTTCCAAGCAAAACATCCTGATTACGAGTTGTTAATGTCGACTCGTTTATTTTTGGATGGACATTACACGCCACGTCAAAGGTTCACAGCCATATTAGAAAATTTTTACATGACGCAAATACAAAAAATTGATTTTCGAACTCATCCAAGTTCGGCTACAAAATTAATCAATGATTGGATAACAGAGGCGACCAAAGGTCGAGTAGAATCGATCGTCACTGATGGTAAATATCAAGTCACACACACTTCTGAGAGACACTGTATCTGTATGAAATATTTGATAAAATTCTAAATTGTATTTTTCATTTTTAGATGATATAAAAAATTCAGTTTTAATTTTGATGAATGCAATTTTCTTCAAAGGAAAATGGCGTTATGCTTTTCATCCAAATGATACCCATACTGGTAATTTTCATATTAATTCCAAACAAAAAGTTCCTGCCACTTACATGACAAACACTGCTTCATATTACTTCATTGAATCTGCTGAATTGGATGCAAAAGTTATCCGATTGCCATATCAAGTGAGAATTTTAGAAAGTTTGCCACAATGATACAGTACGAATAAGTCCCCTTCTTAAAGTTGTATCGCTTCCAAGGGCCTCTCTTTTGGGGCTTTCACAGGGCTCTGGCTGGGCGGCAAGCATGCTGAACGCTTAGGCCTATCAGTGTAGCACGACTACTGCAGGAGCTATCACAGTGGTGACAAGGAGGAGACAATGTCTCATCTTCTCTGTCACTGCCCAGCTCTTGTCATGACCAGATGGACTTACTTGAGACTGTCTCTCTTTGACGACCTCTCCGACCTAAAATCGACGTTAAAGTCCTCCTGCTGTTCTTAAACAGCTCCAAATGGTTCATGGAGTAGTGGCCGGGGATGGGCCAACCCATTTACGATATCACAACGGACCCAATGGTCTAAGTGTATCCCACCCCAGGGCAGCCACTCTAACCTAACCTGACCTAACAGTTTGCAACTAACGATACAATAAAGAAAAACTTATTTTTACTGTGCTGGCAAAAACCTCGAATTCATATATTTACAAGTTTAGAAAAATCCGATTTTTTTCCACAGGGTCATAAGTTCGCTATGTACATGTTCCTACCAAACTCCAAGAATGGATTACCCGATTTATTAAAACGTCTAACACCGAACTTATTCCATAAACAATTATGGCTTATGGACGAAGTGAAAGTTAAAGTTGTCATCCCAAAATTAAAATACGAATCTACAGCACAATTAGGACCGATTTTGGAACAGGTAGAATTCTATAGTTCGTAAGATTTAGAATTTTTCAAAACATTCTTTTCGAAATCGCTAATTCAACTTACAAATATTAAAGTTTCAGTCCCAGAAGATTGTATTCGTAAAATTTGGAATGAAAATGTTTATTTGCATGCCCCCATTGCTTGAACTTTCAATCCCCCCTCCCGTAATTATTGAAGAAAGCTATCAAGAATTATCAGAATCCACAATTTTAGAAAGTTTATTGGAAAATAATTTCCATAAGAAAAGTGCGAGGTCCTACTATAAGGAATGTTTTGAAAATGTCCTAAATAATGAATTTTTGAACTTGATAATAAACGTTGGTAAATTTTCAGCTAGGTCTAGTAGAAATCTTCCAAAATACAGCAAGTTTACCAGGAATTGCACGTGGACAAAATGGTGGACAACCAAATTTAATTGTATCGGATGCCTTCCAAAAATCTGGTATTGATATTTATGAAGAAGGTAGTGAAGCGTTTAGTGCCACTTCAATCACCTTGGGCAATAAATTCAATTCGGCTGATCACATATTTAACGCGTCCCATCCATTCTTGTTCTTAATCGAAGATGAACAAACTGGTGCAATTTTATACTTTGGCAAAGTTGAAAATCCAACGAGCAAAACTGGTGAAATTAAAGTTCCATGGCCAGCAGTTCCACCACCAAGTGCAGCATCTTTTAACCAACCTCAATCAGCGTCAGATGTTTCAACACCATTTTTAAATTCACCAGACGTGGCCAGTAATTTACAAAATACTCAACGCGCAAATTATTTTGATGTTGAAATATTACAGGTATTACAATTTTAAGTCAGTTCAGGGCCCCACCAATACACCACCCAATGTGCAGGATAGTGTAGCAATTTGAGGGGAAATATAAAAAAAATATCTCCGTAACATTTACCATTTTATTTTAAGGCAATGGCACGAAATAAACCGGGTAATGTGTTAGTGTCACCATTAAGTGTGAAAACTGTGTTGGCAATGATATTAGAAGGATCTGCAGGAAATACAGCACGAGAATTACAATCGGCATTACGCTTTCCAGAATCAGCCGAGGCCACCAGACTATACATGCAAAGTTTGGTTTCTGGATTAAATGTAAGTATATTATAAAAAGTGTTTTTTTACAGGTACAAATCTCTGAATTGGCAACACCCGGTAATCCCTAGCCTCTAGATCAAGGGGTCCTTTGTGCCTCCCTCTTACCCGTCCCTCTTACCCGTCTCCGGGTAAGAGATGCTGTTTAAGTAAATGAAGCTTATCAATTCTGTGCAGGCCAGGTGCCAAGCAGAAAGCTTGAAACTTTTTCACCGGGATTCCTCCCAGGATTGATGAATTCCAGGTTATAGATCCAAACATTCTAAACCTGACGTCCTGCAGGTTTATGAAAGTGCAAACAGGCGTAGATTTATCTCAAATACAAAGTGGTTCAAAAAATTGTAAAGTTTTAACCATTCTGGAAGACTTTCTTTGAGAACAACTTGTTACCCGAAGGCGAGACGTCTCCCGGTAAGAAATGCTGTTTAAGTAAATGAAGCTTATCAATTCTGTGGAGGCCAGGTGCCAAGCAAAAAGCCCGAAACTTTCCCTCCCGGATTTCTCCCAGGAGTGATGAATTCCAGGTTTTAGATCCAAACATTCTAAACCTGACGTCCTGCAGGTTTATGCAAGTGCAAACAGGAGTAGATTCAGCTCAAAAAAAAGTTTTAACCATTCTGGAAGACCAGAATTATTTACTGACCCACAAGAAAAAGAGAAGTCGCAAGATTTGAGTATTTTTTAGCTAACAAAATGGTTATCTTTTACAGAATGTTAAAACAGCAGGCGTGGAAATCAATGTGGCGAATGGAATATTCCATGCGAGTTCAATACCGCTGTATCCAACTTATAAACAATTGATTAAAAATTATTATCAATCTGAATTGCAACCGGTTAATTTCGCTGACAAAGTGAATTGTGCTCAAACGATTAATAATTGGGTAAAACAAATGACATCGAAAAAAATTGAGCAAATTGTGAAGCCAGGTAATTATTTAAAGCCTTTGAGGTGGCAACCCGAAAATTTAATGATGACTTCTAATTCGAATTCGAATTCTAACTTGTAGAACAATTGAATCCAGCAACTGTAATGGTTTTGGTAAACGCTATATTCTTCAAAGGAAAATGGTTACATTCGTTTTCTAAACGTGATACTGTCGAACGAGCTTTCTATGTTACAGAAGATGAAAATTTATTTGTGGAAACAATGCATATAACGGACACATATCGATTCGCTGAAATCCCTGAATTAGATTCGAAAGTTGTGGATTTACCTTATCAAGTGAGTCAAAACTTGGAGATCGAATGCAAACTAACTGAACCAGATCTGACCTTACCATTTTTAATTTTAGGGTGAAAAGTATGGCATGTTGCTGATTGTCCCCAACAAGAAAAATGGAATGAATCAACTCCTAAGAGATTTACCCCACAAACCATTACCAGATATCTATCAATCGTTGTACGAAACGGAAGTAGAAATATCGCTACCGAAATTCAAAGTAGAATTCGAACAAGATATCACATCCGATTTACAATCAATGGGAATACATCAAGTTTTCACACCGGAAGCTGAATTAACTGGCATTGCACCGAATGAGAAAGGTTTGCATGTGGATTCCGTCCACCATAAAGTCGTTATGGAAGTCAATGAGGAAGGAAGTATTGCGGCTGCGTCAACTGGATCAATGTTAATACCATTAATTGGTTCAACAAATCCACAAATACGTGCGGATCATCCGTTCCTGTTATTTATTCATGATATTGCGCAAGGAAACGTGTTGTTTGCTGGAAAAATTGCAAGACCGAAATAGTTCTACAACTGTCACGTCTCCCCTTCAAGTTTTATTACGTTGCGTTGCGTTGCCATACTTCATACAAGATTTTAATAATAATGCGCTTTTAAGACTGAATTTTTAAGCTTCTTTCAAAAATTATCTCAACTTAAAGGCATAAAAGTTCCTCAATTCGGTATCGAAATGTTTTCTCTTCAAAAAGAGATGCTAGCACAATTTATTGAATTTTTTGAATTAATCAGTCGTCCTTAGATGTAGCCGTAGCCCCGTAGCCGTAACTTACTTCTTTTAGTTTCAAAAATACGGTAATCGGAAAAAATAGACTGAAAATTTTATAGACCCGGATTATTTTTGAAGTTTTTAGCCCTTGCGTTCAAAAATGGGACATTATTACAGAATTTTTGTTCGGTCTAGTTTTTCGGGATCTATTTTTTTCGGTCTATTTTTTCCTAAATTCAAAAACTACTGATTTTCATCTTCATTTGAAAATGTGGAAAATTTTTTTAGAAAATTTATATGGCATTATTTGATATTATATATTTTTTTTATCGTTCTTAATAAAAAAAATCCTGATAATCAGGAAACGAAGGTTTATGCTTTATGTTTATTTTTAAGTTTCTTCCCTTTTCTCAATCCTTATAGCCGTGCGATCGTCCTCTTACCCCATAATTCGAGAAATCGTCGAGAAAATACAAAAATATACAGCGTGTCCACTTAAAGTCTACCAAAAGTTATTCTTTATAAAAATCTCTGCTTTCGAAAATATTAATTTTCAATTATTCATTTTTGACATCAAATGTACAGGATGCCACAAATTGAAAAATGAAACTGTACAACAATAGAGTTCATACATCAGAATAACACATGAGCTACAATTTCTAAGATAGAAATAAAATTTAATTTGACATTTAACTGCTCCATCTATGATCATCATTTTGAATAAAATTTAAATAGTAAATGTAAAACAATTCATCTTTTCTGATATACTCAATGAATTATGACTAATTTACACTTAAATAAATTGAAAACTGTGCATTTAATTGAAGAGAGATAAGTAAGATTAAGAGAGGTAGAGGCTATAAAGCAGTGGTTTTTACTTTTAAGCCCAGTAAAGCGGGCGGGTATCAAGCTAGTATAAAATAATAACCATTCTCACGAATATAATTTTACTAAAGTTTTTTTAAAAATCCGTTTTCAACGATTTTAGTATTACTCATTCGTTTAATTATTTATCCTCAATTATTGTTTTTGGATAAAAGCATAAAACGTGGATTGTGGAAAATTAACAAAGTGGATAAAACTTGTAGCCATAAACTAGATTTGTGTAGTTTGACTTCTCTTTCACAGATGGTAGCACCAGTATTGATGGAAGAGAGTTTTATAAGTTCATCATTCTTTTAAGAGATGGCTATATAATTTAAAAGTTAGCGACTTTTTACTTTTTAAATCATTGCTTTTAAAATTGTTGTTGACTAAAAAAAGACATGAATAATTATTTTTCCCGTATACCGCGATTTTTCCCTAAATATTAAGATGTATTCAAGGTTTCATACAGAAGTCTTAATGTCGATCTAGACCAAGCATCGTAGGATTGTACGATGTAATTAAAGTGAAAGAGGCTGATTTATTTTTACCAAATAATTTATTTTTTTAAGGGGTGCACGTACCCTCTTAAAAAATCGATAAAAAAACTGTTTATAAGACAATT
Source organism: Chrysoperla carnea (assembly GCF_905475395.1). NCBI lineage: Eukaryota > Metazoa > Arthropoda > Insecta > Neuroptera > Chrysopidae > Chrysoperla > Chrysoperla carnea. Next base: position 36,470,332 of record NC_058342.1, read on the forward strand.
TGACCCAAAAATGTAATGATCGGTTTTTTTGCCTCGGTGCTTCTTTTTTGGGTACTGGTCCAAGGTCCCGCGATCGAGGGGGGCCCTCCATTCTTTGTATTTGTACCATTTTATGCATTAAGTACACGATTCAGTCCCTGGGCCAGAATTTACCATTGATTTAGTTGGGTAAGTATATGCTTAGACCGCACCTTTCTTCTTGACAAAAAAGATTATGTATGTCAGCTCCGACGCACGACTGGAGTTTAGTCCTTAAGTGTTGTAAAGTGTACTGTGCCCATCAAGTTATTGTTAGTTTCAAACAATAGATGCTTAGTCTGTTGTACGTATTATGATGTATAATGAATTCATGATAACCCGAAGAATATAATCTAATAGCTACGTAATCATTCTGTATTGGTGGGTAATAATTACACTGTGTGCTGTGTCCATCAGGTTATTGGCAGTTTCAAACAATAGATGCTTTTTCAATAGCACAAAAATATTCAAGTTATATACATGCATTTCTAAAAAGTTAAAGATGCGTACTCCTATATTTTTGGTCAATATGAAAATCTTTTATTTAATAGTAAAATTCGTGTTTTGCATCGTATCCCCTTTGGATACGGCCATGATCGATTGAAATCTAATTAAAAGAAAACTGTTCTATATCTGCGGTAAATTTTTAATTATATCCGCACATAGATTATCAAAATTTGCATCGAATGAGTCACCGAAAATTTGTGACCACAATATGTGATAAACAATGTTTTAAAACACAAAAGAATAAAAGGATATGTATTAAAAAGAAAAAGAAAAAAAACTTGAGTGTGTCTTAGCGATAGAACAACGTCACACTAAAATCGGTAAACCAACGTGGCGGATAAACTAAAAATAAATTCGTGACTGTTTCCAACATATGCGTCGACCGTCGATCGCTAAACGCATTCTTATTTCAGTATAAACGAATTCAACGTACAACGTACCTTCATTATTTTGACGTTCAAGCGTCTTTTAAAGTTCATCTTTCATAATTTTTTTTTTTGATACTTTATATTTACAAAAATTTTTTTTATTCGACAATCGAACTAAAAGACTGATCATAATTTGTGGTATGTTTGGCTCAAATATTTTGGATTACCTGTTTTTTGTTTAAAAATTTGTGTTTTTTATTGTTTTTGATTTTTAGATGTTAAAAAAGTAATGTTAGAGCACATTTGGATGTACAACGATTAAGAAGGTAAATAATTTGGCTGGTGTGGTGGATGCATTTTGACCAAATTTGGATTGTTTATGTTTCAAATAAAATACGTTTTTTTATTTTAAAAGAAATATTTCAATGAATCTGACACAGATATTTTTATGAGTGTCCCGTAAATGGATTGACTGTTTATATTTAAAGCCATATTTGGAACTGAATACGCAAGTAGTTCTTTGAATTTATCTTACTTCATGAGTGAAAGTCTCTATTTGTTTGATATTATGTTTCGTTTTTTCTAAGCATGTTTATAACATCACGTCCAAAACTCTTATATTGTTTGTACTAGCAGACCCGGTAAAATTCGTCATTGAGCATGAATAATTTTCGCATAGCAAAATTTCGTTTCAAAAATGCTCCTGAACGTAAAAGTTAGTCAAATTAATAGAAAACTTACAAAAATTTCATTTTCCTTAACGCAACTTTCCGGAAAATTGGATTTCCTTTTTATCGGTGGGGGGAGGGGGGGTTGTGTTGTGGAAAATGAAATTTTTCGAACTTTTCTGTGAAATGATTGGTGAAAATAAAACTGATGCTACTAGTATACCATTAGTATCATCAGTGACATTACAGTGTTAAATAGTACTATTCGCCAGAAGTATTGTGGATATCACCAGTCATGTATGGGCCTGACACCCATTCTGAACATCGGTCCATGCGCCCAAACTGTTCCGATACATTTAATGGTAAAATCATCAATGTTTAAATTTTATAGCCAAACAAAATAATCGAAACCACATTGCGTTCACGCCTGCGCTTCCGTAGTGATATCGGCAAAAAATTTCTTACCGTGTAGTTTTTGTTACGCGCGTTTAATAACACGACTAAAATTTGGTCTTTTTACAAGCTTTTATTTAGTTTCACCTGTCCTGTTGTCTGTCTGTAATCAAATACTTTTTAAGGTACAAGCTTTTATTGTACTAAAAAGTAGAAAATAATTTTATCTATGAGTCACTCATACTCGACTATTTGTAAGAGCTTGAGGCGTTCAATTTAAAATATTCAATAATACAAAAAATTGGGAAAAAATGTTCGATTTAAAAAACAACAACTTCAATTGATTCGTTGTTATAACATTTTACTTGTCTGCTAGGCAATGTACAATACATTTATATATATAAGATTGCCTAATGTATACAAATGTTGAAGTTTCGACAAACACAGAAGGGTTTGTTTTATATTTTTCGGTGACTTCAATACATGGTGAATTCGAAATATTTAGAGATGTCACTCTTGACTTGATGAAATCTAAATGAATAGAACTCACTTGTCATATCTATTATGATCGATCAATAAACATTAGAATCGATTGATTTTATAATTATTATATGAGTGATGGGTTTTTGGGGGATAAAATAATAATAAATCGATGGTTTTATGTTTGAACAGTTAGTTAGTTATTTCAAGTTTTATACTCAAAACGGTACAGTGCAATCAGAGGTAAGAGATAATACATACACAAGTTCAAATGGGGTCATTATTTTAATATTGTAACGTTTAACATGGAAGACGATTGCGATTTAGAATGGGGGCGTTATTAGGGTTTGAGTGTGCAAAAAACGGTGAGTGCATTCGAGTTATTGCAGATGATTCCATTTCTAAGTTCATATTTTTATCGAAATTTTAAATTTCATTCTTATATTTTTCTTCAATTAAATTAAAAAAATTTCTATTTGACGCAAACTAGATTTAAAAATTGGGACTTAAGCCTTTAGAAATTAAGGCTTAGAACCATCAGTAATAAAACCAAGGCACAAAAATTTCTTTTTTAGTTCAGTTTTTCGTGAAAACTTTTTATTTTTCAAATATTTAATTAATCCGAGTGGAGTGTTTTTAAATTTTTGGGTAGAAATAAACTTAATTTTTTTGGAAAGAACATAATTTATATTTTTTGCTTAATTCGAGGAATTTATACCTTTGTCCCGAGATCAAAGACACGTCTCGACAAACGGAAGACTTCGGCCCAAAGCCGTGGAGGTAAGAAAATTGGTCAAATTCGGTATTTCTAAATTAACTGGAATATATTGGGGTAATTTAAAAAAAATGTTTTGGAAGTTGTATGGATTAAAATCTACATCTAATTTGGTGCTTCTAGAAATTTCGATATTGATCCTACATATTCTGTAAACAACATTCTGTAAATATTCGACCAAACTTATGTCAGAGGGGGGGGGGAGGCTAAATCGAAATTCTGGCAACAATGGATTGATCGGAACTGGTGATTCTTTCATTGTAATGCTGGTATTTACAGCCGATAAAGAGAGCACTTTATCCTTCCGTTTAAATGACAAGGACCCGAAATCCGCTCCAATGATTCTAGTCATCATTTCGCGGCCAATTTCTTATGCACGATGACAATTAATGTTCTGGTTTGCAATAACTCCTGTGCCGATTACAACCTGTGAGCCACATGTCCAATTTCTCAATGTTACAATTGTCTCGAGAAATCCGTGAGGGTCTCATAAAATTTTCAAACATGTAACGCTCGCTTAAAAAGATTCGAAACAACTGAAAAAATAAAAAAAACGAATTTGAAATTTTTTCGATCGACATCTCAATAACGATGGACGATTGGTCAAAAATGTAAAGGACCTTAATTGTAGATCGATTGTCGTAAATATAAATTTTTGTATCAATATTTTTTTTATATATTTTGCATAAAATCTTTCTCCAACTTTTATAAAATTTTCTATATTTCGAAGGTATAAAAAAAAATACACTCGCCGATTTTTACGCATAATCAAAATCGTGTAGCAGGTACTCAATACCTACTCTTTATAAAAGATGATGCGATTCTTGATTACGTTACGTTAGGAATGCAGTTTTTATTTAAATGAATCGGATGCGATTCAACAAGAGTTCATTGCGATGCGATTGCATATTATTTATTATCCAAAGCTGAATAAAATGTTTTGTTTTAGGTGTGGTCCAAGATAAATATTATTAATAAAATAATGATGAATAATTATAAAATTAATAAATAATTTGAATTTATAAAATATTTAATTTAAAATAAAATAAAATAAATAATTTGAAAACAATAGTTTTAAAACTAAACTAACAATACAATAGCAGCGACTGTTATCGAAATTCAAGCGAGCGCAGCGGAGAGCGTACAGTACAGTGCAGCATACACGAAACACGATGAATATGAGCGAAGGTCAGCACGGTGAGCAGCAACATGCTAGTCCAAGCTCGACATTCACTGGACTGACTGGAGGTGGCTCTAGTCAAATCAAGAGCGAGACATACCAGCCGACAAATCGACTGGTCAGCGTCAGTGATTGCGAAGCCGGAGCCGGAGCCAGTGATTGTTACAATTGTAGTGTCCAACAGCAACAATTATTTGACGAAGACGCGGAAGACGACATGGAAGCCACGGAACGTGAGTTAGCTGAAGATGCACAATGGAAACGTATCCAACAAAACACGTTCACACGTTGGGTTAACGAACATTTAAAAACAGTTGCGAAAAATATTGGAAGTTTAGAAACAGATTTAAGTGATGGTTTGAGACTGATTACATTAATTGAAGTGTTATCCGGTAAACGTTTACCAAAACACAACAAACGACCCAATTTTCGATCGCAAAAATTGGAAAATGTGTCGGTTGCGCTTAATTATTTACAAGCAGATGAAGGAATTCGAATTGTAAACATTGGTAAGTCACTGTTTTTATTTTTTATTATTAAATTTATAATAATTAATACCTCAAAGTTTTGACTGACTGATCAATTTGTTTTTAGCCAGTTTAATTCAAAATCAGAGGTAGAGGTTACATTAACAATAAACAACTTTGTTTGTTACTTTCATTGATAAGGTGATTCACTTCAAATAGGGTCTAAAGCTATAAATGACATCATTATTTTTAATAAATAATCAGTAATTCTAAAAATGTTTGCAAAATTATTACATATTATTATTATAGAATTCTGAATTAGTTAGCCTTGAACATTTAAGATGTTTAAACAATTGACGCGATTATTTATCTTAAAAATGAGTATCTAATACCTATGTTGAGAGAACACGGATCCACTTTCATTTTGTGTGTATGTTTTTTTTCAAACTTGTCTAGACTTTGCGAAAACAATTGAGTATATAAAAATCAATCCAAGTTGTTTATTTTTGATTCAAGTCATGTTAAATTGTTAGAATATACTTTTTTGGATGCGATTTGAATTGGAAATATAAAAAGACTCAAAATAAATATAAAATAGATTTTAAGTTTTGCGTTAGTTACTTACGCAATGCGTTAAAAATTAAAAAACGCACGTCTGTTTGAAATGTTATAGACAGAGATTGGCGCTTAGGATCATTTACTCAAGTACTTATTTGGTTAATTTGTGTCACTCCCAAAGATATCCTCTCCATAGGTTCAAGCTATTGTTGGGAAAATAATATTTTCAAAATTGCTCACGCAATGCGTTACGTATTAAAAAACTCACGTCTGTTTGCAATGTCATAGTCAGGGATTGGAGCTCAGAGTTATTTACTCAAATACTTAAAATTTGGTTAATTTGTGTGTCATTCCTAAATATACCCCTTCCATATAAGCTATAGCGCTGTTCTTAGGTTTAAGCTAAAGCTACTTTTGACGCCTTTTTAGTGTGCCTTTAGATTCTAAACTGATGAAATTTTTAAACGATTGATACGTTCAAGGTTCCAAATTGTTCCAAAAAAAATCCATTCTGTTGGTCCAGAAATTTATCATTTTTTAAGATTTTGTAAATATTTTTGGCACGATTGCCACTTTTTTGCCATGATTGCTTTTTTAAGACACAAATACTAATTGCACTAAACTTCTGGAAATTTCGGAAATATGAAAAACTTAAGGATTTCACTTTTACAATTTATGCTTCCAATTTTGAAGCATAAATTGTCCGTAAAATTCGGAATCAGCGGATAAAAATACTTATGAAATACTTGGGCATAAAAAGGTTAAATTAAATAGGTAACGAACCTGTCTTGTGGCTGCCGTACTATATACAGCAAAATCAATTTTTCACCCCAAAAAGATTTCCAATTTTAACAATAATTAATTGAGCTTCAATTAAAATTTCCATTTATAAGTAAAAATTAATTTAATTATGAATAAAAAATAAATTTTTTAAACATTTATAATTCATTTATGTGGAATTCAAGAAACATCACTTTTTCTATATAAAAATACATGCTAGTGAATAGCACAACTTCATCACTCAGGTCATATTTTCCCCTCTTAAAATGTTTCTTATTATTACATGTCGTTTATTTAAATGGGATTTTTGTCTTTGAATGTTTTTAAACACATAAAAAGAGAGGTTCGTGGGACACCCGGTTGGAATTATATTTCTATCGTATCTTTGTATATTTATAAATGTAGCGCTTACTTTATTACTCAGATTTGCTTTGATTTATTTTGCTGGTTTGAATAATTGATTATGCACATTTTGTAAGATCATTTTGTGCCTTTTTCTTTGTCAATTTTGTAAAATATTCAGTGTGACTTGTAGTCGATTTGCTATTAAAAAAATACAATTCCAAAAAAATGAACGCAGCTTACAGCTTCTTTAACTCTATACTTTATGAGTTAATTGTAATATTAGTTTAAAAAAGACATACTTCTGATTTAGTAGTCAACCCAATATGCTCGTACGTTACCCACAATTTGTGCAAACAAATTATAACGTCCGATCAGGAACTAAAATATTAACATAAAAGGACTCAACAAAACTCAAATTCATTTGCAGTTTGCAAATGGAACTTATGCTTGTGTCCGACAGCATTGTATCACTTCTTAGGCTTCACAATTTCCTGGAATGTCCCTGGGTCCCGGTACCTATACCAGGTTTACATTCATTTGTTCCGCCAACTCATTTAAGGACGTACGGCAGTTCTGTGCTACCTTTGAGACGTATTTGTTACACACCCCAATTTTTCTTCGTTGACTTGGTGCAAGTGGTATAAGTCTATCTTTTTGGGGGGAAATATGACTAAAAATATGTGTAATGTGTAAAATAGTAGTTGTAAGTTGACTTTCTTTACAATCACTTTAAGTTCATTTGTCTGTCCGTCTGTTGCACCAATGAATGTGAATGCTATTGTACTTGTACCAACAAGAACAAGAGTGAACAGACTGAACTGAACAGACTTGTATAGTAAGTCAGTAAGTGTTATCTGTTTACATTAAAAACATGAAGACTTTCTGTTCTAAACTTAAGTAAACGCGCTATCAACACGCTTTGCTTAACTCAGACTCAGACTCACAAGCCAGAGTTAGCTATCATTTGATTATTCGAAATGCATTTTTTATTTTTTCTTGAAAAAAATATTAAATCGATTACATCATTTTTTATTTTATTATAAAATTTAAACATTTATCTTATATATATATGGAGGTTAGAGGAGAGACTCGCACCAAATTGGTAGACTTTCATTTTTTTCTGTATCTAATTCCTTGATTCGATAAATTACGGAGCCCCTGGCTATAGGAATGAGAGGTTCAGGTGAATGGGATGTTTGAGACGATCCTTCTCGGCACCAACGAGTACGCTGCTTCATTCCCTTTAACGCCAGAGTGGCCCAATATCCAAATGACTGTATTGTTCAGTGCCAGCCAATTCAGCTCCTCGAAACATTCATAGACAATTCTCAATTATCTATTCTTGACGCCCTTTGGCGGCCTGACTATCTGAGAAGATCTGGGCACCTCTCAGCATGGTGAAAATTTCTGATAGAAAAATCGTCGCATATTGACAAAAATGAATTGATCCCAATATGAAAACTTAGAAGCCTTCAGTGTTACATAACACGTTTGTATATAGAGGTTGAATAAAATAAATAAAAATGATTACATCATCTTATATATTTACTTTTTTTTTGTATAAATAATTCCAGTTGTGGTTTTTAAAGGTTTTACTTCCACAATAATATCTTACTTACCGCAACAATCCAATAGCAGCCTTTTTGTAATTGTGGCGTATCATTTGTGGTTAATTACATTAATTAATTTTAATACAATGATTATAATATCATATCGTATAGTAATTAATATTATTATGCGCCATCTTTTAATATCTTTATCGAAAAAAACCGGGATTAGATTAGGAGGACCGTTATTGTTATCCACTTTTTTATTTATAAAACTAGAATTAAAAAATAATAATAAGAACGTGACTTTCCATATGAGCAGCGGGCACCATAGCCACTACACCATCTCATTGTTGAGATTACTAATATTTCAAGATCTAGGATATCAATAGGTCAGGATACTAGGATAAAGTTAATCAATTCTCGTATAGTCATCGGACCTTCATACGTATGCAGGTCAAATAAAAATCTTACAGGATGTTACATTACTTTAAAAAACTGTTATTTTGTAATCTTATCTGTACCTACATTTTGCATTTCCGTCCAAGACCACTACGGGTTTTTCCCAATTGAATCTCATATCAAGAAAGTAGGCAGATTTTCATAAAATTTAAGCTTTGACCGTAACATACATATGACTACCTGTTGTCTGTCCGCTTTACGGGACAATTTCAAGTCTATAAGTTGGAAAAACCGTTTAAAACTTTGATACAATTTTTTTATTCGAAGTTAATCTATCTCATATTATCTCTATTATATTATAAATACGAAAGTAAGCATGTTTGTTTGTTTGTTTGTTACGCTTTCATGCTAAAACTAGCGAATGGTTTTTAATGAAACTGTACAGCAATATAGTTCATATATCAGAATAACACATGAACTATAATTTATAAAGATATATTTAAAAAAATAAATTAAAAATTAATTTAATTTGACATTACCATAAATTACAGATTTCTGTAAAAGTAGTCATTTGAAATTACCATAAATTTCAGATTTCTGTAAAAGTAGTCATTTGACATTACCATAAATTACAGATTTCTGTAAAAGTAGTCATTTAACATTACCATAAATTACAGATTTCTGTAAAAAGAGTCAATATAAAATATTTCACGGCCATCTTCTCTGATATACTCAATGAATAATTACTATTATACATTTAAAAAAATTAGAAAACCATACATATATTTTACGTGTGTAAAACAATCGTTACCATTATTTCGAGTGTTATAGAAAAGGGATAAGCGATAGCAATCTTTATATCAATCTTAACTTTTAAACCCAACGAAGCTGATGGGTATAAAATGTAATCGTTCATTCAACATTTGCAACTCATAACATGTTAAAATTCTAATTGCATGAATTAGATCAATTGCACTAAAACCTTTCATCAGATTCTTTTCAAAAAATCATTTGATACGACTGAGTACATATCAAAAATTTAGATTTGTATTTATTCTTTGCGTTGCCTTAATGTCTGATCGATCACTGATCAATCTTAAATTAATATCAAATCAATGCCAGAATATAAACACGAAGAAGCTGTAATTTGAAAAATCTATTAATAAGTACATAATTAAGAAAAAAAACAAAATGAAGGGTTTTTACGCTCGTGTGTAAATCAATTAAGTACCTCTGTAATTTGAAAACGAGTGCATCAAAGTAACAAAACACACTTCAAGTCAATTGAGTACAACAAAAACAAATTAACTTTTTTTTGTTCCTTAAGCATAGGTGTCCGAAGAAGGGTTCCACATAATTATTTGTTAATCTTTATTTATTTTAATTACAAACATATTTACAATTACATTTTGATGTGGGTGGAGTCGGTTACTTCGTTCTTATCCAAGCGACGACAATGTGATCAATTCTGCACTCCCATTAATTATAAATTGTTCACACTGCCGCTGCATGGATTCGAACTCGCAACCTAAGTCTAAATGGACAAACAGACAAAGGCAAACGTCTTAGACCGCTCAGCAATTTAGGCTCGCGTATACCTTGATATATTTCATATACATGGTATAAAAATTAAACAATTTATCAAGCTTTAAAAATTTGGTTTAAACAAAAAAACTGATGCACTGAGACTGGAGACCATTTTTTAGTCTTAAGGTCTAAATGACCTACATGGGCTATGGGAAAAACTTTGGAACGCCTATGCACTTAAGTCAGTTTATATCAACATAAATAACTTTTTTTTGTACCTTAAGTATCCAAAAGTCAGATTATATACAAAACACTTTTACATTTAACGAATGTATTTTTTTTTTAATGATAAAAACAAATTTTTCATAGATAACAGCAAAATAACATCAATTACAATAAAATTTGTTTTTATACCATGCATATATGTAATATACCAAGGTATACTAAGTTTAGTCCCAAGTTTGTAACGCTTAAAAATTTTGCTACAAACAAAATTTTGGTATAGGTGTTTGTAACGCTTAGAAATAATGATGCTAGGAAAAAAATTTTGTCATAGGTGTTCATGAAATCACCTAATTAGTCCAATTCCGGTTGTCCGTCCGTCCGTCTGTGGGCACGGCAGACTAAAAAGTGAGGTCGAGTTCGTAAATGAGCAACATAGGTCAATTGGATCTTCTTATCATGTAAACCGTTAGAGATAGAGCAAAAATTTAAATGTAAAAAATGTTCCTTATCAAAAAATAAACAACTTTTGTTTGAAACATTTTTTCGTAAACTTCACTGTTTACCCGTGATGGCGCAAATTAGGCGTAAATTGTATAGTATGTATTATATAAATTGTATATGTATGTGCAATGTGACAATGTAATCAACACTGTCTATACATGGTATTTCAACAATTAATTCAGTCAATTGTTTGTTTTCACTTGTTTTTTTGTATTTTTTTTCGTTTGAAAAATTTTACTGTTTTTGGATCAAACAATTTGTATGTCTTAGATAAGGATAGATATATATGAGTTTTATGTCAATTATATAATACTATCTCATGTTGTCTAGACACGTTTTAAAAATTTAAATTACATACCTTGTCAAACAAATAATTTTGTGTGGCCAAAAAATTTCAAGGTTATTTGTTATCAAATAAAAAAAATTGTGTTTTTTTTTGTTGTTTTAATAAATTTTGATTTAATTTTGAGAAACCTGTATGACTTGATTTCGAATTCGAAATTCTTAGAAACAGGTTGAGATTTGAATAAACAATCTTCAAGAGATATTATCTTGGTATTTTGCCAGTATTTTATTCTAAACTGAATATAAATTTGCTAAACAGGATATCAGGACTCACATGTTCATTGCGAAATTTCGATAAAGAAACGCTTTGAGCTTTGAGCTTGAATCGTCCCTGATTTTCGACATGGACTAGAAAATTTACTTGCATGGTCCCTGTGTGATATTACGAATTTGGCTTGCTTTAAGTTGACCGCAGAATCTTAGAAAGGATTTGCAAGCATCTGAAGCAGAAATTAAGGTGACCTTAAAATTTTTTTCTAATTAAACGATGTTAAAGAGGTATTTGTTTGGGTAAAAATTTGCTAAAATGATGAAATCGATCTTTCTTTGAATCGAATGTTGCTGAGAAACATTTTATTCAAATGAATTAAACTCATTAAGCATGTGTAGTCTCTACACCACAAAGTAATATTCTAGTCCAAGCAATTTAGCAATAGATTATTCATGTATTATCATTAAATTCTGAAATGAATATATATAAAGTGATGGGGCGAATATTCGTCTATTTTTTAAAATTCGCATTCGCAAAAAACAATGCGAATGTTTTTGATAAAAAAATCATCTAATTTTTTGTCATAAATTGCAAAATAAGCCCAAATATCACTAATATGTACTTTACTCATATTTTTAGATATTTTGAATCATCACTGTTAAATTTGAATGTTGGACAAATATAATAATAATAATAGGGTTTAACCTCCGTTTCTCTCGAGGCCACCCACATCATTATTTGTTAATCTTTATTTATTTAACTTCATACATATTTACAATTACATATATGATGTGGGTGGATTCGGTTACTTCGTTCTTATACAAGCGACGACAATGTGATTAATTCTGCACTCTCATTAATTATAAATTGTTCACACTGCCGCTGCCTGGATTCGAACCCGCAACCTAAGTCTAAATGGACAAATAGCCAAAGACAAACGCTTTAGAACGCTCGGCCATTTAGGCTCTATGTTGGACAAATGCAACTATAGTAAACTAACCTCAAATAAAAAAAACAAGCTTAATTTTGCTTTTCATGGACTTTTACGCTAATAAAGAATTATATGTACTAGTTAGACTCGTGCGGAATTCCGCTACCGTTCACTTCTTAATGATTTTCTTCAGTATTAAGAAAACATCTGAACAGGCGAATCTGTTTTTTATAAATTAAGAACGAAGAAACTGCTAAATGGCTAATTTTCTTGGACTAATAAAAAAATGGCAGCATCTTTATATTATAAGCATTTACTACCATGGCGATGATAATTGTTTTGTGAAACAGGTTTTTTAGAGTACAGTAAAAATTTTTATGAAATAATTAATGTTCGTTAAAAAAATGACATCATAGCTAACAGACTAAGCACTAACTTTTATTACTGAGTTACTGAATTACTAAGTGGTGACGGTGACGGTGAGTAGTGAGCACGGTAAGTGAATGATGAACGCGCTGCGATTTTGACTCACCCAAATGATTTAATATTATTTTATTTGTATACTAAAAACGGACTCTTTACTAAGTAAAAAGAAGTCAGGGCCTATATATATATAAAGAATACATCACATCAGACCTAGACGTGACTTCATTTACTTTCCTTTTGGGATTTTTTACTTCCATATAGTCATCAATCATGATTCTTGGTAGCCATGCCACGCCTCATTCAGGTTAGGTTATATTAGCTGTCCACGAAGGATACACTCAGGCCGGGAAGATGACAATCTTGTAAGTCTTGTGAGACGAAGACTGACTCTACTAATTTAGTTAAGTTATATTTTGATTTGTTCCTATTTAATAAACATGATGGCAGTGCTCGAATAACCTTCAACTGAGATCGAGAGATGTCGTGGGACATTCGGTTAGAACTATGTTCCAATGGTAATAATTAAATATTAAAGCTTCTTAACTCTATACTTTATGAATTAATTGTAATATTAGTTTAAAAAAGACATACTTCTGATTTAGTAGTCAACCCAATATGGACGTACATTACCTTTATTTGGCTCGATCAAGATATTTATTATGACATAACATAAAATTTTTCTTTATATTACATTTTTGATATAAATTGACAGATTATAAATTATTTTCAAACTATTCTCAAAATTCATAGCAAGCTGAATCGATAAAAAAGTTTTAGTTTCCTACACATAGTCGGATTTTGGAGTCGTTTAAAATTGTTGCACATTTTTTTTATTTTATCTCTCGACCAGCAAACCAATCATAAAGTTCGATAAATATTAAAAACTGTTTTAGGCACTTGTATTGAGATTGACCCAAATTTCATAATTCAAGTCTGGCATCCTATAAGTAGTTCATGTATATGGAAGTTGTTTGACGTTCATAGAAGGTGATTTGTTTTGTATAAAATATAATTTTCAATCGTGTTCAATATAAAAATAAATGAACTTTGCATATTAACACTTTTCAAATAAAAAATTCAGTAATTCAGCATTTTATTGATAATAAATTTTAAATTTCACTTGTATTATTTATATCTCAATTACACGTACAATAATATTGTGATAAAAAAAAAAAAACAAATCGGATTCGATCGCGGTGCATACATTTTAAAGAGACTCAGTGTCGGATTACCTGAATAGGATCTAGGAGGGGCTAGTCTTAAGTCTATAACAAATATTGTATTAAATACTCCAAGCAAATTAGACATTTGGCTAAATTAAATTCTAAAACGAGAAGAAGATGGACTCTTTAACTACTGAATCGATTATTTTATATTACAAATTATTTGTCTATTATTTGACAGTCACAATTATCTGTTAGTTTCAAACGATTCTAACAGATGGCGATATCTGTTGTCTGGATTGATTAAGTATTCAATAGATGGCGCTATGTTAAAAATACAAACGTTTAATATAAGCTACAATTTAATAGAATAACCACTACTTGTTGCTTGTTGCTGAGGCTAACGTATAATTGGTAACTATATAAGAACCCTAGTAACAGCAACGCGTGGCCGAGTCTGCTAGTTATATATAATGTACCAGATGTTGTGAAAGTACGGATTCCAAAACTTCTTTTTAAAACTTAGAAACCTATAATTTTTAGAAACTGAAATACTTTTCGTTTCAGAAATTAAATTAAATATTAGTAACCAATTGCTAATTTGCTCGGACTAAATAATTTTTATCTCATTATTATTTGTAATACATGGTTTCATAAATTTAATTTCGGCTGTTTGTCAAGTTTTCAAGTTAACAAATAACAGTTAACACTGTTATAGTCCGCACCTGGTAACTTATGCAACGCCATGGAATGCAAACGAGCGCAGTGCATTCTTGTGAAAATTTCTAAATTCTAAATAGGTATTTCAAAATATTTGTATGTTATCAAGATGAAACTAATTTTGATAAAAGTTTGTGGATAACAAATGGAGAACCTTGATCTAATCGTAAATCATAGAACTTCTAAGTTTAATTTTAACAAAATTAATTATAAACTATAAAAGTAATTCTCAATCAAACAATATTAATGCATTTTTAAAATTTAAATCACTTACTGATTGATTGTATTCAGTAATATTTAATACAGGGCGGCACTACGCTACACATAATTATCCGCCGTCGTTTGTTGAAGCTACCTGCAAATTATAAATTCCCTACCTTTTATAGTTTTGGAGAAAAGAGACACCAAAGTATTGCCCCAATTTGCGCCCTCACGGGTAAACGAAAAAATATTTTCTTTATTTTTTGATAAGGAACATTTTTTACATTTAAACTTTTGTTCTATCGCTTACGGTTTTAAAAGGGGCCCTACGAAAGACACAATTATTCACCAATGTTGCTTTTTTACGAACTCAAAGTCAATTTTTACGTCCTGAGCGCGCTATAAAAATTTCAACTTGATATCTATTTTCATTTGTGGTCTAATTAGATTGATTTTATGAACACCTATACCAAAATTTTGTTCGTATCATCAATATTTCTAAGTATTACAAACTTAGGACTAAAATTAATGTACCATGTATATATACATCATATATACAGGGTATAAAAATATGCAATTTACTTTTTAATATAATTTTTTTTTATGAATTTGATGAGTGGACATGTAATGATATCAACGGTTTTTTTTAAATCATGACGATCATACTTAATGAATAACGTGACGTGATTATTAAGACAATTAAGTCATTTTAATTTCAACGAAACAGCTTTATTTATTTATAAAATTATTTAAATTATTTATTTATAATTATTTTGATTCATTGTTATTCTTGTTATTATACCATGTATATTTGTAATATACAGCGTGTTCTATTATTGATAGCAATGTACAAAACACAGCTAATTTTTTATGATAACACAATGCTCTATCAAAGTTATTGTGTTATCTTAAGACATTTTTGATACTTATCTGCAGTGCATTGAATACCTCTCACATCTAAGTGTCTCTGTATTGGTGAAATAATTTGATAACTATGTAATATTTTGTTGTTTTTATTTATACCAAAAAGATTTTTTGTGTGTGTTGCCTACCTAATTAAATCAATTATTGTTTTATGATACTCCCCTCTATATTATCTAAGTGACACCTACTACCTATTTGTCTGTGAATTCATAAATCTATCTATTTTTCCCATAGCCATATCTCCCGAATTAGGCCTCAGATCGAAATTTGGTTCATAACTTTTCTATTTGTCTTGATAAGCTTAATTTACTGGTATAATTTTCTGCTATCAATAACAGAACACCTTATATATAATAAATATTATGAACAGCTATTTACTAAATATTTAACAAATTATTTATAATAATTTGATTCATTGTATTGTATTCTTGATTATATTGTTAGAACTATTCTTACTCAGATTAGGTCAAGGCTACTCTAAAAATTACTCTATCTACTTTCAATTTTTATTTTCAAATTTATTTTCCCATATAAGGAATTGTTTATGGGAATTCATTCTCATAAATAGTTTTCAAATTTTTTTCAAGGTTCGATCAATTTTTTGACGGACATGCGAGATAATATACCAAAATTATTTTTATTTCCAAATAAATAAAACCTGTAATGGAAGAGATGTTTTCAAATTTGTCCATATTTAGAAATACTACATTGGCAAACTGCGTGCTTAAGAACCCATAAAATTATAAATACTTGGTGTATTTTTGAAAGGAGAGTACACAGACTGATCATGAGTTTTAGAGAATTCCTTTGTGTAAGGTTTCTCAACACAGAAACCCTATTTGATTCGAGATTAAGATCTAAAGATTTCGGAAATATTTTTATTCCGGGGAAACGTAAAAGCCAAAAAAGAGAAGGACAATATTGAAGGAGAAGGGGGCTTTATTGACTTACGAAAAAAACGCGACAATTATATTGCCTATGTTCCCCGGCATGGGTTACTCCTGTTCTGAGAAAAGGTCCCCAAAATCTTTTTAAAAAATTAAAAAACAACATTTAAAGAACATACACTAATTGCTACCAATTGCTAATTTGCTTGGACTAAGATATATTAAATTTTAAAATAAAAAAATGGTGTGATATGAGCCCGCATTTAAATGTGATAAGTGTAACCGAATATCCGCCAACATAATCGATTTTGTATTCATTACAGGCCCGTGTGTACGGGAGGGGTTTTGGGTGTCAACCCTTCCTCCCATTGAGAATTTGTCCACATAAATTTTGAATTAACAATTTAGTCCTGTAAATGCACCCATTTATGAGACGCATTTCTTCTGACGAGTTAAATATTCATGCATATTTTGAGCTTGATACATTCTTGGACTTTGTCTTTGAGCCGAGTAATTCAAATAGAAAACATGGATCTTGGCAAAGGTATCAAAATGGCTATCGCGTTCTGGCAGTTTTTCCTGTCACAACAGCGACGATTGGAAAAAGAATTTTTTGTTTTTATTGACTTTGAACCCCTCCCTTGGATAATTCTTACGGACGGGCCTGATTCATTATAAACGTCATTTAACCCAAATTTAAATTGTATGTGGGAATTTTTAAAATATATTTATGTTACATAGGCAACCTTTGATGCATTTGTGTAATACTTAAAACTGTATATTGAAGGCTGTTTCTTCTGAGACGTAAAGAAAAGTATTGTTGTTGACTTGTTGAAGATACTGAACAAATATTTTTATACCATGTATATATGAAACATATCAAGGTATAGTAAGTTTAGTCCCAAGTTTGTAACTAGAGCTTACAAATATTGATACCACGAACAAAATTTTGGTATTGGTGGTCATAAAATCATCTAATTAGTTTATTTTCGGTTGTCTGTCTGTCGTCTGTCCGTCTGTCTTCACGATTACTCAAAAACGAAAAGAGATTTCAAGCCGAAATTTTTATAGTGTGCTTTGGACGTAAAAAGTGAGGTCGAGTTCGTAAATGAGCAACATAGGTCAATTGGATCTTCCCATCATGTAAACTGTTAGAGACTTAATTAAAGCTTAAATTAAACTCACAAATTCTTATGAAATAATTTGGAGCAACGATTTACGAGTTTTCTCAATACAAATATTTTTAAAATTACTGATTTAAATTTTAATTAGTTGTAAAAATTTTAAAAAAACCCACAAAATAAAAATAATATGATAATGAAACTAGATAAATATTACGTAACAATGTGTGTGTGTGTGTGTGTTTGTTTATGTACCTACGGTATGGTATAATTTCCGGTACTCAACAAAGTTGGGAACCGGATGTACGCAATCATTATTATTTTATAATAAATAATAATTAAATTAACAGTCTATAAATTCAAAGTATTTCTCAATAGTTCTATTTTTTAAATTAAAAAAAAAATCATTATTGAATTTATCTACGGCCAAAATCGATTTTCGGCGATTTTAGACGAAGAAACAAAGGAATAAAGTTCGAAAAATTTGAGTAGTAAGTCGGATTTGAATGCGATTTTCGGCATTCGATTCGTTATAGCGAATTTTGTCACGATATTCGTATTCAACGACCCCAGAAATCCCGTGTCATTTTCGAATGCCGAAAACCGCATTCAAATCCGACTTACCTCTGTTTCCTAGAGTAATTACACACTTTCTAGGGCAATAAAGTGTGTTTTTATAGTTTTTTAAAAATTATTGTGTTCTTACGCCCTTTGAATGTCGTAAGTCATTATAATAAGTTTTGACTGTATTTATAAAATTATTTTCATATTCAATTTGTAAAACAAAATAAAAAAAAGACATGCGTAGTCATTGTAGTTCACTTAATCAGCATTAATTATTAACATAACAGCATTAAATGGAGTCAGCAATTAATCAATTTATTTTTTATGTAATTATACAGTTAATTTTATTTGTAACAATTTTTTATTGTTGTACAGAGTCGTATTTACTCTAGTATTTGTTAATTAAGATATCTGTTACGCTGTTTTCAACCCTTGAGACTCCATACCAGGGCTGCCAGATAAATATTCTGATTTCGAGTGATAAAAGCACATTTTTCTTTTAAAATATTAAAATTAAAAATCGTAATTTTTAAACTGTTTATCACGTGACCTAAAATGCGGATAAGTTCTGCTGTGATGTCATAGCGGTATGAGTTATAGACCATCAATTAGTTCAGTGTAGACAGCTGGGAATAATATTTACATAGATAATAAGTATTTATATTTATTATAATCAGATGTCCATGAATATATCTGTCAAACTTATTTGTATTATTTCGTATAATGATACCCATATTACGTCATCAAATTGGATGCCCACGTTTTTGACAGTTTAAAAAAGGTTTAAAATTTAAGTTTTAGGCAAGAAAGTTTGTGTATTTTTCCGAAATAAATTTTTAGTGGCTTTTTATTAGCAAAATCAACATTTTGAAGTACTTTTTCAAAAATAGTGGAATACCCTATTCCCATAAGTTTAGTGACGGGATATTTTCTACTAGAACAAATTCAAAAATCAAATAATGACAAAAATACGCAAAGAACTGTTTTGCTTAATTTTTAAAATTGTGTTTGTTTAATATTCATGACTTATCCAACCAAAAAGAAATATTTTTATGCCTGCTAGATTATAAAAAACAAAAAAAAACTAAAGAAAACCTAAGCCCCTTGAAAAGTTTTATTTGGCCTCCTAAGAAAAAATGGAATTAGAAAAGTAGAAAGCTGAATAGAGAATATTTTATGTTTGATAATAATTGATGATAAATCATTGTCCTCAAATGAAAAAAAAAAAAAAAAAAAAAACAATCATCTAATTGCAACAATTGAAAAATTTTATGATAACTGTAATTCAATTACACTTATTGAATGTAAGGTGTAACTATGTAATAACTATGTAACTATGCGATTCAAATTTAGGTGTAACTAATTGTTATATTGATTGTACAGTTAAATAAATGTATCATGTCATGGCATAACATACATTTTAATTTTACTATTTTTATTTCTAGATTCATCGGATATAGTTGACTGTAAAATCAAATTGATATTAGGTCTAATATGGACGCTAATTTTACATTATTCCATTTCGAAGCCAACGTGGGACGGTGAAGACGATTTACAACAAAACGACCATGTTGCGACACCAAAACAAAGGTATAGTTGTATTAAATCGTTAAGTATTGAACCCGGAATCAAAGAATCTTGTTCAACAAATACCTGTTTATGGAAGTACAGAGTGTCACAGTTAAAAATTCATTACTTTTTTTACAAGCTTTTATTTAGATTCACCTGTCCTGTTGTCTGTCTGTAATCAAATCTTGCAAGCCAAATTTGATCCATTTCCCGGTTTCCGATTGAAATGAAATTTTGCAAGCACATTTAGTTTTGATGTCAATGCATGATAAGGTTGTGGTGTCTTGATTTTCACATCGCTTCCACCATATTTGATATATATACATTTTTTTTAGTTTTTAATTAAAAATATTGATAAAAAATACTTTTTAAGGGACTTGTTTTTATTGTAATAAAAAGTAGAAAATAATTTTGTCTATGAGTCACTCATACCCTACTATTTGTAAAAGCTTGAGGCGCTTAATATTAAGAATGGATCGAAACGCCTCATCTACTCCACATGCCTAATTACTTTTCGATTCATTCTTGTTATTAAGCGCCTCAAGCTTTTACAAATAGTCGGGTATGAGTGACTCATAGATAAAATTATTTTCTACTTTTTCGCTGGAAACCATAAAATACACTCCCATATCTCTAATAGGCGACTAATGTCTAATTTGCGATTGTACCAGGTCCGTTAAACTATTCATTGAAATTTTTTTTGATGTTGTATAATTTTTGAATGTCCACTCTGTATTTAAAATATGTTATATAAGCAAGCCGTTACATATCCAAGAATTCCGAATTCAAGGTTATAAAAATCGATATCGTATGGGACTGTTATAAATGTCAAACACAGAAATAGCTTTACCTGTTCAACTAACCAGTTTTTTCATCTTTTTTTTTTTTTCAAATAGATTCTCGCAAATCAACTAATCAACCTTTAACTCATAATTCAAGTTGCATCTCCATAAGTAAATTTATTTAAAATTTAAATGGAAAACTACATTTTTCTTTTATAAATTAATGCATTGGATCCAAATTTAGAATGTTATACAATTAATTATTTTATTATTTAATTTTTTGAACGCATCAAAAGCCAGGAATTTCTTATTTGTTTTCTGGACTTCGATATCAAAAATGACAAAAAAAAAAGGAAACTTCGCTTGATTACTAAGAACTTTTTTCTCTCGGGTCCTATCTGAAAATAGAAGCTTCCCGAATAATTAACAATAATTTGTTTTCTAGATTAATGCATTGGATTCAAAGTAAGTTACCAGATTTACCAGTACATAATTTTACAAATGATTGGTCGAGTGGTAAAGCTGTTGGTGCCTTAGTCGATGCAGTAGCTCCTGGTCTATGCCCAGATTGGGATGTATGTATAATTTAAAAAAAATAAAAAATAAAATTAAAATATTATACCATGTATATATGAAATATATCAGAGTATATTAAGTTTAGTCCCAAGTTTGTAACTAGAGCTTACAAATATTAATGCTACCAAAAAAAATTTTGGTATAGGTCTGTCTGTCCGTCTGTGTACACGATAACTCAAAAACGATAAAATATATCCAGCTGAAATTTTTATAGCGTGTTCAGGACATAAAAACTGAGGTCGAGTTCGTAAATGATCAACATAGGTCAATTGGGTCTTGAGCCCGTAGGATCCATCTTGTAAGCCGTTAGAGATAGAACAAAAGTTTAAGTATAAAAAATGTTCTTTATAAAAAAATAAACCACTTTTGTTTGAAACATTTTTTTGTAAATGCCACTGTTTACCCACGAGGGCGCAAATTAGGTGCAAAAGGTGGATATCTTTCCTTACTTACGTGACGTCAAAAAACAAACGATTGCGTCATTAACACTGTCTATACATGGTATTTCAACAATTAACTCAGTCAATTATTTGTTTTCACTTATTTTTAAATGCAAATAATGGTTTTGTTAGGAATGGAACCCAAACGAACCAGTTAAGAATGCATCAGAAGCAATGGGCTTAGCTGAAGATTGGTTAAATGTGCCACAATTAATAACACCAGAAGAAATGGTTAATCCAAATATTGATGAACAATCAATGATGACATATTTATCACAGTATCCAAATGCCAAATTGAAACCAAATGCACCTCTACGTCCAAAATCAAATCCTAATAAGTAAGTTTTTGAATTTAATGACATAACATCAAAATTTAACTGTACAAGAATTAGTTTTAATGGATGTTTTATCGATATAGAGTGCGAGCATATGGGCCGGGTATTGAACCAACAGGTATCGTTGTCGGAGCACCAGCCAAATTTACAGTTGAAACATTTTCAGCTGGTAAAGGTCAAGTGGAGGTCGTTGTACAGAATCCAAAAGGTCAATTTGAGCCAGTTGATATTGTTTTTAATAATGATCGGACATTAACGTATTCCGTCACATATTCACCAAAAATGGAGGGTCCACATATCATACACGTTAAGTTTGCTGGACAAACAATACAAAAGAGTCCGTTTAATGTGAATGTTGAAGGATTCGCTGGCGATCCAACAAAGGTCACTGTATCGGGTCCTGGCTGTCAAAAAGATGGCGTTATTGTTGGCACAGAAACATATTTTGATATAATCGCCAAAGGTCAGTATCGATTTTGTTGTTTCATCGTTTCAAAGTTTTTCAATTTTTGTGTTGTTTTTTAGGTGCTGGAAAAGGGGTACCAGAAGTTGAAATTTTAGATCCAAAAGGTCATCAAAATACCGTAGCTTGTACTATAACTCAAACGACTGCGGACACTTGGAGATGCTTTTATGCGACCCCAATTGTTGGATTACATTCAGTGAATGTATTTTTCGCAGGCCAACCAATACCTCATAGTCCTTTTGGTGTTCGAGTTTCACCAGGTTTGTAAATATTCTAGGAATTTAGGAAAGTATTTCAAGTTTATTAAATCTCATCTCGAAATCTGCCTGCGTGATCTGAGCTATCGCTCAAGACGTACGACAAAAGTAACTTGTACTTGGGATCTTTCGAATTCAAGCTAGCAATTTTCAAAAAGCTTAAAACTTTTTTTATTTGGCCGTTGGATTCAAACATTTGAGGCTCTAGGGCACGCTATTCCCCCCCCCCCTAGGTAATGCAATTTTCCGAGGCACTTAGGCGATTTGAAAATATACCGCGCTGTTTTTTTAACCTTTGTAAATAAACTTCAAACCCTCTTACGACGCCCTTCTCGTAAAAAATTCGATTTTTTCTCTTTTGAGAAAGTTGCCTAATCCGCCTAATGGTTAATCCGTCGCCGAAACTTCGAAGGAGCTTAGTAGAAATGAGATTTTCCAATTAAAACAAGTTATTTTGCCTTGAAAAAATAAATTAAGAAAATTTAATTAAGATTCGATTTTGTTTCATTTTGGAATATTTTTAGCTGTGGATGTTCGTCGAGTAAAAGCAAGTGGTCGTGGCTTACAACCTGCAGGAGTTCGTGTAGGTGATAAAGCCGATTTTAAAATTTATACTGAAGGAGCAGGTGAAGGTCGACCGGATGTTAAGGTTGTTGGCCCTGGGGGAATTATTGAACCAGTCAAACTTGCTAAGGTGATAAAAAATAACTTCTATTTACTAACAAACTAATAAAATATTTATTCATAAAATACATAGTTAAAAACGGGAGCTGGTAGTCGAATTACTTTTTTAAAATTTAAGTTGTGAGAGCGAGTCAAGTATCTCTATTTATTATACCATGTATATATGAAATATATCAAGGTATATTAAGTTTAGTCCCAAGTTTGTAATTAAAACTTAAAAATATTAATGCTACGAACAAAATTTTGGTAAAAGTGTTCATAAAATTATCTAATTAGTCCATGTTTTCACCCGTCTGTCTGTTCGTCTGTCCGTCTGTGTATACGATAACTCAAAAACGAAAAAAGCACATAAAAAGTGAGGTCGAGTTCGTAAATGAGCAACAGGTCAATTGGGCCTTGGGTCCGTAGGATCCATCTTGTAAGTCGTTAGAGTGATAGAATTCTGTGGAGGCCAGTCACCACGCAAAAAGGTAACAGCTTCCAGGATTAATGGATCCAAAGTTTCGGACCTAAAATTGAATACCTGACGTCCTGCAGCTTACTGTAGGTGGAGGTTTCATTGTCCTCCATACAGACCTTACAAGTGTGATTATCAGACAGAGATCTCATGTTATTCGAATTTATGAGACTTCAAAAATAGTCAAGAAATTTTAAGAATCATGAAATAATAATTCTCACAAAACTACCAGCTCACTAATGATTATTTACATAACCAATACAGTAAAACCTGTTAATAATATTTTAGATTGATGACACAACATATCAAGCCGAATATCAACCGAAAAAAGAAGGTAATCATGTGGTAATGGTGAAATATGCGGACCAAGAAATTTCCAAATCACCATTCAACGTTGACGTGGGACCATACAAAGAAACACGTATCAAAGCATACGGTCCAGGTCTCTCTGGTGGAGTTATCAATTATCCAGCAGTGTTCACAGTCGAAACAAACGGAGAAACAGGAGCGTTAGGATTTAGTATAGAAGGTCCATCACAAGCTCAAATCGTTTGTGACGATAACGGTGATGGATCGGCGAATGTTAAATATTACCCGACTGCACCCGGAGAATATGCCGTACATATTTATTGTGATAGTCAAGATATTCCAAAAAGTCCTTATATTGCACACATTTTACCAATTACGGATTATTATCCGGATAAAGTTGATGTGTATGGTCCGGGAGTTGAACCAAAATCAACGATTACTGGGAAAACGTCTGAGTTTACTATTGATACGAGAAAAGCTGGTATTGCGCCTTTGGATGTTCAAGTACGTATCCTAAATCCTTACAAAATTTTATCTGAAGCTGAACAGTATCTGGGTAGGGACTTGTACAACTTTTGTACACGATGAAAATTTTCATCTTTCAAAAAATTCACCTGTACAGGTGTGAAAAACCGCCTTTTTTCAAAAATAAAGACGGAAAAGCGCTAAAAGTAGCGTTAAAAAATGTAAACAAGTGAAATTTACAAAATTTAAAAAACCCCCGACAAATTTTTCGGCTACGGAATCCTAATCTCGCATTTGAAACATAGCTGAGAACACTTTTCATTTAATTTCCATTCCGCCCGTCTATCTGTCTGTCTGTGGACACGATAACTCAAAAACGAAATGAGACATCAAGTTGAAATTTATATAGCGTGCTCAGGGCGTAAAAAGTGAGGCTAAGTTCGTAAATGAGCAACATAGGTCAATTAAATCTTGCGTCTGTAGGATCCATCTTGTAAGCCGTTAGAGATAGAACAAAAGCTTAAATGCAAAAAATATTCCTTATAAAGAATTAAACAACTTTTGTTTGAAACATTTTCTTGTAAACATCACTGTTTACCCACAAGGGCGCTAATTAGGTGCAAATTAAACAACTTTTGTTCGAAACATTTTTTCGTAAACGTCACTGTTTATCCGTGAGGACGAAAATTAGGAGAAAACTTTGGTGTTCATTTTTTCCAAAACCATAAATGATAGAGCGTTGAAAATTTCCTCGTAGCTGTAACTAATGGCCTTGTGAAACACTCTCCCCAAACGAAAGAAAATTCTAGAAAAAACTTGCGAAAATTTTCGAAAACCAAATAAATGGGCTGCCATAATTGTGTTGGTTTCAATACTTTCTATACAAGGTATTTCAATAATTAACTCAGTCAATTGTTTGTTTTTACTTGTTTTTTATTAAATGGTTTATCCGTTTTTTTTTGCACTTTTCCGATTTTATCCAAATTGTATTTTTCTTCTAATTATCGCGTTTAACGGGGCAGGGAGGGGGACTATTATCTTTATTTTGAAGTTGATTTTTAAAGCGTCAGCAAGCTTTTTGAATTTGAAGAAATTATAGTTTGACGACTTCGAATAATGAATTCAAGATTCGATTAATAATCGTACATTTTTGTTTTAGGTTTTAGATGCAAATTGTAACAATCTAAAAACAACGTTAACCGAAAATCGCGATGGAACAATCCAATGTACGTATCAAAAAGGTGTGGATGCCAAGCACACCGTATCCGTAAACTATGGTGGTGTAGCCACAAAACGTTCACCATATCGTGTTTTCTTGTACGACACAAACCCATCGAAAGTTCAAGCGTTTGGGCCAGGCATTGAAGACGGGGTCAAACCTAATGTTCCTACTTACTTTAATATTGATTGCAATGAATGCGGCGACGGTGATTTAGAGGTATTCATTGTACACGAAGAAACAAGCAACGAAATCCCTGTTAAGTTAACGGATAATCATGATGGCACCTACAGTGCTGATTACGTGCCTGTCCAAGTTGGTACTTATTTGGTGAATATGTTATATGGAGGTCAACATGTACCATCCACCCCTATTAAGGTGAAGGTATTGCCAGTTGTTGATATATCAAAAGTACGCGTTGATGGACTTGAATCTAGTAAGTATGAAACCAACTTCCAAAAAAATTTCAGATTCTTCCAAGATTCAACATTTTTGTACTTATTTTGCATACAAAGGATTTTTCTCCACGAAAAAGATTCCCAAAACTGAATAATATCTGAGCCAGGATTTTGATCAATATCTCATAACTTATTCGCCCAATCGTAAAATTAATTAATTTTTGGACCAAAAAGTTTTATTGAAATCGGAAACAAAAACTTTTTTACGATTTCTTGCAATTTTCTTAAGAGGTACCCTTAGAAAAATCGTTTTTTTTTTCTACAGATTTTGATAAAACTTAGTTTATAAGGCTAATTTGACCCCAAATATTCAAATATCTCGAAAATTACTCATCTAATGGTCAAATAAACACGATTTTTGTAATTTTCGGGTCAAAATTACCTTATAAACTTAGTTTTATCGAAATCGGAAACAAAAACTTTTTTTTCACTTTTTGCAATTTGTAAAAATCGAAAAAATCATAAAAAATTCAAAAAAACACAATTTTTGTAATTTTTGGTTGGGTTGGGTTGGGTTAGGTTGGGTTAGGTTGGGTTAGGTTGGGTTAGGTTGGGTTAGGTTGGGTTAGGTTGGGTTAGGTTGGGTTAGGTTGGGTTAGGTTGGGTAAGGCTGGGTTAGGTTGGGTTAGGTTGAGTTGGGAGTGGGAGTGGGAGTGGGAGTGGGAGTGGGAGTGGGAGTGGGAGTGGGAGTGGGCGTGGGTGTGGGCGTGGGTGTGGGAGTGGGTGTGGGAGTGGGAGTGGAAGTGGGTGTGGGAGTGGGAGTGGGAGTGGGAGTGGGAGTGGGAGTAGGAGTGGGTGTGGGAGTGGGAGTGGGAGTGGGAGTGGGAGTGGGAGTGGGAGTGGGGGTGGGGGTGGGGGTGGGGGTGGGAGTGGGGGTGGGGGTGGGAGTGGGGGTGGGTGTGGAAGTGGAAGTGGGAGTGGGAGTGGGAGTGGGTGTGGACCTTTTTGCTGCAATTTGAAGCAAAAAGGATGCAACTGGTTAAAATAAGATCAGAGTAAATGATTCGGTGATATTAATCCCAAATTGCTTAGAATTTACAATCAGTCATATCGAACAGATCTTTTTTGGAAAGTTTTCAATTTTCAACGAAATCTTACATAAAAAACCTGCCCCAAATCAAGGACCTGAGAAAATGATTGCCTTCTTGTAGTTAAATGTAACTTTTTGGTACAAAAATGTTTTATCTAGAATTAATTTTTATGGGTTAAAAATAAAAAATATTTTAAAATCTGCAGCCGCCCCTGTAAATAGTCTACAACAATTTCGAGTAATTACCCAAGATGCTGGAAAAGCTGATTTTGCTGTAGCTATAACAAGTCCATCGGGAAATCGTATAAAAGCACATGTTATTCCATCCCATGAAGGATATCTCGTAAACTTTACTCCGACACAATTAGGGGAATATCTTTTAAGTATATCATTTGGTGGGGAACCTTTAACACCACATCCGTATCGTTTAACATGCTTGACGGGTAGTGATCCGGCTAAAGTGCATGCCTACGGACCCGGTTTAGAACGTGGTATCGTTTTAAAACCGGCCGAGTTTATGATTGACACAAGAGGTGCTGGTCAAGGAAGTTTAGGTGTGACAGTTGAAGGACCTTGTGAGGCGGCGATCAATTGTCGGGATAATGGAGACGGTACATGTTCTGTGGCATACTTGCCAACAGAACCTGGTGATTATAGTATCAATATCACGTTTAGCGATCAACATATACCTGGATCACCGTTTCAAGCTTGTATTGGCTCACAGGCTGATTTGAATAAGATAAAAGTGTCGGGCAATGGCATTCAACCCCACGGTATTTTGTCGTGTTCCAAGTGTGTTGCGTTTTTTCATGAATTTCTTGTATCGAATAACCTTTAGAATTTAATAATTCGCATGTTTTTTGAGTGTGGACCCAAATTAATTCAAAATAGAAGGAATTGGATCTTCCTCGAATATAGTTCTGAAGCTACGTTTTGTCTGTAAGGATTATAATAATGGGGTTTAACCTTCGTTTCTCTGACATATACGCCTATAACAGAGGCCACCCACATCATTATTTGTTAATCTTTATTTACAGTTACATTTTGATGTGGGTGGAGTCGGTTACTTCGTTCTTATCCAAGCGACGACAATGTGGATCAATTCTGCACTCCCATTTATTATAAATTGTTCACACTGCTGCTGCCTGGATTCGAACCCGCAACCTGAGTCTAAATGGACAAACAGTCGAAGACAAACGCCTTCGACCGCTCGGCCATTTAGGCTTTAAGGATACGAGGAACTTACGTTTTGTCTGGAAGGATTAAGTTGATCTTAACTTAAAAATTTGACCTTTCTGCTCCAAAAAAGCATTTGCTCATTGGTTTTCATTGCAGGATTTTGCCGAAGCATGACTTTTAAATTAATTTTGCATGTGTGTGTCTGAGATAGGTATATTGTGTTAACCTATTAACTCCACTTTCTCAAAATTATTGTTACAATTTTTTAAAAGAACATGGATCAGGTCCGTTAGGAGGGAAGGGGATCCTTTAGGAAGCCTCTCCACATAAATTTGAATTAACAATATAGTCCTGTGAATGCAGCCATTTGTACAGAGTGGGCAATTTTAATCTATGCATCTGAATATCTCACCAGAGGCGCCACCTATTAAAAAATGACCTCAACAATAATTGTAGAGTTCTGACGAAAGAAACCCACTAATTTGTTCCTTACTTTGAACATAGAACGGAACCCTAAGTCATGTAATGGATACAATTTTATGGAAACTTGTTTTGGGTCTGCCATATATTTGGTCCAACAACGCTTGTTGCATGTTTTGAATAGTTGTTGAGTTATTTTTTGGATCACGCACTTTTCTGGAACTAAATAACTTTTTTTTCTGTTTTTAGGTGTCTTAATCAATTCCCCAACTGAATTTGTAGTGGATTCTAGAGCGATTGCAAAAGAAGGCGATGAAAGTCGTGTCACTTGTATGATCACAAATCCATCGGGCAACAAAACCGAAAAATTAATCACTGCAGTCGGTGATGGAACTTATCGAATTAGTTACACACCATTCGAAGAAGGTCGACACACAATCGATATTCTATACGATAACATGCCAATACATGGAAGTCCATTTGTGGTGAACGTTAAGCGAGGATGTGAACCAAAACGTTGTCGAGCATTCGGTCCAGGTCTTGAACGTGGATTAGTGAACAAAGCTAACACGTTTGTGGTGGAAACAAAAGGCGCTGGAGCGGGTGGATTAGGTTTGGCAATTGAGGGACCTTCACAAGCAAAAATGACATGTAAAGATAATCGAAATGGATCATGTTCCGTGGAATACATTCCAACCGAAGAGGGTGAATACGATTTTAGTATAAAATACGCGGATCAACATATCCCAGGATCACCGTTTAAGGTTATTGTTGAGAAAGAGACTGATTCCAGTGTAGTCAAAGCATTCGGACCTGGTTTGAATCCAGAAGAATGTCATGCAGGTGTTCCAACAAGTTTCACAATTGATGCTACGCAATCGAGTCCAGCAGCACTTGGTGTGAAAATTTACAGTGATTTGGAAAATTTAACAAAGAATGTCGATGTTGTTGATAACGGTGATGGAACGTATCAAGTCAATTATGTTCCACCACGGGAGGGAACACCTTATGAAGTTCAAGTCACCTGGAATAGTCAAGATATCGGTGAAAGTCCATTTAAATTGAAAGCGTTACCAAGTAATAAACCAGAAAAAATTATTGTTACCGGACCTGGAGCAACGAGCAAAGGAGTTCCTGCATCCATTCCTACTAATTTCAAAATCGATACGAAACAAGCTGGAGGAGATGGTGACGTTGAAGTCATTGTTTCGGTAAGTTTTGTATCTTTATATCAAAATTTGGGCCCCTCAGATTAAACCAGTCTCTTAAGTTGGCATATTTCAACAGAATAATTGATTACAGACAGAAAAAAATCCCCCCTTAATCAACTACCCCACTGGGGACTGGACATAATTTGCTGGGCCTTACACCCAGTTTGACAATATCAACCGTTTTAGGCCCAATTTTTATAAGTGAGCATATTTTATCACAAAAATGTTTAAATTGTATTAATTTTTGAACGCAGGGTCCCGATAATTTACCAAGACCTGTTAAATTAACGGATAATGGTGATGGAACATTTACGGCAACGTATGTCCCAGACGATTGCGGTATTTACAAAGTATACGTGAAATATGGTAAAGAAGACATCTCACAATCACCATTTATGCTTCAAGCTGTAGCTACTGGAAATGTAATTATACTTTGTAAAACTATAAAATGTACTTACGCCATATTAATGTATAATTTGTATGATTTCATTTTAGGCTGATAAATGTAAAATTGTTGAAGAAGTACAACGAACTTTAAATAGTGGTGAAGAATATTGTATCACAGTGAATGCTGCTGATGCTGGAATTGGCGCAGTTACATGCCGAATTCGATCAATTACTGGCAGGTAAAGAAAACTTGGAATGCAAACATGCGAAAGCAAATTTTCGATCAAACAATTTTTGATTTCAGTGATTTGGATATCGATATTGTGGATAATGGAGATGGAACTTTCAGCATTTTCTACACTGTTAAAGATGCTGGTGATTATTCGCTAAATATTAAGTTTGGTGGTCAACCAGTTCCAGGTGGTTTCCACATTTTCACGGTCAGTTTTTAGCAGCTTTTATTTAGCTCTTAGTCAATTAGTTATGGGTGACTGAAATCCTCGTTAGTAAAGCTACAAAGCCGTAATTTTTGATACACTAGTGGGCTCCAAGTGAACTAACTTGATGACAGATTTCTTTTGACGAAGATATTATACCAAATGAAATCTGAAGCTCGTTTTAAACTTAAATTAAAAAGTCGAATATAGACGATTAAAGATGTACGAATGCCAGGGCAATTTTGGATAACATTTGCAGCCCACTATTTAGCTGTTGAAAGACAGTTTCAAAATAGTGGATAAAAAGTCCTCACAAGTCAAATAAAAACAACTTTTTTCCATTGACTTTTGAATAACTTATTGGTCCTGATTCTTCCATACTCGTTGTTAAATTTCAGAAACTTTCCCCCCAAAGTGCTACAATAGTCGTATCAAAAAGATTTGATTGCATAAGAGGTACAAAATTTTCTGGGGTTAGTAAAAAAACATGATGCATTTTTTAGATAAATATTTCATTTGATTAAATGATCCATGGACAGATTATACAAATTAAATAATGATTGATGATTTATTAATTATATATAGATCATGGGCGAAGTCAATCATTAATCAAATTACACTAATTATCAAATAATTATTGTATAATGCATAAATCATAAAACCCTACCCTTGTATGTACATGCAAGTCAATTATAAGATGATTTATTATTAAAAATATGGCGTTGTAGCCATTTATAGTTTTACAAAGTATAATAAATGTTATTTATAATATAATATTATGGATGGTATGGTCTCTTAAGTTGATTCATCGTCCGTACTAAGTGAACACTTATAGCATATAAATTGTGTATCTATCATCTATTCTTATACTTTTCAATATACCGTGTGTTTACTGTTTATTTTGAAATATTATATAGAGAATTTTCTTATTATTATTTTAAGAAAAAATCTCGTAGGTATTTGAATTATTTCGATTTATGAAATCGAAAAAATTATAGTAAATATTTTGTATTGGGAGAATTTTGAACTTTTATCAATTTTTAGAATTTTTAACTGTTCTTTTCTTTTTTTTTGTCTAAAAATTCGTTTCAAAGCTTGTAGATTCCAAAAATCGAAAAAAAAAACCCAACGAAATCGATAGAATTACTTACTTTACTTTCGGAAATCAATTTAGATACCCCTTTATTAAATTCCGTTATCAATGAATCAAATGTTGGTGTGAAGTACTTGAATATCGATATCCAAGCAGTGAAAAAAGGGGTTTAAATGTACCGGCGATTCAGTAATGATAGCGAATCAACTATTATAAATAAATACCGACTCTGAATGGCCAAATGAAATACTGAATGTGAAAAATATTGCGTCATGCCAGAGTCGGTAGCTCATCTCATTAAAGCATGCGACCAAGATTTGCAACTCTTTTGTCAGAGGAGCTGCCTCAGAGAAATCGTTTTCTACACTTAACGGGATAAAATCTTGGTTGTGTGTCTCAATGGGACAGGAATGATTATTCGAGCTTGCTTGCCTAAACATCTGGAAATCAATGATATTATCAACGCTTTCGCGAAGAAAGACGAAAGATTGAATTTGTTATTTAATTTACTTTAATTTAATTTGAAGTTGTAAAATTTCATCAAAATTGGTTCAGTAGTTTAGAGTCTATATGTGACACTGTGATGAGTAAACAAACACACATTCACTTTTGTAATTTTTGTGAGGAAACAAACTAATTATTTACAGGTTTATTAATTTACTGGTATTCTCTCCCACGGCTTGCCCACGGGGAACTATACACCGTACAAAACCTTGGTTAGGGCGTCGTATCGATTGCATTTGGCCGATTTTCGTGTGCTTTGCTGTGCCCATCACCTGTTTTGATCACTGAATTCGCACTTGCCCGTATACTAAAAGATCGAATAACGAATGCAATAGACTAATTTAACAGTAAACATCCGGTATAAAAAGTTTTATAATAAATAAATAGGTACTTAAAAATAATTACTTTGATGATGATTCTAAAGTGTATTAAAATTAAAAATGATGTTTTGTGATTTATAACCACTTTGTAAATAACAGTGATTACATTTCAAGCGATTAGAAAACCTATTATTTATTATTATTTGATTATAACGTGTTCACATTCAAGTGAAAATGTTTTTCAATTTATCTAAACTAATTTAATTATCTAATCTAAATGAATATCATATCTATATTTTCATTTTCGAATATAGATTTCGGTCAAACGATATCTTAATTAAAAACATCAGTACCTACTTCTACTTAGTAGGTCCTATAGATATAGATTATCACTTTTTATTAATGTTCGAATACTTTCTTGTCATGTTTACTTAACTAGATTATAATTGCTAATTAATTTTATCAAATCTCATATAACTGTTTATCTTTCATAATTCTATTCGAATTATTTTTTTTAATTTATGCACGAAAATCTTTATAAATTTTATAATACAGTCATTACGTCGGAAAAACCGGAGCAGATAAGCATATGAATCTAACAAGATAAACTAAGGCCTAGAAAAACTTAACTTCGAATTGTCGATCGAAATTTCCTTGTGGATTTTCCGCCATCTTAGAAAAAAGGCTTTCAATTTAAGTTTTTTCATAATAACTCGTTTCTCCGTTGGGACTCACGATCTAAAATCCTTTACATTTTGGACCTATCGTCCATCGTTATTGAGATATCAATCGAAAAACTTTGTTTTTTTAGTTTTTCAGTTGTCTCGAGTCTTTTTATGCGAGCGTACGTGTTTGAAAATTTGATGAGACCCTCGGGGATTTCTCGAAACATTAGGGTCATTAAAAAATTGGACATGTGGCTCGCAGGTTGTAAATTTTCTGTCAAAGGCTCGAAGGCGTTGTATAATAGCGACTTTGTTCCTTTTCGCATCCCTTCTTCGGTGAACAAAGACAAAGGGAACGGAGCGAGCTCGTATGCCAGAAAATGTTTCAAATAAGTCTTGGAATTTTTCGCTATGCACATTCTTTGGTAAAGTAACAATGAATTGATCGGAACAGGTGAATCGTTGATTGTAATGCTGGTATTTACTGCCAATAAATAGAGCACTTTATCCTTTCGTTTGAATGACAAGGAACCGAAATCCTCCCTTATGATTCTAGTCATTATTTTGCGACTAATTTCGTATGTACGATAACAATTAATGTTCTGGTTTGACATCAATTCTTTCTTTTCATAAAATGGATTACAATCTGCGAGCCACATATCCAATTTCTTAATATCGCAATTGTCTCGAGTATTCCGCGAGGGTCTCATCAAATTTTCAAACACGTACGCTCGCTTAAAAAGACTCGAGACAACTGAAAAAAAAACCGAATTTTAAATTTTTTCGATCGATATTTCAATAACGATGGACGATAGGTCAAAAATGTAAAGGACCTTTTAATTGTAGATCGTAAAAAAACAACAAAAAATATTTGTATGAAACTAAAGAATTAGTAACTAAATAATTTTCGATAAACAAAAATAAATGAAGCCATTATTAAATTAGATAGAGTGATGATTGAACGATAAATTGATCGTTGATTGTTATCGATCGATAACATTTCGTAAATAACGATCAAATTAAAAGTGACATTGAAATAAAATCAGTTGAAAAATGTTGTAAGAAAATAACAAAAATATTTTGTATAAAAACGTAATATTGAAACGTAATCGTAAGGTATCGTAAGAGATGAATATTTTAGATTTAGAGAGAGCAGATCAGAGGTATTAAGAAACAAATCTCGCCTCACGAGTTAAGTCATCTATAAATAAACAAAATGTAACATAGTTTAGTTACGTGTAGTATGTCACTGTATCGCTATCGCCATGTCCGCTTCGCGTCGGAGTACCACAGTATCTCACTCACTTACACTTATCATGTTGCGTTTTAATAATTATTAAATTTTGTATAAAAACATATTATTACGCCCGCTTTACAATGTGCCTCATGTCGCGTTAATCATCCATACTACAATCATGAAGGTTATAAAGAAGGAGTACGATCGCTACGTGTTAAAGCATTAGCGCGTCTGTCCTTGAAAATTTGTAGAATTTATAGTTCATTTTTGAGCCACCAGCCGCGCTGTCATCAAGAAGTAGTATCTGCGAAGTTAGCTGTTTATGAGTACAAGTAGATGAAGCTAGTTGCATAATGTACAAATTGATATATCATTTCAAATTAGCGCACAACAGCCCGCATTTATTGATACTACTTAGCGATACCAGCGCCTCACTTATTTTATCCATATTTCGTGGACAATATTTTCTATAGCGATCGTTCTCCTTCTTATAAAATTCATGGCTGTAATCGTAAAACCAGCAAAAGAGTAACGGTAAAGGGACCCCAAAAACCAGAAGATACACACCATAAAATAGGAATAGAATATAGGAAAACACGTTTCGAGATTTCTTGACTTATTTACAAAGGAGTTTTTTATAAAAAAATTTAAAAAAAATAACTTTTTAAGGGACAAGCTTTTATTGAACTAAAAAGTAGAAAATAATTTTATCTATGAGTCACTCATACCCGACTATTTGTAAAAGCTTGGAGCGGTTAATATCAAGAATGAATCGGAACGTCTTATCTACTCCACATGCCTAATTGTAGATCGGGCATTATAATTATGTGCGACATGCGGTTATAAACGTCAAGAAAAGCATCAAGGCACATTAACACTGTTATTCGTTTGGTTAGCGGGCGGACTATATATATATATATATATATATATTCTTAAAAAATTTTAATAAATAGTTCATTATATAAAATAGGCGAAGAAACGAAGGACGAAAATTGATCAAAGTTCGAAAAATTTGAACAGTAAATCGGATTTGAATGCGGTTTTCATCATTCGATTCGTTAGAGCTTCAGATAACACGATTATGGTAACAGAATTGGTCTCAGAGGTACCTAGTGCTCAGGGTAAACGGTTTCTCATCGTCTAGTGGAGTTTCTGGGAAATTTTTTATATAATCGATCCACGAATATTGTGACAGAATTGGTCTCAGAGGTACCTGGTGTCTAAAATAAACGGTTTCTCGTCATTTAGTGGAGTTTTCCGGAAATTTGTTATATAATCGGTCCAAACTCGTTACAGGAAGTTTTTTGGGGTGAACACGAATATCATGACAGGTCTCAGAGGTACCTGATGCAACATTATCCCCGTCGTCTCCTGGGGTTTTCAAGAAATCGTCATATAATCAGTCCAATCTGGTTATTAAGAGGCTTTTGGGATCGCTGTACACGAAGATCGTGACAGAATTGGTCTCTAGAGGTACATAGTCCAACGGTATCTCCGTCGCTTCCTGGAGTTTGGACTGATTATATGACGAATTTCTCGAAAACTCCAAGGGGCGACCGAGATACCGTTGCCTTCAGGAACCTTTTAAACCAATTCTGTCACGATATTCGTATTTAATATTAACGGTCAGTTTAAAATGCATATTAATTATGGTAATTGCATATTTTTTATTTCTTATAAATCAAATTAGGTCTCAAAATTTCCTGACACTCTAACGAATCGAATGCCGAAAACCACATTCAAATCCGACTTACTGTTCAAATTTGTCGAACTTTATTCCTTCGTTTCTGCGTCTAAAATATGTATTCGTGAGGCCGATATAATAAGGCGCCCATACACACACATGCAGACTTTATAAATGGGTTCCATCGTAAAGCTCCCCTGACCCCACCACAATGTCATTCTCACACGGCTGAGTGTTCAGTAGTGTTCTAATACACGACAATCACATGAAAAACTGACTCATTTGAATACATTTTTATACCATGTATATATGAAATATATCAGAGTATATTAAGTTTAGTCCCAAGTTTGTAACTAGAACTTATAAATATTGATGGTACTAACAAAATTTTGGTATAGGTGCTCATAGAATCCCCTTGTCTGTCGTCTGTCCGTCTGTCATCACGATTACTCAAAAACGAAAAGAGATGTCAAGCTGAAATTTTTACAGCGTACTAAGGACGTAAAAAGTGAGGTCGAATTCGTAAATGAGCAATATGGGTTTTGGGTCCGTAGAACCCATCTTGTAAACCGTTAGAGATAGAACAAAAGTTTAAATGTAAAAAATGTTCCTCATAAAGAAATAAACAACTTTTGTTTGAAACATTTTTTCGTAAACATCACTGTTTACCCGTGAGAGCTCAAATTATGCTCAAATTGTATGACATGCATATATTTGTAATGTGATAAAGTAATCAACACTGTCTATACATGGTATTTCAACAATTAACTCAGTCAATTGTTTGTTTTCACTTGTTTTTTTTTTATAATTTTCAAAAATAATATTATTCTTTTTATAATTACATCGATAATTCTGTGTTAATGTTTATTTGCCAGCATTTTTTTTTATGCATTCCATTTCATGAAAATTTTTCTTCGAATTGCCCTCGTGCGTTATTCAAGGTTTTGTCTTGTGATTATAGGTTTTTTTATTTTGATTTTTTGATAAATTTTTGGGACCTTAGATTTATAATTATCAATGAAATTTTTTAACCGATTCCAAAAACGAAGTGAGATTTTTTAATCGACTCCACCTATTTCCTTGCTTAAAAATCTTATCAAAAACAGTTAATTTGGTATCGAATTTTGAGCTTAATTGTCATCGTGCATACGAAATTAGTCGCGAAATGATAACTAGAATCATAGGAGCTGATTTCCGGGGCCTTGTCCTTCAAACGAAAGGATAAAGTGCTCTCCTTATCGGCAGTAAATACCAGCATTGCAATCAAAGAGTCAGCAGTTTCGATCAATCCATTGTTGCTTTACCAAAGAATGTGCATAGCGAAAAATTTCGAGACTAACCTGAATCATTTTCTGGCATACGAGCTCGCTCTGTTCCCTTTGTCTTTGTTCACCGAAGAAGGGATGCGAAAAGGAACAAAGTTGCTATTATACAACGCCTTCGAGCCTTTGACAGAAAATTTACTACCTGCGAGCCACATGTCCAATTTCTTAATGACCCAAATGTCTCGAGAAATCCCCGAGGGTCTCATCAAATTTTCAAACACGTACGCTCGCATAAAAAGACTCGAGACAACTGAAAAAATAAAAAAACGAATTTGAAGTTTTTCGATCGATATCTCAATAACGATGAAAGATAGGTCAAAAATGTAAAGGACCTTAATTTTACATCGTGAGTGCCAACGGAGAACCGCGTTATTATGAAAAAACTAGAATTGAAACCCTTTTTTCTAAGATGGCGGAAAATCATTTACATATCTACCCTGTTTTTTTCTACCTAACGACTGTATTAAACATACAAATAATCAACGATTTTTATTCCTATCGAAAATTTCTATCTTCGAAAATTCTAAGACCTCCGAATAAAGAATGAATAATGGAATTTTTTTTTATGAAATTGGTTCTATTTTTTTGCTAAAAGATTTGTTTTAAAAATGAAGTTTGTCAAATTAAAGATTTGAATCTCAGCCAATTTTGTACCAAATTTAATGAAATTTTGAAGCGAGCTGTAATTGATCGAGGGTGTAATTTATTTTAATGGTGTTTCCTCTGCAGTGTACATTTTTTATTTATTTTTAGTACATGTTTACTGTAAACAAAATGTTTATTTCAAGTTTGATCCGATCCGATCCGATGCGATGTTAAATAATTCGTATACATAATTCTTTTTAAAAATCGTTTCTTAACAAAAGCAATCGTTTCAAATTTAATTACGATCAAAATTATGAATTTATGAAAATAGATGTAATTAATTTTAAGTGAATTTCAGACGACAGTCATATCTTTAAATGAACTGAATCAACTGAAAACTATTTACAGTTAAACTTCATTAAGCGCAATTTTAATACCATTTTAAATTCAAGAATTATTCTTATTTTTAATTCAATGATTTTTTTTTTCGGGCCTCGTCAAAACTTTGAATGAAAGCTTATATTCGGTTTTATCTAAAAATAATTGTCCTATACGAGTGGGTTTAATGAAAAACAGTTGAAACTACAAAAATCTGTTGAGGAACACTGAAACAACAGTCCTATATACCGAGTTTTACCAAAATTTGGAATCAAAAAAATATTTATAGTTTTGATAGACTTAGTTTATAAGGTATTAGGGTATTCCCCTATTTTTGAAAAAGTACTTCAAAATGTTGATTTTGCTAATAAAAAGCCACACTTATATTAAATTTAAAACCTTTTTTAAATTCAGCCTCTGAAATTGAGGAGCTGATAAATGAAATTATCAGCGGAAAGGTGGTTGTTTCGGACAGTTTGTTAAAATACTAATGTAATAAAATGAATAACAAATATCTTGGGTCTTTGTCGAACTTATTACTGTGTGTCCGAAACAGTAATGAATCGTAATTGAAATGAAAAGGACAATTTCGAAATAATTAGATTCAATGCGGAATAATTTCAGTGACTGAATGGAATGAAAATGTTGGCTCTACAGTCAGATTCATAAAATATCTCGAAAATTACTCATTTAATGGTCAAATAAACACGATTTTTGTAATTTTCGGGTCAAAATTACCTTATAAACTTAGTTTTATCGAAATCGGAAACAAAAACTTTTTTTACACTTTTTGCAATTTGTAAAAATCGAAAAAATCATAAAAAATTCAAAAAAACACAATTTTTGTTATTTTTGGTTGGGTTGGGTTGGGTTGGGTTGGGTTGGGTTGGGTTAGGTTGGGTTAGGTTGGGTTAGGTTGGGTTGGGTTGGGTTAGGTTGGGTTAGGTTGGGTTAGGCTGGGTTAGGTTGGGTTGAGTGTGGGTGTGGGTGTGGGTGTGGGTGGTGGTGGTGGTGGTGGTGCTGTGGGTGGTGGCGTGAGTTTTGGTGGTGGGTGTGGGTGTGGGTGGTGGTATGGGTGTGGGTGGTGGTGTGGGTGTGGGTGTGAGTTGAGTTGGGTTTTTTTTTCATTGATCATTTATAATGAATTTTTCCATACAATCTCAGTTTTCGGAATAGCTCTGTTTTTACGACTATCGAGATTACTGTATATAATATTTTAAGGATTTCACGCTCCGGGTGGCTACCCGGCTCGCCCCCACCCCCTGGATTATTTTGTAATATTAAGGATGTATGAGCAGGACAATGCCTTATTAAAACCGAATTAAATAAAATACCACTTAAAGAGGTTTTACTATATATGTAACTGAATATTATTTACTATGAAATTTTCATTATTTTACATAAACATTTCAAATTAAATCAAAATTTTATTTATTTACGTATTTATTCAAAAATATAAATTTTAATTACAGTAAATCCAGTTTATGTATTCAAAAATAGAACGTCGCGTCGCGTCGCGTCCGTCATTACGCAACATTACGTTTAAATAATAGTTACATTGCATAATGTCTTTAAAAAAATATGAGACGCTTGAGCCTATAAGCTGTCTCGATATCAACCAACGGTAAAAAATTCCAGATTATAGAATTATATTCCAACAGAAGCTAAGTTCTTGCGAATATGTGTTCTCTAAAATTTGATCAAATGTCTTTCTGAGGAATCTTAATCGTCGAATGCAAATTATTCTAAATACTTTTATTTTAACGAAATAAGATAATTCATTGATTAAAATAAATAACTTTAACATTTTCATTTAAGTCTAGAATATTAAGGCTATACTACCACTTAATTGACAAATATGGAATAAAGTGAGTGCACCTCCTTCATGCACTACACCAGCCCATCACAATTATTAATTAAATTAATTTTGTTTCGATGGCGGGAATCGAACCCGCTACCCTAAGCATACCGCGGACGGAATTGAAAAGGTGGTAAAACACATATATGGTATCACAAAGGTTCTCTATAACCAAAGTGTGTCCTTCGTGGGCAACCAATTTAACATAACCTAACCTAACCATATTGTTGGAAATTTAATTTTATTCTATATACAATCGAAAGTATTTAGAATTTCCTAGAATTATTGTTTTTCAAGGAAACATCTGATACTAAACATCAAATCCCTTTTACAATAATTGAACTGGCGAATTCCATTTAACTGATTTAGCTATTAATCTTTCTTGTCATCGAATACAAAATACTTCGAATTTCATAGAATATTTTTGGAAAATGATTATAATATCAAATCGTTTAAAAAACGTAATTCATTTGATAAAAAAAAAATTATTTTTAGAATTCGGTCAATCAACTGTGAATAAAATTTTCTAAATAATTGTTCCCAAGGTGAAAACAAGAGAAGAATTATGATTACAAATTTTTTTTCAGTGTTTTCTGAAATAAAAATAAACAATTTATGCGAATAAATATCAGGCAGAAGCTATTTAAAATCACATTATTCATAAAATGTCCAAAATTTTGGCGCTAATCATAATAAACTTGTCAAATTAAAGGCTCATAAATTTTTTTAAATTTTTTTTAAACTTTATGCAACAAAAAAATTAGATAATTGAATCGGTAAGTCGGCCATTGTTAATTAATAAAATTAGTGGAACCTAAAGAAAAACTAATACAATAGCAATCACACAAATTAGTTAAAATTGAGATGATCATCAGGGCAGGGCGTCGGTCGCTCAACGGCGGGGGGGTGGTGTATATACTTAATACACTCACATCTCAGACGAAAGAACATAAACCGTTTCCTATTTTAATTCGTGTTCAATTGTTTCAAATTTCGTGAATGTTCAGTTCTACAGACGGTGTACACAAGAAAACACATCTTCCCAATCCCAGCTAGGTACGATTTCAAAACAAATTTTTATCCAAAGTGATTTCTGCAAGTGATTTCCATAAAGTGTGCTAATTTTAATTTTTTTTTGAATAAATTTTTTTTTCGTAATTCGCGGTACAGTGTTATTAAAAAGTTTGTATGTATATATATATTATTACATTTTTTTTTTGGTAATCTAATAGGTTCGGCTTGATGCCAACAGGAAATTCATATGATTTTCCCATCCAGATAAAATTTATATGAGTTTTAAATCCAATTAACCGTAACTAACACTTTTCGAATATAATTTTTTTTCTAAATATTAATCAGCTATAATGCCTCTCTCTATTTTAAATGATCGTTTAAAATTTTTATTCTATATTTAAAATTTTCACCGTTTTCCATAAATAAATACAAGCGCTCTATGACTTACTTTTGATTTGTATAGGCAATTGTATTTACACGAATGTCTATGAAATTATCTAACTTTCATTTACTACTAAAGAAATTTTTTTGCACTTTATAAGAAAAATAAGGATCTGAGAAAAGTTTATTTAGAAAAAAGTGGTTTATTTTAATATTTTTAAACCAGAAAATCCACTTTCTAACTGTTTTAAATAAATATTAATTCAAATTTTTAATAAATAATCTAGAAGCTCCTAGATTTCGAAATTAAAGTATTTTTAAACGAATTATTTATTATTTAATTATTCAAGTTGTGTTTTTAGAAAAATATTAACAATTTTCGCTAAATTTAGGCTTGGAAATCCGTAAACGATTAGTCTCACAAAATTTTGAAGAAATCAAATTATGAAAGTTTAAATTTGGAAACAATTTTGATTAAACATCTTTTAATTGGCGTAAACATATAGAATTCAAGCAAAATAGAAATTTTCGCGCTTTTTTTCATTAGTGGTTGGTATAATAGAACGCTATTTTACCTACTTCGAAAAAATACTTCGAAGTATACAGATTTTATGATTTAAAATTTTATCGTTTTCAAGTAATTATAATCCGTGCTAGGACAAGGTTAGGGAACTAGGAAATCAAATAATTATTTAGGCCCTAGTTAATTTACTATTGTTCTATATTAATATATTTTCCATTTTCGTTAAAAACCCAGTATTTGATTTGAAATGTCACGATTTTTTGCCAAGTTTGCTGAAATATTCTCCCAAAGTTCCGAAGGCATTGTATAATAGCGACTTTGTTTCTTTTCGCATCCCTTCTTCGGTGAACAAAGACAATGGGAACAGAGCGAGCTCGTATGCCAGAAAAAGTTTCAGGATAGCCTCGGAATTTTTCGCTATGTACATTCTTTGGTAAAGGAATAATGGATTGATCAAAACTGGTGACTCTTTGATTGTAATGCTGGTATTTACTGCCGATAAGGAGAGCACTTTATCCTTTCGTTTGAAGGACAAGGATCCGAAATCCGCTCCTATGACTCTATTCATCATTTCGCGACCAATTTCGTATGCGCGATGACAATTAATGTTCTGGTTTGACATCAATTCTTTCTCCTCATGAAATGTATTACAACCTGCGAGCCACATGTCCAATTTCTCAATGTCGCAATTGTCTCGAGAAATCTGCTAGGGTCTTATCAAATTTTCAAACACGTACGCTCGCTTAAAAAGACTCAAGACAACTAAAAAAATTAAAAAAACGATCTTCTTTGCTTGGTAATGATGCAAATGGTGTTTAACGATATTTTACGAAAGAGGGAATCAGAAGCCAAAAACAATTTGAAAACAATAAAATATCTTACAAAACTACAATCATGTAATTTGCATATTTAATGGCCCCAACAAAAAAAAACAAAACACAATATAATTATGAATGCGCAGCAAAATAATTAAAATATTTCATTTGTGTGAACATAATTGTGCCAAAAAAATTTGTATCGCCAATAAATAAAATCGTTACAAATATTATTTATATCGAATTTCAATAAACACCAAACTATGATCACCTACAATATATGCTATCCTCGTTACACGATTTTGATCATTCTTTGATTGTTTACACATAACTGGTTCATTACTTATTCATACTTCAAACAAATCAATCTTATACAAAGTGTTCTGTTATTGATAACAGAAAATTATACCAGTCAATTAAGCTTATCAAGACAAATGGAAAAGCTATGAACCAAATTTCGGTCTGAGGCCTGATTCGGGAGATATGACTATGGGAAAAATAGAAAGATTTATGAATTCACAGATCTATCAAA
Source organism: Chrysoperla carnea (assembly GCF_905475395.1). NCBI lineage: Eukaryota > Metazoa > Arthropoda > Insecta > Neuroptera > Chrysopidae > Chrysoperla > Chrysoperla carnea. The sequence goes on from NC_058342.1 coordinate 36,514,161, forward strand.
TTCATTAAATTAGTAGGTGTCACTAGGTGTGGGAGGTATCAAATTATACAAATGGGAGGATTAAATTTGAGTAATACATAACACATAAAGTTTTAGGATATTATAATCAAGGAGCCTTGATTATGTTTTGCTCAATAAATTATTTATTTTCACTTGTTTTATATCACAAAGAAAGTTGCTCTAAATCCTTCTGAAAGAATTCATCATTGACAGAAGGGTAAATGTTTGCTTCTTTCTACTTTTATATTTTAATTACTACTAATAATTATTTAATTACTACTAATTCCATCTTAAATTCTAAATATTAATTTAATTTTGTATTTTTTGAAAATTTGACTAAAATATAATTTTTCGATATTTACCATAAGTTTTGAAATGGAATCTATTTTGATTGGTTCTATCACCTATAAATATTATAACCAAATAGTGATGGGATTGACACAACCGCATGAGTACACCGGGACAACTTAAGATCTGTTTCTATTCTTAGAATTGAAATTAGGTTTATTTAAAAAAAAAATAGATTTTTTCGATTCGATTATATTTTTATACACTTTTATACCTTGCATATATGTAATATGCAAGGTATATTAAGTTTAGTCCCAAGTTTGTAACGCTTAAAAATATTGATTCTACGAAAAAAATTTTGGTATATGTCGTCTGTTCGTCTGTCATCACGATTACTCAAAAACGACAAGAGATATCAAGCTGAAATTTCTTTAGCGTGCTGAGGATGTAAAAAGTGAGGTCAAGTTCGTAAATGAGCAATATAGGTCAATTGAGTCTTGAGTCCGTAGAACCCATCTTGTAAACCGTTAGAGATAGAACAAAAGTTTAAATGTAAAAAATGTTCCTTATAAAAAACAAAACAACTTTTGTTTGATACATTTTTTCGTAAACATCACTGTTTACTCGTGAGGGCGCAAATTATGCGTAAATGTTATAGTATGTATTATATGGGAATATCAGTTATATATGTGTGACATGTGATAGAGTAATCAACACTGTCTATACATGGTATTTCAACAATTAACTCAGTCAATTGTTTGTTTTCACTTGTTTTCTTAAAGAATTTGATAAACGTCTTTTACAATATTTTATACTCAGAAATAGGTAAAATTATAGGATCTTACCAACGAATTGTCTTTACTCAACAAAATTATTAAATAAAATATTTACAAGATGCAAAACGTGTTATGGTAAAAATAATCGTATTGTAGACGAAATTCGTGTATTGGCACTAAGATTGTATATTATTGAAAATATATATAAATACAATCAAACACGCGAAACTATGCGTTTTGTTAACGTTGTGGGCGAACGCGAACGGTTACAGTTTACAGTCACTATATGTAGTATGAACTAGAGATGTTCTTGTAAATTATTGGAGGCTGTCAGAAAGATCGCAATGTTTTTTTGAATACATGCTTTTTGAATATTTATTGCAATTTATAGCGCAACACCTGTTCACGATTTGGCACTCAAATACGTTTCAATTTCTAATAGAAATAAATAATACATTACCTACCGAACGAAGACGAAGAAAAAAAAATTTTTTTTATTAAAATTAAAAAAAAAACCAATACTTCCGACATGATTATTATTTATTATGTATCATATCAATTTTTTATTTCTTCGATCATTGATTTTATTGGAAGTATTACCTTAAATTGATCGTCTAAATATTAATAATTTTACTTGAAAACTATGCAAACAAAAAAAAAAATAACTGGCGTATTTCTGCATATTTTAGTGTGTGCGGCTTTGTTGCATGAAAATTGGTCGAAATATACTGATTTTAGCCATAAAACTCGCTCAAATTCGATGCTAGAAAGTCGTATAAAAAACCATTAAATTAACTACAACTTTTGTTTAAAACTTTTTAGTCCAGTGATACTTTGCTCCAATTTCCTAGATCAATTTTTGGATTATATAGTATGCATTTCGATTACCAAGTAGTCATCATCAGTATGAATCAGCTAATCGTAATTACTCTTATTGTGTATGTTACTCGTTGCTAATTTACTGGCGGACTGCACTCGAAATTTATTTCGAAATATCCTAGAGTTCTCATTTATATATCTTTGATAATATTTATACCAAAAAGAGATGTTTGTGGCTCGGCTTTTTATAGGGTAGCCATTTTTTCATGTTAATTTTCTCATTATTTTATAATTTTCAAAATAAAAATGACGTTTTTTTCTAATTAGTTGCATGATGCTGTCTTATTTAATTTTTCTTGTTTAGAAAATATAATTTTCGTGGCAATGAACTTTTTTGTTTGAATTTATGAAATTAAAATATTTTCATCACAAAAAATATAATAAAATTGTACTAAACTCGCATACCAATCGAAGTTTCACCTCGAAACAAAAATTTTATCCCAGCCAATCTTAAATTCCTTCTTAATACCAATTAAAAGCCTCAAGATTTCTTCAAAAATAACATTGGTACTGCGAAAAAGGTGGCATGTTAAAATCAACGACCGTTATTTTTGACGGTCGTATGACCTCCGCTTGAACAAAATAGTTTTGGGAGATACAGTCATAAATAATTGAGGGTTGCAAATACTTATAATAATTTTTGAATTTGATCCAAATTGAATTAAAGCTTTCAATTAGAATAATTATGAGGTATAATAATTTCACTGTAAAGACATTTAAATTTGTCAGTGCGAGCGCGACATCGACACATAAATTATTCATCGTACAATGATGGCCGAATAAAATTTATGTTCACTGAATAATAAATACCTTGAATTAATGTGCTTACCTGGCCACTAAAGTATTTTACTTCATAGTTGGATGGTGGCCAATCGCAACGAAAAAAACACCACCCTCTAATTTCATTAATCCAGAAGCATCATTACACGCTAAAAAATTTATTATATTAAGGATGTACAAGCGCTTGGGCAAGTTTGGATAAAATTAATAGTAGTCTAAGTAACACGGTTACGTTAGGTTAGGTTAGGTTATATTGGCTGTCCACGAAGGACACACTTAGGCTATAGAGAACCTTTGTGATACCATATATGTGTTTTACCACCTTTCATTTATCAGCTCCTCAATTTCAGAGGCTGAGTGCACCTTCTTCATGCATATACCATGCACGACACCAGCCCATCAAAACTATTAACTAAATTAATTTTGTTGTGATGGCGGGAATCGAACCCGCTACCCTAAGCATATCGCGGACGGAATTGATTACGCCATAACCAACTGAGCTAATAGGGCGACACGGTTACGTTAGCTATCTTTCGAATACGGAGCCCTGAAAAGAAAGTAACGCAATTTTAAACATAGATTATTTTACCATTAAACGTATCGGAACAGTTAGGGTCCATAAGCCTATGTTAGTATAGGTGTCAGGCCCATACATGACTGGTGATATCTACAATACTTCTGGTGAATAGTACTATTTAACACTATAATGTCACTGAGGCTACTAATGGCATACCAAAGCAATATTAATTAAAATGTGGTTAAGAATAATAGAGTGACGAGCAGTGTGACAACAAACATAGCGTTTACATATATTTTGAATAGAATCGTAGTTCAATAATGCGTATTGATAAACGCACCAAAAATCATAGCGGGAAAAACGGGAGCTTTGTGACATCTAGAGTGTAGTATGAGACTCAAGACCTTATTGTCAAGTTAAACTTACTGTGGCGCCAAAGTACCACATACAGGATTGTAAATAACGGTTGTGGATCTTACGACAAAATTATATATCGCCGAGTATTATCAGCTCGTTTTTTAGTATCTGTCCCTATACCATACCAGCATTGTACTAAACACCATACATTTCTTACCAGGCAAACATGAGATCTGAGACATTTTTTACTTACTCCCGTAGTGCGTATACTATTTTGCTCGACGAAAGGGGAAAACGCCAACTTCGTTTAGCACAGCGGAACGAAAAGTGATACTTTCCGGGGAAGAAAATTAATTTTTTTACTCTTTTGTGTATTAGTAATTTCTATTTTTTGCAAATACTTAGACCTAAGCTTTTCGTAAGCTACAAAATTGCTTTTTTAATAATATTTCGAATGAAAGTTTCTCATAAACTAAATTCCTTAAATTTGATTACAGGCTCAAGAGAAGGATAAAGTTGATTTGGGTCGAGTAACAACTGAATCTGTTCAAAAACAACAAACCGTAAATCAGTTCCTACAAGCGGAACGGATTAGTTCTTCAAGATCAGAATCCATTCAACAAACGACAACACAACAAAAACAAACCTCAACGACATCGTCTTCTCAACAAGGTTCAACATCTTCAATACCATATCGACCTATACAATTAGAGAATATCCCTGTACCAACTACTGGTGGTTTACTTACCGGTATGTACACTTTATACTTATATGTATCAATATTCAATCAATTTATCATCATTCATCAGTCATCAAGGTTTTCAAAATAGAGCATAACACAATCTAAACACACGGGGGGACGCAAGAGATTCGTGGGTTTTCGAACATGTGCCAACATTTAAAAAAAAAAGTTTCTTACTTAATTATAAAATTTGAAAAATGTCTTTTTCTACGTTTTTTTGCTACATCAAAAACTCATCAAATTTCACACAAATAAATTTTTAAGTAAAGTTTTTGGAAACACAACAAAATCATTAATCAAGAAATGAAACAAAAAAAAATTAGGCAAGTAATTTGATTTGTGGTGACAAATTTTAGTGCCATACTTATTAATTTTTACACGTAAACATGAAATCTTCATTTTAAAATAACATTACAATAAAATATAACAGATTTACAGTGAAACCTCTATCGATTTTTCTGTATCAAATAATCACAATAAATTTACTAAAGATTTCAGTAGTAACTTCACACTATAGGAAGTTTTTGTAATGAGTCCTATTTTGGAAATCGAAATTTTCAACATATTTTGACGTTCATGGTTAGGATAAAGCATTAACACCAATTTGGAGAAGAAGTGCGTCCATTCGGTCGAATTGTTTCGAACCCACGAGCTTTTTCTTAAATTTTATCCTGACCGATATCGTGGAACAAAAAATGATATCGACTTCGTTGAGTTGCCGGTCGAAGCGTATTAACAGGAACCTCGTCACAGGAACTTAAGAACACAAATAAAAACAGCCAGATCTTTAGAAAGGTCAATCCGGAACTTTCTGATTTCCTGCAGGTTTCACAAATGCAAATAACATGCATGGAAGCTCCATAGTTCTCCTTAGAATCACTGCAAGTGGGATCATCTACAATGTCTTATCAAATGAGCCACTATCTTGTTCTATTGCATTTTAGCCACAAGCAAAAAGTCTAGTTGGGACCACGGGAACTTGAAGAGAAATATGTATTCCATTCATTAGAATTCAAATGGGTATACTTTCTGAAGTGTAATTCTTTGAATAGTCAGTGTGAGTTAATCTTCGGTCATTCATTTTTGGCGGGGAAATATGATTTTTGGAAAAAGAGTCACCAAATTAGCTCTTAGAGACATTTCTCTCTGAGAATAATTAATTGGCTAAATGAACAGTCAGTGCCAAGTTCAGGGATTGACAATTGTTTCCCCGCCATCTTTAGTACGCCCCTGAAAAGCTAGCAGAAATAACGGGGATTGTCCTGATGTTGAGTTGGCCATATTACCCATAAAAATTTAAAATTAGACTTGATACCATGACAAAATTTAAAAGTGAAATTAAAATTGATTAATGAACGAAGAAGTTAAAAGCAATCAAAGATTGCATTCAAAAGTTGCCCATCTCCTTTTAGCAAAACAAAGGTTAAATGTCATCTCTATGGTGATACCCACGTATGATGTCACTAGTCGGTATCCTCAATGTTGTTATAACATGTTTTGACTGTACTTTTATACGAAAGTAAACATGTACAGGTTATGGGCCCAGAAAACATAATAAATACTGTCCTGTTTTCGCGATCATTATCAGATAAATGAGTGAATTTGAAATATTTTTTTTTAAATAATGTGGATGATTAAATATTTGTTCAAAAATAAAATAAATATATAGTAAAAAGAATGTGATATGTTCAAAAGGATTGGCTTCGTTCCAAATTCAACAATTTACAATTTAAAAGATCGTAAAAAATCTATGATGATAAATATCTAAAACAATTAAAATACATTTAAAATATTGACACAGATCAATGATATTTGTAATGATCGATCGGAATCAATCGCATCTGTTTATTTTTTAATTTTACTATCGATTTACAATCTAACGTTCCAAAACAATTTTAAATAGAATTCTTTTTTTTTTTTTATTGATTTATTGTCAAAATTATTTGCTTTCATTGTTTTTATTTGCAAGGGTCATTGAAATTCAATTGAGTTTTATATTTATTCTTCGTTGGGGGTCTAAAATTACATTTTATTTGGAAACAAAAATAGTTTCACCCAAATAAATTTTTAACATATCAATTATTATAATCAGTGTTTTGACAGTGTTTGTTTTTCCACCTTTTTCCGGGTTACTAGCGTTAAAGGGAATGAAGCAGGCTCGTCTTGAACGCCCCTTTTACCTGAGCCTGTCTTTCCCATAGCAAGATGCTCTGTAATTGACCGAATCAAAGAATGGCTACGACAAACCCGTCCTGATTACTGGGACTTTGCTCAGTGTGTATAACCACAGCTAGGCCATTCGATTGTGCCCCCATAAAACTACTAGAATACAGTTTAGAAGGGTGGTGGGACTCTTGGCAGGACACTGCCGATTGAACTAACACCTTCACAATATGGGGATCGCTAATGATCGCACTTGTAGAGCCTGTGTGGAGAATGACGAAACCTCCACACATGTTATTTGCACCTGCAGAAATCTGTAGGACGTTGGATTCAGCATGTTCAGGCCCAAAACCTTGGATCCACCTATTTTGGGAGAGATCCCGACGGAGAAGCTTTCTGTGTGGCGTCTGGTCTCGACAAAATCCTTTAGCTTCATCTGATTTCACTCATTTACTCATTGTCTTTGAGGGGCAGGTCGTTCTCAGGTCTAGGACTCTTGGTCTAGGTGCTAGGGACCCACTTGCGATACCCCTATTTTGTCTTATTATTATTTTCCACCTTTTGATCATTCTCTGAATCTCAGACTTTTCGTGTTTCAATTAATTTCCATCAGACAGTATTATGTTCGCTGTGACGCAAAGTATGGCAATCCCATGATGCTCGAAAACACTTTGTTAAGAACAAACCTCGATCGACATATTCCCAAGATGTTTCGAGTCATTTTAGTTTATATAAATTTAATAAATTTGATGATAGTGGACGTTTAACCTTAAAGACACCTTAAAAATACGAAAATTACACACTGTGCTATTAAATATATGTTTTAAACATTTTGGCGGCTATCAATTTTGTTTGACAAAGTTTTCCTGTTGTCAATCATAATTTTTCTTAAATGAATAAGTAAGTGTTTGACACAGTTTCTGCATTTTGCAAAATATTTTGACAAGCTTGTCAAAATTGACAAATTGTTGAATCATTTTTAAGTCATAGTACCTTTCGCAGATGTCATCATACCTGCTTGTGAATTTGCCTTTGAATATCTTTAGAGCCGGCCCTGATTGGAGCCAATTAAAAATTTTTAAAAAAATATTCAATTGATATTTGAAAAAACATAAAATAAAAATCGCGCAGAACCTTGACTGAAATTTGTATCTAAGTATAGATTTGAAAAAGATATTTTTGTCGATAGAAACATTAAAAAAAAATTATGATAAATTATCAAAAAATATTTCGCTATTTTTTTTTTTTGCAACAAAAAAATGATTAAACAAAAATTGTTGTCACCAGTTCGCACATTAAAATTATGCAACGCGATGTTTATTTTCAAATAGAAGAAAATGAATCATCAAGTGTACATTTTCTTGAACGCGAAAATATGCAAACGAGGGGAGTAATATATTGTCGTCAACATCAAATAATTCGTAGCACAAAAAAACAAAAAAAAATTGCTTTGCACCACATCATTCATATTTTATTTGCCAAAATAGCATTGAGGTTTTCAAAAAAACAATATCTGGTGTGAATTGTAACATGACCTCCGTATATACAAGTTCACCTCTAAATATTGCGTGTGATTTGATAGTATGCCCAAAAAACATATTATTAATTCCGTTCATGACTACTTTTCGATTCACCTGCAACATCAAACGCTACATAAATTAAAAAAAAACGAAAGGTGTCGTGGGACACCCGGTAGGAACTTTATTCCTTTCGCAGCTTGGTACATTAACAAAATATTTAGGATATTTTTTATGACACAACATTAAAATTTTATTGTACTTACTTTAAATTATCTCTGTTATCTTTAACTTCTGTAAACTTTCTCAAATTGGATGAGAAATTCGTCAGGAACTCAATGATACCTGTCTCTATGAAGAGTTCTAGACTGTATTTCGAAAACTGCAGCAAAAAATGGGGAAAAAACTTTTGTTTTTCGATTCGAATAAAACTGAGTAACTATATAAGGCAATTTTGACCCAAAAAATACAAAAATATGATTCATTTGATGGCTGAATGCATAATTTTTGAGACATCACTCAAAATCTTACACGAAAAACAATTTCCCGCATCGATTTCTTGTCATATTTTGGAAACTACTACAAATCTACCAAGTGGAATACTAAGTGGAGCAAAAAAGAGTTTATTGGATTCTTTTTCTATATTTTGGGGAAATTTTAAATGATATCCCAGAAATGATTCGCTTTTTAATTATCAGTTTTCTTTGTAACATTAAAATCTCAAAAAATAGTTTAAAAAAGCAAAGTTTTTTTATGCAATTTGTAATTATTGACGATTATTGATTACCTATGACAGCATATTATTTTCTGAGAGCATGTCTTTAGCGGAACTTGACCTACATTATCTCCGTTATTATTCCGGAAATTCCATGTTTTTTTTAGTAAACATCTGATTTGATTTACAGAGGTGAACACACAGAGGTGAAAATTGAGCACCTATTTATATTTATATTCGAAAGAAAAAAAAAACTTGCCCAATGTGAATCTACCACCCACAACCAGCTTTTGAACTTTATTCAAAAATTTTTTTTTTTATTCATATTAAAATAATTTTTTTTTTAAATCTATTTTTATCAAATAAATATTTTAAAACAGTTTTTCATTGTCAATTATAACAAATTTTTATGATTTTGCTGATATTTTCATGAAGTAAAAACTGTTTGCACCGAAGAAGTAAAGCTTTTTTTTTATATTTAATTAGATACAATTAAATTTTGACATGGAATTAATGAGATTGAATTAAAATTTTGCGAATAAAAACGTTATGACAGTAAATTAATAATCGAGCAGTTAACGCTACGCTACGTATCTTAAATGAAGTATCAAAATAGTGTAGTGTGACGTAACCATCATCAAATGAAACACTCAATGAATCTCGATTAGGATCAACATATTTGGCAAATTAGTATAATTCGAATCGAATTAATAGTGAAATATTAGTCAATTTTATTAGATACTAGACGCTTTTAAACATCTATATCTGTCTCTTTGTTTAAACGCGTTAATCTCTGTCGCTAACAATCAGTCGTCTTCGAAAAATTCTTTCACCTTAAGAAAGCTATATTATCAGCAAGTCAATCAGCAAACAATAAAAAATACTTTTTAAGGGAATAGCTTATATTGTACTAAAAAGTAGAAAAAAAGTTTTATCTACGAATCACTAATACCCGACTATTTGTAGAAGCTTGAGGCGCTTCATTTCAAAAATGAATCGTAACGCCTCATCTACTCCACATGCCTGATTATTTTTCGATTCATTCTAAATATTCAGCGCCTCAAGATTTTAAAAATAGTCGGGTATTAGTGATTCATAAATAAAATTTTTTTTCTACTTTTTAGTACAATAAAAGCTTGTCCTTTAAAAAGTATTTTTTATTAAAATTATTAATTTAAGACTAAAAAAAATGTATATGTGTGGAAGCGATGGGAAAATCAGGCCGCCACAACCTTACCATGCATTGTCATTCAAATTAAATGTGCATGCAAAATTTCAGTTCAATAGGAAACCGGAAAGTGAATTAAATTTGACTTGCAAGATTTGATTTACAGACAACGGGACAGGTGAAACTAAATAAAAGCTTGTAAAAAGAGTTTATCAAATACCAGGGATTTTTGGAGCTTGGGGAAGTCCATAAAACTGTTGAAATCTTTGATAAGGGGATAAAAAATTAATGAGACCTTTCTTAGGGAAAATTTTATAAAATAAAAATGTTTTCAAACCGAAGACTCCGGTTTTGAAGAATTTTGGAGGTAACTCTAGAAGTAGTTTGGGGTAAATATCTCAAAAAGAGGGAAAAATCAATTTTAAAATATGAATTTTTGAGCGGGCACAGCTGCATGGCACAGCATAGTGGTATATAAATAATAAAAATGTAATATTAAGAAAATATTCTGATGGCAAATGCGTGAAATATTTATAAGCGGTTGCTTGACCAGTTGACCAGTTGACTAAGTAAAAAAAAAAAACATTCGATTCCGATACATTAACATTAAGTGGTGGTGAATCGGACCGTCGGACAGTCGGACAGTCGGACAGTGTTGGACAGTGTCGCCTCTCGCAAGCGTACACACTGGACTAAAACATTTTCGCATGCATTTATGAATTGCTGTGATGACGTAGTTGACAATTTATTTTTGGCCTGGTAAAATTTACCTGTTTTACGTCCATCGTATGTGCTAACGCTTGTGCTATGCTGTGATGATCAGATCCTGACGTTTACAAATTTAGGGGATCTCTGGAGGAAAGCAATATAACCAATCGTATTATATTTATATATCAATTTGATTGTGGACTGGCCTCGAAGGCAGCTGTTGTGGCAACTCCGATAATTATATTTGAGTGGCTACCCTCCAAAAATATTTCACATTTTGTTTGGAGATCTCGCGGGGATTGTTTATCATTGATTTATTTAAATGTCTTCACGTAATTTTATTTAAATGGCTGCTTTTCTAAGAGTGAACAGTTTATTACAAGACGAAAAAAATAATTCATTCGAAACACATTGGGACGATTTTAATTCGATTTATACGGACGCTTATGTGAAACAATTTACTGTCTCGGAATTTGATAAAGAAGAAAAACCAATTGTGTACTGTTATGTGCCGAAATTAAGACAAAATCGTGACGGTTTAGGTTTAGATTTTACACCACTTACATTTTTAACGTGTTATTATTTTCAAACGCATAAAGGTTTGTTCCAAAAACAATTTTTTTTTTCATTCATTTTCATAATTTGCGAATTTGATAAATTTTCTAATTTGGAATCAAATTCAATTTTTACTTTATTTCAAATTAAAACTATTAATGATGTTTTTTTTTTTTTGCTTGATAATTGTATGCAAAAATATTTTGGCAAAAAGCCCGCGCGGGAACAATACACTCATTAATAATTCAAGCTATTGTATTTCTCATTCATAAATTTTCAATAGTATCTCTAGTATAGTATTGTGTGGCGTTTTTCTGGCTCTTGTGCCAAAATAATTTGAATGTCAATATGTGATTAAGTGCATTGTTTTCATACCTAATACAGTGGCGTATTACATTAAGAATCCAAGAGACCTCATCACTTTGTTTTAATCTTGCTTGCAAAGCGTTTTTTTTTCAATTATTTTGATATAAAAATAATAGTATTTCAATCTCGATTGAGGCATGTCGTTTAGAATGTGATTTTATGGAAGCGTAAATCTCAAAACTACAGAAAAATTATCTAGTGTCCAAGATATCTGATTATTTTGCTCTAATCTCACAATGTTTTTCGGATATTTAAAACAATTTCCATTTCGCTTAGAATGTGATTTGATAACATTTGAGAATGTGTAAATCTCAAAATATATTTCAAATAATAGGAAAAACTGTAATATTTATCGTTAATGCGTTAATGAGTCAAGATTTAAAATTTAGGTACAGTAATTAAAAATTCTTTTGCGGTAAATTTTAAAACGAAGGCCTTTAAATTTTGTATTGTCCAATTTGAATAAAACCACGCTTAAAAATCATTTCTGAATTATTTAAAACTTTCAAAATTTTCAACACAAGCAAGTCTTAGAATTTGTGAATTACTTAAAACTTTCAAAAGCTTTCAGCAAGTCTTAGAATTTGTGAATTCCTTAAAACTTTCAAAAGCTTTCAGCAAGTCTTAGAATTTGTGAATTACTTAAAACTTTCAAAAGCTTTCAGCAAGTCTTAGAATTTGTGAATTCCTTCAAACTTTCAAAAGCTTTCAGCAAGTCTTAGAATTTGTGAATTCCTTAAAACTTTTAAAAGATTTCAGTAAGTCATAGAATTTGTGAATTCCTTAAAATTTTCAAAAGCTTTCAGCAAGTCTTAGAATTTGTGAATTACTTAAAACTTTCAAAAGCTTTCAGCAAGTCTTAGAATTTGTGAATTACTTAAAACTTTCAAAAGCTTTCATGTATAGACACCTAAAAAGGCAAGCTAATCTTTGAATTTGTGATTTAAATCACGCTTAAAAATCATTTCTGAATTATTTAAAACCTGAAAAATTAATCATATATGCATTAGAAATTTCGTTCACGCTTTGATTTACAAAATGTGATTTAGACGCAGATAATATATCGAGGGGGCGTCCTCGATTAAATTTTCTTTTTTATCGGAGAATCACGACTTTTAAGCGCATGGTTCTAAAAACGCACGCTTTCTTTGACATTTCGATGTTTAAACATCATCCACAATTCGATAGTTTGTGATTTTTTTTATCTCTTAAAGAAATTCTCATCCAAATAATTAAAATACGCTACTGTAGAATACAATGAATGAAATTTTAATTGCACAAATATTTCGTAATAATTAACTAATTACTTAAAAGATAGTTAATCATAGAAAATTTATTAATTCGAAAATTTCGCGATTAAATTTTTTGGAATAAAAAGAATTTGTTTTTTTTTTTTATTTATTTAAAATCTTGATTGCGAAAAATATTCATTCTCCCCTCCAGAAAATAATATTACATTAGGTTTGCTTCAATATATGTTTGAGCTATTTATAAACACTAAAAGTATTTCATAAAATCTTCAGAAAATTTATAAATAGGAACTCAAAAATATCATTTCAGTAATTTATTTAAAAAAAAAGAAAAAAATATGTCGAACAGCTGAAATGAAGTTGACTTCGAGGACATTTTCATATTTAATTTAAATCACTTGGATTCACATTACATAACTTTACTTAAGTCACTCAACGATTACTCAAAAATTTACTTATTTATTTTTGAGTGAAAATTTTTAGAAGTAATTTTATTAAATTTGTTTTTAAAACAACGATGTTGAAATTTTTCCAATAAATTTAAAAATAATTTTTATTGTAAGAGAAAAGTGAAAAATTTTGCAAAACAAAAAAAATTTGATGATATTCATTTTGATCGTATTTTGTTACAGCTGACGTAAAAATGCCAACCGGACAAATCGATAAGCCAGTGATTGAAGACAATCGTGATGGAACCGTTAGCATCAAATATGATCCCCGCGAGGAAGGCTTACACGAATTGTATGTTAAATACAACGGAGAACATGTCCAAGGTAAGTCCATAATTTTCCTAACGAAATTTATAGCTCCAAAATTATACATGCCCGAAGAAAATTTATTGTTTTTTTTTTTAAATAGGGATGAAACACGTTTAAAGGACTTTAGTTCCCTTTTTCTTTGCCTAGTATGAGCCTAAATGGTCGAGCGGTCTAAGGCGTTTGCCTTTGACTGATTGTCCATTTAGACTTAGGTTGCGGGTTCGAATCCAAACAGCGGCAGTGTGAATAATTTATAATTATTGAGAGTGCAGAATCGATCACATTGTCGTCGCTTGGATAAGAACGAAGTAACCGACTCCACCCACATCAAAATGTAATTGTATACTCAAAAAAATCTATCCTTTAAACAATGAAAGATATAAGGTCTAACTCATTTTATAGTATATTTAAACAATTAACTCGTTTAGGTAACTACATTTTTCTGGTTGCTAAGTGAAATTTAATGTTTTGTAGCCTCTATATTATGTCGTTATAAAAACTACTATTAATTTTAATGTACCAAGTGTTTGAGAAAAATAGTGCAAAAATTAAACAGTAAAAGATTGGCTTGGTATAATTTTAATCGTTAAGAATAAAAGTGTAAATAACGTTCAGATTTGACAGAATTCTTCAAAAGATAAGAAAAAATTTGTCTGAACTAGAAACTGTGCTCCCTTCCCCGCGTTTTCGTGAATACAATCAATGTAAATGAATTTCGATTTCCGCTTAAAATTTTGAAGTTCCTGCAGAAATCGATGTATTTTTGCATATTTTGACGAAATTAGGAGAAAAGAGTAAAAACTGTTCTGTCCCATCTTAGTTTTCCTTTAATCATTTCCATTAAGAATCACCCCGGAAAAATTAGCTGGAACAGAAATTAGAGAAAATTTTCGTACATACAAAATTTCTATTTCAGTTTTGCCAGCTTCATTTTAAAAATAAAAGATTTGCAAATTCGCCAACATGATGTACATATTATTTTGATAATTTCTACCATTATTTTAATTCTTTGCACTACTTTTAAGGAACACTCTGTATTAATATTATAACTGTAATAATTTTGGCAATTATTATAATAAATATATTTTTTAAATTAATCATCCTGAAAAAAACAATTTTTATCAAAGTCACAGATAAAATTTCGCAATTTTTAATTCATTTAATGAAAATTCAAAAAAATTCTTAAAATAAAATTTGAATAATTTTTTTATGAAAACATTTGAAATGGTGTTAAATTTCTTGTTTTTTGCGACTCTCTGTAGGTTCTCCATTTAAATTCCATGTGGATTCCATAAGTTCAGGATATGTAACAGCTTACGGACCAGGTTTAACTCATGGTGTAAGTGGTGAACCATCAAACTTCACCATCTCAACCAAAGGAGCTGGTGCCGGTGGTTTATCAATGGCCGTTGAAGGTCCAAGCAAAGCTGAAATCAGTTGTCACGACAATAAAGATGGCACCGTATCTGTGTCATATCTTCCAACAGCACCAGGTGAATACCGTATCACCGTTCGTTTTGGTGACAAACACATCAAAGGATCACCATTCACCGCTAAAATCACTGGTGAAGGTCGTAAACGTAATCAAATATCTGTTGGGTCTTGTAGTGAAGTCAGTTTACCTGGCAAAATCACTGATAATGATATTCGTTCATTGAACGCTTCAATTCAAGCACCAAGTGGTCTGGAAGAACCATGTTTCTTGAAACGTTTACCAACTGGTAACATTGGTATCTCGTTCACACCTCGTGAAATTGGTGAACATGTTGTGTCGGTGAAACGCATGGGGGCTCACATTCCAAATTCACCATTCAAAATCAAAGTGTGTGAACGCGAAGTCGGTGACGCCAAAAAAGTTATTGTCACTGGTAGTGCACTCAAAGAAGGCAAAACACATCAAGATAATACCTTCCTTGTTGACACCCGTAACGCCGGATACGGAGGTTTATCATTATCTATCGAGGGTCCAAGCAAAGCTGATATCCAATGCGCTGATAAAGAAGATGGTACGCTTAACATCTCCTACAAACCAACTGAGCCTGGTTATTACATCGTAAACTTGAAATTCGCTGACCATCATGTCGAAGGTTCACCGTTTACAGTCAAGGTAACTGGTGAAGGCTCTAATAGACAAAGAGAAAAGATTCAAAGACAACGTGAAGCTGTTCCCGTTACTGAGGTTGGAAGCCAATGTAAATTAACCTTCAAAATGCCAGGAATTACATCATTTGATTTAACTGCCACTGTAACATCCCCGGGCGGTGTAACTGAAGACGCTGAAATCAAGGAAGTTGAAGATGGTTTATATGCCGTTCATTTCGTACCAAAAGAACTTGGTGTACACACCGTTTCCGTTAAATACAAGGACATGCATATTCCTGGATCACCTTTCCAATTCACTGTCGGTCCATTAAGAGATAACGGTGCTCATTTGGTGAAAGCCGGTGGCGCTGGTCTTGAACGTGGTGAACAAGGAGAACCGAACGAATTTAACATTTGGACACGTGAAGCTGGTTGTGGAGCTTTAGCTATTTCCGTTGAAGGTCCCAGCAAAGCTGACATCAAGTTCTCTGATCGTAGAGATGGTTCTTGTGACGTTTCATACGTGGTCTCTGAACCTGGAGAATATCGTGTAGGAATCAAATTCAACGATGAACATATCCCAGATTCACCATTCAAAGTGTACATTTCACCAGCTCTTGGAGATGCTCATCTCTTAGAAATTGCACAATTCCCTGAAGGTTATATTCAAGCAGATAAACCATCTCAATTTATTGTGCGAGCAAACGGCGCTAAAGGTGATCTTGATGGAAAGATCGTTGCTCCATCTGGTAACGAAGATGATTGTTTCATTCAAAAAATTGATGCAGACCAATATTCAATTCGTTTCATGCCACGTGAAAATGGTATCCATAAAATCCATGTTAAATTCAATGGAGTTCACATCCCAGGATCTCCATTTGGTATTAAGGTTGGTAAGGATTCAGCAGATCCAGCTGCAGTCCATACTCATGGACCTGGTCTTAAAGACATCAAAACCGGAGTCAAAACTGATTTCATCATTGACACCTGCAATGCCGGTGCAGGTACTTTAGCAGTAACAGTTGATGGACCATCAAGAGTAGCCATGGATTGTACAGAAGTAGAAGAAGGTTACAAAGTACGTTATACACCTTTGGTACCGGGTGATTATTACATTAGCATCAAATATAACAACAATCACATTGTGGGATCACCAATTAAAGTCAATTGTACAGGTAAATTAAAAAATTCTGACTAAACGTAACTTTGAATGAATTCTTCTAAAAAAAAATTTTTATTTTTTTTAGGTGAAAATCTAGCAGAATCCGGTTCACAAGAAACATCTTCGGTTGTTGTAGAAACCGTTCAAAAAGTATCCAAATCTGGAGTAAAAGCTGGTCCAGTTTTGCCTCACTTTAAATCTGATGCTAGCAAAGTATCATCGAAAGGACTTGGCTTGAAGAAAGCATATCTTGGAAAACAAAATCAATTCACGGTATCAGCGGGCGATGCTGGTAAATTTCTTCTCATTTTCTCAATCTTCCCTGAACTCAATTCACAAGTTAATAGCATTAAAACAGATTATTACTGTTAGAGAAGTTTTTTGAGGGGGAACACACTTTGAAAGAAGAAGTGGCTTCGATTTTAGTAGTTGCAATTTAGATTACAAGATGGCAATACTTATACTTACCATTTTTAAAAGCCAATTCAAAACGGATAAATCCCGCCAACTGGCGATAAAAATCCGTACTAATTAAAACAAGAAGTGGAATGCTTTTTCAGTTGTTCTAATTTAAACCACCAGGTGGCTACTTACCATTTATCAATTATTATGAGTCTCATAATTGTCTTGGGAGAACTTTCGTCGAAGAAACTTTGAGCCTAGGTGACGGATTGCATTCAAGAAAGGTCAGGCACCCTGCTCATAGTATTATGCCCTATTGTGAATTGAGTATTGTGATTAGTTGCACCGATTTATTCCAAAACGAGTACTAATCACATTTTTTGTGTTGTTTTTTAGGTACAAACATTCTTTTTGTGGGTATTCATGGACCAAAAGGACCATGCGATGAAGTATTTGTGAAGCACACGGGCCGAAACCAATTTAATGTTAGTTACCTGGTACGAGAACGAGGCGAATATATTTTAATTGTAAAATGGGGTGATGAACATATCCCAGGTTCTCCCTACAAGGTCGACGTTTAAACTTCTTTAATTTTAAGATTTAATCAATACCGCACTGACCATTTTACACACAACACACACACACAAATACACATAAAAATTTTATTTGTTTGCGCCCTCCATTATTCGCAATTTTTATTATTTTTTGAAAAATAAAAAAACCAAGCCCACAATTTATTATTATTTTTTAACCATTTGTTTTGAATAAAATTCTATTTTGTTTATTTTTTAAATATATTTAATGTTATTAGTGGTTTAAGAACTCTTACGTCACAGTTCATTGTAAATCTTCATTTTTCTAGGACTCTAGGATTCACATTCTACAAAATTTTCTAGGCCTTCTGAAAAAAAACCGCCTAATTTTGAACACAATCTCAATATGTCACATGAACATCCTGTCAAAATGATTATTTACAAGTTAATGTGATTTTATTCCGGCTTACAATTGATGTAACACAATGTCGCGCGACATTACATCAATTATAGGCCGTTATTTAAAAATAATAAAAAAAAATTTAAAAAAACAGAATACATTATTTTTGCATGAAGAAATTGATATAAAAAAAATAATTTTTTTCTTTGCCTAATTTAAAAATTGTTTAATTTGTATCAAATGAAAGGAAGCGTTTTATGAGATACAATTGTAAACGATGCTTTATTCAAGAAAATATTTTTTTTTTTTGTGATATTAAAATGTGCCAATTCAGCTTAATTTTTTTTGTTGCCATAATTATTTAGACTTTATGTCTCACTTATAAAAATTTTTTAATTGCACTTTTATGCTCAATTTCTTGCCCCTCTTTATACCCCCCCCCTCCCCCGTCGATTGTTTTTTTTTTGTCATATTGCTTTTTAACACATTATCGGCCAAATTAATTTTGCCTGTAGTATGTTAAACAAGTAAAATTTAATTTTTTAAAAATGCGCGCGTAAAATGTAACATAATTTAATATATACAATTCATAGATGGCAGTAATAGTCGTGGATTTTCTTTGTAGTCGTTCCCAAAAACATTCCAATTAAGGTAAAATTATCATATCACATATAGATGATCCCAAACCAAAAACCAACAAAAAAACAAAATGGAAAACTAAATCAATTTGGAAACTTTTCAAATGTATATATATATAAATAAAAAAACACAAAATTTTCTTTAATGTATATTAAGTTAGTGTTACATTGAATGTATGTCGCGTGACGCATTCAAAAAAAAAGAAAAAACAACATGTAATTGTTTCGTTGTAACTTGTAACCTCGAATGATGAACTTTAAAAGTATGTGTAATAAAAAAAACAACAAAAAATAGCATTATGTAAAAAAATATTATATAATAACAATTTCTCATTCAATTTGTATAAGAATACTTTTGTATCATAAAAATTACACTCAAATCAAAATAAAATGCTCTATATATATATAATATATTATAATATTTTCATTTCGTTTTTCTATCATTTTCTTTACCTTTTCCATTTTTCCGACGCTCACAGATCTATTTGGTTAGGGAAATAAGCTAGTAACAATCAGCCCAATAGTAGGTATTTTTGGTCGCTGAATTTGATTTCAGATTATACGGGATCGGCAATGTTTTTTGAGAATCATTTAAGGTGAAAGGTTAAACGTAAAATCCGCCAATAACTCAAGAATCACCACATGCAAACACAATGGCTCACATAGAGGGTTGCCAAGATCATTTTCAGAATATCTAGTAAATTTCCAATTCAGAGTGGTTACGAAAAGCTCTTTTTAAGTAATAACTCCCGGTTAGGATAAAGATCATTCTTCCAGGTTGATTGAACTCAAACAGGACCATTTGATTTTTTATTGGGTCTCATTTCATTTTCAAGTGTTGTCTCTGATTTTAATAAATTTTGGTTTGTTGGGATAATAAGTTAAACTCAATTTGCTTTTATTTGGCTGAAATTTTATTCGAAAAATCCTGAAACTAATAAGACTTTGTACGAACCTTGACTGTACAGATTACGCAAACTATCAGTTAATAAAATTTTAACTAGATGGCATCATTTACATTAAAAGAATTCATATCACGAATTTTTCAAAATTGTGCATATAAATATTTTCGATTGATTTAAACTAAAAAAAAATCTTCCCCGATTGAATTTCGAAATAAATTCCAAAGTTTTTGACAAGTTTAAGGTGGTGGGAAAAAATCATGGAAAAATTAGAAAATTTTTCAAATTGATTTTTCAGTATTATAGGAAAAAATTGTCCACTTATTCAAGTCCTGTATTTTACCACTTCGTAAAACAAAACGCAAAAATAAATACGAGAAAAATCTGAGAATATTTGAATAAAAAAGGTGAACTCAGGAAAAATAGAAAATAACATCAATTTGTTAAAATAAAAATTTCTGAGTAAGGAAAATAAAAGATTAATGGATGCAAGAAAAGTATAGACATCCTGAGGATGTACGTCATAAAAAGCTCTG
Organism: Chrysoperla carnea; assembly: GCF_905475395.1. Classification (NCBI taxonomy): domain Eukaryota; kingdom Metazoa; phylum Arthropoda; class Insecta; order Neuroptera; family Chrysopidae; genus Chrysoperla; species Chrysoperla carnea. The sequence continues at coordinate 36,534,355 of NC_058342.1, forward strand.
GATGAGATTGGATACTTTTTTGAGATATCCCTTCACATAAAATGCAACACAAAAATCAATACATTGCATCCTAAATAATTAAGCACAGACACGAACCACTAAAGTGCCATCTATTCAGTGCATAAAAAAACAGACTGGAAACAAATAAACATAGGACGGTAGAATGGTAATAAAATGTATATTATAATGGTGATAAACGACAAAGAATTAAAAAAAGGAAGCGAGATGGTATATAGTTGGAGAACGACAAGATTACATCCCAATAAGAACAGACAAAGATACCCAAAGTAGACCAAATGAATGATGTATGATTTTGACTATGTACTCCACTCAAAATAGACGTAAATTTACGAAGTAATCATGCCACACATATCAAGCAAATTTTATATACTTACAGTCAAAGCAAAGGGTGGTTTTGGAAAATTATAAAAGTTTCGCAGTTTTTTACAATTGACTCCAAATTAGAAGTCCCTAAAAGAAAGATTTGTGTCTTTTGTTTGCGTGGAAAATTGGAAAAATCAAAAAATATAGATCGATAGGAAATTTTATGTTCTTTTACTTTGAACCAGAGTTCCTTAAAATGTATAGTTTTCAAACAAATTGTAAAAGTAGTCATCATCAGTATGAATTAGCTAATCGTAATTATTCTTATGTTACTCGTTACTAATTTGGTGACAGACTGAACGGCACCAAATTAGCAACGAATAACATATACAATAAGAATAATTACGATTAGTTAATTCATACTGATGATGACTAGTTGGTAGTCGAAATACATTTTTATCAAATACAAAAAACTGATCTAGGGGGCAAAAATCGAAATTTAATTGTTTTTGTTGATTTCTGAAAATCAGCAAAATGAATCTAATTCGAACGGAGTATATTTTATGTCAATGAATTACCGTTCGTGTATATTCGTTGTGGTGTCTGTCTGTCGTCATGTTTAAAACCAACACTGTACACTGTTCTCTATGACTGTTGTGTGAGTCTGTTCTGTTTTCTGTTTTCTATGTATTCTATTGTATTTGTCGGTCGGTGAGTCGGTCGGACTCTTGTTGTGAGTTTGCGTTCGCCGTTTTTATAATAGTTCTCCATAAAATAGGGGTTCGTTACAACTACACACAGAAACAGAAGTACATGATATTGTATTTGTATGATTATATTTTAGTATAAAACTTAGTAGGAGGCCCTAAAAATGGCGTTAAAGGAGGTGCCAATCTGTGTTTGTTGTTATTTTTTTCAAATATTCAGTTTTAACAAAATATAATTAATTTTCCAAAACAGTGTTTTATAAATTTCAAGTGATCAGTTTTGTTTTTCCATGAAAAGAAAATGATCAAACAACTCAAAACAAGTCAAACGTTTTTTTTAATATTCCAAACAATGAATTTTTAAAAAAATTTTTGTATTAATCGTTTAAAAAAAAAGTTTTTCAAGTAAAATGTCTACGGAATCTGGAAATCGTGTAGGTGTTAGTGGTTCCCCAATAATTACCGGTAATGGTATTTTAACGAATAATAATAAATTGTTAACAAATTGTGGACCCCCTGACATGCATAAATATGTAACTGCCGCCCAAAAAGATGAGCTTATTAAAGAACAATTTCAACAGATATGTAAATTAAAAAAAGAAGTCGATGGTTTAATTAGCGAACGTGATTTACTGTTATGTGAAGTGAGTAATTTACGTTTTGAACTTGAAATGGCAGAATTGAAACGGATTCAGGATGAAAGGTATGTACCCTACATTTAAATAAATTTAAAAAAAAAAACTACCCTAAATAAACAACAGATGGACATCACGTCATCTGGAACGTTAACTATTTCAGAATCTTTATTTTCTTCGCAAATTTTACCCCCCTTCCCAAATAACAGATGTGTCAAGATACACGGATGTGTTGCGAATCCTTATTAAGCTTTTTTTTTACCCTCCTACTCCATTTTTGCAAAAGTTGACTTTCCAGGAAATGATATGTAAACGACGAGGTCGTGGTTCGTAAGTCGTAACTTGTAATGCTAAATTTAAAGGACGTGGGAGGTCTTGTTTTTAATTTGACAATTTTTGCGATGGTTTCATCTTTCGATGACTTTTTTTATTATTGAAGTTGTTTTTATGGAAGTAATATATGTGATGTTTTATGATTTATGTTTTAAAAAGTGAGTCATGGCTTGTTTTCAATAGAAAATCGTTATTCATTTGACAGATCTCTTTATATTGTTTACACTTAAAATGTCTCGCTTGTCGAGTTACGAGTACTCGAATACTCGGTTCACGGTTTATTCAACTTGTGTATGAAATTTTCTAAGTTCATTGTTCTAAAATCTAAAATCATTTTTTTTTTATTATTATACGCCCTCTATTCTCTGAGGGTTCCGTAACTCTCTATTTCATTCTTCATTCTTTTTAACAATCGTGGATCCAAAAATTTGTTGGATCCAAGAATTTGTTACATTTTGGTTGATTTTTTTTTTGGTTCACTGTACCTGGACTTTTCTGGGTCAATTTTGCGATTGAACGACACAGTTTCTGAGATTTTGTTGCGTTGACCCGTAAATTAGTACATTTTTGGGTCAAGTTACTGTAATTTTTGGAACATTCCATTCTAGAAGTACCCGAAAAAAAAGGATTCACTGTCACAAGAAATTTTTTCTTGAATCAGGAATATTTTGATACCTTATTTATCAAGGTATACTCATTTTAGTCCCAAGTTTGTAACGCTTAGAAATTTTGATGCTATAAACAAAACTTTGGTATAAGTTTTCATAAAATCACCTAAGTAGTCTATTTCCGGTTGTCTGTCTATCATTACGATAACTCAAAAACGAAATGAGATATCAAGCTGAGGTAAAGTTCGTAAATGAACAACATAGGTCAATTGGGTCTTATCTTGTAAACCGTTAGAGATAGAACAAAAGTTTAAATATAAAAAATGCTCCTTGTAAAAAAATAAACAACTTTTGTTTGAAACATTATTTCGTTCATATCATTGTTTTCCCGTGAGGGAGCAAATTAGAGTAGAATTTTGATGTCCATTTTCTCGAATTCTATAATAGACAGAAAGTTGAAAATGTGTTGGTAGCGACTTCTAGTGAGTCTTGTGGAAGATTTCGGAAAAAAAAGTTTTCTAGAAAGTACTTCGAAAAATTTTCGAAATTTTCAGAAGTAGAACAAATAGAAGTCCGTCATAAATGTATCTGTTTTTTAAACTTCTCTATTTTTTCAAACTTTTATTTAGTTTGACCTCTCTGTAATCAAATCTTGTCTCTATGTAGTCAAATTTGATCCACTTTCCGGTTTCCAGCATATTTCATGATCCAGCTTCCACAGAGACAAGCTTTTATTGTATTAAAAAGTAGAAAATAATAATTTGATCAATGAGTCACTCATACTCGACTATTTGTAAAAGCTTGAGGTGCTTAATATCAAGAATGAATCGAAAAATAATTAGGCATGTGGAGTAGACGATACGTTCCAATTCAGTTTTGATATTTTATTAAATTAAGCGCCTCAAGCTTTTAAAAATATATTCTACTAATATAAATTATTTTCTACTTTTTAGTACAATAAAAGATTGTCCCTTAAAAAGTACTTTTTATTTAAAATTTGTTTAAATAAGAATTCAAAAAGAATAAAAAAATGTAATAAGAAATTTTGAACCAAAAAAACTTTTTATTTGTATTCGAGAAATCTGATTGCAAGTCCCTGGATAATAATAATGAACCCTGGACAAAGTTCCAGAAATTAGCTCTCAAATAATTTCAATATTACACATATTTGATATTGAATTCACAATTATTAATTTTGTAATATTGAAAATTGTATATGCTTCCTAGAATTTGCTCTTATATTTAGATCAAAACCATATTATTGTGTTATTGTGTAGGTTTCTAGATGCATTTCCTCGAAAGATTATCTCTCACACTCCATATCTCTCTCCGATTTCTATCGCTATATGTATAAACTGTGTTATACCAAGTTTAAATGTCGAAAATTTTTATATTTAATTTTATGAATTAAATTTAATTCAAAAAACAATTTTGAACGGTTTTCATTTTTGAATTGAATTGTTTGAATTAAAAAACTAGAACGTTTCATAATGATTACAAACCAACGTTTGATGAGAAAGTTTTTTTTTTTATTTGTTAAAAATTGACAATACCAATTCAATTTAACAGCAATTATTATGTTTAGAAAAAATTTATGTAAGGGGGGTCCTTTAGTGTCACGGTTATCAACCTTCCATAACATCTATATTCAAGCCAAGGTTTGTATATGGATGTTATGTACAGGAAATACCCTCAGATGATATTTCAAAATCAAAATTTATGCGTCTTTGGGTTATTTATGATAATAAAGGTCCATAAAAGACAAAAATCGGGTTTATTTGATGATTGAAATCATGGTTTTCGGGATGAAGCTATAATAAGACGATTTTTTGTCCATATCACAAAAACCATTATTGTAATCGTAAAATGAAGTGGATATTTGAATTTTAATTCAATGAGTATGAGTATGAGTATGGAGGTTAGCGGGCCATGCTCGAGCATCGAGCCTCGAAGCAATGGTTCAGATCACCTAGCCAAATAGACCCTTGTACTCTATCCCCACTACTCTTTTCAGTGGCTATTATAACCAACTGGGGGACTGAAACCTAGGATTTGCCTAGCGCTGAGTTTCCTAATTTCTTCTGGTTCGACTATGGCCGGACCAAACCATTTCCTTCGCTGCTGTATGAGCGCCGGGCAGTAACAGAGAAAGTGGATCGATGTTTCTTCTGAATTTTCTCCGCATCGCACGCGGGAGATTGTCTTTTTCCAATCTGATGTTGTAACTTGTTCAGGTTATCATGCCCTGTGAGTAACTCTACGATGACTCAAATATCAGCTCTGTTTAGTTTCAAGATCTCCTCGGCTCTGTTACCGAGCGAGTTTCCTTCACCTACAGACTTTTGGCGATTCGCCCTCCCTCGTAGCTGGTCCATGCCTTTAATTGTTGGTTTTTCAGATTATCTCCAAATCTGTTAAGACCTTCTTGGTACGGAATCCTCGCAAGCTTTTCGTGAGTGGGAGCCATGGTAATTTTTGTGATACAGCATTCTAAATATTCCATATCAAATATTCGTTGACAACAAATTTTTGAATTTATCAGTAAAATGTTTATATTAGTACAAAATTTTGTAAATTTAACAATATTTATTTATGAAATTAATAAAAACGATTAACCGCGATTTTGATAAGATAAATAAAATCATGTTTCAAAATTTTAACATAATGTGTAAACATCCACATATTTTTCCATCGTCGAATAAAAATCATCGATTATATGTTTTCATAATTTAATTACATGGAAAATTTTATTGTTTAACACAGAGAAAATCAAATAACAGCCTTAAATATTTACTTTAAGTTTATAATTTTATAAATATTTATAAATATTGAAAAATTATTTAACACTAGCTGTATCCTGTCACGCTTCGCTGTGCTGTAATATACTCGTTATGCCCTTTTATTTGATACCTAATTTGTGGGTTTATCTGAAAATATTCGATTGTTCATCTTCGCTTCCAAGACCCCCTCCAAGACTAGAAGTATATTACCTCCTTATACGGTATACAAATTATTATAAAATAGTATTTTATTAAAATTATATATTTTAATAAATTATTTTGCATAAAATTACCATCTCTATCACTCGCGTATATATTTATTAGTGATGCGACGAATATTCGTATATTTTTTTCACATTCACATTCACAAAAAACGATGCGAACACAAATATAAATGTCACACATACATAACTGATATTCCCATATAATACAAACTATACAATTTGCGCTTAGTTTGCAATCTCACAGGTAAACAGTGATGTTTACGAAAAAATGTTTTAAACAAAAGTTGTTTATTTTTTTATAAGGAATATTTTTTTTAATATTTAAATTTTTGTTCTATCTCTAACGGTTTACAAGATAAGACCCAATTGACCTATATTGCTCTTTTACGAACTCGACGTCACTCTTTTTGTTTTTGAGACGACAGACAGACAGCCAGACAACCGGAAATGGACTAATTTGGTGATTCTATGAACACTTATACCAAAATTTTGTTGGTAACATCAAAATTTTAAAGCGTTACAAACTTGGGACTAAACTTGGTATACCTTGATATATTTCATATACATGGTATAACAATAAAAGTAGATTTGAATGTTATTTGCTAGTAATGTAGCATTCTATTCTCAATAATGGCGGTATATAACAATTTGCGAGCGCTTCATTTGGAAGCTAACATTTGCAATCACGAATGTACAAAATTGAACACTCGTCACACCACTAATACTTACCAACTTACCATTGTAGCATGCACGCTGTACATTGTACACCGTGTAGGTAGAGACTAGCGAGCGACTAGCGAGCGATTAATACTTCAGCTCACTGTATTATTGAATATGAGAATGGCGAACAGTAAGAAATGAAAGTTTAATACAAAAATAATCACAGAATTGTGTTTCATAAACAACCAACAATTTTTTAGTATTCAACACAGAGCTAATATTGTAACAAGTGTTTTCAAGTGACCTCCTCCGCGATAAACACGCACCGTTGCGGCCCTCAAAAGAACAAAAAAAACATTGAAGTCCCCAAAAATTTTTGAGATTTGTGTGGTAGTGTTGTTGTGTGTTTGTGTGTGTGTGTTTTTAGTGCTCTTCTGCCAAGTGTGGACCCAATGTTTACATTCTTGCTGCCATGTATTGTAAAATTTATTATGGTCGGCCCTATAATACAGTTTACAGCAGTCACAAGTATGTCATTTTGAAAGTAGTTTGTTTTTTTTTAATATTACGTAATAGCCCTAGAGCTTGTTACAGTAAAACTGATCTTACACGATCTTATTTAACGAAAGGTAAAATATGGACTGAGTGTGCAAGGATTTATCATGGCAGAAATGATTTTGCATGAATTTTTGTTATTTTTTACTGGTTTGACAGATATTTTGGTCAAGTTTTGAGCTGTCACATCGAGATAATTCAAAATTTTATTGGCTATATGTATTAAAATCGGTGTGACAGACATTTCTACCACGATTAGAACTGCTACACCATATTTTCCTGAAAATAGCTAAAATTTGCAATAAAATGATCTCTTACAAATTAATTTCCATGAGAGTGCAAAAGATTAAAAATATAAAATATATTTTTGCCAGGATAAACTCTGGCACACTTGGTACATATTGTACCTATCGTTAAATAGTATTGATTCATTGGCGAAATTTCTAAATCCAAGTGCATTTTTACTGTAAGAGCCTAAATGGCTGAGCGGTCTAAAGTGTTTGTCTTTGTCTGTTTGTCCATTTAGGCTTAGGTTGCGGGTTCGAATCCAGGCAGCGGCAGTGTGAACAATTTATAATTAATGGGTGTACAAAATCGATCACATTATCGTCGCTTGGATAAGAACGAAGTAACCGACTCCACCCACATCAAAAATGTAATTGTAAAATATGTTTGTAATTAAATATATAAAGATTAACAAATAATGATGTGGGTGGCCTCTTTTTTAACGGAGGTTAAACTCCATTATTATTATTATTATTATATAGTTTTACTGTAACTGGCTCCTCGCTTATTAATAATTTATTTGATCATTGTAAGATTTGTAAAAAATACTGTAGGCACAAATCTAAAATATCAAAAATAATTAACTGTGGAAATGTCAGAGTCATTAAGTCTTTTAATCTTTAAGGCCACCCACCTGCAATGCTACGATTTTTATTTTTTTTGAACTTCACCTTCAGCTTATTAAGAAAGTGCACCAATGCCATTTTAAATAAAAAGCTTGATTTTTACAAGCTTTTATTTAGTCCCGTTTTCTGTCTTAAATCAAATCTTGCAAGTCAAATTTGATCCACTTTTCCGATTGAGCTGAAATTTTGCATGCAAGCTTAGTTTGGATGACAATGAATGGTAAGGTTAAGGCGTCCTGATTTTACCATCGCTTCCAGCTGAAAATAAGGAACAAATAATTTCAACCGCAAGTCTAAACTCGCCTTGGCGCTTGTACTATCTTAAATTCTTTAAATTTCGTGTAAATTGTTGAGGACCTTGGATTGTTGTTAAAAAAATATTTGTAAATTTTATTAACTAATATGGAAGTTGAGTGAAAAAGACCTCGCACGAATCCTATGGGATTTGGATTTTGGGAGATTTTTGTAGATATTAGAATCCTGATTTAATGCCTCAATGGACACTAGAGTTGTGGGCGTTAGGTAAAAAGCATTATGAAATTGTTGAAACAGTTCCTTTTTAAGTTGGCATATGCTTGAAAAATATGTTCAATCGAAAAAAATGGTTCAAACGAAAAATATTAATTTTTAAGTCTTACAAGGGAAAGCAAACAATTGATTGAATTAATTGTTGAAATATCATGTATAGACAGGATTTATTACGCAATCGTTTGTTTTTTTTCCATGTAGGTATGGAAAGATAGCCACTCTTAGATATTCCCATAATTTGGACCCTCACGGGTAAACAGTGATGTTTACAAAAAAATATTTTAAACAAAAGTTGTTTATTTTTTATAAGGAACATTTTTTACATTTAAACTTTTGTTCTATCTCTAACGGTTTACAAGATGGGTTCTACGGACCCAAGACCCAATTGACCTATGTTGTTCATTTACGAACTAGACCTCACTTTTTACGTAATAAGCACGCTATAAAAATTTCAGCTTGATATCTCTTTTCATTTTTGAATTATCGTGCTTACAGACACACAGACGGACAGACAACCGGAAATGGACTAATTTTTGGTCTTAGGACTAAACTTAGTATACCTTGATATATTTCATATATACATGGTATAAAAGTTTGTAGTATTTGAGTTGATATTTTATGGATGAGATGATCGAATAACCTTAAAAAAATGTAATTAAAATCAATATTTTAAGAATAAAACAATATTCTTAAAATAATAAATAAAAAATTTATTATTATTATCAGAAAATAGATAAATCAAGGCCGTTTGTATGTGGGAGTTAGAGGGAGTATGGAGTATGGAGTATGGACTATGTATGTAATAAATACTTGTGTACTGTGGTACTAACACAGTAGATAGACTAGGGTGATTCAGGATGTGCCTGAACCTCACAATCCTAGTTTAGAGTACACACCAGTAGGTAAATATTTAAAATATATGCTAACTAATACTATGTTTTGATTTTACTCCAAGCAAATTAGCAATAATTTTTGAATTTCTTATCGAGCACGCTCTGAATATATATTCTCTCATTGACTAAACTTATAAAGTGATAAAAGTATTTGTGATAACTATAACTGACCCGTTTCACTCTCAATATTTCTAAAATATTTGAAAAAGTCATCATAAATCGATAAGAATCATTATTTGAAAAAAAAAATCATAAAAAAGATACTTTTTAGTCGCCTTATTAGCTCAGTTGGTTAAGGCGTAACCAATTCCGTCCGGGGGTTTAATTCCCGACGTCACAACAAAATTAATTTAATTAATAGTTTTGATGGGCTGGTGTAGTGCATGGTATATGCATGAAGGAGGTGCACTCAGCCTCTGAAATTGAGGAGCTGATAAATGAAATTATCAGCGGAAAAGGTGGTAAAACACATATATGGTATCACAAAGGTTCTCTATAGCCTAAGTGTGTCCTTCGTGGACAGCCAATATAACCTAACCTAACTTATCCTAAGGGACAAGCTTTTTTTTGTAATAAAAAGTAGATAATCATTTTATATTTGAGTCAATCATATCCGAATATTCGCAAAAGCTTGAGGTGCTTAATATCAAGAATGAATGGGAACGTCTCATCTATTCCACATGCCTAATTATTTTTCGATTCATTCTTGATATTAAGCACCTCAGGCTTTTACAAATAAGCGAGTATGAGTGATTCATTGATAAAATTATTTTCTATAACTTTACGTTGAGAAAAGTTTCAGAATTTAAACAATCAAATGTCTAATTTGCTTGGAGTATAATAATTTATAAGCAACATAAAAAATGCGTTTGTTCTTTTTGTCTCGTTGCGATGTACTACACTCAGAGAAGGATACACTTATTAAACTGTTATAAAAGTTAATTTTTCGTTTGTACACTCGTACACTTAGTGTAAATAGTGTAAAGAGTGCGATACAAAAAGAACAGCAATCATAATATTATAATCTATGAACGAACGCAGCAATATTTTCAAATCCATCCTTCAATGACCTTGTTAATTAATTATTGAACTACTTAACTAACGAACGAACGATTGTTTTTAATCAGAGAATTTTTTTTTTTATAACCATTGTTAATTATAATATTGTTATGTTAAATACTTTTATAAATACAGGACCGTATCAATAGAAATAGTTAATAAAAACATCGCTTTAAAATTCTTATGTTATACGCGCATCAAGGTGTATCCAGAAACGCTCTCTATCCGTTAAGGTAACTGAAGTGACCTAATTTAAAAAAAAAAACTAAGGTCATAGTCTCTAAATTTCCTTAATCCGGGTCTTATTTGTGTTAATCCACTTAGTCGCGGTTAAATAGATAATATATTTTAAATGTTTAAACGTCATGCCTCACTGCTGAAGAGTTTTAAACTTTAAACGAATTTTTTAAAAGGTTTAGCTATAAAATCCCTTTAAATCTAATCTTATCTAATCCCTATTTTTGAAAAAGTACCTCAAAATGTTGATTTTGCTAATAAAAAGCCACAAAAAATCCAAAAACTTAAATTCCCAAATCTGCAACTTGGAATCATTTTGGAAAAACAGTATTCCCAAAAAGCATTCAAGGTTATAGGCTTTTCTAACCTGTAGAACAAAAAATTTTGAATCGATATGCCCGTGATAATTTTATGTATTGCGTGCTAAATTTTTTTAGTAAGTAATTTTCCACATCTTAAACATTTTAGAAATCCCAATCAATTGAAATTCTGTGAATTCGATTTATAATAATTATCACATGCTAATGACAAAAAATAATAAAATTTGATAATGAATATTAATTAAAAAGTTATTCCTCAAAACATCACGTTTTACTTCCATTTTAAAATATATACTATCTTTGAAGATGTAAGCAGAATTGATGCTTAGTGAAGAGTCGAAAAATATTGAATTTTAGCAGAAACAAATTTGAATAGTTTTATTCTGTTCGACAAAATTTGGAAAATATCCCTAAATAATTCTACGAAAAATTGTGAAAATGGGGTAACAGATCAAAAGATAGATTCACTTGTAGAACGGCTAATTGACGTCTTGAAAACCACTTTCTGAAGGCAATTGATTGTTTGTGTAACCAAAGTTTGTGGATCTCATTGATCTTGCATATGATCAATAAGAAATAAGAATCACCAGGTCGTTACACAACCTCTATTGTGTGTTTTTCGCCAAAGAGGCTGGCCTGGAAAATCTGTCTAAACAATCGACAATCTTGTTAAAACCGTTTAAAATTGCGGTACATCACTCCTACCAGTATTTAATGTACAGTTATGGAAGTATTACTTTATAAATACGCCTACTTATCACCAAGCCAATATCAGAACAAATATATCAACATCTGTTTTCATTTGTTTTGAAACCTTTTGACTTGTTTGCAAAAAAAATAAACCGAAAATTGAAAATTTTCCTTTTTTGTGCGATAAACACGAACTAAAAATATGCACGACTTATCAATTAAATGATGATAAGAAATTAATATCTTTTTTGAAAAAGTTCATCTGACGATTGAAATAATCGATGTACGTCCACTTGAAGGCGATGTGGCCTCGGCCTAAAGAAACGTTTCCTAACTTACAGGTGGAATCGTTAAATCATATATTCTGCAAGGTTACCCATAAAAAATATTGTCAAAAGGCTTCCGGGCTTGAATCAGTGCTACCAACTTTATATCTAAATCTACATATATAACAGTTTATTAAGCATAATAAATAATATTTTAAAAAAAAATTAAAGGCCCGATGGCAATAGAACAACGGCGTAACATCTTAGATACATAACACAATGCAAAACAAGTTTATTAAATAATGAACATATTATGTAACACATTTGTGGATCAAAATTGATTTGTAATGGTAATTAATTTATGGATTCAATGACGGACGCGACGTTAATTGTGTTTGTGTCCGTCCAGCAGTGCAAATGATTATATTTTTTTTATAGCATATAAGTAATTATAAAGCCTACATGTTTTTGTTTGTACAGTGTCATCCATAACAAAGGCACACTTATTTATTTCAGACGAATTATCAGTGAAGTATTTATACCAAATTTCCGGATAAAAGTCACAAACTTAATTCTTTTTGATTTGAAAGATTTTTTTTTGGTGTAGTTAGATAACAATTCCATCACAAACAGGTCTCTTGAGTTACCTTAACTTCGCCATTCGTCTTTTTTGTAAGCCACAATCTTCCTACTCTTACAGATGCATGTTATTATTGCTGTTGCTCTCGATTTACCGTGTCATTCAATCAACGTTTACTGTGTTTGTGCTTTATTTATTAGTATTTAACCTCCCACATCTAAGTGTCTCTGTATTGGTGAAATAATTTGATAAATATGTATCATTTTTTTGTTTTCTTTATAAATAAAGACAACAAAATATTTTTTTTTAAGTATTCGCTACCCAATTAAATCAATTTACAATCAATTATTGTTTTATGATACTCCCTCTATATCTATCTCCCGAATTAGGCCTCAGATTCATAGCTTTTTAGAAATTCGGTTCATAGCTTTTTCATTTGTTTTGATAAGCTTAATTTTCTGCTATCAATAACAGAACACGCTGTATATTTGCTACCATGTTAAGATCATATTTTCTGGCAACTAAAAAATAAATGTGGATTTTTTTTCTGGATGACACGGTACATAAATATAAGTATGTAGATGTACGTATGATTATTTAACTTTCAATAAATTAAGTGAAAGTGCTTCTTAATTTGTGAATGTAGCTTCTGGTTTGATTTGCTACTTTCAAACATAAAAATAATCTAACTGTTATAAGACAGAATGCTAATTATAAAATTTCTTGTTTCTAAAAATAATGAATCTTTTATTTTTTTTTACCTAAAAAGATGAATTATGAATTCTTAGGAGTAAATCTAAGAATCCTTCATTTTATCCAGCAAAATTTTAAGGGGCCAGCTTTTATTCAAGCTCATTCCCGACTATATATAAAAGCTTGAGGCGTTTAATGTCAAGAATGAATCGAAAAATAATTAGGTATGTAGAGTAAATGAGGCGTTTCGATTCATTTTGGATATTTTAAATTAAGCGCCTCAAGCTTCTACAAATAGTCGGGTATGAGTGACTCATAGACAAAATTATTTTCTACTTTTTAGTACAATAAAAGCTTGTCCCTTAATTTATTTTAATTTCCTTTACTTTGATATCCTACTCGATAGGTTTTGTTAAAACTTTTTTAAAAACGTATTACTTTTTCCCTTAGAAAATCGGCCATTTTGTTTTGTTTTTTCAAAAACCTATCTAAGAGCACTTGGGTTTTTGAGACTAATATAATGATACCTTCAATGGTGAAATCCATTGAGCTCGTGAATGATACGAGGTAAAAAAGAAATTTACATACATACATGCATACATACAATCACTTCTTGATAGTCGGGTAAAAAAAATTGTATATATAGGTATAAAAATAGAAATCAATAAATTGTTATCTCGATAAAAATGTTTTAAAGAGAAAAATAGAAGGCCAATTGAATATTATTAAAAAATATAAAATTTTACGGTTAAATGAATGAGCACAGTTTCACTGTACGCGTTTTAAATTAATTATCGTAATTAACCGAGATAAATTCAATTTAAACAAAAATATTTTTCTTTTACTTCTATTCTTATAAAATGTCAAACGTACAAAACACAATATTTTTATTTTTATAGAAAAAATTAATTTTTTTATATATAAAACAAATTTAATAAAATCATAAAATATAAATAATATTCTAAACCGCAAAAGCAAACAAGTTCTAGTCATGCGTAAAGCGTAACCAATATCGAGGTGCTTTTGTTGTGTCTATTTACCTAAAGACTTCGTCTCATATTTTAGTATACCTCCGTATGTACTAACTTTCATCAAATTTCTAACTAAGAGGTATTAAACGGTGTGGTTTGTTTGTTTACGTTCAATAAGATAATGTTTACTCAAAATAATATTTGTTTTAGTACAATATTATAATAAAAATATAAAAAGTGGGATATTTTGACCAAATCCAATTAAATCAGTTTATACTCTTTTTTTAAAATCCCTTTCATTATTTAATGAATAAATGAAAGCATGTAATCCTACTAAATTTGGGCCATACTTTTAAAATTTTTGGTCAAAATTAACCTAGCACTAATAGGTTTCAAGAATGTGGAAGTCTGGTTTCGGAATTAAGCACATACATGGTAACTAGCGAAAAAGTGACATCACAGCTGAAAAGAATGACCCAAAATTAGTGGGTTTCAAAAAAAATTCCAATAAGATCGGATCAAAATTGTCTGTGTTATTAAAAAAATCGAATTTTTGAACTTGATGACGTCATCAAAATTCAAAATATTTAATTTTGCTCTATTACATCGAAATTTTATCCAATTTTGATCAACAAAGTATGTAATCCTACTAAATTTGGGCCATACTTTTCAAATTTGTGGTCAAAATTAACCTAGCTCTATTAGATTTCAAGAATGTGGAGGTCTGGTCCCGGAATTAAGCACAAAAGTGATAACTAGCGAAAAACTAACATCACAGCTGAAAAGAATGACCCAAAATTAGTGGGTTTCAAAAAAAATTCCAATAAGATCGGATGAAAATTGGCTGTGTTATTAAAAAAATCGAATTTTTGAACTTGATGACGTCATCAAAATCCAAAAAATTTAATTTTGCTCTATTACATCAAAATTTTATTAAATTTTGATAAACAAAGTAATATAAAATAATACTTAAGTCTACTGATTATCATTGGCTACTGGTTATCGAATGATAGTTATTAATTTTTGTCATACCCATATCTTCCAAAGTAGGCCTCAGATCCAAATTTGGAAAAGAGTTTGTGTTGTTGCTCTTGATGAGCTTAATTTGGAAAGCTGGATACCTGCAGTCAATAACAGAACACCTTGTATAAACAAGGACATACACCGTGTATACATATCACAAAGGTTCTCTATAGCCTAAGTGTGTCCTTCGTGGACAGCTAATATAACCTAACCTAACTTAATCTCCAATATCATATTACCAATAAAGTTCTACCTGAAATATCTAAACACAAAATTGCTAATATATGGAGGTTAGTTATATGTCGTGTTTGACACCGGAGATTTTTTTTTCACAATAAAAATGTCTCATAATTTTAATTGGCCGATCAGTTATAACAAGACACACGTTTCGCATGTGCTGTGGGCTGCATCGCACGTGAGCATATCTATTCATTACAAAGATGATGACGAATAACGATAGTCAGCCTGTCCCCAGCAGTACATAGACGTACTCCGAGTACGTACCCAAGTATAGTACACACGATACACGATACACGATTACTAATACTTTAATTTCCGGCTGTACGTGACTTACTCTATAAAAATTTATCTTCCAACGTTCTTGTGATTTTTTAAGTTTGTTTTAAGTACAAACTCAAACTCAATTAGAGTTCACTTTTTAATTATGTTATAGCAAGTTATAGTCTACTTGTGTTGTATGGTTCGTTATTAATTAGTACCAAAACAAACTTATTACATGGTTCGTAACTTCGTATCACGCAGTCGCGCTGCACTCTCAGGGTACGGAGAAAGAACATGCTAAGTCACATTTTCATATTTTTTTTAACTGAAAATGTAATTTTATTGTGCTATAAATAATAGAAATTTAAAATTTCTTATTTACAGGGTCGATTGAAAAATACTTTCCAACAATTTCCTAACGATTGGAACAAGTACAGTTAATTATTTATATTTACAATAGAATGAATTTAAAATATGAATTCATGGATACAAAATCACTGAAGTTAAATAAACAAAATCATTACTTCTATAAAAGAAATTGATTTTAGTTTAAAGTCATGCATTTTATTGATGGGAAATCAAATTGTACTTAGTTGGAATATATAATCGTGTAAATAAAGCGAATCGATGAATTAAAAGAAAAGTTCTTTGCGTTTGCTTTAAATATAGGATTTGTTTATTATGATCGCATATTTATCATGTCTAGTCTATATTTGATTGAGCCAACTACATGAAGATTGTTGTTACTAACGTTGCTGGTTCAAATCCGATTCGAAGAATTTAATTTTTTTTTAAATAAACCTTTCATTTTTTTTACCTGCTCATGTAGTTGTGACAATCACATCACCATTTTTTTATAATATTTATAAGCGGTATCAAAAAAAGATTGTTTAAAACTATGTTGCATTTCAAAACAACAATTTTTGAAAATTTGTTAGGCAGTACATTACTTTCATAAAAACCAGTCATGCGTTTGTGTCAACTTCATCACTCAATCCCAGTAGTTGTATCACATTCGTCGCTCCATTCGAGCTATTTGATCTCGCGATGAGGTTGAGACGACCTCATTTCGGATTTTTTGGTGTAATAAGCTAATTTTGTAGTTAACCAATCAAAAATAACTTAAACAAAAGTTTCAGAGTTTTGATGGGGGTTGGGGGGTATAATGTTCTGATATCAGATTGTACCTAGTTTTTCTCGGGTTTCTGTAATAATCAATTTAAATATTAAACGGTACTGCACTTTTAATAACAGTTTTAGATATTAATATAATAATAATAATAAGTTCGTAATTTTTTAATTAATTAAAAAAGTAAAGTTATTAAATGACGTAAGATTACTATATAAGTATAAGTCGACCTAATTATGATTTAAAAAAAACGTAAAATCGTGTATAATTTAATAAATAATATACTCTTAATAAATAATTATATTATCGTCTATTTCAAATCAACTGAACTTCATTCATTTACCTAACTCATTAATACTAATACAGATAACCTCAAATAAGTGCCCTAGCATCTTAAGCCGTGGAATCTCTTCCTTGAAAACAACAAACCGGGCAGTAAATGAACAAGTTCTCATTCTGAACCTGAAACCCAGCGGGTCCAAATAAGATATCTGGAGGTTTCATCGTCCACCCCCTACAAGTGATATCATCAGAGATCTCCATGTTACAATGGTGATGCTGAACGCCTGGGTCTGGCAGTGTATCACGACTACTGCAGGAGACAATGTCTCATCTTCTCTGTCACTGCCCAGCTCTTGTCATGGGGAGATGGACTTACTTGAGCCAGCCTCTCTTTGACGACCTCTCCGATCTGGAGTCCATCGACGTCAAAGCTCTCCTGCTGTTCTTAAACAGCTCCAAATGGTTCATGGAGTAGTGGCCGGGGATTGGCCAACCTTTTTTCGATATCACAACGGATCCTATGGTCTAAGTGTCTCCCAACCCAGGACAGCCACTCTAACCTAACATAACCTATTATACAATGACGGTAGTTTAATCAATAGTGTCCTGGAAAGAACCTTATCAATCTTTTCAACTGTGCTCTAGTGAATTAAAACCGAGCACTGCTCAATAACAAAGCTTTGGTTATACGTAGCTTGACCTGCCGGATGTCCTGCGCAGTGTTTTAGTAATCAAGATAAGTTTGTCGCAACCATTCCTTGATTCGGTAAATTACGAAACATTTTATTATGGGCTTAGGTGGAAAGAATGTCTGAGACGTTTCTTGTGCCAACGAGATCGCTGCCTCGATCCTTTAACGCCAGAGCGACCTTGTACCTAGTCTGAGTGGAATCTTAACGCTTCAAGGGTTCGAAATGTGACCTGGCTGTCTGATAAAATACTGTGCCTACTGTTACAGATCTGGGCATTTGTCAACAGAATAAAGTTACCACTGTCGATTATAACGACCCGATTTGTCGCTAATTCAAAATTATTGTCAATTTCAAATAAATTGAATCTTACTTGGCTTGTTAATTCTACACCAAATTGCATTTTAAAAATATTTCGATTCATTGCCAAATAAATTATTTTTCTAAAATTTTTGTGTACATTCGTTTACAAGGCCATAAAAATCCATTGATTTCTTTGTAATAACACACACAAAAAAAAAAAAAAAACTAATTTTTATTTTTTTTTCATACCAAATTGGTTTTTTTTTTTGTAATAAGACGAACAATTAAATTGTTTGGGGGGAATTTGTAAACAAAACTATTTAGTTCTGGGCTTAAAATGAACGATTCTGATTTAGAAAAACTATTTAAGTATTAATATATATTTTTAAACAAATTCTAAAGCTTGCTGTTTTTCTTTTCTGAATATTTAATTAAATCACTGGCTAAATTGGCGAATTTCGTAATTCTTGGGTCTAACTTATAATTTCCAATCACGTAGCCTGCGGCTAACTTGATATTACCCTGACATTTTTTTCCTTCATGGATTTGAAATCATTTGGTTAAACTCTGGACATAACCAGCTCAGTGGTCGAGCGGTTTAAGGCGTTAGTCTTTGACCGTTTGGCTACTGATTGGGAGGTTGCGGGTTCGAGTCCAGGCAGCGGCAGTGTGAACAATTACAATTAATGGGGATGCTGAGTTGATCACATTGTCGTTGGTTGGATAAGAAATAAGTAACCGAATCCACCCACATCAAAATGTAATTGTATGTAATATTTATGTAGTTAAATAAATAAAGATTAACAAATAATGATGTGGGTGGCCTCTGTTATAAAGGGTAAATGTCAGAGAAACGGATTGATTTTGATGAAATTAAAAAGAATCAAACGAATCGATTTTGATGAATCAAATCAATTGAGCTGAATTTAAAAAGAATCAAACGAATTGATTTTGATGAATCAAATCAATTGAATTCATTCCATCACTATTTAATATAAATGGAACTTTGTTGATTGATAAATGAATTAAAAATTTTGTTTACATTTTAAATTTTATGTGAAACATATGCGACGAATTGTTAGATTTAAAAAAAAAAAAAAAAGTATTCCAACCACACATTAAGAGTTCATTTTTTATGGTAATGGATCAGTCCATAGACAAAAGGCTTTTAACATAAAGAAAAATGTTATTTTTTTTAATAATTGGTATGGGGGAAAACATTGATTAAGCAACACGGAGGTCATGACCGCTGTTTCTTGCTTTCTTTAAAGTAAAATGTAGGCGACCTCACAAGATTGAAATTTTAAGTTTTTTTTGCATATCGTCGGGCAGTAACAGAGAAAGTGGATCGATGTTTCTTCTGAATTTTCTCCGCATCTGTCACACGCGGGAGATTGTCTTTTTCCAATCTGATGTTGAAACTTGTTCAGGTTATCATGCCCTGTGAGTAACTCTATGATGACTCTAATATCAGCTCTGTTTAGTTTCAAGTTTCGGTTCTGTTACCGAGCGAGTTTCCTTCACCCAACAGGCTTTTGGCGATTCGCCCTCCCTCGTCCATGCCTTTAATTGTTGGTTTTTCAGATTATCTCCTAATCTGTTAATATCTTCTTGGTATGGCATCCTCGCAAGCTTTTCTTGAGAGGGAGCCACGGTGGTTCCCAGTTTGGTCAGCTTGTCTGCTCTCTCATTACCGTTCCAACCAGATTGTACGGGGATCCAGGTAATATTGACTTTATTGTTCCTCGCCAGGTTTTTTAGACTGTATCTAGTCTCCTTGATGAGTCGCGATGACACTGTACAGTTTGATAGCGCTTTGAGTACTGCTTGACTGTATGTGCAGATACTAATCTCATCATCCTTCAAATTGGCCAATTGAAGGTGGTCAGCACATCTCATGATGGCTACCAGCTCTGCCTGGAATACAGTATTGTAACTGTCCAACTTAATGAGGTCTGAGTAACCAAGGAACAATTTTATTGAATCTTT
Organism: Chrysoperla carnea; assembly: GCF_905475395.1. Classification (NCBI taxonomy): domain Eukaryota; kingdom Metazoa; phylum Arthropoda; class Insecta; order Neuroptera; family Chrysopidae; genus Chrysoperla; species Chrysoperla carnea. Next base: position 36,554,245 of record NC_058342.1, read on the forward strand.
TGAGTATTTTCTAAAGGTAACGATAATATCATTGCTAGGTCACATTATCTTCACTTGTTTTTCGGAATACCCAATTAATTTAGCTTTCGATTATTCAAATGTCAACATGCCAAATATTAAATTAACCGCCCATAACGTCTCTTATTCAAAAGAAATATTTTACAAATTACAGTAATACCCCTATAACAAAATTTGCCACCAAAATATGTAACCGTACACAGCAGAATAACTTCATATTGTTATGATGGTCCATATTACGACAAACGGCTTTTAAAAGCAATCAAAAACAATTTTTTTTTTTTAATATCAACCATAAATTTAAAAGGTAAAAGCGAAAAGGAATGTAAGTGGAAGAAAGAACGACCTGTGTATTGAAAAATAACAATGGAACAAGTGTTGATTATACATCAAATCTACCATCGTTTTTTTTAAAGGTACCATCAAAAGCAAGAAGCAGTTGTGATCTCTACTCACAACAGCAAACAGCAGCTGTTTGTTTCAATTTAAAACTGTGCCTATATAGTACAATCAACGAATCCAGAATGTTTTGATTCTTACGAAAAAATTGTTTACCTCAGAAAAAAATGAGTTCATTTTATATTAAGAGAAGTAATTTTCGAGATAACATCCAAAATCGATCCGAAAAATCGTTTTTCTCAGGAACTACTATCTCAATCGCCAAATGAACTCGATTTTTAAATTTTTTTAGATCAAAATTTCCCTCTAACATGAGTTTTACCCAAATAAGTTTTTATGAGGAATACCCCCTTAAAAAAATTGCGAAAAATCGAAAAAAGTCTATATGGTTTCAAGCGAAAATTTTTAGTTTTAACCCCGCGCCATTGGGGTGAAAATTGAATCAATTTGATCATACATTTGAGATCAGTGACTTTAAAATCTGCCTAAAAAGGTTTAAATTTTCCAAAAAAAAATGGTGTTTTTACTTCGGAGGTCTACTTATGTGGTCTAAAAGGGGGGAGGGGGGTTACAAATTTAACAAGCTACCCCAAAAACCCCCAAATGGTACATTTTATTTCAGGGGTGAGTGGGTTGAAAATCGAATCAACTTGATGTCTTGATTAGATGCCTTAAAAAAGATTAAATTTTCAAAAAAATGGCTTAATTTATTTAGGAGATCTACTTATGTGGACTAAAAGAAAGGGTTGGATAACAAATTTAACATTTTGACTAGCCTCATTCGCCTTATTTGATCTCGCGATGAAGTTGAGACAACCTCTTATCAGTTGATATTAAGAAAGTTTTTTCAGTTTACATTTGATCACATTATTTTGAAATTTAAGTAAAAAGAATATTTAAGATAGATCTTTTTTTTTGACCACTTTGTGTATATAACAACTGTTGATTACACAAGGACTGAAGCTGTGCTGTGCGTACACAAATAAGGAATTAAAGACATATAAATTGTAGGTACATCTTATATAATTCTTATACAATAAATCATCAGTTACGTTATCAACAATCTGTAAAACAAAATCAGTTTCATTTTTATACCCTGTATATATGTCATATTTATCAAGGTATATTAAATTTAGTCCCAAGTTTGTAACTAGAGCAGACATCGGTGAGTTATTTTAAGTCGAAGTCACCACTGTTATAACTTTATTGTGTGTCTCTTTATCCAAGTCCGCATTGCTTATAGTTGCTCAAACCTTAATTGAGTTGAGTTAACACGGGTTGAATACAGGTTAATCTTTTCTAATGAGTGAGAACTGCATTTATCGATTTTTTTTTTTATATCAGGTGTACTTTTTTTTTTAATAAAAAGTTGTGTATGATTGAAGTTTTTGAGGTAAATCATATTTGGGAAGTCGTGTGTGTGTCATTTGGTTGAATTACTATTTTAAGTAACAATACAGAAACAAAACACAATAGATGAATTTCTTATTGGTTTTCTTTTTTTTTTTAATAATAATTGTTTGGACAGACACACTGTCACATATATAGATATATTAATGTACAGTGCTGCGTCAAAAATATATTTAATCAAATAGGGTATTATTGTTAGTCAAAAATAAATCATGAAATTTGAAAAAAGATATACTTAAATATTTTGATTTCGAGTCATAAAAACACATTTTTCTTTTAAAATATCAAAATTAAAAATCGTAATTTTTAAACTGTATATCACGTGAATCTAAAACGCGAGTAAGCCTTGCTGTGATGTCATATCGATATGAACCATAGACCATCAATTAGTTCAGTGTAGACAGCTGGGTATAATATATACATAGATAATAAGTGTTTATATTTATTATAATCAGATGTCTATGAATATATCTGTCAAACTTATTTGTGTTATTTCGTATAATGATAACCGATATTACGTCATCAAATTGGATGCCCACGTTTTTGACAGTTTAAAAAAGGTTTAAAGTTTAAGTTTTTGGCAAGAAAGTTTGTTTATTTTTCCGAAATAAATTTTTGATGGCTTTTTATTAGCAAAAGCAACATTTTGAAGTACTTTTTCAAAAATAGTGGAATGGCTGTATCTGTAAAAGACCTGTTACAATAAATTCATTTTCAGTTTCTAGTTATGTTAGGCAATTGTAATCCAAAACAAGTAAAATTTTTCAGTTGTTTAAAAAAGTTGAAAAATTTATTCCCTTGTGTGATTAGTTGTAACAATAAACTTTTGAATGTGACTGTATAAAATAAATTTTTAATTACGAATTCAAATTAAGTAATTCCACTATAACTGTTTATTGTTTATTTTCAAACAATAGCTTATATTATTATATTATTGAATTTGTCGTGGTGTTGTCCCCCCCCCCCCCCCCCCACTTGACTTATGATTATGATTTGATGAAAAGAGGGCGTCAATTAGTTGTACATTGTCATACTTATTAACAAATCTCACTTGTGTACGATACGGTTGTGTACCTCAGACCTCTGTCATATCACTTTACTAAAAATTTTAATATTCAAAAACTCAACGTCGCGTCACTATAAAAAGTCAATATTTATCGTTTAGTAAAAGTTGTTTTAGATGCAAAAAATAAATTTTAATCAAATTTTTGTGTACAGTGAATGTAAGTAATTGTGATAAAACCAGGGCAATAAGGCTAAATAGGCTATAACTCGGCGCGAACATTTTTAATGGGGGACAATTGTTTATGTTTTTATAAGAACCAATTGAATTGTCTTTTAACGATCGGACTTCGAAGATTAGGTTTACTCACTAAAATAGGTTTTCCGTAGAAAACATAACTCCCTCATTTTCGATTGAAATTTTTGCCCTAATCACAGGGCAATAGGTTTACAGCCTCCACTCAATTTAATTTTGGAATCTATTTCAAAATTCCTCTTCCAAAATTAAGACAATTTTTTGAATTAACAGGCGTTATTTATAATTTTTAATTTTGAGTAACTGCTAGTATTTTTATAACTTCTAACTGACGTATGAGCTAAACTATTATCAAGTTTCATTAAAATCCATTTAGTAGTTTTTGAAATCGTCCAGTGAAACGGGCAAGTTACTGCTAGGGCGTGATGTTATAAAGCCTTTACACTTGCTCGATAAATGAGCTTTCCAACACTAGAAATAATTTTTCAATTAGATATTATAAATGTGAAAGTAAGAATGTTTGTTTGTTTGTTATGCTTTCACGCAAAAACTAACGAATGGATTTAAATGAAACTGTATAACAATATAGCTCATAGATCAGAGTAACACATAAGCTATAATTTACAAAGATATATTAACAAAAATTTTGCTACTCCATCTATGAGTATCATTTTGAAGCTATGAAATTAAAAATTTCCGAAAAAATTTTAAATAGTATATGTAAAAAAATTCATAGCCATCTTTTCTGAAGTATTCAATGAATTATGACTATTTTACACTTTAATAAATTGAAAACTGTGCATATATTATGGCTGTGTAAAACAATCCCTTCGAGTTTTATGAAAGGGGAATAAGTGAGATCAAGATAGGTAGAAGTTAGTTTAAGTATAAAAACATTCTGCAAAATTACTCAAATCGAGTTTTGAAACAATCTTTAATTGACGCCCTGGTTTTACAACAATTAGTTTACTGACGTAATTTTATATAAACAAGTGGACGTCATAAAAACAAAACAATAAATAAAGTATTTTTTTTATTTGGTAAAAAATAATTGCTTCATATGCAGAAAATTAAATTAAAAGTTATTGTGTTACAGTGTCTGTAAGTAATAACTATGTGTTTATGATAGAACAAAATGAATTCAGTGACGTACAAAGTGATATATACTAATTAATGAATTCGTAATTAGATATTATGATAATTAATAAAAATGTGGACATTGGGTATAAAACAAGTTATTATAAATGATCATTAAATAACATAAACAATATATAGTCCATGCGCGCTGCGCTGCAGGTGCAAATGTTTTTTTTTTAATAAAAATATACTTGATTGTGGACCGTGAAAGATACTTACTTTGATATCGAAAGTTGTTTTCAACTCAACAGATTTCTAAATCTTTTTTTGTTAAAGTACTTAAAATATTACACCTGGATTTTAATTTGAATCATTATACGGGGCACGCAGTGGAGTTTTTATAACAAATTTCTGGGAAAAATATAATGAAGGGATTTTTATGCTCAAAATTCTATTAGCTCAGTTATTTAAGGCGTAACCAATTCCGTACGCGGTATGCTTAGGGTAGCGGGTTCGATTCCCGACGTCGCAACAAAATTAATTTAATTAATAGTTTTGATGGGCTGGTGTAGTGCTGAAAGAAGTGCACTCAGCCTGTGAAATTGAGGAGTTTATAAATGAAATTATCAGCGGAAAGGTGGTAAAAATTTTCATTGGAAAACTGCTTTCTCTTTTTTTACCTTTCGGAAGTTCGCAAGATGTTTTTCGTATACATGTTATAGAAAATTTAAACTTTGCCATGTTAGAAAAAATTTACCGAGCAAAAAAAGGCCCGGAAAAACCGGAAAAAGTTACCTTTTTTAACAACAAACATGAATCACAAATATTTAATTAAATTAATAAATAAAGCACAAACTTTCGTCTTCAATATAAACAAAAATCCTTACTTAATTGAATGACACGGTAAATCTAGAGAAACAACAATAATAACAGGCATCCGTAAAAGCAGGAAGATTGTGGCTTACAAAACAGGTGGGGAGGGGGGAGTGAAGTTAAAGTAATTCATGTGACCTGTTTGTGATGGGGTAGTTATCTAACTACACCAAAAAACAACTTTCAATGCAAAACAGTTGAGTTTTCTGACTTTATCCGGACTTTTATTAGGTATAAATACTCCACTGTACGATTTAGCGGTCTAATGCTTCATTTTTTTACAGTAATTGGAAGTAATTTAAGACACATTAAGATTCTAGTTATTATTCGACTTAACTTGATTGGAAATTAAACTTGAATTTTTTGTATGTAGTAACCATGCCAAAAACCATTCAGAATTTGATGGCACCATAAATTTTTGCGTCTAGTAAATCGAGAAAAACGATGTTTTGTGTGTGGAGATGTTTGGCGAAAATTGTGTGTTCGCGGGTGGAGTATAAAAATTTAATAAATGTGTTGTACATTTTATTAGTTTAAGGTATAAATTTTTATTTGTTTGATAACACACAGCTCAGCTTGATGCTTGTGGTGCTTGACTTGCTTCGTGTTTGAGCACAATCATCACGTACATATCATGTAGTACTCGACTCTACTCTACCTTCTTGAAAATCAGTTTTTCCACAAATAAAAGTTGTGGATGGTGTTTGTTTGTGTGTTTCCATTTGTTTCCATTATTACAAATCAACTTTTTTGTGTTTGCTGTTCTTAATTATTTGTGGTTTTTCACTGTTTTTGTGGTGTTCAGTTTTTTTTTTTTTTGTGGTTGGTGGATCAGATTTTGTGGTTTGAATTTTAATTGTGCATAGTTCGTTTCTTCAATTTTTCCAGAAAAATGGTTATTATTTATATGTAAGTGAGAGTTATGAGAAAAAAAATTTTTCCTAAACATATGTCCAAGTGAAAATTAACAATTGATTGCGTTAAAGACTGAATTATTTTTTAGAAGTTTAAAACATAAAAACATTTATGTTGAATAAAATGGCGACCTTAACCCCCCCCTCCTCCGAAAATTGACCCTTTTGACTCCCTTCCCAAACTTCTATCTTTAACAGTTTTGGAGCAAATGGAAACTTAAGTTTTGCCCTAATTTCCACCGTTACGGCTAAATTAAAAACAAAACGCTCGCAATTCGTTGTCAATTTCATAATTTTTATTTTAGCTTGCTCGTTTAGCGTGACGTATTTATTTATAGCCCGAAATTTCTAGAAAAAATCGTTATTCAAATTTTGACATGGAAAAGAGTACTTACTATTTTTTGAAACTTGTGTTTTCCGACTCAAATACTGCAGTGGACGTAATAGTTGAGAAAACATTTGATTACAATTTTTATTGAGAGTTTGGAAAACCACGTTTTTCCTTCTTTCATCATCAAGAACTCCTTTTATGCCGTTTTAATAACAATAAATACTTTTTACTATTTGAGAGCGCTGAATGGATCCTAATTACAATACAAAATATGTTTTTTAGTTTAGTTAGTCTCAAAAATCATGGAAAAGTGCATTAAATTATACTGAAAATCAGAAATTGTGAAGGAAATTTAATAATAAATGTACTTAAGCGATTGAGTAACGATTTAGTAAGGATAAAATATTGACCTAATGGCTTGATTTAAAGTAAATTGGTTAAGTAATAATACTTAAACTGAATTCTGGTCACGTCAAACATCAATAACATTCAAATATAACGTTATTTTCAATTTATTGGACAAAATATATAATTTTGTAAGAGCACGGGTCTTTATATCCACATTTACACACATACATAAAGTAATAAATACATTTAGGTCCAAAAATACAGTCAATTTCATTTATAACGACATTCAATATTCGTATCATATATTTTTTCAATCGAACGACACTTATGTAATAATAGTTAAAGCTGTACAATTAACTATGAATTGTTCTTACTCTTATCTTACTAATAATAATAATAATGGGGTTTAACCTCCGTTTCTCTGACATATACGCCTATAACAGCGGCCATGCACATCATTATTTGTTAATCTTTATTTATTTAATTACAAACATATTTACAATTACATTTTGATGTGGGTGGAGTCGGTTACTTCGTTCTTATCCAAGCGTCGACAATGTGATCAATTCTGCACTCTCATTAATTATAAATTGTTCACACTGCCGCTGCTTGGATTCGGACCCGCAACCTAAGTCTAAATGGACAAACAGACAAAGACAAACGCCTTAGATCGCTGGGCCATTTAGGCTCTACTCTTTTTTCGATTCATTATTGATATTAAGCGTCTCAAGCTTTTACAAATAGACGGTATTACAAATAGTATGAGTGACTCATAGATTAAATTATTTTCTACTTTTTAGTACAATAAAAGCTTGTCCCTAAAAAAGCATTTTTTATTAAAATTTTAAAGATTACAAAAGATGTGCATATTTCAAATATGGTGGAAGCGATGGGAAAATCAGGACGCCACAACCTTACCATGCATTGTCATCCAGACTAAATGAGCATGAAAAATTTCAGTTCAATTGGAAACTGGGCAGAGGATCAAATTTGACTTTCAAGATTTGATTACAGACAGACAACAGGACAGGTCGGACTAAATAAAAGCTTGTAAAAATACGACAATTTTGAAAATTTCTCGAGCAAAATTTTGATGTTGGGCTTGAGTATGAGTATGAGTATGGAGGTTAGCGGACCATGCTCGAGCATCGGGCCTCGAAGCAATGGTTCAGAGCACTTAGCCAAATATATCCTTGTACTCTATCCCCGCTACGCTTTTCAGTGGCTATTATAACCAACTAATGTACTGAAACCCAGGATCTGCCTAGAGCTGAGTTTCCTAATTTCTTCTGGTTCGACTATGGCCGGACCAAACCATTTCCTTAGCTGCTGTATGAGCGCCGGGCAGTAACAGAGAAAGTGGATCGATGTTTCTTCTGAATTTTCTCCGCATCTGTCACACGCGGGAGATTGTCTTTTTCCAATCTGATGTTGGAACTTGTTCAGGTTATCATGCCCTGTGAGTAACTCTACGATGACTCTAATATCAGCTCTGTTTAGTTTCAAGATCTCCTCGGCTCTGTTATCGAGCGAGTTTCCTTCACCCAACAGGCTTTTGGCGATTCGCCCTCCCTCGTAGCTGGTCCATGCCTTTGATGTTGGGCTTACGATAATAAATTTTTTTGATTGAATTCTAAAAGTTCACCTTGTTTGTAAAAAGTGAAAAGTTGATTTTAAATGACTAATGACTGTAATATGACTTGGTTCAATGAGTCGCTATAACGGTTTTTGACTATACATCCAAAATATACACAAAAAAAGACAGCTGTTTACTAATAAGATCTCAGTGTACAGATACACAGATACAGATACATACACCCTCCTTACATTTTTGCCTTGAGGATAACATATGCATCTTTTGAAAAAAGGCCAGGTGCAGTAGAAGAAATGTGTGTACATCAACTGACACCTGGCCCCTTCCTATTTCATTTTTTTTTCTTTTTCAAAAATTTTTAAGATGCATTTAAGGATTTTAGAGTACCAAAAACATTCAGTATCTTTTAAGACAGTGATTTGAGATCAAGTGAAATAAAAAAGTGGTTTTTGTATTATGTAATAAAAATTAAAAAGTGATTTTCTTTTGTTTGGAAAACTTTGATTGAATAACTAGGAAAAATGATTATATGTATATCTGGTTTTATAATTGGCGATGGAAGGTTTGTGTGTTTATGTTCTTTGATCAAGGTTTTTAATTATTTCAACTTACAACTTAATTTGCATATTTATTTTACTTAAAACTTATTTTATTCTTTTTTTTTTATAATGTCAAATATTTCATAATACTTTTTTTTTTTTGAATTGTATAATCAGTTTTAATTTAATTGGCACAATAATTATATTTTATAAATTTTTATATATATTTCACACCACACAACTCAGTCGCAAGCGCACTGTTGCTCCATTCTAATTTTTTTTATTTAATTAATGCATGTTTTTTTTTAATTTAATTTTTATTAAGCATGTAAATATACTTTATATAAAATTTCCGGGTTCGATTTCCTGACTTTTTTTGGTTTAGAATTCAGTGGCGAATTCACAGGTGTTCGGGGGGGGGGGGGGGGTGTTATTTATTTTTATGTTTTTTATACCATGTAGATATGTAATATATATTAAGGTATACTAAATTTAGTCTCAAGTTTATAACTAGAGCTTCAAAATATTGATGCTACCAACAAAATTTTTGTAATCCATTTTCGGTTGTCTGTCTGTTCGCCTGACAACACGATAACTCAAAAACGAAAATAGATATCAAGCTGAGCGTACTAAGAACGTAAAAAGAGTGAGGTCGATTGTGTTTTCCCATAGTTCAAATTACTACCCTTGAAAAATTGTACACCCCTCGTTTTTTTAATGAAATTATTTTTATCTTAATGTGTATATGTTACGGTGAATAAAAATTATTGGGTCACTAATTACTATACACAATAACACATGTATCCTAAAATTTCCTGAATTCCTTCATTTTTCTATTTTCTTTAAAAATTTTCGCGAAAAACAGCCATAAACTGATCGTCGTTAATATTTCACCGTGCTTTTTTTTGTTTCGTTACCTTAAATTTTCCAATTTTTCATATTTTTGTTGCTATTATACAATGCCTTCGAACTTTTGACAGAAAGTTTACAACCTATGAGCCACATGAACAATTTCTCAATGTCGTGAGGGTCTCATCAAATTTTCAGACACGTACACTCGCTTAAAAAGACTTGAGACAACTGAAAAAATAAAGAAACCAATTTGTGAAGTTTTTTCGATCGATATCTCAATAACGATGGACGATAGGTCAAAAATGTAAAGGACCTTAACTATAGATCGTGAGAAAAGCAACAAAAAAGTATTGTATAAAAATTTTCGTATCTCAACGGAGAATCGAGTTATTATGAAAAAACTTAATTTAACCCTTTTTTCAAGATGGCGGAAAATCCACAAATTCGAAGTTAAGTTTTTCTAGGCCTCCTTCACGTTAAATCAAAAATTTAGCTTGTTGGGTTCATATGCTTATCTACCTTGGGTTTCCGATGTAATGACTGGATACCTTAAATTCTTTTCAATCAAATATGTCACATTTAACCTGAACAGTTGCACCAACTTGCTACCGAATTTAATAACAATAAAATTGCAAAAATAATTTTTGATGTAATTTAAAAAAAAAAATAAAAATAAAAAGACCCTCATGTTATTTTTATTTTGGAAGGGACACCATATCACATATTATACATATGTTCTTTTATTATACATACATGATAGATAATTTAGGGGTTAAGCAGGGTGGGGGGTTTAGAATTTTAGAAGTAGACACGATATGTGGATGAAATATATATTTATAAAAAGCATTTCTCTAAATTATTACAAAGATTGGCAGATGTTTTTAAATTTAAAGCCAAGGTCATTAAATGTTTGTCGATTTATACATTTAATGATGAATACTTTTTAACAGTCAACATCAATTATAGCGACACTGAACAACCCCGTACACTGTACACTGTACAGTTATCGGTCAAGGGAACAAATTTTCAACTGTATTAAATAACTGAGAGCCTAAATGATCGAGCGGTCTAAGGCGCTAGTTTTAGAACGTTAGACTATTTAGACTTAGGTTGCGGGTTCGAATCCAGGCAGCGGCAGTATGAACAATTTATAATTAATGGGAGTGCAGAATTGATCATATTGTCGTCGCTTGGATAAAAACGAAGTAACCGACTCCACCCACATCAAAAATGTAATTGTAAATATATTTGTAATGGAATAACTAAAGATTATCAGATAATGATGTGGATGGCCTCTGTGATTAGGCTTCTGTGGCCTCTTTAAAATTTGCGCATAATTTACACTCTCAAGGGTAAACAGTGTTGTTTACGAAAAAATGTTTCAAACAAAAGTTGTTTATGTTTTTTATAAGGAACTTTCTTTATATTTAAACTCTTTTCTATCTCTAACGGTTTAAAAGATGGGTCCTACGAACCCAAGCCCCAATTGACCTATGTTGATCATTTACGAACTTGACCTCACTTTTTACGTCCTCAACACGCTATAAAAATTTCAGCTTGATATTTCTTTTCGTTTTTGAATAATCGTGATGACAGACAGACAGACAACCGGAAATGGACTAATTAGATTGATTTTATGAACACCTATACCAAAATTTTGTTCATAGCATTAATATTTTTAAACGTTACAAACTTGGGACTAAACTTAGTATACCTTTGTATATTTCTGTCGTTAGAAATGATTTTGACTGTACATTGGCTTAGTATGATAATGATGTATATTTTAATAAAATTAAATATTGATTTTCATTGTTTGTGGTAATTGGAACACCCGTTATGATAGAAAAAAATAACAATGTCAGTTCTGTAAGTGAACAACGAACGACGAACAGACGCACAGACGAACAGTAGTCAGAGATAGGAGTCGGCAACAGTGAAACAATAAAAGTTGTAGCACACAAGAAAAACCATTTTCATATCATTTGTACATAAAAAGAAAATTAACTGTAGATATTTAATTATATAGAATATTATTCAACTTTCTCTGTCCAGTTAAATCTGGTTTGCGTCGTTTACGAAAAAATGTTTCAAACAAAAGTTGTCTATTTTTTTACATTTCAAATTTTGTTATTCAGTAACGATTTACAAGATGAGTCTTACGAACTCAAGACCCAATTGACCTATTTTACTCATTTACGAACTCGACCTCACTTTTCAGACAACCGGAAATGGACTAATTAAGTGATTTTATGAATACCTATACCAAAATTTACGATTACGATTAAACTTAGTATACCTTGATATCTCTATCTCTATATATTATAAATGCGAAAGTAAGCATGTTTGTTTCTTTGTTTGTTACGCTTTCAAACTAAAACTAGCGAATGGTTTTTAATAAAACTGTACGTCAATATAGCTTATACTTCAGAATAACACATGAGATATAATTTATAAAGATATATTATTATTATTATTATTATATTAATGTTTCCATACAATCTCTCTCCTTTTCGAAGGGGTACCCCTTTGAAAAAATCGAAAAAATCAGAAAATTTTTTTTTCTTTCGGAATTCGATAAAACTTAGTTTCTAAGGTAAGTTTGACCCAAAAAGTTCAAAAATCCTATTTATTTGACGATTAGATGAATAGTTTACGAGATATGCATTGTAATCTGTCTGATTATAGCGTTTTCTCAGAAATTATGATTCCAATCGACAAATGGACACGATTTTTGAATTTTTTGGGTCAAAATTACCTTATAAACTAAGTTTTATCGAAATCGGAAATTTAAAATTTTTCTCGATTTTTTGCAAATTTTTTTAAGGGGTACCCCTTTAAAAAAATCGAAAAAATCGAAAAATGTAATTTTTTTCGGAAATCGATAAAACTTAGTTTCTTAGGTAAGTTTGACCCAAAAAGTTCAAAAAACCTATTTATTTGACGATTAGATGAATAGTTTACGAGATATGCGCTGAAATCTGTCTGATTATAGCGTTTTCTCAGAAATTATGATTCCAATCGTCAAATGGACACGATTTTTGAATTCTTTGGGTCAAAATTACCTTATAAACTAAGTTTTATCGAAATTGGAAACAAAAACTTTTTTTACACTTTTTGCAATTTGTAAAAATCGAAAAAATCATAAAAAATTCAAAAAAACACAATTTTTGTAATTTTTGGTTGGGTTGGGTTGGGTTAGGTTGGGTTGGGTTGGGTTAGGTTGGGTTAGGTTGGGTTGGGTTAGGTTGGGTTAGGCTGGGTTAGGTTGGGTTGAGTGTGGGTGTGGATGTTGGTTTTGGTGTGGGAGTGGGTGTGGGTGTGGGAGTGGGAGTGGGAGTGGGTGTTGGTGTGGGAGTGGGTGTGGTTGTTGGAGTGGGCGTGGGTGTTATTATTAATATTATTATTATTATTATTATTTGACATTACCATAAATTACAGATTTCTGTAAAAGTAGTCATTTGACATTACCATAACTTACAGATTCCTGTAAAAATAGTCAATATAAAATATTTCACGACCATCTTTTCTGATATACTCAATGAATAATTACGACTGTTATACATTTAAAAAAAATTGAAAACCATACATATATTTTACCTGTGTAAAACAATCCTTACCATTATGTGGCTTGGGTTGAGTGTACAATGTGATTGTACTGTTGATTTATTCAATTAGTTTCATCTAGTTTAATTACAAAACGGAAATGATTTATAGTGTACTACATTGGTCGGTGCCCGTGCTCACATCAGTACATCACTTCCATGCTACACCACTCAAGTTGTTCCCCCCATCAAAGAAAAATATTTTTTCCTTATGTTATTTCCTTTTGATAGTATTTATTAAATCCAGTCAAACGAGTTCTAATCGATATCAAATCAATTTTATATCAAATAAACAACTTTCTTTATTACATTTTTATTTATTTGCGATTATGTATCATCTCCTTTTTCGAATTTTTTTTTTATACCCTGTGTATATTATTAAATGCACAAGGTATAATTTTTTGCAAAATTTTTCTTCTCATAGATTTGAACGAAGTCATTTGGATTTTAATCAAAAAACAAGTGAAAAAAAAAACAATTGAATGAGTTAATTGTTAAAATACCATGTGTATACAGTGTTGATTAGACTGTCACATTACACATACATACATGTCACACATATATGACTGATGTAGCAATACAACATACATACTATACAATTTGCGTATAATATGCGCTCTCACGGGTAAACAGTGATGTTTACGAAAAAATGTTTCAAACAAAAGTTGTTTATTTTTTTATAAGAAACATTTTTTACATTTAAACTTTTGTTCTATCTCTAACGGTTTACAAGGTGAGTCTTATGGACCCAAGACCTTGACCTATGCTGCTCATTTACGAACTCGATCTCACTTTTTACGTTCTTAGTACGCTCAGCTTGATATCTCTTTTCGTTTTTGAGTTATCGTGTTGTCAAACGGACAGACAGACAACCGAAAATGGATTAATTAAGTGATTTTGTCGTTCGTACTACCTTAAAATTGTCAAAAATTCACTTTGGACATGCATACTACCTTTTACGATTTTTATTTCAAGTGAACTTTATACGCATTGCTTAATTTTTTTATAAAAAAGGTTAAAAAAAATAAATTTTGCTTGGAATTATTTTTTTTAATTTGAAACTAAGCAATTTTAACATTTTGTGTGTACACATATAATTTGGTAATATAATAATTGGGTTTTTCCCCCCTTTTAAAAATTTTATAAGACGTGTTCACCTTGAAAACGACCGTTCCAAAGTATTCTATTACCTAAAAAAATAAATATATATATATATCGCAATACGATTTTTTTTTTGATAGAATCAAAGATTTTTTTATATTTGAAAAATTTTATACTTTTACGATTACATAACACATTTTTATTTGTTTTGTAAATACAAAGAAAAAAATTTAATCATTGTTTATACAGTTCAATTCAGAAAACTTGAACAAACGTCTATATAAGGTGGTCAGTTTTTAAAGCTTTATCTCTTTTTTAGAATTTAATAGACAAAGCCTCTATTGTTCGAAACCGGCAATAACCGGACGGACACAGCACACAGATTAGTTGTTACTCGCTGTTTCAGAATGACTACACAAATTAACTGTTTAGTTATGAGTATGTATACGTGTGTAACAAACAGAAGATCTATTGATCGAAACTGACAATGACCTGACGGACACAGCCACAGTGTAGTTGTTACCCATCGATATAGAATGACTACATAACTACTCAGAAAATCGTACATCTCCAAGTTTTTTCGGGTTAGGATATATATATTATAGTACGTATAACAGACAAGGCATCTATTGTTTGAAACTGACAACAACCTGTCACATTATACAACACTTAAGGAGTAAATTCCAGTCGTTTTTAGTAAAATATCATTTTAAAAAATGTCGCCCCAATTCCTTGAAACATCCAGTATGATTGTAGCAATAAAGAGATTGAAGATGACCCAATTTCAAGTTGTATGTAAAGGAAATGATGCACATTTAATGTAAATGACTACCGAATAATAAGAGATACGGCACTAACGGCAATATATGGCCTAGTCGCCTAGTAAAGAAGACATAGACGATGGCTTTTTACAACAAAACAATTGCAACACGACTCCCATAAAATATAAAAGAAATCAATAAAAGATTTTTGGATCGACTCCAATATGCGTATAAAAATATTGTCATAATATGTACTTATTTTATTATTCGGCTAAAGGAACACAAACGGGACGACTCAATTTTAAAAAGTTCGTCTACATTTCTACTTCAAATGAGTGTGTCACTAGTCCATTGCACGTTAATACCGGTTAAAGCCACGTTCACACTTATCATTTTAGTTGAGTGGCAAGCAAATATACGCTTACCAAAGTTTCGAAAGTGTGATATGTTTATCTTGTTTGAAGTTGTGAAATAATGTGATTAGTGAAGTTTTTGAAATTTTTGTAAATTAGAACAAATTTCAAAATAAATTTTTATTTAGTATCAAATTATGACACAAACTCTGATAAATGTTTCCAAAAATTTGAAAGGTAATGAAACTAATAAAAAAACTTTATTTTTTCGCAAAGCTTTCCTCACAAATAAAAGTACATTAAGGTTATTCGGATACTAGCGATATGTATTCAAATTTTGCAAGTCAAATTTTATCCACTTCCCGGTTTCCGATTGAGCTCAAATTTTGAATGCACATTAAGTCTGGATGACAATGCATGGCAAAGTTGTGGCATCCTGATTTTCCCATCGCTTCCACCATATTTGATATATATGCATTTTTTTAGTCTTAAATTAAAAATTTTAACAAAAAATAGTTTTTAAGGGACAAGCTTGTATTGTACTAAAAAGTACAAAATAATTTTATCTACGAGTCACTCATACCCGACTATTTGTAAAAGCTTGAATTTTTTTTCGTACTTAATAATTTCACTCAAACATTTCGAAAATCTTTTTAACAAATTTTGTTTTGTTTTTTGTAGTTTTCCACATCGAATGGAACGGACATCGTCTGTGGCAGCCGTGACAATGTTCTCACCAGGTCAAACATACGTTCCAAGTCAATCATACATTCAAGCTCAAAACTATCAAGTACCAACGTACCCAAACATCATGAAAAGTTATCCTGGATCCGAGACACAAAATGTTGCATTCATACAAAGTCCAACACCGACAATCCACAAACAACAATCCATACGGAACGTAAGCGGTGAAATGAAACGTAATCGGACACAAACCGGCTACGAACTGTCACAAGATTTATTGGACAAACAAATTGAAATGTTGGAACGAAAATATGGTGGTGTGAAAGCACGTAAAGCTGCGCTAACAATCCAAAGAGCTTTTAGACGATACACATTATTAAAAAAATTCGCAGCAATTACAGCTATGGCCAAAGCAGAAAAACGACTATGTCGTAGATTACCAAATATGGTTGAAGCTACCAATGAATCACTACATATGAACAGTGTTGGGGCACCGATTGATCCAAATCGACGGGTCAAAAGTCCTGAGGGTGATCATACACAGACATATGCAAAGTAAGTTTTACACTTTTAATTTATTAAAAGCTTATTGAAAGAATGGGCTGTTTCTGCCCTCTGCCCTTCTTGAACTCTGCTACTTGCAAATGAAGCTTTTATCGAGGCAGTTTGTATTTGTGTGGGCAGTGAATGTCTTCAGGTGTCTTCAGATTCGAGGTCAGGAAGAATGCAAAACTTTTAACGCTTTCTTACTGAGGCTTCATTAAAAATCATTAGATCCAATGACTGGGCTAAGGATCCGAGAATTATATACCCTGTAAGCTTTTCTGGATACAAATAACGATAGTGTGGAATCATCGATGATCCACAAAACGTTGAATGATTCATTTGGGTCTGATTCAATAGGACTTATTACAGACAGAGGGGCGTTTGATTTGAAAAACTGCCAAAATCTTTACGCGTTAGGGAATTTTGCGATTCTGAACATATTTTTGAGTCCTGGCCGTTGAGTTGCCTTAGCAAATAATTTTGAACCGAATCTGAGCCAAATAAACTATTTGTACATATTTGGCCCTGACAGAGCCCTTCGACAAATAGACAAAAGCTTTTAACGTTTGTTAATAGATAGCTTTAAAGCTCATTTTAATAAAATATCTTTTCTAAATTTTCAGTACGTACGAAGCATGTAATAATATAAACAATAATCCATCATCAAGGCCGGTTCGTTCAATGTCGTTACGAGAACGTCGAAATTTGGATATGAGTCAATTGCCACGAAGTCAGTCAGGAACAGCCACCACATGTTGGGGTAATTATGTGGGAACATATTATGTACAACGACAGGATAACATAAACGAGGTATGTATTTTATTTTTGTCTTCTGGATTTGTTTTTGGATTGAAACACATTTTTTGGATTTTTTGTCTTTTGTTCGATTTTCAAAATCGGTAGTCTTGAAATTGGATCTATTTTTGGATTATTTAATATTATTAAGACCCTAATCATACAAAAATTTAGTTAATTAAACAATTTAATGAGTAAGGAGTAGTTTTTGAGATATAGCCAAAAATGGCGCCGAAATTTTTTTCTTCGTGTATGGTTTCAAGCGACATTTCAAAAACTAGTCGTCCAATCACTAAATGCACCCAATTTTTGTAATTTTTGGACCAAAATTACCTTTGAAACTAAGTTTTATCAAATTCCGAATCAAAAAAAATTTTTCGATTTTCTCGATTTTTTCGAAGGGGTACCCCTTGAAAAAATTCAAAAAAATCGAAAATTTTTTTGTATTCTCGATTTCGATAAAAGTCTATATATAAGGTAATTTTGACCCTAAAATTGCAAAAATCGAGTTCATTTAACGATTAGGAAAATAGTTTTTGAGATATCGCGAATTTTGAAGTTATTTTGAATGATATCTCGAAAACTATCAGCTCAATCGTAAAGTACACTCGATTTTTGTGATTTTTGGACCAAAATTACCCCAGAAACTAAGTTTCATCAAATTCCGAATCAAAAAAAATTTTTCGATTTTCTCGATTTTTTCAAAGGGGTACCCCTTGAAAAAATTCCAAAAAATCGAAAAATATTTTATATTTTCGATTTCGATAAAAGTTTGTATATAAGGTAATTTTGACCCAAAAATTACAAAAATCGGGTTTATTTAACGATTAGGCAAGTATTTTTCGAGATATCGCTAATTTTGAAGCTATTTTCAGTGATATCTCGAAAACTATCAGGTCAATCGTTAAGTACACCCGATTTTTGTAATTTTTGGGCCAAAATTACCCTAGAAACTAAGTTTCATCAAATTCCGAATCAAAAAAAATTTTTCGATTTTCTCGATTTTTTCACTGTTATTTGGAACGTTTTTGTTTTCAGGATATGCTAAACAGTCCCGTAAATGTAAGTTCCTGTAAAGTATGTTCACCAAGTGGTGGTATCCCACCAAATATACATTGGACACGAACGCCAGAGAGTAGTTACTCTGGTGTGGGTGGTCCAAGTACACCCAACAATGTAATATATGCGCAAGCACGAATAAATCCACAATCATCACCGCAGACACCCCAACAGCTTATGGCACAGCAAAGTGCGCAGTACCAACAACAATTACAAGCGCAACAGTCTGCATCAGCGAAAAAAATCCCACCAGAAGTACCAAAACGAACTTCGAGTATATCATCGAAATCAATGGAGCCACGATCGTATCGAACCGCCAGTGGGGGATTGAGTAAATGTGCTGATAATGGTAGCTTATCGAGTGTACAAAGTTCTGGCAGTGATAGTAGCATCTCGACAGATCGAGTTATGTGCGGTGATAGCAATTCAACCGGGTGAGTTTTCTAAAAATATTCTTAAATCTTCATCCCGCTACTTTATTTTGGAATAAGAAAGCTAAATTTATTAAGGGAGTAAGGGCATTAGGAAAGGAGTTCCATACATTAGAAAAGGAGTTCCATATCTTCCTCAAGTGCGTAACCCTACTCCCTTAAGGATTTTTAGAAACAAAATATTTACCAAATATGTAATAATTAATTTTGTACTTTTTGTTTATAGGGGTTGTTCATCGCCATTATGGAAACGAAAAGGTTTAGGACATTCACAATCACCAGAAGCTGTTTCAGAAAGTAGTTTAATCGGTATATCGCATACATCGGCCTCTGTATACGCTTTAGAACAACCCGAACAACCAATGTCTACCCCAATTAGTTATAAAGTATCGGAAACAGTACGCAAACGTCAATACAGAGTCGGATTAAATCTATTCAACAAGAAACCAGAACGTGGTATAACATATCTAATGCGTCGAGGTTTCCTTGAAAATTCACCAGAAGCTGTTGCACGATTTCTTATTTCACGTAAAGGCTTAAGTAAACAAATGATTGGTGAATATTTAGGCAATTTACAAAATCAATTCAATATGGCAGTTTTAGAGTAAGTACCATTTTTTATTTATTTCTAACTTCAAAATAAGTTGCCCGTAATGTAATACCCATTGTAACGGAAATCTTCGCCCTGCTGGGAGGTGCCCAGATCTGTAACTCGAAAGGTTACAGCAAGGCGCATATCAGCATCTTCTCAGATAGTCAGACCGCTCTACGGGTCCTTGAAGCCTCAAGACTCCAATCAAGGATAGTTTATGAATGCTTCAAGGAGCTGATCTGGATTCCGACTCACTCTGGCGTTAAAGGGAATGAAGCAGCAGATTCGTTGGCACGAGAGGGGTCGTTTCAGACGCTCCTTTCACCTGAGCCTATCATTCCCATAGCAAGATGCTCTATAATTTACCGAATCAAAGAATGGCTACGACAAGCCCATCTTGAATTTGTACGTGCAGAAATCTGCAGGGCGTTAGATTCAGAATGTCCGGGTTCGAAACCTTGGATCAATCGGAGAAGCTGTAGGCTTTCTGTGTGGCGTCTGGCCTAGAATCCTCTAGCTTCATTTGATTTTAAAAGCGCCTCCTACCCGAAAACTCCTCGTCTTGTGTTATTAATTGTATAAATTTGATATTTGTAGATGTTTTGCCCGTGAATTGGATTTATCTGGAATGCAAGTGGACGTTGCATTACGTAAATTCCAAGCATACTTCCGTATGCCAGGTGAAGCTCAAAAAATCGAACGTTTAATGGAAGTATTCTCGCAACGATATTGTCAATGTAATATCGATATTGTAACACGTTTACGTTCACCAGACACAATATTCGTGCTAGCATTCGCCATCATCATGCTGAACACCGATCTACACACACCAAATCTAAAACCAGAACGACGTATGCGTCTGGACGATTTCATTAAAAATCTTCGCGGCATCGATGATTGTGGTGATATAGATCGTGACATGCTAGTCGGCATCTACGAACGTGTCAAAGCGAACGAATTCAAACCAAGTTCAGATCATGTGACCCAAGTGATTAAAGTGCAAGCGACTATTGTGGGTAAAAAACCGAATATGGTGTTGCCACATCGACGTTTGGTCTGTTATTGTCGATTGTATGAGATTCCTGATATTAATAAGAAAGAACGACCTGGGGTCCATCAACGAGAGGTCTTCTTGTTTAATGATTTACTTGTGATCACGAAAATTCTAAGTAAAAAGAAATCGTCTGTAACGTATACATTTCGACAGAGCTTTTCATTATGTGGTATGGTTGTTACTTTATTTGAAGTTCCACGTAAGTACTAATTTTTTTATTCTCATTGAAACCAATTACAATTTTGAATCCAAATTTAATTGAAATGAATTGGATGTAATTGGAAAAAAATTTCCAATTCATTCCGATTCAATCCAATAGAACTAGTCGGAAATTTCCAATTGGTTTCAATTCATGAATGGGATCGAATTGGAAATTTTATATTGGCTTGAATCGGAATTTAATAAGAATGGGTTGGAAATTTTAATCAGAATTGAATTGGACTTTTTTATCAGGGATATCCAAGTGTAATATTTGTTTCAAAGACTAATAAATAATGAATGTGATTTGTTTTTTGTAGATTATCCTTTTGGAATACGTTTAGCTCAACGTGTCGATGACAAAGTACTTATTACATTTAATGCTCGTAACGAGCACGATCGTTGTAAATTCGCTGAAGATTTACGTGAATCCGTCTATGAAATGGACGAAATGGAGAATTTACGTATTGAAGCTGAATTAGAACGTCAAAAGTCTAGTCGTGGTGGTAATCGTTCTGGTGCGGAGAATCGCGATAGTGGTGTGGCCGATGTTGAAATATGCTCGTGTACTCAGGGTACAATTCTAGTCAAAGATGGTAATGGTGGGGATCGTACTGTTGTCCAAACACAACAGCCAACAAACGAACAAAGTCAAAGAGATGCACAACTTAAGAGAACTGCTCTCAGTAATTCTTTACTCGATATTCATGATCAATGTAAGTATCAATAACACCACCCACACCATTCACACCATTCAACTTTCATTCAACTTTCTTTTCAAATACAATCAAAAAGCTCAGAGAATGAGTTGGGCTGGGCACCAAAGCTTCATCACTCAGTTCATTACATGCTTTTTATCATTAGATGCTTTGTATTTAAATTGTCATCACTCTAGCTCAATTCGGAGGAACTTTGGAGATGCGTAAAAGTTTTTAAAATTGCAAAAAAGTGATATTTCGACATAAAAAAGGGAAAGGATTTGACTTCTTGAAGAGAGAGAAAGTTAAATTGTTAGGATTTGGTGGTGAATCGTCCCGTCCCCGTTTCCTAATAGTTCTTGGAATACTCTATAAATAAAGATATATTTATAGTTACAGGTGAAAAACCACAAAGGAGGGGTAGTGTGGGATCATTAGACAGTGGAATGTCTGTATCGTTTCAACCGACAAGCTCATCGACACTATCGCGAATTGAATTCGGACAAGGCGGTCAAAAGCCAAAACCAATGAATCAACAGCAATCATTCCTTGGTGGTCTATTTCATAAACGTGAACGTAAATTATCTCGTACTGAGGATCCAACACAAAAGGATCCATTTATACGTTCAACAGAAGTTTAAATAAATCAATTTTAAATTTGAAAATATTAATTAATTAATTAATTAAAAATAATTACAAAAAAAAATATGGAAAAATACGTAACAAAAAAATATGTATTATATAATTTATAAACAAAATATAATTCAATATTTATAAACAAAGTATTTATAAAAAAAAACAAATCTCAAATCTCATTGTACTATTTTTCGAGACACAGTTTTGGAAATGAGCTTCTCTCTGATTCAGGACATCATTTATTTTTTTATTCAGTTTTGTCTTAAAATGAATTGTTCGCATTCCATTTGTACTTTTCAAAGGGCGACGCACAAAATAAATTGTTTTTGAGATTTTTCCCGCACAAAATTGATTGAAGTATGGCACGCTGTTTTAATTTTTATAACCTCAAATTATTTTTTTCGGATTTGTTTATCAGGGAGCAATGGATTACCTTAAGATAGTGTTCCGTTTTGTAAGCACTTTATTTGAAAAAAATAACTTGAGGTTTAAAAAAATAAAACGGGGTGCCATATTGATGACAGTTGATTTTGTGACGTAATTCATAGAATGACGTGTTTTGTGCGTTGTCCTTAGCGTCGGCCATTTTGTATATACACTTTCCATACATCAAATGTCATCTATTAACATTGACTAATTCTAAGTAATCGCATTTTCTAACATAAAAATCGTCGTTTAGTGAAAACCTGTAGTTTCATATGTGCGTGCCATCACAAGCCACATAATTCTAACTTTAAGTGAAGCTCACACCACCGTCAAAACTATCGAATGCTTCGACGTGCGTTTTTTTGATAAAATTATCTTAAAATTCCATTTTAATTGAAACAAAACGTACGTTGAAATGGACGTTTGTGTGACCCTACTTCCTAGCCTTAAAGTAAAGTTTGTAAATAAATTTTCCATACATCACGTTTACTAATAGCTAATCATTTTTTCTTAACAATTTTGTGTCCGTGGATTCAATTCTAAAAAAGAATTAAAGGAATAATTCATTTTAATTGATTCATTTAAGTAAATCAATTCCTGAATCAGAATCGTTCAGTACATTACTAATCTCACAACTTCATTGTACTATTTTTAGAATTTGGAGCAAATTGTGGTTAACATTTTACTGGAAAATATGCTGTTTTAGATTTTCAAATTAATTTGGATGGTCGAAAACATGAAATTTTTGAATAGATCAAAAATATATTTAAAAAATCTGAAACAGCCTATCAAATAACTCAATTTTAGGTCTATTATTTGAAAATATTGTATTTAATTGAGACCCATTTCCCCCTCTCTTCAACTATAATCAGAATTTTGAATTAGTAAATGTCGAATGTAATTTATAAGTACTTACTCACGGATAAGGGTATAATAAAAAATAATTTCGTGAGACCCCGTTAAATATTTTCAAATTATGGATTTAAAAACTCAATTAAATGTTTACTCGCTCTCAAAAAAACAAATCTTTCAAAATATATTGCAGAAGAAACACTTCAAAGAAAATTACTGAAATATTTTTGATATTTGAGAATTATTTATAGTAATCATTTTCGATTCAAATCTCGTTATTAAAAAAAAGCTTTTCAAATACAATTGCGCATGTGTAAATAATAAATTCTTTAAAACAAATGTTTAAACAAAAATAAATTGTTGTATATAATTAAAAGAAAATTATTATCTCAGAATATCCACAAAAGTATCGCAGTAATTTTTGAATTATCAAATTTTGAAAAAAAGAAAAATGGCTGCAAATTTGATAGCAAAATATGTAATATATTTTCTAAAAAAGCCGTTTGTGTTTAAATGGCGCTAAATTCAAAGGAAAATTGAACATAAATTTAAGGAAAAACCTTTGTAAAGTAAAAAAAAAACCGATTTTTGTTAAATTTTTTATTTTATGCAGTAGTGTGGTGTTTCTGTGTTCGAGGACCGAAGGGCGAAGGACCAAGCGTAGTATTTTATACAATTTCTACGCTTGATTCTAGACTTAACAATTTTCATTGAAATTTGAGTTCAAGAGGAAGGCATTGAGTAAAATGGTGCAAAAATACATTTTCTTTTTGTGGTGCTAATTTGGCAACTTTTTATTTATTTTTAAATTCTATTTATTTTTGAGGTCAATTCAAATTTCAAATGAAAATTCACAAAATTTAATTTTCCGTAGAAAAACATTTACGGATTCGAGTTAAATAATTCCTTTCGTGTAATAATTACATTGTTTGTTTAATTTTAGAGGGGGAATTATTTGATTGGAATAGTTTTTATGGACGTAGCTTGACTAGATAAAGCCCAAAATGGTCTAATTCAGGGGTGAATAATTTTGAATACACTCAAATACGAAAGTACAGTGAGCTGAAGTTATTTTCCTTTGTTTTGGTGGTTATTCCAGGATATGGAAATTTGCTAACAAGTTACAAACAATTAAAGACTTGCTTAAGATTTCATTTGACATAACCCCTTCAAAAATAATCTTGGATCCCAAGTAGTCAAGTCTATTACAAACAGAATACCATAAATCTTTTAGGGGGAAAATTAAAAGGAAGTTGGACTAGAAATATTAAATCAGAACATAATCAACTAGACGTTTCGTCTCTTTATTAAGACTTCTTCAGCAACTACCAATTATCAAAATTACAATATAACCTCAAATACATAATTACTTAGAAAAAAAAACTCAACTAATAAAAGTTCAGGGTTGTATTATATTGTAATTTGGATAATTGTAAGTTGTAGTTCCTGAAAAAGTCTTAATAAAGAGACGAAACGTCTAGCTGGTAATATTCTGATTTAATATTCCTAATCCAACTTTTCGGACGTGGAAAATTTTAAATTAAGAGAAATGTTTGTCAATTTCATTCGATCTACGTCCATGAAAGATCTGTTGAATGCCATAGAACAATATATTTTCTTCAAAATTACTCAAGTGATATTAGTACTTACTAAGTTTGTGGGGAGGGGGGTGAGTGGTAAGAAAAAGAATTGAAATCAAACAAAAATGATAATAAAAAAAAAATCAAATGTCAACATGCCCATTTTGACATATGATTTTCCTGTGAAAATGTCTGAATTTTACAAAGTATATATTTTTTTAATTTATTATAATTTTCTTAAAATATTTATAAAATAATTTTTCATGTTTCTGCGTTTAGAGAAAACTCTTTTTAATAATCACATTTTACAACGAACTGATTTTTTGTTGTTTCAAAATCAGGGGAGGGGAATATTATAATTTTTTTTTCTTTTGAATATAAATTGGAGGCTGTGAATTTTTTTAATTTTTATTTTTGAGAAAAAAAACTTTAGATTTTCTACGTCATTTGTATAAACTCACCATGTAGGAGTAGGAGTAGCACGATTCAAAAATCAGGATTGCAGCATGTATTCAGTAGGGATTCAGTTAGGGAAAAATTGTTTAAAAAAGGAAATCACAAGATCTACGAAAAAATGTGAATTTAAATTGATTTTAATAAGAAATTCCTCCACAAGAAGTTACAATCAATGTCTCTCAAAAGGTTTCGTTTGCTGGATATCCTTTGAAATGTGTATTTTTCAAAGTTTTTCCCAATACTTAGGGATTTCAAGTTTTGAATTCCCAAAGTATCATTTTTAGACATGAAACGACTAGAATATTGACCAAGACCATATTTCCTTGAACATGCGATACTTATGGAAATTTATATCTAACATAACATTTTGAGATTTTCGAATTTTATAAAAAGTTTTGGCTGTAAAAGAAAAGGATTTTGTGATTTCAAGTTTTTAAAAGGAACGAATTTTAAAATCTTTTTTATTTAATATAATTGTATATAATTTTTAAGGGCCGCTATAGTAGACTTGTAAAACATCTGTAAAACATCGGCAATATTTCAGGGAAATCTCAACAAAACCGCTGTAACGACGCCTATACAGACGGTTGCCACCTCTCCAAATTTGATCGGGAGACTCCCGAAATCGTAAAATCTCTCCCGACTCCCGATGTCAACATAAATTCTCTAAAGTTTAGTACAAAAGATATTTTTTGATTATTTGTTTCATATTCACAATTTTGAGCAGCTTTTATTTTATTAAGGAAAAACTGGGTACACAAAACATCAAAAATATCGAAGACTTTTATAATTAGGTGCTATAATTTAATTTCACTATTTCCCGACTTCCCGAAACTTTGAGGTGGCAACCCTACCTATACTCCGTGAAAACTTTTGAAAAAAGAAACTCAAAACCAGAAAAATGATTATTTTTGGAGTTATAGGTTCAGTAAAATTGTATAAGCTTGCACGAAGAATAAAATTTGCACTTTAGCGACCCTAGAACACAGTATTTTTTACGCTTCCTCCTCTATGAGCAATGCGTTCTTGGATAAAGAGGCACACAATAAAGTTTATGACACATAATAAAGTTATAACAATGGTGACTTCGACTTAAAGTAACTCACCCATGCCTGTTTTAGGGGAAATTTCAAGAAGAATCGCTGTAGTGCAAATTTTACTTAAATTTTGATTTGTGTCTCAAAAAACTAAGTGTAAATTTGTTTATTTTTTTCTTTTTCTAAACGTAGAAATAGCAGAATAGAAACTCGAATGAATAGTTACCTGATAATAAATGTTAATTATTTTTTTTTTTAGTTGTTTTCTTTCAGAATCTAACACTACTGTATTTGTATCTTGTATGTTTGTTTAATTTTTAATGATTTTGTAATTTTTGAAATAAAACAATAAATAAGAAGAGTATTTAAAAATCATTACAAGAAAATCAAATAAAGGCGCGTTTATTTAAAATCAAATATGAACGCTAGTTAATTGGGTGATTTTTAATGAAAAAAATAAGTCATTTAGTGTTTGTAAAATGATATACAAAACATACTTAAAACAAATTTTAATTATTTCTGTTGTATTTATTATTATTCTTCTGATTAAGTAATTTATGTTGTATTTGTTCACTCATCAACAAAAAAATGAAAAAAAAAACAAGAACTTTCGTCAATAAAAATACATTTTTAAAACTGTAAACACTTCGTTTTTAATTATATGGCGTCCAACCTCCCATCCCAACAGGATATTCTACTATTTTTGAAAAAGTACCTCAAAATGTTGATTTTAGACAGAGTTTAATTGTTAAGAGTCCGTTTTGGAGGGTAGTTTCCAAAATAAACCGTGTGGTATCGCAAATAGGTTCCTAGCACCTATACCAAGAGGTCTAGGGGCTTTCTTGGAAAAAACCAGCCACCTGAAAGCGAGGAATCTCCGGGCAAGAGATCTTATTTTAATCAGATAAAGATAATGGATTCATTAGACGCCACACAGAAAGCCCACAGCTTCTCTTCCAGAATCTCTGAATCCAAGAATTGATTGGTGTCCAAGGTTTCGGATCCAAACATTCTCAATCTGAAAGTGTTTGAAATGGGAAATTCGAAAAGAGAAAATAAGAAAAGCATTTTGTAAGTAAATAAAATATGTATATTTGACAAAACATTTGTATAAAATTTACATAAACGAGCAAAAAAGGGTAAGAAGAGCTTACATTTTAAAAAATAAATCTGAAAATAGAAAAACAAATGCATATCACAAATAGCTAAGATATGAATATGTCAACTCAAAAATTTACGTCATTTCCCTTCAACTACCATACATTTAAACCTTTTAACAAAAGGTGTAAATTTTATTTCGAAAACGGGTAAGAGAATTGATACCATTTCCTAGTTGAGATTTTTATAAGGAACAAATTTATTAACCTTATTAAGAAAAAACTTGATTGAGCTTATGAAAACAGGAAATGCATTTATTTTCAAACACACTCCAGCAAGTTATATAAATACTATCAAAAATAAATGAGAACCCCAGGATATTTCGAAATAAATTTCGATTTTATAGTCATCAATCGTTGCGTACTTTGTACTGCGCATCAGGTTGCCTAAGTGATTGAAAACAATTGAAGTTGTTTTCAATTTTTCTCATAGCTACATCTCCCGAATCAGGCATCAGATCGAAATTTGGTTCATAGCTTTTCCATTTGTCTTGTGCTGTCAATAACAGAACACCCTATATATGATCTTGCCAATGACATTTGAGTATTTTATCACCTGATTTTGACACTTAATTTTTGATAAATTCTTAACCTTGAAAAAGACGTAAATTTTTAGTTAGATGAAAAATATTCAATCAGGCGCAGTATTTGACAGTTATTTTAGAATGACTACAAATTTGAGGAGCTGTTAACAATTTAAAGGTAATTACTCTCTTCCTTTTCCAAGAGGACGATTTTCAAATTAAATGCATTAATTGAGGGCGGTATTCAAATTAAATGCAAAAATCACTTTGTCTAGCAATCGAAAGAATGAGATGTTCCGAAAACAACAGCTTAAAGCTCCTTGAAAGAAGAAAAATAGCACGCCCTTAACTATAACCTGTTAAATTTTCAGTCGTTCTGAAATGACGTGTCAAATGCTACCCAGCAAACCTTTATACATTTACGAAAATCAAATTACGGAAAAAAAGAATGAAATATTTAATAAAAAATAAAAAAATTATATAAAATGACATGATTCTTCGGCCACATAAAAAAAAAACAGTAAAAAAAGAAAATTAGGCACTTCAGTTTTGTTTGTAAAAGAAAAAAAATTGTTAGTTTTGTGATAAAATATTCAAAATTTCTTTGTAAGATTGTCGTAAGGCGTCAATAAATTCAGCACCATTTTTTTGTCCTTGATAACTTGCTAGAGCCACTCCTAGGCTATCATCCATTATTGTATATCTGTAACAATCAAAAAAATCCCGTCAGCATTAATTCGTATACACATTCTCAAACCTCTAGCTTAATTCGGAGGGGCTGTGGAGTAAACGAGTCTTTGATTTTTTGCTACCCTGTAGTAAACAGAACTGTTCTCTCTCGTTTTATCTCACTTAGGTACGATAAGTCGTCTTATTCTTGGACAAATATGAATATTCGCTGTGATTTATCGACATCGTTTACTAATCGTTTTCGTTTACGATACCTATAGCATCCTTTTCGATACTTATAGCATTTTTGACGCTTTTAAACCTTATTTTAAAAGTTATGCCTTCATAGATTCCTATAAATGTGCATTCTTTCGAGATTTATCGCAGATATCATCCTTGAAGAGGTTGACATAAATCTTTACATTTATATTAAGAAAAAAAAAAGGTTTACTTACGCAATTCCATAACCATCTTGGACAACTGGCCCAAATCCACCAGCCCAAACGTGTGGAGACGATAAAGTACTGGTTGATAGAATATTATGATTCAATTTTTCATAAGCAAGGTCTCCAAATATAGACGGTTTTGGTCGACCCATTTTTTCCGCTAAATACTTAAGAGCAAACAAATGACGATCAAAACCTTGTCCCATCGCTGCTTCTTTGGTCAATTGCGAGTGTACCTCTGAACACTTTTTAATTTTGTCACGTAACGCTGAATGATTTGTTTCTTTTTTAAGATTGAACGAATCACAGAAATCCTAGAAAAAGAGATTCACTTATTTATTAGATACGATTCAAAACGTTGTTGAAGCAAGTTTACTTTTGTGGCAACGGTGCAAGGACGCATTGTTTCGGTACGTCCATGTTTAAATGCGGCAGTACTGCATGATTCATATGTGGCCGTATAATTACCAAATAATTTAAAGTAGGCTGATTGAAAACCTAATTGCATCACTGAATCTGGACTGATTGCGTTCTTCTTACAAATCTTCTTTCCAATACCATCAAATTCGAGGATGTTTATATCTAAACTTGAACAAGTTTGATCGTATTTATGGATTGTGGATTTTATTATGTTTGACATTTGATCATCCAAATTTACATCTAAAAAACAAGCAAAATTATTTATTTTGAATTCTGCACGCAAAATTTATCACGCTCACAAAACAGACCAAAAACTGGCTCATTTAATAGAACATTTTCGACTTAATTTCGATCATTTCCATAATTTGGGGATCGAAAATGGTCAGATAGTCAGGCTGCTCTTCGGGTCCTTGAAGCGTCAAGATTACAATCAAGGATAGTCTATGAATGCTTAGAGGAGCTGAATCATCTGGCACTGAACAACCCAGTCTGGGTTCCGGGTCACTCTGGCGTTAAAGGGATGAAACAGCAAATTCGTTGGCACGAAACCTTGGACCCATCTATCCTGGGAGTGATCCCCACGAAGAAGCTGTGGGCTTTCTGTGGGGCGTCTGGCCTAGAGAGAATCCTTAAGCTTGAAGAACGTTTCAGGATCATTTTCGTTTGATTACGCAGTCGATTGATAAAAACAAAAAAGATCGAATATAAATACTAACCAAGATGTGTAACATGATCGGGTGTGACGCTGGACGCTGGTTTTGTGTCAGGATGAACTTGTGGTTTTCGTGTAGAATCTTTATAAATATCATTAAAATATCTCAAAACTGCAACTCCATCGCCCCAAGAATGTTCAAAATTGACTCCGGTCACTGCATCTTTTGTTACAATTAACGATATTGATTTGTCAAACCATCTAAAAATTCAATCAAAATTTTAATTTGAATGTGCACAGAAAATGTATTGAGTGTTCAGAAAATAGTGCAAAAAAAAGTTTACAGATTCGAGAACTCATCTTTTGTATTATTATAATTATCTAGGCGCCCTTGCATTTTGGACTCATAGACTTGGAGCAGCGTCTAGAAATCATAGTAATTAATCCATTCTATCCAAATTTGACTTACCGATTTTTACCATTTCCATGCAAGAAGTGTCGTACAAGTTTAACATTATCATTCAAAATTTGATCGTCATCCAAAACTAAATTAAACAAAGCGGAATCAATTAAACGTAATGTTTTCTCGTTTCCAAGTTTTAACAATAAATGACGTGCTGTTGCCCAAACATTACGATTTTCCGTTGTTAAAATACCCAATGGTAATGGATTTGGTGGACGTGGATCATCCAAAACATTTTTTATTTTCGCTAAAATATCTTCAGGTGGTAAAATTTCCCCTACAAAAGTCAATAACATTATATTATTACTTAAGTTTAATCTTACATACTTAATGCGGATAAATCGGTCATTTTTTTAAGGTCAAAAACCTTAAGGTTCATTGAATTTCAAAGCTTGAGTTTGATTAAGGATGTACCTGCGTCAGGGCAAGTCTTGATTTTTTTTATATGAAGTTGAACTAGGTCCAAATCAATTCTGAAAATTTTAAAGGGAGGGGGGGGGGGTAACGGTGGAAATAAACAAAAAATGACACTTACCAAGTGAATTTAAAACATCAAAAATATAAAAATGTCCATTTCGCATCACCAAAATATGTTTGGCACGTACATCTTGGACAATCATATCCTTGTCCAATTCGGGAACTCGAGTACTATTAAACAAGTGATCATATTGGCTCATATCCAACGGATACGCGTTGTTCATGTAACAATACATATACGACAAAAATGGCGGCAATGTTTTGGCAATTTTCGTAAACATTGGTTGATCGGGTGTTTTTGGATTTACAAAGAATACTTCTGGTTTTAAAATATTGGCTCGTAACGAGCGCATAAAACGTAACGAACTGATCACCATGTTTGTGGCCTTCAATAGTTGAGTCTCGTATTCTGGTTTCGGGCCACGCACATGAATTAACGCTGGATTATAGTTAATCGGTAACGGTTTACGATCTTTCAAATACATATCGAACCATGGTGCTGATATGTAACTCGTGTGCTTATTTTTATTATCTTGTTCCACAAGCGCGTTATGTAAAAGTTTTCCCGAACTCGTGATAAATCGTTTAACATTCGCTTCGGTTTTCTCAAATGCTTCGGCTATCGGTATTAATGGACGTTGTGCTTCTAAATATCGTTCACATGTTTTCTCTAATTTTGGAATTGGTAAGCGTGGTAATGCTGTCTGGAAATGCAATGTTGGTATCTCACTCCGATGTAAGTATTGATATTCTTCTGAAGAGGTTGTGCTGTATTTCGCATATTGTTTAATAACTTGTCGAATATGTCGAATATTTTGTCGCTCGAATAATAAAACCGACATTTTTTTTATAATACTTTTTGTTTCTTCCAAATTTTTCGATAAATATCTTACAAAATTTTTTTTATACTTAATATTTTAAAATACTCTGAAAAAATAATTCAAAATTAGTTTTTTAACAAAAAATCAAATTAAGGAATAGTACTTAGAAATCTTTCTAAAACGAAAATTTAATATGTAGAAGTGGGGAGGGAGGCCATAAATGATCAAAATTTGTATTTCACACTGCCGCTGCCTGGATTCGAACCCGCAACCTAAGTCTAAATGGACAAACAGACAAAGACCGCTCGGCCATTTAGGCTCTAATATAAATTATTATCCTCTTGAACGTTAAACGAAAATTCGATTGTTTAGAAAATTAAAATATTTTATAAAAATATCGAAGGGAAATTTTTTCAGCGCAAGTTTAAACACAATTTTTCTCTATAATAATTATAATACTTAAGAAAAACTAAAATGTTTACTTTCTAAATCACATAATTTTATTTGATTGGAAAATTTTAAATCAATAATAAATTAAATAAATAATCGAATTAATTTAAAAATAGAAAATAACGTAGATTTAGTTGCATATCAATGAACTTTTTATAAAAGTGAAAGTTGAAATGAAAATTCAATAAAAAAAATTTTCATCTACGGTCCTGAATTTTTTATTTATATATGGTAAATAAAAATTTAATTGTCCTAATTAATAAATTTTTAAATTTAATTATCCCCATAAAAAAAAAACGAAAAAAAAAATTTTACCTCCGATTTTTAGTCACGGGCCAAAGGGCACTTTTTTTTTTTTAAATAGATGCACGATTTCAAATTAGAACTAAGTAACATCAATTTTTGTTTAAGTATGAGTTCTAGTCAAGTGTTATTTACACTTTTAATGTAATAGTCTTGTTCAGTAGATAAAAAGCGTGATCGTTGAATCGTTCTCTTTGTAAATTTAGCACCCGGTCATGGAGGTTAGAGAGAAGGAGAACGATCGTTACGCGGTAAAGCATTAGAAAATTTGTAGAATATATAGTTTATTTTTCAGCCACCAGCCGCGCTGTCGTCGATAAGTAGTATCTGTGAAGTTAGCTGTTTATGAGTACAAGTAGCATGAAGTTAGTACCATTCAAATTTATAAAGTAGAATAGATAATTTATAATTTATTCATTAGTAACTAATAATAATAATTAATAATAATTGCATTATTTTTTTTTATATACACGTATATTAAACGTTGATAGATCATTTGAAATTAGCGCGCTTTTAATGAGACAACTTAGCGATCCCAGCGCCTCACTTATTTTGTCCATATTTTGGGGACAATATTTTCTATAGCGATCGTTCTCCTTCTTTATAACCTCCATGGTGTATGAGTGTGTTAAATTCACAGAGAGCAATGTTCGTCCATTTCTTTTTATCTACTAAACACGACCAACTGATAGACAAAGATCAATAGATATGACTTAAGTGACATGTGACGGAATACGAGTATAGTTGACAATAATTATAAGCACTATTTGATGGCTTATGTTTAGGTTAGGTGACTTATTAAATATTTATACTACACATATCATATTTTTTTAATATCAATAAATTAATGAATTTTAATAAACATTTTGCATTAATTATGGGGGAACAAAGAGTTATTGTTTATTGCAATCAAAAAAGTTATGACTTAGACTCTATGATAAGCCAATATGGATGTTTAAAAAACTATTTTGATATTAATAAAAATTATTACCTAGTTAAACTTACTTAAAAATCTTTCAATTTGTAACACATAATATTAAATTTGTTTTATTAATAATAATTATTTAATTTTAATTGTAATCGTAAATATGACTAGAGAACTTCATGTCAAAAACAGCTGTTATATGCACCCAACAATTCACGGCCACTTTGTCTTCCATTAGTGTACTTAACTTGATGAGTTAAGAGAGTTTTTACTGTAGCGCTCCCATTGTACGCAACTATTGTATTGTAACTAAAAACATTTAGTTTGAGGCAATCACAATACCTCCATATACAAAGTATCTTTTTCAAAAGATTAATCGTTCGGGAGCGAAGTATATCAGAAAAGATGGCTGTGAAATATTTTATAATGATTATTTTTACAGAAATCTGTAATTTATGGTAATGTCAAATGATTACTTTTACAGAAATCTGTAATTTATGGTAATGTCAAATGACTACTTTTACAGAAATCTGTAATTTATGGTAATGTAAAATTAAATTAATTTTTAATTTTATTTTTTATTAATATATCTTTATAAATTATATCTCATGTGTTATTCTGAAGTATGAGCTATATTGCTGTACAGTTTCATTAAAAACCATTCGCTAGTTTTAGCGTGAAAGCGTAACAAACAAACAAACAAACATGCTTACTTTCTCATTTATAATATATAGAGATTATAGTTTTGCGAAGACATCGTGTTACAAGCCACCCAATTTTATATTAAAAAATAGCAGAAAATGCTATTTAAAAAATTTCTTTGCTAATTTTATGCACATGACTGAAAAAGTTAAGGTAATATTGTATACTGTACATGGCGGTAACACGTTGAAAAAAAACTATTTGTTGTGAGGAAATAATTTTTTTTATCAATGTTGATAAATGTATAATTTATGGCCCAGCTTATCAATTAAAATTGTTTATGAAAAAAAATATTCACAATCATTTTTGTTTTCAAAAGGAATTTATCAGTGAAATCGGATCTTTATTAGTCTAAAATCTAAAACTAAATAAATGAAAAAATGTGATTTGGGCATTATTTTTATTACTTTACCTGTGTTCATTTGGGGTTTGGTCACATTTTTGTAAATAATTTGGGCACTAAAGTAAATATTTTTTTAACATATTTGGTCTTACCTGTGTAAATTAAGAATTTAGAGGTTTAAACCCTTTTTTAATTAGACCATATTTTATTTATGATTTAGACTGGCTACAATCTTATAAATTGTCCGACCATTGAGAATTATTAAATTATTTATTATTATAAAAGTAAAAGATTTTTCTGCCCTCTTTGAACAAAACGCTGTATTTTTAGAACAGAAAATTTTGAGATAGAAGTATTTAAAATTTGTCACGGAAAAACCTTGAAACTCGAGATACGATTATATTTAACGTGGTAAATCTAATAGAAAAAATAAACAAAATCAAATCAAATTATCTAATTTTAAAATACAAAACAAGTGAAAATAAACAATTCATTTGATTAAATTGAAACACTCTGTACATACAATTCTTCATTTTTAATAGTTTTGGAGAAAGTGGAAACTAAAGTTTTGCCATAATTTGTGTTCTCATGGGAAAACAATGATATTTATGACAAAATGTTTCAAACAAAAGTTTTTATTTTTGTTTTTTCCTAATGAATATATTTCAAATTTAAACTATTTTATCTCTTGTGGTTTAAATGATGGGTCCTCCCGATTGATCTATGCCCATTTACGAACTAAAAGTCCCTTTTTACGTCCAAAGCACGCTATCCACAATTTCTCTTCGATATCTTTTTTCATTTTTGTGCTATCGTATTTACGAACAGACGAAGTAGACTAATTAAGCCATTTTATAAAAATCGACCTCTCCCATTTGGCCATTCTGGCACTTTGTTCTTTAATCTCTGAATATATGAATTGAGAAACTTACCTGAACATAGGGCTGTCCAAAATAACTGAAAATAAGCGATTTCATGAACTTATTCAAAGGAAAAAAAAAAAAAGAAGGTTTCTGCATCTGGTTTAAGACCCTACTAACGCACAGTCTCAAAAGTGCTAGGGTAGCGTTAACTAACGCTATGTATACATAAATAAACGATTTTTGGCCAATATCTCGGAAACCATCAACTTTATGAAAAAAAGTTTATTAATTAACGCATACAGTGAGACTGGGCGTTAGTAGGGTCTTAAACAAGATGCCGAAAACTTCCTTTTTTTATTTTATTTTTTTTTTTGGCTTTGAATAATTTCACGTAAATACATTATTTTGAGCGGACCAATAAGGAAATTTTGGGCAGTTTGGGCATGGGATAAATAAAACGACATAATTTTTTTTTTATCGAAAGTAATTATGTATTTTAACAATAAGTGATATAAATATCAGAATAATAAGGCAGATGTAATTACAATCTGCGGCACATGTAACGATTAATTTAGTTTTTGTATTGTTGAGCAAACGCTAATATTGATTTTTGAATTTGAAATATGCAAAAAATGTCGAGAAAGATTTCTTTAATTGTTTTTTGAAAGCATATCATTTTTTTTAAGTATTCTTGGAAACATTTTTTTTTTTGATTTTTTTTTTTTGGAGAAATATTGAATCAATTTGAAAATTTGTGTGTGTTGTCAATGATTTTGATTTTTGTGTGTGTTGCATTGGCTTATAATGAGCCGTCTCCCAGTAATCGGCCCATTTACAAGTCAAGCAATAATGTTTTGGTATCCATATTCCACATTATTGCAGAGAAAACAGTTTTATTTTGATCATCTTCTGTTCAAAAGTGTTCAATATACTGCACTCGATTCCATTTCTTCATCACTGTAATAGGCGCCTTTATTTGTTTATAAACAAGAGATGGTGTTACATGAACAGTTTCATTTGAAAGGTCTCTCACAAAATATGCACTTGCTTCGATCACAATTCACTTTAACCCTTAACTGCACATCGTTAGATCAGTTATATAAATATAGCCCAATCATTTTCAAAACTATATTATTTTTAATTCGACCCGGCAAAATCATATTTCCCTTTTGATATTTGTAGAGCAGTCTTAAGATCCTAGAGCAACCCATCCTAGGTACATGAAAGGAAAGATCAGAATTATATTTAGATTGTTCCCCTTTTATATAAACCCCCGGTTTATGGTATAAATTCCCGGAAGTGTAGCCCAGGAATATTCTACAGTTTATAAAAGCTGTAAGGCTTTGGAGCACCTTTGAAGCAAAGGAGGAGCAATAGATCAAACTGATCGCAGTACAAAAGTCTTCTAAGACTTGCTCCTAGCTTAAATGTTTCAGATTCAGAATGTTCGGGTCCGAAATCTTGGATCCATCTATCCTGGGAGAGATCCCGACTGAGAAGCTTTGGGATTTCTGCGTTGCGTCTGGCCTCGACAGAATCCTTTAGCTTCATCTGATTTTAATCGCGCCTCCTACCCGAAGACGTGTCGTCTTCAGGTGGCAGGTCGTTCTCAAGGAGGGCACAGATTACTCTTGGTCTAGGTGCTAGGGACCCATTTACGGTACCCCCCTTATTGATCCCACGATGTCAGTTAAGAATTAATGTATATAAAAATTTAAGGCAGAATTTAATTCGAAATAGAATTTATAAAAAAGTCACAAAGTGTTTATTTTGTGAGTTTGCAATAAATAGAAAAGTTTGTAAAAAATGATAAATGCTTACTCGTCTTTTGAAGGATATTTGGCAGCATAAATTTTGTTACATGTTCTTCCACATCCAGGACAATACCAATAACTGAGTACACCAATCGACACCCCAAATAATACATTTGGTATAATTAATGATAGGACAAGATGTCGCAGATTGTCATCCCAACTATATCTTGCAACAACCGTTTCTGGATATGTCCGACTATAATAGCATGGAAATTGTTTACCCAAATTATTATAACCATATTTCTTCGCGAATTCCGTACAATTAACACGCGGTGGATAACCACAACCTTCCGTATTAACAAAGAATCGTGTATCCCCCACATCCCATTCCACAGTATCCAAATTTCTTTCCTCCGAATTCTTAATCCATTCACTATATGGAATTTTCGTATAATTGACAAGTATTTGGTGACATTTAATTGCGGCATTCGTACAACCCTCTCGACACGAAGACCATGAACAATTACGTAATCCTTCGGCATAAACATGATCGACTGCCATACAAGTGACAGGTTCTGGTTCGTAATTCGCTAAGATTGTTGTAATCGCTGGATCGACCACGAACGGTATTAAAAACATGAACGCAAAAACTGATAGTACAGCAGTGGTACCCAAACAAAGCGATGTATAAAATTTCGCTTTTTCAATTAACGATACAATCACTTCTTCTTGTGATCCCATTAAACCAGTTTTCAAACCAATACTTTTTGGTGAACTTGGAGTTGGTGAATCCAAACCACCATCGCCGGTATCACCCAAACCGCCATCGCCACCCTCTTGGGCACCCATTATGATTGTTGACTCGTCGGAATCAATGATGAGGCCGGATTGATTCAATGGTATTGTCCAATAAAAAAAGTTTATTATCACGTATTTTTTAAGCAAAATTTCAGCTTTTCTATATTTTTTTAATCTACTTTCGATCTCTAATGCCAAATAACATATTTAATAAAATTTGTAAAAATTAAAAACACAACAGCGCTGAATTCGAGCAGATAAAATTTCTTTAAAGGTTTTTTTTAAGGATAAAATAAGGTTAGATTTAAAGGTTTAAGGTTTTTAGGTTAAATTAGGGATAAGATTAAGGTAAATAGGTATATTTATGTATTTTTTGTTTAATCTCTATCTCAGTAAATATATTTGCACTATAAACGAATATGCGTAGTTAAATAAATGATACATAATGTTTAAGTTTATTTTATATTTTATAATACACGCGTTCCTCTCCTGAGAGCCGGGATTCATCTCGCAAAAAATACCCGCAACCGCAAGTACTGTCCGCGAGTCTTCGTTTTTTATTACTTTGAATGTCTTTTTGCTTTTTAATATTTGGTTTTATTTTTTGTTATTGTTAGTCATTTGAATTTTAATTTGTTGTCACACGCTTGCCAGAATGCTGTTTTGAATGTTTTAGAGTTAGTTAGAGCCTGCTCCACTATACATATGGATGTGGAGTAGTACTGGAGTCTGCTCCACGTTGACGTTCTTCATGGAGTAGTCATTATTAAATTTAATTTCGTTGCAATATGGCATCTAAATATTTTAAAATTATTTAAAAATTACAAAAATGTATCGCGTTTGTCTTCTCACAATTAAAATTAAAAGAAAAGTACGGGTTTTTGTTGTGCGATTTCAACGTCAATCCGCGAAGGATTTGTTGTTTTGGAGACACTGATGTGAAGAATGATATGTGTTGCGATTAGTTGCGATTCTTTTGTTTTGTATTTAGCGACAGATTTGAAGGTTTTTTTTTTTCGTTTAGTTTAGTCACAAATTTTTTGGAAATCAACAAAGAACGTGAAGAATCAACAAAGTAGAAGTTACGATTTTTTTTGTTGTATTTAGTGCATTAAGGGCGATTTGAAGCAGCGTGCGGAACTGGCTCTAGGCGGTGATATTCAATCGTCGTCTCGGCTCGAGAATGTAC
The DNA here is from genome assembly GCF_905475395.1 of Chrysoperla carnea. Taxonomy (NCBI): domain Eukaryota; kingdom Metazoa; phylum Arthropoda; class Insecta; order Neuroptera; family Chrysopidae; genus Chrysoperla; species Chrysoperla carnea. Next base: position 36,593,675 of record NC_058342.1, read on the forward strand.
CTTCTCGATGAGCCGGGCTCTCTTGCAGGAGTGGAATGCCTGGAACAAATCAAATATACCAAATTATTTTCCAATCAATAGTTATTCGATTATATTGCACATTTGAGATTTTCTTATCGTTTAATAGTTTTAAGTGTTTTCTGATCAAGTCTTGGAACATTCACTTTGAGATGGTTTTAATAAGTTCACTTCTTAAGTCTGACTAATTTTGAACCTTACAAAATTGAGGTTAATTTCATAAGATTGAAAACTTGGTCAAACAATTCTTAATCTTTTAAAAGGGCTCTCTTTGTTCTTTCCTCATTACAAAAAATATTGGGGACGTAACATTGGTATTCAAATTACGAATGAAATAATCTCGGCATTTAAAAGTTCAATTTGGAAGTTTTAGGGTTGATTCCTAAGGCTAAATGAGTTTTTTAGGTCACCAGAAGATGATATTTTAGGTCACCAAGTGAAAGGTATTAAATGAAAGCTCTTTGGAATAACTAAGAAAACTTGGGGAAGTTTATATGGAAATTGAACGATAATTATTAGAATTAAAAAATTTTTGATAAAAAACTAAATATGCACTCTCGAAAAGTTGAAATTTTTGTTTGAGGAACAAAAAACTGTGGTACGGAACGCTGATTGTCCAAGTAGATACAAACTAACAAATTAGCGTATACTTTTATATATACGTTCGATTAAAAGAATGAGATAGAACCTGCCCTAATTCGTTCATCGAACTTTCTGAAAATTTCGAGAATATTCTACAGAAGTCTATGAAAGTTTCTGAGCCATTCTAACAAGGAATTGTTTTGCAACGTTCTATAGAGCCTTGCCTAAAACTCTAGCATAAAAAATAAATGAAAAAATGTGCTGAAAAACGCTTCTAGTACATTTTTCTAATTTGTTTCTCACTCGATAAAAAATCCTCCAATGTACGAGAATAAAACATTGATATGGAAGTAATTCTAAAAGAAAAAAATTATCAAAAAAAAATAGTTCTTACGTGATGGATCTCAGAGTGCCATTACATTATCCCCCCCACCACCACCGTCAGCTAAATTATTTGAGGATGCATTTTTATCAGTGGGTAAAATGGTGTTGGCACCAGCGCACCCTTTAAATCGCATTTTTGCATCATCGCCCACAACAATCGAACGTTGGCATAAAATAAGTGTGAAACATGATATTATAAACAAACAAGTCGGTACAATCGCTGCAAATAAGAACTGATGATAGGTTGTGATTAAATCGAATCGTGCTACAACCTTTGTGGTATCTGTGTCAGAAAAAAAACATGGAAATCGTGCCCTTGCATTATGATCAGTGCCATCTTTACCATACTCCCTTAAAAATTCCTTGCATTCGTCCATTAACGTGTTTACACATCCCTCCATGTTAATTAGTAGTTTGCTATCGTTTGCGATTAATAAATCGAGTTCTGGCGGTGCAACTTTTCTTGTCGGATCTAATGGAATTGGATTGGTAACACTTAAATAACTTAAATATGTAAAGTTTGTTAAATCGCTTAAAGTGTTTGTTTCGAGAAGCGATCCATTTATACAATCGTCAGCGATTACTCCATTTGTTGTGTTTTGAATGTTGTAACAGGAAGCCATCATAATTGTACCGGAAGTATCGTTCCACACTTCTGTCCCTGTATCTAAATCTAATGCTTTTTGACACTGAGAGAGGTAAACCTTATCGCCACTTAACAAAATCACATTCTTATTACGGGTTGGGATATCTACACATCGACGATCACAATTATACGGGGTTAAAATCCGTTCACACGTCCCTCGATTACAATTAAACAACCCCTCAATATCCGCACAATTAAATTTACCACGTCTTCCCGAACACTTTAACGGAGCGTCAGTATCCTTAAATATACACATAAACGCATCCGTGATATTTATACACATCCCTTCGGTACAATTAAAGGTACCTGTCAAATTTTTACACTCATCCGTTATGCACCGATTTTTCTTCGCATTCTCCTGATCGATCCCATAACATGTTTTATTCGCTGCATTCGTACAATTTGCCAGAACTATGTTGGAGCCGTTGTTACGAAGATTCACATAGATTTTCATACATGCTCCCGAAGTTTTACTCAAGCACCATTCACCACAAGAACCCCAATCACATGTATCGGAACTTACGGCTCGTGTTGTTGTACACATTGCGGGAACTTCGGATATACCAGATTCGAATGCACGAATTGAGGGCATATAAATTGCTACGGTTAAATATACCAAAGCAACACTACTTAACACTGCAGTCATTTGACAAACACAAATCGTTCCACAAATTTTTCCATCTTGTGGTGGGATTATTAAATCTTCCACAGGTACTGGTTTCTGTTTCGGCATCTTTTATTTATTTATGTTTTTTATTAAGAATTTCAACTTTTCAAATGTACATATTTTTTTCAAATGTTTTTCTCGAAGTGTACACAATGGTATTAGATTGAGAAACTAGAAAGAACTAGAATGGTGTGTCTGTAGAACATACAGCGCATACTCTCAATGAAAATCACCCTCAACCCCGTTTTTCATACACAACAACAAATATATATGCTTGCTATGAATCAATATTCATGCTAGTGACGTCATACTATTTGAAAATGTTATAAAGGTCGTTTAGGAACAATGCGACAACAAATTTTTATTAGAAATTTTTGTACTTAAATTTTATATAAAAAGCTAATCGATAAATTTTATACCGTATTATTTTAGGAAGATTGGATACAAATTATTGAATGCGATTGTACCAGGTGTGTCAGAGTGCAGGTGCGATTTCATGATCATTTTTTTTTCTTCATTTTAGTGAAGTGAAGTACACTGACAGACAAGAAAATTAGATTATTTTAAATATACCCATTTTCTGATACTATCGGTTTTAGGAAGTTTTTTGAAATTACTACCATGAGCGTACACTTTTTGATTCTTTTTTACAGAGTGATTCAAAAATGCACTTACAAACTTTGGCCATAATTTCCCAACAGAAAAAAACCAAGTGTCTTCATCCATATAAGGGATTTTCGAGCAGCCTTGATTTAGGGTTGAAAATATTTTTATCTTATTTTTAACTTTGATGGTAAATTTTGATATAATTTCATGAATGTAAACGAAAAATAAGGATACGATTTTCGATATCTGCTTTGGTTTTAAAAAAATTGAAAACAGGACAAACGTGGATTCAGCCCTCAAATAAGGCGATGGGCACGGCACAACACCCGAAAATCGGCCAAATGCGAATCGGATTAATAAACCTGTAAATTGTTAGTTTGCTTACAAAAATTACATTTGTCACATTTATACTCTAAACTACTGAACCAATTTTGATGAAATTCTTACAATTTCAAATTAAATTCAACGCTAGTATACATTTTACATTAAATAATTTTATTTGGACTCTTTACTTAGATATCAAATTCAAGCTTTTCTTTCGCGAAAGCGTTGTTAATATCATCGATATCCAGATGTTTAGGAGAGCTATCCCGAATAACCTTTCTAGTCCCATTAAGGCACGCAACCAAGAATTTACCCCATGAAGTGTAGAAAACGATCTCTCTGAAGTCGCTACGATGGCCGAAAGACTTTCGGTATAAATCTCGGTCGCATGCTTCAATGAGATGAGCTACCGACTCCGGTAGCGCGCAATTGTTTTCACATTCAATAGTTGATTCAATATCATGCTTGTCATAAAGATATGGGTGGATCCGCCACTGAAGCTGAATAATTCAAGAAAAGTTTCAATATTTTGAAAATTACGCCAGATATCGAAAAATTGTATTCTTACTTTTCGTTTTATTTCTACAAGTTATAAAATAATTTATCATCAAAATTGAAAAAATGTATATTTTTTTATTCATTTACCTGAGATTACTTGACTTTAAGAGTTAAATGTGAATTTTCGTTCAATATATTTATTTATTTTTTAGTTTTAATACTTAAAAAAACCTTGTATAAACAATTTAGTTTTCCAACACTTCCATCATAATACAATCATCCGATTTAGCACTTCTGATCGAAAAATATTAAGTATATTGTTAAATAATGCATGAGAAAAAATTGTAAATTATAATGAAAGCACTATGCACTCAATTTTTACGATACAACCTGTACTTTTTAAAATTACTTGTATAATTAGTACAATAATATTACCTTTTATTTTCACACTGAATCAGAGACTCAAAGACACACTGGCACACTTGTGACCATATAGACCATTTGGACACGAAGAATCATAATAAATTTTTACTAATTTTCGTAAATTAAATAAATATTGAACGGAAATGACAATTTAACAATTTAAAAGTGTCATTATTACACTGAGATCATAAATTATTCACAAACAAACAAATTTAACGAAGCGAAATTCAATGAAAACTTGTGAGTTCGCTAATTTGTAATTCTTCTTAAATGCAATTATCGAGCTGACTAATTCCTTTAGTATAATAACTTTGGGTGGGTGGAAAAATTATAGTAAGAAAAACTTGTGTATTTGTTAAATAGATCAGGAGCTAGGAACCGAAATTACTTGCAGATCGAATTACATATGCCCTGCAGTTATTTATGTATCGTATTCACAAATTTAAATTAAAACATATAAAAATGATTTAGGGTTTTAAAAGTTTTGTCCATTACTGATCGATACAGAATTTGATAGGGTTCCCAAATTTTAAGTTTTTTATCTCTTTTCAGCTTATTACTTACTATTATTCAGCGATTCTCGGTTATTTTTTCTCTACGAATTCAAATTGAACGCCCTTCGACGTTGGTTTGCGAAATTTCGTTCTGGAGATTTTATCCTCAAAGATGAGTTCCATAGTGGTGGATCAAGAGTAATCTAGGGCGAGCGTGTGGATTTGAGGACCTCGGTAGAAACTCACCCATCACAAGCGAAACGTGGGATGGCGGAATAGCTGGGCGTCAGCTTTCATGTGATTTTTGATGGTTTAAAACGTTTTCGAAAGTCAAAAGCGAGAAAAGTTGGTACACAGGCCAAACCATCACAGCAGAGCTCTGCATTTGGTTAATAGAAGAGGTCCGATTCTGCTCCTTGACAAGGTCTGTCGGCACGTTTCACAAATCGCCGTCCGAAAATTAAATGAATTAAGCATCAAAGTTCTGCCTCACCTACCATACTCCCCAGATCTCTCGTCAATCGACTACCATCTTTTCAAGCACTTTGATAACTTTCTCACCGGTAGAACCTTTGTCAATCAAGACCAGGTGAAAACAACCTTCTTCGACTCCATCGAATCCCGAGCACCCAATTTTTATGCCGACTGAATTAATCGACTTGTGTTACGTTGGCAACATTGAATTCAAATGGCGCTTATTTCAATAAAATTGAATAAGTATTCACTGAGAAATTATAGTTTAAAGTGGACTCTGACAATTAGTAGTCGATCAAAATTTTAGTACATTAAGATTACGCAATGATAATTGACATTCGAACCCCCCCCCCCAGCTCAGAAACGTTTTTATTTGGGTGCCGTGTCCATTGAGACTTTTATTCAGAATGCCAACATCTACAAAATCTCGCAATGTGAGCAAATATGAACGAAATCCAATTGATGTAAGATTTGTGTGGGGTTGTTTCTGTTAGTAGTTGTTGGGAGTCGAGTGCGGCAACCGGTCTAAAAAGCGCAATAAAGTATTTATCATATAAACATATACCCACATATGGGTTATTATCGGTATTCACTATTCGATATGTATTATAGCGTATATACGTCAATTGTATACGTAACGTAACGGCACGTAATACAGTGTTGTAACAGCAAGCAAAGCTAGCAACACGTGTCTTTTATCCGATTCTTTTCATGGAAATCTTATCTATTTCGTATTGTCAATTTTTTGTTCGTATTTTCCTATTGACGTAAAAAATATTCCGGAGAAGACCTATTACAAATCTTTTGGAAATTATCCCATTAAGAATTAATAACTTTAATCAGGATGCCAAGATCAAGAAAATCTCGAAATTTGAGCAAATTTACGACGGAAACCTTAATTCCTACAAGATTTGAGCGGGCCTTTTGGCCATTATAAATCAGACTAATAATGTCCAAAACTTTCCTAATCGTTACAATTGGTATTTGGGTAAAATTGGGTTTCTTATAATCTCACAATTTCAGTTCAAAATCTTTTGATCTTTTTCATGTACAACTCAGTATACGCATAGTATTTAAACAAATAACTATTTGTTTTTGTCAGCTTTCTTTCGTGTAAAATATGAATGTTTACACTGGATTAATTAGTGAAAGCATAGCAAGCACTGGGAAGTTAAATTGGATATTACTAGAATAGAAATTGTCGTTAAGTTCGCCAAGCCATAATTTCGATTTAAAAAAAGTCATTATTTAAAAACACACTACTAAACTTTTGAAATTGAAAAGAATTCTAAAAGTTTTCAACCTAAAATACCGATTTTGTGTATTTTGTTCGAGGTTTCGTCTATCTGGGTAGTTTAGGTTAGGTTAGATTGAAATGACCCTGACTCAGAAACCTGAAACCCATTGCGCTACCTATTATTAATACTCATTAGCGTCTCTCGTATCGTCATTTCGAAACATTTCCAGGTTTTATTACAAAGCTCATTATTTTTTTCAAGAACCTTTTTTTAGAAGTTTTCGATAACTTTGTCCCAAAATATCAGAACGTTGCTTGTTCTGCACCTTTCAAGAAAATAGATCATTTGTTGAAAATTTTTTTGAAATTTCCATGAAAATTTTAGTTTTATAATAAAATCAACCCCGAATAGAAAGCTTTAATAAAGTTTGAAATCATAGACCTAGAATATTCTTCAAAACAATCACATTTAAAATTTTAACCATTATTATTCCATTTTTTAATTTCTTTGCTTAAAAGTTTTGAATTAATTTGAGTTTTTCTCGTGGATGTTTTAATGAATTCTTACCAAAACTTTGTTTTTCAAGCTTACCATTACCATTATTTATTAACCTAAGATAAAAATTTGATAAACTTACCGATAAACAAAAAAAAGTTGACTACGTTTAAAATCCGATATGATACAAAATTTCCACTAATTTTTCTTTTATAAAAAAATGATTATTTATTACTTAATAGGCACTGTTTTAAAATTTATATTTTCACTTGCAGTTTATAATCTAGTAGTTTCTAGATGGAGCTTTAATTCACGTCAAACGTATCTTCCACACTTTTCTCTTAAAATTTCCACCACAATTCGTGTCTCTCTGTCTCTTTCGTTTTCGAAATCTAGAGAATTTATCCACAATTCAATATTTCAACCAAAAAAAAAACTTAATATAAAAAAAAAGAAAGAAAAATTGGTTAAATTTTCGGGAAAATGTGAACACTACGAGATTTTATTCAAATTATAACAAAATGAAAATATGTACTGAGGGTAAAAACTCTAGTGGTTTTTCTAATCGAAAATATCATCTCTAAATAAAACTGTTCGGTATATACGTTCGCTTGTATTCGATCAATATACCGAATGAGTTATATAGGGTGGTCGACTAGCTCACTGCTTATAAATGCGCTACTAACAGTTACAACCTAGCTCATTATTTAAATATCCTGTATATATCGAAATATATAAATTGGCTTCCTTTTAAAAAAGAGAGTTCTTGTATTTTAACTTCTCTTAAAATTCAGCTTACGAAATTGCAAGAACCGATTTTCACATGTTTCTGAACAGACAGATTTTTCAAAAAAGAGAAATTAAACCATTTTTCAGACACCTGGATAAAAATTTCTTATCCGCAATCGTTATTTCTTACCATTCTTAATATTATTACCCAAAAGTTTTATATTTCTCTGCTACTTGAATGAAATTCGATGTAAGAAGCTAAATTAAAAAAAAAAGTTTAGTCGCGACGGCGGGAATCGAACCCGCTACCCTAAGCATACCACGGACGGAATTGGTTATGCCTTAACCAACTGAGCTAATAGGGCGACTAGTTTTATGAAAATATAAAGGAAACAATTTTTGTGCTTTTTTCTTTCTCCTGAATGGTTTTTGAGATATCACCTGAAAAGATACAAAGTTTTTGTAATTTTTGGATACATTCCAGCTTATACAGTGAATTTTATTCAACGAATTGAAATTGAAAAGATTGTATCTCTCTTAAGCTTACATATTTAAAAAGGAATTTAAAAACAAGTGAAAACAAACAATTGACTGAGTTAATTGTTGAAATACCATGTATAGACAGTGTTGATTACTCTGTCACAAACAAGTCACACATATATAATTGATATTTTCATATACATACTATACAATTTGCGCATAATTTGCGCTCTCACGAGTAAACAGTGATGTTTACATAAAAATGTTTCAAACCAAAGTTGTTTATTTTTTTTTATAAGGAACTTTTTTTACATTTAAACTTTTGTTCTATCTCTAACGGTTAACAAGATGGGTTCTACGGACCCAAGACCTAATTGACCTATGTTGCTCATTTACGAACTCGGCCTCACTTTTTACGTCCTTAGCATGCTATAAAAATCTCAGCTTGATATATCTTTTCGATTTTGAGTAATCTTGATGACAGACGACAAACAGACAGACAATCGGAAATGGACTAATTAGGTGATTTTATAAACACCTATACCAAAAATTTTTTATTTAGTATCATTATTTTTAAGCGCTCCAAACTTGTGACTAAACTTAGTATACCTTGGTATATTTCATATACATGGTATAATAATCAAAGATAAAGTTTTAGAAGATAAATATTTCGAAGGATTTACACATTTGACAAGCTTATTTGACTACAATTTACGAACTTATTTAACTACACCTTATCTATCCAATCACCCTGTCCAATTTACTATGCTCGAAATAAGTTAGCGCCAAATATTTTTTTCAGAAAATTTTTTTTGATATTAAATTCTAAATCGACCTTTAATGAATCGAATTCATAATTTACACGTTTGCTCGGAAAATTTGTTCTTGAAAAAGAATAAACTAAGTAAATAATATTTATTTAATTATTGATGACCGGTGATAAACTACGCATGCGTATGCATACGATTTGTGTGTATATGTGTAATGTGTATATGAACACTTCGAAAGCAAGAAAGAATTTTATATTATTGTGATATAAACCTTTATTTTTAACACTCAGCAATTCTGTGTACAAAAACTTCGAATAATTCATGTATATCGATTCAAACGTTTTATTTTTATTTTCAAATTATTTATTAATAATTATGTGATGTTTTTCGATGTGAAATATTTTTCGGTTAATTGATTAGTTCGAAATTTTTTTTCTACCACATCTTCACAAGCTCTTTATAATTAAAACAAAAAACTAAAATTCAGGTCATGTGATTATATAAAAATATGATTTAAAACAAAGATTTTCAAAATTTTGAGAAATCCTCATGGCATATCAAATAAAAATTGGTTTTTCGAAGTGCTTCAATGAATTTTCCAAAAAAACTATGAAGAAACTCAAATTATTATAATTTCAATATGTAAGTATAAATTTTCGACCAAAAAAAAACAAAAGCGAGTATCCTTTATTCTATGTAATATCTAGCTCAAATTTTTCCTTAAAAGCTTTAATTGTTGTAAAAAAAAAATCGAATTAATGTAATTAATTATTAATAAAACGCAATTCGAAATTAATTGAAAGGTATTTAGAACGAACATGTAATACGCGCATTGCAGATATATTTACAGCACCGGACTTTTTTTTAAAATTAAAACAAAATTTGTTTGGCTAATTAATTTTGAGAAGTTAAGTGTTCCAAATTTTTGCTGAAAAAATTGTTGTTGTTGTAATTTTTCGATGTGAAGTCCGATCCTGTAAATATTTGACAGGCGCCTATTAGATTCCCTGATATCGTGTGATCGTGTATGCTCGCGACAAATGTATTAAGGTTACTTATACTATATGTCTGGTCGATATATAAATACTACAGTCATTTTGGCATTTTATTCCACAAAAAATACAAATAAGCTGAAAATATTGAAAAACATTTTCTTTTAAAAGATTTTTTTTTGTGGAGATGTTCAAAAATTGATATTAAAATAAATTTATTTATTTTTTGGTAGATTTTGGACTTTTGGGATACTGTTTTAGTTTTTTTCAACAAGTTGCGCAAAGATTTAAGTCGATAGGTTCAATAGATTGTACAGAATCGTGTGACTCATTTTGTTAAATCATATTTCGAGGAAACACGCTTAAAGCAAACACGTAGCCAGGGGAGGACTAAGGGACAGGGAGTTCTGAAAAAACTTCCCACCCGAAAGTTTAGAAAATTTAAAGAATCTTATATCAGAATAGAAATACATGCTGAAAACTTAACTTTTGGAACTTGCTGAATGAATGTCAAGTAACAATCCCCTCAATAAATTTTTTCCCTGAGTTACATATAAATGACTTAACATTAAGCTTCGAAGTTTTTTGTAACACGCTTGACTAATGTTTCTACAAATTTTAGCTTATTTTTACAGGGTGTCCCACGGTGACAGCCCATTAGAAGTTTCTGAACAACCAGACATAATAGAAATTTGAAAATTGGTATTCCCCAGGTGCAATTTTAAGTACTTCAAACAGGAAATTGATCTCACGTGTGGCTGAATTCTTTAGCTCTTAAATAAGCCTGGTTGAAACCCTCTATCTTATTTAGTAAGGAAGTTACAGCCTCTTTGCAACTCGTCTATTTGCTGCAAAATTTCTAATAAATACCGATTATGGTGGAATACCAATTTTCAGATTTCTATTATGTCTGGTTCTCCAGAAACTTCTAAAGTTCGGTCACTATGGGACACCATATATATTTTTTTAAATGAGGTTTCGAGGAAAACTGTTTCAAAATGAGTGTAGTAGAAAAGCTTTAAAATAGCTTTGTGTATTTGTATAATATAATAAATAAAAATATTGTTTGTGAACTGAAAAGAAGATCAACTTCGATATAATTTCGAGTATAATTGTGTATTGTAAATTGATCTTCTTTTATTGCAATAATAAATGAATGTTTCAGTTTGGTTCGAGCAATCAGAAGGTACTAAACACAAGTGTGACTCGAACAGTCTCAGATAATTGAATTGAATGTTTGTCTCTGTACCTATTCTTCAACAGCGATTGTACTTCTGTTCTATGTTCAATGACTTCTACAACTTGAATGTGATATCAATTTATCTTTTTCTTTCATTCTTTTAATTTTTCTTCACCATTTTCACATGTTTTCTTTAACAAACAATTCAATTTTCATTCTATTTTTAATTTTCTTTAGTAAATTGCACTGTAGTTATTTAGAAGATGTATAGATAGTTTTCACTGCATGGCTTTGTAGGTAATTGTACATAAATAGTATATTTTTTGGTGGTAGGGGTTTATCAGGCACTCAAAGTTTAGAAAACGAGTAAACTGGTACTAAAATTAGCATTAGTCGTTTAATTGTTTAACAAAAGATCCATTGTTAGAATTAAAAATAGAAATGAATAAATTTAACTTTCCAAAATCGTCGAAACATGAACTTTTATTCTGAAATTATGAACTAAGGTCAAATATTGAACAATCATTTGGTCATTTAAAAATGTTGGCCTGGATTTCCAGAAATTATTATTTAATTCCCTCAAATTTCAGAAAAAAAGTCGTAATAATTTATTTTATAGTGTAGTATTAATCATAGGCGTCCATTCCCTCTCCCCAGTCAAAAATGGCTTCGGGCATCTCGATATCTCCTTAATAATGTATCTGTGCCCCTTGAATAATTTCATTTAAGCTACGCCTATGTTATTAGTAATGTGACAGATTCCAAAACATATTAGACTAGTTTCATGAGCTAAAACTCCAAGAGTTTATTAGATCTAACTTAGATTATTCACCAAAAGAGAAAAATAGAGTTAGTATTTAATTAGAATTAGATTGAAAGTGATTCCTCCTCAGCTTACAACATCCTATGATCTTAATCTAGGCGCATTTTTTTGGGAAACAAACAATTCGAAATGTCTCCCATCCGATTTTATTTTATACAAAAGCACTGCGTTACGCGAGAGGATGTTCCAGAAATTTCTCAAAGTTTTTCCAACATTTATAAAAAAAGGAAATGAAGTAAGGAATCAAATATTTGGATTTAGCCTGAGGAGTTTATGCTTCTTCGCCAATTAACCGAGCAAGCAAAGGTTGAGGTGTCTTTATGGGTAAATTTGTTTATCATTTTTTCGCTAGAACTGCAGTAAATCTCGTTTTGCAGACAGATATTTTGAAGGTGCAAATTGGCAAGATAAAAATTAGTAGAAAATTAAAAATTTTATATGAGTGCCTGAAACTTTTATAACACAAAAGCAAACAAATACACAGAATCAAAAAAAATGAACACAATGAATTCAAATTTAAAAAAAAAAAGAAGCTTAGTTTTCACTAATTAGTGGGGCTATCAAACATGTATTTTCTAAGATAAACCTTTATATTTAGGAAGATGATTGTGGCAATTGTTTGACCCAACTGTATGGTGTGTCATGACCAGTTTGAACTATTGGAAGAAGATAAAGTAAATAAAAATCATCTCCAAGAAAACTTTCCAAAGATTTAATTCAAGAGTTCTAGAATAAAAGAACATAAAGATGGCTGACGCAGAAGATAAAGATATACGGACATTCAAAGAAAAAATGTTATTTTATACGACGGCCTTTTTCATCCTTCTAGGTACGTTCAGTCTCTTCGCTTTTCTCTTCTTGGTTCCATTTGTAATCGATCCAGCCTTTACAACGATCTTTATGGAGTTTAATGAGGTGGCTGCACTGTGTGTAACAACAAACACAGAATCCTTTCAAGGAGTGTCAAATTGTTCGTGGACATCATGTCGAGAAGGATGCACCAAAGATGTGTACACATGCACTCAAATACGTGTCAATTATAAGATATTACCAACAGATGACGAAGAGTCAATTATCGAGGAAGTTGCAGATGCGATTGAAGGAGAGACAGGCGAAGGTAGAAATACCAATGGGGACGAATTAGGTGCGACGTGGCAGTTTGTGGATAACGATAACAATCGGAAAGGGGTCTATGCATTAGCACGCTATGAGCGTGCAATCCGCGAATATGATTACAACGATGACGATTCAATACCCTTCCCCAACGTCGATTCGGATAACATAATCACCGATGATTTTTCAATTTTGGCTGATGGAGATGTTGAAAAAGAACGTTTACCAGATTCAGAACCCACCGGTTTAATGGGTAATAACAGTGAATGGTTTTTTACGGGTGCAAAACTCTTTCCAAATGTGAAAGGTTGTGGATATCCTCCCATTTTAAACTGTAGCATATTTTATAAGAAGTACATGGAAATCGGAACTAATTTCTCCTGTTATTATAGTACAATTGATCCAGGGATCGTGATAAGTGAATTAGATATGTGGCAAGTTTATATGAACCTTGTGTATGCAATGGCAATACCTATCCCATCATTTATAGCCTCTGTAATTTATTTAACATTTGCGTACTTTAAAATTTACAACGATGACGAAGAAACTGCACCTTTGGAAGCGAATGCTGAAGATATGGATGTCGAAGGTGCAAACACAAATTCAATTCATACAGAAACACCAATACCTCCGACTAGTGGTGCAATCACACCCGGCAGTGAAGTATTTAGAGAAGATTTAGCTAGCTTCGGCCATCAATTAAAAGTGAAAATGGCTGATGAAATGAGTAGAGAAAGTTTAGTAGATGCCGTCCCAACACTTACCAATTCAATATCAATACCCGGATGAGAGGAAAGCTATCACTCACACCTAAGACTTGCTGCCGTTTATACTGAGCCCACAATCAAATAAGGCTCAATTCAATTCATCAATTCAAGTGAGTCAACGGTGATTGCAGTGAATGAAATCATCCATCACATCATTTGTGAACTTAAAATTCTATTTTGGCTGGAAGTTCAAAGTTCAAGTTACAGTTCACCAACTCTGAAATAAAAAATCAATCAAATCAAATCAATTTATGACATCCGTCGTTACGTTACGTGTGTGTATGTGTGTTATTAGCAAAAATCAAATTTATTCAGAAAAAAAATACTAAAATATACGCCTCCACTCCATGAATTATAAATAATAGCTGATATCACTGCCGCCCTCTGCACTGCACTTCTAATTTCATCGTACATCGTACATCCTACATCTGACACTTCAGGTGATCTTCAGGTGAACACGTCATGACGTCACGTCGAGGGTCACCATTTCACATTGTAAAACTGTAAAACTGTAAAGCTCTTAAGCTGTAATTGAAGGCAATAAGAATATATAAATGTAGTAATTTATTGTCTCGAAAAACATCCTTTAAATTTTAGTTACAAATAGATAGCGCTAGAATTACATAGAATATGATAGTAAATCCATTTTGCTGACACCATATTAAAATAGAGCTCATTACCGATTCCCATCAACCAAAACCATCGATCACAACCAAAGGAACTGACGATTTTGACGCAAAAACGCGATCTTAGATTTTAAGAGGATGTCTTTAAGTTTTATATTGATTTTGATGTTCAACGATCGATGTCAAATTATCTAATCCACAAAGTGATTTTTTTTCTATATGCGTTCTTTGCTAAAATATGCGTTGCGCCCAAAAATAAAGAATGCTCATTTGCATTATCAAATTCTTTAAAAAAAAAAACGCGTTGTGATATATAACATTTTTTCAAAAATGACTTTGTCGAGTCAAGTTAAAGTAATATTTATAAAAAATAATTAAGCAATTCTTTGTTAAAAGTGACTGAATATCGCTTTAAAATTTATAGTTATTATAAAAATACTCTTTTATCAAAATCCAAACTAAAACGGGGGAATGAGGACAAGCTCAAAGCTCAAGAAATATAATTTTTAATAAAAAAAATCAACAAAATTATAAATATTTTTCAATTTGCCTTAATAAAATAGTAATGAAATTTTTCTCCTAATGTGTCTATTATAGAGTCCACAAAAAATTCATAAATTTATACAGTCTGAAGCTCATTTTGAGAAAAAATCAAAGGAGGAAAAATTTCCAACAAGTTTTCATACTGATTGGCAAGTAAATTAATAATTTGTTTTAGATTTTAGTTTGGACAAAGTTTTCTCCTTTAATTATTCTTACAATGATCACGAAACACTTTGTATATATCGCTTTAAAAATTTACTTACCATAGTTTTAGGCTGAAAAATTTGGATTTATTTAATTATTAATTCAATTCTTTTTCGAATTGGTGAAATCAAAAAAATTAAATCGTGAATTGTTCAGTCATAAACTAATTCGCAATCTTCGCACTATTTCGCAATAATCATTGGAGATTGAGAATATAAGGACAGGATGTTTTTTCAAAAGCAGTCTAAGGGATTTATGCATCATTTAATTTTTGATTTTCTTTTTAAAATTAGCCTTTTTTAAAAATCATACCATTTTCAAAGACAGGTCAAAAAAATATGCCCAACTGCCAAATTGTGGAAAATAAGTTATCGAAATAAGTAGGTGAGAAAAGAAATAGAAGTATACAATTTTCTAGCAGGTGATGACGGATTTTACTTAATGGTTTTCTCGCATATTTCTTGAGGGATAATGAAAGACATGCCAAAACTAATGTAATTGGCGAAAATGTAAAACGATTTTATGGCGCTTGTAGGTTTAATGGCGATGCATTTTGTATAAATCGACTAATTGAAAACACCCCTGAATATTACAAGTAAAATGGACAAAAAGTTATTATTTCAACTCTTTAGTCACAACGAGCGTTTTGCTTTGTAGTTTCCGCTGGTCGGCAACCCCGACTAGGGATGTCCACTGAAAAAATACATCGATGTATCATTCGATACAATGCATCGAGAATATGCATCGATGTTTTCCAATGTATCGGATCGATGTTTTCTCAACATCGAGTACTTTTACTAATATAGCAAAAAGATGTAGTCAACTTCCTGACCACTGACGGATTTAAGGGAAAATGGCCAGTGTCGTTTTCGATAATGAACTTGGCGCACCCTTGTGATGCCCTATTGATTGGCAACGACTCCTTTGCCCACCTATTAATCTTTGTTACCATTGATTCGATGTTTTAAGAAAATACATCGATACATCGAGTAAATCAATATCTTCTCAAAACATCGGATCGATTCAATGCATCTTACTGTAAATATCGAATGAGTTCGATGCATCGATGTATATCAAATATCCCTAACTCCGGCCAAATCGTATCTTTGCAGGTAAATAAACAAGGAAATCATTGACCGAAATCCGTCATCACTTCGCATTCTAATTTGCCATTTCTAAAACAATTCAAACAATTAAATTATGTATAAAAGACTCATTTTTTTGAAAAACCTCCTGTATGTTATTTCGACGTTGTTTTGCAAAAAAATTTGGACTCAAATTATTGGTATTTGGTGGTACAAAGAACATATTAGAAAAAGCAAATATAAATGCCAGTGTTGAATAAAAATTTTAATAAAAAGAGATTTTATTTGACATATAAATTTACATATTGTTATTATTTCAAATTCTATTTAAAAAAAAGATACTTACCTAAGTAGATAAAAAACAAATGAATATTAGATTATATTATATCAGTAGCGGGATTTTCTAGCATTCTAACTCTGGAACAAACATTTCACAATTGTCACTTTAAGAATCCCGTACGATTCAAATGGTAGAACTTTCTGAAACTTTCGACTCTAGAAATTGTTAATAAGTAGATATAATCAAAAAGCTACACAGCCACTAGTTCTAAAACTTTAAATTTTTGGAGGAAGGATAGGAAAATTTTTCCTATCTCCTATAGGAAAATATTCCGCCAGATATGGGCTTCCGAAA
The DNA here is from genome assembly GCF_905475395.1 of Chrysoperla carnea. Lineage (NCBI taxonomy): Eukaryota > Metazoa > Arthropoda > Insecta > Neuroptera > Chrysopidae > Chrysoperla > Chrysoperla carnea. The sequence continues at coordinate 36,610,470 of NC_058342.1, forward strand.
GCAATTGTTGTTATCGCCAATGATTAACCATTGACCGTCCGTATTTAAAAAAGGCGAACTTCTAAAAACTTTGTGCCTGTGTAGGCTTTTGAATATTTACCAAGAACTAGCAAAGTGTATCGATTCAGAAAGCTTAACCGAAAGCTATTGGGGATTCTTTGATAAATTTACAGTTTTGGTGATTTCCTGCAATACAAAAATCAAGTCTTCTTATAAAGCCTTATTAATTGATTCAAGTTCGATATAGTTTACCAGAAAGAATAGGAGCCGACAGTCGACAGTCCTTAGATAGAAGGGGGAAGTTAAAATAGTACCAATGCATGCTTTAGTGGGAAAGGCCTTAGTAAGTAGCACACTTTACTGAAAATAATTTTACGAATCTTTTAATAAATTTAGAAATGTTTTTGTTTTTTAGTAATTAGCTTAAAATTAAGATAGGCGGGGGGAGGGTAGTGCCTTAAGGAAACAATTTTATTAATAGTTACTTTTTAAATAGTTCAACCAAAACGAAATAAATAATCAAAAAAACACCATTCCACTGTAATTTGACCTTGAAAGCTGACAAAATTGAAAAGGTTTTTGTTTAGAAAGCTAGTAAGTCCTGCCTGCTACCAGAATGAGAAAATAAGCTTTTATACAGAATAAATTATAAAACTAATAAACTTTAACTATTGTTAAATAGATAAAATTAATACTTAATTTTCCCCGAATCGTAAAGTGCACATGGATGTTTTCGGGAGGAAATTTTTTCGGAATAAATTTTTGTTTTGGTTCTTCTAGAACGATCATTGAAATATTCTGTTTGTAATAGAGGAGGTGGATGTTTCTCTGGAGGATAATTCATTCAGTAAGAAGTGTTGGTAGCCCACAAGTGGCTGTCTTAAGTAATATGGAAGGTCTTCCTCTTAGAAAGTGGAAAAATGACCTGCTAGATTTAAGGATGGTCCGTAGTTACGAAAAGAAGATTGGGAATCAATGAACGAAGTTTTGTCCAAATTTTGATTGAGTAGTTATTACACTCACTAGAATATTTCAGTGACCGTTCCAGAAAAATCAAACTAGAAATGTTATGCAAAAAATGTTCCTACCGGCTGCGCCCATTTGCTCAATTTTAGAATGATCATGATCAATAAAATTATATTATAAATGATATACATTTTGTACATAAAAAAATCATTATCGAAATTTATTAAGATTTAAAAAAAAAAAAATATTTAATCGAATCGATTTCAATCGTTAAATAATTTCGAATTGAAATCGAAAAAAAAAATTTTTTGTGATTTTCAAATAAAATTTTTATAAGTGTGTGTTACATAGATAAATAAATAAATAACAAAACAAACAAATATTCTAAAAAAAAACGTAAATAAAATATATTTTCTAAATTCTATTTTTGAGTTGAAATTTGTTTGGGAATGGGTTCGACATTTTATATAAATAGTTTTTTTTATTAATTCGTTTTAAGCCAGGGTGGGATCAAAGATTACTTTTAAACAAACGACCTATAATTTGATTTTCGTTTTTTTTGGAAACTTGGACTGATCCATCCAAAAAAATTCTCAAATAACCTCAAATTTTGAAACTTTTTTTAAATTAGCCACATTACACAGTTTTTTTTAGCTTTTTGGATCATAATTCATTGGTTATTTAATAGCAAGCTCAATTTAACAGCAATATGATCACAGAAAGTGTCATTTCTCAAATATTATAGGCAATGTACTTTACATTGATGTAAATTTTGTGCAATAATCTACTCGTTTCGTCCCAATATAAATAGAAATATGATCACACACAAAAATTTACTATTCGGAGTCGATTTGATATTTATATTAAAACGGGGTTAAAAGTTCCTCGCACATTTTTTAAGAAAAAGTGATCCCGGTCAAAGGCTGACATTCCCTAAATTTTTAGGTTTGTTAGTATGGAGGGTAGGGATAAGGAGTTAAAGTAAAAAAGTGTCCATCTAAAAACAGGAGGTGTTTGATATGAAATTCTCTATCCTTCTCGAACAAGTTTTTTAGATCTTTATCTTACTCTTATTACTTTGAGCACTTCTTTTAAAACTTACACTTTTGCTACAGCAGCGCCACCAGAGATGGTTCTCTTTATATACAGAGATGATTCTGCTTACCTCTACCCTTCATATTTGTTAGAGATGATTTTTTCATAAGAAATGTGCTTTATTTAACCAAATTTTTTCGACTTATGTGTGGGAAATAAGTAACTTTTGGTTCCATTCTGTAATCGATTTAATATCCATAAGGGGCTGTGCATATTTTCATCTTAAAAGGAAAAGTCCACGTAGCAATATATCATATTCTAATCTTGTTTCAATACTTAACAAACATTGTTCAAGCTTTACGTACGTTTATTTTTTAGACCACAAATTCAATGTATGGTTATCAAAATGGGACCACGATCACAACACATATGTCTATTCAAATATTTACAAATATTTGCTCTGGGCCCTTTCAATAATAATACTAACAAATTTATGGGCGAAGTTCATTTGAATTTATGGTCTAAAAATAATTTTTTGTTTCTAATATTATAGATACTTCACTACCAAGAAGGCCTGTTGGATCCTAGTTTTTTTCGAATGCAAGAAGCCATTTTGTAAAATTTTGTTCTCAAAATGTATTATCAATTTATTTTGAATTCTATTTCATAGTTCAGCCATTAGGAAGATTTTCATTCGACATGATCGGATTACTCAGATATTATACCATTTTCTGTTGTACTTTGATGTTGAGTTAAGAATCATCATTTTACAGAAATACACATGCGCAATATCCAATATTGAATATCTAATATTTGCCATGGCAACCTCAGAATGCCATTAACATATAGGAAAAAGCTTAAAGTTGCTCGAAAAAATTCTGCAAAATTTGGAAGTTTAATATAACGTCAAAAATATTCCAGAAAATTCGATATTATCTTAGTATTCGATCATGCTATAAAAATCGTATATTTTTGATCTAATGACTGATCTAAATTAGTTCATAGTGTTTAAGAGGAAAAAAAAAAACGAATGCTTTAAATAAAAATGAAAAAAAAGGGACAGGATTTATATGGAATTTATTTGAAAAATTATTGGAATACTCATAAATTTTCATATAAATAATATTTCTTTTTTTTTTACAGAAATATATTTAAATAATGTTCTGGCTTGAAAATACATTTATTCCTTTCAAATTGAGGCATTGTTGAAGATGCTTAGTTGAGCCATTTGTGAATGTAGCGAGCTTCATTTATGTATGTCAAATTACAAGTAAAGGGTAATCTTGAACGCCATTTTGAATCCAAGTTCTTAGAAAGAGACAACACGTTTAATTTGTGAAGTATGCGATCCGTATTATAAAAATAATGAATTTAAGAGAAGGTCACACAAAGTGAGAGAGAAAAAAAGAACGCTAAATAAACTATACGTGTTCTTTGTTGCACGAAGTTTTTCTTTAAAAAAAAGGTAAAATGACTGGGAAAATGGTATTTCTGGACTTATCTCTATCTCTCTCAAAATAAAAGGAAAAGGATAGAGATATTATCCATAGAGATAATCCAATAAAGCCGCAAAAATCTTCCATAAGACATAGATAGAGATAAGATAGAGCAAAGACTCTATCAGAGGATTACCAGGCCTGTCTCTTTCACTGCAAGTACCGAGCTAAAGCCATGTCAGGGTAGCTGCCTACACCTCTGGATGTAGACTTAAAAATACTATTCAAAATATGAAATTTTTAAACCCAAAATGTCATTTTTGACCTCTTGAGTCAAAAGGTATGTAATCTTTCAAAACTAAATTGGAAACAAAATGGCAATTAAAATTATCCACATATACAGGGCTGTATTTCAAGTAATTCAAACATATGTAAATCAAGTTACAGGGTAAAAATTGGGCTGAAAAAAAAAAACTAACCACATATGTTACCCAAAAATCAGCTTAAAATAAAAGCCCTTTCTAAATAAGTACTAAAAGATAGTGTACTAGCCATTTGAATAGCACAAGTGTACTATCTCCTTTATTTATTGTGTAATGTTTCAAAGATTTTCAAAAAATTTGTAACCAAATCAAACTACATCTATCAGACAATAAAAATTTATCATTTTGAAAAGCTTTTTCGTTGCACAACACTTCATTTTCTGCAAACGAACAAACCTTCCTAAATTTGTATACAATTCTGTGAAAACTGTTCAAGAAGAAATAATACGCACTAAATAAAATAATACTCTAGGCGCCAAGTTCGACTCTCGTAATCGATGCAAGTCTTCGCAAAAAAAGAGTCTTGCAAATTGTTTGTTAAATCCATAGTTTTCAAGAAAAGAATGGACAAAGTTTCAAAAACTTGTCTTTCTAAAAAACTTAGTATTTTGTAATTTTTTTTTTGCAAATTGTGGATTTTACAATTTGCAAGACACTTTCTTTTTATTTAAAATAGGCTTAAAAATCTATTTGAAAAAATTTTCCACTAAAAAATGTTTCTATTTCTCAATTTTTCTTTTGAAAAGTTATGCTCATTGGCTTCGAAAAATGGCTTAGCGCCTAGACTAACAACAAAATAAACAAAGTCCATATTATAACGAAAATACTGTTTGTAGTTTTTCAAAAAAAAAATAAGTAATAATTAAAATAATTAAAAATAGTGAAAAACAAAGGAAAATTAGCTTAAATGAAAAAAAATGTAAGCCGTACTGTTTATAAAAAAAAAGTTATGCACAAAAGAAAATTTAATTACGCTCATTAAAAAAAAAACTAAACAACAAATGCGAATATTGTAAGCGAATGTGAAAAATTTTAACAAAAAAAAAAAAATCAAAAAAGAAAAACAAAAAAAAAACAGAAATTTATGTATTTACAATGCAAAATATATTTCAAAATTTTCATACACCCAAATTTGGATCGTATTTTTTTATTTCACTTACCTTTCTAGATATTTGGCATTTATTTGGACTAGGACTTCAGAACTTCGAAACTTAACACAGGTAGGTTAAATTTGACCATAAATATGAAAAGTATATCCCAATTTTAGTGGAATTACATATTTTGTTTATCAAAATTGAATATAATTTGAATATGATAGAGCAAAATTAAATTTTTTGGATTTTGATGACGTCACTAAGTTAAAAATTGGATTTTTTTTTGATAATACAAATTTTATCCGATCTGAATGGAATTTTTTTTTATACCTACTAATTTTGGGTCAAGCTTTTCATTTTTAATGTTAGTTTTTAGCTTAAACTTTATCTTTGTGGGAAATATCGGTACCAGAACTCCAATATCGTGAAAACTTTTATAGGTAGGTTAAATTTGACAACAAATTTGAAAAGTATGACCCAAATTTAGTATAATTCCATACTTGTTTTATTCAAATTGGATAAAATTTAGATGTGATAGAGCAAAATTTAATTTTTAGGATTTTGATGACGTCATAAAGTTCAAAAAATTGATTTTTTTATAACACACCTATATTTTATCCGATCTGAATGAAATTTTTTTTGATACCCACTAATTTAGGGTCAAACTTTTCATTTTTGATGGTAGTTTTTAGCTTAATTTTACCTTTGTGTGAAATATCAGTACCAGGACTCCAATATCTTCAAAACTTTTATAGGTAGGTTAAATTAGACCATAAATTTGAAAATTATGACCCAAATTTAGTATAATTCCATACTTGTTTTATTAAAATTGGATAAAATTTAGATGTGATAGACCAAAATTTAATTTTTAGGATTTTGATGACGTCATAAAGTTCAAAAAATTGATTTTTTTCATAATACACACAAATTTTATCCGATCTGAATGGAATTTTTTTTGATACCTACTATTTTTGGGTCAAGCTTTTCATCTCTAATGTTAGTTTTTCGCTAACACTTACTTTTGAACTAAATACCAGGGCCAGGATCTCAAAATCTTAAAACCTAACACATGTAAATTTGACCATAGATATGAAAAGAACGACCCAAATTTAGTGGAATTACATACTTTGTTTATCAAAATTGAATATAATTTGGCTATGATAGAGAAATATTAAAATTTTGATTTTGATGACGTCACTAAGTTAAAAAAATTGATTTTTTTTTGATAATACAAATTTTATCCGATCTGAATGGAATTTTTTTTGATACCCATTAATTTTGGGTCAAGCTTTTCATTTCTAATGTTACTTTTTCGCTAACACTCACTTTTGAACTAAATGTCGAGCTCAGGACTTCAGAATCTTGAAGAAGTGTAAAAGTACAGGAAGTAAAGGAAGTAAAGAATAAATAATAAATGTAAATGTTTAAAATGTTCATATATTTCATGCATATATATTTACAATATTTACCATTTTGTTTTTTTTTTTTATAGGTTTTTTATAATTTTTTTTGTAATATCCATTTTTGTTTTTAAAACTATTATTTTTATGTATGTTAAATTACTTACAACAATTTGTTTAAAAATGACTTTTTCAAAGACAATAAATCGATTTGATTTTTGATAACGACGCCCATTTGTGGTTTTTGAAGGTCAAGGTGTCATAGCCATATTTTTTTTTTAAGTTAGATAAATTACAAACAAGATACATGAAACTATATTTATATATATTTTTTTTTATATACAACGTGTATCAAGGGCATCAAACTTCTTTGAAATAAGAAAAACCAAAAAAACAAACGATTTCCTTGATACACGTTCCATAAAAAGTAATTAACGTAAAAAGTGAATCAAACAATTCAATCATTCACACAAATTAGAAAGATTATTGATTCAATTACAATTATCGAATTTATTTGAAAGTGGTTTCCTCTCGAAAGGTATTCTTTAGTTGGGGGACCCAACGATCTTGTCAACTTTGAACCTTATAAACAGCGAGGTCTTAGCTACAGAAACAACTAGGCTCCAGCCCACAAGCGACAACGTTAACATCAGTACGAATTAGTAATCAGTAATTATTACGTCACTAAAAGTTCATTTGGTGGCTAGAAAACTAAAATCATCTTTCTCCGAAGAAAAATGAGAGCCTGAACATCAAAAAACATGCTTAAATACCAAAAAGTCGGGTAAGAGTGTCCCAATTTGACCTTTTGATGTTTCTGCTTACCTTTGATGGGCGGATTTGCATTTTTTTTGGGAAAAATTCGCTTCTAGTGACATTTTCTTTCTAGAAAAATAATTATTCGTATGAGTAGATCCCTTTGAATGTAGATGAATTGAGGAAGCTCTGTTTTTTTTGAGTTTACTCCTTAAGAATCGATCGAAGACGCCCGGTATGAAAAAAAACATGAAGAGTAAAAAATCGAGTGATCGAATGACCTCGTTACCTATGGGCACACCTTAACCCTTTTAGTACTGCGTGTGTTTAGCTTGTACACTTTTGTACTGTCAACAAAGCATTTATTGTTTGAAACTGATAATAACCTGACGAACACAGCACACAGGGACTACAAAGCTATTCAGGCAACGTACATCGTACGTTTTCAGGTTTTTTCGTGGTATCACATATAACTTATACTACATAGTACGTGTTACAGACAAAGCATCTATTGTTTGAAACTGACAATAACCTATACAATACTTTAGAAGTAAACTCCAATGGTGCACACAATTTTGTTTTTTCTTTTAACGATAAACAATCGATTTTGTGTAAATGTTTGTAAACGATTCACTTTACACAATAAACAATTTGAAAAAAGCAACAATAGAGTTAAGTTTTTTGTATTTTTTTTTGTCATAAAAACATTTATAAAAAATTTATTTTAACCATTAAATAACTCAAAATAAAAATTTAATCTAAAAATATATAATTTGTTTTTTGAATATAATAACAATTTTTTTCTTTAGTTTTTATTTATTTTTTTTGTTTTTTTGAACTTTTTTACAAGTCCTTAAGATAGTTTAGGTAATTAGTGAGTGGTTTTTTTTTTTAAGTATCGAAAATAGATTTTATAGTTTTAAGAATATTATGATTAGGAGAAAGTAAGATCTTTTTTTATCGTGTCAGAATAATGAGCCATAGGATCTTTCTTCTTTACAATCAATTTAAGCTTATCCAAAACTAATTCAAAATGAGTGAAAATGGAAGAAATGGAACAAAATTGGCAGTCATAGAGACTGCCGATAAAAGTGAAAACTTATTAACTAAATCCATTCAATTTCAATCATAATATATATGCAGCACTAATGTTACACAATACGTCAGCTGTATATAGCTACAGATATACTGATATAAGCATGTCGGTGACGCGAACGCACGAGATTTCACCCATTCAAAAAGCGCATGCGCCAGTAATGAGCATGTCGGTGACGCGAACCCATAACATTTTCCCCTACCAAAAAGTAAAGAAGTTTTCACTTCAAAAAGTTTTACCTAATTGTCCCGGCTCATTTTCGAAGTCTTAAATCGACTTCATTTCGTAAGAATATCCTATATGGCTCATTTTCGGAAGATTCATGGTTTCTACTTTTAAAAAAAGATCGAAATCAATTCGAAGAAGAATAAAAAGGAATTGTACAAAAAACGATTTCAGCAACGATTTCAAATATTTTTTTTGTTCTGTTAATTATTTTATTGTCGTGTTTATTGTTTAAATTGAATGAAACGGTTTTTGGGTAGGCAGCAAAATAAGTCACTATTGTAATTCCGAGGAAAGGGTCCTTCTAACATCATCCTTTACCAAATGGGAACGGAAACAAGTTTCAATTCTTAGTCAAGAAAGTTTGAGAGCGACCTTTTTGTCATGGATGGCTCATTTTGGGATTAATTAAAAGGATCCTATTCAAAGAGAGTGCATTTATTTGAATATTTAGCTGTTTCGTGTTTTGTACAAACGGTAGCCATTTTGAAAAATGAATAAAAGTAAATTTGTCAGAATAATTATCCAATAAATAAATTTAAAGCAAGTGGAATGTTTGAAAAGAGAGGAAAAATTAAATGCAAGAGATAGTCGAGACCTATTTTAAGATAGAGAGGGTACATTACAAACGTTTTGGTCATGGATATTTGGATCTTGCTCTCATAATCCTTGTTTTCAAATATGGCACACAAATAATAAATTTTATTTAGAGAGAGAGAGAAGAAGCGATTTAAAAATTTCATTTAAAAAAACGTTTGTAATATTTATTGATGCGAGTAAGGTCCATGCGTTCAAATATCACTGGAGACCTGCTCGTATCTATTTATTCAAGAGATTCAAAAAGTGATAGAGAAATAGTGAAAAGGGGATAGATATTTTTTAAGTTAGGGAGGTTCTTCCACAGGCGGTATTTTTATTTTAATCACATTTAAATTGGGTTTTTTTTTTTTTTGTAACATTAAGTCACCACAAATTTTATACACAATAAAACAAATACACCAGTTAGCAAAGGTCAGAGTGCGTACAAAAAGTTATGGCCAAGTTTAATTCAAGATCAGAAGAATTCCATTTTCCACCTTTTCCAACATTTCCACCAGAGGTGTAGAATACAAGCTGTTTCAATGAAATGGCTAGAAGTACTATTCCGGAAGATCATGATCATTCAGCGAACCCACAAGAGAAAAAAAATCATTGAAAGGTTAGAAAATCTGCTCGACAAGTAAAAAAACATGAAGAGTAGAAAATCGAATTTAACTTGTACACTTTTGTACTGCCAACAAAGCATCTATTATTTGAAACTGACAATAATCTGACGAACACAACTTTTTTCTTAACTTTGAATTAAACTTGGCAATAATTGATTGGGACTTTTGGAACTTTGATAAATTGTATTTAAAAACAATTTGATTGGATTTGAGAGGATACTTTTTACATTTAATTATTGGATCAAGACAACCATATCGCGCGTATTTCAAAGCATAAAACATTGGAGTGGATTGGGTAGTAGGGTAGTAGAGGGTATTTTTGGGTATTCTTGTGGAGATTCACAAAACCCTGCTTTGTGATGTGGTCTCCTACTACAAATATTTACTAAAATATTTACTATATCACTGTGTTATACCAAGTTAAATCACATATGTTTGTTTTTATTTTTGCTATTTACACACAGATCATCAAAAATAATTTGTACACCTAAAAAACTGTAACGAAATTCCCACACAAATAACAAACATCAACAATTGATTTTGATTCTTAACTGAAGGGGGAGTCAGCAATGCTGCAACTAACTGCACAGAACACTGTTCAAACTGACCAGAGAGCGCTTAAACTCAAAGGTCTATTTATCATTTGGTTTTTGGAACGTCTAAGAACTTCAAGACTGATATAAACAAATCTCTACACACAATGACTCCAAAGATTGCCACCAAAAAATTTAGGCTCGCTCTACTTCCTTAAGCCTGGCAGTGTATCACGACTACTGCAGGAGCTGACACAGTGGTGACGAGGAGGAGACAATGTCTCATCTTCTCTGTCACTGCCCAGCTCTTGTCATGAGGAGAACTTACTCGAGCCAACCTCTCTTTGACGACCTCTCCGACCTAAAGTCAGTTGACGTCAAAGCCCTCCTGCTGTTCTTAAACAGCTCCAAATGGTTCATGGAGTAGTGGCCGGGGATTGGCCAACCCTTTTACGGAAACCGAGAAAGGACTTTTAAAAAGCACATAAATCCAGCAAGTTTTGAATGGTCAAAGACGGACGTCAGAAAAATTTACTTGAAAGGGGGGGGGGGTTGGTTATAGATTTGTATCCAAGATGTCCCATGATAAACTACACAAGTTGCATGTCCTAATTAGCATATAAAAATCGTACGAACAGGAAGACAGCTAATACCAGGAGTGGCAACAGGAATTAAAGGAAACAACAGGTTGCATTATCCTCCAGCCTCATGAGTGACATATGTCTTTTAAGATTACAATGAACAATACGGCGAAAAGCACCCAAAACCAGAAGGTCTGTACCTTTTGGGCTTTTGCCAATGAACTAGATTCACCTTGCGGTATTATACCCGGCTATATTTATGAACTGAACCACCCAATCATTAAGGGTCCCAGATTCCGGTTCCTGATATTGGAGTCTGGCTCTTTCAACTCTGAAATAATGTTCGGTAATATGGAAGCAAAATTTGGGCCAACTATGATGGTGATTATCTTGGGGCCATTGTGTGTAGAAGCTTAAAAAATTAAATCTGGTATGTGGGAACGAAATTTTAAAACAAATGCTTGAAGTTGAGCTTCGTATTACTTGAAACTAGCATTGAAAACAAAAATTCCCAAAAAAATTAACAATTCAGTCTTAGAAAAATGAATAAGCGGTTTTCTTTTGTTAACAAATTCTGGAATCAAGTAATCAGAATGAATTTTTTTTTCTGTTTGAACGGAGTATCTTTGTTGTTTTTAGTTTGCCAGCAAACTTTCGAATGATATGTATCGATGGATGCGATTTTTTTGTTTTTAGGTAATCCACCTGTGTAGAACGTAAATTTCTTTTTAAAAATGGTAATGATAAATTTTTATTTACATATTTTTTTAATCGTATATTTGTTTGTTTTCTTAAATCTAAATGTTTCGTCAATAAACATTCGTCGATATTAGCTCAGCAAAATTTTTGGACTCGAAAATAAAACCGATCGATTTTTTGTTTCTAAGAGATAGTCAAGACATTTGCAAGACGAAGAGAAATATTTGGTTTAGAAAGTCCGTTTCTACCTAAATTCGATCACAGCCCATATACCCTTTTCCAGTTACCTCCAACTAGGTAAAATCTTCTAGTACAGATTATTGAAGAAATAAGTTCTAACAATCTCAATTTTGCGATGAGAGTGATCAAAGCATGAGATCTGAGACATTCTTTACTTGCACCCGTGGTGTGTATACTATTTTTCCGCTTGACGGAAAGTGGCAACTTCGTTTAGCACAGCGGGACGAAAGTTAGCACAGCGGGACGAAAGTTAGCACAGCTTTCCGCCCGGAGGGGAGAAAAAGAAATGTATTGTGCTCCCTAAAAGATTTTAATTCAACAAGAGATATGTAAAAGTATTCCCCGAGGAAGATATCCTATGTCCAAGAGTCCAAACGTCTAGAGAGCGACACGATCGTTGATCGATTTTGAGGCATATCGACGAAGTTCAAAACATGATTAAGTTAAAATAGTTAAGATAGTAAAAGTTTAACTTTGATATTAGAAAAAGTGATTAACAATGGTTTCATTTGCAAATATAACGAGTAATATTTTTTTTCTTTTCTTTGTTAACTCAAAATCACGAAAATGAATTTTCTTTTTTAAAGCTAGTGATTTTCACATGTTATTTTATTAATTTTTTTTTTTAAATATGTCCAAGGCATTCATTTTTTTTTTTTTTATTTTGTAAATTTAAAAACAGCCCAAAAAGATTTAACACATTTTTTTGCACATTTGTATCAATTTTGGAAAATATTGGAACCGAAAAAGAATGTCAGTTTTCAAAATGCAAACTATCCAGTTTTGTATGAAAAACCACTTAAATCCGAAGATCCAAGTAGCTTTTTGAATTGTGCATTAAGATTTGTGCAACAATCAAAACAACAAACATAACCCAATCCAAAAATTAGTTTGCATTACAAAACTGGAGGTGGTCGTGGTTGTGAAACACGTACAAAACCATTTTTTTAAAAAGTTATATTTACATACAATTAATTTTTATCTGCTAGCGATTGACTTTCATCTGTGAGTACATTCCATAGAGTAGTAGATTACAGTCGAAATTATATACGGGACGTGAAAAAATCATTATCTAAGCCGTAGGAGAAGATGTCCTAAAATGATCCCTCAAATGTAATTTATAGCCAAACAAGTTTTTAGAACTATTCAATATTTCCCAAAAGACATCGATTTTCCGACCTTCGTAAAAATAGTGGGTAAAATGATCACATAGTATGAACACAAAAATTACAGGTCAAATCATCTAAACCAAGACATTAAAGACCCTCCGAATCATGGGGGACCATTTTATCTATTATAATTTTACACACAAAATAGGGATCATTTTAACCAATAAAAAGGGGATCATTTTACCTATTATAATTTTACACACAAAATAGGGATCATTTTAACCAATAAAAAGGGGATCATTTTACTCGTAACGATACAAAACTGTCAACAGAAGCCAAGAGAAAAATAAACATCGGAGGAAAATTACACAAAATTTGAATTATACTATTTTACCATAGATCAAAGATCAAAATAGCTTATAGATCGCCATAAGTTTTGTTTAACGATTAATTTGATCACGTTGAAGCCATCTATCGATAAATATATTCGATGGCTTTAATGGTTCATTTGTAAAAACAAGGGATCATTATGTAGCTTTTTCCCGAATTAAAATCCACAAAATATAAAAATACAATTCTCGGTTTATGGCCATTCTATTCCAAAATACCCCGATTTTCAAAACAGAAATATTTCACTTGGAGGGGAAAGTCAATCTACTACTCTATACTTGGCATCAGACGAGTACAGGGAAGCAAAAAAAATTATTAACGACAAAATATTTACACGAATGAAAAATTTGTATAGATCACAGATCAGCCGAAACAAATGAAGAAAGCACAAGATATGTTAGGACATATGATCAAGAAGAGTGTCTGCACATATACATGTCATCACAGGGTTCATTATTTACATTGAAATTGGATCGTTCTGGATGGCTGAAGACACACACCATCACCAAAATAAATCATTCGTCGCAAATAAATTGTTGCGCGCAATTACACAAAATGTATACAAATGTTCTTGTTTTTGGGAGTTAATTTGTAAAAGCATGTTTTGAGGGAGGGGGTAGGCTTACTTGATTAGGAGGAGTGTAGGAGGGAGGGGTTTGGTTTAATAATGATTAAAAGTTTTACATGAATTTCAATTAATAAGTTTTGATTGGCCGTCCTGGTATTATGTTTGTTAATTATTAGTTATTGCTAGTTGGAAGCGATGATCCATTCAAATCTTGCTGCAATTGTTGTTGCTGCTGTGGGGCGGATGACTGACGTGCTCCACCCGTCATACCACTACTGCTACTTAGGGCCATTCTTTGCATTTGTCGAATTACAGTAGCTGCATGATATGCTTGCTGTAAAATAATTTCAAAATTATATTAGGATAAGAACATCGATCTTCACTCCATATAACTGGATACAGGACTCTGGATACATAACTGGACAGGATAAAATTGATTGGAAGTGTACTCAAAGATAGCAGAGAACTGCCGAATGTCCTTAAACAAACTGTTCTTAAACGTACTTGTGGTGCTACAAGACAGATATGGTCTGAGTACAATCGTAGGGTTGCGGCTACTACCGGACGAACGCTTGGACTTGGCAGTGTATCATGACTACCGCAGCAGCTATGACAGTGTGGAGTAAGAAGAAACGATGTCTTATCTTCTCTGTCACTGCCCAACTCTTACTACAAGGAGGTGGCCTCACTTGAGCCAGCCTTCCTTTGACGATTTCTCCGACCTGAAGTCCGTTGACGTCAAAGCACTCCTGCTGTTCTTAAATAGCTAAAAATGGTTCATGGAGTAGTTCCGGGGATGGGCCCACAGACTCTATGATCTAAGTGTGTCTCACCCCCAGAACAGCCAACCTAAACTAACCTAACCTAAATTTGAAATATAAATTAGCGGCTCTATGGTTTCATTTAGTATTTAGCCACTCATTCTGGGGCCTTTATCCAGTTATATAGAGATCAGAGAAAAAATGATTTTATCGGGATGAACTACAACTCGTTCGAATGCTTTTAGTTCGTAAGTTTTTGAATGAGAAGTCGAAGTATTTTGAAAGTTCCAAAACGGTCTAGTTTTTGACTAGCCACCAATATACTTTTGGTCTCAGAAACTGAAATGGGTTAAAAATACCTTTATTAATGAAAATTGATTTTACCTTCCATCGTGATTTAGCAAAATTCTTTTTAAGTTGTTCAGAAACAGTGCCGTGTATGTTCTTATCGCTGGCAGCATTTCCACAAATCCTACGGGAAAAAAAGTGATGACATTGTAAGTAAAATTGTATAAGAATTAAGAGGAGAAGGGGTGTTGTCTTACCAGGGGTGTTGTAAGGCCTGTCGACAAGTAAAACGTTTTTCAACATTAACACACATTAACTTTTGAATAAAATCTTTCGCTGAATCACTAATTTCATCCCAATATGGTGAATCAAACTCAAATTCCCCCTTTAAAATCTGTGCAAATAAATTTGCATCGTTCTCATCATAAAATGGTGGATATCCACAAAGTAAAATGTATGATATCACTCCTATACTCCATACATCAACTGCTTTGCCATAAGGTTTCTGGGCGAGTACTTCGGGAGCCACGTAACCTGGTGTTCCACATGCTGTTGCCATTATACCAGAATCTTCCATTTTTGATAAGCCAAAATCACTAATCATTATTTTGCTATCTTCATCTGGACTATAATATAGTAAATTTTCTGGCTGTAATAGAATTTTTGGTTAAATATTAGCTAATTAAACTCAAAAAGCGTGACTTTGCGTTACCTTCAAATCACGATGCACAACGCCTTGTTCATGCATATAATCTACAGCTTCCAATACTTGTCGAATTAAATGTGAGGCATCTTTTTCGGTATACGATCCTTTTTCCACAATTCTATCAAATAGCTCTCCCCCAGTAACACTACACGCAAAAAAAAAAATTACCAAATTTAGAATGATTTTTGAGAATTTGCATGTACAATTGAATACTTACAGCTCCATAACTAAATATACTTTTGATTTATCTTCGAAAGTTTCTAACAATTGAACAATATTTGGATGTTTCAGTCTAGAAAGTATTTTATGATTAGTTTCATTGAAATCTTTTTTAAAATATTTACACAATTCTGTAATTTTTTTTCTCGAATAATCTAGCAATGAGTTTTTTATCAAAATACAGTCAAAATTCGGACACAATGCCATTGAAACGTACCTACAATTATCGTCATTATATCCGATTGTATATATTTATAAGCGACATTAACTTATTTATTTATTATTTATTCTGAAAAAAATTCTTAATATCAACCTCATCGCAAGATCAAATATGGCGAATGGGGCGACGAATGTGATACAACTATCATACGGGAGTTGAATGGTGAAGTTGACACAAACGCATGAGTTGTTTGTATGAAATCAATCTACTGTCTAACAAATTTCAAATATTGTTGTTTTAAAATGCAACATAGTTTTAAACAATCTTTTTTTTGATTGGTTCTACTAATAAATATTATAACAAAATACTTATGTGATTGTCACAACTACATGAGTAGGTTTATTAGTATTTAAACCAGCGACATATAGATTGCTATTGATTTTAGTGTCTTAAGTCCACAGCTGTACCGACTGCGCTACTGACGGTTGTACATGTTTACACAAATATTCTATATGTTCTGAATCCAAAAGGTCCGGATTCGAGTCCTGGTGCGAGTGTATTTCTTTCAATTCTGTTTAATTATAATATACCTTTTACTTATCCAAATTTTGGCCGTAATGTTCTTATAAACGATATGTTCACATATGTATTCAATCAGACCCGATCAATTCACCGTTATAAGCGTTGTTCCTTATAAACGATTTTGACTGTACTTTCAATTTTTCTAAATAAATTCGCAAAGATTCTGAACAGGATATTGTTTGCAAACGAATTAAATTTAATTTAATCATCAATGTAATTAATTAATTAATATTTTTTTTTTTTTAATTAATAAATAAAGTCAACTGCACTTAAGTCATTAAGTATGCACTTGAAAGTACAATCACTTTTAAGTGCATTATCTCAATTAATAAATAAATGATTAATTACACTGGTTGACACAAATTTTGTTGCAGAAACATGAATTTTTTGATTGTATAAGATTTTAGTTGGGACTTATATTTTAGTCTTATAAGATCTTTTGTATTGAATTATTCTAGAAGCATTACAGCTGTAATAAACTTTAGGTCTTTTTCACTTGAGTGGAGATCAGTATCGTTTGAGAGAGACACTTTTGCATTCACACAGAAAGTGTGTAGCCCAGTTTTTCTCGATTTTTGGATAAAATATTTCAAAAACCTTTCGTAATAGTGAAATTCTGAAGCCACATGAGTCTAACAAAAAACATAATCAAATTTTGTTGACCAGTGTTATTAGATTTAGCCATCTTTAATCATTTTTTTTGTAATTAAGAATAGTCAAAATTACTTTATTGTTATAATCAAGCCTGAATAAATACTCATTTACTAAAGGTTCCGTCCATTAAATATTTTATCGAACCTTTATTTGAGTTAAAATTTTTGGCAAAAACGACTTTGATTCAGGAATTGATTCAATAAGCATCATCTTTCAAAAATTCAGTACGTCCAGTCAAAAATTTAGTACGTCCAGCCCGTTTTCTATTTAAGGGTCGGGTTGAGTCGCCGCAATCCAGCTTCACTCCCTTCCCAGACGCAGATTTACTATAAATTTTGTTGGCTAAGTATATGTTTGTACCAAACTACTGTTGAGTTTACGGAATTTTTAGACCAAAAAATAAAAGTATTATTACTACGACCTGAAAATTTTTCATGGATTTCAATGTGGATTTATAGGCTTAGAAGGAAAAATTGATAAGCTTACAAGTGGTCGTTTAGATTTACTAGTGATAACAATGGAATCAATTCCCGAATTCATAAATTATTGAACTTTTAAGACATACTGAAAAGCGACGAATATTTCTACTTCAATAATCTACTTGATCGTTTTGAAAACGCTTAATGAGACATGCGCGACAAATTTTAAATAAAATTAATAATATTTGGACGTAATTATTTTGAAACTAAAATTAAAAAATTACAGAATTGTATAAAATTATATTTGTAATTACTAAATTAAACAATGCATGCAAATTACAAGAAAATAAAAAGTTTCAAATTTGAAAAAATTATCTATTCTAAAAAAAAAATATTTTTACTTTGAAATGAAAACAAAAACAAAACCGTACTTTCAAGAAATACGCATGAATTTTGCTCGAAAACAAATGGACCGGATAAAAAACAGGATGTTTCAAAAACTTTGAAACACTCTGTCTTTTGTGGGGCTTATATTTCTAAGGGGTTGTTTTTTTTTTTTTTTGAAATAGTATTAAATCTAATTTGAAAACAGAAAGGGTTGTTTTAGGGAGCTAAACTCACCGAGTTGGTTGTACAACATTGTCCATACTCTTCTGAGGTTGCGTTTGTTCACTAAACCTAGACATAATTGATTTATTTCAATCAGAGATTTATTTCAATCTGATAGATTTTTTTTTAAATAAACTAACTAAACCTAATAACTATTGATAATTAATGAGAGATCTAAGTATCTGAGATCAATTTTCAAACCCGTCTCTAATACTCCAAACCAAATTAGACATTTGGCTACTTAAATTCTGAATCAAGAAGTTTCTCAATGTAAAATTGTAGGTTTCTAAGTTTTAAAACTCACAGCATCTCGTATATTATATATACAGCGTGTTCTGTTATTGACTGCAGAACGTGGGCTAACTGATTAAGCTCATAAAGTTGATTAAAAAAGTTATTTACCAAATTTGGATCTGAGGCCTACTTTTCGAGATAATTAACAAAATAAATAACTTTTTCCTTTGTCTTTATGAGCTTATTTTGTAGGCCAACGTTCTGCAATCAATAACAGAACATCCTGTATTTATACAAAGTGTTCTATAATGTACTGCAAAAATTATTCAGACTCGCACACAAGGAATTCCGTATATGCCGGAAAAAATAATTTTTGTATTAATTTTTAAGGGAAGTCTCCGATTATGAAAAATTAAGTATTCTAAAGTTTTCACTCAAATCTGCGGTCGTTTTGAAATGATTGTCGATTGCAACAGTTGATCTCAGACCTCCTACCCTAAATACAGCGTGTCTTATCTAAATTTACCCCTTTTTAATGGATAAATTTATATAAAACATTTACACTAAATGTTTATTTTAAATCTTTCACCTGAATATTTATATCGAAGTGTTTCTAGAAATCGTAAGTCGAATGAGAGTTAAATCATTATTGGTTTTAATTTTAGTTGCTGAGGAAAGAATTCCGAAACATTCACAAATTCTGTTTCGGAATTTCGGAAAACTCGGTATAAAAAGTAATTTTGACTCAAAAAATGAGTGTGTTTTATCGAAATTGGAGCTAGATAATTTTTATACGATACCCCCCTCCCCTGGTACTTACGACTCGTTGTGTAAATTCTAAGGTTATTAAAGAACGAAAAGAAACATATACAATAGTCTCCGATAATCGGGAGTCAATAAAAACCAGATTACTGGATTTGGTGACCGTACTCCCACAGGGTTCGGATTATCGAGACTCACTCGAGATTTTTTCATACTTGGATTTTCTTGATAATTCCCGGTTTATGGCCCAATATAAAATATCACAAACCGGGAAATATAAGCTATATCTTTCCGACCAAAATCACTTTTAATCATTTTATTATATAAACACTTCGCTGAGGAAATATTTAGGTTGAAGTTATAAAACAGGACATCTCGCTGTATTATTTCTTTTACCTTTTTTAATTATTCTTAAACCTTAATTAATTATCTTAACATAAACAAATGATTAAATTAAAAAACCATGTTGCTAATCAGTAAATAAAAAATAAAAAATAAACCACAAAAAAAAATTAAAAAATTGTGTTTTGTGTGTATTTATGATTAATATATAAAACGCATGCGCAAACATATTATTATTATTATTATTATTTAAATAATTATTCAATAAAAAGTAGGTACTGACTAGCAAGATGGGATAATTATAATAAATATAGAGAAAAACATGCTTTGTTATTTCATTTATCTTTTGGGTAGAGCATCATCGTGGCCAATTGTGTTGGGAAAATTATTTCGATGAAGTTATTTTAAAGAATAATGGTCTGGAAACTTTAAATAATTTCTTTAAACTTTAAAGTTTACAGGTTTATGTCAACAAGACTCAGATTTCGAGATACAGTGGAGTTTGCAAGAGCATAAACTTTCTTTTAACCCGCCAGCAGTTTCGTTATGAGCACTTTGCTGACGCCCTATTTAAAACCTAAATAATTCTCAGAGTTTTTCCACCACAACTACAGTTTGTAAAAATTATATTTTTTTGAACGTCCTTCAAAAAATTGTGAGAAGATCTCTCATCACGAGAGTAAAGGTGTAAGTAATAAAATATTAAATTCAGAAATTTTCTTGTTCGTGTACTTTCATTAGTTTAATATAAGTCGTACTCGTAATCAAACTAGTACATTAAAAAATCAATTTTTATAAAATTATGTAGAGATTATGAAATCTTCGAAATAATTTTCCAAACACTTAATGCTCCACTCCACACTAAAAAAAAAGTTTGTCCCTCCTGGTAACCATTAATATTACAACCCCCGTGATTCCACTTCTATGTATGTAAGGAAACAATGAAAATTGAAAAATTGAAACATTCCTATTCCTGATTGAAGTTTTGATAATACAAGGCTGATGATTTATTTAAGACAATTTAGAATTTGAAAGAATCATTTTGTATTTCTGAACTATCTTAAATAAATTCCAAAAAAACGCTACAATTTTACCATCAAAATTGGGGTCAATCTACATATCAAGATGGAGGATTTTTTAAAATGTGATAAATCATTTTTATAAATGTATTTTTTTTATTTCACTTGCAGAAATTTATGTATTGCGTGTGTGTTTGTGGGTGTGTGGGTGTGTGTGTTAGAGATGAGACGAACGTACTTTTTATATTCACGAACGCAAATGCGAAGATTAACTTTAAGGATATATGCAAGGATTGGATAATACTAGGGATTTCAATAAAACTTTATAAATACATTTTTTGATTAACAAAGTTTACAAAAATCACCAAAAATTCCTAGGTCACCGGGCTTTTTATTAATTATTTTATCGTTCAAAGTTGGTTGAAAAAATGATGAATCAGTTAGGTTATCCTTTTCAATTGGATATTTCTATATCAAAAAATCTACAGAATGTGATAAAAAACTATCTCAAATATTTAAACAATCTTGTAGTTTATAAAAATTACCATCAAAATATAATATTGTCGATGATATCAAAACTAAATTTTAATTTAATTATGAGTTCATCGAAGATCCAATTTTTTTATAAACAGAGATATAGTTAGTTTATTAATGATTGAAGAGCGATATCTATATTATCAAATTTATAAGCATCACTTGTACACAATATATTATATATTTTTGTAGTTGTGTGGTATTGCAAAGCCAAAAATATCTCATTACTTGACTACAAAACATGTATTTGGTTTATATGTGTGTACCGTGCAATAAACCAAAACTTTTTTACAATACTGTATGGATACTTTTCATTTGTAAAAGAGGTGAAGGTAAAGTTGAAATTACCCTGCAAAACGAAGAAAGGGCGGCCGCGGCGTAATAATAAATAATTATGGAAAATTATTTGTAATAAATAATTATGTAAAATTATTTATTATTACACGATAACAATGGAATCGAAAGAAAATTGAAGCCTTTTCATGTGGCAAGAGCCAATGTCAACATGATTGGTTTTTTTTTTTTAAATCAATCATCAATCGATCGATAGGTATTGTACATATAATACAGTCAATATCAGTTAAAGCGACACCATAAAATTATTTGTCTTTAAGAATATACAAGCGCCAACGCAATTCTAAATAAAAGGCTTGCTTTTTTTAATATAAATTTGGACTAAGTCAAACAATTCTTAAAATTTTAGGGGGGGGGGAGGTTGTCCGATTATTAAAATAAATAAAGGCATATATTTAACATTGCTTTTATGAGAAAACGGTAAATGGATGATATGTTTTCATAGATTTCTCCAAAACTAGTCTAACGGTGAAAATTATTGAACATAGAAAAAAGATATCAAGTTGAGCAATAGAGCTCATTTGGGTCTTAGATCCCTAGGACCCATCTTGTAAACGGTTAGAGATAGAACAAAAGTTTAAATGTACAAAATGTTCCTTATAAAAAAATAAACAACTTTCGTTTGAAACATTTTTTCAAAAACATCACTGTTTACCCACGAGGGCGCAAATTGTGTGCAAATTTTATAGTATTTATTATATGGGAATATCAGTTATGAATGTGTGGCTATCTAAGAGTGGATATCTTTCTGCGTAAAAAAACAAACGATTGCATAATCAAAATTGTCTATACATGGTATTTCAACAGTTAACTCATTCAATTGTTTATTTTCACTTGTTATGACCCAACCCAACTCTATAAATTATTATTGGCTAAACTATAATATATTTGCGAATTTTTTAGTCTCACTAAGTTAAAGAGCGTGGTCGCGGTTGGGTTTCAACGATGTTCTCATGTCGTTATATATAATTTTGACTGTAGTTATGCAAATATTCGTTTTATTGTCATTGAAAACAACTACGTAAAAAAAATTCTAGACAATTGATCAATTTCTATTTTGTGTGATGTACTTTTTTTTCTTTTCACGTGAACGGTGAAACATTCACATATTCAATTATTCAAAATGTCTTTAATTTAAAATTAATTAGACTTATCAATTAATTTATATCCATAATTGCATTGAAATATCTATTTTTTAAAAATAATTTTGTTACAGTTCTATAGTCAATTGCATCTACAGCCTAGATAGAAAAAACATTTTTTGAAAATTTTCGATTTTCCAACAAGAGTGTCATGACTATACAAATCATTGAAATTTTGATCCAAGTAAGTCTAAATGTATACATAGAGGTCCTTTATGACTGGACTAAGTATAAATAAGCCAAAAATGATCAAATTTGACTTTTTTCGATAGAAAAAACATTTTTTGAAAATTTTCGATTTTCCAACTAGAGTGTTATGACTATACAAATCATTGAAATTTTGATCCAAGTAAGTCTACATGTATATTCGATTCGCAAAAGGTTGTGTCATTTACCGGGCGCCAAATGGTCCGCAAACAAAAAATTGCTGAATAATTTTTATTTTTATTATAATTGATTTCTGCAAAATATATTTTAAATTTAGTGCCTAGGCCGGGTTGGTTGTCTGGTTGGGTCAATAGTAATCAGAGTAGTGCGTTCAGCTGTTGCGATTGCCTGTTTGGGCTCATGTACTCGGGTTCACTTTATATACCCGGTCAGTTGCCCCGGTTGGGATAAGATATTCGGGCTAGCGATACTAGTTACCTTGCAGGGTTTGCATAAGTTGGGGCAGCATATTCGGCCCCGATCTGTCACCTTTCATGGCTCACGTCATAGGCAGCAAAATGCCAGGAGAATTGGCTAGAGTTAAATAATAGGTATCTTTTGAACTAATTCGCCCTGGTAGCTCAGTTGGTTAAGGCGTAATCAATTCCGTCCGCGGTATGCTTAGGGTAGCGGGTTAATTGACAGTTGTGATGGGCTGGTGTAGTGCATGGTATATGCATGAAGGAGGTGCACTCAGCCTCTAAAATTGAGGAACTGATAAATGAAATTATCAGCGGAAAGGTGGTTGTTTCGGACAGTTTGTTAAAAAACTAATGTAAAAAAATGAATAACAAATATCTTGGGTCTTTGTCCAACTTATTACTGTGTGTCCGAAACAGTAATGAATCGTAATTGATGAAATGAAAAGGCAATTTCGGAATAATTAGATTCAATGCGGGATAATTTCAGTGACTGAACGGAATGAAAATGTTGGCTCTACAGTCAGATTCATAAAATATCTCGAAAATTACTCATTTAATGGTCAAATAAACACGATTTTTGTAATATTCGGGTCAAAATTACCTTATAAACTTAGTTTTATCGAAATCGGAAACAAAAATTTTTTTTACACTTTTTGCAATTTGTAAAAATCGAGAAAATCATAAAAAATTCAAAAAAACACAATTTTTGTAATTTTTGGTTGGGTTGGGTTGGGTTGGGTTGGGTTAGGTTGGGTTAGGTTGGGTTAGGTTGGGTTAGGCTGGGTTAGGTTGGGTTAGGCTGGGTTAGGTTGGGTTAGGTTGGGTTAGGTTGGGTTGGGTTGGGTTGGGTTGGGTTGGGTTGGGTTGGGTTGAGTGTGGGTGGTGGTGGTGGTGTGGGTGGTGGTGGTGATGGTGATGGTGGTGGTGGTGGTGGTGTGGGTGGTGGTGGTGGTGTGGGTGGTGGTGGTGGTGGTGGTGGTGGTGGTGGTGGTGGTGGTGGTGGTGGTGGTGGTGGTGATGGGTGGTGGTGTGGGTGGTTGTGGTGGTGGTGGTGGGTGTGGGTGGTGGTGTGAGTGTGAGTTGAGTTGGTTTTTTTTTCAATTTTATTGATCATTTATAATGAATTTGTCCATACAATCTCAGTTTTCGGAATAGCTCTGTTTTTACGATTATCGAGATTACTGTATATCATATTTTAAGGATTTCACGCTCCGGGTGGCTACCCGGCTCGCCCCCTGCTGGATTATTTTGTAGTATTAATAATTAAAACTTAATTTAATTAATAGTTGTGATGGACTGTTGTAGTGCATGGTATATGCATGAAGGAGGTGCACTCAGCCTCTGAAATTGAGGAGCTGATAAATGAGTTTATCAGCGGAAATTTATCAGCGGAACATATATGGTATCACAAAGGTTCTCTATAGCCTAAGTGTGTCCTTCGTGGACAGCCAATGCAACCTAACCTAACCTAACCTTTGAACTAATTCTAGATGATCATATACATTTCAAAATCTAGTCTTGTTTTCTCAACTACATTTTTTGTCTCAAATTTAAAGCCTAGCTTGAGCCTATGACTATTTATTTATTAATTAATTTGCGAGTATACTCTACATTTAATATTATACAGTTTTTCAATGAAGGGGTGGGGGGAGGTGTGGCTTGTTGCCAAAAAGGTATGTGCATACGCCTTGGTAGAGACTTTCTCTGTCATTTTTTTGTTAAAATAATATTCGACCTACATATTTGTATGATTTTCTTTCCAGAATTGAATCAAATGTCTAATTTGCTTGGACTATTTTATAATAAATGAACGTCTCAATCATTTAAAAATATATATAAAACAAAACAAAAGCAATCATTGTACTTTCGAACATGAATAATTTGTAAATTGATAATTGCTGACGTCATTGTGTGTTCTGTATCTCTTCTGACAACACTTTGACAAGTACTGTCAAAATCAGTTGCAACGAGAGAAATATATCTTCTAAGAGAAATGTCAGTAGAAACCATCAATTTAGTGATTCCCTCGCAAAATCATCATTTTGTGAAAAATATGAAAGTCAGATCCAGATGGTCAAAAACAGGAACTTTCAATTAAATGAAAATAAAGAGTCAAGTTAATCAAAATAAGAAAATTTGAGGTTAATTTAATAGCTGACATTCTTTACGAAGCATAGCTTGGGGGAGAAGCTTCTCTTCACTATTATCATTTCTCTGGCTAAAAAAATGGTGTCCTGGAGTTAAACTTTGCAGGCTTAATCTTAGATCTTAGGAAATAAGATCCAGGCTACAATTTTTACAGCGTACTCAGTTTTTTCGGAAAAAACTGGAATATTATGGAGTGAAATGTACTAAGGAGTGTATTTGATTACTCTTTTGCTAAAAATCATCCGGGCTTTCATTTTTCTTGAAAAGAATGATTTTCGTAGAAAAACCCACCGAATGAGACCCAGGTTACATAATAATTGTTGATAACTAATTGATAAGTAAGCCTAGTGGTTAAAGCTTCATGGTCTTTTTATCCAACTGCGAGTCGGAAGGAAGTGGGACTCCGATTCCTATTGTTTTTCCAATAATAGGCCCCACTTAATTGTTAAACTATTGGATTTGCGTTTTCTTTTCAATTTTAACTTAACGCAATCGGGTTTTTTGATTTTTTTTAACTGTTGTTTGATACTTAAACCGATATGCCACTTTATACCATGTTGTTATAAACGATAACTTCACTACTATACTTATTTGTGTTCAGTTTGAATCATGCAAATTGTCAAATTGAAGGTAATGGGGGATCTGTTATAAACAGTGTCATTATAATTGAACTTGAGTGTACTTGAGTATAGATGAGGTGATGTTTCTCACACGACGCGCGGTCCTTGAATAATAGATTTATATCAAGAATGGATAATATTGTATCTGAATAAAATATATTTATTGTAAATTATTTATCAAATTTTCTAAACAAATCACTGAATCACATTTCACATATCACATTATCTGACATCGTCAATACGAGATGGCCAACTAGAAATATTTCCCCACCCCGGGTCCCACATTAAAACATGTCCGAATTTATGTCATTCTACTCATCAATTTAAAACTAATGTAAGTTAATTCTGTTTCAAGTTAAGAGGTTTATTTTGAAAATTTTATGCTCAAATTGGACAGTTTTTAAGAAACACCAAAAACGCGGAAAATTAGATAGGCCATAACTGTAAAGCACCATTATCGTAGATCGTGAGAAAAGCTACAAAAAGGTACTGCATAACAATATATGTATCTCAACGGAGAACCGAGTTATTATGAAAAACTGAATATAACCCTTTTTCAAGATGGCGGAAAATCCACAAGGAAGTTTCGATCGGCAATTCGAAATTAAGCTTTTCTAGGCCTGCTCTACGTAATATCAAATATTTAGCTTTTTAGGTTCATACACATATCCTATTTAATCGCATGTCTTTCATAAATTCAGTGAAAATTTTGTTTTTGAAAATATGTAGAACATAAATTTAATGATGTTTGGACGCTCATTGCGCACGCGCCATTTTAAGTACATTGATGTTTGTCTTGTATAATGTTTGTAATGTGTTGGTATGAAGTTTGTTGTTTGTGTTCGAATGATTTTTAAAAAACAAAAAAAGTTAAGTAATGGATACTAAATTTTGGATACTTAAGTGAAAGTGTGTTTTCTTAGAAAGTATGTCAATGTTTGTGTTAATATACTTTTGAAAAAACAAATCAAAAAAAGGTTATGTTACAAACATTTGGATAATAAAGTTGTTTAGGTTATGTTAAGTATAATTTTGAATGAAAACAAAAAACAAGCATGATTTTCAAACTAGGGAAAAGTAATTTAAACTAATTTTCATAGGAGAATTGATTTCTGGGGGGAGATTTATGTGTTTATTGAAGTTAGAAAATGTGTGTTGTTCAAATTGTCAAATTAACTAATTTTCATGTTTTTATACACTGTATAAATGTAATATATATCAAGGTATACTAAGTTTAGACCCAAGTTTATAACTAGAGCTTACAAATATTGATGCTACGAAAATTGTATAGCATGTATTACATGGGAATATCAGTTATGTATGTGTGACATGTATGTATGTGTAATGTGACAGTGTAATCAACACTGTTTATAGGTACATTGTATTTCAACAATTAACTCAGGCAATTGTTCTTTATCTTAAATACGACACACTGCGAGCTCAGTTTTTCTTTTTTTTTCGATTTAAAGAGGAAAATATTTCCTAAGAGTTGATTCTTTCTTGTGTGTTTGGGCTGATCTTTCAACATTTCCTTGGGCATAATTAATCGGAAATCGCTATCACTATGGTGAACTTACAAAAGAGTTCAATCACGGGAAATATTGATGATTTTCCACAGAATAATCCATTGTTTATTTTGGGATTCAACAGGATATTCAAAATATTGCGAGGTGGGAAAAGGTAGTAATTTATTTTCTTGGGATTTTTTTTATTGATGCGATGAAAATTAGTTTGAATTACTTTGTTTGAATGATTGAATTGAAGTGAAGTCAGCGATAAGCACCTCTTGTCACAGTCAAACAGTGTTTCAAGAGTACTTTCGATTTATTTTTCTTTTTAATTATGAGATTATGTTTCAAGTATTTTTCCGTTTCAATGAAAAATGAAAATGTTGATTTTAGTAATTCAAAATATAAACTATAAAATTATAGTCTACTGAAAATAGCTTTTAATTATTAACAAAATAGGATTCAAAAATAGGGAAATGTAGTTTTTTCAGAAATATCTCTCTAAAAATTACGAGATTTCTCACGATTTGTTCTTTTTTGCCTTCGTACATTCACGCGAAATTACAAACTTTTCTTGGGCATTTTTTAGACGGCTATTTTTTTCTATACTTTGGACTTTTGCGAATACGTTCACTGCTAGAAAGTACTGCTTTTTTACAAGCTTTTCCCTAGTTTCACCGGTCCCGCTGTCTGTAAAAGCTTGAGGCGCTTAAATTTTTCGAATATTGAATAAATTTAGTCGCTTTTAAACTTCTTAGAAATGAAACAATGTACAGCCTTAATCATTCTCAGAATCCCAATCCCAGCCTATCTTATACATTTAAACGAGCAATTCTTGTATATATCTCGGAAATGGCTGCAACGATTTTCATGAAATTGGATACGCAGGGAGTTTTTGAGGCGAAAAGTCGATCTCGATAGGTTTCATTTTTAAAAAACGTCATATTATCAGTGTTTTCAGAAAAAACTAAAACATGCACTGCACAATATGACTCTTCCTGACATCTATTGGTGTATATCGTAGTTAACGAAATAAAACACATTAGCGGGACATTCAAATTGATATTTGTGTGGAGACATTTTAAACGGTCTTATATTAGTGACAAAATAATTTCTATGTTGATTTGAAATCCAATTTTGTAAGCAATCTACGAAAGTTATGGAGATATTTATGAAAAATTATATTTAACCCTTTTGGATTGGATTTTAAGCATAAAACTAATGTTAAAATTGGATGTTAGTACATTTTCAGTAAACTAAGTTCGTGAAAATTATGTGTATTGTTTATGTGTATATGGTATAAATGTGGAAAGCTGAAAATTCCGTGGTATACAAATTTCATGCGTCTTTCGTTTCAAAAAAAGAAAAATAATAAATATAAAGGTCGGAAAATTTATTGGTTAATAAGAAAAATAAACAAATGAATGAAAACATAATAAAAATATTCGGTTATAATGAAAATCCCTTGAAAATTGATCGTATCCAAAAATTTTCGTGCGAAACATGGAAATTAAAAAACCTCTGTTTTGCATGCACTTCAAAAAAAAAAGAAAAAAGAAACCAGGCATTGAAAATTTGAAAAACCTACCTTCTTAAAACTTTAATTTCATTTTCCAATGAATCTTCTTTCCCTTTCAGCGCTTTTTTATCGATAATTTTCACTGCAAACATTTGTCCGGGACGATCTTTACTTTCCGCTAAACGTACCTCCGAAAATGCACCGCTGTATTAAAGAAATTTTGTTTAGACCTTGACATCAATTACAATTACAAAAAAAACTTCTTAAAAAGGTTCTTTCAAAAAAAAAAATTTACTTACGTTCCAAGTAATTCTTTCAGGTAATATTTCTCATCCACGGAGATTTGTTTATCCCCATCCTTTTTGAGTTTACGTCCCGAATCCTTCTTACCAAACAGCGGCATTTTGAACCAAAACTTATCAATTTTTAATATTTTTTATTAAAATTACAATCGAGAAATATGTTTTCAATTGAAAGAAAATGATACATTCAAAACAAAATTTTCACATAAATTAATTTTCCAAACAATAATCTAATTAGTCAGAATTACAAGAAATAAAAATAAAAAACAAAAAAAAAACTTAAGAAGTGCAAAAGTTGACCGTTTTAGAGTCTTCTAATTTTCGTAAGGAAAACAGATTTTTTTTTGTTCACATCAAGAGAGTTGAGATGAAAATTTGTTGATTATTTGAACAACACACGCACACGCCTTTATAAAAACACTTGTTTCCAAAAAAAAAAACAAAATCTACACAAATTTGTGGATTGTTTTGGATGTTTTGTTTCTGCTGTTGACTTATTTGATTTTGAACATTTTCTTGGTTTGAGTTGCCATTTTTTCCATGAATATATCCAGGCAGTTGTTACCCATATGTGATGTACATCAGTACTTCTACTTGTAGTCTGTCCGCTGTCGTGTCGTGCTTATTCCAAACACTTCAATATTCAGTTTGATTGTAGATGTAGAATAGAATGCCACTAATACACTATGCGATGCCACTATGGTAGAGCGAGACCACGGCCAGAGTTATAGATAGTGAATATTTCCAGTTATAAAACATGTATGCTCTCTCCACTTAATTTTATTTTATCTTTTATACAGCACGATTCATAACTCATCACACCCACAGTGCCTCGGTCTAGACCAATACTACTATCACTAAAAGTACACTCCTTGACTCCTACATGTTAACGTTCTAACCTCTACCACCCTCCTCTACCCGCCCTCTGTCCGTAGGTTCACTATTAACCAATAAGTTTATATACATAGAGAACGTCAGGGAATCCCCACGTGTTCTTGTCCAATTACATACCAAAAAATAATATAAATAGCAGATACAAAATCTCTATCAAATGTTAATGACAGGACACAGGGGATCGCATCACAGGCATAGGCAAATGGGACTTACAGATGTCCCGCGGACTCCTTAGTTAAAATACGAGAAAGACAGTGACAGGCTAACCAGCGACAACCTAAAATATGAGTAAAACAGAGAGACAACATTTTTTTTCTACCTATATCATTACTATTAGAGAAACTGAGACAGGTAGTAGATTCGTATATCCGTCTCGCTTCCTCCTCTATGATCAAAGCGAACTTGGATAAAGAGGCACACAATAAAGTTATAACAATAGTGACTTCGACTTAAAATTACTGGCCCATGAGTTTACACAGTGAAATACCATGAATTCTTTGAAAACTGACTTATGTCTTTTAATCCCCAAGAGGACGTAAAGTCTCAACAAAGAAACACCATCGAATTGGATTTTTCATCATCGACTTGACTTCTCTCCAAGACTTGCTTTCTTCAGCTATTTCTTTGTCTATGGTTCTTTGCCAGGCGTGTCGAGGACGGACTATCTTTCGTCTTCCTTGGGGGTTCCCCTCAAGTGCTTTTTACTGGTGTTTGTTGGCATATGTTCCATAGCTCTCCGGTCAGTGGATGTATTAAGGATGTGTATGAGACAACAAAAACTTTCTCCAGAAGCACCAGACGTTGGTAATCCTCTGCCGAATATTAATGCAGTTCTGGTCTTGAAAGACACCATCACAAGATAATTCCAGAAAAAAAAAGTTTTATTCCTTTGTCTATGGTTCTTTGCCAGGTGTGTCAAGGACGGCCTTTATTTCGTTTTCCTTGGGGGTTCCCCTCAAGTGCTTTTTACTGGTGTTTGTTGGCATATGTTCCATGGCTCTCCGGTCAGTGGATGTATTAAGGATGTGTCTGAGACAACGAAAAGTTTCTCCAGAAGCACCAGACGTTGGTAATTCTTTGCCGAATATTAATGCAGCTCTGGTCTTGGAAAGACACCATCACAAGATAATTCTAGATAAATAAAAAAGATTTATGTATGATCGGGTTTGATTCAAAATGATTCAATTCTTAATATGTTAAGGGACTAATGGATCAGCCGTATTTTTTAGATTAACAAGAAAATTTTGTTTGACAAAGATGGCGCATGTTATTACATTGAAAATAATTTAACTTGATGTTAACATGAAAAAAAATTATGTTGTTTGATAAGAAGTGAAGTTTATCGCTTAGGGTTGCGTTAAAAAAAATTTTTACGTAATTTTATTTACGCGTATAAATTTCTGAAAAACAATTTTTTAGCAAAAATACTGAAAATTCTTATAAACATTTGACGACACCAAAAACCTTCATGAATATTTTGAAACTTTTGAATTTACGAAATTCTAAGCAAAATAAAAATTTTCGAAATTATATCGCAATTCAAAATGGCTTCCATCTCTGTTACGTTAATTAAATTTTGTATCCATTGTTTTAATTAAATTTTCAAACATGTTTGTTTAGTACGGTTCTAAATCACTCAAGCTCATCTAGTGACACTTTTTGGAACTAACAAACTTCTTACTTCATCCGCTATGTGTAATTGTAGCGTAGTTGCGTAATTCGTGTGACGGTGTAGTTCATGATTTGAAGCATAGAGAAGCAGAAAACGGGTTTCTAGTTTACACGATAGGGGTCCACAGCAATTTATGCTCGAAAATTGTCTTATAACATTTGTTTTATCCAAATCGAAAAACTGCTTCCGATTTTTTGCAGTTTTTTAAGGGAATCCCCTTTGAAAAAAATCGATGTTAAAAACTAATCATCCAAATGTAAAATGAACCCGATTTTTGAATTTTTAGGGCCAAAATTATCTTATAATACAAGTTTTATCCAAATCGAAAACGAAAAAATTGTTTTTTCAAAGGGGATCCCCCTAAAAAAATCGAAAAATTACTAAACAATTTTTTGTTTCCGATTTGGATAAAACTCATATTATAAGGTTATTTTGACCCAAGAAATTAAAAAATCGGGTTCATTTGGCGATTGGGCTCGATTTTATGATCACTTATACCAAAATTTTGTTGGTAGCATAAATATTTGTAAAGTCTAGTTACAAACTTGGGACTAAGCTTAGAATACCTTGATATATTTCATATATACAGGGTATAAAAAGATATGTGTATGAAATACGGTAAATTTCAAGTTAATAATTATCAAAAGCTTTTTGGAAGCTCAACGATTGATATGTTAGTAAGAACCAAATGACGTACAAATTATAATCTCAAGTTGTTTAAATAGAATTTTTCTATAATTCGACTATTTATAGGTAATTGAATAAAAAGTATCCTACACTTTTCTAAATAATTCTAATGCTAGTTATCCGGTATCCGGTTGGGTATTTTGGGTATTGGTATGTCCGGTGAATATTTCTAACTTAAACTAATTTTTAAAACTGATATTCATTAAAAAAATGACATTTCCATAAAAATGACATTTCCTTTTTCATTTATTTTTATTTTTATAACTTTAATTAATTTCTATTTTAAAAATGTGTAGGAAGCAAATTTCTATTCAATCAAATGAGAAGATGAATGCTACATATTTTCTCAATACTGACAATTTTTCTAGAGTGGGCACAGCAGTCCCGGATCTAAGTTTTTTTTCTTTTAAAACTGGGCAGAAACCTTAAAGTAGATAGGTTCGCCCCCTCTCTCCAGTGTTTGAGATAAATTGTTAAAAAAACAAGTGAAAATAAACAATTGTTTAAAAAAATTAAACCATAACAGTTTCGAAAATTTTTCGAAGAATTTTCTAGAAAACTTACTATTTCGTTTTCTGGGCGTGCGGATAGATGGAAATGGACTAATTAGATGATTTTATTAACTTTTTTACTAAAATTTCTTTACATATAAAAATTGAGGTGTTATTTCTCCCACCCTTTCGCAAATTTTGGTTGAACGGCTCTGACAAAGCCCAGTCATAGAAATTTAAGGTTAAATAAACAATAATAATTGATAAGCCTGAAAGAAATTTGCACGCGGCGTATTAAATTTTTTACTAGGTAATTAAATAATTTTTGTGACCAATATCCTCATTTGATTTTGATTAAAAATAAATTTCATTCGACACGCTTATGTAAATTATATCAGTGACGGATACCTGAGAAGCAAGCAGAATGGAGGGGGGACAAATTGATTATAATTTATTTTTTAAACAATATAAATTTTGTTTTAAGTTTTTTAATGGGGTATAAAATTTCAAATTCATTTACATGCCATACAAAAAATAAATATTACAGTGTGTAAGGGAAAAATTATGCAATTATTTTTTGTGTTTTTTTTTGTTGTTGTTGGCATCGTCAAATATATAAATTGTATTTTTTTATTATATAGGTCTTAAGGTGATAAAGCTACAGTATCGTTGAAAGATTTTTGGTTTATTGCTTTGTAGTCAAGTAATGAGTTATTTTTGGTTTTACAATACCACGCAACTACAAAAATATATAATATATTGTGTGCAAGTGATGCTTATAAATTTGATAATATAGGTATCTCTCTTCAATTATTAATAAACTAACTATAGTCGTCTCTGTTCATAAAAAAATTGGATTTTCGATGAACTCATAATTAAATTAAAATTTAGTTTTGATATCATCGACAACCTGATATTTTGATGGTATTATTATAAACTACAAGATTGTCTAAATATTTTAGAAAGTTTTTTATCACACTCTCTAGATTTTTTGATATAGAAATATCCAATTGAAAGGATGACCTATATGATTCATCATTTTTTCAGCCAACTTTGAATGATAAAAAAATTAATAAAAAGCCTGATGACCTAGGAATTTTTTGTGATTTTTGGAAACTTTCTTAATCAAAAAATGTATTTATAAAGCTTTATTGAAATCCCTAGTATTAATCAATCCTTGCAAATCACCTTAATTATTTAACATGACGTTAATTTCTTTTTTGTTGGCCGGGGTCGTTATACTTACCACTCCCCAAATAAAACTAAAATTCTCCGCTACTGATTTCTTTATTAGTTACACACAGCCTGAAAAATTGTTTTGAAATAGGATCGGATCGGAAAATAATATAAAGAAAACATAGTTGATTATTTAATTGAAAATAAAATTTTTATTAAAAATATAAATTTTTCTCTTCAAAAATATTGCTTTTTTTATACAATAATTATTATATAACAATTTGTTTTTATGTAAAATAAAATTAATTATATCACGTATGCATTAAAAATAAATGCATACATTACACTATCTATCTCTCTCTAAAATACTAACAAAAATAGTTTTTCTAAAGTATAGTTAACACGAGCACGACCTATTTGAGTTTGGAACTTAAAACAGTTTCACTATTTTAAATAGGCACATGAGTTCAATCAATCAATATCTCTATCAATCTATATTCTAATAATTATTTATTATATTTATTTATTATACGTATTGGAAAAAATAAATAATTCATAAATTTTTTTTACAATAATTATTTGAAATTTTTTATTATTTTTGAGTTCTAAAATTCATTTTACAAATCAGAATCTATTTTTTTTATTTTTAAAACTAATAAATACACATTAAACGCGAAAAATCGCCAAGAAAATTTTGAAAAAATCAAAATATCTCAATTTTGTTCAAAATTTTTTAAAATTGGCGGTCATTTTTATCTTCGTTTACTGTTTTTGAAAATAAAATTTCAAATCCAGTTTCAAAATAGAATATTCATGATATGGAGTGCCACAAGGATCAATCCTGGGTCCATTCTAATATCATGAATTTAATCTTTTAGAGTCGGATTTAAAATTTTATTTTGAACTCGAAGAGTGCTTAAAATCTAGATTCATTTGTATTATTTTGCTTAGGATATTTCATTGAGATTCAGTTTTTAGTTATTTTATTTTTAAAAATGAATTTGACTAGCAGTTTAAACTGATGGTCAATTTTGTGCCCACAACAATGACAAAAAAAAATTTGTACAAATATAAATAAAAACAAAAAAAAATTAAAATAATTTTTCCAAAAATGGAAAAAAAAATAAAAAAAATGGCTGTTGGCACAATTGAAAATTTTATTTTGAAAACTATATATACAATTTTGGTTTAATTCATGGTCAATTTTATCCAAGATTACCTAAACTAAACGAAGAAGCTTGTTTTGCCGTAAAACTCAGTATATACAGAATATTGAAACATTTAACTATATCAGTTAAATTTCGAGAGAATCTTCGATAGTTTAGGTTGTGGAATGGATGCATTCCTTTGGATTTGACCAAGTCCCCGCAACTTTCGCCATTCAAAAATAAATAATTACCTAATCATTTAAGATAATCTTTGGCAACAACAAAAAAAAGTAAAAAAACAAAAAAAATTGAAAAAAAACTTCTACAAAAAACAGCAAAAATAAAATTTTTTTGTCTTTTTAAATTAAAATGGAATGTACGTTTTTTATACAGATTTCCCACCCACATCTAATCACCGCACACAATTAAAAACAATTATTCTATTATCGTGTCCACATTCATTCTTCCGCACCCATTCCCACTCCTCTCTTCTTAATCATAATCATCTAATATCACTGTTTTTTGCACAATTTTTTTTTTTTTTTTGAATGCGAATATTTCCTAATTTATTTAATTGAAAAAAATATTCTAAGGTCATTTCACACCAGTAATTAAATTAACATACAAGATTAGATGAGTCACTATGTGATGTGAAACCACCTTTAATCAATTTCATAAATTAATTATTAATTAATTTCCTTAACATGATAATTTATTTCTTTGAACTCGTCGCTAACGAAGGCCTTAAAACTGGAGTACCGCGGCGAAATATTAGCGACGAATGAGATATAGAAATATTAGCATGCTGTCGGCATAGGTTTAATATTGATAACAGAACTCATACGTCGAACTTTATGTCCAGTTAAAGCTTTCTCAATATCTTCTAAAGTTCGACCTTGAGTTTCTGGCACACAGAATAACGTGAAAAAGAATGCAATAAAACAAACTTTAGCAAAAATAGCAAATGTGCTATAAATTCCGATCAAAGCCGTTAAATCTTTAAATGCTTTCGTTACAATAAATGCGCATGACCAATTAAATGCTGTTGCAATTGAGGCAGCTGGTCCTCGTACATTAGCGGGTAAAATTTCGCCTAACATAAGCCATGGAATTGGTCCAAAACCGAGTGAAAATGCAATAATGTAAACAACAAAACTAGCCAATGGGATCCAACCGTAAGCGGTAAGGTCGTATTTGATTTCCTTCAAGTAGAAGAAAATGCATAAGGTCACTAATGTGATGCACATAGAAATACTGGAAATGTATAATAAGATTTTACGGCCAAGTCGGTCAATTAACATTGTTGCTACAAAAACAGAGCCAAAGTTTACGAGACCCACAATAATGGTACATAAGTTTGAGTCAATAGTACTTCCGGCATCTTCAAAGATTTGCACTGTGTAAAAGATGACAGCGTTGATTCCACTCATTTGTTGGAAGAACATGAGACCGAGGGAAATCATGAGGGGTTTCAAATATTGATGTTGGAACAACTCACTGATACCATTTGATGTTTGATTCTTTTCTGCTTCAATTTGTGATTTTTCAATTTCGGCTAATTCTTCGCTAACATCCACATTTTTACCACGTAACCAGGTCAAAGCAGTTTCAGCTTCATCTTTACGTCCTTTAGTGAAGTACCAGCGAGGTGTTTCTGGGATTACGCACATAAGTATCAAAAAAGGTACTGGTAAGAATGACGCGAATAATGCCAAATGAGACCATTTTAGTAAACTTCCAGCCACAAAACATAGCAGGATACCAATATTACCCAGTGCGGTTGGTAGCAGACCCAACATGCCTCGTACTTCTGGTTGAAGCGTTTCACCCAAATACACAGGGAAGGCTAACGAAGCAATACCAACGTTAAAACCAGATAATATACGGGCGGCGTAAATCATTTCAACGTTCACTGCGAAAGCGATCATTAACCATGAGATGATGAAAGGTATGGCTGACATTAAAATCGTACGTTTACGTCCAATATATTCAATTAAGGGACCACCAACAATCCCTCCAACTAAGGCAGATAAAGGCATTAAGCTTCCAATCCATGATTCCTATAACAATTGAAAAATAAGTTTTCATTAGATTTCATCGAAAAGAATTTCGAATTTCATCGAAAGATTAGAAAGACGAAATATGAAAATCAAATTAAGCATCTTTTCGAAAATCATATTTTTTGAATTCCAAATCGAAGCCAAGAAAATTATTTCCTCAATTTGGATTTAAAAAAATAAAAAAAAATTATAAAAACACCAACCTGTTCTTCATTAACGGTGAACGGAGCAGTTTCATCTTCACGAATTGATGTTAAAGCTGTTGAGGTGTAAGCGGATACAAAACCCACAGTTAACGATCCAATCGACACAGATAACGCAGCCAAAACCTATAACAATTAAGAAAAACCCAACCTTT
This sequence comes from Chrysoperla carnea, assembly GCF_905475395.1. Classification (NCBI taxonomy): domain Eukaryota; kingdom Metazoa; phylum Arthropoda; class Insecta; order Neuroptera; family Chrysopidae; genus Chrysoperla; species Chrysoperla carnea. The sequence goes on from NC_058342.1 coordinate 36,648,123, forward strand.
AAACATCGTCGAAAAAAGAATCCAAAAAAAACAATTTATGACCTGATATTTCGGTATCTTAAAATCATCTTCGTCAACTTTAGTCACATCGTACGACACAAATGTATCCGAACGTAACAAAACGCGAACTCTCATTGTTGTAAAAGTCACAAATAAGTATTAACTGAAAGTCACCAAGTCACAAGAGCGATTCTCTTCGCCAATGGTCACGAACTGTTTGTTGTTGCTGAATTGAAATCATTCGCATTTTATAACATCTTTTTATTAATGTTGATTGAATGTTGATCATGTTGTGACGTCACATTTAATATAAATTCAATTTTTTTTTTATTAATGAGGGGTGCACACGTGAAAATTAATAAAGCGATTGTCATTTTATTGACAAACAGAATAATGATCTCCAATTAAACAAACATGTCAAAATATTATTGACTATTGTGGTCAAAGAAGTCACAATTACATTCTAAATTACGTCTAATTTGTCATCTTACTGTTTTATGTAATTGTGGAATAATTTATGGCTGGTTAGCAACGATTGTAATTTTTTTTTTGTGCTAGTAATTTGGGAAAATTTACTTTGATACAAAAAAAATTTAATAATTGTTTTTTAATCATTTCCCTAATTTAGGGGTCAATGTTATAGTCAGTGCCGCATTTATAACTAGTAGACGGATTTTAGAGACCCACTTAAGCAGATGTGGACTTGATCACTTTTTTTTTATGAGACAATAATATAAAATTTTCAATGTAAGTCATAAATGCAATCCATACAATTCCATAATTAAAGTAGTGTATCGTTACCATGGAAACGTCTCCAATAAAACTCACGCACGATGCGAATAAGTGATTTTCTCTAAATATTTGAACATCGATTTAAAAAAACTATGGTAATTTTCCTAAGTTCTAACATAATTTATAAATAAAATTCGAAAAAGAATTCTCAAGTATGATTATACATTCTAGTGATGGGACGAATATACGCTTTCGCAAAAAACAATGCGAATATTTTTGACAAAAAATCATCAAAATTTTGTATCATACTTTACTCTCATATTTTTTGCAACAAATGTAATGTATTTGAAAAATTCAAAGGTTAAGTGAAAGATAATTTCCTTGAGAATTTTCCCCTAATGAATTTTTCATGTTGATTGAACAAGAACAAACATTTGAACCTTGAGTTCTTACACTGTGTGTGCTGCTATCATTAAAAGAATTTTGTAATCCAGTTTTTTCTAAAATTTTCTTAACAAAATTCGCAGACAATTTTTGACCTTTAGTCTGCAAAAAAAAGTATGTGAAGGGCACTACACGCATGCGTCGTCGAATATATTTTAATATTCAGAACGTATTCAAATAATACGGACGTGACCAAACGCGATTATTCTGTTTATAAATATGGTCGGAGTTCGATTAATGATGATTAATTTATTTTTTTAGTATCGACACGACCTTAAGTAGATGAATGAAAAATGACCCGCAATACATTTTAAACTGTGCAAGGCGGTTTAAACATGTTTTGAATATATAATTAGATGAAGGCCTCGGGGGGATCTTCTAAAATTTGCAACACTTAAAGTACCCTCAATCGATTTTTATCCTGCTTATGCAAAATTAGTTCGTTTTTAAAATTAAACAACTTTAATTTGAAACTTTTCCCTATAACATTTTTGGATTTTTCGATAATTTGTGTCGTATCCACGAGACTAATATAACTTCGCTAATTTTCGCTAAGTCCACGAATGTTATTTTTAATTTAAAGAAATTTTTGATTAAAAATAAAAAATTTACCTGTTTTGGGTAATTGATTTTCAGTTGAGATGTGGAACTACTGTTTGAGTCTTGTTCACATGGAGGTGCCGTTGGTAGTTCAACCGTGGTTGGTGAATAAGGTGAATATTCACTGTTAATCGATGGTGCAATAAATTTCTTTTCATCTGATCCACAAACCGTTCCATTGTTTAATGGTGCAATTTCTCCAGCACCAATAATCATATTTTGTTCTTTTGTGCCCATCTTTGAGAAGTATTGTTGATGTATCCGTGATTGAACCGATCGTGTTGATTGTATTGATTGTATCGATTGTATCGACGAAAAATTTGTAATTGTTGTTGACGGTGAAATTGTTGGAGAACTGTATAAGAGACTATGATGATGTGGATGGCCTCTCTGTAATTCCAAAAAAAAAATACACACAATTAATAAAACACTGTTATGTCGTAGCCACAAATCTTTTGTAAATAAAACGTGTTTACAGTCTTTGTTTCTGGCATTTATAGTAGTCCAAATGTCTGTATTCAGAGCATCATCAATTCAAAAATCACGACCGAGATAAATGGCAAAATTTATTTATATTTTTGGGACGATTAATAATTCCTAACACACTTAAATTCGCATTAAAAAATTTATCTACCCAAATTTTATTTGAAAATACTTTTTAAGGCACAATCTTTTATTGTACTAAAAAGTAGAAAATAATTTTATTTATGAGTCACTCATACCCAACTATTTGTAAAAGCTTGAGGCGCTCAATTTAAAATATCAAAAATGAATCGGAACGCCTCATTTACTCCACATGCCTAATTATTGTTCGATTCATTCTTGATATTAAGCGTCTCAAGCTTTTACAAATAGTCGGGTAAAAGTGATAAAATAATTTTCTACTTTTTAGTACAATAAAAGCTTGTCCCTTACAAAGTATTTTTTATTAAAATTTTTAACTTAAGACTAAAAACAAGGTAAATATATCAAATATAGTGGAAGCGATGGGAAAATCAGGACGCCACATCCTTACCATGCATTGTCATCCAAACTAAATGTGCATGCCAAATTTCAGCTGAATCGGAAATCGGGAAGCTGATCAAATTTGATTTGCAAGATTTGATTACAGACAGACAACAGGACAGGTGAAACTAAACAAAAGCTTGTAAAAAGAGCATTTTTGTGGGCTGTATTATGGATTTTGTCCAAATAAAAATTCCTTTCGGGGACCCACAATAAAAATATTTAGCAAGATTTATAAAATTATTATTAATTAGTTAAATCAAATAAAAAAAATATGGTAAAATTAGTAAAATTAAGACACGAAATATTTCACGCATGAGAAAATCTCTCATCACGCGACTAAAGATTACCGAATAGTAGATGCGAGTGCTTACGGATTAATTTTCAAGTTTCGAATTCTCGAAAATTAAATAGATCAAAATTTGTTAATATATTTTGGCTATTGTCAAATAAAATTTGGTGATTGAGTTTAGAATCATGCTTGGTAAAATTGATGTATTTACACGTTTTTTGAAAAGATTGATAAGGACTTGGACATACAGAATGTATGTTTACTTCATAGGGTATAAGGTCGTGATAAAACTTGACCCCAAAAATGATATTAAAAACTGGTCAACATCAACAAACATCTAATAAACACTATTTTAATTGATATTTCTAGATTAAGCCGCTTTGAAATTTTTTTAAATAACGTCATCAGTTTTTTTCTGTCTTCGGAAAACCAAAGTATTAAAGTATTTCACACAAAATGGTGCGATTCAAAATCAATACAAACAATTATATTCTATTAATAAATTTTTGCCGAGATCATTAAAATTGATTTTAGAAGTAAAAAAAAAACGTTTTTCATGTAAGATCTTTTGTAATTATATTATATATTAATTAGATTTCTTCTTTAATTAAAAACAATTACATATCATTAGTCCTCATTTTTTGTTGATGGAAATTATTTTGTGGAGTTCGTAACATATAGGCAATGTATATTACATTTATGTAATTGTTTGTATAGAAAACTCAAAAAAACCGTCTAATTATTGAAGAATTTTAAATTATTTTGGTTTTTTTATCGAAGAAGTTTAGTTCTATTTACTACTTATGCCTAATTTAATTCCTGAAAACACGGATTACACAAAATTTCCCAAAAAAGAAGCCCATCTAGACCGATTTCTCGCCCCAAAAACCCCCTGTATATTAATTTTCATGAAAATGGATTATAAGATACAGGTATAATCTTTGTATATGAACGAAAAATTTACAAAGAAAATTCACGCAATGTGTATTACATAAATGAAATGATTTTTACATACCCGATGATATTATTTAAACGAAAAAAGAATCAAGAAACAGATTTGATTAAAACCGTGCAATTGTTGCAAAAAAATAAAACTGAATTTACCTTATTTAAAAATATTTATATATAGATTGGCAAAGGTTTTTTGGTAGGGGTACCAAGCCCCCAAAAAATTAATAATTAGAGTTTGCTAAAAAAAAAAAATAAACAACAAAAGCCGCGAGGCACGTACTAATTTCGTACTGTGTTTTTTTTTTTTTTTGCTATAAAATCCTTCAAAGATTTATAATTATTGTACGGAAATTTAATTACTCACACCATAAATTTTTGTGCACAAAAAATAAAATAAGCAAAATTGTTTTTTTTTAGTAATGTTTTTGCTATCACAGATTTTGAAGAATTGTTTAACTTTTTTTGTATACAATTGTTTATTGTTTACGCAATTCGTATTGTTTATATAGTAAATGAAAATTTATGGAATTTGTCTTTTAAAATAATAAGAAAATTTCGCATATTTTAATTATTTTTAAATGAATTAATTGATTTGATCGTTAATTGAATGCAATTATTTTTTAATTAATTAATCGAATAATCAATTATTATTATCAATTTTTCTATTTTTTATGTTATGTAGACAATGGTGGTTTCATTCATGTAATACATATTGCATAAAACTTTATTAGGAAGTTTAAAAAGAACATATTTTTCTGATTACAAAGTGATTAGACCTTGAAATGTTTTAATTGATCTACGATCCAAGATTATATTTACGTAGAGATTGATTGGGCTAAACTCTTCATTTCGATTTGACAGACATTCTAAGCTTAACTTTCCCAAGAAAATATTTTTGAAAAAGTTACGATTTTTCGTAAATACATTGGAAAATTGTGGACATTATTTGAACTCTCCTGGCGGTAATTACTGGTAATGATTATTGATCAATCTTTATCTTTTGTAGCGAATATTTTATATCAAATCTATGAAAAAATTCTGGTAGCCACATTTCATTATTCTGGAACTTCATAAGACAGAAATACTACTTTTCGTCTTGACCTATGAGACAATGCATTAAAAGGCGGGGGGGGGGGGAGGATTTGGTTTGGTGATATCACGTATCATCTTGAATTTAATTTGGTATTTCCTCGGATTACAATGTCAAGACGCTTTAATTCAGTGTCAATTTGAGATTTAGTAATCTGCAGATCAAAAAGATAATTTAAGCTATCGATTCTTAAACTTTTTGCAAACTATTCATACTCCAAAAGAGGGTCTTTTCGACCACTTTCAAAAAGAGCTGGTTTAAGAAAATTTTCAGTGCTTAGGCTTACTAACAAGAAAATTATAACCAAAATAATTTGAACAATATATTCCCACAAGTTTTTGCTAAACTCTAATTAGGTTCTCCCTCCTTTGACCTTAAACTATTCGTGTAATCTTTTTTTTTTTGGTAATAACATTATATTAAGTGTTCGCGTGGAGTGGGGGAACCGAAGGAAGTTATTGAAGATATTTTAAGATTAAGGTTGATCGGACACTAAAGTAATATATAGATAAAAATCTGAATTTTTGATTTGGTTTTATGAAGGGTTTGACTGATGAAGGGTTTTAAAGGAATTAATCATTAAAAAGTATTAAAATAATTAATTTCTGTTAAAAAAGGGATCAGTTTCTTATGATTTGCGGGGTACTATCAACTTTAATCTTTAATCTTAAATTTATAACTTGTGGTTATAAAATCAAAAAAATTTCCTTTCTGGGGCGACAATTGCAACAACTTTTTGGATATTTCAAATAAAATTTGATCTTGAAATTTGAAGTCCTAATCTGAATACTATAAATTATGAAATTTGAAATAAATTTGCATGATTTTGATTGAAATTCTCACGTAACAAAAACCTTTAGGCTGTAATAATACTGAGACGAAAAAAAACCAGTTAACGTTAACATCTTTAAGATAAGTTTCTCGTGCCTCATCATCTTTTTACGAGAAAGTTTCGATTTTTAAAATAACTCCATCTATATTTAACTAAACAAACTATTGAAATAAATATCATATACGGACATCTATTGACTAAACACATGAATTAAATATTTGAAGCAAATGTGGCGCCCTCAAATTTGTTAACTTTTTTTTATTTATTTAAAAAATTTATGGTAATTTATGGTTTTTTTTTGTGTAAAACTAAAAATTGCATTTAATTAGAATATAATTAATTTAAATATGAATGGATTTGAAATCTTTTGTTTATTTTGAAATGAAAAAGGGTGGTTCTAAAATGAGTCCACCCCAAATAAAAAAAGTGGGTTCGTATTCACTTGTTGATGACGGCTGCAACTGTGGGTTGGTTAGTTGACGCGTATGGTATTGAATACGTCAAACCTATAGCTATCGATTCAACAAATATCGTCTAGAAAATTCCATATACACATTTAAACATATTTTCGGTGCAACAATGTTTTTAATGCAATAATCAAAAAATTTCAGTTCCATCTATGGAAAAAACTTAAAATCCTTACCTCCTGAGATGCCTTCTCCCACATATTGGTAACAAACATTTTCAATTTGTTTGCCATTTCGAAAAAAGTTTTATTTTTTTTCTCACAAATCACAAAAAAGTTTTTTTATTTAAATTTTATGTTCACTTCCGAAACAAAATTTTTTTTTCGCACGTGTAAAATTTTCGAATGTCAATGGTTTCAAAAAATAATAAATAATAATTTTTTGAGCGAAGCGCGCGCTGAATTGAAATAAATTCAAGACTTGCAATAGACTGAATTGTTGACAATAAGAACTTCAAATATTGAATGCTTTCTGTATGATACGCGACGTTAATATAGTACTGATGATTCTGTGCAGGTGTCGGGGGAGGGGTAATCAGTACTCGGCTATTCGCTTAGTATTTTTTTTTTCAAAGTTTAGCGATTTATATCTTGAATTTTAAGTAATTTTTGAATAATTTTTTTTTTTTACAAAAATAAATAAATTTCATTGTTAATCAATTTTCAATAGCACATAATAAATCAAACAGTCCAAAGTACATGTTTGGAAATTCCAGTACATGTGTAAAGTCCAATAGTCCATAAAAAAAAGGGGCTCGCCTTTCTGTTAATTGTTTTTTTTTTTTTTTTTTTGTAGGCATGTTTGTTTGTTAGTGTGACGTAGCTTATTTGTTTCAAGTGATTACATTTTTTTATGCTTGATTCATTTAAGTGTGACCATGAATCTGAAAAGTAATTAGTTTTTCATTAGATTTTTTTTGCAATAAGAAAAAAAAATACAAATCAAAATGGAGGTTTTCCAAGAAAATGATCTGTAAAGGTATATTTCCACGAAAAAAAAACTCAGGTGAATCACCTTGTAAGACCTTCATTAACAGTGAAGTTCAAGTTACGGAAACGTCCAAATTTTTTAACCTGTGTGTCGCATTTAAGATGAAGACACCTTCACACTTTCGTCATTTATGGGAATATGAAATTTTTTAAGATATGTAACCGAAACTTGAAGCTTAAACTCAGCCTACTACAAATTGATAAATAGCGCATTAGCGCCAGAGATGGTTAGAGATATCGAAAAAAATTATATGAAAAAGTTGCTTAGAATACTTTTTTATGCCCATGAACTGATTTTCATGAGAAAATTCACATTTTTAATATTGGTCTTAACTCAAAATTATTAGAAGTTTATTTTTTAATTTTATAACAATGGAATGTAAAAACTGGACAAATTGATAATTTAATATAAAATTTCGATTTAAGTCGATATTTCTATGCATTAAATCATCAAATAAACTCAATTTTTGAATTTTTTGGGTCAAACTTCCCTTTTATGGAAGACACAATAAACTAATTTTCGGACGTAAAATTATTTTTAAAATGGTATTTTAAAATAATTAAAACGTTAAATTATGGGAAAAAATATAAAATAAAGAAAATGGAAAAGAATTATCCTAGCCTTAATAGTAAGATCGTACTAACTCAGATTGAGAGTCCGTTTTACTATTAAGGCTAGGACACTTATATTAACCCAAATTTGGTATTTAAGTTAAGTAAACGAGATAACATGTCACTTGTGAGTTTTATGATTCTTTAATGAATTGTTTTGAATTCATTATCAAAGATAACTTAAAAGTTATTTTACCATCTTCTTTATTTTAATTTTACCCACAATTTAACGTTTTGATTTTTTTTAAATATCATTTTAAAAATTATAATTTTTTAATATTAAAATGACGCATTTTTCCACGGAAAAAAAGTTGAATAATTCGATGAACTTTATTTAATATTTTTAAAAAAATTTGATTTTGAGTAATCTTTTACATGTCTTATGTCCAAGTTTTTACAACGTTTGAATCAGGATGTGGGAACAAGCTAAGATGGCGTCAACTGGGTACATGCGCGAACTGAACTAAAACTCGTCCTCCATCGAACATACCTTGTCTAATTCTACCATCTTGTCACTCTCACAATTAAGACGAGTCTAACGACACCTTTTCAAGCTAAAATACACGAATACGCTTAGACTACAGAGTGTGCCAAGCAAATATACATACATAAATCTCTTTTTTGCGTAATCGGATAATGATGGTTGATCACCAAAACCGATATGTCGTTGTACACGGAATTTTTTTAGGTATGTAATTTAAATTTGGATTGAGTTAGAATCATTCTAGTTATAGGGATCATGGTAGTTATAGTCGATTTTTACTGTAATTACTGTAAATTTTGAAGGTATATGATGTAGGTACTTGAAAAGAGATGATAGCGCAATTTGGATCGATCTATAAATAGTTTTGATAACAAAGGATCAATTTAAAAATGCTAATTTCTTGAATGTGTCGCAAAAAAGAATCATTGTCAATTGTGCTGGAGCAATAAAAGATATCCTGTTACTTATTTTTCAATACTTCGTCCAATTTTTCAATTGACACCTCAACAACAACAATGTACAATGTGTACTAAGTTATAACTCATTAAATGATAGATCATGGCTTGTTTAAATAATGACCATTTAAAAATACACTGAGAAAACGTCCCTAAAACATTCTGCACATTCTTGTAAATATTGCCAAAATGACTGCTTACAAAACTTGGAAATTTGACACTCAATGCACCAAGTCCCTGATTATTTGCAATAAAGTCAGTAAAAAATGTTCCTTTTAAAATAAACAACTTTTGTTTGAAATATTTTTTCGTAAACATCTCTGTTTACCCATGAGAGCAAACAAATTAGGCACAAATTTTATAGTATGTATTATTGGGGAATATCAGTTATGTGTGTGTGTGACATGAATGTATGTGGCTATATAAGAGTGGCAATCTTTCTTTACTTACATGACGTAAAAAACAAACGATTACGTAATCTAAACTGTTTATACATGATATTTCATCAATTAACTCAATTAATTGTTTGTTTTCACTTGTTTTTCTTCTAAAATATCAACAATGGATGCTTTCCTGGCTATAACTGTATTAGAAAAGGGTCAACGAAATACGACATTATGTCACAAAGATGGAGAGGTGTCCCTTATAACATTATTAGAATGTGACGTTAGATGTATTACTTGGACCACTCTGTATGTAGAGAATGTCACACTAATTACCTTATTTAGAATGCAACGTGTCATATTCATTTTTTAATAAAAAATTTATTTATTTTTGCTACGACCGAACCATTGAACTTTGTACACCCAATTTTTTTAATCTTCTAATCAACTCAAATTCATGCTAATCCAAATAGGTAGATTAATGTTGACGTCAGTAATATTTTATTGTGTTGTTGTCGGATTTGCGCGGGTTGGCTTGTGTGCAAGAACATGTATATATTTGGAACATACCCTCACTCAACCCCTACCTGCACAAGAGCATATTTTGTCTAATTCTACCCTGAATGACATTGGTTATATCAAAAATTATAAACTACAAATGTGAAATGAAGATTCCGTTATTAAAGTTCATCGAATTATTCAACTTTTTTTAGGTGGAAAAATGCGTTACCTTAATATTAAAAAATTATAATTTTTAAAATGATATTTTAAAATAATCAAAACGTTAAATTGTGGGAAAAAATTAAAATAAAGAAGATGGTAAAATAACTTTTAAGTTATCTTTGATAATTAATTAAAAACAATTCATTAAAGAATCATAAAACTCACAAGTGACATGTTATCTCGTTTACTTAACTTAAATAGCAAATTTGGGTTAATATAAGTATCCTAGCCTTAATGGTAAAACGGACTCTCAATCTGAGTTAGTCTGATCTTACCATTAAGGGTAGGATAACTCTTTTTCTTTATTATTATATTTTTTCGAAATCTATTATTAAAATTATTATATTTTCGGGAATCGAACCCGATACCCTAAACCTCCTCATGGAAACATATACTTGATTGTATATATGTTAATAAATTTTGTTGTATCTAATTACTTCCAATAATATTTGCATGATTTTCCCCGGCCATTCTGTACATTCAATTAGATTTAATTAAAAGACAATACAATTGCTGTAAGAGGTAAAGCAGTAAATAAATAGCGCGAATGCATGACTGAGTGCATGTTTTGCTTATTTTGCGTGGTAAATAATGATCCTAATGAGACATAAGCATCACTTTCTTGTTTAAATCAAGATCAATTTAACTAACAATTAACCTTGTGGTCATCAGTGTGACCTGTGACCTGTCATCTATCATCTGACCTATAAACAAAAATTTTATTCTATTGTTTTCGGCATTTTCCATTGTTATTACACTCAAATCAAGTAATTATGAATTTACATAATTGATCATATTATATGTATAAACATGTCAGTGACGGATTTAAGCGGTTTTCAAATGAGCAATTATTTCCCTCTAAACTTACTTAAGGAAGTACGAGTGCCAAGGCAAATTTAAGACTTGTGCTTGAAATTATTTGTTATTTATTTTCAACTTTGATCATGAATTTTATTATGACTTCATGAAGGTGTCTGGTTTTCGTAATGTCGAAAGCTAAATAATTTGCAATTTCCGATGTTTTGAAAATCACTCCAGATATCGACAACCCCCCCCCCCAACAAAAATTTTCAGAATTGATTTAGACTTATTGAAACTTCATAAAACTTTTCAAACTTTTGTTCTTTCTCTCTAACGGTTTGCAAGACCCAATTGACCTATGTTGCTCATTTACGAATTCGACCTCACTTTTTATACCCTGAACACGCTGTAAAAATTTCAGCTTGATATCTTTTTTCGTTTTTGTACACAGACGGACACAGACGGACAACCGGAAATGGATTAATTAGATTGAGTTTATGAACAGCTATACCAAAATTTAGTTGGTAGCATCAATATTTTTAAGCGTTACAAACTTGGAACTAAACTTAATATACTTTGATGTATTTCATATACATGGTATAAAAAAACCATACATCCATGGCGCCCATACATCCTTAAAGATAGGTGAAGTTCGATTATTGATCATAATTATATATTATTCTTGATTATTCTAGAATTCAATGTATTATTGATTTCAATCAATTATTAAAATTTGTTGATGTTAATTAATTCAGCAATTTTCCATTCAAACTATTCAAAATGAGTTAATAATATTTTACTAATTGTGTCAAGTATGTTATCTTAGACTTTTATTGTTTGCACAAAAATATTCGCTCATTTCAATAAAAATCGTTTAAAAATATTTTATTACGTTAGTTTTTTTTTTTATCTTTGATAAAACTTTTTTTTTAACAAATGTAAATAAACAATTGACTGAGTTAACTGTTGAAATACCCTGTATCAAGGATTCTAATTTAACGTCACTATAGTATTCTGATTTATGTAATTACTAGAGTGATACCCACCCGCTTCGCTAGGTTTAAAACTAAATTGATAAAGATTGCACTCTGTTATCCCCTTTCTATAGCACTCGAAATAATGGTAAGGATTGTTTTACACAGATAAAATATATGTATGGTGTTCTATTTTTTTTAAATGTATAATAGTAATTATTGATTGAGTATATCAGAGAAGATGGCTGTGAAATATTTTATATCGATTTTTTTTACAGAAATCTGTAATTAATGGTAATGTCAAATAAAATTAATTTTTATTTTATTTTATTTTTTTTTTATTCATATATCTTTATAAATTATATCTCATGTGTTATTCTGATATATCAGCTAAATTGCTGTACAGTTTCATTAAAAACCATTCGCTAGTTTTAGTTTGAAAGCGTAACAAACAAACAAACAAACATGCTTACTTTCACATCTATTATATATACAGAGATATAGGGTAAAAATTCTAAATAAAATCATTTTTAAAAACAAATTTTTAGGTAAAGGGCCCTCATAAGATGAAAGGGGAAAAAAAGAAACAACGTAAAACTTATTTTTTTGTCAATTACTTTATTAGCAAAGTTCTACTATAATAGATTAATAAACGGTAGATTATTTGATAAATAAAATTTAATAAATCATTAAGTAATAGTTTACAACATAATATCAAAACATATCTACTGTGCCATACACTCGTACAAAGTCATGGTCGAATTTTATAGAATTCACCGTACAGAATACAGGCTGAGATATTTTAATCTCTATATTTTAATTACAAAACGAGATATTTAATGTATAGATTAAAATGACTCACTCTGTATATGTATCAATAGTGTACCGATAAGACCCGTTCATTGCTTTCAATAAACCATGAATAAAATAAAATTCGAAAAAGACCAACAAATTTTGAATAATTGCCAAATAAAATATGGATTTAAATTATAATTGAAATCGTATGAGTGGGCTTAAACGTAAAAAAAGAATATTTTTTTATTTACAGACGTAAATTTTCTATAATTACTTGGACGAAAATTATAAATAAATTTCCATTCATTTCTAGAATCGAATTCTTTCATGTGATTCATACATGTTTACTGCGCGTATTATAACGATTTAATTTTCTTTTATTTGCATTTAGTTAAGTTGTTCAACCGTATTTTTCGAAATATGATAATTCGTCACATCGTGTTATTTTTATTCGATGTGAAAGGTTGTCTTAACAGTTCGATATATAAGGTTGACCCTCACACGCTCTATTATTAAGCCAATATCGATATTAATCAATGTATTGATTGTCTGAAAAATGTATGTTTTAGCAAACATATTGTACGACAGCGACTGGACTATGTTAATAATGTTTGCACAATATGATATGTTTAAAACTGTCTTAACTATTTTGATTTGAATAGAGTATACGAGAATCAGATACCTATCGACTCTGCGTTTCTTTAGAGTAGTGCTGGATTGCTGGTGATGCAAGTACGTGGAATATTCCGTTTCATTTTCAATTTTAAACTGTTGACTGTGCGTTTTACTTCCATCTACAAAATAAATCGCAATTTTATATATAACAGTGTCACGAAATTTAAATGATTACTACCACTTAAGTGGACGGTAAGTCTGTTAAACGGATTATAGTCCGTTTTGATTAAATAGATGCTTAAGGTATGTGATATTCGCACGATAGATTGCGTACAAAACTGAAATTACAAACAAAGGCGTCATGTTAGAGATAAAACAAAAGTTTAAATAAAAAAAATAAACAACTTTTGTTTGAAATATTTTTTTGAAAACATCACTGTTTACCCGCGAGGGCGTAAATTACGACAAAACTTTGTTGTCTATTTTCTCCAAAAACTCTTAAAGATATTATATTATTCATCAATTTTAATATTGCCTCCATAACATCAATAATATTGGCTGTGGCGTGAGGTAGTCCGTTTCTAGACTACATACTTATATATAGAAGTGCTATGAGAATTAACACCAAATTTTTTAATAATAATCGTCTAATACTCAAACAAATCATGAACAGTAAAGTATTCAGCCATTACTCAGTACTTACAATAATTCCTAATCAAAACATATTAATTTGAGATAATTCGAGATATCTCGTTTTTAGTTTATTATTGATAAACTACAATAAATATTAATAGTTAATCGAGAATAATCGATATTGTAAATCGATATATGTTTATACTTGCAATATATGGGTATGCACATAAAGTATTCTTTTCATTAATTTAAAATTAATTTATTTAAATCACTTTCCTTGCAATTATACGTCATTTTCGTAAGACTGGATAAGATTTTCATGATTCTTACGTCAACCTATTTGTCTTAACCTTGCGAGTGCTTCTGAAGATATGCCAATAATGGAAATTCAATATGGCGACCACCAAACGTTTGAAAATATTGATGCTGCCAACAAAATTTTGGTACAGGTGTTCATAAAATCATCTAATTAGTCCGTTTTCGGTTGTCTGTCTGCCTGTCTGTCAACACGATTACTCTAAAACGAAAAGAGATATCAAGTTGAAATTTTTATAGCGTATCCAGGACATAACTGAGGTCGAGTTCGTAAATGAACAACATAGGTCAATTGGGTCTTGGATCCATCCAGGGGCCATCTTGTAAACCGTTAGAGATATAACAAAAGCTTAATCTTAAAAAATGTTCCTTATAAAAAAATAAACAACTTTTGTTTGAAACATTTTTTCGTAAACAGCAATGTTAATCTGTGAGCGTGCGAATTCTGCGCAAATTGTGTATTATATGGGAATATCAGTTGATAGAGTCATCAACACTTTCTATACATGGTATTTCAACAATTAACTCAGTCAATTGTTTGTTTTCACTTGTTTTTTAAATAATTTTTTTTAAATTTACTACCGTGTTGTTCAAAAGTTCACACTTTGTGAACTTATGTCTTTATTCCAGTCCAGCCAACTAATCATTCATCAATTACAGTTGTACCAATCTGAATTGAATCTTCTAATGAATTGAATCAATAAAGTTATGATTACATTATTGATTATCAAGATGGAATGAAGTCATTGAAATTGAAATAGTATTGTATTTATGGTGTTATCACTAATTTGTATTTGTGATATCAGTAAAGTAAACATGAGAATATCTGTTATTTATAAATATTAATTACAAATATGACACGATAAATGACGAATCAAATTCACACGGCGCGGCGCGTATACTTATCTTACAGCTTAAAAGTAAAATGAAGTCACCTTGAAATTGAAATGTTTTTAGTTTTCTTATCACTATTATCAAGTTCTTTGAATTTCTTGACACACCTCCATAAATATCATATTTATTTTAGTTATTATTGCCAATTTTTATTGACGTTCAAATCGTATCGATTTTTTACCCCGACTACGGTGAGACTTATGTGTTTAACTTTGTATGTATGTATGTATCGTCAGGCTAGCTTAACGACCTGGTATATCGGACTCAGGCGTTCAATACCGACTAAAAACCGTCTTTTATCTCTTAACTTTAATTCCCGAGGTATACAACCGCTAGGAATTACTTCGCGGGAAGGCTTAAGAGGGGGCTTCTTATTCCCTTATTTCAGGAGAAAATGTTACATATTTTTTACATCGTGCGATTTTGTCGGGTTTTAGTTTTGAAATTTCTTTTTTATTATCTCAAAAATCTCAATTTTTATCACATTATTCAGTTTCAAAAACTCATTTATATAATTTTTTATGCGATTATTATTATCAAAAATCACGTTTTTGTACCCGTTCTAGGAAATTGGCGTTTCAAAAATTTAAAATATAATTTATAAAATATCAAACACACCTCTTTTCTTGATTTTAAATTTACGATCACGTATATTTGAAGAAGAAAAGTTGATTGAAAAAGAAAAGATTGGGGATTAATCGGAAAGTTACTGAAAATTCTCAACCAGGGAAATAGGTAGGGGCTAAAAGTTCCTACCTATGCATCAGTATACTCCATCGGTAATTTAAGTTTGGGGTATCTAATACCGAAAGTCAAATTTTCATCCGCGAATTTTATTGATAAAACTATTTTGTGATGAAAATTGTAAAGAGAAACTTTTTTTTCACTCACTTCACGTTGTGGAGTATTTTCATTGGCGTCGTTAAAGAAGATTTTCAAGGGTGGGTTGAGCTCATTTTAGAAAAATCGTCAGTATTGAGAAAATATGCAGCTTTCATCTTCTTATTAGACTGAACAGAGTTTTCCTACACATTTTAAAAATAGAATTTATTAAAGTTATAGAAATAAAAATAAATGAAAAAGGAAATGTCATTTTATTTAATGAATATCAGTTTTAAAAATTAGTTTAAGTTAGAAATATTCACCGGACATACCAATACCCACAAAACCCAACCGGATATCGAATAATAGAGCAAAATCATATTTATTTAGAAAAGTGTAGGATACTTTTGATTCAATTACCTAATAATAGTCGAATTATAGAAAAATTCTATTTATACAATTTAAAAAAAAAATTTAATTAGAACAACGTTTATTAATTAATAAAAATCTAGTTTTTAAATTAATCCAAAATAAATCGATAAATGTTTCAAAGTCTAAATGATTCTAATTGTACGATAATCGATGTAGTCCGGATTTACTAATCTACAGTAGACTTTAATAATGTCCTATCGTCTATCGATTAAAAAATTAGCAAAATTATTCTTATAATTCACACAGTGGCGTAACTACATCCAATATTTGATTTTGTTTTTGTACTAGGTCTGTTTAAATCAATGTTTAATTTTCTGATTAACAGGATAATTAATTATAACTGATCCATTATTTAGCGAAATTAAATTCTAACTGTATCGCGATTAAAATTTCAGAGGTGTTGTAATTTGAAGAAAAAAAATTATTCCCAAAGAAGTTTATTAATTAGAAATAAAATAACGGGTTTTACTTAAACAAAGAAATTTGTTTAGTGTGATTAATTTTTAATGAATTATCTTTGGAGGTTAAATTCCATAAATTTTCAATTTTCCCTTTGCGAAATCAAATATATAATATTTGTTAATTAATTGGATATTAATTATTAATTATTAATTATTAGTATAGGTACGTATTGGCTCATTACAAAGGAGTTTTTAGACGAAGAAACGAAACACAAAAAATGATCAAAGTTCGAAAACTTTGAGCAGTAAGTCGGATTTGAATGCCGTTTTCGGCATTTGATTTGTCAGAACGTCAGGAAACTTTGACTTATAAGAAATTAAAAATATGGTTCGGTTAATAGTGATGGAAATTATTTCAAAGTAGTTACACGGGGGTTTTTGTGAAGGTCTCAAAGGTACCTGGCGTAAAGGTATCCCCGTCGCCTCCTGCCCCAGGTACCTTTGAGACCAATTCTATCACGATATTCGTGTTCAGCGATTCCAAAAACCCACTAGTAACGAATTTGAACTGATTATATGACGAATTTCTCGAAAACTCCAGGAAGCGATGTGGATACCGTTGCACTAGGTACCTCTGAGACCAATTCTTTTGAGACTGCTAAAATTTAAGGAACTTTAGTCCTCCGTTTCTTCGTCTATTTATTTTATTTTATTTTTCATTTTAAAAAACGTCATTATTTTAACTCTAACTTTTTTTTACTTGTTTTTTCCACTGTTTATTTTACCATTGTAAATGATATGTTCGAGCAAACAATAGGGTATTCTACTATTTTTGAAAAAGTACTTCAAAATGTTGATTTTGCTAATAAAAAGACACCAAAAATTTATTTCGGAAAAATACACAAACTTTCTTGCCAAAAACTTAAATTAAATTTTAAACCTTTTTTAAACTAACAATAATTATTCCAACTGATGATGTAAATATTTGCTCGAATAAAGCACCATAAAAAAAATAAATAATTGTTTCAATTTTATTTTAATCATTTGATAAGTTTCGGTATCATGAAACTAAATACTGTTGTTAATATTTTAATAGCATTTGATAACAGTATTTACGTAATAAACGTTTTAAAATTAGTACCGTTTCTCTAATAGCTGTTATCAGTCCTTTTTTCACTGAACAGATCCAATTTCATAAATATTATTATCACCAAACAATTTATTCCCTGCTATTTTAATTCCCTTTCTTTAGGCCACAAATCATGTTTTCGTCCAGACCAAGGTCTTCATCCGTACGTGCAATGAAAATGAGTTGAAGAGAATTGAATATCGATAACATCAATAATTAGGAAAATATGAAAGATTTAAGGTGATTGTAAACCTACAGTATTGTAAAAAGTTTTGGTTTATTGCACGGTATATACATTTAAACCAAATACATGCTTTGTAGTCACGTAATGTGTTATTTTTAGCTTTGCAATACCACGCAACTAGAAAAATATATAATATATTGTGTGCAAATGATGCTTATAAATTTGATAATATAGATATCTCTCTTCAATCATTAATAAACTAACTATAGTCGTCTCTGTTCATCAAATGATGGATCATCATAGAGATCTTGTAATCTATTCTCGTATATATTCGAATTTTAACGAAAGATACATTAAAATCGACATCAGAACAAAGACCTATTACAAACAGACGCACAACGCACCAATTACATTACAAAGAATATAATTTTTTTTTGAATTGGCTCAGGTGTGCGTTATCATGAAAAGCAAGTCATAAATTTTAAAAAAAGGAAATTTTCCATTATTTTATCACAATTAAAAATATTAAATTTAAAAATAATATCATTAGCCATTGTTTAGGATAAAAAATGATCTATTTTTAGGCATTATTTTATTTTTCTATCAATTTTGATTAAATTCCATTTGAAAGTCATTAACGAGACATGCGCCTATAATTATAATTGTATTTGTAAATAAAGACAAAATATAGATGTATTTACGCATAAACAGTGGCGGTTTTTCGTGTCATCCGCTTATCCTCTTCGATTTTTTATGCGAACCACCACTGTTTGAACTTTCATGTTGTGGGCTTTGCTGGGCAATAATCAGTAGGTAGAAGTTTGGGGAAATAATTCGATCGTACCTCAGCCTCTGAAATTGAGGAGCTGATAAATGAAATTAACAGCGGAAAGGTGGTAAAACACATATATGGTATCACAAAGGTTCTCTATAGCCTAAGTGTGTCCTTCGTGGACAGCCAATATAACCTAACCTAACCTAACCTAACCTAATATTCAAACTATAAATTAGAACACCGTACAAAAATCATTTTGATTATCCTTGTTAAAGATGTAGGTACAGTTTAATTTTTCGGAGAATGTAAATTAACCTTCGTAGGGAAAGACAAAAAAAAAACAGTTACAGTTATTAGGTATCGGTTCAGGAAATTAGTTATTCGAATGCGTCACACACGAATTTACAAAATGCAGGAAATTATGAAAGTGTTTTCAATCACCTGCTTTTTATATCTTGTTTATTATAAATTTTGAAAATTGCATTGTCATGACGCTGACGGGAAAACAGGTGAATAATTGAGATTTATATAATCAGAATCAGCTTTGCGTTTCAGTCACACCTCCAAAGTAGTAAATGATTTGCAGTTACATCATTAAATTCCAATCACATGTATTCTACATCTATACTTAGATTTTTTGGAATTTTTATTTATTACATACCTCCATATTCAGCCTATGAATGCTTCGAGGAGCTGAAGAATCGCCTTGCACTGAATAACACAGTCAGACTGATCTGGATACCGGGCCACTCTGGCGTTAATTTTAAATATGATGCTACCAAAGATTAAAATTGCAAATGTTAATTAGCTTTCAATATAAAAAAATAATCCTTACTTAACTGTACTAACAAACATAGTAAACGTAAATTGAATGACACGGTAAATCAAGAGCGACAACAATAATAACATGCATACGTAAGAGCAGGTATGTGGCTTACAAAGCAGACGAGGGGTGAGATTAAGATAGCTCAAGTGACCTGTTTGTGATGGAGTGGCTAATTAACTACACCAAAAAAAAACTTTCAATGCAAAACAAAAGAGAATTTAGCTTTCTGACTTTGGTCCGGAAATTTGGTATAAATACTCCACTGTACGGTTAGTTCTGATGAAATACGAGGTGTAGATTGTGATATTTATCCAATCTTTTGTTATTTCAACTAATATTGATACAAAACAAAACACGTTTATTTATTTTTCACATGTTTTCCATTCGCCATTTTTTCCATTTTCATTGACGTCGACGAAACGGAAAAACAGTTCATTTATAAATTATTCAATGGAGAGTTTACAATAGTGAGGTGGATTCACCAAGAAAAAATGTTCATTTTTAAGGGACAAGCTTTTATTTTACTTAAAAGTAGAAAATAATTTTGTCTATGAGTCACTCATACCAGACTATTTGTAAAAGCTTGAGGCGCTTAATACCAAGAATGAATCGAAAAATAATTAGGCATGTGGAGTAGATGAGGCGTTCCGATTCATTCTTGATATTAAGCTTTTACAATTAGTTGGGTATGAGTGACTCATAGATAAAATTATTTTCTACAATTTAAGTACAATAAAAGCTTGTCCCTTAAAAAGTATTTTTTATTAAAATGTTTTTTATCAGAATCTGAAGTATTCAAAACTTCAAAGTTAACAAATTCTTATACCATAATCATGAAAGTTAGAGAATTTCAAGAGGCCAATTTAGTCAACCTTTTTCTATTATGGCCCCGTCTAGAATTTTCATTGATTCATTATTATTTAATAATCGAAAGAGGTCAAATAATATTTCTATGGCTTGACTTAAAATTACATTAAAATTCTCATGGTTTATGTTTAGATCCTCTAAAAAGTAATTGACTCAAATGAATTGCTATTTTTATTTCCAATTAAAATGTTTGAAAATCATTTTCAACTTTGATTTAAGTACGTAATTAATAAAAATATTAATTAATTATTAAATAATAATTACAGGTCAAAGTCGATTTTAATAAATCAATTGAAAAGAACAAGTGAAAACAAACAATTGACTGAGTTAATTGTTGAAATACCTCGTTATATATACATACATGTAACACATACATGACTGATAATCCCATATTAATACATACTATAAAATTTACGCCTAATTTGCGCCCTCACAGGTAAACAGTGATGGTTTACGAAAAAATGTTTCAAACAAAAGTTGGTTAGTTTGTTATAAGGAACATTTTTTTTATTTAAACATTTGTTCTATCTCTAACGGTTAACGGTTTACAAGAAGATCCAATTGACCTGTGTTGCTCATTTACGAACTCGACCTCACTGTTTACGTCCTAAGCGCACGCAAATCAATTTCAGCTTGATATCTCTTTTCATTTTTGATTAATCGTGATGACAGACGGACAGACAGACGATAGACAGACTACAAAAAGACGACAGGCAGACGACAGACAGACGACAGATCGACGACAGAAGAACGACAGACAGACAGACGACAGACAGACGATTGACAGACGACAGACAGATAGACAGACAACCGGGAATGGATTAATTATGTGATTTTATGAACAGCTATACCAAAATTTTGTTGGTAACATCAATATTTTTAAGCTCTAGGTAAAAACTTAGGACTAAACTTAATATACCATGAATATTACATATATATGCATGGTATAAAAAATGACATTAGTGAGTTGGATAATAATAAAATCTAAAAATATCCCCAAAACCAGTTTTTTTATTTATTTATATTTTAGATAAATAAATTTGAATAATCTTTTTTTTTTTTTTGGTGTGTGTGATTCGACTAACAAAACAAATAACTCGGCATCTCTTCACAAACAAATTGCTCAGACGTCTAAGATTCACTTCCAAACCACTCATACTCATTTTATTGTACTTTGGAACGAACAATCACATGTATGTATGTGTGTGTGTGTATGTGTGACCATGTGACGTCACATACACACCTACTTACGTCATCAGAGTCTGATGAAAGTATTTTATGTGATTATGAAAAAAAAAATATATACAAAATAGGAAAAATATATTATATTCCTCAAATCGGTATCGTGTGCGCATGTTACCTACAATAATTTTAAAGTTTATATACATATTATATATATATATACACTATCGGTCGAGGAGAGGTGAAGTGCTGTGCAGGAGGGGTATAATAAAATTGTTGCTTTACAATTTTTACCTCTATGTTCAAGAAATAATGGGGCTGCGATTAGTTAAACTGAGCGCTTAGTATGTAGGACGGATGTACAAAATTCATTCAAGCTTTTAATGTTTTAAAAGCCTAAATGGCCGGGTGGTCTAAGGCGTTTGTCTTCGACTGTTTGTCCATTTAGACATAGGTTGCGGGTTCGAATCCAGGCAGCGGCAGTGTGAACAATTTATAATTAATGGGAGTGCAGAATTGATCACATTGATTTATATTTCCGGATTTCTTTTTTCCGTGACTATTTTTTCTGATTACCCAATTATTCCATTAATAAGAAACGCCTAATCAGAATCTGAAGATATTTCTTGATTTTCGAGAAATGTCAAAGTAAGTAACTAGTTTAAGATGAAAAATTTCATAAGTGCGATTCACTCGAAACTTTGGCTGATATTAAAGGACTTTGGAAACAAGAAACGTAAGTACATTTTGGAGGTTTGTTTGGAGTTGTGTATGGAAGTCGTATATCGTGTACGCCATATCTTTACACAGTGTAATAAAATTGTTACAACAAAAAAAAAACACCTTGAAATTCTAAAATGTTGTTATTTCAGTTAATTAGCGGTAAAATTGCCTTCTGTTCATTAGATTGCTAGACCTGCTGTTAATTATTAATTTTTTACCCAAAAATATAGACTATCGATTATATATTTGTTTCCCGAACCACTTCAAATTCGGTACGTATGGTACCGGATTGATGGTCAAGGAAAAAAGACTTTTTCTCAAGGAGAAAAGCCTTTTTCGACGTTTTTAGTGATGCATTTCTATAACAGTTCCAAATTGAACTAGAGGATTGAAAATCAGTAGGTAGGTTTGGTTAGTGTAGGCTCCAGCACCTACACCTCTTCTTCGGCCCTCTCAAATAAGCTAAGTAGATGAAATTTTGAATGTAGGTAAAGTCAATGTTAGGACGTGTCTTTTGGAGGTATCAATTTGCTAAAAGTCATGGTTTTTCATGATTTTTTTTTAATGCTTGGCGCACCTCAAAAGCTCCTCCAAATTTAGCAAAACGAATTATAATTATCTGAAAATTGAGGTATTGCCAAGGAAGTGTCCTTGGAAAAGATAAAAATCACAATAGAAAAATTAAATGAGGGCAAATATGACCTAAGTGATGGAGCTCTACTACTCACAAGTTTTTTGTTCTTTTAATTGATCCATTCAATTCAGACTCGTGTACAGGCAAAGGGGTTGAATTTGGTGGTCAATAGTTAGATAGAAAAATAGTGACAATAGACTAAGTCTAGATCAATTTTCAAAAATTTAAGGGGGGAGGGGGTTACCTGATTATTTAAATAAATAAATGACTTCAAAAGTAAGTATATATCTTTTTATTTATTTTTAATTTAAGACACATTACAAATTTAATTTTGTATAAAAACCCAATTAATTACTAATTATAGTGTCAGTGATAAAGTTGAGAACAAATGCCTGTGCCATGCCGTGATAAAGGAGGTATGAGTTATGTCACTATCAATTATCAGCATGACAATGG